>NC_139720.1:204930701-206130701 GCF_964211835.1 Anser anser | reverse complement strand
TCTTTATCTATAAATCTTGGCTATTTCCTCTCAAGGTTAGGCTATTTCAGGCTACAGACTGAATATCAAGAGGTGACTCAGCTTTTGCATTACCAGTGGAAAGGAGTTCTTTAAATCCACCATCCGTTTTCGTAGCTATCTGGGAGGAAAGCAAGGGTATGAATCACATTTCCAGGGAATGTGTGTAGAGATGGAATTCAGTTTTGATTAAACTTCCCTGCACATTTAAGGAGCCTTGTTCCTTTGGAGTCATACACCAAAGCAATAGCTTTATAAGCAATGTAGATTGGTTTAGTTTCTATGGGAGTATTTAGTTTACTGAACTTCTGTTGTATTAAGTTAAAACAGTATTGGATTGCAGTTTATCGAGTTACTGATACAGTTCTTTTTGACCTGTTCTGTATCAATAAATATAGCAGTGTTTTCTAATGTAGTTCCCTTAGTTACATTCAGGCTAATTCTAGTGCTCAGCTTGGGCAGGCGCTCTTTCAGCAAAATTTTAGGCACCTGTCTGAGAGCAGAGGGAACAGTAAGTCTGCCTTGCCATAACTAAATTTCTGACAAGAACAAGAAGTGAGGCAGACCTGTCAGGACATCCAGAGGACAACCAACCTGGCTCAGGCATTTCTCACTCTCTAAAAGCAGAAAGAACTCAAGAGATTCCAAAGACATATACAGTCTGCTTACATTAGGTCTCTCTCTTTTCCCTTGTGAATAAAGGGGGACCACCAGGAAAAGTCTAACTGCATAGCATCTAGCCATATAGCCCTCCTCTGAAAGTGAAGTGTGTGATCTAAGCAGTCCTGAGTGAGAGACTCAAACACAAAGTGCTCAGGTGAAAAAAGGGCATAATTTTTGCTGCTGCACCACTGCCGTGATGCTGTTGTGGGTCTTGTCTTCAACTACATTTTATGCCTCTTAGAAATAATTAGACAAAGTTCAAGGGAGGATTTAGTCAACGCTTACATGTCTATGTCTGCAAAAGTGAGTTGCAACAGGCTTTTGGGCTAGGCATAGTTACCGTCTTATAAAAATACATGCTTTGACTATGTGTGAATTCAAAGATGGAGACAACTTTGATGCTAAATCAGGATATACTAATGAATTTAGGCATCTAAATGCTTTAGTAGCCCTCAAGGACTTTGAGAACTAGCACACTGGGTGGCTATTTGAGACTTTAGATGGGTTTTAGGTATCAGGCTATATCCAAGACTATTTGGAATTTGGTAGGTTTGATTTAAACTTGCTTTCACTGTGTTTGTTTTGGTATCATTTGATAATCCTACAATGTCTAAAAGACTTAATCATACTCATGAGCTAATAATACGTAAGACCCTGAGATCTCGTAGGTTAAACATCTTGCTCTTTATCACACTGGTGTATGCTTATAGCAAAGCAGGGAGTTTAAAAAAATCACGAGCTGCAGGCTTTTGCCCAAACAAGTGAACTCCTCCCATGCAAAGGGCAGCAAACAAATTCTTCTGCACTAAGATTTTTCATATGCAATTTCACTTTTTCTTGTAATGAAAGAATCTTCTTTTAGTAGTTCTTTCTGTGTCCTATTTCTGCAGCTGGACCTTCTGACATGTTACCTACGTAGGGCTGAATTCTGTTTCAGGCATAAAGCTGTCAGAAGCTTCTTCAGAAAATTTGGCTAGAGGGCATAAATTCCCTTCCCCTCTCATGCCCTTCACCTTGAACTTGTTTTGTGTGGAGATTGTGCAGTAGCTGAAAAGAAATATAGTAAAATAAGAAGGAGTAAGGCAGCAAAAGATGTTTCTAATGGGCAAGATGAAGACATTGCAGGCTGCTCAGGCTGCTACATAGCTACCTTTCAGGTCCAGGGCTCAGAGGGACATAAAACCGTATACCAAGAAAACATTGACACAATAATTTTGAGTTTATTTGAACAGAGTTGTGAAGAAGAAATTATGTTTTGTTCTAGTGGAAAGCCCAGAGAAATATTAGTAAATGGTATCTCATTGATTTTGGTATCTTACTAAGACTCTAACTAAAATATCAGGCTAAAAGCTTGATCAGGTCATTTTCTTTTTTTTTTTTTCTTTTTTTTTTCTTTTTCTAGAAATATCGGGTGCCAGACCTGAGGCTTCCTCAGTATATGCTGGGAGTGTTGTGAGAAAGACCATGGCCCATTCCTAAAATCAAGCAAACTACTCGTGATAAAATAGGAAAACACAAATAAATGCATTCACATAGGGAAAAATACTTTGGGAAGTGATGTATTTGGTAGAGCATAAAGATTCAATAAGCATGGAGATGCATTTGTTCAGATTACAGAAATCAGATCAGTCTCTAAAAATGACTTTAAACATAAACATCTATTATTTATATTTGGCATCCAAAGCTTTCAGTCAGAAGCCTCACATAGCATGTCTTTACTGAAAGGTAAGACGTATGTGCAGTGCAGTTGCTGGACAGCAAGGATTTGGGGTTGTAGGAAGAAGATATTAGAAGATAGATTTAGACTAGACATTAGGAGGCAATTCTTCACTGTATGGGTAGTGAGGCACTGGAACAGGTTGCCAAGAAAAGTTGTGGATGCCCCATCCCTGGAGGTGTTCAAGGCCAGTCTGGATGGGGCCTTGGCCAACCTGATCTAGTGGGTGACATCCCTGCCTATGGCAGGGGGGTTGGAGTTAGCTCATCTTTAAGGTCTCTTCCAACCCAAGCCGTTCTATGATTCTATGATCCTGAGAATGCTTACTGGGAAAAATACCATAAATACCAGTTCACAGATGAGTAAACTGAGAGGTAGAGCTGTTTACCACACCTTGCAAGCTGAAAGAGAGATCCTGAGAGCTCTGGCCCCCAGTGCAATCTCTGACTGCTGCCAGCTTCCCTTCTAGTATAGAGAAATAACATTCTAATTTACACTGTTTGCTATGCAGTAATGAAATAATGAATAAATGGATCATCCTTGTAGTAGCAGTAGCCAGGAAATGAAAAGTAAATTGTGATCTGTTTTGGTCTCAAATGTTTCCTGGTTCTAATAATACAAAAAAAGGTTTTACCTATTTGAGCTGTTTAGGGTAATATAAAAGCATAGGATGCTTTATGCATAAACTTCAATTTTCATTCTGATTTTAAAAATTAGCATTGAATTTGTTCTCATTATCTAAAAATAAAAATAAAATTCAGAGATAAAGTTAGATAAGATCAATGGTAATAGGAATATGTTGCCATAGACACATCTGTTCAGTATGACATAAGAACACTGCTGCACAAAGAAACCCACTAAAGTTGTATTTCACAATGCCCTGAAATTATGCACTTGTGAAAAATTAATTATAGTTCTTTCACTAAAGCGGTGGTCCTGTGATGTTGATTCTAAAATATTCAACAAGCTATTTCAGTGCAGAGGGCTGTCAAATGGCAGAGCAAACAAATGTATCAAGAAGTATCAAGAAATGTTTGAAAATTTTAATTATAGCAAGTGGCCAACATTTCTGAGCTTAGCTTGAGCATAGCTTAATTTTGAGTTTTACAGTTTCATTTATAGCTTCAGAATTTCTGTATCTCTTACAAAAATCTTTCTTGCAAATTGGCATGAAATTCCACTATTTCTAGAAAACACAGGGGGAGAAGCAGAGAACAATGCAAAGCAAAAGTATGAAATAACGGCTTTCTGGTACAGACAGTAAGAACTGGGGAGTTGCAAGCTTTTCCAGATTGTTCCAGTCTTGCGCCTTTTTTTTTATTTTTATTTATTTATTTTTTATTTTTTGGTTTGGATTAGCAAGGGGATACAGCTGGATTTGGGCTAGAAGACCTGGGCTATCATCTAGCCTGACTTCCTGGCCAGAACTCTGCAGAAATCAGCAGGCAACAATCATCTGCCCATTTACTGCATTTTGTGGTTTGGCCTGTTTTTCCAATAGCATTGTGTAGGCCAGCAGCATCCCTTAATAGCAGATTTCCAAAATTGTGTTTAGAGAGATATATTTTTATCATTAAAAATGGTAAACGTATGCATTCACATAAACATATTCCTTGTCAAACATTAAATTTAATTCTCATTACCTTATTAAATCACAGGTTTTGTGAAGGACCAAGAATCATCAAAGGTGGGGAGATGAACTACATTCCTGTGTTGGTTTGGTGGAGGATGGAAAAAAGCCCTTCCTATGGTGTATGTTTATTTTATTTATTTATTTCACTTATTTCTTTCTCCTCAGACTTAGATTAAAAGAAATAAAAATCCACAGCTCTATCACATCTCTCCAGCTCACAAGAGAGTAGCTCAAATGCCTTCTTCTATTTTCTAGACGTGAGTCACTTCTCACAACAAATCCTCCTATCCTCCTCTCTTATGACAAGAGAAAAATCCGTTCATAGTCCAGCTTGACTTGTCTTTCTGAGTCACTAACAAACAACTCTTGGTGACCTTTCCTCGATTCTGATGGATAAACACAAACTGAAGCATCTCCTGCCCACCTGCCCTTCAAATGTACGTCTATTAGAGACCTACACAATGTATCTATCACTGAAATCAGGACCAAACTCCCTGAAATTCCAAGCAATCTCCATTGGTTTATATACTTTCCATGATTTTTGTAATGTTTATGGGAGTACACTTCCCGTAGGAACCAAATTAGGAAACCATGCTTGGGTTGAAGGTACCGAAGAACTATGAGGGCTGATTTCTTATAACTGAGTTTTACATACAAACTCAATAGCACAGCATGTGCATTAACATTCATTTTATATGTTCAAGAACATGAATAAAATTAATTGAAATTAATAAGATGGTTTTTAGTGTTGGCTTCAGTAGAGGTAATTTTTCACTCAGCATATATCATACTTTATTTTATTTATTCTTTGGCCCAGATTCTCGTATTTTATAGGACTGTAGATCTTTATGACCCTGCTGGAATGAAAAAGGTTGCTCATGGTGTGACTGACAGTAGACTCTAGCTACTGACAGTAGACTCTAGCTTTGTTTTCCTGAGAGATTTGATGTTTATTTTTTTGTTAATATGCAAAATGGGGCATGCTTTGGGTCAAGGGGAGTGCTATTTGTAAAACTATTTAACTGAAGGATTAAGGGAACAAAAAATTTTCCTCTTAGATAAATATGGCTCATGTCAATTGATATTCTGCTGTCAGCACGCATGTCTTATTCAGTCTTGTCCTCCATGCAAAAGAGATATTGACCCTGTGTACTACATTTAGAGAATAATTTTGCAAATAGATACAATAACAAAATGTTTGTAGACAGCCTCATAGCCAGAAAGATTGCCTGAGCCTCTAGCTTTTATAAATGGTTACAGAGAAACAGTGCAAAAGTCAGTTAGCTCGTGAAATGCCATCAGATTATAGCAGTAATTTGCATTTTATAAGATATTTCAACTGGAGACATTCTCTGAATTTATCTGATCTTCACTTCATGTGACACAGGGGAATACTGAAGTGAGAAGAGGACATCTCTGGAAGAAATGTGTAAGGCCTGGTATTTTAGAAGTACACCTCTAACTGCTTAGAAATAGAATCTGTTAAATAGTATCAGTGCAAAAAATTTCTTTAACTGTTTGGAAATAATATTATTGCTTAGATAATATCAATCATTGTAAAAGTTTATCTTCAGGCATGCAACATATTGAAAATGTTGAAAATCATTTTCCATGATATAAAAAGTTGAATCATTTTGACTTAGTCGACTCATTTTGCATAGTGAAATGCATTAGTTCTGTGTCGTCATTTACATTTGCTTTACAATATTAGACAGTATTACATATTAATATTCTACATAATATTGTTTATATAGTCCTTTTTTTTTTTTTTTTCCAAAATCTCCACAACTCAAGTCATTGAAGAATTTGGTGTCCAGAAAACAATAGTCACACCTTGTCCCTGGCATCCAAAGTAATGTGTTTCCTTGAACCTAGAATAACAATAGCGGCAGTAGTGGGTCAATCAGTATCTGTTGTCACTGGACAGTGTAAATATATACATATAAAAATATAATATATATATATATATATAAAAGTTATAAAGCTTTTTTCATGAGTCCAGCAGTTGGAAACTGCTGAGACAGGTCTTCTCAGCATCTGTTTGCAGGAACAGCAGCATAGATGTACAAAACAACAGTGGATTCAAACCCATATTGTCTGATTAACTGGACATGATTTAGCAGATGTAGATACTTGCTGCTGAGGAATAATTTTGTTTTAGGACTCTTGCTTGATCTCACAGGGAAAGAAGATATCATTCACCTTCTTTTAGCAATTTAGAAATAATATTGCAATTGGTGTGTAGGAGGGATAGGGGGATGTAGCAGAGAGGGGGGAAGGAAGAAGAGTGATCTCTTCTTATTATGCTTGTATGTGGAAATTAACCTCTTATTGGTTCCAAAAGGTTGACTGCTATTTTGTATTTAGATGTATGTATATATGTGCATATATGTGTGTGTGTGTATATATATATATCTCAGTATAAATTCCCCAGTTTTCAGTGGTGCCTAAGTTTTAAAGCTCATTCTGAGTGCTTAGTGGAGATGAGTAAAATTGCATCACACCTACTGTAAGACACCAGCAACAGCAGAGTGGCATCAGTTTATAAGTGACAGAAGGCAATGGAGAATAAAATCTTTTTCTCATGGCACTAGTGTTCCTGGACACAAGAGTTCAACAGGGCAGTGCAATTAACAGCCATCAGTGGTGGTGGTAGAGTAATGAACAGAAAGGACACAGGTGAAAGTGCTGTTTTTGAGAAAGACGAACACCTTTAGAATTTTCTTTAGTTAATTTGTGTTTAAAAAAATGAAACAGGTCTGTAGGGATTACTGGAAGGGAAATAAAGCTGAAAATATTTTGACTTGACAGGTAAAAGAGGAGCTGAGGTAAGAAATGAAATCATTGGTAAAAATCTACAGGAAAAATCTCAATCAGTCATGGTAGTTTTTTTTGCTGATGCCATTGTTCCTGCCAGGATAATTTTGTCTTAGTCTGAGGATTATTTCCGGAGGAAAAAGTATCTAGGTTGGCAAGGTGTCTTCAAATGTTGGAGTCACAGCTCCCAGATGAGATACATATATAGCATGCATCACCGGCTTTCACAGAGGTAGGTTGCTGACAGGCATTTTTGTAATATTAGGTGTACAGTTATACATAGGTAATATGGATATCCGATTTAAACATACTTGGAATCTGTACACTAATTTGCAAACTGTATTTGTGAAAGCTCTGATTAGCACGGCAACCATATATTTCCACCTGCAGAAGCACATTATTTTGATTTATTAGCCTGTATCTCAAAGTGGTTTCTCTCCAAGAGGTGTTTTATCCTCCTTAATTTTTGTAATATACTTATTTTAAATACCATTTTATCTTCCAAGGAAAGAAAACTATTGGTTAGATTATTAGAGTTGCCTATCTATTTTTTATTTAGCCCAATAATATGCTTTTAGCTCATAAGGGTTCTGGAAATATCTTGAACCTTGATTTGAAATCATTAAAATTTAGAAAATGTTACAAAAGCCTTCTAAATAGTTTCACTAAATAATTATACTTCGTGTTAAAATGCTATGCAGATTTTAAATAACTTTTTAAGAACTGGTTAAATTTAAACATATTTTCAAAATAAGATATTTATCTTATTGATCAGATTTCTAGGTGAGGTTTATTAACATATTAAGCTAATAAAAGCTATCAGTTGACTGAAGAGGAATAGAGCATGGCTGATGAATTTCCGTCATTGTACTCTCCAGGTATTGTAAAATCTAGCACTTTCCTTGTGTAATGGAAATACTGGCTATGCCAATAAAACCCAAACCTGTGTTTTCATGAAAACATAGGTTACTTCCACTGTTACTAAATTTTATATCATATTTCTCAATCTAACAATAAGTTCCCTTTTAATATTTTCCTCTGCTAAAATCACAGTACAGAAAAGAAAATCCTAGGTGTTTTGACACATACAGGTCTTTATCAAGTACAATACAAAATCAAGTTGTTCTTATACAAATTTACAATAAGAGCTTTATTTATTTATTTATTTTCATACAAAAACACTACAGCGATTTCCTAGATGAAAATTGTTGGAGGTTTATTTTTAAGTACTGTAATAAATGCTGTTGAACTTTGGAGGTTCATTCCTCCTTCATTCATGCTGTTACCATGGAAATATGGATTTTATGCTTAAATGAATTAGCTTAGTTCATAAATTATAGTTAATAAATAATAAAAGTAAAACATTAATTCATAATTGGGGAGCGATGGTAAACTATGAAAAGATAGACTTTTTCCCTAAGTTTCATTTTCTCCAAGTTTTCTAAACAATCATGATAAATGATGTTTATTTTTATGGGAAAAAAAAAAAAAAGTGTAGACCTCTAATCATCTGGGCTTTTCACCTTGTCCTTAGCTTTTCAAGCCTGGGTCTCTCAATGTAGGTGATCATAGAGTCAGGTCTTCTCACTCAGCTGGGTAGGATGAGGTATTAAATAAACCTGGTCCAGATGTTACAGGTACAACAGAGGAAAAATCTTATAACCATAGAATATCCTGAGTTGGAAGGGACCCTCTGGGATCATGGGATCATCTTGGATCTGAGTCCAACCCCTGTCTCCACACAAGACCACCCCAAAATCAGACCCTATGTCTGAGAGCGTTGTCCAAATACTTGAACTCCAGCAGGCTCGGTGCCATGACCACTGCCCTGGGGAGCCTGTCCCAGTGCCCAACCACCCTGTCAATGAAGAACCTTTTCCTAACACCCATCCTGATCCTCCCCTGTCCCAGCTCCATGCCGTTCCCTTGGGTCCTATCGCTGTCCCGAGAGAGCAGAGCTCAGCACCTGCCCCTTGGGCTTTGAGTAACCCAAGATGTTTTGTGAAGATCAGTCCAATTCCTTATTTCTGAACCTCTGTTTTTTCTTGCAGTATTCAGTTTTAGGGTCATTGGAAGCAATGACCTTTCCTGAGAAATTCAGTCAGA
The DNA here is from genome assembly GCF_964211835.1 of Anser anser. Lineage (NCBI taxonomy): Eukaryota > Metazoa > Chordata > Aves > Anseriformes > Anatidae > Anser > Anser anser. The sequence goes on along the minus strand of NC_139720.1, from coordinate 206,121,747 downwards.
GAGAGAAGGCTCACCAGACTGGGCCATTCTTCGCTTAATTTTATTTATTATTTAGCCATATACTTTCTTCAGTTCTGCTTATTATAAATGGTTTTATGGCTTGTTTTGAAATAGTAACCACAAAGGCTTGGTTCATAAAATATGTATAAATTTAATATTGAGAAGGAAGAGTTTCTGAGTAAATTATATGTTTTTCTCATATCTACCATCAAAACCTTCCTGTATGCAACCACAAAGGACAGAAAGCATAAAGCTGGGACATTATGGAGAAAAGTATTAAATGCTCAAGAATGAGACAACTGTATTAACAAGATTGTGCAGGAAAAAGGAAATAGAACGTTTTCAGGAAAGCTGTGGCTTCAGTTAAATCAGCCCAGGGGAAGGTCTTTGCTGTTTACTGGCCTGGAAGTGAGGAAGAACATTTGACTCAGCAACTTTTCCATCAGAATGCAAGGGTGCCAGAGAGATGTTTACAATACTGACGAGGAAAGTTTGCAAATAATCCATTCAGCCTTTTTTGTTTCTCTTTCTGTAGATTTTAGGATTTGCTGAGCTCAAACTGCTGATTTAGTTCTTCTGTCTGTTACATTTTACTAAACATTACTGTTGCATTTATAAGGGAAAGCCTAAGCAAACCTTCTTGCCAATTGTGGCTTTTGGTCCACATTCTCCATTCTGCATTTGTTTCCAGGTGCCTCATAGACTTAATCCACTCTTTGGGAGTCAGCTGTGTTTTTCCATTTAGAAACCATAGATCCTACAGCACCCTAGACCTGCAGTCTGTAATAATGCTTTCTTCACTATCCCACCCTCAGACATGGAGATTTTCAGTGTCATGAACTTCTGTAGCTGTGGAAAACCACATTTTCATGACTATTTAAAATCTCAGAAATGGTGAAATGAGTAAAATCCTTCCAGTTTAAAACTCATGTGCTGAAATCAGATGTGTTCAGCCAATGCAGGACTGGAGTGCTGTATGGGTGGTATCACTGCAGTGCGCAAAGGCAGGGTGTGATGGAGCATGACTGTAGCCATAGTGCCATGACTGCACAAGCCAGTACCTCCAGCAACACTGCAAAAAGATGTAGAATTGCACCCATGGCTGATGAAAGTCAGTGACATAGAGGACAGGACTGTCATTTCTCCCTCTTCCTCTGTCCATTCGGAGAACAACACACCATCTTCTTCAGTCCGTAACCCCTCTCTTTTCTGGGTTTTCTGCTTTCCCTTTATTTCCCTGATGTGATCATCAGAGGGTGATCATAAAGTCTGTCTTTATTCAGCAAGATCTTTAAAAACAATTTATAACATTTACCCACAAATATGCTACTTAAGTGAAGCGAGGCACTTTGCACTATGGTGGAGCAAACACTGGAGAGCATTGCTTTCTTCACTGAATTTTTAGTCTGTTGGTTTTATTGTTCCTCTTCTTTAAAATATCACCACTTCCATGATGCTTGGGAAAAAAAATTGAAAACGGTCTAGGCTGTAGAGGATGAAAATATTACATGGTTTCATTGTTTTCCTATGAGGTTTTCCATGTACTGCCTGCTTTGTCCTGCTTTGGATAGTGGAGGTCCTTGGCCACAGCTTCGAGATGCAACAGCAATAGATCATTTCTACTACTACTGCTGCTGTTGCTGCTGCTGCTGCTGCTGCTGCTACTACTACTACTACTAGCTCCTATTACTCTTCTTCTGGGCAGTGATAGTGATGTTTCACTCTGCTGCAGTTGTCAGAGGAGCCAGTGGGGTGACTGCAGCAGAAGGCCTGTCCCTACCTCACTCCTCAGAAGCAGCTTGCCCTCAGGGCCTCCTGAGATCCAGGTCCAGCACAGGCCCTCTGCTCGCTTTGAACCCCCACAGACAACCAGTATTTCCTTGCAAACGCTTCCTTTCACCCTTCTTTGGCACAGGAGGATAAAGTATGCAGAAACTTCACAGTTCAAGATAAAAGCTTCAGTGGTTTCCGTCATCTAAGAATATTCAGGTCACGAGTTGTGTGTCTTTTAAAGAGGGTCCGTAATGTGGCTTTTTTTGGACTACTGTCTCTCTACGGTTTTCAGGCCTAACCTAGATTTTTTTTTATTTTATTTTTTACTTTTTAATGGAGTAACCTCTTTCATCCATGGGGTTCTTCCCTGTGGTCTCCCTTTTAAAGAGGCCCTGAGCACTTGAAATGCTCTGCTATTTTTGGCATGTCTGGCAGACTCAGGCAAAGCTTTTTCCTCGCTCATTGTTGTCACCTGTATATCAAGGACAGCAAATACCACCAATATTTGATGCTTTTGAGTAGCTATTAGTCATAATAAAATGTTGTATGTTTCTTTATGAGAACGCTGCCTTTAAAAATTAGACTGCTGCAATAAGAAATGTTTTGGCAGAGGTGAAGAAACCCTGCAGGGATCTGCTTGTGCAGATTACCTGAAGTAGCCCCTGCTAAATGTGTTAAGTTGGTCTGCTATCAAAGTAATACCTTGCTGGCTTGTACAGAGGTTTCAATTTTCCATCAAATTCTCAAATGTCCCACAGTTATTATAGGAGGCATGGCTGGGAGTCTTCCCTTTTCACTGGCACAGTGTTACAAGGGTCAGGGTCTGTAATTTCCTAGATAACTTTTCCTCACAGACACTCAGGAGTCATGGGATTTCCTGAGTGAAGACTTTGGGACAGCATTACTTCTTGTTTTCCTAAATATATCTGATGTCTTTTATACAGGTTATCGCTTGGGAGTCATATAGTTACACATCTCTGCTTTCTTTTTGTAAGATCCCTATTTTCCTCACATTGGGTTTGTTTGCTTAAATACAAAAACATTAACTTTTTAGGATCATGAAGTAGAAAGTTATTTCAGAGACTCTGCTGACTGAAACCTTGTGTAATTCCTTTGGCAGAAAAGAGACTTGAATTTGATTTTCATATGCAGCTACATGCTTGCCTGAGCCTTGCCTCGCTGTTCAGGACTGTGCATCTATTCATCTTTGCTTTTTGAATTTCATTTCTCCAGTGGATCACAATTCCCCAAGATATGTGATATTTTTTCGATGACTTAGATGCTAAATTTTAATTGTTAATGTACTGTACTGCAAAATAAACTATGATCTCCTTCCCTTTCTCTTCACTTGAAGACTGACAGAAAAAAAAAAAAAAGCATCAATTAATTCTCCCATGCTTTTGCTGAGCAATGGGTTGCTATGTTTTAGCTTATTGGATAAATATTGCTGCAGCCAGGGTCTGAATTATCATAACTTTGGGATATCCTGGTTTTATGAACTATAGTATCTAGACCCCGGTTTAATTACTAATAGAAGTTGCAAAATTAGATTTAAGAAGAGGGTTCATCTTTTTTGTTCTGGAAGTCATTGCTTGTGTCAAAGATGGTTGTGATTACTAATTACTTAATTTGTATGACAGATGGAGCTGGGGATCAAATTAAGTAGCTGTCTTAGGACACATTATAGAGCAGTATCTAGCTTTAAACACGACTGCCTTTTTCATTCCTAAAAAAAGGCACAAACAATGACAGGCTAAAAATAGCTGTTCACTTGGAGTTGACGACAGTTTCTGAGAGCTCGTCTTTAGGAAGATGTTGGAAAAAACCCTGCCGTCTCTCCCCTCCCCCTGGTTTTCTTTAAATGCATGCCCTTCTCTTTAAGCTTCTTCACCTCATTGCCCACAGAAAGATACCCACTGACTTTGATAGGACTTCTGTATTTCTGCAGGTTTCTGGGGGTTTACATAAAGCATTATTTAAAGAAATCCTAAAAGTCACTGCAGATATTTCTATTAAGTTATGCTTATCCTACACAAACTGCTCTATGCTGATGGAGAAGGAGGTAGTAAAGCCTTTTCCACTCTTTGCCTCCCACAGTATCTGCTGCAGTGAAAAAAAGCAGAGGTTCTTTTTGGATTTTATTCCTGAAGGCTGCTTCATAATTCAGTATGAATATCGGTGGTTCCTGGTGCTGTAAACAAAGAGTTGAGTCTTTGACTTTCTGTTCCTGCAGTCTAGTAAACAATCAGTTAATTTGTAGCATCCCAGCAGTTAACAGGAGTAAAAGAAGTGGTTTGATCTTATTTTTGTGCATGTGAATTAAAGCTTTGCCTTCTGGCTAGGTTCTGAGTTCCCTCCTTCTGGAAGATATTTGAGCATTTTAAATTCAGAATATGTAGTTACAAATGTGAGGGCACATCCTTCTCCAGGATTTTCCTGCTTTGATTTTATTTTTTTCTCTGTGCTTCTAATCCCAGCAAGAAAGCAAGCAGTTTGAAACCTATGTCCAGTGTTTTAGCTAGGAGCACAATGCAATACAGGATCTTTAGAAGTAGTCCACTGCATTTTTATTAAGTGGGAGTGAAGAAGTAGGTGGGACTTTTTATTTAAAAATAGATTAGCACAGGGGACTGAACTTGCATTTGAGGAAACGTTAATAAGCCAGCCAGCCATTGTCCTTAATCAGAGACTGTATTTGTAAGTAGAACATGTTGAATCTGTCATGATTGATGACGTTGTCTTTGTTAAAAGGGATGCTGCATCTTTAACAAGAACAGAAACAGTGCAGAATCTACAGTAAATTTGAGAATTGGCAGACAAACCTTTCTTCATTTTCTATGTATAACGTTTGTAAAATATTGAAAAGAAAAACATCAAAGCCAGGGGGAAATATAAGTAACTCACTGCTTACATTTTAATTCCTCACCTTTCCCCTCTGGGTGAGTTCCCCCTCCTTTTTCCCCCCTGAATTTAAAATGCTGGAAGGAAAAGCAACTGAGGTCCAAGTTTCAGACGCTGAATTCTCTGCTAATTGAAATTACTGGGCATATTGCTATATATAGTCGATGAAGAGATATGTAGCTTTCACTCAGTGCCTTCAAGACATGTCTTTCTGTAGTCAGAAAAACAGAGATCAATGCATTTTCAAACTGACAGAGGGAACGGATGCTCCTTAGTAGCACATGCTCGGGATCGTATGTGTACCGTTTGTGCAGAGCAGAGACGCTGAATACTGGTCCATATGCTCCTTGTTTACTGCAATGTTTTTTGCATGTTACTGTGCACTCCGGACTAATGTGAAGGTAAGAGGAGACGAGACAACAATTTGGCAGGAATGTACATGTAAAACCAGCTGCAGAAAATGTCTACCTTGTGTTGCTGAGGACTTTGGAATTGCTAGCTGAACAGGCATATTATTACAGGTGGTTGTAGAGGCTTTGTTTTATCGTTGTCTGTGTTGCTAAAGCATAGGAGCATGTTTTAATTTTGCAGCATAGTGACCTTCAGTTTTTAACTGCTTGCAGCTCAGGTTCTAGGCTTGTATGATCTGATAAATTTGTTTTGTTACTGTCCAGGTAGGCCAGAGACAAGAAGCCAAAGGCTGTTTGTGCAAAGCTACATTGCTTTATATAGGATAAGAATTCCTATACTCTTGTCCCCCATGCATCTTCCAAGTGATGCTGCTTGCATGCTTTCTTGTTGATTACTTGTCTGAAAATCGGGGTCTTGCTGCTGTGTCTGCTTTTGGCTTTGTGTCCTGATTTGTTTCTCACTTGAAACAAAATGCCTACAAACAAATTATAAGCAATATCCTAAGAAATAAACAAGATATTATTATTGCAAAGTGTTACAGAAAAATGCCAGCTGGCAGCACTGGTCTCGCAGTAACTATTAACCAGTGTTTGTCACTCATGTCAACGTTTGCTTGCTCTGTTAATTAATGTCAGAACTTCAATATAAGTTGCTGGATGTATTACCTTCTCTGCAAGTAGGACAATATTAGCAGACAGGATCATTGGCATTGAATAGAGCTCTAAGCCAAGTTGTGGGCCAGCTGTGGGAATCCAGTTGCATAATTTAGATGAATTACAGTCCTCAGTCAACATATTGGGGAGGTACTTTCGGCATTCTGGCTCTTTCAAGTTCAGATGAGTGTGTCTGTCTGAGAAGGAAAGCGCTGGCAAATGATGGCTAAACTGTTTTACCTGGAGAAATACTTGTAAAGGATATTTTGTTTTTAAACTGCTTTATGCATGCCTCTGAATTAAAGTGAGTTTTCTGTATTTGCACTTGGTTTGATAATAATGAACTTTGTATTTACTTATTATGTGAAAATAATTTAATTGCTATTTGATTACAAAGTATTTTTCTTTAGAAGCTCACATTCTAAGAATCTGGTCCTATGTATGTGGTCGAAGTCTGTACTGCTGGTTGCTGTACTGAATTGCTAAGCTTTCACGTTATTATTTTCTAATTAACTTTTTCAATTCACTTTTTGTGTCTCTTCTGAGGAGGAAGGTGAAAAAGATATTTTCTTTGAATATTTGGATAGCAAGCCAAGAAATACAGGTTAAAACTTTTAATGCTGCTGCCTTGTTAAAAATACAGCTGTTGTCCTTTCCTTATGCTTTCCCTATAATGTTTTTGGCAGGTTAGTAAATCATACCCACATTATAAGCCCTGTGTTCTGTGCAGTAAATTGTCAATAAAGAAATGTTTTGAGACCAACCATTCTTTATTGTTCATTTCGTCCCCCAGCCTGCAGTACTGTGCTGAAGGTGTTCTACTGAAGTGGGTCTGTTGTTGAGCATTGATTTCTCAGTCTAAATAAGAATAGGTACAGGAGAAATTTCAACATGACTCTTTTTACTGTAATTTCCAAGAGATACCTTATCAGTAAGTACCACAGCAACTGTTAGGATTCTCATGGGTTTAACTTCTGAAATGTTTTTGCTTTCATTCATAAACACAGAAAAAAAAGTGAAAGATTTGTACTAGCCCAAGTCTGATGATTGTTTGGATAAGATAGCTTTAATTTGTTGGGACCTTAGGTGTTAAATGTCTCTGGAATAGTTGTTTGAGATACAATATCAACATACTGACTGTTGTTTACATGATGTTGTTCTAAGGACATTGTCCTCAGTTGTTCTAACTTCATCTAACCCATCTGTTTTCAATGTATACATTGGTCATCTACTTTCCAAGATATGCACTGGGGTATAATAACATAGAAAAACTGCATAAAGTTTGCACATCCCTGGAGGAATTGCCCAAGTATGGCAATGCCACTGACATCTTCAGCAATTCCTAAATTATTTTTTCTGACATGAAAAATTACTTATTAAATAGGAGTTTATTGAAAGGTGCTCCCCATGCCTGGTTAGTCTAAAATGTATTACATAGTGTTTCTGAAGAACTCTGTTGCTTTTAACTTGGTTGGCACTAACGTAAGCCACAGCTTTATGGGTGGCCAAAATAAATGAAATACATTATAAAACATCTGCTTTGAGTTTTGTATTTTTCCCCTTTTAAATGGGTGGAAAAATCTTAGTGGTTCTCAAATATTTTAGTCTTTAAGTCATAAGATAGAATTAAACTATAAGTACAGGCTGTAACAGGAAATAGATTCGCTTGCCCTGGAAAGTGAAAAAGAAAAGCAATTGGGTCTGTTTCTGATGGCAGCTGCAGTTTATGGCTTTAGAGAAAGCAGATTTTTCAAGTTCAAGGTAGGACTCTTGCTTCTTCATTGCCAGTCTATCTGAAACTGCCTGTGTGAAGTTGGTTGGCATATGCAGACTTATAAAGAGAAGTCTACCCCATGCATTCTTAATCAAAGTCTATTTTTACAGTTAACTAAAGAATATTACAGACCACGAACACGTACCTGCCTGTGTGAATAACTGCTTTTCCCTGCCTGAGCAGAAGCAAAGTCAGTGGTTTTAAAAGAAAGATATCTGAGAAGTTATGAGCAAAATATCTTTCTCTATCAGAATTTCTCCAGACCTACACTTTAAAAATGAAATTCAGCTTGTTTTTTTTTAAAGAAAATAATCTAACTACTGCTTATCATTGCCTGTTTATGAGAGACAATATTATTAAAATACTGTATTTTTAACTCATCTCTTTCTTGCTCTCACATATACACAATTTTGTACCTCAGTGGAAGTTAGCATAAATAAACGCAGAAGTCAGTGAATTATAATCTAAAGGCAATGCCTCCAAGATCAGAAGTGCTCTTGTATAAATGTGCAGTGTGCCCGAAAAAGTGATCTCCCACTATCTGCGGCAGTTAAATATGTTGTGGTATTTTCCGTGAGACTGAGTCTCAGGAGCGGATTGTGGCAGGGGGCTGTCCAGTGTCAAATGTTTGAAGTTGCAATTGTGCTCACTGTGTATTGAAAATACTTTCTGTATTCAAATGCAAATGATTTTAGTGGTTGCCATTAAAAACTTTTGGTTCTTGGCACAGATAAGTATTTCAAATTCTCCCAGTATTAGCAGTTTTTCTTGTAAAAATATGGGAAACGTTGCAAATATTTAGGTTGCACAGCCTGAGACAAACTTTAAAAACTTTTATTGGCCAGGGTCTTGTTTTTCTTGAAGGTCTGAACGAGTTTTTCCTTTCCCTTCCCTTTATGAACTGCATGTGTAGTTCTGACGGATTTTATTGTGAATCTGGGCTGCTATTTCTGGCTGGCAGTTTGAGGGTCTTACTGGAGGCACAGCTGGTGCTTCTGGGAATTTGGGAAGAAGAGCTGATTTCTTTCATTTGTACTTTAACGTGGGACTTGATGTGAGCACTGGGTACCTCATTCTCAGCAACAGTCAGCACTGGCTTTGGGGCCATCAGAGCTAAGTGTAAGGATCATGTGGGTTTTGTTATGAATTCAGATCCATACCCTTTGAAGTGTCAAAGGTTTCCCAGGTTAGTTCAGCAGGGGTTTAAGCCTGTCTTCATATTAACGGGTATACTTGGCACCTTACCGAACTGAGCTCCTGCCTGAACACTGGGTTAACTAAGCACCTTTCTTCGTTCTGACTGCAAACTTTGGGTCACAGTGGTGGTGACAGAAGTATTCTATATACATTCCTCTGTATTCCCTCCATGCATTCCCCAGCCTATGCTTCAGCTAAAAGATCATGCTAGCCTGTCAAATTGTAATCATGATACAATTTATAGCTGAAATTTTGACCTATGAATTGTCACTTTTTGAGGATCTCAGATGATGAAGAGGACCTGTTGAGGGGGGAAATGATGTATGGCCAGGGCCCATGGAGGATGCTGGAATCTGGTGTCGTTTAATCCTTTAGCTTTCTCTGTTCGTCCTCTTGTCCTGCCTGTGTTTCAAAACCATAAGTTATTATCTTAACTGAGCAGCTTCCAGTTGCAATGTTATCTTGTGGGTTAATAAAGGCAGAAGAATCATAGTAATAAATAACAGTGTTTCATTGCCAAAAGCCATAAAGCACTGCAAAAACCAACTGAGCTACCAACTTCTATGTTTTTACACGCAGCTGTAATTTCTTCTTAATACCTAATCTAAATCTACTAGAAAAGGGTAGATTTTGATTAGATATTAGGAAAAATTCTTCACTCAGAGGGAGGTGAGGCAGTGGAACAGGTTGCTCAGAGAAGCTGTGGATGCCCCATCCCTGGCAGTGTTCAAGGCCAGGCTGGATCGGGCTTTAAGCAACCTGGTCTGGTGGGAACCCCCCATGGCAGGGGGGTTGAACTGGAGGGGCTTTAAGGTCCCTTCCAGCCCAAACTATCCTGTTATTATATGATTCTGTGAATTCTCCCTCTCTCCTAGTATATACTAATGATTTTTCCACATAATTGTGTGTATCACATATATCACCACCTGTTCCAAGACTTGTTCTGTTCTTCCAAAGGAAGTCGTGATTCTATGATTCTATGATTCTATGATTCTATGATTCATTGATTCTATGAAAAGAGTTTCTGAATGTTTCAGACTTGGACCTGTATTGCCAAACCATGTTCTTCTGTAGACTTATGGTATTTGCAAATGGGGGGTGAAGTCTGGCATTTATAAAGAAATCAAAGAGATTTGGACTCACAGCTCTCACAGACTTCCAGACATGGTCCCTGTTTTCTTATGCATATTTTCCTCCTTTAAGTCTTCTACCACACACCATCCTCTAGCACCTCTCTATTAAGTGAAGAACAGTTCAGAAGTCACATGAATGGCTTTGATGTAATATTTTAAAAGAAATAAACAAGAAAGACTGGCTTCTCACTTTCTCTAATTTAATTAAAAATTTACTCTTCAACTGTTCTACTCAGGGGAAGTTTTTATTTGAGTTTATTCCTTTTTGTAAGTCCGATAAAGTCTGACACAGTCTGACTCGCTGTACTCATACCAGCATAGTTATAACGATAAATCAAGTGGCAGGTCAGAACATGGTTCCTCTAGTACTGTAGGACACCAAGACAAAATGTAGGTTAGTACTAGAAAGCAAATAAATTTGGTGTGGAATTTCTACCCTAAGAGATTTGACGTGAAGAATAGGATAATCTTATGTAGGTTGTGAATATTTAGTTGAATTTCTTTAATGTATCTTGTTGTCTGATTATAAAATGTTTGCCTAGACTATAAAATAAGCAAGACCGTGAACTTTATAAGGGATTTGTCTAACACCTGTGGGATATGGCCATGAGAGCTAAAAACAACTGAGCTGTTTGTATTGCTGTTATCCTTTTAATAAATAAAATCAGAATTTTAGTGAAGAGAGAACTCATTGCAAAAACAGGGGTTACTGATCTCTTGGACAAGCTCCTACAAAGAAAGCTCTCTCAAAATTACAACAGTAATAACACTGCAGCATTTCTTTCTTTTGGTAGCTTGCTGTACCTGTTACTAAAATATACTGCTACTGCCCACACTTATGGGCAGGAAGATAAAGTTCTCATTTATGGCCTAGTTTTTGCAATCACACCAGTGATGTTAATAGGAGATCTGAATCAAGTCTCACACAGTTCAAACAGTAGTTCTTTCCGCTTAAGAAATGCATAATTTGAATCCTTAAGATTGATTTTTCAACTTCTGAAATCAACCTTGCCCAGATTTGTAAGCATTTGTAATGCCTAAGTATGTACTTTACCTCTCCACCCAGCTGCAAGTGTTGATTTACAGTACATGGTCATAACAAGTAATAGATGAAAGCAGTAATTAGAATAAATTAATAACACAGCAGCAGCTCTGGTTTTCTGGATATAGTAAGATTGGAACTATACTTAACCTATATGCCAGAATAATATTCCCTGAAAGGCCATTATAAATGGGTGAATTGGTACAGAGATGCTAAGATGATGAACACAGTATAAGGAATTAAATCCACTGCTATGACAGAATTCTTTATGAACATTAAGCAAATACGAATGTTACGCTATCGGGATATGGGGTACTTTTCTAAATTTAGAAGAGTTGGTCACAAAAATATTGGCTGGAAGATACAGAAGCTGGGCACTCTTCATTCTTCATTCAGAAATTTCTGGATACATGCTAGTACCAATAATATTATTTCAGTTCTATTTTGTATCTCCCATTTTAATGTGGGCTCATTAGAGCTTATCTGATGTGCTATTCTTATCAGAGATATATAATTGGCCTTTTTGTTAAGGGAGAATTGAAAAGATCTAGGAATGTAAGCGTATTTAAATTTGTTGGGTTTTTAATATATGCAACTAACTAGAATATAATATCATGTCTCTATTTGACAATTTTATGTTTATATAAAAGTGATGAAAAGTGAAATACTGTGCTGTTAAATCACCACTGATAGGCTTGCCCTGGGTACTAAAGATGCCAGTGCCTCTTCGATTTTTATGAGATTGCAGAGAAATTAGATCAACAATCTTGACAACAATGCTGCATACAAAATGTTGGACTCAGGCAAAAGTAAGGTTTTCTTTTTCTTGGGAAACTCTGTGACTGCTATCACCGTGATGGGGAGAATTGCAGAATTAATCAATGATGGATGGAGCTGATAATAGCTAACAACAATTAAAGGTTGCCCAACAATGTCTCATGGTTAGCTTCTATCTACATACGCTTCTAACTTCATCTTCCCTCTGTCCCATTTGCTCATGCTAAGTTGGATAAAGATATCCTGGGTTCTGTGGTTGAATAAGTGTTGCATTTTCCAGGGCTAGTCTTCACAGGTGTGTCCTCTCTTACCGCTACAGTATATGGGGCAGTATATGTATTTTGGACATGCTGAGATGTGTTCCTATCCAGTCCCCCATGTTTTTGGCACAGGGTGAATGTATGAAATGATTGTACCTGCTCTGGGAGGAGGAAATCCTACTATCTTCTTTCCATGCTATCCTTACAGACAACGAGAGACAAGGAAAGTGTCTTTTGGATGTAGAGATGCCAAAATCAAAAAGAATTGCTACTTTTTCAGTTGTGGACACACACTGGTGAAATGAACTCTGGAGCACATTCAAGCAGTCTGCATTCCACCTGTGTCCCAGTGCCAAAATAATGAGTGATAACTATGGATTAATGACTAATACAGAAACTCCATAATGACTACATTAAAAAATTACTAAAAGCGTAGCCATCTCTGTTTTCTCAGGGGTGGCTGATTTTTCCTTTGTGTCTCCAGAGAGATCTGAGTGTAAGTGAGTGAAATAGTATAAATTCTCCCGATAACTGTACAGCTTCCAGAGTTCTTCTGGAAAGACAAGTAGAATAAAATCTGAAATCCACAAAAACAAATCAAAGAAACCTGAGCACAAGCATTTTTTCATTTTTGTCTCATCTTCACCAAAGCGGTAAAACCCTCAAATTTCAAATTGAAATCTCTAAAGAGAAGTAATTGGAAAGGCTTGCCTTCCTTTGATGGCACAGAGGATCATTAAAACCTTAGGAAAGGCGTATTAACTGTAGGAGTAAAACTCCAAAAAGCATTTTCGTCCAAGCTGCAGGACAGATGAAGAAAAATATGATAGTTACTTCACACATATCTGCAGATATTTTGGACAGGATTTTCAGCCTGATCCAGATTTGTTTTCAAAACTTCGGTTTTCATTTGCAAACAAAAATAAGTGGCCAAGTTTTCAAGTGAGACAGAACAATCATAATTAATCTGGTCTGATAGCGCAGACTGCAATACTATCATGAATTGTTTCAAGGATACATCTGTTGGCACCTGCCATACCTTTTAGAAAAAAAAAAAAGAAAGAAAAAAAAAGAAAAAAAAAAAGAAAAGTCTCTGTTGTGTAATTTCTGATGAGGAAGAAGCTTTCACAAGTGTATTATTCCAGGGGTTAATCAGTCATTTGCAGATGTATGACATACTTTTAGTCTGAATTAATCTAGTCTCAGCTTCCGGCTTTTGGGTCACTTTCATTTTTTTGCTACATTTTAAACCACTGGACTGAAGTCCACTGGACTGAAGCATCCACTGCAAAGGCTTATTCCCCCCATTTGCTCTAGACTGTGGTGAAGGCATCACCTAATCATCTTTTTGACTAAGTAAATTAACGGTGCTCCTGGCACCTTTTACTACAAAGCATGATTGCCAGCACTCTCACCCCTCACCTGACTTGTCTTTTGACTTGCCTTTGAGGTCTTTTTGAGCTGTCTCCAGTTTCACAGCAGGCTTTTTGATCTGTGCATGCCACATGTGCAGCTTCAGAACAGTTGCAGCCCTATGCAGAGGTAATAAATGTCCCAGCTCTCACTAAAGATACCTGTGTGTATGTCCGGGGTTACATCAAGTCCTTCAACCACATTGTTGCACTGGGAGTTCCCGTTCTGGCCTCTATCTACCAGAGTTCCCATCTGCCTAATAGCAAACCCTGCCTCTCTGAAAAGTTTCTGTGAGGAAGGTTTGCTTTCTTTATTCCTAGACTTAGGACTTTATTGCTGTCTGTATTAAAGAATACATTGATCAGTGATGGTGACCTGTTCTCTGCACCATTTACCGCACTACCTTTTTTCTGTCATTGCTGTCTGATCAGTAATTCTCCCCGACTGATCAACATTTAAAAAGCATAGGGCCAGCACCAGTCCCTGAGGAGCCCACTAGACAAAGCTGATGAACTGCCCTGTTTGCAATTACAATCTGAATCCTGTCAGTTAGACACTTTTTAATCCATTTAAAGTGCTATTTTGATTTTGTTTTTAATAAAATGTCATGCAGCACCATGTCAAATGATTTACAGAAGTCTAAGTATATTATATCAATATTGTTACCGTTGTCACCCAAATTTGTAATCCCATCCGAGAACAGATAGCATGTTAGTTAGTTTGACAGGATCTGTTTTCCATTAACCTGCCATTACATATATTTCTTTCCTTCGGATCTTTGCTAATATATATTTTATCAGCAATTTCATGTTAATTCCCTGTAAAAAAAAAAAGAAAAAAAAGGCGTAAATAGCATAATAGAAATTCCAAGGAATGAATCTCTTAACCCCAGTCCTTTATGTCCCTGTTTAAAAATTTGTCTGAGCACTAAGCAAAAGTCAGGAACTCTTTTGAAATGTTGATCTTGCAAAACAAGGATCTCCCAGATAAAATGGAAAAGTGAAGAGGTAAATTATGATGAAAACAAAGCTTGTGTGGAAGAGGTGGTTTGTTTTATGGGACCTTGTCCAGTGGTTGAAACAGTGGAAGCACTTTTAGGTGCACGCTGCCCGTTTGCTTCACTTATATCCTTAGATTATCATAGCTATGGTCAAGGTTAGTAACTCAGTGACTAGACATTATATGAGGCATAATTTTATTAGAAATAAAATCACATTACATAGGTCCTTTAGAAAAGGAAAATGTTAAGACTTTGAAAGATTATTTCATTTCTGCTAGAAGACTCATGAAGAAAAAAAACTGAATTCTTGGGAAGAAGTTGTTAGAGAGCTCATCAGTGCTTTCATATACTTCTCTCCCTGTGCACTTTTCACAGAATCACAGTGTGGTTGAGATTGGAAGGCACCTCTGGGTCCATCTGGTCCAGCCCCTACTCAAGCAGGGACACCCAGAACAGGCTGTCCAGGACCATGTCCAGGTGGTTTTCTGAAGATCTCCAAAGAGGAGAATCCACAGCCTCTATGGGCAGCCTGTGCCAGTGATCCATCACTCACCCAGCACGGAAGTGCTTCCTGATGTCCAGAGGGAACCTCCTGTGTTCCAGTTTGTGCCCACTGCCTCTTGTCCTGGAACTGGCCACCGCTGAACAGAGCCTGGCTCCGTCCTCTTTGCACCCTCTCTTCCAGTATTTATAGACATTGATGAAATGCCTGCTAAATCTCTTCTCTAAGCTAAAAAGTGCCAACTCTCTCAGCCTCTCCTCACAGCAGAGATACTCCACTTCCTTTATCACCTTGGTGGCCCTTCGCTGGGCTTTCTCCAGTATGCCCAGGTCTCTCTTGTACTGGAGGCCCAGCACTGGACCCAGCACTCCACGTGTGGCCTCACCAGTGCTGAGCAGAGGGGCAGGATCACCTCCCTCGGCCTGCTGGCCATGCTTTGCCTCATGCAGCCCAGAATACCATCGGCCTTCTTAGCGGCAAGGGCCCATTGCTGGCTCACGTTCAGCCTGGTGCCCACCAGGACTCCCAGGCCCTTTTTTTGGGAGCTGCTGCCCAGCCGGGTGGCCCCCAGCATGTCCTGGGGCCTGGGGCTGTACCTCCTCAGGGGCAGGGCTTTGCTCTTTTCCTTGTGAACGTAATGATGTTTTGAGATGTTATTAATTTCTTGTGAAAACCTGTTTTTTTTTTGTAGTGAATCATGTGGATACATTCATATATCTCTTGTAATGCTTGAGTTCTTAAAAGAGGGGAGAGGAAGGACATGTATGTGTTTCTAACCATGTGCATAACAGGAAAGTGAATATAAGGCATTTTGCCTTTCAAGCAAGAGAGCAATCTAAAGAACTCAGGTGGCATTCAGCTCACTTAACTTTAGACGTAACCGATGTAAACATCTGTATCTAGTGATTTCAGGCTCCCTTCAGTGTCAGTAGAGAGGAATTGTCTCTTCTGAGGCATGATTCATATGACCTAGTTTAAATATCTACACGGGGATGAGATTAATTGTGTCCTGAAAGTGCCAGTTTCTCTCCATTTACCAGAGAGAGCTTAGGTGACTAGCTGAGATGTAGGTCTCTCTGTTGTAGACATTTCCATCTGGTCAAACTAATCCCATCCTACAAAGCAGCGAGGATGGGATTGCTAATGTTGGTCGGGCAGGTTTTTTTCTTTCTTTTTACATGTAATGGAAGACATAAAACTGTGGGAGGAGGAGCAAACTGTTGTGAAGGGTCAGCCAAGACACCCTGGAGATGAGGCAAGAGCAAGAGCTAGCGGGACAATGAGATCATCTGATTTGTTTTCCTTTGTTTTTGTCTCAGTTCTTGCTTCTAAATTACTTAATTAATATACAAAAAATAAGCAGTGAGTAATTGAACTGAGCTGTTTGCAGCATGTTTCCCTCTTGCCCATCTGGTACATCAGGCCATTATTTCAGTGATGTTCAATTGTTATATTTTATTTTAGTCGCTTTAAAATTGTGTGAGATCAAATTGAGGAGAACACACTTAGGTCAGGCTCTTTTCTGAGAGCTGTGTTGCTTTTGTAGATTTGGCAGGTGCTGCAAAGGCATCACAAAAAGAGAGATGGGCCATGTACATCAAGTGAGATTTGACTGTCACGTCAGACAGCAAGATTTTGGTATTTTTGAGACAGAGGATCTTCCTCTGAGCTTGGTCTCTCTGAGTCAGTAAAACTAGGTAACTAGGGAAACCAGTTCAGCTTACCCAAAATAAGACACTCACAGTTGTCCAACTGATCAGTATCATAAACCTCAAAAGGGACCTAAAACTATAGGATCATCTCAGGGGTAAACATAGCTAGAAATGCAAGAAGAAAGACTGAGCATGGGTGCAGAAGTGTAGATGTGGCCCTAGAAGACCTGAACTGCTTCTACTGATTCACCAGAAAATGCTAATAGAAGTAATGGAGACACTAATGTATCTTAGGGGGGTATTTTGTGAGGATTAATTAACAAATATTTGTACAATACGTCCACTGTACATTTGCCATGTCTCTATAAGTGGTAAAATTAGCAAGCAATTCAAGTGTCAGGGACTGTTTAAGATAATTACCAACTTGTCAGAAGTTGTCAGAAGCTGGTTACTAGGGGATTTGTGAAGATCTAATTACCATCAGCCATCTGACTGAAACATCTAACTTGACCCTGAGATTACCCCCTAGCTAGATTTAAATGTTGACATGATCTTCTAAACAGATCAACTTTCACAAAGGTTTGACATTTAAGTGAATATTTATGTCACTCTTTCTCACACAGAAAATGCAGGATTTTTCAACCTAAAAAAGAGCTCAGAGTTGAATGCAACCTGTAGGTAGTTGCTATGAAATTGTTTTTAATGGTATTAAGCTAAGGGAGAATGTTTGCTGTCTTCTGTCTTTATGGGAATTCATACATTTAATACAGAAAAGTTTTAAAGATTTTTTGACAGGCTAATAAATCATGAATGGATGTATTGCTCCCCATCAGGATGTTGTTGCACAAAGCAAGATCAAACAAAGATGAAAAAGTATTTTTTGTGTGGTCCATAGCTGGTGGCAAACATCAACTCTAACAGAAGAAAAAGGAAAAAAAAAAAAAAAAAAGAAAAAGAGAAGAAAAAAAAAGAAAAAAAAGGAAAAAGAAAGAAAAAAAAAGAAAAAGAAAAAGAAAAAAGATAGAGAAAAGAGAAAAGGAAGAGTTTTCCCAACAGCTGACAGGAAGAGAAGTGGTAGGGGTATCCCCAGAAGGGCATTCCCTACTTGGTGTCTTCTCCAATGCATCAGGTGTTCCCTGACTATCTTTTCCAAATGGCTTCATAGTTTACCAGCCTTCTCAATTTCACTTCCTCCCCTTACCTTTTTTTCCTTTTTTTTTTCCTTTTTTTTTTTTTTTCTTTTCTTGCTTCTTACACCACCAGAGTTGACTGGAGTACTAGCTGATCAGGCGGAGACGTTGAAGAACTGTTAAGCTTTGTGCATGTACCTTATTGGAAACAATTAATTACTGTCTAATGACTATTTTTTACTGATACTATCTACCATCATCCCTAGTACAAACCAAAATCTAGGGTCCAAGGAGTGGAAAATGGTGAGGGGAAGCAAAAGCAATTCAAATGCCGGAAGACGAGACAAGGCACAGCAACCAGGGGTGGTAGGTGGGATGTGTCAAAGGGAAAAGCTGACTGCAGCCTTGCACATGAAGGGCTGCAGAAGCAACGTCCTGAATGTTATGCAGATTAAGGTGATGTGTAACCTATAACCAATTTTGTGTTGCGAGGAGAGGAAGAGAAAGTAATTGTAATAACTTTTCCCAATTAAAGACTACACAGACTGCTTAACCCTCAAAGGATAAGGCCCCTCGGCACTGATCTTGCACTTAACTGCGTAGAACACCCCCTCATCCCCTCCTCAGGACCCCAGAAGCAATACCTCTTGTTTCTCTTTGCAAACTGTAAACAGCAATGAGTCACTTCTGGGTTTCCCTGGCTTATTCTGATCTTATTTGTTTCAGTTTTATTATGTCTAAATTGCATCTGCCATGACTGTCTCTTTTTCACACATGTACAATCTCTCCACAACTGACATTTGATGCTAGTTCTTGGCTTCACATCAAACTTATCTATGGAGCAATACTTTTCAACACAGTCTCTGATTCCTCCAGTGATATTTTCTCATTGAAATACTGCCTGTTTCTCTTGCAGTGCATATCATTCAGTGGGTACCTTGGGAAACAGCTCAAAAATCGCTACCCTTACTGTTTCAAATCTTCTAGATCTTCTTCCAAGGTTTTACTCCTTTTTTTTTTTTTCCTTTCTGTGGCTCTCAGAAACTGACTGCTGTACTGCTGTACCCTCTGAGACTTTGACTTTATATAGTGAGTTTAAGGCAATGCTTTATCAAAACAATGCTCTATCCATGCTACCTCAATGCATTTCTTATTGAAGAAAATTATAGCAGAAAAGCCAAGATAATAACAGGTTCTAATTTTGGACCCACATCCAGTGTAGGGTGGTTTTTCAGTGCTATGGTGGTGACCTCACTACAACATTCCCCCAGCCTCCATCTCCAGTCCAACCCTGGGCCCACCGTTTCTCCTTCTTCATTTCAGTGAGATGTGCCACTGTGCCCTTTGCCTTTCCCTCGCCATACTGGTACAGCATATCACTTCCACTCTTGCGTGAGCCTCTAGTAATAGAACACCTCACCAACTGGAAAACAGCATCCTGTGTTTTTTAATCTTTCCTATACTCAGCAATTGTTCCCCTCAAATAACTAAGCTCCTCTGCTGATCACTCCTTCCTGACCATCTGGGAAGACTTTATTTTGCTCTGTTTAATCCCTTCTTCCAGGGAAGAAGTTTCGTTGCTCTTCTCCCTTTCTTTAACAGGAAATACCAATTCCTGGTTAAATTAAAAATAAATAAACAGGAGGCATTTTCCCCCTTTCTGTAATTGCCTGTTGGATCCAAAATGTTATCAGTCTAGAGCAAGAGCAAACCTACACTACCTATCTGAAAATTTATCACCTCTTCTTTATATGAAGGTCACTAGTGAATAAAGGCTTTCAGGATTAGAGATTTTAAAGATTAAGGCTGTTATGTTTAGTAAATAGATGAATTAACAGGTCATAGCACTAAACAGAACACTTTCTTCCTGTCCTGAAGTTTTCCTACACTTTCCAACAAAGGGACCTTCAGTGAGGCTGAAAGGCAACACTCCTAAGACTGATGAAAGGAGATGTTATTGAAAGCAACAGCCCATCAGTGGATCTCAGTGACAAAATACTGAACACTGAGAGTTTGGAAAGACTTAAAAAAAAAAAAAAGGGAGGAAAAAAACTGGAAAAGTGACATATGATTTCAAAATATGGTCTCCATGCTCCAAAGTACAAACTAAGTAAGTTATTCTACTGTTGTTCTGATTCTTGCCCTTTCTTCTGAAGCAGCTGGTACTATTCTCTGCCAGACACAAGTCAATGAATAAGATGATTCATGACAGTTTTGTGTTTTGTGTTATAACAGTAATTAGAAAAAAAAAAAGAAAAAAAAAAAAAAAGACATTGTAAGACCAGTGCTGAAATTTAATCCCTCAACAAAGGCCTTATGAAATTAAGGTTTGGATACAGGAGCAAAATATCTCTGGCCTCCATTTCTCTGAGGGAATTTGTAACTTCTGGTATATTTGGCTTCAGTTTATCTTTCCGTTCCTCCTGTTTAAGTGTCTGGCAGAGGGGCTTCTGAGATTTGCTTATCTACCATAACCACAACTGGTTGAAAATATAGCCCCAACCATGTAAGAAAAGTATTGTATCACTAGGAATATACTGGAACAGGAAGGAAATGTAGGTGGCAGTGTGCATGACTTCAGAGCGCATGCAGGCTGAAATTGCATTGAATATTGGCTTAATGCCTCTGAATTGCAAGTGCATTAAAGACAACCCAAGAAAGATGTTTTTCTAGCTGAGAAATAAGTGGAATTTGCCTTCAGAAAAACAGTTCTTCATGTGAAGATCATCCAAACAGTTACAATCTGAGCAATGTTGTTTAGAAATCGCTTTAAGTTTCCTTGCTGTTACTGACAGTCAGATTTTGCTCAGGCTGTTGTGCAATAGCTACTGTCTTAGACATGTTCATGCATGGTTATATTGTGAGATATAATCAGGTATGGCCTGAAAGTAGAGCAGTACTTTGCCAGTGATTTTACCATACATTCACACACCTGGCTTTCTACTGAAGGTTATTCTGGAAACTTAAATTTAAAGAATTAATTGAGATCTGCGTCACTAACTTTCTTCTATGTACAACTTTTCCTTGCTGAGACTTCAGGCAACTGCGTTTCTCATACTGCATATGAGAACTATACTGAAAGAGGCTCTAGCGTAGTAGTTGAGCTTCTGTTACTTGAGTAAACATATTTTCCCGATTTCCCCAAGACTTGGGTTGTTCCTTCTGTCTGGAGCATCCATCTGAAGCAGGAAAAGGAGGAGATATCTGTCAAAGTACTTTTACAATTGTCTAGAGATCATTACAAGAACCCCTTGGTCAGTGCATCTTTGGAAATTTTGTCCATCCTTGTTCATTGGCTTTGTACCTTGCATCATGTATTCCTTCTGAATCTTGTTCAGTGTACTTGTACAGTGGTTGATTTTACTGAGTTAGTCTCTCCAGTGCTGGTTTAACCACTCATATGAATTTCACGCCACACCTTAGAACATGATAAATAAATAAGCAAAATGTGTGGATGACACTAAAGCACCAAAAATCTTAGGAGCACGGAGAAGAAAAAAATCCCCAAACCTGCTGTCTTTCATGATACAGTTCCATGTAAGGATTTGAGACAAGAAAGCCCTTCTCAAAACATTTATTTCAAAAACGGCTGAAAACATTCATGGTGGAAACAGAAAATTGAAAGGATTTAAAACACGAAAGTGCAAAATTCTGTTCCACAAGAAATACCAGCAGGTTTGGTGATTAAACAGGATTATGCTACATGTAAGAAAATAATACTCATTAAAATTATCTTCTGTCACATTCCCAAATCTTCCAAGGGTCTTATAGAGTGTTTTATGTCAATGGAAGCTTTTAAAATTTCTGTGTGTAGGATTGGTTGAGCACTCTCACGCGCACACACACCAGAAGAAATGCTACAGTATTGCGGCCAAAGTGTTGAACTGAGAAATACAGTACCTTTACTCAAGGGTCAACTCATTTGCTGCTTTTCCATGAAATCATTATGGTTACTTTGACTGAAATTTCTACATCCAGCAAATGTCCAGAAAAGAGAGTTAGAACTGTGCAGATCCTTACAGTCTTCAAAATAATTGCATTTGTTCTTAAATTAATACAGATGGTACCAGCTGTAATTAACATAATATTTCTATCAACAGAGAAGAACATCAGGATCAATCAAAGAGCACTCAGAATTAGAGTAAACAGAAATCTTTCATAGAGAAATTGCATGTGTTTGTGAGTTTTACACTACCTTTCCTGGACCTCATTCTTTCAGCAAGGTCTATCCTTATGTAGCTCAGCAGTAATTTATTTATTTATTTATTTATTTTTCTGTAGTGATCTAATCCCAGGACACCTTCTATCACCTTTTATCAGTGAAAACACCTTTCACATGATAGCTAACCAGAAAAAAATGCACTACGTGAAAATGAAGCCCAAGTGGTTATTACAGAGAACAGCTGTGAGTCTTTTCAGTTGGAGAGTTTTATCTGGAGGCAGCATTTATCCATGCAGATGGTTTCATGGGCTATGAAAATGCATTAACGTACTTACTGCAAGACATGACGGTATTACAAAATGTTCATTATTTGTCTGGAAGAAGGAGAAGAAAACTTGGATGGAATCAAAGCCTTAAATTGTTATGGTGAAAAATGAACTATACAGATCATCTCTAGAAAATGTTGATAGTAATTGTCTGTGGAGAGAGATTAAATCTCTCCATGCTAACACATTTGGTAGATAAGCTCCAGTAGAAACATGGTTAGGAACCTCTAGCAACAAGAGCTTATTTTTTACTCAATGTGAAAAATGCCAATTGTTCCTCAAGTCTGAATCCTAGGTCATTATAGTTTTATGAAGAAGTGCTCATGAAATTAAAATAAGCTCTTCACAGAGATTTCAAAATGTACTGTTTCTATAGGTAAGGAAAGAAATGCTCTACAAACATTAACAATAAGTTAATGTAGAATTAAAACATCTTTAAAACATCTTTTAGTGACTACTTTGGTGAAATCCTCATCCCTTCTGTGTCTACAGCACATAAAAATATCACTGATGTTATATGATGTTATAGAGCCCTCAAGGCTTTTTTTTTTTTTTTTTTTTCCCAGCTTTAAGAAGATAGCAAAAGTCTTTGTAGAAGACAACTGTCACTGTAAACTCTGTGGAAAAACAACCCACAGCTCTGCAAAGATTTCCAATAGCACTGGGTTGCTGCTGTATGCTCCAAAGCCCAAGGCTGTTAGCTACACCAGGCCCTTTCCAGCTCTTTGAGTAGCCTAGGACCAAAAAAGCACAAATATAAATGAAATTGCTTTATTGCCTTGCTGCTTCTAGGTTCCAGCTTCTAGCTTATACCAGTTAGAAAATTGCCAGAAGTCCCTGTAATATGTAATTTGCAGTATTTTCATTACTTCTTTTTCATACTGTTTTGCCCACTATAGAACAAATTGCTGATTTAAGCCATGAATATTACTGTAACATGCTTTCTATTTTTCATTATTTGGATTGCAACTTATTACATCACCATTTATAGATATATACCGCTTCACATAATTAATTTCACCATATGTGACCATAATACAAACGGAAAAGGAATGAAGACAGCTACATGCTGTACTCAAAACTGACTGTGTCTTCTCAGCAGAAAAGATTTGTTCAGGTTGTTTCTGTTTCAAATGCCTGTGATTTCAAGGTTTATTCACAATACTTATTCACCCCAACATGCCTACTTGTTATGCAGAGTGTGTGTAATTCCACGTTCCTAATCCAGAAAACAGAAGCAGTGGGGATTTATAAGCAAAGTTGACTCGGTAAGAATGACACCTTCTAAGTCAAGAAAGCTGTTGCTTTGATATATTCCGACTCACAGCTGCTCACTTCAGTGGTGAAAATCCATTTTTCATTGCTTTTTTCTCCTGTTAGACCTGCTGAGCCAACACAGCTAAATGAGAGTGAGGAGACACCTCTGTCCCATTTCACGCGTCAGCTGAATTGTTTCCTATGGCAAGTTCCTGCCGAAAATAACAGGGGTCCTGGAGGTGTCACATAGGCATAATTTGAAGTTTGTAGGATTGCTCTGGTGTTGTACCAAAGACCAACAGCAGCCAGTACAACATTTATTAATGTGCGTGAGTCTCTGAGGCCTGAGCTAGGGATAGAAGGACATAGAAAGAGCATTTCCGCTTTGCAAATGGAGAATCATAGTCTGAAGCAATGTCTGCTTCAGTCAGAGAACAGTATCACGATACCCCATAACACCATTTTTGC
This sequence comes from Anser anser, assembly GCF_964211835.1. NCBI lineage: Eukaryota > Metazoa > Chordata > Aves > Anseriformes > Anatidae > Anser > Anser anser. The sequence continues at coordinate 206,097,916 of NC_139720.1, read as the reverse complement.
AGTCACTTCTTTTTTTTACAGTCAATATCTTTTGAAGACCACAGTTTCTTCCTTTTTAGAAATAAAAATATCTCAGTTGTTCGCTCTACTTTTAGATCGCATTATGTTGTGAAACTTACTTTTAAAGGTGTATATCATAAATCATAAAAGATGTTCTAGCTAGATAAGAAAATTGATGGGGATAAACATTAGTAGCACATAACAGAATTAGGAACGATGAATATTAGTAGCAAGATTCGTACGTGATTTCACATGTGTACCTAGTATTTACGCCAAGTTGAATCTTCCTTAGAATAACTAATTACTCTACATTTGTAAGGTAAGCAACATTTTAAATAGTCTATTGTTTAAATTGCAAGCTATAGGCTAGGCTGAAAGGCAACTCCGTAATTGCTGCTATGACTCAGACATTGTAGTAGATAGGCAATTAGGTTTGGTTTTCTTTCAAAGCCTTTTCCAGGCTTTTTCTGACTTTATAAGAGAGTGTAAAGAAGAGGAAAGAATGCTTTTTTTCTCTGAACAGTACCATCTAGAGAATAAGGAGCCTGTAGCAGTTTCACACTGATGGGCAGCTGAACTCCACCACTACTCTCCGTATTCAAAGGAATAGCATGAGAAAATATGATGGAAAAAGGCTCCAGGGCTGAGATAACAACAGAGATCATTCACGAATTACTGACTCAGCATAGGGAGATTAATGTAATTTATTGCCTATTGCTGATGGACTAGAGCAGTGAGAAATAAAAGCAAACTAAAAACACCTCACCGCCATCCACCCCTTTCCACCTCCTCCCCCCTTAGTGGTGCAGGGGAATGGGGAATGGGGACAGCGGTCAGTCCCTGACGCTTCATCTCCGCCGCTCCTTCACGGTCACTCTCTGCCCCTGCTCCCCGTGGGGTCCCTCCCACGGGATGCCGTCCTTCCCGAACTGAGCCTGGGGGGCTGCCCACAGGCTGCAGCTCTTCAGGAACTGCTCCCACATGACTCCGTACCATCCGTCAGGAGCAAACTGCTCCAGCACGGGTCCCCCACGGGCGGCAGCTCCCCCCAGACCCCCTGCTCTTGCGTGGGCTCCTCTCCACGGGCTGCAGCTCCGGCCCGGGGCCTGCTCCTGCGGGGGCTCTCCATGGGCCGCAGCCTCCTCCAGGCCACATCCACCTGCTCCACCGGGGGCTCCTCCACGGGCTGCAGCGTGGAGATCTGCTCCGTGTGGGACCCGTGGGCTGCAGGGGGACAGCCTGCTCCACCAGGGGCCTCTCCACGGGCCGCAGGGGAACTTGTGCTGCGTGCCTGGAGCACCTCCTGCCCTTTGTCTGCACTCACCTTGGGGGCTGCAGGGCTGCTCCTCTCCCAGTTCTCACCCTTCTCTCCCAGCTGCCGTAGCACAGCAGGATTTTTTTCCCCCTTCCTTACCTCTGCTCTCCCAGAGGCCCGACCAGCGTCACTCATGGCTTGGCTCTGGCCAGCAGCGCGGCCCTTTTGGAGTCATCTGGAGCTGGCTCTGATCTGGCATCTGCTGGGCTCTGCTCACAGAGGCCACCCCTGCAGCCCCTGCTGTCAAACCCTTGCCATATAAAGGCAGTACAGAACCTAAGAAAAGGAAAACTTTTACTAATACAAGTTTACACATCTATTGAAATACCTGTGATTACAGAATTTAGGACAGCTCCACAGTAATATATAGAGTTATCTATATTTCTTAAAGCTCATCCAATCAGTAGCTTACTACCTTAACTCTCTCGTCTTATTTTTTATTATATTTCTAACAATCTTTTTGATCTTTAAAAATGGATTTTTTTTTTTTAAAAAAAAAAGCTGTTAAGATTTTGCTTGCTTTGCCCCAAACTTTTTAAAAATCTTACTGTTCAGCCTAAAATGGTGCTCAGAATAGTTGAATCACCTCCATAAGGTTATTATTTTTCTCTTAGTTCCTTCTGGTCTATAATTTATAATAACTTTTGATTCTGCAAATTCAACTTGAATTCTGAAACTCACATTACCATTGAAAGAGACTTGATGAACTGGAACATTTCAGTCCTTTGATGGCAAAAGGCAGCTCACTGTCCCAATTACACTGTCACTTAGAATTGTAGAATCATTAGGGTTAGAAAAGACCTCCCAGATCATCTGGTCCAAACCGTCACCCTACTACCGATGTCACCCACTACACCATGTCCCTAAGCTCCATGTTCAACCTTTTCTTAAACAACCCCAGGGATGGTGACTCCACCACCTCCCTGGACAACCCGTTCCAATGTCTGACTACTCTTTCTGAGGAGAAGTGCCTCCTAATTTCCAACCTAAACCTTCCCTGGCACAACTTGAGGCCATTCCCTCTAGTCCTATTACTAGTTACCTGTGAGAAGAGGCTGACCCCCCAGCTCCCCACCATTTCCTTTCAGGTAATTGTAGAGAGCATTAAGGTCTCCCCTGAGCCTCCTCTTCTCCAGACTAAACAAACACAGACTTCATTCAGCAGTGCTAGCAATGCCAACATTTCCTACCTACCAACTCAATCTGATTGCCAGGAGGAGATATATTGAAGAAAAATATTATTTTCATCACATTATGAGTCCATTTTACCCTAATCACACTTTCCATACAAGTATAGAAGTGCAGACTGAATTTTTGATTTTTTTGAAAACTTGGTAAGATGTTTCCAATGCATAATTCAGGATGGGTTTAGACTTTCCTGGATTTTTCCAACCATCTTCAAGTAAACAGAGAAGCCTACGTTAAGACCATAGGCACTGTAAGATCCCTTTGAAAGGAGACACTCAGCTATAAAGACAGTTTACACTAAAGCAGGCACTGGGTAGCAGCAGTTTTTTTAGCTTGGACTTCTCACTTAAATCTCTAAAGGTAGGTTGAATTAATTACATTTCTTATTAAATCTCAGGGTAAATAAAATGTTTCCTTCTCTGAACCACGATCAGACACATGAAGGTTCTCACTCTGCTTGTCAATAAGTGGTTTTGTTAACTCCCAAAGTTAAGGCATTTAAACTGGATTCAGGCACCACCATTTCAGTGAAATGGTGTATTGGTGCCTGCAGCTGCTGTTTATTTCTTTTTATTTGTTTATTTATGCTTTTGTGGAAAGATGGAGCATCAGTCTACATTATGTACTATGTGGCAAAAGGGAAGCTTATAAATAGTAGCTGAATAAGAATCTTGTAAAATGGTATCTCTAGGGAAGAGTATTTACAGGGTATATAACTTTGTTTCTTCTGCCTGTTATGTTTTGCTGCTACTATGAATGAAATATGAAATATACTTTGCTTATTAGGGCAAGATGATGGAAAAAGTCTAGGTTCATTTTGTACGAATGATTCTGTGTATCTTTTGCAAGAAATGGATGGCTATCCTTGTGTCTTTTCATTTTGCGAGTGATTTAACAGGTTACATCCTTCAAAAAAGGAACAAGAGATGACACCTTTCTGTAAATTAACTTCTTTAAAGATAACTAGTTCTTTTTCAGGTACTTTGTCCTCCTAAATAGAATAGTAAAATAGAATAACTGGTAATTGAATTCCTGATTAAGGGATAGTCTTTTTTTCCCCATTTGTACTGTGGCTGGATGTGAGATTTTGATACTCTAAAGACGCTTGATACCTGTTCTACTACAACTGTTACTGTCAGTGTTCTTATTGGTGTTTTATTGATATTGTAGTATTATTATTATGCTTTAGTATTTTTAAGTATTCAACTTTCTAAAAAGAAAAAAACAAGCATACTCTCTAATTCACTTGATCTTTCAGCTCAAGTCATGTTAGCTTTAAACAGAATCAACACTTTAGGTATCTTAAGTAAGGTAGCTTTTAATTGCTTGTCATTAATATAGCCATTTTTAGATTTTAGGATTCTTCCTGGAACCTGCATGTAAACATGTGAATACAAATAATATACCTTTGCAACTTGGGCTTGGTTTGGAACCAGAATGTCAGTCATTCACTAAAATATAAACCTAAGAAGAAATGCAGATGAATGTTAATCATCAGAGGAAGACTCAATGAACAAACTCTTCAGTCTGCAGAAAAGTAGAAAAAGGTGGAAGATGTTTGGACTTCGTAGTTGCTTCATCTTTTTTATTGGAATCATAGAATGGTTTGTGTTGGAAGGGACCTTAAAGATCATCCAGTCCCACCCCCCGGGGCCATTGGCAGGGATACCTCCCACTAGACCAGGCTCAAAGCCCCATCCAGCCTGGCATTGGGTACTTTCCAGGATGAGGCATCTACAGCCTCTCTGGACAACCTGTTCCAGTATCTAGACAACCTCATAGTAAAGAATTTCTTCCTAATATCTCATCCAAATCTACCCTGTCTTAGTTTAAAACCATTACCCCTTTTTCTGTCACTACAGGCTCTAGTAAATGTCTCTCCTTATCTTTCTTACAAATCCCCTTTAAGTACTGAAAGGCTGCAGTAAGCTGTCCCTTGACCATTCTCTTCTCCAGGCTGAACAAAACCAAATCCCTCACCCTGGCTTCACAGATGAGGTACTTCAGCCCTCTGATCATCCTAGTAGCCCTCCTCTGAACTCAATCCAGCAGCTCCATGTCCTTCTTGTGCTGGGGGCCCTAGAGCTGAACACAGAGCTCCAGGTGGGGTCTCATGAGAGCAGAGCAGAGGGAGACAATCACCTTCCTTGCCCTCATGGCCACTCTTTTGTTGATGCAGCCCAGGATGCAGTTGGCTTTCTGGGCTGCAAGCCTGTGCTGCTGGCTGATATGCAGTTTTTCATCCACAGTGCGCCAAGTCCTTCTCTGTGTGGCTGCTCTCCACCCATTTATTCTCCAGTCTGTTTGGGATTGCCCTGACCCAGGTGCAACACCTTGCACTTGGTCTTGTTGAACTTCATGAGGTTGAAATTCATGAGGTATAGGAACTGTGTGTTCTAATCCACCAGGGTCATTTCTTCTTCACTAGAGGTACAACTACTTTCATTTGGGACCTGTCATGGCCTCAGAGATGAGTCGTGTAGCCTACTGAGGAAACAAAGAAATAAAAGACACAGCAACATGCTAATGGAGGAAAAGTGAAGGTGGCACTTCCTGCCTGCATGACTGGCTGCTCCATGGCTATGCCATATGATGTACATGGAGGGATGGATGGTCCAGATCACACCACCACCTGCATGCTCTGCCTTTAACTGCACATACAGCTGGGCTGTTACTGAAGAAGTTCCTAAATGACTGCAGTTTTCATCCAAATGTTTAAGGAAAATAAGTTTCAGTTTGCATTTCCAGGCTGTAAGCTGCTGCAGGCTTGGAGTCACTGAAGAAGAAACCCCAAACCCTGTGTAGTGGGGTTGGAAGAGATAGCATCCTGCTTGCATATCAGAACTCGGGAGTTTGTGTTCTTTTTGTGTGTGTGGATTTTTGTTTTGCAAAGCAGAGCATCCTAGAAACAAAATATATATATTTTTTTCTAAGTGATTTTAGCATACTAGCTATGGGTCTTAAGCAAAGATACAGAAGACTGTGTTCCAGAGCTTGGACTTTTGTAATCACCTCTGCAACCCCATCCTCGTGCATAATTGCACTAGCCATCCGTATCAGATATCATCTCCATGGTAAAAATAGCCTGGTTGTTTTCCTTCCACAGAGACAACATCCATTAAATGAAATAAAATAAGTGAAGTCATGTCTGACAGAATTGGTATCACCCAGTTGTGCTTGTCCTGTGTAAAAATATTTTTTTATAGAAAGCATTTGCTCTTGCATATTTCTGTACATTATAAAAGTTGGCTTTTGCTGCTGGGTTCACAGCATACATTTCAGAATTGAAAGGATATTTTTCTCTCCTTTATGTCTTCAAGTTGGATCCTGTAGCGCGCTCCCACCTTTAAACTACATATGTGCCAAAGTTCTCCTGGCTTCCACCTATGCTGAGGCTGGTGCCACAGGGTTACACCTTTTCAGTGGATTTCCTCCAGTAACTCAAACAACTGCAGCCGAAACCTGGGGACAGCTTTTTTGGTTTGCTTTGTTTCCTTTTGTACTTACCCCTCCAAGCAACAGTAGGGAAAAGAGGGATACTCTTCAGCTGTCGTGCAGGGAAAGCTGCTGTCTTCCCACAGTAATGATGGGTTAGTTCAAACTGTTAATGTTTTACGTTACAGAATTGTAGTTGCTATTATTAACACTGTTATCCCCAAAGATCACAGATTTGACAGTCTATGTTTGTACTGTCTTTGTTTGCCTTATCTAAGCTTGGGTTCCTGTACTGCAGCACAGAGCTCCAAGAAACGGCATCCACAGTGACTCTGGACATGGGATTTAACTTCAGAGAAATCGCTACTCTGCCTACAGATTTCTGTCCCTGGCAAGCGAGCTTTCTCCAGCCTTGGGACACTATTACCCAACTGATAGCCATGTCATGCTCAGGATGTTGTTTCAGCAACAAACTCAAGCTCTGAGGTAATTGGATATATTGACATACTATATGAGTATTGTGGAAGATACTGGTGGTTTATCCAGAGAACAGGAGGATGAAGTCAGATATTGCCATTCAATGAAAAGAAAAGAAAAAAAGAGAGTGAATTACTTTTAACTTCAGATGGAGCAATGGGCGTGCATTGACCTCTCTAAAAGTGAAGCCACGAGCAAAGTGTCAGGAAAAAGTGTTTTTTCATCTGAATGCCTGCACTCCAGGTGTTTCTGGGAAGATGAAAAATTTTCTGGAGAATTTTATTTTCCTTTTAAGAAAGGGGTGGGGGAAAATTATCTCAAATTTCTCTGACCTCAATTTTTTTTTTTTTGTAAATCTGCTGTGGATCCTTTTTCTCTCAGCACAGGAACAATTATCTGTCAGCTGAAGAGGTTTTCTCTCCTTGACAACCAGAACGAAATATCTTGAACCAGCAGCGTCTGCTTACCTCTGGGGCAGGATTTGGGACTTGCTGTTGTATGAACTGTGAATGTGTTATTGAGCAGTGCGTATCTGGAAGGCCTTCGTCTGACTGGCAGGGCATGTCTGAGCATTAGAAAAGACAGAGAAGGATTTGGATTGATTTTCATTCTAGTTTTACTAGATGGTCAAGGCTGTGTACCCACAGCTATCAAATAGAAAAATGGAGCTCCTGTAATAGTCATTTATTTTTTATTTTTGATAAATTTAAGCAATCCCTTTTGGTTGGATAAACTGTAAAGAAGGTTTTGAAGTTTGTGGAATTATAACCATGTGTTGATGACAGTGAGAGTCCCAAAGCCTTACATATTAAGTTAAAAGAGCAAACAGCCTGACTGCAGCATTTTGCACCATCAGTCCATAGCACTATTATTTATTTTTTATTTTTTTGCAATATATATTGTTTTCCTTTCCTTTTCTCCTGGCTTTTGTGCTGTTTCTTTTCCTCCTAGGCTCTAATCAGATCTCCCTTTGGCTGGGATTGTAGTGCTTTTTATAAAATAAGGGAAGGTGAATGGCTGAAATTAATGGCTTTCATAAACACGGGCAGAGACAGGTTGAAGGAATATGAATTTACTTCCAGAGGTTTGTTGCTTGGCAGCCTGGAGATGACATTAGAGATGGTGGAATGCAATCTTTGTAGTGTAATATTGCTTAAGGGTACTGCTTAGTGCATTGGGAACAGGGATGTGCAGCGCAGCAGATACTATGGCCTTACCGTAGTAGGAGCTGGGAAAGGGAGTCAGTGTTTAAGCCAGATCCCCAATGTGTGTCACTGTTAGCAGTGGCAATTTACTCAGAGGATTTGTTGTCCATCTGCCTCGTTACTTAATGAGGAGATGCAGGAAATGAAACTTGGACACTGAGATGGATTTTTTAAATGGAATTTTGAAAATATATTACCTCTTACCTTACATGTGGTGGTGAGATAAGCCCAGCTATCTGACAATTTCTTTAAACCTGTACCTCAGTTTCCTACCCCATCTGTGAAAAGGATGAAGATGCCTTCAGTCTTTTCTGTCATCCATCTAGCATCCTTCTAATGCCTTCATCATTTTTTCTATCTGTACAGGTTTCATATTTCTCTTCTTTTCCCTCCCCAAGGCTCTATTAGTTGTGTCCTGGCTGCATGTGTACTCATAGGAGTTGGCTCCTTCCAATCATACGCACTGGATGTTGAGTGCAGACCGGGCAACTTTTCAGTCCTTTTTCTGCTTCTCCTTAATTTAACGTCAGGCCACCATGAGGCTATTGGTGGGTGAAAACATTAAACAAAACCCCAGCTCATGAGACACATTGTCAACCCTGCCTGGGGAAAGAAATTGGTCATCCCAAAGCCAGTGAACCCGTCAGACCCACTGCTTTTGGGCTGTGTGTTTCAGACTTTTTCTCCATGGTATGGCAGAGACTGTGGTTAAATGGCAATGGTGCAATGTCAGGACTTCACAAGGGAAATCCAGCCCTGGAAATACGTGTATGAAGTGGTGAGAAGTGGAAGAATGAAATGAAATGAGACACCTGTCAGTATTACATCCATGCCCTCAGCTAGTCAGACTCTCTTAGTCTCAGTTATTAAAGCATGGAAGCAAACAGACCTTAATCTCTTCATTTGGGTTTAAGTTTATAGGTGTGTATCATTCCCTTTCTTGCCGCAGGGAACAGAGAGACTGTGCACAAGACATGAGGACAGGCTGCCTCCGTGACCTCTCTGTTTCCAGAACCTCCTGTCTTTCTGTCTCAAAAAGGGAAGAGCTTCCAAAGAAGAGTGACTTCCAAAACCTTTGGCTTTTCCAATTTGGCTACCAAATTTTGGCAGTGACATAGCGTGGAGCTGCCACCATTAATTTCTTGAGTGTTCCCATAGCAAGGAAGCCCCAACAGCAGGAGTGCTGAGCCCTGTGCTGCTGAGGAAACAGAGAGGGGTTGTGGGAAATTAGGCACTGGTGCGGCGTGCTATCAGGTGAAGTATCTGCTTTTTCTGGCAAGAGTCAAAACATTGACTTTGGCAGCTATTAAGTCATGGGACCTAATTTTCTGTTGCATTGAACCTTGCATAGATGTTTACGCAACAGCGAATGGATGTTAAACCTTACTGTTGGATGCAAAGCCACTTGGCCCTCACTCTACCCGGGTATAAATAATCACGCCTGATGTAAGGCAGCAAAGAATTGACTGCTGGTTCTTTTTTTAATACAAGAATAATAACCTGCTCAGGGCATACTATGACTCATACTCAATGAAATCACTGGTGCTGGCTACCTTGTAATTTGGAGCTAAATTTGATTTTACACCTGCACTTAAGGAAATGTGGTAAAATTGCTAGTGATTAAGTGAAATCAAAAGGCAAAATGAAAACCTTATTGTAAGCCTTCATCTTCTTTTGGTTTGCCTTGGTTTTGGCTTGCCCTTTTTACAACGAATAAAGTGACAGACTGAGCTTGGTTTAGTGTAAGAATCAGCCTGTGTAGTCTTCCAGACCAGAGCATCAATGTCAGCCTTTCAGCTGCTTAGCAAGACGTAAACATCTTCACATCAACCAATAAGAGGTCATCACCATAGCTTCTGAGTTACTTTCCAATATATCGTTATGGTTTTGCTCTATCAATCTTTGAGGCAGATCGACTTCCACTTTAGCATGTCTTTTTCTCTTGGACATCTGATGGACTGTGTTTTCTATTTCATAAGTATATACTGCAATTGCTGATAGTGCCATATTTAATAAACTTAATCATCTTCAGTCTTTTAGTCTACCAAAGTGTGGTGAGAGCTTTTGTTAAGTGCTCAGCCTGAAGTTCAGGGACACCGCACATTTAGGTTTTGAGTGTTTTGTTAAAGATGCCTTGATCCTATCAGGTTTTATCAGTCTTAATGAGCAGAGATTTCTAAGTGAGTGCTAATGGCATTTTTCATCATGTGTCAATCAATATTGTTGAATGCTGTGCTAAAACTTATCATGACTGAGAATTCAGTTATTATCATAGACCTTTATTTTAACCCTTAGGACTTAAATTGAGAATGATGTAATATTACTTTTTTCTGCAATGCTACATACTTTGTAACAACTGCATATCTCTTACCACCCATTTATGTTGTATTAGCAGCACCTACATCTACACTTGTATCATCTCATGGGTTGTTTTCTTTTTTTCCATTTGCATTTTAGCAGAACAGTTTGAATAAAACCTACTGCAAGACAGAGCAAACACACTTGATTCTGTTTCCACCTGAAACAGCTGTGTTATTTAATCTGTAGCTCAGACTGATGTGTGTTGGCTGATATTCAGGTTATTTACATGATCTGGAATTCTGGTGCCTTCATATCCCACTAATATTTTGCAATCTACTCCCTTGGTGATATCGTAGTTTTTATTTTTTATTTTTTATTTTGTGTGTGTGTGTGTCTAAGTTCTAGTAAATACTGAGAGTGAAAAAAAAAATCACTTAGCATTCTCTCTTGCAGTGATCCTCTAATTCTGCCCTCTATTGACATATTCCTGCTTATTGTCTCCCATTATATCTCTTGATCAGGATACTGGTGTTCCTCTTGTGCAGTCTCATTGTGATGTCTTCTTAATGTAAGTATTTGTACTCCAATTGGTCGCTTCTTCACGCATCGTCATCCACTACTGTTTATAGGTCATCACTTTGTCCCAGACCATTCATATCTGTAATGTTTCAATGGGGAAGAGAGGGGAATGACAGTGTATGTTTTCATCTTGTTTTCTGTTTTTGTGGTTGTAGCTTTTGAGACTGGTTGGTTACCAATGTCCTGTGTTTATCGTTGATTTTTGAGACTGTACTACCTTGAATAAAGTATATAGTTTATACCTGGTGTTTTCTTCAATAGGATGCAAGCAGCAATTATAACATCTTGGCAGCACTTGGTGATCTTTAACTCCAGAAGAGAGAGATCTGACGAATTCAAGGGGCCAGTGCGTCTTTTCAGTTAGATCTTTGTTCTTTTGGTGTCAGAGAAGTCAGAAGTAACAGATTTGTCACTTTCCTTAATTAACGCCATTAGACTGTTTGTTTATGACTGAATATGTTTCAGAGGTTTTGCAAGGGCAGCTTGCAAGTCAGTGGGCTAAAAATCTGATTACTAAAAGCTGCTGCTGAATTTTTGGTTCCTTCTTCTAAAGCATACTCAGTTTCAAAGTCATCTTACAATTACCCTTTTCTTAGTCTTTTTACCTTCATTACCTCTCTGTAGTGATGACAGCTATTGGGAGTCCAGATTGCGACACCTTGTTCTGAGGCTATTTGCAATAATGCTTTTTGGTTCAAATAACACTCATCATGAGACAAATATTCATAAGGCTATTCAAGCAATGTATTCAGCTTCTTAGACCTCCTAATTTTATACTTAAGGTGTAGGATCTAGTCAAGATGAAAGATCTATGTTCATTTTGTATGCACTTACTGACACTGCAAACCATTCCTGATTGTTGCTGTTATTCGCATACAAATAAATGTACTGCTCCCACAGAAGTGCAGAAAACAGGGATGTAAGGAGACCATTACAGGAGATGTTCTGAATGCAACTTTGCCCTCCATTAGGTCCTTGGAAACTCATCAAAATTACTGGAGTACCATGGGTTTAAATGACAGCAAAGCTTGACCCGGTGTGGTGAATTACTGGCACTCTTTTGAAATTATTGATGTCTCTTGTGAGCTCGGCTCTGATTGGGGTGGTGGTACAGGGTGGGGAACAACTGGCTACCAAGTGTGTGGGGCAGATACCGGCTTTTTGTCCTCTTCCTCATAGTAGATCTGCCTTGATCTTCCTCTGGAGTGATTTCACTCTGTTGCAATGGACGTGCCCAATGTTGTCCTACACAAGTCCTACAAGATTCAGTAAGAATCATACAGAAGGGTTTCACCCTCTCAGCTGTAGCTTTCACAGACTACGTGGATCTGCTTGCAATTCCCTTTGCATCTGAATTCAGGAAGAGAGAGCACGTGCCCCCTGAGGTGCCTGCAAACATATGCCTCTGTGATAAATTGCAATTGTTAAGGGGAATGATTAGGAACTAGAGCAGATCTTCTGAAGAGATGCCCTCCTGCAGTCATGAGAGGGACAGAGAAATGCTATTCCTCTTTTCTGTTATTTGGTAAGATACTACTGAATGAAATTAAATTAGTGAATGATGAGGGCAGTAATAATGATGGCCTGGCATCACCTTGCAGTTTTACTTATCATAGTGCAGTATCTCTGCCTGATACACTACAGTGGCACAGTCATGAACAAATGCTGTGATGCAATAGAAGAGCATTTTGATGCAATCACATAGTAAAAGCATCTCTGCCCATTGCAATGGTCACTGTCCCAGCAATTGCATGGAGCACAAAAAATCATGCAGGACATTTGCATGTGGAGAAAGAAACAAAATCAATCAATCAATGTATTACAGCTGTACATTTACTATAAATATGAACTAGTTTTACTTCTAAGCAGAAAACTACACATGTAACAGTCTCGATGTACTCAAAACCTATTGACATCAGCTGCAAGTTTATTTCAGGAATTTGCCAATGGAGCTCAACAGGGCAATGTAAATGAGTAATGTTGTCATTACAAGATTCTTTCTTATGTAGACTTTAATTCCTATGAGTTCTCTTTGTCTTTGAGTGGAACTGTATCTACACAGTATTTCATCAATATAAAATTCACAGTATCTGCAATAACAACAGCTTAGTGGATAACACTTCAAATAAGATTGGAGACAATTCATTTCTTCTGACCATTAGGACATAAAAACTTACAAGTGAGAACTGTTGTGCCCTTTTCCCTTGAATCTGTCTGTGCACTTTGATGCTCATTTTTCATAAAACGTATCAGAAAATGTAAAGCTGTTTATATGAGGCCAAAAGAGCATCATAGTGAAAATCTATATGAAGAATAAAATTCAGGCACTGAACAGCAAAATATGAAAAGTAACCAGGATGATGAATGTTCTTTTCAGTCTATACAATCTATTCAATAAATGCTTTGGATGAACTCAGTGGCTCAGCCTCAACTTTCTTGTTCTGCCTAAAAGTCTGTGTTAAGGGTCCATTTACATCAGCTCAAAACTGTGCATGTCAGCTGTGGGTCAAGCCATACATTGGCTGTAGCTCCAAGTCCCTGTACACTGTACCTTCAAATTCTGTATCTAAACCAGGTTTCCCCATTGCTAGTTTGTTGACTGCTTTGGGAGTCAAAGTAGAGCATGAGTAATTACAGCAAAGCTTGACCCTGAATGATGAGTCCTTTCAAAACTCAGGGGATAAAAGAAAGGGGAAAAGGAAATATATGTTTCAAAGATAGAGAAGGCAATCCAGTAGCTTCCACTCGCCTAAAGTCACACAGCAAGCAACTGCTTGAACCAAGAATAAAAGCCTGGGGTTCATGACTCTGATGTTGAGTTTAAGTTATGTTTAAGTAACATGAGCTCATGGGAGTTGTTAATCATTTGCTTCTCTTTCTCCCTGCTTTAGCGTCCTAGGATATTTAGAAAATAAAATAAAACTGATACTCACCAGGATTATAAATTAAGTGGTGATTGCATGGCAATTAAAGAACTACAAATAAGATTTTGCATTGCAGGATCTCTTAATGAACTGTGAAAGGTCAGGGAAGTGCAGACGGATATGTGAAAGAAAACATGGCCTTTGGGGGGTGGGGGGGGGATAGGAGTAAAGAAAGCACATAGGAAAGGGAACTCTCTAAACCACCTTGCTGTAAAGTACACTGAAGAAGTTATTTTGGTGAATGATGACCTTGTTATGTTGTCAGGGTTTGGTTCAATTTTGAAAACTAAGTGTGACCGTAGGTCAGTAGATCTGCCGAGGCTGCCATGTGCATCCCACTTTTAACTCATGAGGGCTTCCTGCATTTTGTCCTAACTTTTCTTTACTATTTTTTTCCTCTTTGAGTCTCCTTTTTGTAAGAATGGTTGATTTTCTGTGTCAAGAAATGGAGATGGTCACTAGCTAAGCTCCTTTTCATTATAATTTATGTGAATCTGAGTTTACACTGGGCGTAATCACTGATGAATATTCATGTAATCTAGTACCTTTGAGGAATTGCTATCCTGCTTAATCGTGCTTTGGAGCTTGTGATTCTCTTTCCTGTTGATAATGCTTCTTAGCATATTTCCTGTTGTGGAGAGATGGATCCACTCCATTTGAGCTTATGCTGAGCTTATTTGACAATATGGGACACTGCACAGAAGTGGGATATGTTTTCATCTCTTTTGAGAGCTGAGGCCAATGAGATGCCTGGTGTTGCCTCTGGGAAGCTGATAAGATCGAATATTCTGTGATACTGGGAAAGCAAAATAAGAAGCATACCTTTTTTTTTTTTTTTTGTCTATTAGACAGGCAGACTCATTCAGTTTTCAAGGCAATGTCACCTTCAGCAGCCACTTTCCTTGTCACTCAAGGCACTCCCCAAAAGCAGGAGTCCAGCCATTCTCCAATTTCAATAATTAATCTTTTGTGCAGGGGGAATTAAGCAATGAGTACTGAAAGAACTTGCACCAAATCGTATCTCGCTCAGCCTACTTGTGCTAAATACACAAAAGAGCCTCTGTGCCCCTTGTCTCTGATTGCTCTCTGAGCGGTAATGAAGCTAATTGCAGTCTCTGTCTGTGTCCTCTGGAAGTTTCCCCACCCCTGTGTGTACACATTGGCATTAAGACATGCAAACCAGAGCTGGGGTTTAGTTTCTCATTTTACGGACCTGAACACAGTGACTAAATATCTATACTTCTGTTCAACTGTTACCCTTTGCACTTAATGGGGCACAATGTATTCTATACTGACGTTTCTGGAGTTAAAACAGAAACGAGCACATACCCCTAAGGACTTTCAGCGTTTCTTACCATCCTTGAAACTAATCATTCTTCTTGTTCTTCTCAGTATGTTCTCTGTATTTATTTTTTCTGTCATCTTCTTCTTAGAGGGCTCAGGACTGCAAAATGACTCTTATATGGGCAAATGTAGATTGCTTGAAGACACTTGCTTTGTATCTCCCTGGGAATATTGTAAGTGTAGGTACAGAAACAGAGTTCAAACTTTACTTAACTGAGCTCTACAATGCAATATCTTGAGAAGAAAAAATTCAGATGCTACCTTGGTTATGTTCTCATGTTACTGTTGTGCAGTTTCTTTTCTTGTAGGCTTGTTGTTTACACGTAGGCGCCTTTTGTGCAGTTGCATCATAGCAGCTGTTTTGTTTGTTATGTGATGTACCACTGGTGGGCAAAGGTGACTTTTGAGAAAAAATCACTACTGCTTTAATTTGTCTTTCCAATGGCAGCTGCACAAAAAAATATATTACAGGAGTATTTCTTAAACCCAATAAAACAAGGCAATGCAAAGTTCCTTTCTGTGACTGTCGATCACCTTTAAATCGGTCGGTGTTTTGTGCAGACGCTTAATCAATGACCATCTAGAGATGAATTAGTCCACTGTATTTATTCCCCAGGCTTTGAACAGTCTCCAGACACAGGTTAGTCTTTTAGGGCACAAGAACACTGGGGAGGTGATGCTGGGAGCGCGCCAGCACTGCAGGGAGTGTAACAGGAGGGGGTATGTATGTTCAGCTTCAGTCTTGCTTTGGGTACATTCGATTTCTTTGGTAATCAGAAAAGAAGTTTCTTCTACTTGTGCTTCTGTTATTTTGAACTTTGGTGAAAACTGGAGGGGTTTTTGTGACAAAAATACTCTCTGCATAGTGATTTTTCTTTTAGAAACATTAAAGGAGTTACAGATTTTTTTTTTTCCTTGGGAAAAAAAGAAAAAAAGGTTTATTAAAGTAGTAAAAATGAGAATTTAAAAAAATGCTTTTAAGCCTCAATATTTTTGAGGATTAAGAAAAATTTATTGCCTTTGCAGTTAACACTTACATGTACTCATCAGTCATCTTTTTTTTAGGGTTATTTTTACTTCATATCTATCTGTTAAAAGAGTGTGGAGAAGTTAATGACTGTGATGTATACCTTATTTCTACATAACTGACTTAATTTTTTTCCTCACCTTTAAAACTGACTAGTCTTAGTCTTCTGAATATTTTAGGGCTAGGTTTTGTAATGTGTTGTTAGTATCCTCATGGATTTTTCCAGTTTGCTTTTGTTATAATCAGATTTTGTAAACAGTAATTTTGTAAGAATAATGTTATTTGATTTGACTCTAAATGTAAATGTGGCCTTATGGTGTGGAAGGCAGAGAGGCCCAGTCAGCACCATAAACTTCTGTTCATGGAGTAAGACCATTCTGAACCTTCCCTCTCTTTAGTTCTGCTCGGGAGATAATCAGATAAATCATAACAACTCCCCACTTTGCTGTAAGATATATAGGAATAGGAAAGAAATGATTTCATCTCTAATAGTTTTATCTCGGTATAAGATAAAATCAGATTCCCCACTGTAATGCTATAAAACTGTAGAAGACCAACCAGTATTTTTACAGACATATGGTGGCTGACAAACTGCTCGCACCGTGGTGGCTCTGGGACTTTCCTCCTCTGTCCTTCCCTTAAAAAAAAAACACAACAACGACCGCCCCCTCCCCCTCCCCCCACACACAGAGGAGAGGAGCAGCCGGTCCCGAAGTTTTTGTTCCAAGTTTACAGCGCTCTCCTCCTCACCACCACGGCCTCCCCCGTGGAGACGCCCAACTGAAGTGCATCTACACTAATGCACGCAGCATGGGTAACAAACAAGAGGAGCTGGAACCCATCGTGCAGCAGCCAGGCTATTGACTTGGTTGCCATCATGGAAACGTGGTGGGACCACTCTCATGACTGGAGTGCTGCAATGTCTGCCTATAGGCTCTTCAGAAGGGACAGGCAACACAGAAGGGGTGGTGGTGTGGCTCTCTATATTAGAGAGTGTTTTGATGTTGTGGAACTTGAGGCTGGGAATGATAAGGTTGAGTCCCTATGGGTTAGGATCAGCGGGAAGGCCAACAAGGCAAGCATCCTGGTGGGGGTCTGTTATAGACCGCCGAACCAGGATGAGGAGACGGATGAGAACTTCTACAGGCAGCTGGCAAAAGTTGCAAAATCGTCAGTGCTCATTCTCATGGGGGACTTCAACTTCCCAGACATATCCTGGGAGCACAACACAGCCCAGAGAAAGCAGTCTAGGAGGTTTCTGGAGAGCGTGGAAGATAGCTTCCTGATGCAGCTGGTTGGTGAGCCTACCATGGGAGGTGCCCCGCTAGACCTTCTGTTCACAAAAAGTGACGGACTGGTGAGAGATGTGGTGGTCGGGAGCTGTCTTGGGCAGAGTGACCACGAAATGGTAGAGTTCTCTATTCTTGGCGAAGCCAGGAAGGGGACCAGTAAAACCGCTGTCTTGGACTTCTGGAGGGCTGACTTTGAGCTGTTCAGGACACTGGTTGGCAGAGTCCCTTGGGTTGCGGTTCTGAAGGGCACAGGAGTCTAGGAAGGCTGGGCACTCTTCAAGAAGGAAATCTTAATGGCTCAGGAGTGGTCTGTCCCCATGTGCCCAAAGACCAGCCGGCGCGGAAGAAGACCGGCCTGGCTGAACAGAGAGTTGTGGCTCGAGTTTAGGAGAAAAAAGAGGGTTTATAATCTTTGGAGAAGAGGGCGGGCCACTCAGGAGGACTATAAGGATGTTGCGAGGCTGTGCAGGGACAAAATTAGAAAGGCCAAAGCTCATCTGGAGCTCAATCTGGCTACTGCCGTTAAAGGTAACAAAAAATGTTTTTACAAATACATCAACACAAAAAGGAGGACTAAGGAGAATCTCCATCCTTACTTTACTGGATGCAGGGGGAAACTTAGTTACAAAAGATGAGGAAAAGGCTGAGGTGCTTAATGCCTTCTTTGCCTCAGTCTTTAGTGGCAAAACAGGTTGTTCTCTGGATACCCAGTACCCTGAGCTGGTGGAAGGGGATGGGGCGCAGGATGTGGCCCTCACTATCCATGAGGAAACGGATGTTTACTTGCTACAGCACTTGGCTGTACGCAAGTCAATGGGGCCGGATGGGATCCACCCAAGGGTACTGAGAGAACTGGTGGAGGAGCTGGCCAAGCTGCTTTCCATCATTTATCGGCAGTCCTGGCTATCAGGGGAGGTCCCAGTTGACTGGCGGCTAGCAAACGTGACGCCCATCTACAAGAAGGGCCAGAGGGTAGACCCAGGGAACTATAGGCCTGTTAGTTTGACCTCAGTGCCAGGGAAGCTCATGGAGCAGATTATCTTGAGTGTCATCACGTGGCACTTACAGGGCAACCAGGCGATCAGGCCCAGTCAGCATGGGTTTATGAAAGGCAGGTCCTGCTTGACGAACCTGATCTCCTTCCATGACAAAGTGACACGCTTAGTGGATGAGGGAAAGGCTGTGGATGTGGTCTACCTTGACTTCAGTAAGGCTTTTGATACCGTTTCCCACAACATTCTCCTCAAGAAACTGGCTGCTTGTGGCTTGGACTGGCGTACGCTTCATTGGGTTAAAAGCTGGCTGGATGGCCGGACCCAAAGAGTTGTGGTGAATGGAGTCAAATCCAGTTGGAGGCCGGTCACTAGTGGAGTCCCCCAGGGCTCAGTACTGCGGCCAGTCCTCTTTAATATCTTTATCGATGATCTGGATGAGGGGATCGAGTGCAGACGACACCAAGTTAGGTGCGTGTGTCGATCTGCTCGAGGGTAGGAAGGCTCTGCAGGAGGATCTGGATTGGCTGGACCGATGGGCTGAGGCCAACTGTATGAAGTTCAGCAAGGTCAAGTGCCAGGTCCTGCACCTGGGGCGCAACGACCCCAAGCAGCGCTACAGGCTGGGAGATGAGTGGTTGGAAAGCTGCCTGGCAGAGAAGGACCTGGGAGTACTGGTTGATAGTTGGGTGAATATGAGCCAGCAGTGTGCTCAGGTGGCCAAGAAGGCCAACAGCATCCTGGCTTGTATACGAAGCAGTGTGGCCAGCAGGTCTAGGGAAGTGATTGTCCCCCTGTACTTGGCTCTGGTGAGGCCGCACCTCGAGTACTGTGTTCAGTTTTGCGCTACAAGAAGGACATGGAGGTGCTCGAGAGAGTCCAGAGAAGGGCTATGAAGCTCGTGAGGGGTTTGGAGAACAAGTCTTACGAGGAGCAGCTAGGGTTGTTCAGCCTGGAGAAGAGAAGGCTCAGGGGCGACCTTATCGCACTCTACAGGTACCTTAAAGGACGCTGTAGAGAGGTGGGGGTTGGTCTATTCTCCCACGTGCCTGGTGACAGGACGAGGGGGAATGGGCTAAAGTTGTGCCAGGGAAGGTTTAGGTTGAATATTAGGAAGACCTTCTTTACTGAAAGGGTTGTTAGGCATTGGAATGGGCTGCCCGGGGAAGTGGTTGAGTCACCATCCCTGGAGGTCTTTAAGAGACGTTTAGATGTAGAGCTTAGTGATATGGTTTGGTGGAGGACTTCTTAGTGTTAGGTCAGAGGTTGAACTCGGTGATCTTGGAGGTCTCTTCCAACCTAGACGATTCTGTGATTCTGTGATTCTGTGATTTTCCATTTGTAGCTCTGCTCAGCTTTTTATTCACCCATTAAGCTCTCAACAAGATATCTGAGTAAGTTTGCCCCACAGTAATTTAGTAGCCACAAATGCACCTCAGTTTCCAAATGTACTAGAAGAGCAGTAGTTTTAAATGTAAGAACATGCTTCTCTGGTGTAAAGAATTGGCACTGAAGTCTATTGAAAGATGCTCGGGCTGTCTTTATGTAGTACGCAATGCTCATCACTTTATTATTCAAGCGTACAAAGAATTGAAACTTGGGTGCTGACCAGACAGGAAAAAGTTGCTATCAGTTCCATTACTAAATCATTTTACTTGATGTAAAATCTATAGAATTGGTGATGCCAAATATTGATTTTTTTTTCTCTTGTATTTCCAAGAGATTCATGCCTTCTCCTATTACAGTTAATCTTTTTTAAGCAGATATAGTATTTGAAATGAAATCTAAACAGAATACTAAGTGAGGCTTTATTATTATTATTATCATTTTTATTTTTCTTCTGCAGTAATTGCACAAGGAAATGAATAATTAGTTGGAGTGATCACAGGACACAGAGCCAGGAGTTTTTTGAGTCCCTCCTCTATTGTCAGTTAACTTTGCTGCTTACAGTGGAAAGCTGTACTTGCTAATTTCTCAGGAGTATAACCTAACTAATGTTAGCAGAGAACTGGGAAGATATATTCTGTCATGTTTACGTACGTATCCCATAGTCAGATTCATTAGGTCCTCTTAGGGTTTCATAGCCATTCTCAAGGCTCTCTATTTCTTGCCATGATCTTTGGCCAAATATTTTTTTTTCCCTCAGGTTTGGGACTCCACATTTCTTCTTGATGTTTTTTCCTGACTGACTTCTTCCTTCTCAGTAGCTAGGCAGACTATGATTATTTACTTTTTCTGACCTAGGATTTACTTTTGCTTGCCACAGAATTTTGTTTTCACCCCTCCAAATACCTGGGTTCTGTGGTCTCCACTGCTAGTCATTATCTGTTAGTCATTCTTGGTCTGTCCTTCTTCCTTCCTATGTTCTTTGTCCTTGTTCCTGTGAAACAGAGATTCGCAAGCAAGGTCCTCTGTTTTAATGACCTAGTGTCTCTTTGCACACACAACTGATAGAATCGTGCAATATTCTGAGTGGGAAGGGACCCACAAGGATCATTGAGTCCAACTCCTGGCTCTACACAGCACCACCCAAAAATCGGACCCTATGTCTGACAGCGTTGACCAAATGCTTCTTGATCTCCAGCAGCTCGGTGCTGTGACTACTGCCCTGGGCAGCCTGTCCTAGTGCCTGACCACCCTCTAGGTGAAGAACCTTTTCCTAACACCCAGCCTGACCCTTCCCTGTCACAGCTCTGTGCTGATCCCTTGGGTCATGTTGCTGTCCCCAGAGATCAGAGCTCAGTGCCTGTCCCTTGGACTTTGAGAAACCCAAGATGCTTTGTGAAGCAAAGGGTTCCGGGGATATCAGGGCCCATCATCAGTGTTGAAGACAGAGGTGAAGAAGACATTAAGCCCTATTCGTGAGGTGACCAACCTCATCAAGTAATGGACCAATGTCCTCTTTGGTCCTCCTTGTTGTGGTTTAATCTGGAAGGCGGCTCAGCACCACCCAGCCACCTGCTTACTCTCCCTAAGTGGGATGGGGGAGAGAATCAGGAAGATAAAAGTGTAAGAACTTGTGGGTTGAGATTAGGCAGTTTACTAGGATTGAAATCATCCTCTGCTACTACTAGGTAAAGCAAAAGCTGTGCATGCGCAAGCACAGCAAACTGAGGAATTAATTTGCTGCTTCCCATCAACAGGAAGGTGCTCAACCACTCCCAGGAGCACAGGGCTCTCCGCGTCTAACAGATCTTGGGAACACAAACGCCATCACTCTGAATTCCCCCCCTTCCTCCTTCTTTAGCCCAGTCTTTATTTCTGAGCGTGATGCCACATGGTACGGGACATCCCTGTGGCCAGTCTGGGTCAGCTCCTGGCTGTGTCCTCTCCCAGCTCCTTGTGCACCCCCAGGTACCTCACTGGCAGGGCAGCACCAGGAGCTGAAAGTCCTTGGCTCTGTGTGAGCCCTCCTCTGTGACAGCTAAAAATTGGTGTGCTTTCAGCTTTATTGTCATCAAAAATCCAAAACACAGCATCGCATGAAGAAAATCTCTATGAAGAAAATAAACTCTATCCCAGCCAAAACCATGGCACTACTTTGGCTGTTAAAATATTTTAAAAAGCCCTTTTTATTGTCCCCCCGCTCTTCCATGATGAAGAGTCATGGTCATCTCCCTGAACAAGTGCTCCAATCAAGGTGGTAGTACTGGCATTATCAGAAGACCTATTTGACTTTCTATGAATAGCTTTGGCATAGCCTCTCAAGACAACGTCACCGACAGACAACAAGACCAATGTTCTTTAGTACACTTGTGAATATAGTTATAGTAACATCTGATCTTTTGGGGTTTCCTTCGACTAAGTATGTGCATGACTATGCCTCTGTTTCCCCTTCCCCTTCCCCTTCCCCTTCCTCTTCCTCTTCCTCTTCCTTTTTTTTTTTCCCCCCAAAATCAAAGCACATTCCCCTTCTCTTTTGCCTAATGAAGTATTTACAGTCCTTTTTTTTTAGTGGGTTTCCTTCTTCTTGCCACACAGTGTCTACATGAACCTCGTGTACCCTAGTTTTCATGAAATAAGACTTTTTAGTCATAGTTCACAAAGTATGATTCATCTGACCATCCCTATTTGCCTACAGGTCTCACTTGTGGCTTTCCAAATCTCCATGCTAGATGCATCCAGTGTGTTGTCATGGATTCCCAGCCACTGGAGTTGTGCTCTGCACTTGCCGTGCCACAGCTACATGACAACTAGGGAGTGGTTGGTGCCTTTTTACCTGTGTTATCCTTTTTCTTCTTTTCTCTGTAGTGAAGGAGATCTCCAGATCTGGTAGCTGAGAGGGATGTAGGTGCATATGAAGAGATCATCAGAGAAAGGGATGGCTCAAAAGTTAAGGTGTCCTTGCCGTGTCCTTGCCCAGCCTTCCCAGTGGAACACCTCTCCTCACTTCTCTCACTTTGCTGAGTGGTTTCTCTCCAAGCAGACTGATTTTTCCAGCTACTTACTCAGTCATTCACTCTCAAGCAAGTATAAAACCCCAGCATATTTGAGCCAGCCATCACATAGGAAAGCTTTGCCCCATCGGAACAAAGCTCTTGGGATAGGGTCTTTTATGGTTTCTGATGTGCTTCTTACTGGAAATGCCAACTGTTGTTTAGAGTAATTTATTTTTCTCTCAAGAGCTACTTGAATTTTTTCTTCGTCTCTTATCTGCCTTCTTTCAACACAAACAGAGGTAACTGTCCTTACAAAATCCCTTCCTGTCCTTAAAGGCCATTATGAAGCAAAGTTTTAACAGAGCAAGTAGAGTAGAATAAATTAAGCCTGGATAACAAATTCTGCAGATTCCTAGAGCTTTGCTCTATGAACTAGGGAGAATACTTTGCATATAGGCTTCTTCCTGACATGTTCAGCTATTTTACTGTGCTTCTGTTCAACAGACAAGTTCTGGTCTTCTGCCTAGCTGATTTACAAAGAAAATTCTTGACTCTTTTCTATTACAGAAGCTGTGATACCTGGTGGCTAAGATTGCCCCCAGTGTTATTAACAATCTTCAGAATAAATTAATCTCATAGTAATACCAATAAACTTTGACCACACTCTTTTGACTTCACTCCTTTCAGAAGTGTAACAGAGCAAAAAATAAATCTGCACATTATTATATGTGGTTCATCTGTTATGAGGTGTTGTTTCAGAAAGTCTATTAATAGATTTTTCTCTCAGTGTTACATATAAGTATACTCATTAATTATTATCCTAAAAGAAAAATCTGTGCAATAAAATATGTGCAGCCACTCATGAAAATCCTAGAAAGAAAAATTATTTGAAACATACACTTGCCTATCTTCTGTCAGCAGTGGTTCAGAAATGCACAGATGGTCGACACAGGAGTGGTAAATCTGATCCTTCCTAGATGCATTAGAGTCACTGAGCAACCATGGTACTCAATGCAAGAATCTCCCAAACAGAAATACACTTCTCTCACTGGATGCTGCTGCTCACGTGCAGTAGTCCATGACATACCCAATGGATACATATTTATCAGGATTTCTTCCGTGCAGGTAACAATTTGATTTCTCAATACACTTTGCAATTAGGTGCCTAGCTGGGCATGTGCACTTGCCAGCTTCTGATTTATAACAACATAATGGATATGCATGTGTGTGTGCAGCTATGCTGTGGCTATGGCAAAAGAGAGAAAGGAAATAAATATGTAGTGCAAATGAGAAGGGTAGAACAAATTCTCAATAACTTCTTTCCTGAAGGTTTTTGTGAACATTCTCTCTTTTGCAAGTGTTCCAGTAGCAGCTGAAATAGAAAAAGTAAAGATTCGTTCCAGAGGAGAGAGAGCAAATATCCAAAGTGCCCAGTTGGATGTCCAAGATAAATGGCCAGCAAGACTTCCATGTACTGGGACAAGACTGAATGGAAAGGGAAAATATATTTCAGTGAATATCTTCTAACTTGACTCTTTAAATGGTGACTCATTTTTGTGTGGTTTTTTGTTTGTTTTGGTTTTTTTCTTTTTTTTTTTCTTTTCGCATAATAAAGTCCTTTTAAAATTACGTTTTTCATTGATGCCAATTATTAGGCACAAGGGGACTATCAGGAAGAGGTTCTCATACCCAGTTCATCTTCACCAGCTCTAGTCTTCGAGTCAGACTAGCTGCTAAAAGGCAACCAAAATTCCAATGGCTTAACACTACAAAACCTCTTGGATTTTTCCCTAGATGAAGGAAGAATGAAGAAAATTCTGCATTGCTGTTTCCAACCTGTCAATAGCACAATTTTTTCCCTAAAATGATTATTCAGATGGTTGTCCAATTTATTGGCTCACTTACTGACTACCATATAATCAATTCAGGTGGCAGAACTACATGAAAATGTGCGCTGTTAAAAGCTTTCATTGAACTCCTCTGGAAACATACTTCTTGTTGTTCCCTAAACACTAACTTTGTTTCACACAAGCTGCTCAGCAATGAGAGCTATCCCATGCTTGGCTGCCTGATGCTGCTGCTGATACAGAGCCTGTTTCCCTGCATGGATCCCGGTGGCCATTGGAGTGGCACAGGGCAGCAACATAGTGGCTGCTTCCTCTGTCTATGCCATCGATGATGTGGGAGGCTTGGAAGTCATCACTTTCACAGAAGGGATCCTCTGTGAGGAAACTGTGTCTGGAGCATTGCAGGGTTTCTGGAACAGCTCCTGCATCTGTTGCCTGATTACCCTGGGTGGGAAGGAGATAGATAGAAAAGAGATTAGTGCATGTTATCAGAATCAATCCTTTTACTGATTGCCTTTAAGGGATGCTTTCACCACACAATTAACCTGAACTTTGGATTTAAATCCTTGTTTTAGACACTTTTAAGTCTGAGCTAGCTGGAAAGCAGACATTTGTGTGCAGGTCAGTGCACACAAACAGTCTGTAGTCCATGCTCATCTGGTGCTCCTGGTGCACTGACAAGTCCTCCTGTGACTGGCATACTTCTGCAGATGTATGTTTTGTCCCAGCATGAAAAGTCATCTTGAACAGCCATGGGCAAGTAAAACAGTGTGGCTTTGCTGTGAAAATGTTACTTCTGGACTAAAGGAGTGGTCCAGCTACATATTTTGTGTAACATTTTGCTAAAAGCTTTGGACATGAGGCTAGACTGTTGACCCTTAAAAATCCTCAGCAAGTGCCAAGACACATCTCATTCACTCAGCTCTGAAGGAGAAGCAAAACCTCTATGTGAAGGGGAAGAAGTAGGTCTAGAGCCTCTCTCCCTTTGTAAGGTACATGCTAAGAGCAGGATGCTCAGGCAACTGGCACACAGGATCATTGATGCAGCCCCAGTTGCTGTCTTCCAAGCTGTGAAGGGAATCAGGCAAAAAGGACACCCTAGACTGGGCTGGGCATGGGGAAGTTATTAACCCTCCCACCACCACCAGGCTGCAGTGTCGACACGACCCGGAGAGGTTCGATGAGCTGAGTCAGAGCTGTGGGGATTGGTAAAGAGGAAATTTATATCCTTTTCTCTCTTTCTCTCTATTGTTGTTGCACCTGACATCAGACTGGGATTTCTAGAGGATGCACCAGTAACTTAGCAGGACACCACATTTTATGTTGCACCTTCTCTGTGGGTAAAACGTTTAGGTAGCTGCTACATAGTTACTCCTGGTTAAACCTCACAAAACATTAACCTTATTAATAATTAATAGCTGTATGCAAATTATAGTCAGCCACTTAGTTTTCTCTGCAGCTTCACTACTGTTTCCCAAGAGACTGATGCTTAAGTACCTTAATTTGTCTTTCTGACAAAGGTGAAAGTGTTAAAAGGAGCTTTAATTTGTTGTTTAGTTGTCCTTTCATTTTTTTTTAAGAATCACTTGAAATATGATCAGATGAAATTTGCTTTCTTTCCTTTTATTTACTGCAAAAGGTGACTGAAATGTTGACACTGAAGCAAAAAGAAAGCTTGGTAATGTAGTCTCACTTTATTGGCACACTTCCCAACCCCACTCCTCTTGCCCCCACCAAGAAAGTCTGCTCTTTCTGTACCTTTGAATTAACTATAGTCTGTATTAATACATTGGTTTAGTGTGCATAATTGTCTGCTACCCATACAGATCCAAAAGTCAGCTACTTAATAATGACTAATAAAATTTGCCTTAGCTAAAAAGTCAGACTTTTGATTTTTAATTTTATTATGGTCATTTTCTCCCTCATCAGCTCTGGAACAGAGACAAAGCATGATAGCATAGGACAAAGTGTGTAGCAAAATGATCCTGTGATCACATAGTTAGAGCTAAAAGTTTATTGATTTGATCCTGAAATCAGAGAGATGACTCAAAAAAGCAAAAACCCAAGGAAAGTGTCTGTTTTAAAATATTTCTCCCCTCTAGTGCAAAAAGGTATTTGACACAAACCACACTTAGATGTCTCAGTTTCCTGCTGGGTTCTCAAGTATCTGACAGTGGGAAAATGGGACTTTTTTTTTTTTTTTCAATACTTCATTTCCATTAACACTACAAAGCAGGTCATACTTTCCATGTAGTCTAACGTGGTTAATACACTGTTGAGTGCTGCTGAAAGCAGGGAGAGACTGCTACTCTGTTCCAGCCAGCATGTCGAGCTCACAGTTCATGTAGTTGTTACCAAGTTCAAGCAGTGCTTTTGAGGACTGTGTTAAAACACTGCACTGATGACACCTTTCTAATGAGCCCGGTTTTCATTAAGGTACCTCTGAACTTACCGTCAATTTGCTGCCACCCCATCTTCCCTTAGTCTCTGCTAAGCACCTATCAACTGGTCACCGAAGTGACACATTTCAGAATGACAATACCCTCCTCCACTTGTTTTTAAGGACAGAAAATGCTTTGGTTAAGCAGGTGGCACTTGTATCTGTTGGGCTGTTTTTTAACCAAGTGTTTTGAATACACAACACAAGCTATGCCAGGTAAGGTGCAGAGATTTCTCTACAGACTCAGTGCTCTGTCCTGGTACACAAAAACGTGCAATAAAATATCTCCTTATGGACAGACAAGTTAAGTGACCCTTCCTGAATAAAGGCATGGCAGCTCCTACATACTGACAATCTCTATATAGTACAGGGGGAAAGAACCATCACTGATATACCTGTTTTTGATAGGAGTAAGTATATTAATGTCAAGACTGGGATGAAATATTTCATTTTTAGATGCTAAGCCATTTCATAGCATTTTTTGATAGCATTTTTGATTTTTCAAGTCATTCTCAGGCTGGTAGTTTATGTCCTGTTATCACCTATAACTTCTCCCTTGTCTTTAAGGCATGCTGTTACTTTTTAGTGTAATACTTGGACTTGCTTGAAATATTCCCAGTTTGAATTCAGCCTGACATCCCAAGTGCAATAAGGTTAGCGGTTTCATCGTAGCCTCAAGTGCATAGTAGAATGCTGAATAAACCCGCACATATAATTCTGCTAAATTTGGACTGTAAGGGGGCTCTAACACTGAGTTACTATGGAAACAGAATTCTTCTTTTCTTTAGAAAGAAATTCCCTCTAGGTTTAGTAGCATGAAAAAATTCCCAATATTAGAGCTTAGTGATGTTTCCCTCCATTATCCTTTTGTGCCCACATGTTC
Source organism: Anser anser (assembly GCF_964211835.1). NCBI lineage: Eukaryota > Metazoa > Chordata > Aves > Anseriformes > Anatidae > Anser > Anser anser. The sequence continues at coordinate 206,070,288 of NC_139720.1, read as the reverse complement.
TTAATAAGAGTTTAAAGATGACTTTTTTGACTTGTCCACTTAATATTCAATTTGATCACTGAGTTTTCATGACATTTTATAAAAAGGAAAAAATCAGTGTTCTCCCCCGAAGCTGTTTGGATAGTTTTATGTACAAGTGCTGATGATTTACAGACTGTGTAGAGTCACAGTGCTGAGCACAACACAGACAGTATTTGCTCTTCGTACATTATGTAGACGTAGGAGAAAGCTCTATCTAGCAGGCTATCTTATAAACATAAAGGCTGAAATCCTGGCTCTGCTGATGCCATTTGCCATTTCATCCTTTTCAGACAAAGAATTTATGACACAACCCAGATAAAAGATGGGAAACCTGAGTGCTTGGACAGGGTGACAGTGAGTAAAGAATCGTGTCTTACACAAATTAGACAGAAACTTGGACAGGACTGTACTTTTTCCTGAGACTATATTTACAAGAAATACTCCTTGAGAAGCATGTTTAGGGGGACTGTGGGAAAGCTGCATAGCAAGAGCAAGTTCACCTAGACTTCAGCAAAACCTTTGACATGGTCTCCCATAGTATTTTCTTGGAGAAACTGACAGCCCATGATTTGGACAGGTACACTCTTTGCTGGGTTAAAAACTGGCTGGATGGCTGGGCCCAGAGAGTGGTGGTGAATGGAGTGAAATCCAGCTGGTGACTGGTCACCAGTGGTGTTCCGCAGGGGTTGGTGTTGTGGCCCATCCTCTTTAATATCTTTATTGATGATTTGGACAAGGGAATTGAGTGCACCCTCAGTAAGGCTGCAGATGACATCGACTTGGGGAGAAGTGTCAATCTGCTGGAGGGTAGAGAGGCCCTGCAGAGGGACCTGGACAGACTGGATCAGTGGGCCGAGGCCAACAGTATGAGGTTCAACATGGCTAAGTGCTGGGTCCTGCACTTTGACCACAACAATCCCATGTAGGGTTACAGGCTTGGGGCAGAGTGGCTCAAATGCTGTGCAGAGGAAAAGGATCTGGGGTGCTGATTGACACTCACCTGAACATGAGCCGGCCGTGTGCCCAGGTGGCCAAGAAGGGCAATGGCATCCTGGCTTGTATCAGGAATAGTGTAGCCAGCAGGACCAGGGAGGTGATCGTCCCCCTGTACTCTGCTCTGGTGAGGCTGCACGTCAAGTACTGTGTTCAGCTTTGGGCCCCTCACTAGAAGAAGGACATCAAGGCCCTGGAGCATGTCCAGAGAAGGACTACAAAGCTGGTGAAGGGCCTGGAATACAAGTCCTATGAGGAGTGGTTGAGGGAACTGGGGTTGTTGTGTCTGGAGAAGAGGAGGCTCAGGGGTGACATTATTGCTCTCTGCAACTGCCTGAAAGGAAGGTGTGGGGAGCTGGGGGTTGGCCTCTTCTCACAGATAACTAATGATAGGACTAGAGGGAATAGCCTCAAGTTGTGCCAGGTGAGGTTTAGGTTGGAAATTAGTAGAAATTTCCTCTCAGAAGGAGTAGTAAGGCATTGGAATAGGTTGCCCAGGGAGGTGGTGGAGTCACCGTCCCGGGGGGTGTTTAAGGAAAGGTTGAATATGGTGCTTAGGGACATGGTTTAGTGGGTGATAGTGGTGGTAGGGGGACAGTTGGACCAGATGATCGTGTAGGTCTTTTCCTACCTTAATGATCCTAGGATTCTGTGAATGAAAGGTGCCATGGTACAGAGAGGTAGAAGGAAGCCAAGCAGACTGTGTGTAGAGGAAGAAACTGTGAAAGAACAAATATCATGAGGGAGTAGCTGAGAGGACTTGAGAAGAGAGGGGAATTAACAGACTCTTGAAAGAGAAGCTGTGAAGTTAGATTTAATGTAAGGAATAACAGTATGAGGAAGTGCAATTGTGTTTGAAATGCACAGCTCGCTAATGGATGGACTGAGCAGTCGGGGAACACTCTTCACTCATGTGCCTGACAATTTTGTCTAAGTGAGAGGAGTAAAAAAGTGAGATTTTCTCTCTTCAGAATTACCACTTCAATTACAGGTTGAACTGGCCAGTCTTTTGTAGAACATTAATAGGTTAAGTATAACTTTAACTTTATATTCAAGTGGAAATCTGTTAATTTTTTTCATCGTTTGTCGAGCTCATGTCTCCTGTAAAGATCACTCCTTTCTGTAAGGAGTGAAAAAATGCCAGTAAGTAGTATTTAAACTCTCTTCACATATTTCAACTACTCTTCAACAAAAATTCATTACTGTTGTCTTGAAAAGCCAGGTTTGTAAGGTCGTGCAAAGAAAAAGGAAACGAGATAATTATAGACTTATACTCCATGAACAATTTCTGTTCATTCCAGTGAATACAAAGCAAATTTAGCATCCCTTTACAATAATTCTGTCACAGGTGGCACAGAGCAGCAGTGTAGCCTTGAACATCAGCATATACACTTTTTAATGTGGAGAGCATAGACAACATTTGTTTCCATGTACTATGGGACTCTAGGGCCTGTGGCCAAGTTCTGTGTGCTGCTGAGGATATTTGTAACAGCCAAACGTGTCTGGAGGAGAATTGTTCTTACAGATTTCCTGAGGGACAGAAAGCTGGTGAAAGTGGTCCTGACTCCAGCAACGGAAGTTGCCTTATCAGCAGGGACCTGGTTGCAGTATGTCTGTTACAAGGCATGAGACAAGTAATTTATGTTACAGGAAGGTCCCTTTCTTTTGTTTCTTCTTCAGTGTATTGCAAAGGACCAGTAGTGAGGACCATAATAAACTCTCCTACTTCCCTAGTGCTTGTCCAAGGCTGAATTCCTAGACAGAAATCCATGCACCACTCTCTTCTGTCACGGCAAAACATCAGACAAAATGGAGAATGGGAATCAGAGCTTCATATATAGGATTTCAGTTACTTAACCAAATACTGTGTCCAGTTGAGGCCTCACTCTTTATCCTTTCCAAGGACTCTGCCTGTTGCTAGTTTTGACAACTAGAGGTAGGTTATTGCACTTCTTCTAGCTTTGGCAAATAAATTACTGTGAAAATCACCTCTTTCACCCTGACCCAGAATTTGGTGAAGTCAAATCCATCAAGTAGAGATATTTTGAGAGATTTTTAAAGGTGCAACTGGCACGTAGGTGTTGATTTCTCATTTGCTGATCATAGTGAGAGACACCTTCTTGTTGTTTGTGCTGTTGGTTTAATAACAGCAACAAGGTCTAGGGCTTTGCAGCCTTTCTGACTCCACTTTGAAAATAGTTTCAAACATTATTTGGACAGAATAAATCTACCCAGTGACATGTAGACAGTTACTGTTCCCTGGCAATATCTCTATTACTCCCTTTCTTTTACTGATCAAAGCCAGAGAACTCTGCATTAGAGGGGCTGTACCATAACCCTGGAGAAAATGATAGATGTAAGAAATCTAATTATTGTAAAAAATGAACATGGTAGTGCTTAAATGGTACACTACAGATCACAGACAGACATCTTCTTGTCCATGGTAGATCTCAGTGTTATTTTGAAAAAAAAGAACAGACATCTGTTACAGGTTTCTATGTTGCCAATTTATCAGACAACTGCAAGGGAGTACAAACTTTAATAAAATGATTAAACCTCTTTTGGGTTTAACACTGGGCATACTGGCTGAATAGTCATGATTGAGGTTTTATTAACCAGAAACTGAAAAAAAACCACATTGCAAGCATAGATTTGTGGTGGTTTTTTTTTTGTTTGTTTGTTTGTTTATTTGTGTGTGTGTTGTGGTGTAGTGTTTTTATTTTTGTTGTTGTTGTTGTTTGTTTTTTAATCAATTATACTGCTATGCTTGTTTGAAACACCATGTATACTAAATTGGCTTTTGGAATTGATTTCAGGGATATTAAATTCCAGTAAGTACTGTATTTAATTTTAATTTGAAAGAGTATTGATCTCACCAAGAAATACTTGAGAAAAGGTATAGAGCATGGTTCTTTTGGGCTGCATGAAGTTTATCAAAGCTCATAGAAGAATCCACATGCATATTCACACACTTCCATACTTAGTTACTTGCAAAACTTCCGGTGACACTGTTGCATTAGTAGTAATCCAAGTATTGTCTTCCCTATGACTTATTTTAATACAATCTTCAAAAACCTTCTTTCTATGGAAAAATCAGGGCTTTGTCCTGCAAGCTTTTGTGGGACAGAGAACCTTATTGAAGCATATAGATACACCAACAGTAAGAGCAGTGCATGAATAAGGAATGCTGTCAAGCAGAATTCACTCAGAACTAGGCTAAAATCTTGATTCAGAATCCATTTTTACATTTTCCACTGAATATTTTCTACCAGGTGCTAGAAAGGCACAGTTACTTCAGCAATATGCATTTTTGTGTAAATTGTAAGTTGTTGAGCTGGGTGGATGTGCAAAAGTGATGGTCACTATAAACCCCCATAAGCCACATCAGGTAGAACAGACAGTGACCGCTAGAACAACTAGTCATGCTCCCTGAAGCATGACAGAAATGTAGGAACATTGCTGACTTTCTTGCTGCCAGATAGTGAGTAACTTGCTCGTGGTCAGAGAAGGTCTGTGACAAAGGAGAAAAAGAACCCAAAGCCTAAGCATTATTTGGATTAATTTCTGAATCCTGTCCAGTGCCTTCACCACATAATCATTCTTGTTTCCACTGACTATGATTTACACATGTTTTCTGTTTATTTGGCAACAGTTCTTGGTACATTGTAAAGACAAAGCTTTGGACTAGACATGCTGAAATCAAGTATAATGAGCTTAAAAACCTCCAGCATAGTGAAATGATTGCTAATATGTCACAGTAAGTGCCTAATTCCCTCCTGCATTGTGCCAGCTGTGAAAGTGCATCTGGAAGCTTTGGAAAAGGTTGGACTTCCTCAGAAAGTGGCCATAAGGAGGAAGAGACAGGTTCAAGCTCTTGCTGTAAACTCTCTTGTGTCCGATGCCTTGTTCTTTAGTTAATTCAGTTCCACACTGAATATCTGTGGGCTTATAAAAGGAGAACACAGTTGGGGACTATTCCTGCATTTCTCAGCTCTCATTTTTTCCCTTATTCTTCTTCTGTGATGCTTAAACCAAGTTGTCATTCGGTACTTTACTGCTCATATTGCCATAGCACCCAGGGAGCCTGACACACGAATCAGAAGAGCACAGTATAAGGACAGATCAGAAAGCTGTCTCAGCTCCAAAGACCTTACAATCTAGGTGAAAAACCTGGGATAACAAAGGGAGACAAACTGTAAGATGGGGAACAAAAGGAAACAAGGAGCTGAGTTTGGCTAGATGGTTAAACCAGCATATAATAATAAATAAATAAAAATCACTTTGTTTTGTTTTGTACAGTGGGGAAAGCAAGTCATTTTAGAGAAGAACAAAAAGAGAAAAGTGAGCTAGTTTGCAGGTGCCAAGGAAACTTTCTCCCCAGCACTGGATGCAATATGAGAAAAGGCATAGATGGATTATCTGAATATTTAGCATTGACCGCTTGAAAAGAGAATCTCGTTCTCATCACTGAATTGGAGATAATAACCAAGGACAGCATGTGAGGAGTGTTGGCAGGGAAGACAAGCCTCTATTAGACACAGCAGGGAAATGAAAACCCATGCTGGGATACCGAGAGAAGAGTGATATGGTCAAGTTGATGAGCTGGAAAAATGATCTTATGACAGCATCTGGAATGGATCTGAACACGCCAAGTTAGGATCCATCATGGCCAAAGAGAAGATTGGATTTAAAGAGATGATGAGTTTGGAAAAATGATTATCAGTGTTGACGGCTAGCACAGACTTCATCTTTGAGATATTACGTACGAGATTAACAAGACAGGGGCAGGGAAGGAAAAGAGATTTGAGAGAAAGCAACTCTCCTAAAGTCATTCAAATAATCAGTAGCATATTCAAGAACAGGATTCAGGACTGCTGAATTCCAGCACAGAGCTGTGCTCACTGGATCATCCACTGCTCAGGAAACGGCTTATTTTTGTAGCTCTGTGAACTCAGTGTGAACTTTGCATGTTTTTACAATACCATAATTTGCAGAGCTCCAGACTAAGAGCAGATGAGTCACATTATTTAGGCAGAGGAGGATGTGCTACAGAGCCACTTCTGTAGCATAGAAAATCTCCTTTCCCTGAGGACGAAATCCTCTCTCCTCCCACAAAGCAGCTAGCACATTTCAGAATTCCACATCAACTGGCAAATACATTGCTTATTTTGGCATCTAATTTCAGCATGACTGCTTAAAGATAATACAAAGCATTAAGGCTGTCCATATTTCTGAGTGACAAAGACAGAACTGAAACTGTTACTCTCTTTTTCCTTTTCAAGTGACAAGCAAAATTTGTATTATGTGTTGAGTATAACTTACTGCACTGCAACTAGAAACCTTTCCAGTTTGTTTTAGCCATATGTCTGTGCAGACACAGGCTCTGTCTCTAGATGTGTTTATGCAGCACCAGGCACCAGGAGACCCTAATCCTCTAACAAGCCTCTTCTATACTCATTATTTTGAGAGATATTTTGAAAAGTAATAGGAGAGGATGACATATTTAACAACCCCTTTAAACTTAGTGCAACACAGCAATTCAGGCTGGTGCATTCCTTTCATCTGTTCCTGCTGTTTCCCTACAGCATTCTCCTCTCAAAGAGAAGCAGGAATTTTCCAAGGAATTCAACTTTGTAAAGTAGGTTCCTCTTTGCTTGAAAAGGGGGTGGGTCAGATTCAGAGCAGAGCTGGTGGTTCAGCTTGCGAGCAATTTCACTCTGTCCCTTTTGTCTGGTCAGCTTTTACCTCCACTTCAGGCACTGCCCACATCTGCTCACTGAACAGCACAATTTGAAGAATCAATCAGAACAGTTCATCAGTAACCCAGCCACTATGCTACACATATTTACAAAGGATCCGATCTGCATATGAAGCAGATTCAGTGCTCCAAATTCAAGTTCAGGAAAAGAGAAAAGAAGCAGCAGTTTACCTCTTGGGGTAGGAGAAATTATGGTTGGAGAGGTGTATTTAAAGCAAGAACAGAGGCCAATGAGGAACATTAAATGGTGGTCTCTAGTCTTTAAATACATCTACATCTCTAAATGAAAAATACCAATGGTTAGCTTTCTCCCTGCCCCTGTTCGGACCACTTCAGTTAGTTTTATTCCAAGAGGAACCTGCTCAGGAAGGGACTAAACGTAAACATGGACACTAGCCAGTTTGGACCACTTGGCCTCAGGATCAGTGTGTCTGCCTTCCTTTATTTTATCAATATAGACATAAACACAGTTCCCATATCATTATTTAGAAAATTGTGTCAAATTCCATCCTGCTGTCACTTTAGTTTCTTGCTCCCATCCTCCAGGTGAAAGGTTCATTCTGTTTTTACAGTTAGAAATCTAATTTCCAGACTGAATGATTCATGGTCAGATTATACCCTGTGTCTTTTTTCAACTTTTACTTTCTCTGCAACTATTCAGTTTGAAACACAATTGAAAAGGGATGAAAACCATGGTACTCTGTCTTTTCAATGAGGTCTTGCCAGTGGCATTAGTATTTCTGTCTTCTCTAGAACTGCCTTGCTCTGTGTTTTGTAGGACTGTGATTACCTTCTCACAAGACATCATGTCAGAGGCTCACAGTCAGTCTATAATTGACTAATATTCCATTTCCCCTCCTCTCTCATTTTAATCAATCATCTTGTGACTTACAGAAGCCGTTCTTTTTATTAGTCCCTGAAGTCTTGTTTTCCTCTCAGTCTTTATTTTTATTTTTATTTTTTTTTTATTTTTTTTAACCCTCAGAACATATTTGGCTCAGTTTTGATCTTTTTATAGTAAGAATTAAATTGGAGTTTTGTTTCATATTTTAAAGTATAATGTTAGTTATACTGTTGGAAGCAGTATATAGATCAAGTGTTATTGCTGAAACAGCCATCTGATCTGTGGAAGGAGAGAAAAGCCCTGGGAGGATCACTGATCCTTAAAAAAATAAAATAAAATAAAATAAAAATAAAGGAGTTGAATGAATAAGAATAGAAAAAACAAACAAATAAAAAGAGCAAAAAGAGCAAAACACAGTTAATTTCCTTGCTAGTTTATGCTTTCCTGAGCTATTATTAATAAAGGAAGAACCTGTTGCCAAAACACTAGAATAAAGTAATTTAAAAAACTTTTCAGGTGACTATAGGTGTGTTCCTCAGATGGCTGAAGTAATTTCTCCAAACACTCCACTTGTCACAGTCTCAGTATTGCTGTATCGGGTTATCTACTCTATCCTGCTGCCAGAGAAGTGTTGCTGAGGGTTTATGTAGCTTTGCATCTGTTGTGTGACGTGTCCCAGGGCCATAAGGAGTATCAGGATAGCTTTGGGGCAGGTTGAATGTTATTAATGCCCACAGGCATGTCTTGGAGGATTAAGTGCTGAACAGACCTGGAAGGGCAGAAGATAAGTGGAGTGACGCAGTGGGGAAAGTAGTTCTGCCCGTGGATGGCAGCGTCTGTGGACTCAAATACATTAGGAAGAACATGAAATGGACAAAAAGGCTATTGGCAATGACAGCTGACTCTATTTATATGAGTTTCTCAAGAATGAGTTTATTTTCAGAGATCTGTGAAAGGTAAGGAAGTGCACACTAAACATCTGCTTAGCAGCAAACCGTACAAAGCAACATATAGGACCAAGAAAGAACAGGGAGCTACACAGGGCAGGAAATTAAATGAGCAAAATTACAATTTTGTACTAAGCAGATTGCTTTTTATTAGAACTTTTGTAAGAATGGATCGAGTTCTCTTGACAGTTCTGTTTGTCTGGTTTTAACCATATTTTCTCAAAAACAAACAAACAAAAAAAAACAAAATGGTTTGTTTTCAAATAATCTTGTTGTCATAAAACACACATCGAGAGAGATGTGGCTGTGACCTTGGTATATAACACTAATCGCCACCACTTTGTGCTCCTGTAGTACCTGACTATTTTGTCCAGTTCTTGGTCAATACATATATTACGGGACACAGAACACAACTGGCAGTCCATTGCATGGGATACTGGTTTAGGAAGAGTGATGGGTTTAGCAGGTGCTACCTGCTTGTGGTTTGGCCTTGGATAAGTTAACTGTCTTCTTGGTACCTATCTCCTGCCTTGTAAAACAGAAACACCAGTAGCTCCCAACTTCACCCAGCATCATGAGTATCAGTGTATTCATGTGCTATAGTGATAAGATCAAAATTGTTGTTAAATAGATGCGATCCTAGTGGATTTGCTGTTACTGCTGCACAGCCAGTAAATGTCTGCCAGAATCTGCATTGCTTTCTTCATCATTAACCATTCAATAGTTAACAGAACCAGTTATAGACTGTTTATTGCTGAGTTAAAGCAATTTGTTTGTTTTAAGCTCGAGGAATTCATGAATTTCTATTTCCTGGTTTAGTTTTCAAAACTGACAGCTGGGGGAAAACAAAACTTTTTTTTCTTTGGCTTTAAACTGTGAAAGTCTAGGAAGAAAATTACCAAGAGATGGGAAAATTAGGATCTTCCAAAGTCAGACTCTGTTTCAGACTACAGCTATGTTTCAAAATGCAGAGTACAGCTACTGGAGTAAATAAATGCAGTACAAGACATTACCAAATACTAATTTACCAGTGGAACTAAAATGTGAAAGTTATTTGTAAGAGACTTGCTGTTAATAGTTTTACCATTTTAGAGAAAAGATGGTGGGTGGAAGAGAAGTCAGAGGATAAATGCCAGATTGCTTGTAAACTAATATTTATTACAGTTCACTGACTACTTCAAATTATTTTGAGTTCTCTGTACATTTCTCATATCCATTTTTTTTCTTTAAATGAGAGAAAACATTTAGCCAAGGATATTCAATGAATTCTTTGCATGATAAGATCAGGACACATCAATATTTGAATTTTGAACACGCTAGTGTGTGTTATAATTTGGTTTCATAAGCTGGATCTTATCTATTAAAATAAACACATTAATAAAATGTGGCAAGAAGGATATGAATATATGAATATAAAGCCATGATAGACATTTTTCTATGGCAAGCTATTTATTTTTGGAGATCAAGTCTTCAAGAAGATTAAACAATGCCGAAGAGATGATTAAGCTGAAAAACTAATAGGCACAGGCTTAAGGAGATGCTGAAATGATAGAGGAATATTAGCATTGCTGCAAACTAGCGCATGGAGCCAGATTGTCCTTGGTCCTTGTGTGGGTGTGCAGTGTACGCAGCAGCAGTACTGCAGGGAGCATCCTCTTGGAGCTGATGTCCAGGCTCCCAAGTGTGTACTCCATGGAGGTAGCACCAGGTGACTGCTGTGTGTAGGGGTGGGAAGTGCCAGAGAACTGGCGGCTTTGCAGGGTATTGCCCTTCTCAGGGCTCTGCCTTGCTGCAGCTCCTCACAGCTGATGGCATAGGCCTGTGGTGGAATCCCTCAATCTGGCCCCCAGGGAAATAGGCGCTAAGGGGAGTGGAGACCATGCCAAGGGGATCTGCAGGGCCTGTTCCTGTGCTGTACGTAAGCCAGGTCTTTGCACAAAAGGAGTCATATTCACCAGGCACAGCACCAATAATATTTTGCCTTTTGTATCCACTTCTCCTTCAGAAGCACATTGTGTTGATTTGTTATTTGTGAAGGTGTACAACAGCGTGTCTTTGTGCCTATCTGTCAGTGCACCAGGAGCACTTGGCGCTAGTTGTTCACCAGAACATCTGAGGATTAATTTCCTGATTCAGCCAGTGCCAGGGTGAAAGCTAGCACTCATATTTCTTTTCAGAAATTCATTGTCAAGTGAAGAAATCAACCTGAAAATTTTCATGTAGATACAAAGCTGTACCTACTGCTTTAATCACCTGTGTTTATTAAAAGCTAGGAAAAAAAATAATCAAAAAAAAACTTTCTTTAATTAAATGTGTTTATTTGGTCCACTGGTAGTTCTTTGTGTATTGTCACTTTCGCAGTACTTAGTTTGCAATCCTTCTGATCACAAGCAATCAAAATCATACATCTACCCTCAGAATCAAAACAAGCAACTTTTGAAACATTAGACTTTTAGATTATTACATTTGCATACTAGTTAAGAGTTGTTAGGATGCTTTCATGTCATATTTTCAGGCTTTTCCCTTTAATCAGAAGCACTAGAAAAGTTGTCGTTTGTTGAGTGAAAGACAAAAAAAATCTCTGAAAATCTCCAAAAAAAAATCTCCAAAACTCAGGCATTACCAGGAGCCAGAATTTTAACAAGAGCATAGTGTGTTACTAAAGCCATATAATATTACAGGTATCAGAAACTATGATGCAGAATTAGACTCTTCTTTGCCTCAGTCTTTACCAGCAAGACCAGTTGTTCTCTAGATACCCAGTACCCTGAGCTGGTGGAAGGGGATGGGGAGCAGGATGTGGCCCTCACTATCCATGAGGAAATGGATATTTACTTGCTACAGCACTTGGCTGTACGCAAGTCAATGGGGCCGGATGGGATCCACCCAAGGGTACTGAAAGAACTGGCGGAGGAGCTGGCCAAGCCACTTTCCATCATTTATCGGCAGTCCTGGCTATCAGGGGAGGTCCCAGTCGACTGGCGGCTAGAAAACGTGACGCCCATCTACAAGAAGGGCCGGAGGGTAGACCCGGGGAACTATAGGCCTGTAAGTTTGACCTCAGTGCCAGGGAAGCTCATGGAGCAAATTATCTTGAGTGTCATCACGTGGCACTTGCAGGGCAACCAGGCGATCAGGCCCAGTCAGCATGGGTTTATGAAAGGCAGGTCCTGCTTGATGAACCTGATCTCCTTCCATGACAAAGTGACACGCTTAGTGGATGAGGGAAAGGCTGTGGATGTGGTCTACCTTGACTTCAGTAAGGCTTTTGATACTGTTTCCCACAACATTCTCCTCAAGAAACTGGCTGCTCGTGGCTTGGACTGGCGTACACTTCATTGGGTTAAAAGCTGGCTGGATAGCCGGGCCCAAAGAGTTGTGGTGAATGGAGTCAAATCCAGTTGGAGGCCAGTCACTAGTGGAGTCCCCCAGGGCTCAGTGCTGGGGCCAGTCCTCTTTAATATCTTTATCGATGATCTGGATGAGGGGATAGAGTGCAGACGACACCAAGTTAGGTGCGTGTGTCGATCTGCTCGAGGGTAGGAAGGCTCTGCAGGAGGATCTGGATTGGCTGGACCGATGGGCTGAGGCCAACTGTATGAAGTTCAGCAAGGCCAAGTGCCAGGTCCTGCACCTGGGGCGCAACAACCCCAAGCAGCGCTACAGGCTGGGAGATGAATGGTTGGAAAGCTGCCTGGCAGAGAAGGACCTGGGAGTATTGGTTGATAGTCGGCTGAATATGAGCCAGCAGTGTGCTCAGGTGGCCAAGAAGGCCAACAGCATCCTGGCTTGCATAAGAAGCAGTGTGGCCAGCAGGACCAGGGAGGTGATTGTCCCCCTGTACTCGGCTCTGGTGAGGCCGCACCTCGAGTACGGTGTTCAGTTTTGGGCCCCTCACTACAAGAAGGACATGGAGGTGCTCAAGAGAGTCCAGAGAAGGGCTATGAAGCTCGTGAGGGGTCTGGAGAACAAGTCTTACGAGGAGCAGCTAGGGTTGTTCAGCCTGGAGAAGAGAAGGCTCAGGGGCGACCTTATCGCACTCTACAGGTACCTTAAAGGAGGCTGTAGAGAGGTGGGGGTTGGTCTATTCTCCCACGTGCCTGGTGACAGGATGAGGGGGAATGGGCTAAAGTTGTGCCAGGGGAGGTTTAAGTTGGATATTAGGAAGACCTTCTTTACTGAAAGGGTTGTTAGGCATTGGCATGGGCTGCCCGGGGAAGTGGTTGAGTCACCATCCCTGGAGGTCTTTAAGAGACGTTTAGATGTTGAACTTTTTGATATGGTTTAGTGGAGGACTTGTTACTGTTAGGTCAGAGGTTGAACTCGGTGATCTTGGAGGTCTCTTCCAACCTAGACGATTCTGTGACTCTGTGATTCTGTGAAAACTGAAAGTCAATCCAGGTATATGTTAGCAAGTAATTCAGAGCACTGCGAACAGATTGGAAGATCAAATTGCTGCTACAGAATCCCCTAAATATGTGCAATAATTGTCTCAAGGATTTTACTTTGGACTAAGGTTTAGACTGAGCAACTCCATGGCATACATGGTTTAAAGTGGTCCAATAAACTGACCGCTCTCAAATCTTTATATCCTTGTTAAGGGTTGGAGTTCATTTGGTGGTCACCTGTACTGGCATCATACTGGATATACATATATACATACATATTGGGGAGAGTCCAGAGGAGGGCCACCAAGATGATCAAGGGAGTGGAGTACCTCTGCTGCAAGGAGAGGATGAGTGAGCTGAGACTGTTCAGCCTGGAGAAGAGGAGGCTCAGGGGGGTCTCATCAATGTCTGTAAATACCTGAAGAGAGGATGCAACAAGGATGGAACCAGGCTCAGAAGCATTGGGCACAGACTGGAACACAGGAGGTTCTGTCTGGACATCAGGAAGCACTTCCGTGCCGGGTGGGTGATGGAGCATGGGAATAGGTTGCCAAAAGAGGTTTTGGAGTCTCCTCCTTAGAGATCTTCAAAACGTACTTGGATGTGGTCCTGGACCCCCTCCTCTGGGTGTCCCTGCTTGAGCAGGGGTTGGACCTTTATGACCCATAGGTACCTTCCAACCTCAACCATTCTGTGATTCTGTGATTCTGTGACTGCAGCATTTGATTTTGTTTTCTCCTAAAGAAATCTAATTCACGTGCATGAAAACTGCTCTGCAAACCAAATCAATGTAAGGGGAGAGTGGTCAGAGGATTTGCTTCACAACTGCACCAAAGCAAAATTATTGCTAATGGAGATGCAGACAGCATGCTCTATATTTTCCTTCCAGCTGCTGGAAGGACATAGGATGCTGCCATCATTGGTGCAGAAGAGGGATCACAGCTCTCAGCCTGAGAGGATATGGATGGATATAGAAAGGCTGAGGAAGAAGGAGGAAAGGGAACTGGGTAGTGACACATGCTATGAAGGTCTAGGCAGTATGCAGACGATTCTTTTGCTTTTTTCCTTTTGAATGAAAAAAAAAATCAATCTGTGTGCTCAATAGATCAGTCAAAACCTTCTCTGCATGAATACAGTAACTCAGGGGACAGTTGTCTTTCCCTGGAACTTGCTCACTGACAACATGTGACAGATATAGGACTTTTCTGTAATAATTTATGAGTGCCATATGTTGCCCTGGTTATTTTAGTTATCGTGTTTACAGTATAAATATATTGCATTACCCAACAAGGTGTTGTCCAGATACAAATTGGAGAAGAATGGGTTGAGATGGCACTCACTGCCCTGTCCAGAACAATTAGTTAGGGGGTTGCTGATTGTGTTTGTCTGGCATCTGGGGAGCCCTCAAACTAAGAAGTTCAGAAATAGTCCAGATTCAGTAGACAAAGGAGAAAGAAATGAAGTGTGACTGTAAAAGATTTTTTATGGTGAAGGAAACAGCATTAGACAAACACAGAGGGTAGACTTGATAGGTACCTGAAGAAGACAGTCTGGTTTAGGTCACCACTATCACAATCAATTCACATAAAATAAACGAAATCAAGACTGAAGTGGTTAATAACCACACTGTTGTGTTATTAACTGTGAAGCAGTGAATTGTATGTTCAGGATCACTATCAGCAGTATACAGATAAACCATAATATTAGAAACTAATAAAATGTTAATATAAACCTAGAAATGTCATAGTTCTATATTACTAAAAAGTCCTGAACACACGCTTAGATGGAGGTTGCGATGCTGATGGGACAACTTGTGGCTGCATCAAATGTGGTTAACTGCTGTCCTGTACTCCTGACAAAACATCTACCCACTGTTACAGCTTTTCATGCTTCTTTTAAATGTCATTTCAAGATAACTCACTATTTATTTCAAAAGGCTTTGTAATTCCCTGGTTACTCTTTAATCCAGCTGGAGATTGTCTTCCTCCCTCATGCGATCACTGTCAGGCAAACACCCGCTGCGGTTTTGGGTGTTTGTGAGTTTTGTTTTGGACTGTTTGTGAGCACCCACACACACCATGGTGGGTTACTCATGGTGATCTCGTGGAAAGGCAGGAAACACAGTAAGAGACATTTGTGTCAAATCACTGAAAAATCTTTTTTTTTTTTTTTTTTAAAGCTTATTCATCCAGCTAAAAATGTATGTGTGTATAGAAACTATTATTACAAATTATCTTATTATCATTACATATTATTAAATATTTATATATATGTTTACAGATATATATACACAAAGGAGTCTGGCAACTATTATTTCTGTTGGCTTAGTACTTCTGGGAGGAAAATGTAAAGTGAGAGACAACAGTTGGGTTAGGAATATAAAATGAGCTGATACACTGCTGATACCTCAAGTTAGAGTTTAAAAGGCCAAGGCCACAGGTCAACATATTTATATCTCATATGAGATAATATGAGACATTAGAAAGGGAATAGAGATGGTTAACCCTAGAACCACAGCATAACAACTCTATCTAATGTAAAGTGTGATATGAAGGCCTCCTGGCACACAGATTGGTATATGCCATAAGTTAAGGCAATAATCTGTTTTGGTCACAAAAGGTAGAAAAAGAGCAGAAGCAAAAACCTGGGAAGATAATGGCAAATAACTCCATGGAGTCAGCAGCAGAGCCACTCATCTCTTGAGCTTCAGCCCTGTATCCCGCCTGAGGATCCACAGATCTTTAGAGAGCACGACCTGTGAGGGTGGTGGAGAGCCGTAGGCAATTAGCACAGAATGACCAACACTGGTGTCAGACAGCTACTGCAAAACCAGTAGTAAGGAGAATATTGTATCCCAGTGGAAAATTCTGCCATGTGACCGTGTGAGTGCTTATTACAGCTGTACTTCATCATAAAGTTTGCCTGATTATTGCAATCACTCTCAAGATCTCTTGAATGGCTGAGGTGACTCCCTCATTTCTGGCTTGTGGCTAAGAGGCACGTTTGAAGTTTCTAGAACAAACAGGAAGGAAATTATTTTTATTTTAGGACTGTGACTCAGCAATGGGTCAGCAAAAACAAAAAACGCATTGATTTTCCTAGCCATCAGTGTGGTGACAAAATAGGGGGAAAAGAGGGGGAGCATGCACCGAAAATTTAATTTATGTCCTGGTCTTTTTCCTCTTCCTCAGATATTGTCCTATGTTGATATCTGAGCTGAAATAATGTCTAAAACCAATGTAAATAATGCAGTAGGGAAGGTAGCATCCAAATCTCAAGATTTGCAATACTTTTATTGTAAAACACTATTTACTTTGGTTCTAAAAAGCTCTCTATTTCCTCTACATTTTATTTTATGCAGCCTTTAAAACGTGAATGTAAAAACATACAGGGATCTTATTACCTTCTTTAAGAATTCAAAAGACTTTAATCTACCTTATATATTATATATACTTCCCAAGATAAACAAACAAGCAAAACTTGTCCAAACTGTTATAGGATTTACATAGTTAGAAAACACTTTCCCAATTATCCAATAAATAAGATCATAAAAATGGCATGAAAATAGAAATACCATCTAGATGAGAATGTTTCTATTTTATTTTGTAAGTTCATGCTTTGCATCAGAGGCCAAGTTGCATACAGTGTGAAGTCTTGCCCTATTTGATCTCCAGCAGCCCATGATTTGTAGCATTACATGATCATGTGAGGGTGTTACAACATTGAATTGTTCAGAATCAACTTTAATTTTAATTCCATCTTGTGTCATAATTATATATTTTTCCTTTTCTTTTCTTTTCTTTTCTTTTCTTTTCTTTTCTTTTCTTTTCTTTTCTTTTCTTTTCTTTTCTTTTCTTTTCTTTTCTTTTCTTTTCTTTTCTTTTCTTTTCTTTTCTTTTCTTTTCTTTTCTTTTCTTTTCTTTTTTCTTTTCTTTTCTTTTCTTTTCTTTTCTTTTCTTTTCTTTTCTTTTCTTTTCTTTTCTTTTCTTTTCTTTTCTTTTCTTTTCTTTTCTTTTCTTTTCTTTTCTTTTCTTTTCTTTTCTTTTCTTTTCTTTTCTTTTCTTTTCTTTTTTCTTTTCTTTCTTTTCTTTTTTTCTTTTTTTCTTTTCTTTTCTTTTCTTTTCTTTTCTTTTCTTTCTTTTCTTTTCTTTTCTTTTCTTTTCTTTTCTTTTCTTTTCTTTTCTTTTCTTTTCTTTTCTTTTCTTTTCTTTTCTTTTCTTTTCTTTTCTTTTCTTCTTTTCTTTTCTTTTCTTTTCTTTTCTCTTTCTCTTCTCTTCTCTTCTCTTCTCTTCTCTTCTCTTCTCTTCTCTTCTCTTCTCTTCTCTTCTCTTCTCTTCTCTTCTCTTCTCTTCTCTTCTCTTCTCTTCTCTTCTCTTCTCTTCTCTTCTCTTCTCTTCTCTCTCTTCTCTTCTCTTCTCTTCTCTTCTCTCTCTTCTCTCTCTTCTCTTCTCTTCTCTTCTCTTCTCTTCTCTTCTCTTCTCTTCTCTTCTCTTCTCTTCTCTTCTCTTCTCTTCTCTTCTCTTCTCTTCTCTTCTCTTCTCTTCTCTTCTCTTCTCTTCTCTTCTCTTCTCTCTCTCTTCTCTTCTCTTCTCTTCTCTTCTCTTCTCTTCTCTTCTCTTCTCTTCTCTTCTCTTCTCTTCTCTTCTCTTCTCTTCTCTTCTCTTCTCTTCTCTTCTCTTCTCTTCTCTTCTCTTCTCTTCTCTTCTCTTCTCTTTCTTTCTCCCTTCCTTCCTTCCTTCCTTCCTTCCTTCCTTCCTTCCTTCCTTCCTTCCTTCCTTCCTTCCTTCCTTCCTTCCTTCCTTCCTTCCTTCCTTCCTTCCTTCCTTCCTTCCTTCCTTCCTTCCTTCCTTCCTTCCTTTTCCTTCCTTCCTTTTCCTTCCTTCCTTTCTTTCTTTCTTTCTTTCTTTCTTTCTTTCTTTCTTTCTTTCTTTCTTTCTTTCTTTCTTTCTTTCTTTCTTTCTTTCTTTCTTTTTCTGAACAGCAACTGTCTTTCCCCCCCCCCAAAAAAAAATTCTAATAGTATATATCAGGAGATTGGAAAGGGATGCAAATGTGCACACCTCAGGATATCAGCTGATAGTCTTTTAGATAGACAGGATTTTGTGTGTGTATGCTGTTCATTGTCAAAGATACACAACATAGAAATTAATAAAAATAAAAACCTTTTAATCAAAGTTTTTCAAAGACAATTATTTCTATAAGATTAATTTTGTTATTCTTAAGTTGCACATCGCTGTCTAGGGACACTGTATACTAGGTAAAATATGAACTGCAGTTATGCTGTTGCAATATGACTGAAAGCACTTTCATGAATAATACTGAAACAGGATTTTATTGAAACTGTTCTCACTTTTAGGCCATGGCAATAAAAGAGTAGGATATTAAGTTGACAATAACTCATAGTCAAAATTTTAATTACCCAAGTTTAATTCCCAGTTATTTTTAAAAGTTTGTATCCTTTCTGTGGATGATCCTTTACTATTGCTAGGATCTTGTGAAACCCATTCTTGCAGCATGTTTGTATCTCAAATAATTTCTTACCTGAAGCTAACATTAAGTGTTTTGCATTTGTATACTGGGTATTTGGCAAATATGAATATTGTACTTATCAGTAGTTTGTTAATCATCTAGACTCTTTTTTTTAGTCTGAGAACTATTCCATTGTGTCATCCTGCAGCAATTGGTTCAAGCTCTTTGTTGAAAGCATAGATCTGGTTAGAGATACCACAATTAATAAATGATCGTCACTTCTAAAGGAGTCACCTATAAACTATTCTACAGATATTCTTGATATGATTAAGAATTGTATGAAAGACCCTTGAAAACTTCATTTTGGTCTTCCCTATTAAAATAGCACTCTGTTGTTTTAATACTTCATAGAATGTGTTGTCATAGTAGAGAGACACATTGCATTGCTCACAGCTGCGCTGGAAGCACGTTCTACAATAACAAAACTATCTCCTGTTCTTTATTAGAGGAATAATAAAGAAGGCAAGATTAGCAAAGTTAGATTTAGTGCTTTCTTTGTCCATTCCAGTTATGAGAAATCTTTATTTGTACCCTCCACCAATCCTATCATTATCTAGAAAATTTATTATTTTCTCTGGCAAATGAAAAAGAAATGAAGGTGAAGGCAATCACCTTGCATCAGCCCTCTGGACCAGTTTCAGATGGTGTTTTTTTTTGCCTTTGCATAGTGAGCAACTCCATTTCCCTTTTCCCAGCAGAAATGGTTGTTTTGCACTGTTGCAAAGACTCACCCTAATTTGATTACTTCTGAATCTGCATTCGGCAGTCACAGCCTGACTGTTTTAGCACTCAGAATGGGGCTTGGCAACTTTTGCACATTACCTCTCTGTGTCTAACATCCATGCTAAGCTCACAATTAGGATGGCATAGGTCATCTGTGAAATTTTAAGTGCTACTTGGCAGCAAGATGACCAAAATTTGGCTCATGGTTCTAATCTTTGACACAAATAATGGAGTGATTATAGAAAATCGATGTTATATGTAAAGAAGGAAGGAGGGCTTATCTCTGTGTCTGAAGCCTCAAAATCATAACAGCAGGTTGTATCCCAGTGGAAGAGCAGTCTCAGAACAGATGGACTATAGCAGTGCTCTGATCTGTGTTGGATAGTAAGTGGAATGGATTTCAAATATGCAAAGACAAGACTGACTAAAAAGGTGTTTGAGCCATGATGATAAAAATGGTGGTGACATTCACAGGGAAAAATGTCTATGACTTACAGATTTTGGACTTTGTGTTTATGGAGAAGTTCTCCAGTTCTATTCTGCCTACATTCTATTCTTCTTACAGAGAAGTTCCTAAAGAGAAAATAATAAAAATAAAAACTAATCAACATTGTTTACAGTTCTACAGAAAAAGTTATTTATTCATTATAGGAATGTGAGGGAATCCATGCTTCAGAGTATCTTGAAAATGCTTTAGTACTATATCATCCTCATCCATATCACAGCAATTTCTGTCCAGGGGATCATTGTGAATGACAAGAAAATAGCATGTATGATAAAATCCACTAAAAATGTCATTGTTATGTGATGAACCGTCCATGTCAGACAGAGTCTTTCTAAGACATTTGTTTTTTCCTAGGTTTTAGTTTTATGATTAAAAAAATACTCTTTTGTAGTTAGTGGAAGAAATGTTCTATTTCTATGAAAGTATGAAAGGGTGTGGGATGGATTTTATAGCTTTCTTTGTGCATTCTATACACAGAAGAAAAGATTCAAATGGAAATATTTGCTCTCCATTAAAGACATATGGGTGTCCTGGTTCCAGTTAGGACAGAGTTAAGTAGCTCATAGTAGCTGGTAGGGTGCTATGTTTTGGATTAGGATGAGAAGAGCGCTGATAACATGCTGATGTTTTAATTGTTGCAGAGCAGTGTTTACACCAGGCCAAGGACTTTTCGGCTTCTTGCTCTGTCCTGCCAGCGAGCAGGCTGGGGGTGCAGCAGGAGCTGGGAGGGGACAGACCCAGGACAGCTGACCCAAACTGGCCAAAGGGGTATTCCATACCATCTGACGTCATGCTAAACAATATATAGGGGTGGCTGGCCGGGGTGGGGGGGCCGGCTGCTCGGGAATAGGCTGGGCATCGGTCAGCGGGTGGTGAGCAATTGCATTGTGCATCACTTGTTTTCTTACACATTATTATTGTTAATACTATTACCATTATCACTATTATTATTATTATTGTTATTATTATTTTCCTGTCTTAATAAACCGTCTTTATCTCAACTCACCGGCTTCACTTTCCCGTTTCTCTCCCCCATCCCAGAGAGGGAGGGGGGAGGGTGAGCGAACGGCTGTGTGGTGTTTAGCTGCCAGCCGGGTTAAACCACAACAGGGTCTTGATGCCATTTGAGGACAAATCCAAATAAAATGTTCAAATCCCTCTCAGCCCTAACATAGATTAAATGCTTTATTGATAAAAGATTTTAGTAGGGTTCAGACTAGATCCTTTTCCACAAGAACCATACACACTCTGGAGTCAATGTCATAACACATCTGAAGGGAGTGCTGTTACATTCTAGCTGCTAAAGTGGATTGCCCACCTGCGTCTCTGACAGATTAGTGTGAATTTGCACAAGGATTAGCAAGTTTATGAGAAGAACTTCCATTGACTCTAAGATAGAGCATTAAAGAGTGGTCTTGAATAAAAACAAATTCCTCCACTTTACTGATAATAACTGACTTTTAGCTACATTCCAGTGCTGAGTACTGTCTATACTTCAGTTTGCAGATGCTATCCCATCTTCTAAAACTATGAATATGTTGTCAATGTGTGCCATCTAAAGTTTAATATGTCATTTCTTTTTCAATTTTCTTGGTTCTCATTCACTCATTTCTACCAATCTTCCAGTTTAAGAAGAGCTAAAGAAACCTAGTCATACAATAGGTAAAAGAATGTCACTGACTCACAAATATTTTAGGAAATGTTAGATCTGAGAGAATGTGGCATACTTTTTGCCTGATCCTATGCTTTGGTTTTCATGACTGTGAAACAACTATAGTGTACTTCTGACATGGCCTGCACCTCCGGTAATGTCTGTCTGATTCGATGAATATTCTATGCTTGAAGCATAGTGTTAGCTATTGATTTCACTTGTGATGAGAAACAGTATGACTGACAGGACATGTAATATTAGGTGATGCAACACAGAGCATGATCAGATCTCTTAGTTTCCCAAACACTTGGCTTCTGTCTTTCTGCAAACCTTCTTGGTTCATATGTCTTCATGTTACCTCCGAAATTTAGGGAACAACAAATATTTGTCTTTGCTTTTTGGCTTTGGAAGACAGTGGGTTGCTGTTAGAGCTGAAGGTAGGTGGTGCATCCCTGACTACCATAAATATTTACAGAAATAAATTTATGCCTAAATTGAGCAACCCAACCTGGAGGAATTAAGCTCCTGCAGACTCTTCATTCCTCCAGGCACTGGGATGTCTTCCCTGGTCCCTTCATGCTCATTACCTGTACTTCGAGGGATCCTTCCTCCCACACCTTTCTGGTCCAATTTCCTCTGAAGAACATATGCCAGACATGAACCAAGTGGAGACTGCTACGAGTCTCACTTAAATAAAATAAAGTCCTTTGAAACAGTAGCTCTCAGGAGTAATCCATCCAATTCATCTCAGCTGCAGGCTGAGTCACTCAGTGAAGTAGAAGAAAATATCCCATGGCCACAAAAGTGTCAGGGAAAATGCCCTGCTAAGGAAAGCTAAGACCTGCCTTCAGCAACCCATCTCAGCCTGCTCACCAGGTGATGGATTTGAAGGACCAAATGATGGAGGATTTGACCTGCAGCTTCTCCTTGGATAAGTCTCCACAACAGTATTTAAAGTATCACCTGACCTCTGAATTCTGTCCTGTCACTCTCCCGTGAAGCTAATGAGATCATTAAATTATGGCTGTTTGTTCCACCATTAATCATTTTATTGTCCAGCTATTGAAATTACCTGAAACTCAAGCTCAAGTATCCCATGAATTCCTAAGTACCAAAGCCTGCCTAATTATTGGTGCCTCTGGCATCCCCCAGACAAGTTCTGTAATTATGTTATGCATTTTTAATTGAAAAAAATCTTTACCCTCTGGAAATATAATAAATTTAAAGAGTAGTAACCTAAAACAAACTTAGTATTAAATTAAATAATACAGAGGTACTTTACAGACTGTGTTGTTTATATTTAACGAAAGGGAACACATTTCCTTAATTTATCTGAAGCCAACACAATCGCCTGTCTACTACACTGGAGTGTTGCAAAATTTAGGTCAAGTACACCAAGCAGGAGGCAGGGCTTTGCAAATAATCATATAGAATAATAATTACAAGGCTCATGAGAAATAGCCTCAAGTAGTCGCATTAATCAACTAAGTTATTCTTTGGCTTCCACTGCAGTGCCGTTGATCCCAAGGAGCCTGAAGTTTGTGGGTAATGTTGGTGGGTGGGGTCGGTTGGACCAGATGATTTTGGAGGTCTTTTCCAACCTTAACGAGTCTGTGATACACCAGGTGCCGTGTGGAGGTGCAGGAAAAAGGACATCCCCAAGCCAGAAGGTTCAGAGTTAACATTATGGCCAAAATCAAAGGGGTGATTGAGCAACTTATCCAAGAGGCATAAGGTAGAAAATTTTCCAAAGGAAAAAAAAAAAAAAAAAAAGGGTTCTTTCACTGCTAACTGGGAGTAGCTAGAATTTCACCAGCTCAGATTACATATTCCCCTGTGTTAAAATTCACATCCATGCAGCGGGTTTTGGGTACCCGCGTCCATGGGTGATGGAGCCAGACACAAGTGGCACTGCATGCTGCCCTGTAGGTGGTTGTAGATCAGCTCCTCTTCCTCGGATGGGTGTCTTTATTCACCAAGAAGCAGGATGCCCCAGCTGCTTGCAGCTGCAGAATTCCTGGACCAAAGCTGGCTTGGATCAGGCATATCAGCGGGAGGTCAGATCTGTCTGCCCTCGTCTGTGTAAACATATTCTCTGGTAGAATAAAAATGCAAACTGGCCATCTCTCATGTCTGATTGCTGTAAGTGCCACTAAAAGCATCTCAGCAGCATAGGCAAAATAGGCGTCTCAGCAGCACAAGCAAAATTGAACTTTATCTCCCCTTGGCTCAAGGATGAGAAGCTGAAATTTTGTTCACTTGCCTCAGGGAGGCCAGCAGGGCTGAGGCAGAGAGGGAAAAAAGCTGCAAGATAAGGAGTTTCTGCTCCTGCTGCCTGTCAGTCAAGTTAAACAACAGCCATGGATGGCCCAAATACCCAGCATTTTTCTCTTCAGAGCACCAGTGTTTGCCACCCTGGTCTTTTAGAGCTTTGGCATGGTCAAAATAAGCAGTGGAGTCAGTTATTTTGCTGCCTTTTGGCACTGTGTTGCCTTGTGCAGCTGCTTAGATGGTCTATGTCTGGAGCTGGCCCCAGTCTGCCTATTATGAACAAGAGCAGGATGTGTTGGTTTGTTGTTATTTTTGTTGTTGTTTTGTTGTGTTTTTTTGTTTGTTTTAAAGAGAAAAACAAAACAAAACAAAAAAGCAAAAAAAAACCAAAAACAGTAACTGGTATGTTTCAACAGCTGCATTCACAACCTTGCAACAACTTGCTGTGAACCCCAGCACATCTGTGTTTACAAAATCAGGTTTACTATCATTTGTGGTACAGTTATTTAAAACCTTGAGTAATAACTGTAAAATAACCAACTGTCTGTCAGGGTGTAAAGTAGATGTCATGTTAAAATACTCTTCTGGGTCAAATGATATGGTATTTGGAGATTTGTTCTAACAAAAAGCATTATTCTTTGCTCCCCTTACAGAGAGGTGTTCTGGTACAAACAGATTTTATAACTACTTCTTTTACAACCACTTTATCTAAACCCCAGATTGGTAAGAAATGCAAAAGTCTCCTCTCAGTTAGTTTCTGATCCCATTTTAAGGATTTTGTTCTGACTATATTAATTAATGAAGTAGTCTGCAGGTGTATCAAGGAGGAGGTGCTGACAGGTGAACCACCATGACAGCTACGCTTCTTTGGGGCAACACAAATTGCAAACAAGAGCACAACGCATGTGATCTGTGCACAGGGAGTACTCAATTACATGATCCAGTTATGGGCAGAATAACAGGGGCAATACAGGAAAACCCAGAGTCCGGTCAGCACTGGGAAATCCTCCAGAAAGCCTTCACTAAAAGAGTGGCATGACACTGATTCTCTGTTTTAGCCAACAGCAAAAAGTAGGAAAATAACAAAATATAAAATACCCAAATGAGAAAATGTGCCCAGAGCACATTTCTTATCGCTGAAATGGAGATGTGCCAGCCATAAAATCCATCACAAACATTAGAATCGCTATCAGTGTTATGTGACAGGAATTCTGATATGACTTGATGGGTAACAATATAAAACATAAGATAGGTTATTATGGTCAAGGCAAATGGTGGTAATCTTTAATGCTGATGCAGATGTTACTGACAAGGTTATAATCCCAAACTAAATTCTCAGACAGGACTACTCATATCCTTTACTCCCCCTGCTACTTTCTTCCCTGTTTACCTCTCCCCCGCTTCTGCTAAGTGTTTGGATTCACTAAAGGTCTTTTTTCCAAACTTCGGCTCTTTTAGAAAGACATGTCTAACTCTAAAGAGACCTTCCCACGTCATCTGTGTTAACACATGGTGGCCTGCAGAAGTGTCTGCCAAGTCTTCCCCGCGGCCACACTATTATCTCCACGTACCTTCTAGGACAACAGAGACTGTTTCAAAGCCAGACGAGTCACTCCATTTCCTAAGCAGTGGAGCGTGGACTCCCTCTAGCCTCTCTCTTGTTCTCTGCAGCAGAAATGGTTTGATTCAACTTCACTGAATTTTCAGATCTGGCTTGCTTCGTTTTCCAGCCTGCACCATGCTGACCCCTCCGCTAGCTTTAGGCAGCCTCCTGTGAGAAGTGGGTTTCCAGGTCAACACACAGCTCTTGCTGGCAATCAAAGGGAGGAGACTTTCTAGAGAAATGGCAGCCTTTGCAGCATTATGCTTTTTTGGAGTTACTCCCTCAAGGCCTGGAACGGCTAACTTGAGCGCACTCACCGTGGCACATTAACAGGAAGGGCAGCTCAGCATTTCATCCTTTGTGAATGCTGAAGGCATTACTCACAGCTGAATCTCTCTAAACAGCTGAGCCTTTTGGTGAGGAGAGATGTGCCACACTAGCTCAATTCTAAGCTCAATTAGCTTGTAAAAATACAAGAACAGCTCCCATAACTGCCTGGGGGGCAAAGGCTCTTGGCTTGGACAGAGTGCTGAGCAGGGGAAGAGAGAGTAGATGTGACTCTCATCTCCGTCTCCTTGGGTAGGAATAGGTTAGCAGAAGCAGCTCGTGGGGCTCTGTGGGAAAAGGCACAGCCCTTCAGGGAGGAATTGTGCCCGAGGACAAACGATGACACGGTTTACCTCCCCAGCACCCCTCAGTAATCACAGTGTACTGATGTGCACTGTGCTAAATTGTCATCTCTGTTTACACAATGTTAGTGCCTGAGACAAGTGAAGCATCAAGCGGGGCACCAGGAGCACGTCACAGCTACACTGAAACCCGGGCAATTCTCCAGGCAGATTCAACCCCAAGTGCTGCCATGTTCTTACAACTGAGCGAACACAAGAGGTGCCCTGGGACTCTGAGGAGTACTCTTGGCTTTGTCTAGGAGAGCATCATGTATGGATACTGCCCATTAACATTCAGCTTTGGTACTGCAGATGCATCCAGACAGAAATTAAAATGCAGTTTTGGAAGGGGAAGCCCAGCACTCTGAGTCTGGTTGATTCAGGTTGAACTATGGGGGTGACCAATTTTAGTCCTTTTAAGTGGCTGGGTTTGCAGGGAGTCTCATCCCTTGGAGTAAACAGATGAGCAGGAGAGATACTTTTTGTGCTCGACACTTATAACTAGGCCACTTATGTACTTGCTTAAATTTGAATTGAGGCATTTAATTTTAGGAACTCAAGCCTGAACATTTTGTCCAGAATGTCCAAACCCAGCTGCTAACTGTGGTTTTAGGACACGTCTTTTTCTTTCTCTCTCTTTCTTTCTTTCCTTTTTCTTTCTTTCTTTCTTTCTTTCTTTCTTTCTTTCTTTCTTTCTTTCTTTCTTTCTTTCTTTCTTTCTTTTCTTTCTCTCTTTCTTTTCTTTCTCTCTTTCTCTCTTTCTCTCTTTCTTTCTCTCTTTCTCTCTTTCTTCTCTCTTTCTCTCTCTCTTTCTCTCTTTCTTTCTCTCTCTCTTTCTCTCTTTCTCTCTTTCTTTCTTTCTCTCTCTCTCTCTTTCTCTCTTTCCTTCCTTCCTTCCTTCTGTCCTTCCTTCTTTCCTTCCTTCCTTCCTTCCTTCCTTCCTTCCTTCCTTCCTTCCTTTCTTTACTTTCCTTTCTTTTCCTTCCTTCCTTCCTTCCTTCCTTCCTTCCTTCCTTCCTTCCTTCCTTCCTTCCTTCCTTCCTTTCTTTCTTTCTTTCTTTCTTTCTTTCTTTCTTTCTTTCTTTCTTTCTTTCTTTCTTTCTTTCTTTCTTTCTTTCTTTCTTTCTTTCTTTTTCAGGAGCTCCATTTTTAAGCAAATGTTCAGGCATTTGGCTTTGAAACTGTTGTGTGTGCAAATTTAAAAATACAGACCTTGTCAGGTTGCTTATGCAACATCTGATGCCCATGTTGCTGTGGTTAGTACATGCTTTGGGTGAGGACTGTGGTAACTAGTCACATATGGTATTCTCACAGAGCTGTGTGCAAGAATTGTATATTATTACAAATCCGAGTGAATATATCCTTTAACTAATGGTTGTACCAGGAGCTGAATATGCAACTGCTTTGACTGAATTGCATCTCTTGCAGGGTAAATTCCCAACTAGTTCATTAAAAATTTAACTATGTAGCACTGCCTCCTGCTCCTAGCATTGGTAACAGCAAAGATAAATGACAAATGCTCTGTGAAAAAGAAAACAGACGTCCTGTGGTGGTGCAGAGATATTGTAGCATAGCATATGTATTTTACAAGGTGATACACTAGAAAGTCACTGTAGGCATCTTTATTTTTGGAGTTGTGTAAAAATTAATGGTGTGGTGAAGAAACTATATGGTTCAGAAAGCACAGCAAGATATTTACAGAACAGATGCATGCTATTTCTATGGGCGTTGCTTATTTATGTTTCTTCAGCTTTCTTTGTTCTGCACAAAAGTCTGATGGGTGTAAACTGAATTAAGGTATGCCAGTTCTGATTTTTTCCTGAAGAATGGGTGCTTAAACATTGGCTCACTTGAATACCCTTTCCTCTAAGCAGTGCATGTGCATCATTTTTTTAAAGAATACATATTTTTCCACTGTGAAATAAATAAATTTAAAAAATAGAATTATGGTTCAGTTTTGAAAAACACCTTCGAAGAAGAAGCTAATGAGTCACTGTCTTTCTGAATTAGCGCACCACAACTGAGGGGGAAAAAAAAAAGTATTAATGAAAATGTAAATTTCACTTTTTCTGAAAAACCTACGGAAGGGCAACTACTGAACAATATGCCTTATATGATTAAAACTATGGCTTGAGTTACAAAAGACCCCATGGGGCAATGGTTGGGAAACTGTGCTCTGTGTGAAACTCTAAGTACAATTAAAAACACATTAGATTTGAAAAATGTCACCAATAGTAATTTTGCATACTAATTTCAGAAACAGTGTAAAATGTGGCATAAATGTTCATTGTGAAAATTCAGTCCATACTGTGGGTATGAGACATATGACTGATTCCCATGTTAGAAATGTGTCAGAAACACCATCTCTACTAGAAACTTCCTCTTAGTTAATAAAAGTATCATTAGCTCTGGGAGAAACAAAAGCACTAGAAAAAATGCAACACTTTAAGATAGTCAAAGTTATTTCCATACATCCCGTAGCTCTGATCACAATACTACAACACACAACTAGAGCAAACTAAGGTGCAGTGATTTTTTTTGACTGTGAACTGGGGGCATCTAAAGAGAGATGCTCCAGTGTAACTGTGTTTGCACAGTAATGGGCAAAATGAGAAGATACTGTCCTACTCAAACCATAACAGATTAAAAATGGGAAATTCTTGCCCTGCTGAAAATAGAAAGATGTTTCAAGAAATGAAGCCACAGGTTATGTGTCTAAATGGTTGTAGCCTTGGCTTAGGATGAGCAGCCACAAGATGTGTAGGTTTTTCAAGAGTAGTTGAGATTTCCTTACTGCCCCAGTCAGAACTGTGGCTGATGGATACATCAGGTGTTGCCACAGCCTAAGGCAGCTGCTCCTGCAGCACACTTTCTCTGAGTGCCCATAAACACATCAGTTTTGATAAAAGAGGCATTGCTGGAAAGGTCTTCAATCTATTGCCAAAGGTTTTATGTAGAACAGCCTTCCCTAGTATCCATTGTGCATGCTAATAAATTACATGTACTACAATAGCGATCATAAAAAAGTTATGGTAGGAGCAAGTTAGGAAATAAATGAATGTCCAGAGTTCACAGAGAATCAGCAGGAGAATTTTGAGCAACAATATATTTAAGTTCTCTTCTTTTAATGCATTCAACATAAAATGTATTTTAATGTTTGGTCCCTCTGTGAGTGTTAAAAAAAGTAAATGGAAACGTGACAATAGGTTTGCAGAATTTTATATTGCTATGTCATATGTCTTAAACTGTGTCAAAGACATTGATCTGTGTTCTAAATTTATGGCAGAACTGATGTTGAAACAGAAACTAGAAATACTGTCTGAGAGCAGGAAATTGAAACATAGAAGTGGAATTCCAAATAACAAAAAATCCCATACAGAATTTTGCCAAACTTTGGCAGATTTTAACTTTGGCTAGGAAGTCCATTTGCAGTCTGTGCACAAAGTGAGGTGTTCACGTGGCATTGTACCCCTAGTACTCCCAGTGAAGTCTGATGTGTGAGAACAGTGCCTTTAATCAAGATGTGATCCAATTTTAGATATCCATTTGAGCACTGCAGAATTTTCAAGTTAATTTAGTGGTGAACATGTGAAATTTATGCAGCAGTGCCCTCATGAAGACTGTTTACTTTGATGACAGCAATATAAAAATTATAGAAAATGGACCTAAATCTGTTAGAGGAGACATTCTTCTGTTCCCATTAGGGTACGGGGAGATATTGTGCCATAGATGTACATAAATTACTGCTTATATGTTCTTCCATTCATGTGTGAGCTAGATTCTCTATTTCCAAGTGCAAATGAGGAATCTACACATGAAGGACAAAATTGTAATGCAAATTTTATCTACCATGACAGTTATTTTTCCTTTTCTATGAGTGAGGGAATCCAGATGTGAACAAAGTTACCTCTATTTCAGTCTGGCGACCTCTCCTTCAGCTTCATTTTACAGCATAAACTTACAGACAGGATCCGTTGTATGCAGTAAAAGCCGGGTGCTTTGTATGCAGCAAAGTATAAAGAGAATGCACTTGCTGAGAAACAATATGTATTAGCCTAGGTGGAGCGCAGCATTAATCTGATAGTCTGCTTTGTAGACATGTTGTATATGTGTGGAACAGCCAGAGATATGAATTGAAAGTGGGGGTGTGCAGCGGAGGGGGATCAGTCTGCCATTGAAATGCTTCTGGTGCCAAGAGGTGCAGAACAAGAGCTGTTCTGCAGGAGCGAGTGGGAGGAGGAGGTAGGGTACAGCAGGCTGGGAACAATCAGACCGCAGCTGAAACACTTGGTAATTAACAAACAGGCTGGAGAAAACTTTGAGAAATCTGTTTTTCTTTTCATCTGCTTTTGATTTTTTTAAAATCAGATTAAACTGAAAGTGTGCTTGAGCAAATGCTTCTTAAGGGATTGTCTGTAAATAGCTGGAAGAATGTGCAGTTGCCCTTTGCTTCTGGTGGTTACAGGGGCTAAAATATGCAAAATTAGCTAGTTTGAGCTATCATCATTGTACACAGAATATGCTGACCTAGTTTATTTTGTTATCACAAACTTATTAAATTTCTTATTAAAAATTAAGCCTGGGTTTCAGAGTTTTTCCTCTGTTGGGTGCTTTTTTGTCCTTTTTCTGAGCTGACTTTAACTTTATTGCTAGTTTCTTCAGGCCTCTTTTTATTACATCTTTGAATACGAATATTTATAGCAGCTCCCAAAGATTAATTTTATTTATGTGCCTTAAATGCCACTTCCAGGTATAATTAACAAAGGGACTTAGTCATACTGAACTCAATACCAATCCAGTTTTACTTCACTAACTTTCTGCCAAAACCCAGCAGATTGCCCCTTATCTTTGCATTAGGTATGAAATGAAATGGCTTATTTAGGTTATACACTATGGTGCACATATTGCAATGTGAGTTCACATGCAACTCTGTATGAATTTATTAAACCCAACTCTTAGAGCCACCTTCAGCCTGATTCTGACATGATGGCTACATGAAAATGTGGGTAATGTCACCCCCATAGTCCATAAAATAATAAAATAAATAAAATAAAATAAAATAAAATAAAATAAAATAAAATAAAATAAAATAAAATAAAATAAAATAAAATAATCCTGGTTCATTATGGAAATACTAAATGAATCAATAGGAATATAGATTGCCCAATGACAAGGTCATGCCGATATGCAAGTGCAGTGAAAGAGCTGGAATTACAAAGAAGTAGATTAGGGAAGTTTGGAAGGTGGAAATGAGAGCAGAAGAGAGGAATAGACAGGAGAGACACTGAAAAATGCTGAGCAGCAGTAATAAATGTAGCAAGGAGAAAAACTGCGCCTCCTCATAAAAAGCTCTATATCAACATGCTGGACTACAATAAACTGGAATTTACTACTCTTTTAAAAATGACGTGCTCCCACTGGGAGCTGCACAGAAAAGCCCCAGCCAGTTTATTCCAGGAGCATAAACCTGCTGTATCAATGGACAGCAGTGGGAAAGCCCAAACTGTGAGCAGGAGAGATGGTGCTTTGTATAGACTGTCACACTGTGCATGTATTGTGGCATCCCTCCCCTGACTGATAATATCCAAGTCACAGACTGAGGTTGTCTAAATTTGGTTCCCTAAATTCCCTGAGGCAGTCCAAGTTATTATTTAATATTTTTATTTATGTGTTTTTGGTTTTGTATTGCTTCCTTCTTGCCTTCCCCTGTTTTTCTTTGTGCTTTTCACTGATGGAAGTGGTGGATAGCTCACTGAAGCAAGTGGGACCTCTCACCACTTGTGTTTCCACTGTGAGGCCATAAACTCCTGCCTGCCTGGTGTTCAGTGTCCTCCCTGAAACTGCCAGTGCCAGAAGTGGCTCTCACTCTTTTTAAGGCCAGAAGGAAGACATTGAAAATTAACCTCTGGAACTGGAATTTGATGCAATATTCTGCAGGACTCCAGGGTCTGTAGCACAACACTAGGGGATGAACTCATTACCACTGAAGGTGTTAAGTCCAAAACTCTTTCAGATAACACACAGTATTTTGTGTAAGATGAAAAAGGTGGGGGGAAAAAAGCAATCAAACTAAGCAAACAAACAAAAACCTACAACTTTGGGAGTGAGGAATGAAGGCAAACGACAGGACTAGCTGGGCAGCTAGCAGAAGAATTCAAGTCTTTGGGTACCTATCATCTAAGCAGAATTTTTCTGGGTTCCCATTAGTGCAGGGTAAGTACTTTGCAAATCTGCAGTGTAGTTTTCTTTTTGTAACCAAATCACCCTACTTTTCCAAATGCAGAAGAGACTGGCCTTAGACTCTCTTGCTGCTGACCCTTTTCTGGGGAACAATTGACTGTGATGCCTTGGCAATAGCAGACCACTATGGAATAATTCTATCTTTGTAAACTTCCACTTATTTCTCCCAGCCATGTTAGAAGTTAACAGACTTCCTCTTAATAGTCATTTAATTTTCATAGAAGTAAACTGGCTGGATACTTATTGCAGAACCACAGAACGCTGTTTTTTTCCCTTTCATCTTCTCTACATTCATTTTGGAAACATCAGCAAAGGAAAGAGAAATATTTGTATCAGAATATATTCAAATAAAACGCTCTGAAGCATAATAATAATGTATTAGAAAACAAACATAATGATTATTGCAGTGGCTGAAATGAAATATTGTTTGGTGGCTTATTTTGTACTTTTGTCAGAGCTTTTATAAAGTCTTATTTCAATGCATTGACTGCTTGTTACACCCTTTCTTTCTTTCATTCCAATTGAGATCCCAGGTTTTCTTGTAGAACATGTGTGAATAATTGACTTTCTAATTTTACTGGCCAATGAAAACTAGATAAATGATGATTGAAGGAGAAAGAATAGTTTGTGTGAACTAAAACATATCAAATCTCTCTGGTGTTGCTTTACATTTCAATTTTGCAGCTAAAATACATAATTGCTGAGACAAAAAGTTTTGTTGTTGTTTAGTCTTTTAAAATAAAACCTTTTTATCTTTTCTAAATTTCTTTAGATTTTCTTGGCATGAAGTTTGACCTAAAATTCTACCTTAAACTCTTATCTGTCTCTTCTTACAAATTTGAGATATTAAAACAAAACTAGAGGATATCTGGAAGTGGCATTCAAGTTACCTATAAAAGTGTGCAACTGAGGTACAATATTCCTCAGTAGTAAACAGGGTCATAGACTCAGATTTTATTATTCATTTACTCATTTCCCACTTGGCAAAATTACTGTTGTTCCCAGATATTCTCTACTTGTTGTTACTCTGACCCTGACAGCTAGAGGAGGTGGAGATGAAAAGGGAGAAAAACAAAACAAAATAAAAAAAACCACCCTAATTCCTCGAAATATCCAAGTCAGGGGGATGCAGCCCCTGCCTGCCTCTCTCTTGTCAAGGCAAATTAACCCACACAAAGTTTCAAGCTGTCAGTTTGTTTTTGGTTTCCAAGTTACCGTGTCTAAACTGCTATCTACCATTTAGACATAACCTTAATTTTTGAAAATTGACCCTTAGGTTCCTAAGCTACTTTAGCATTTTTGAAAATTTTGCCTAACGTCTAAAGAAAACCTGGAAAACAAAGCAGATTGTGGTAGCACTAGTTCAGTTGCACTGACTGGCACAGCCAATATAACAAATGCACATGGTTCTTTTTTATTACTGAACATGACTGTTGTACACGATACATCATCTTTCACCTATTTGGTGAAAAAAAGCTTGTGTTTCCAAAGTTGTCATTTGGGCTGTTTATCTTTCGTTTTTAACTATGTGCATTTTATGACTCACAGGCAGAAAACTTGTCACTTTGGCCAAGTTATTAGTCATGTAAATGCTATTGGAGGTGCAAGAAATGTCAGTCCAAATTAAGAAACTTTTGACAATCCAACCAGGAGTGTATTAACTCTAAGTCCAAAAACATTTA
This sequence comes from Anser anser, assembly GCF_964211835.1. NCBI lineage: Eukaryota > Metazoa > Chordata > Aves > Anseriformes > Anatidae > Anser > Anser anser. The sequence goes on along the minus strand of NC_139720.1, from coordinate 206,036,465 downwards.
AATGAAGTTTATGGGGTAGTTACCTCAGCCACTAGTGTCTTTTTTTTCATGAAACCTCAGGGATTCCTATTCTGATGGTGCTGTAAGACTTCATTGCTCTTTCCACATTCACTATTTCTTGGGGCGGGTTGCCTGTCTCAGCTATATACTGTTTGTGGTGTCAATATGGTTTTTCATTGCTTTAGAAAGCACTTTAGTTTTTAGTGCCCTTTTCTCCATTCCTGTGATTATGTTTTGTCCCATTTTTTTCTTTTTTTTTTCTTTTTTTTTTTTCTTTTTATTTTGATATTCGTTTGTTTTCGGATGAGCAGTTGTCTTTTTTTTTTTTTTTTTTTTTTACTTCTTTCCATCCAAATGGTCTATGCCACATCTGAGTATAAAGATAAATACAGTAACACAACATCCACGTGCAACCATTACAAAATCACCAAGCGTATCTCTTCTTAAAGCAGTCAAAAGGTGTCTACTTCATGGATGAGTTCATCCAGTGTGAAGACTCAGAACAGATAAAACTGCATGTCACCACTTCTAATTTATGATCTTCTCAAGGGTGAAGGCAAGATCAGTGAGTTCAATGCCCTGCTGTCACAGGCAACCATTTTGTATAACCCTTGCCATAAATTTGCCTAAGCTCCTTGTTCTCACAGGAGAGATGCTTCTACCCAGGAGTTGAAACACCATCATTGCCAGCAGCTTCTTCTTGGATGGGTGCTTTTAATTCCATAATAAGAAAAACAGTTCTTAAGAAATAAGTCTAACTAGTATTTCAAGGGGGACTGATACAGGTAGCAAACTTCTAGGTTCCTAATACCAGTGTTGTAAAAGTGAGCTTCTTTTTGCAGACAGAAAATACTTCAGGGCACAGGGAGAGGAATTCCAAAGCAGAAGTGAGATCTTAAAACCTGAAAAATTTAGTTCACCACTCCCATGAATTTCAGATAGTATGGAATGGTAAGCCTCTAGGTGCCATAAGAAAACTGCAACTAAGCCCTTGGTGATCACTAATTAATGAGCATTATAAAGACTGCAGTAAAAGTTGAGGAGGGTGGTGGAGAGGGAAGGAGAATGATCATATAATAGGTGGCCTGGTTGACTGGCAGAGATACAAAGCCAGGAAAAGAAAGGTATTTAAAACTGCCATGCAGAAAGAGGTGGGGATTTTTTTTTTTTTTTTTTCCTTTTTGCTGGGAAAAGGGTGTGTAAAGAACTATTTTTTTCATCATTCAGTGAAAGGGTGAGAGTCTTCCTTAAGCATCAAGAAAGAAATCTAAAAGAATAACTAAAGGAGTTGCTGCTTCTTACCCCAAGAGATCCTGAGGAACTTTAGAGGAAAAATTGTCACTTGCCCTCAACAAGTTTGAGGATCACACCAAGCTGTGTGGTGCAGTTGACATGCTGGAGGGAAGGGATGCCATCCAGAGGGACCTGGACAGTCCTGAGAGGTGGGGTGTGCGAACCTTATAAGGTTCAGCAAGGTCAAGTGCAAGTTCCTGCATCTGGGTTGGGGCAGTCCCAAGCACCAATACAGACTGGGCAGAGAATGGACTGAAAGCAGCCCTGAGGAGAGGGACCCGGGGGTGTTGGTGGATGAGAATCTCAACATGAACTGATAGCGTGCGCTTGCAGCCCAGAAAGCCAACCGTATCCTGGGCAGCATCAAAAGCAGCGTGGTCAGCAGGGCAAGGGAGGGGATTGTCCCCCTCTGCTCTGCTCTTGTGAGACCCCACCTGAAACCCTGCATTCAGCTCTGGGGCCCAGCACAAGAAGGACATGGAAGTATTAGAGCGAGTCCAGAGGAGGGACACAAAGATGATCAAGGGGCTGGAGTACCTCTCCTATGGAGACAGGCTGGGATGTTCAGCCTTGGGAACAGAAAACTCTGGGGAGACCTTACAGTGGCCTTCCACTAACCTAAAGGGGGCTACAGGAAAACTGGGGAGGGACTCTTTGTCAGGGGGTGCAGTGATAGGGCAAGGGGGAATGGCTTTAAACTACAAGAGGGTAGGTTTACATTAGATATGAGGAAGAAATTCTTTATAATTTCTTTAGGTGGTGAGGCCCTGGCACAGGTTGCCCAGAGAAGCTGTGGTTGCCCCATCCCTGGAGATGTTCAAGGCCAGGCTGGATGGGGCTTTGGGCAACCTTGTCTGGTGGGAGGTGTCCCTGCACTAGGGTTGGAGTTAGAAGGTCCTTTCCAACCCAAACTATTCTATGATTCTATGATAATTGAGGCCATTATCAAAGGCAAACTTTCCAGTATGGACCTTACATGTTTCAGAAGTATGTCCACAGCTTTGGTATAAAATCTAATTCTGGCAAAGCTTTTCAGCATACACTCAGTGTCAGTAAAACAAGTACTGGATATTATATTTTTCTCAGGAAAAGAAAAACAAAAAACAAACAAACAAAAAATCCCCCTGTGTTAGACCCTGTCAAATCATCAGTAAAAAAAAAAGAGGAAAAAAAAAGATAAAAATATCTCTTCCAATTCTTCCTTGTGAGTTAAAACTCCACAGAGTAAGAAAGATTATAGATCAGTTTGAGTGCTATCATTTGTCTGAAAATAATGTACTTGATTCTAATATAATTTATATCAGTTTGAGTCAAATAATACCAGCAGACTTATTCTAGATAATACTAGTGTGACAAAAAGTAGAAGCAGGCTCCCTTGTCTAGAAGGCATCTTTTATAGAGAGAGAGCACGTGGGAGGAGGTCTCAGGATGTGCCTTGGCTTTCCAACTAAGCAATGCTTCTCTTGGGCTGTATAGATGTGTTTATTTTTATAAAGATCTTTTTTTTTTTTTTTTTTTTTACTGAAATAATTTTCAGAAAGTCTGTGAATGTGAGTTGCACACAAATCCCACTTAAATTCACTGAATTATTTCAAACAAACAGGGAAATCATTGAGAATGGAAATACTTTGTTTTGAGGCTGTCAATGTTATTGTGAGGCACTGGTCTTCGTATTACGAGAAACTGTGAACTGCTCCATATTTATTACCTCTGCAGAGCTAATGGAATGAAATATGAAACTGCTGTCAGTTTATTGATTGCAGCCCCTACCCCAGTGCTAGGATCTTAGACTGAAAAGTCTAGAAACCACGGTCTGATTTATTTAATGGGAAATTTCCTTTCTTTCTACCTTTAAGCTTCATGTTCTGTTTTAACATGTGTATCTTGTGATTTTTTTTCAATAATTGAACTAATTAGCAGCTAATCTTCAAGTACCTGAAAAAAAAGAAAAAGAAAAAAAATATATTATGAAACAGTACCCAATCAGTCTGTCTGGAGAAGGTGCTCAGCTGATGCTTTACACACTATCTGCAGTGCTATGGGAAAGTTAAGCAGTTGCCATCTAGTGGCAAATGAACTCAAGACGCTGAACTTTTCAGCAGCTGCTGTTCCATCTCTAGCATGGGAAAGCTGGAGAAATGAAACTGCAATAAATAAATAAATAAATAAATAAAATTGTGCTATATTCAGCCAACGACTGGATCAGAATATGAAATGTGAACTGCTCAGACCATCCATAAATAGGACATGGGCTGCATGGACATATAAGCTGTATTCCATTTTCATGTGTCTCCAGTATTTCCCACTTTGATTTACAGAATCACAGAATCACAGAATCATCTAGGTTGGAAGAGACCTCCAAGATCACCTAGTCCAACCTCTGACCTAACACCAACAAGTCCCCAACAAACCATATCAATAAGCTCTACATCCAAATGTTTTTTTAAAGACCTCCAGGGATGGTGGCTGAACCACTTCCCTGGGTAGCCTATTCCAATGCCTAACAACCCTTTCAGTAAAGAAGTTTTTCCTAATATCCAACCTAAACCTCCCCTGGTGCAACTTCAGCCCATTCCCTCTCGTCCTGTCACCAGGCACGTGGGAGAATAGACCAACCCCCACCTCGCTACAGCCTCCTTTAAGGTACCTGTAGAGTGCGATAAGGTCGCCCCTCTTCTCAGTCTCTATTATTTTCATACACTGCAAGCAGTCAACGTAAAGTAATATGCTATGGCCATGATTTTTTACACACCATAAGACAAAGCAAGTGTAGTGCCTTTAAAAGCTGCCCATTCATTGTACACTGCATTTGTCAAGTGGCTCCTTTTTTTGACTTCCCTGTCCCACCTCATCTCTGCAGGATGGCACCTGATCTGGCATATCACTAGCAGTGTCAGTGCTCACTCTAAGAATACAATTTACATTTAGCAGATGCATAGTTCTTCTTTTTCTAGGGGTTTGGCGTTGTTAACAAAGAAACAAACAAACAAACAAACAAACAAACAAACAAAAAACCCTGTGCTAATAGAGAAGGAGCATCCCCTCTGGGCTTGGCTGTTCCTCGATTTCTTTCCTGTGGACCTCTGCCAGCTGACTCTGTCTGCAAACTCCCTTATGTCCAGTGAAGCAATGGATCATGGTGAATAACTAAATCCATATTACTCTCTTCTAATAGGATCAACACCTTCTACAGAAATGGAGTGGCATGGGCCAGTTTCACAGAGACATCCTCTTGTCTCTTTTCCTGCTTTCTCTCTCCCATGGTGAACCTCAATCCATGATGAGCTATAATTTTACATGTCCACAAGGACCAACTTAAATAAATTCAGTTTAAAACCTTTTCTGGGATGGGTGAATGTGGGCATCATACATCTTGAGGTCTGAAAGAGACACCTTCTCCTTGCAGTTCCTTGTGTTTGAGGGTTGACTTCTCACCGTATACTGGTTGATGTGTAGCCTAAAACTGAACCTTCATTTTTCCAGCTGTAGTATCTTTAGAATTTAAGATCCTATCCTGTGGTTATATGCACTGCATGGTGCAATGGATCCCCAACTCCATCAGAAGTCAAGAGATGCTGTGGAAGATATCACAGAATCATAAAATCATAGAATCATAGAAATAATAGAATGCTTTGGGTTGAAAGACACCTTAAAGACAAATGAGTTCCCACTCCCTACCATGGCCTGGGACACCTCCCACCAGATGAGCCTGCTCAAAGCCCCATCCAACCTGGCCTTGAACACTTCCAGGGGTGAGGCATCTACATCTTCTCTGGACAGGCTGTTCCAGTGTCTTACCACCCTCTGCGTGAAGAATTTCCTTCTAATCTCTAATCTAAATCTCCTCTCCTTTAGTTTAAAACTGTTCACCCTTGTCCTATCACTATCTTCCCAAGTAAAAAGTTGTTCTCCATCTTTTCTATAAGCCCCCTTTAAATATTGAAAAGCTGCAATGAGGTCTCCCCAGAGCCTTCTTTTCTTCAGACTGAACATCCCCAGCTCTCTCAGCTTCTGTTCATAGGAGAGCTGCTCCAGCCCCTAGGTCATCTTTGTGGCCCTCCTCTGGACCCTCTCTAACAGATCCACATCCTTCTTGTGCTGAGGGCCCCAGACCTGGATGCACTCCAAGTGAGGCTTCACAAGGGCAGAGCAGAGGGGGACAATTATCTCTCTCCACCTGCTGACCACTCCTCTCTTGATGTAACCCAGGTTGCAGTTAGCTTTTATGCATGCTCTGCTGCCTCATGTCAAGCTTTTTGTCCACCAGAACCTCCAGTTCCTTCTCTGCAGGTCTGCTCTCAATGAGTTCTTCTCTCAGACTGTACTCATGTCTGGGATTGCCCTGACCAAGGTGCAGCACCTTGCACTTGGCCTTGTTGAACGTCATTAGGGTCACATGGGCCCATTTCTCAAGCTTACCTAGGTCCCTTTGTATGGCATCCCTTCCTTCTGTTCTATCAACTGCACCACTCAACTTGGTGTTGTCTGCAGACTTGCTGAGGGTCTAATACCTGGACCAGGAAGTTATCCTCAAGGAGCACTCCAGGAGTCTCCTGTATTGCTTACAGCCTGCTGTGTAGCTTTTCCAGCAGACATCCATGTGGTTGAAGTCCCCCATCAGGATGGGGGACTTCTTCCTTCTTCTTGTAGTTGAAGCAAGAAGGCCTCATCAACAGGCTCCCCTTGATCAGGCGGCCTGTAGCAGATCTCGACCACACGGTGTCCTTTATTGGTCTGGTCCTTAACTTCTACCCACAAGTTCTCAACCTGTCTGTTGCTGTTTCTATATAATTTGAAAAACAGTAACATCACAACTCTTTGTCTTCCAAGTCTGTCCCAATTACTTCAGTTAGACCACAGATCTACACAGAAGAGTGTCCAGACGGCATTTCCAGTGAGGCTTTTTTATCACTGTTTTTTAAGGTGGGGGTTGTCTTAATGTTAGCTGTCTACACGGTAAACGTCTAATTCCCTCTGTACTTAGTGAATATATAGAGAGATAAGAAAGGGCATCTCAGAAGGGCACTTATACCTTAAACTGGTAACCTAGCTAGGTGGAAAAATTGCCCTCTGGAGGTGCCTCTCTGTCTTCATTGATTTTAGAGGAGCTGAGGGTAAGCACAATAAAGAAGCAGCCCAGAGTTGTTCTTTGGCCCGGAGCTCCCCAGGCATTACAGCCACACCATTAAGCTCTCCTGCTCTCCAAAACATTAAAGATGCATCTAAATTGACTACTGGGAATGGGTCTTGGCCTGTGCTAGCTACTGAACCATGCCCAGGGATTGTCTAGGTCTAGTTTCCTAGAAACTTTCTTGATGCAACAGTAAAGTGAACTGATTTCTAGCACCTAGCGAAATGTTATAGTACTGTTAAATTTATTTGTGTAGGTGTATCCAACATGATGAACTTAGAGCAAACACTGACATTTTAAGCAGCTCAACTTAAACAAGGTTAATTTTACTATTAACAATTGTCATATACAATACTCTTGTTCTGTAAGTAGGAGCGCTACTCCATGAATACAAATGTAAAATATTCAGCATATATCCTCAGAGTGAAACTAAGCTCTTATTCTCAAATAATCAGTGGTTGCAATAGCTGCCCAGTGCAAAGATTTCTTTCAAGTATGTATCCGTGCTTTCTTTGCTTCCAGCAAGGTTGTACAAAAGAATATGGTGAGATTTTGCTGATGGTGTAAAATGAGGACTATGATGTAGTAGGGATGACAGGGATCATAGCAGTAATACCACTAAATAATGACTAATCCAGTATCTCTGTAGAAATAAACCTACCTCTGGTCAGTTCTCAGTATTTCTTTAAATTGTTTCATTTGTCATGCTCTGTTTCTAGAGGTGAATATTTCCTCATTAGCATGCAAGGAAGGATTCACTAACATTCATTTTTTTGGCTTTGTGTAACTGAAACGTCTGGACAAATTTTCCCATGTCATGCCTGGAGGGATGGAGTAGCTTGGGAGGTGGAGCTGCCCAGTACTTCAGTAACCCTGGTCCTGTATGACTCAGTATCTCACCTCTATTGGCCTTTAAATCCTCTAATTCCTGCTCAGAGGTAAGATTTCATAAAACTAAATTGTTCAATTTGTTCTCAGCTTGATTCTTCCTCATTAAAAGTGTGATAGTGCAAGCAATGACTTTGGTCTTTAGGATGAAATGTGGGCATGCTTTTCTAGGACTTGGATGTCTTTGGGAGCCTGAGAAAGTCATTGCCAGAAACACTGTAGATGGACCAGCAAGGAAGCAAATAAAGTACTGGAGACCCACAAAGATCTAAGAGTCATACATCCTGCTTCTACAACTCCTCTAGCCAAATTCCTACCTTACTAAAGAGAGTTCACTTTAAAAGTTTTGTTTCATTCATCAAGAGTAGGCCAAGTCTGTTCTTATAAATTTACCAGTGGGTGTTTTTTTTGTTTTTATTATGAAATGTGGTGGCACATAAATGGAATCTATTCTTCTTTCACGTCACTCAGGTTGCCAACATCTAGGGGTTGTTCCTGGCTGTAGAGCATATGTACATTACATTTCCTTGTTATAAGAAAAAAAATAGGTTGTGAATGTTTACAGATATTCTCCATTTGGCCTAACAGAGCTTAGTCGAGTGGATAAGTGTCTAGATTATAGTTTAGACACTGAAAATTCAGTAATGCTGCTTTGTGCTGTTTTTACCATTCACGTTTTTAAGTTGAGAAATACATTTCCACATTTTCATTCTTTTAGGGAACACATTTTTATTACCTAAAAACAAAACAAAGCAAAACAAACAACAACAACAAGCTTTCAGTGAAGAAAACTGGAACAAGTTGAAATAGGTTTTTGTTTTTTTTTTTTTTTACTGCAGCGTCCGAGTATAGACTATAAGAGTTCAGTAAAAAATAGTGGCTGCTATTTACTTTAGACAAACCATGAGGTTAATCTGTGGTTAGTCTTGAACAAAAACAAGCACGCTTACACATATCTGTGCATTTATGCTTCTCCCAGTGGGCCAATTAACATCTGCTTCTGCCAAGCACTGATCACTTCCTGCGAAGACAGAAGTATCCTACACTCTTTCTGACTCTAATGGAAGTTGAGGGCACTAAAACCCACTATCAGCATCTGGCCCTTAGAGATTAATGGCACTATACAAAGAGTATTGCTAAACAATATACAGCACAGAAGGCATTTTTGGAACACTGCAAAAATAAAGTCCCATTTTAAGACTCTCATTACTGTCATATAAAACAGATGGGAAAGATATGAAAGTTTAAGATTATAGTAAAAAAAAAATCCTGTGCCAAATGCAACTTCTGAGAAAGTTTGTAATAGATTGATGGGAACTAGATTTAAAAAAAAAAAAGGCAAGTATTGCAAAAGAGAAGACTGTATCAAAAGAGATAGCCAGAATAATGATCTAAGAAACAGCACACTCTGGAAATGTCAGAAAAATGGAAAAATATGTTTTACCGATGCTTTCACAGAAGGAAGGATTATCCTGGCAGCCAGGAGGGCCAACCGTATCCTGGGGTGCATCAAGCACGACATTGCTAGTCGGTCGAGGGAAGTGATTGTCCCGCTCTACTCTGCGCTGGTGCGGCCTCACCTCGAGTACTGTGTGCAGTTCTGGGCACCACAGTATAAAAAGGACATGAAACTGTTGGAGAGTGTACAGAGGAGGGTGAGGAAGATGGTGAAGGGCCTAGAGGGGAAGACATGTGAGGAGCGGCTGAGGGCACTGGGCCTGTTCAGCCTGGAGAAGAGGAGGCTGAGGGGGGACCTCATTGCAGTCTACAGCTTCCTCACGAGGGGGAGTGGAGAGGCAGGTGACCTGTGCTCCGTTATCACCAGTGACAGGACCCGTGGGAACGGTGTTAAGCTGAGGCAGGGGAAGGTTAGGCTGGACATCAGGAAGAGGTTCTTCACCGAAAGGGTGGTCGCACACTGGAACAGGCTCCCCAGTGAAGTAGTCACTGCACCAAGCCTGTCTGAATTTAAGAATCGATTGGACTGTGCGCTTAGTCACATGGTCTGAACTTTTGGGCAGACCTGTGAGGTACCAGGAGTTGGACTTGATGATCCTTATGGGTCCCTTCCAACTTGGGATATTCTATGATTCTATGATTCTATAACTTAAATTCAAAACAAGGAACAGAAATAGGAAGAGAAACATTTGCTATTAGTAAACCACAATACTTTGTTCATTGCGTAACTGGTATTGAGGACTTACATGAAGAAATCTCGTCATTGTTTATATTGACTGTTCTACAGTATTGGGGTCCAGGGGATGCAAAGAGATAAAAAAAAAATGTAGTCCTTAACTAAATTGTGCCTTACGGAAATTCGGCTGTATGATCTTAAGCTTTGAGTTTCCTCTCACGGTCTGCCTGAATGCACAGGGATAATGATAAAATAGGGACTAATATTCAAATGTCTATGCATGAGATTATGTGACTAAGTCTTTTAACATGAATACATTTAGTACATATCATTTGTGACTTACCTCAGCAGACAAACCATCATTAATTACTGAAATTCAAATAGCTAGGTTTAAAATGTGGGCTTTTATTTGCCATTTTAATTAATGGACTGAAATTCTGAATTGCGAGAATTTCTGTTTCTTGACAGATTTTATAACAGTGATGAGTCCCTTTCTGTGTTTAAGTACCATTGCCTGGTGTCTGCTCACACATCTTTCAGTCTCATGAAGACAGGTGATTTGGAATTCAAAACTCGTTTGTAATTAGAGCTTTGGAGAACTTGTACACGTGTACTATTACAAGAAAACTGATAGTTCAGAAAAATTCACTCAGATTGAAAGGCTGAGTCCAGTTTTGCAACTTGAGTGACACAGAAAATAAAACCCTTTGAACATTTTGAAGTTATTATAACAAACTCTACTGCTATTGATGGTTGAAGATGCCAGCCTGCTTCCCCAGAACTGCGCCCCTTAGGAGCTATGCTTGCTCCATTCTCTGATATTTAATCTTGACAACAGTGGAGACAAACTACAGCAAATGATACCAGAGTCGGCAGCAGTCAAGTCATTTTGTCAAACATTCTTCTTTTTGCAGCTCTTAATGCAGATTGAGCTGGCTTACCAGGGCAGATGGAAAAAGAAGTGAAGGAGGAATAGATGGAAGAGGAGGGTAAGGGGCAGCACTCTGAGAAAGGTTTTTTTAGTAGATTGCTCAAGGAATGAGAAAGCATAACTTAACTTTCATCCTCTTAGTCATTCTGTCTATGAGGCCTTTTTATTTTTCTTTTTTTTTCTCTCTGCTTTTTCTAACTCAATTATACGTTGGGATGTCTTAAGTAGCTCCAAAACAGACCCTTTTGTATATACAGTTTAGCAAACAAAAATGTGTCTAAAAAGGTAAGACGTACGAAGACATATTAATGGAAGGGATATTGTACACTTCCAACAAAGCTTGCTAGAAATATGGGAGAAACTTGAGACAGAAATGGAAACTGCTCAAGCAAAGGGCTCTCTCTTAATTCAGGCTTGAAAAATCTACAGATAGCTTTTGTTCAGGAAAAAGCCTCTTGCAAGGATCAGAGTGTGTGTTAGGTTTTTATGTGCTCAGATGGAGGGAAATTCAGAGAAACTGCTTCATCATGAATTTACAGGTTATAAGCTATGCCAGTTTTTTATTTAGAGCTTGGCAGCTAATATATAAATTGTTTTATAATTATTTCAAAGTTATTGATGTTTTCGGCAATATAATTATAACAATCAGTGTTAGTAAGTGCTTTATAAGCTCTGAATTAGTCATGTTTAGAATTTTCGATTTTCACTTAGCTCATGGGCTATATTGAGATGCCACTCTAGCTCAGGAAGGCCTCAGCAATCCCAAAAAATCAGCTTTAGTGGTTTGCTATTCAAGCCGTGAGATGTGTTTTCCATTGACAGACTTCTCGTGGATTTCAGCAGTGATTTAGTTAAATCAACATTTTACCAAGATGACTATGAGTGAGTTGCTACTGCCATCAAATTAAATAAAATCAGGGAGTTCCCTTTTGTCACTTAGAAGGTTTATCTTCTCCATGTGTTTTCCTTCTGCAGTCAAATCCAGATAAGTCTATAGCTTAGTGGGCACATTTGTAATGAAGACTTCTGTACTCTTTGTAACCAGAAATTAAGTCCCTCTTTACTCTGTTATTGGATGTCAGTGCATAGGATACAGCAGCAACTATGTCTGCAGTCCTAAACAATGTATGTTCTGTTTAAGCTGATAAAAAGCAAACACATGGAGGGGCTGGGTGTCCTTAGTGTGGGAGTACCTACTGAGCTGAGTGGCATTTTCAGCCTTGACAGAATCTCACCACAGCAAATGCTACGAACATAGGGAAGGAGTGCAAAACCTTTAGCACCACACTGAGACTGAAGAATTGACTTCTGAATTTGACTTGAAAACCTCATGTTCTCCATATTTGTTCATAAATCCTTGTTTGAATTAAGTCACTTTTGCCCCTTTCATCTAGCATTGCCAAAATTTCAGTGAAGAAGTTGACCCACTGGAGTATTGCCACTGATTTCCCTGGAAGCACGACTTCAGCTGGGAGCAAGATTTACAGGCTACAAATTAGGCATCTATGCTGCTGCTGTGGTAAAAGAAAAGAAAGTAAAACACACAGCCCCGTCTCAGCCACCAAGCTCTCTGTGACTTTGGTTGTAAAGTGTCCTTGACTCCTTTCACTTGCTTAGAATTTATTTATTGAGTGTGTTTCTAGTAACTTCTGCCCTCAAGACTGCTTCTGTAAATTCTTTTGTCCCACTTCTCTATCGTAACTTAAACCTTCCTGATTCTTAGCTATCTTCATTTTCCTGGTGGCAATCTTTTCCTTTTATTTCCTTTTCTTGGGGTACATTTGCTTTTCCCATTATCTATCGCCTGTCCTTAAATCAATGAATAGGCTGTAGAAATGGTGTCAATGACATCTCCTCCTGCAGAAGTGAGCAGACAAAGGGATCCTTCTTTATGCTCCTGACACCTTGATTATGAAGGAACAAAAGCAGATCCCTGCAGGCACCGCACACTGGGCACTGCTCCACCACAGCAAATCCAAAAATGCTAACAGAATGGGTACTGATGATATTGCTTTTTCCACAATCACAAATTGTGTGGGGAAATATTTTGGATTCTCTACCACAACTAGTGTTTTTAGTATTTTTAGATATATTATTTTTCTTCTTCATTTTCTTGTGTTTTGGAGTGATAGTGCAATCAGATAGTACTTCCCCAGAAATTATAATAAACTGCAGAATTTGGCACTAGTGTCTTGTGGAAATTAGGAGGCATTGTTGCATGGCATGTTAGTCCAGCATGGTGCCTGGATGCCTGTATATAAATTCTGGCTGCATTGTTTCTGGCTGCACTGCAGAAAATGATGGCCCCCGAACCTTCCAAATTTGTTAAATGAGAAGATACTCAATGCTAGCTTTCCAGTAACTCAACATGGGATGTTCCTGTGAAAGACCAATGGTTAATTGCTGAACCAAAAAATCGCAGTTGCCTAGCAATAATCATAGTCTGGTTATATTTATACAAACAGAATGCAACAGCAGCCAATAATTATTTTTAATTCATTATTTTTCAAAGATTAAAATAACTCTTGGCATGTCTGAGAAAAGGTAATATCTTTAAAATTGGAACTATTAGCATAACTTGGAAGTATTGAGTGTCCTCAAGCCATGTCTCAGAAAACATAGTTTAAAAAGTTTCCTTGATTTAAAAAAAAAAAAAACAAAAAAACTAAAGGGAACATGGGAACATTTAAAACAACAGACTAAAGGGAAATGCAAAGCAACACTGAAACAGAATTTACAAAAAAAAAAAGTGTGGAATAATAAATGGCAAGAAATTTGCAGAAGATACAAAGCTATTGTTGCTAACCAAAGCTAAAGACAGAAACACAATGCCTATGGCTATTGAAATTAGAGGCAATGAGAGGTAAAATGTACATTTACATTCTGGGAAGTGCAACAAGGAAAAATCCTAGTGCAGATATTCAGATACAAGTCTCAGAGAACGATTCAAGTAACACTATAAACCATTTTTCCAAAATGCTGTTTTGTGTGCAATACTGTAACTAGAAAATTTGGTGTTACATCCACCCTTGGATGAATAATAATAATAACAAAGAAATAGCAAGAAATAGAAATGAGGTCTAACATTTGTATGTAGCACTAATAAGATACCTGAAGAATTTTATCTAAGTCCATATTTTAATACAGGTGCGGAAGCAGTGGAGAGAATTGAAAAGAAAATGGGAAAATAGTCCTTCAGGCTAAAAAATCATAATCTTTTCCCTTCATTGAAAGTGTGGAGCTGATTTGGTCATTGGGCTTGTATTCCTGCACCAAGAGAAAACAGGAAGGGCCTTTCCAGCTCACTGGGAAAGGTTTAAAACAACCCAAAGAGATGAAAGCAGAAATCAAATAAGACAGCATCTCTTAGAAGTTATGGTAAACATTAGAGCACCCTACCAGTTCTTAAAATGGAATTAGATAACCCACTTTAAAGATTTGTGTTAAATCTAGCTTCTCAGAGACATTGCGTGCCCTGTGCTCTCAGGGGGCTTGGCTGTCTCATTCCTCCTGACCTTGATGTCCAGGAAATACAAATCCCCTTACTCATTCTATGGTTGTAGCCAGAACACAGGAAGATCAGCCTTGCTTTCAACACATTCCTAATACTTCCTGGTCAATATTAAGACAATGACTGTGATCATCATAGTCAATAGCTGTAATTCAATCTTCCTTCTTAAAGTTTGGGGTTATAGATCATACTGAATGGTCTAGAAAAGATGGAAAGGCATCAGGTATTTGCTATTTTTCACAGCACAAAATTTAGCATCTACCTTATGAAAACTTTAGGTGTTAGATTTAAAATTAAGAATCTGTGCTTCCTGACACAGTGCATAATTATACTGCATAAATGTATAATTATAAATATCATGCATTTATGGAGGATAAATCCATCAATGAATACTGCATACAATGGTGAAAATACTGTATTTAACTCAAGAAAATAGTAATTGTTGAAAACTGGGACAGTTTACCAAAGAGAAAGATCATATACAGGCAGGCTAGGTGGTTCTTTAATCCAGCATGGTACCCCTTCTGTCCTTAATTGCCATGTTTTAAGACTTTACAGCTGATCACAAATTTCAGAAAGGACCATTTTCCTTTATGATCCAAGTTGAATATGTATGCTCTGAAATGAGTATTTTTTTCATTTCCTTAAAGCACCAAACTTGGATGCAACTGGAAAAGACATGCCAGACTGAGTAGGCCAACGCTTTGAGGGGGTATTGAAAATCCTCTGCTTTAAATGCTTGGCTGGTACATCTTATACAGCTAGTCAGGATTAAATTTATCATGAGACTTGGGGACAGGGTTGAATTTTCCACTAGTCAGATTAGAAGGAACCTTGGGATTTATTTTTTTTTTTCCATCTTTTTTAATAGCTTGGAGCATGGATCATTTCTCACCTAATCAATTCCCTGTTATTGTTGAAGCCCAAGGTAGCACCTTGTTCTTTTCTATTCCCTGCCTATGGCACTTAATAATTTATTTTTTCATGGGCTGAAATGATGTAGTTTAGCTCAAATTACTGGGCTCAGAACAAGGCACATGGAAGAAAATTAATGCCTGTGTTACAGAACTCAGTCTGAGTCTTCTAATCATTCCTTCTGGTATTAAACATAAAACTTTGCCTAGGCAAATTAATTTGGCCTGAAATGTCAAGAGTGAAAGGAATTTCAGAAAGGCTGTGGGGAGTTTTCCCGTAAACTTTCAAAGCAGTGTCCAATTTTATGTTGTTATTGTGTGAGTAACTCAGGTCAAAATAAAAAGTTTTGTTTAATGTTTCCTGTATATTTTTCTTTCAAGTTTTCCATGTAGTTATGTGTCCTCAAAACTGTTAGTTGGGAATATGTAATGCAATAATAACAATGTTGTTATGGAGTTCATTTTCAGAATAATTTAGGTCCAGACTTGCTAATACTGATTTAAGGAGAATTACTGATCTACTCATGGGACAGTCAGTGCAAATTTGACCACTGCATACCAGTGGACCAGGATAAGTTTCCTCATTGATGTCTTTCTCTGCCATGGCAGTATATAGTGATCAAATACTCACTTTTGGGGGACAATTTAGGTTTATTCTGGGTAAGGAAGCCCTTGGATGGCATGGTATTAACCTTGCTGACTAAACCTACCCAAAAGGGAAATCTGCCCAGAGAGGACACTTGGTTTCCCACATCTGGTGGTACATAGTGCCTGGCTCCTCGGGAGGAGGTAAGCCATACCCATATGACAGAAGCTTACACCAGATCTCTTCTGGACATGATGCATCTTCTCTGTGAATCTAGAATTACTTATCTTTTTTATGTGTTTTATATACAAAGTGCTAGAACATACAGTGGTGTATGCCAACAGTTTTTTGCTTCTTGCTTGCTCTCCCACCCAGAGGCAGGGGACAGGCAGCTGGGAAAAGAGCAACATTTCAGTGGCCTTTCTCAGGTCATGCTCTGGGTTTCATTTTTCTTTCCCAGATCAGAAGCTAAATGTCACATGGGAAACTTGGTGGCAGGCAAGAGATCTTCGTCCTCACAAAGAACAGTGACCATCATTCAGATTGTGAATATCATCTAGCTCCCATTTCAAAGTGGCCTAAAGCCTCCCTCCTCCCCTTGCTCCCTTTTTCCATCAAGAAAGCAAGCCCACTTTGGGATGTCAGCCCATTCTGTATATGTTGCCTTATTGTGAATAAAATAACTAGCTCCAATATAGGGGATCATGTTTTGGAAGGGGAAGGCTGGAGTTTAAGCACTGCTGTATTGTTTTATGAGAAAATTACAATGGCTTTGCATACCATTTAGTAAAAGCAGTTCAATTTTAAGATTGAATGCAGCTCATTTTGTACAGCACAGTTGTAGTGTGATAAATAGAAATCACAGAATTTGTTCCTGATAGAGATCATTTAAGCTAAATGAGAATATCAGCTTTTCAATATTACCAAATGTATGAATTCCATCACCAGAGCATATATGTAAGAGGTATTCAAACACTATAATGAAAGTTAATTCAATTTAATCTTCTTATGACAGCTTGATCTGCTCCAACAAGGACAAGTGGGCTGAAATGTAGCTGAAGAAGGAACTAATATCTTCTTCAAGGGACTGAGAAAGCAATAAGAAATATGGGAGTACATGTGCTCATATGAAGGTTGTATAGCAAAAATGGTTATATAGAGTAAAATTCTTAGGGAAGAACCATTCTATGTTAATTTAGAAATATTTGTTTGAATTAAATAATAATTTCCTGAGGAAATGGCTTGAAACAGATTTGGGCAAGGTTAAATCTGCAATAGATTTTTAAGCACCCAAATGTAAAACTGAATTCTCCAAACAACCTCTCCAGCTCCCTAAACCTGCATACACAGAGACTGCAGAGACCTGGGGTGTTGCCCATAACATGGGTGGTTTTGGTTAAAGTACTTCGGTGTTGCTTTGCCATCTCTTCCATCTCAGTGTTGTTATTTCTCCTGGAACAGCTGTTTGGTCTGACTGGCATTTGAATGAGAAGAATTAGATGGTAGATAGTTTCTATTAGATAGTAGAAAGTCACAAGATGCTGAGTTTTGCTTTTTGCGCTGGGCAGTAGAAAATTCTGAGCAGGGAAACTTTAAATTTTCTCATTTCTGCTGTGCATTGTTTCTCTCCTCTGCCAGCGAGCTACAGTTTCTGCTGCTGTCCTGGAAGCGGGCTTCATCTCGGGTAGTCCTGGACCTCAGGAGCTGGCAGCAAATTCCATGGCTCCTTTTTATTAAACACCTGTGTTATCAGAGCACTCCCCAGAAGCCATGAGATGGGCATTAAAAGATGTCTTCTCTGTCAAAAGAGAATAAAAGTGGAGAAAAAGACATTAAGCCACATTCAGTTATGACAAAGCGAATATTTCTTTGTATATAGGTGTTTATAAGAGTTTAACTTATAATCACTAACTGTATGCTTTAACAAGTCATAGCAGAGGTTTTTTGCCATCACTCAGTCCAACATCAAAGACAAAATAAGATTGAAAGAGGCAGCTTGTCTCTGCTCATGCATCCGGTGTCTTGCTAAGATAGCTCAGATAGCTGAAGGAGTTGGAGTACAGGGCTCTGTCTCAGGCAGGGTGGCAGTATGAGGAATAAGTAGGTGGGCTTAGTGCAGCATCTAGTGGACAAATGTCCACATCACAAAAAAAAAATAAAAAAAAATCCTTGTGTTTCTGGCTGACTTTATTGCAGGAATAATCAGCATAAGACCAAAGGACAGTAGAAAAGGGCAAGATACACTTTTGTTGTGAGAGGCATAACTCTTCCTAATGAGGCACACTGGCAAAAGGAAGAAACTCATTCTGTTATTATTCATTTTGTAAATGTGAAGTAGATAAATAGGTAACCAGAGGCAACATAGATTGATTTAAACGAAAGTGAATTAAATCACTGGTTATAATCATGAATTAAATCAGATGCAGGAAACCTTTGGTTAAACTGTTTTTTTTTTTTTTTTAATTTATTTATTTCATTTGCATTTTATGTCCTAAGGAATCTTTCTCTTTGACTAGTCCAACGGCTTAAATTTGGTGATGTGCAGACATATATAATTTTTACACAAACCTTGATTTTCCTAGTGAGAAGAATGCATTGAGAAGGGTGCATTATACCTACACATTCATTGAATAAATTACATGGTTTCTAAGATATTTTTTTCTGCCTTAATTTTTGAATATTCATATTGCATTTAATTTAACTGATTGCTAAGTTAATTAGAGAGATAGTGGACTGAAAAACTGGCATGGTGATGTCTAACAGAGCAAATAGGTTATCAGTGGGATTTTCAAAACTAATAGCCAGCATGTAAAACAACATCCTCACCAACATAAGTGTACCTGAACTGAATCAGAATTAGGTTCTTCAGTTTGGTAGATGCCTTTGAAAAGCTCATATTTTTAGGTACTTCAAAAAACTGGCCATGTGTGTTTCAAATTTTAGTTATTATAGATCTCATATTCTCCTATCTGGATTTTATTTATAGATTGGAAGAGGAGAGCAGCATGTCTGCTAATTCATTTCTGAATCATTTTCTCAGATTTCAGTGGATTAGTTCACAGGAGGAAAACGTTCCTGCTGCATCTGATAATAAATAGAAACTAAAAGAATTGGAGGCAAATGCTTATTTACACAACAAAAGCAGAAAGTACTGGCCTTTGCAAAACATGTAAATATTTGCATTCCATCTTTTGTATAAACTACAAAACATAGTAATGTGACATATTCACAAAGTTTGAGCTAATATAAAGAATAGCAATTTCTCAGTTTCAGCTATGTCATTATGCAAAAAGGTAGCACTCCTTAACTCCTTAAAAACTGGAGATGAATCATTGATGTAATGCACTTTGTTATTTCTTTAATTGGTTGTAATTTCAGTAAGTCTAGACTTAGCATAAGTTGTCCTGATTCAGAATTTTAACTTTTAATTTATATATATATAACATTTAAAATCTACCTGAATCTGATTTTTAGAAGTTGAATTTTTATTTTTATTTTTAAATTTTAGTGGCCCATTATGAACAAATGCCTTATTTGCCCCCTATCCTGTTCCTGGATGTGAATTCTCTGTGCATCAGGAGCCCAAGCACCCATGGGTCATAGTCACTAATGTCTCCCAGCTTTAGGCGTTCAGGGAATTAAGAGGTAAATTGATAGTGGGGACCCTGCTGAGCATAAGCCCTGTCTTCTTTCCCTCATCCTCTCACCTCTCTGGGTAGAGCCCCAAGGAGTGATGTCCACTGGCTCATGGGGTACCTCAAGGGAGCAGATTGCTGTTGTCAGTGCTCTGTTTCGGTCAACCTACTCGCATATTTTTGATTCTGTGGACTTGTTACCCTGTTTCTTTTTTTCAGTCGTGCCTTTAACATGCCCTGATCAGTTGGTTTCTTCTTCTCTTTTTATCCTTTCTCTCCTTGGGAGGACTTTATGGTTCAGTAGCAGTAAGAGAGGTTGTTTTGTGGAGAGCATGTGACCATGTGTACTTTCTATGATCTCTTTGAAGTCTGCAGAAGCATCCTGGATTCCATCGTCTTTTTAACACAGCTTCCTCTAGGTCATTAAAATTATTGTCGAAATGCAGTGGTGGCCATATGATTATTTTTATAACATCACATATAGTCATGAGTGCCATAAATCTATGATACAAGGAATAGAGTTGTGAGAGAGGTATCTAAGGATACTTTTTACTTTGTAGAAAGACTTCTGACGTGGTGTAATGACCACAAGGACACCAGGGTTCTTTTAGGATCAGTAACTGCTACTTGTTTATTGATTAAATAACTTCAACTCTCTCTTACTGATGGCATAACTTCATCTCTCATATTGAGAACATAACTTCATTATTCCTTATCGAGGGCAGGCTCCCTTCTTATACCATTCACCCCACAGCAGTACTCTTCCACTAACTATTCATTGGTCAACAACTTTGCCCGGCAACAGCAAACACCCAGCAACTTCCATGCCTTAACGGCTGGAGAATAAGCAACACGAGAGGGCAAGGCGTCTCCTGAATCACCCTTCTTTTTTGCCTCTAAACTCTTTACTTTCCTGATGGTCTCATTGTTAAGAGTCCAATGTTATCACCGACGATGGGGCTTGTCGACCCCCATGGCCACACTCCCACACTGACATTGCTTCCTCTTGTATCCAAGTTGGGACATTATTGTTTCAATGGCTGGACAACTTAGTTTAGTAACACACGGGCTGAATGATCAGGCTTAGAGAGTAGTGGGTGACTAACCCAGAAACTAGTGATGAGTAGGCGATCATAGGCGGTCTATCAGAGGACCTGCCCTCTTTATCAGTTGATGTTAATTTGTGACCTGGAGATGAGGAGCGTATGTTTGTCAAGTCATCAGACACTGCAATGAGGAGACCAGTAGTTACGCTCAAAGGCAGGACTGCCATCCACATGGATGTGGACAGTCTGGAGGAAAGGGCCAACAGAAACCTCCTGAAATTCAACATCTATGACCAGGAGCAAAAATGTGAGATCCAGTTATTATCTCTCTCTTCTCAGAGCTTGTTAGACCCCCTGTACCTTTCAATGCAAGATGTTGATAAATTCAAGCATCTTTAGCAGAGGGCCACCAAGATGGTCAATGCAACAGAGCAATTACTCTCTGAGGAGAGTCTGAAAGATCCAAGCTTGTTCAGCCTTTGAAGGGATGACTTCAATGGAGACCTCACTGCAGAGCCCAGTGGCAAGAAGGATGCCTTCAAGGAGACAGAACCAGGCTCTGCACAGTGGCACACAGCAGAAGGACAAGAGGCAATGGGTGTATATTGAAACAAGAGAGACTGAGGCTAGATTTAAGGGGAAACTTTTACCACTGGAACAGTGAATCAGGAGAACAGGTTTCACAGAAAGACTATGCAGTCTCCATCCTTGGAGGCTGTCAAGACTCAGCTGGATCAACCCCTGAGAAACCTCATCTGAATTCTTAGTTGACGCTGCTTTGAGCAGGAGTTTGGACCAGAGACCTCCTGAGGCCCTACCAACCTGAATTACCCTGTAATTCTCTGATCTAAATTTCTTCACACTAAATAATGCATGGCATAGTACATTCCTTTCTCCTAGTAAAAACACTCCAGTCTGCTTTCTGCTTTCTTTAAAAAAAATAAATTAAAAAAAAAAAATAGAACTGTCAGATTTTCTCATGGTATGAGAACTGTATTTGCACTGAATATATAATGGCAATACATTCCATTGTGCAAGATAGCCCTAAGAATCCTCTACAGAAGCATCTAGTATCAGGAACAGTCAGTTTATGAGAACTATGCTTCATTTTCTTGAGATATTTCTCAGTTTATCCTTCTTTAGAGCAGAGTAGCAGAAGTTAAAATTAACCTTGCCTTGGTTGTAGAATACTTCTAATACATACGCGTGCAGAGAAAGACTTGAAAATATGACCTGCATGCACCCTGATGTCTCACATAAGAGGAACACAGGATGGGTAGAGTTTCCATTTCTGCTTAACTCCTTCATAGGGTCAGATTTCAACTGGTTGATATCGCTGCTTCAAGGTCTGCTCAAGAGCAGCTGGTAGGAGATTCCATATGGGCGTTTCTGGCTGTGATGTTCATCATGGATCAGCAGCCACAGTGGTAGATATAATGATCCCACAGCTACTGAATCCTGTTCAGCTCCTCCACTTCATGTTCTGATGCCAAGAAGTGACATAAGCTTCATGATATTCTGGCAGAGATGGGATGTGCCAGCAGGGAGGGAAGAGCGGACTGCCTGGGACGTGGAGGGAAGGGTACAGGTGGCAGGAGAGAACATTTGACAGAGCCTCAGTATGTCAGCCTACGTTCATGTGGCTGCAACGTCACCTGCACTTGCAGCAGCTCTGCAAATAGTTCTCTTGAATTAAAAGTAGCTCAGGTTTACTGGCATAAAGCTCTCCCAGATTGCTACCCACATATGTCACACGAATGGGTGTTTCATCTTAGGGGTAATCATGTCATCCTTGGAAAGTCAGTTTTACCAGTATTCAGAAATCCCATGTGTATATCAGGAGGCTCAGCTGTGGCTTTGTGTTTCTGCGTTTGGTTGTAAGTCAGTTTCCTGTCTTGTGAGTCTTTTCTGCTTTCACACACCTGGCTCAGCCTGACTACTCCATTTTACTGACTAGCACCTTTTAAGGCTAGGTAGTATTTAATCTCAATCTGACATTGATACCTGGAATATTAACACAGGTAATCCCCCTTGAAGGCAAGAGCAGCTCCATGTGTCCCTGGTGCATTGACGGAGGATTTGACTGCAAGAGCATCCTACAACTCCGCGAGGATGAATGCATGCATTTTGTTGACGTTTATTCCCATGTACTAAATTGTTTATATCTATTGTTACACATAAAGATGCAGTAAGTGGAGTAAAACTAAAGGCATTTATTGGTTTTATCACTAGCAATATTCTGCAAAGAATATATAAGCATCTTCTTGTGAGGTACATACAAAACTGTATGAATTGTGTACTAACATTTCAACAATTTATTTATTAATTCTTTGCCACAGCTATAAAATAAATTGTATTTCACATTGACACAAGAAATGAGCATAATTTCCAGGTAAACAGCTGTCTAAGTACTCCTCTAGCAAATTTATGTAACTTTAGCTCCTTCCTATGGCTGAAAATGCAACAGTCTAAAACAGACACCACAGTTACTTATCCTTAGTAAAAAGAGGTATAATTATTGGTTGTGGCTGACAGTTTATCTCATTCAGAAAAATGGTTTCATATTGAAAGAACAGAATTCCAGTAGTTCTGTTAACCACCGAGAGTAAAACAAGCTGCTATATATATTTGCAACTGAATGAATCTGAATTTATTCAAACATTGTAACTTTCAATTATACCTGTAGATGAGTTATTTAATTTTAATTTTATATATATATATAAACTCTCCAGAATAATTTTCATAATTGTTTTCACTGGTCTAACTTTGATTACTAGGTCTTTGGGGAGGTGCTGTCCTCTTTTGTATTGTACAGTACAAAACATATTAGTAGTAATCACTAAAGAGCAGACAGAAATAATACATATGAGAGTAGGAACATAGTATGGATGTACACTGATACTCACCTTTGAGAAAAGTTGGAAAATTAATATGTTACGGGTGGCAGAAATAATCTAAAACATGTTTAACAGAGGACAAAGATCTTTAAAGCAATACTAGTTAAACAGAAGCACAGGTGAGAATTAGAAAAGCTAAAGCCCATAGTCCTGAACATTCACCTGCAAATCTGTAAAGGTTTGAATTCATGGCCAGGTTACCACAGATTAACATGATGTCAGGTGTTTGTTGAGCATGAGATTGACTATGTCTGTGCTCTTTCCCTGCAACAAATATGAGGTAATTGAATTTAGCTTCATTTCAGTAAAAGAGGAGTTAGCCACAAATTAAGAGTAAACATATGGACTGTTACTGCAGCTCATCTGAGGCAAAATCAATTGGTAAATTAAGGTAATTTGGCAATTGATCTGAATGTGAAATGTTTGCAGAGTTAAAAGGTTAACGTAATCACAAAAGATTATTATTTGGCAATCCACTGACAAATGGTCAGCAGTGGTGCCAAAGGTGGCATTTGCATAGATTCTGAATGTCCCAGCCCAAGACAGGAGCCATGATCTTTTGAGCAAAAGATTGGTGAGAAGCAGCAGTTTCCAAACCTGAAGATCCTGAGTGCCACCTCTCAGGTGACTCTCTGAGACCTGGGTCCTGCTGAGCAGAAGGACGCATTTTGATAAAAACCCACTGCTAGTCTCACCGCACACAACTTTAGTTCTCAGCTCATTCCAGAACCTGAATCCTCTGGCCATATACATTGCAGTAATGTTAGTTCACTCCGTGACTGACTTTTGAAGTCAACCAAAGATGCTGGGGCATGTTCCTAGATGTGCTAGCCAAGAAAGTGCTCAGTCTGGAGACTACACAGTCCTCCAGCACAGTTGTAGTTATGTTTTATATCCTTAGACACAGGTATAACAGGAATGCAACATAGTTCTCCAGTGTCATGAAAAAAAAAAAAACCAACACAAGACCAAGTATTGTGTTGTGTGGAGGTGACCTCTCTGTGTTATCGGGGTTATGTAGGTTATCAGGCCTGAAGAGTTTCCAATGTGAGGTATGTTGCATTTCTTAGCCTGATGTGGATGCAATTTTTTATCTATATAATATATATCAAACAAATTGTATAAATATACATATATATATAATTTTATAGAGTCTAAATTGTGTCTAGGAATCATAAATTTAATTAAGATCTTTTATTCCAGTCTGAGCCTTCAGTACAAGGCATACCTGGATGTACTGGAAAGAGTTCAATGTAGGGCCACCAACATGATCAAGGGGTTGGAGCATCTCTTGTATGAAGAAAGGTTGAGAGCTGCTCAGCCTGGAGAAAAGGAGGCTCAAGGGGGAATCTTATCAATATCTATAAATATCTGAAAAGGGATTGCAAAGAGGATGAAGTGAGGCTTTTTCAGTGGTGCTCAGTACCAGGACAAGAGGCAATGGACACAAATCAGAACACAGGAAGTTCTGTCTGGACATCAGGAGGCACTTCTATATTATGCAGGTGACTGAGCACTGGAAGAGGTTGCCCAGAGAGGCTGTGGAGTCTCCCTTCTTGATCTTCAAAAACCACCTAGATGTGCTGTTGGGCAGCCTGCTCTGGGTGTCCCTATTTGCGCAGGGGTTGGACCAGGTGACCTCCAAAGGTCCCTTCCAACCTCAAGCATTCTGTGATTCATAATTCTGTGATTCCATCACCCAGACACCAAGAGAGATTTAACTATTTAAAATTTAATCTGAGTTCTTAGACCCAGTGTTTAGGTCAATACGTGGTAGCAGTAGTGTGGTGACATTCACACCTACAGTACACAAATGTCTAAATAATCTTCTGGGTGACCAAAAGTCCATCAGTTCTTTTAGTGAATCTTTTCTGAATTGTGGAGTGTTTCACTTACAATCATTTCATGATTTCATGACTTTCATGACATAATTTATGTCATAACAATATATTAGAAAGAAGAAAAGAGAACATAAAATTCTCTCAATACTCCCATAAAGCAATGTTTTACTTAAATGGAAAAAATGTAATTGAGACTTGTTCTGTAGAATCAACCCCAATCTCCACCATGAAGACATAAATGAGTGCTAAAGGCTAAGTAAATTATCATAGGAAAGTCTCCTTGAAAATCATTTAACAGCTAATTGTACGTTAAGGTCAAATACAACCTGTTTCTCACGGGAAAATCCAGCCTGATTTTCCTCTTGTGAAATAGATTTAGGACTATGTCCAGATCCAAGTATTCTTTGAATGTCCTCTGAGAAACACTCCTTCTCTGACACTTTTCATGATTTTGAGCTTATCTCAGTTTGGTTTGGCCAGTATCTATCCCAAGGACAACATCAGCATCACACGTTTGGGAGAAATATGGTACAATGCTTTCTTTTGGTTTTACTCACAGAAAAGTTTGGCTATGGGAAAAACACCTCCACTGCCCAAGAACAATTTTGCAATGTGGTTAATGGGTCTTGGAGCTCTTGGATGCAAGGGCACACAAGTAGAATCTGATCTCTTTGCATTCCCTCTCTAGTTCAGTCCATCTTCATTTCTTCAGGCTCTTTAAGGTCTGTGTTAAGGATCAGCTGACAATGCTTACCTATTGTTCTCCAGTGTGAAGACTACCTAGGATCACTGTCCTGCAAATTTTAAGCAGCTTTTTGTGAGAAGTCCACTGTTAGGAGAAATGATTTGGGCATTCATAGAAGCTTAGTTGGCACAACCTGTTTTCCATCTTAACTCACTTTTCTACACTCTAAGTTATAGTCATGCCTTAGAGGAATCAAATTTCGTAACAAGGAGATGAGCACTATAAAAGGGTGGGATTGTATCCTGATACTGCTTGAAACCTATTTTTTTCTTCTCGTGAATGAAAGCGCTTCCCTTCCAGAGTGGAAAAGAACATATGAATGTAGGCAAGATGATGACTCACAGCTGTAAAACTGCTCACATGCATAACATTCATGAGGATGAAAGTCTGACTGCAGTCAGTATGTGCTTGCAATTCCGTGTCCAAAAAAAAAAAAAAACACCAAACGTGTCCAAGCCATCCATCCAAGGCACTTAAAACACTCTAGCCATGGCAGCCCAGAGATTAGCACAGGCTGCAAAACCCACTCAGCGTGAGGACTGGTGTGGCCAGTTCTCACCAACAGATTGCTCCGATACTTATGCTGCTTTCTGTACTTGGCTTAGGTAGCTTATCTCCCCAAATGACACTTTTTTTTTTTTTTCCCCACTGTAATCTAATTGGTAAAACTGTGTTTTCTGAGTTTTTGTTAAAAGATATGTTTGAGAAGTATTTTGGACCAGACAATATGCAAGTAAGAAGCAAATGAGAGATCACGGCTTTGCAGAGCTATGAAGTGTGGTAGATGGACAAGGGGGAAAAGGGTAGGGATGGGGGGAGAATGAGGATGCAACTTAATCACTTTTAACAGAAAATGACAAAATTCTTCACCCATTTTTCCAGATGAAGGAAGGGAATAGACAGTTTTCACTTTATAAAAAGCTTTTTAAATGACATATTTAATAAACAAACTGACCGTAGAAATCCGGAAAGGGAGAGTGTCATTCTCTGTCTTTGCTGAGGTGGAGGAAGAAGCTGGAAGAGCCTGCCAGGGCCAATGACAATCAAACAAGCCATTCCAGCCAGCAAAACTGTTGTGTTGAAACCACATTAAACCACACAGAATTTTCTGTCACACCATGAGCTGGTTGAGGCAACAATGTTTGCTTATTTATTTGTTTATTTATTCAATTTACAAGAGGCTCTGGTCAGCGCAGTCCCTTAGGGCACACGTAATAAAAACAGTACATCAATTAAGTAGCGATGTTTACAGCATTGACAGAGTGCCTAACGAAGGACTTTGAATTACTTCAGGCCTGTCCCTTTGGAGAATACTCAGCTTGTAACTCTCACGCATCTGGAAGGTTTGTAGGATAAAAAAGCTGCATTAATACATGGATGTACCTTGAAGCATGATTTGAAGGACATCGGATCTTCAGCTGTTGTCTTAAGGCTGTAGGGAAAGTGAGTTCTCCTATTTGGAGTACTAAATGAGATAAACCTGAGATGTGAAATGTTATTTATGTACTTACAATCACAATGAGGCACTGGTGGGTGTTCTTATTTGCCCTGTTTTTAATTTCAATTCCAAACTTGTTCAGCCTACAAGTGAAAATCCCACGAGGTACCAGGCCACATCCATCCAACTGAAAATCTGGGCCTTGGTAGACTACTGCTACAGCATTACCAAGTCAGGAGAAAGGCAGCCTCGAAGGTCTCTTTTATAGCTATTTGGTCAAGCACACTTAGAGGTAAAAGTTTTATTTTTATTAAGGATCTGCCATATAACAAAAACATGCCCTGAGGGTAATAAAGAGTAAATTAAACAAACATCACATACCACTCTGTCAACGTCAGCTCCCAGCCATGCAGTATGTCCCACTTGTGTCCTGTCCCCCTATTTACTACCCATTGTCTATTTTCTCCCCTTTGTAAAGCCAATGCAGAGCTACAGTGAAAGGATAAATGCCACTCTCCGAACCCAGTGCTACTCTCAGATGACATTTTTTGTAGGGTGATGGTGAATCCAGCTTTGGTGTCCCATCTTCTAGTCCTTCAGTTCCTGTAGTTTAAGCAGGAAATTTGCCCCTGGACAAGAAAAGCTTTATTTTCCTTCTTAAACAACAACCTTTATCAACAGTTCCACAGACATCTGTGGGGAGCCCTTGGGGAGGCGGCCTGTCCAGATGCATAAAGAGAAAGCAGGGAGACAAAATGCTGTCTCTAGACTTTTCTCCTTAGATATATTTAGACACAAAAGCCAGCATTATCCTAATGGCTTAGTGATCTGGGGTGCCTCCTTTTTTTCGATTTCCAACTTGAAATACTCCAGGGATTGGCTTTTAAAAACAACCGTACACTCTGGGCTGCAAGTGGAGTACGGATGCTCTGCACTCTCAAAGTCAGTCAGGCCTACAGGATGGTCTGCACCTACAAAATCAGACCGAAACCCTTTCAGCTCATGCACCCTAAAATCACAGGCTGCTTCTGCGCAAGTTCAGCCCTGCTCAGTTTCATACCCACAAAACTGTAGTGATGATGTTTAATTGCCTAGCTCAAAAAGGTTATGCAAAGATCAATTAGCTAATGCCTGTAAAGTGCTCTGCACATACTCAGTGCAACCGCTGGCGTAGCGTAGCACTACCCTTCCTCACCATGCTCAGTAGGAGCACTGTTGCTTTAAAAAGGGAGCATGTCCAAGCTCTCCTCCTCCACTGGATCTAAGATGGATGCTCCTGCTGCAGCACAGCCTGTAAGCAGACTTTGCCCAGCCTGCTTTTTTTGTTTTTCCTGGAAGCTTGCTCCAGACAAGTCAGCTGCACTGCAGACTGAGCAGAAGCAGGAGGGCAGCTCTCCCCAGGTAAGCTACCACTGCCACAAAGCTGCTCGCTCACACACCTGGACAGGGCAGCACCAAGGATACTGCCGCCCTGAGAATTATGGTCCTCTCTGTCCGTGTCTCTAGCTGGCTCACAACAGCTCTCAGCCAGGCAAGAGTCAAACAGCCCCAGGCTTCTGCTCTCTTAAACTCCTCTCCTGGCTGACTGGTGTTAATTTAGCTACGATGAGGATAGGGAGGCTCCTGTTCCTGCACCCCAAGCTGATCTCGCGCACGTTGCATTAGCATCACTTCTGTGGATGTGATCCTGAGTGAATGGGAGCTGCCAGCGGCATGGGGGTCCCGAGGCCATGGTGGGGCCTGGCAGCAGTCCTTTCACCCCATGGCAAGGAGGTGATCTTTGCTCACCAGATTAGTTCAAAAAGGTTCTTCAGGCTCTCGGAATTTTGCCACCACTGGACTCAGTTTAAGCTGTGTTGGCTCCTTTCCCTCAGAAATGCATTGATTTCCCACTAAGCTCCTCTTCTTTGAGGCACTAAAATTGTCGTCTTTAGAGAAGTGGCAACCAGGCTCTCAAACAACTCTCCAGAGTTCAGCTTTATTTCATTTTATTGTTCCCATGGATACCTTGGAGGAGACACTCCCTCTGTGTAACATTCTTTTTAGGTCGTTCCTTTCCTCCTGGGTGCTGGAACACCGGAGGTAGGAGATGTTCATGACTGACACAGAGCTGGAGTCAATGTGCTTTTCCCTAACAGCTTTGATTTCCAGAACTGTTTCACATCAGTGTAAAGCAACAGACCCTGCTAGTACTCCCACAGCCCTGAGGACAGAAAATGCTCGTGCAGTTCTAGCAGGGTCAAAAATCACTGCCTGGACTTTTAGTACAGTTTTAGAAATAGAAAAGCGCTGTAAAGGGCCAGTGGTCAATTCTGACCATGAATGAGAAAAAAGAATGGTTGTAATCAGCCCTGTGTTTCTCCCTGAGCACACTGCATTGGAAGGTCGAGCGAGGACTGTGAGCTCCAGGGGGGAGCCTGTGCGGTGAGAGCGCCCAGCAGAAAAGCTCCCGTGAATGAAAGGATTGGTAGGATTCCCAGGCAACCCCA
The DNA here is from genome assembly GCF_964211835.1 of Anser anser. Lineage (NCBI taxonomy): Eukaryota > Metazoa > Chordata > Aves > Anseriformes > Anatidae > Anser > Anser anser. Next base: position 206,006,986 of record NC_139720.1, on the reverse strand, counting down.
GATGAAATTCCCTGCCCCTCCATCAGGTTTCTTGTGACCCTCAAGGCTTTGAGAGAGGAGCTGTTATCTATGCCACAATATTAAAAACACAAAAGCGACCCCCTCCCAGCTTTCACTGGGTAACCTTTAATTTTCCACTGAAAAAAACTCATCAGGCTTCAGAGTTTTATCTAAAACCAGGACACACACACACAGACACATGGACACACACGCACAAAAAAAAATAAAATAAAAACATATTTTAGCGGCATTTTTCTCCAATCGCCCTTTCCTGTTATTAGTGGCTCCACTGGTTGGCATCTCTGTGTGGTTTGGAGCCAAGCGCAGACCCTTTTCAGAAAGAACAAGAGGGGCATTTATGTCTTTCTGTCATTAGCAGTGGTTGTTTCCTAGATGTGGAATGGATACATTTAACAGAGGGATCCAAATTTTCTGTCCCCCCCAAAAACAGGGTCACATAATGGGATACTGTGCACCTGCTGTGTCCAGGGCCAGTGTCTGCCACCTGTCCTGAGCACAGTGGAGTTAGAAGAGCCAGGAAACAGTACAGAAGCAGATGTTGTCATACAGAGGTCTCTATTATACTTTTGTGGGAGTTTTGTTGGAAAACTTTTTGTAAAGTTTAACATGACCATGATCACATCTTTTATTTGATTTCTGCTGACATTGGAGTGAAATTTAAGGTTTGGGTATATGTTTTGTTTGTTTGGTTTGTTTTGCATGTTATTATTGTTGTTTGTTTGTTTATAATGGAATGAGAATTTCATAACTGAAAAGCTATTAAATGCTAAAAACTGTGACATTTGCCGGAAATGAAGACAGAATTTCCTTTCCATGAACATCCACAGAACATCGGTAACAATATTCCTAACTGCTGGGAACCACTAGACCACACTCATTTTGAATGGGAGCTGGGAAAAAAGGATATATCTATCCATATTTATTTTTTTTTTAAGTCAAATATCCGGTTAATCAGAACTTCTTTCTCATCAGGGAGAATTTGTGAATAAAATAAAATGCACACCAAGGAAACTAAGGTTATTTTCCTGTTTCTAGCACACATAGTGACAGCCCATGTTGATCACTGACATGAAATGTGTCTGATTAGCACCCTCATGCTTAGTAAGGGTTAAACGTAATAATGTGGAGTTCAGTAATGTAAGACTTTACATTAAATAGGATTGTTTCAGGCCCAGTCAATTTATATATTTATATATTTATTTATGCTGCCTGCCTGAAATTATCACTTTGTTTGGTGACATTTTGCAATCAAGATATCAGTTTCTTGCAAAAAAACTAGTAATGTTGTGAAAAATTCATTTCTCCAAAGTGCCGAAAAGCTTGACCTTCTCTGTTTCTTGTGAATTGTGATGCATCATCGGTTTTATTTTTACTTCTGCTTTCATCAAGTACTTTTCTTTTAGGTTTATCATTTCTCTCTAAATAGTAGTACCATATGACACAAGAAATGAAGGCTGGTTTCCGGTGGTTCCTCTCTGGAGCTGCCAGCAGCAGTCTGAACTGCTCAGTACTAGAGAAGGTAGTATAGGCACTGGCTTGCCAATAAAAGCAAATTACGGGAGTTGTGTGTGAGAGTTAAAGGCCTTATGAAATGATTTCGGGAAATGGTCAAGGTGATAATGATTTTTACTTGCTTTTTTATTTTTTATTATTTGGCTTCCAAACTTTATTTAGATCACAACAGCATTTCAGACATGACTCTTAAATGAGATAGAGTTCTTAATTTCCTTTAGTCAGGTATAGTCCCTGTTGAGTTCCTACCTATAAGGGTCATTTATGAGCACCAACATTTGAATTCTGTATGATTCAAAGTCAGTGAGATCTAGGCAGTGTATGGAACTTCTCTGTAACCTGACACACATTCTTGAAAGTGAACTTCCCCTTTGAAACTCTTTTTGGGGATGTAACACTCTGCACTCCGGCTAGTCCAAATCCCAGGAAGAATTGCTTCCAAGTATTTTTCATAAAAGTCCATTTCCTGAGCCCCCTGGAATTTGCCAGAGGACTGGCACATGTAAAGTTCAGCATAAATATATGGCCTGAAAGCAATAGGATGAAATGCTAGTGTGAAGTATTGCATGTGGGAAGGGATATCCAGTTGCACAAGTACCAAATGCATATTGATTAATCAGTAGGCAGAGAAGTATGGGATGGCATAGAAATGAATTTCAAAATGAGTCTCAGTGAAGAATGTGAGGCTATTGCAAAGCTAATCTAAAAAACTTGGGATATATTTAGAGAATTACTGGAAGTGAGAGATGGAAGGAATTATTCTGCTGGGCAATGTCATGGTTTGGATAAACACTTCGTGAGGGATGCAGAGATTTGAGGAAACAACTGAAGACATTAAGGATTTTATGAGCTATGGTGAAGTTTAAAAGAATTAAAGAGAACGAGTTGAGTTAAAAATGCCCATCTTCAAAAATATAAAAACTGTTTTTATGATAGAAATTGAGATCTATTAGGCTACAAGTTTTCATTATAGAAAAGAGACAAGTTAGAAAGGATACATCACTGGTTTACAATAGCATGAATGACACAGAGAGATGAACAGGAGTTGCTTGTTTCTTCCACTGCAACATTTTGGGACAGCTGATAAAGGTATCAGGAGATAGATTCAAAATAAACAAAGACAGATTGTCATAGGAGAAGTGAAAAACCTGAGGAATATTCACCAAAGGATGTTACAGAAGTAGAAATTTATATCAATTCAGGGGGAGACTGGAAAATTGCTGGAAAATTACTGCTATTTTGTCTCTTACCTCTGGGAGCCCCATGTTCACACAGCAGAAAGGATATGCTTGCAGGGCTGGTGACCACATATAAGACTTTGGCAAGACTTACACCTCTATTTAATGCATATAAAAATATATATATATATACATATATATATATATGTAGCAATGACTTCAGCACATATAGACATAACTGAGCTAGCCAGTTTAGTCCTAGTAAGAGTGTAGTCCTCGTAACACAAAATTTAGTGTAGGCTAACTCCTCTTCTGCCCCAGCATCCTGGGCAAACACTGCACCTGATCCATGGGGTGTGCAAGTATGTGGTGGCTAAACTGATCATTTTAAGCTCATTTGGGTATATTTGTTCTACAGTATGATCACTTGAAGAAATCAGGGGGTCTATATAATGATATTGAGGTGGAGCATGTATATTCTGAGTATGTTGTGTGTGAGTTTTCACTCTTTGTTGGTAGGACCAAGTCTTTATTTCTGTTTGTCTCAGAAAAATTCTAACAGAACGTATAACTAGGAACCATCAGAAAAGCAGAACAGTTTCGTAGCTATTGAGGACTAATTTGGTTTTGCTTGTTTGTTGTTTTTGTTTTGTTTGTTTTTTTCCTTCAAATCGATATTTAATTCAAGTATTTTTTGCCTCTCATTTTTCTTTTAAATTTATACATGCCTAAAGAAATTATTTTTTTTAAAAAAACACATATACAGCTAGTGGCTTTGTAAATGATTTAACAGATAAAAATTAGTTTCTGGAAAGATCTGTGTCTCTTTCTTGTGGCATCTTAGTTTTTCATATTGTTTCTTGTGAAACAATTTTAGATGTAGTTAACACTTCAGATAAAACTGCTAATGCTATAAGTTACATCCTGAACCAGTTTTCCACTGGTTAAAAATGCAAAACTGTGCTGATAATGTGGCAGTTTAAAATGTGTGAACACTTATGAGCATGAATACTTTTGTAAGAGTATTCTCATTAACTTAAAAATCACTGTTTATATGACTGTGTACTTGGAGATATGGGCATTTAATTGGAAGGCATTATCTCCATCTTCAGGTGGAGAGAGATTGAGTCATATAGTGCTTTCCAAACTGCCTACCACATCTGAATTCTTAATGCATAGGTGTTTTTTCAGAGCATCCTAGCTGTTCTCTGCCCATCTGCCTCCATGGTCTCAAGGATCTCCAGGAGAACTTTATATATCTATGAGCTGTCCACACCCTTGCTACTCAAAGTGATGAAGACAACTGTAGAGAACCAGCGTGAGCCAAGTGTTCTCTGTCTATATACAGAGATTTCAGAAATCCAAACCAGCTGCCATGAAGGACTGTATGATGCAGTAGCAGCTGCTGGTGATGGTGGAAAAGGTGGGTCGCAGCAACAGCAATTGCATCTCGTAGAAGTAGCAACCCTGTTGCTACATGGCTATCCTTGGGGCTCTCTCTCCCATCTCCACCCTATTCATCTCCTTATTATGGCAGAACAAATCCAGAGTCCTTAAGTGTCTGGATACATAAAACTAGTCACCATGTCACCCCTTCTAACATTGGGGCTGAAAATTCAATCTCCTATTACCCCTTAGCATGGGTTCAAACACAGCTTTACATGAGCTATGGCTATCTTCCATCAATCTTAGCTGCTCTTGAGCTGTTATCTGGTGTCTGTATGGTCTTTCCTCGATGAGCTTCAATATTAGTTATTCCAAAGGTGGATGGATTTTCAGGCAAACGAAGGCTCAGCTTCTGATTCACACCAGCAGATAAATATCAGCAAAATAGATAACAGTCAGATCTATTAGACAAAATAGGTAACAGTTTATTCCCCAAAATGACTACCTCACATAAAAGGTAAGCACAGTTAAAGTCTTTTAAATGCCCCAAATCCCTGCAAATGACAGGACATCTGTGAAAATGTGGTTTAGACCAGAGGAGATTTGGGACGGTTTTGTTCTTAAGGAACAAGGCTGTGTGCATTCATTTCTGTTTCTGATGGGGCATCTTTCAAGTTTGTTTTATATTTATATTCTCTGGTTCCTTTTGTACATGCTGCCTGTGGTGTAACAAGCCTTTTCCTCTTTTCTTTCATCTAATATGATTCTTTGAGAAGACAACTCTTTAATCACTGTCAGAGACAGATTTAGTCTTCACGAGGCTTGATTAGACTACAGGGAATTCATAGAAGAACGACAGAGAAGGTGATTTTGAATTTTAACAGAAGATTAGAAGGAGGTAACAATGCATATAGCTTGGACCAGGGCCTATCAATCATATTGATCTTCTGGTATCTAATGGGTGTGGTGAGCATTAGAGGAAATTTTCATGGTAGAACATTGAAATGAAAAGTTAGGTAGTGTAAATACGGAAGGGGAAATACACAAATCTATACTATAATATCAAATCTTAAGCAATTTCCTCAACAGAAGAAGCTGAGAATTAAAAATAAATAAATAAATAAAAACCACCAACAACACATACAATCAAATATCCTAATATCCTGGTCAAGACTGAATATCTAGAAATTCTTTGTGACTCTCCAGTTAAATAACTTAACACTTATTTTTACCTGTATCAGCCTTCTTGATTCTCATGTGATATGTCAGGGCTCAGGAGTGCTATTTGAGCTAACTTTGATGAAGAACAAGGTATGCATGCATTAGGGGAGGAAGTATCATCAAACATGACCATAATATTTCCAGTAAAGCAACTCCATTATTGCAAGTCCATTTGTGTATTTCCACACAGAAGAGCACTGTGAAAGGCAGATGTTGTTGAAGAACGTGGGAAGGTTGGCTGAAGGCAATTGCCAGAGAGACTGGTACAGCAGGGGAAATTTTACCAGCTGAACAGACCAATGGAGAAGATAAATGGGGCAAGAGTTTTTGTAACAAGTGAGAGAAAGAGCAACTTTTGCAAACAGGCAGCTCAGACAATAGCAGGTGACTAATTCACTGGTGGGGTCACTTTACTCAAAGTTACTGACAATAACTTGACACCACTGTTTGCTGGGAGTCTCCCCTTTTGCTAGCAGCAAAAGAGGTGTGATTCATTGCGGCAGCACAGTTGTTGTGAGCGAGTAGTCTGGATCAGTGCACTGAAGTCTCAACAAAGCTGACGGGTTCACCAAGCGCAGCATATCTCTGGACTCTCTTTTTCATGTGACAACCCCTGCAATGTATGTTCCTCTGCATATCCTGCCAGAGAGAGAGGAAATGTGGGCATTGATTTTCCAAGAAACCTTGCTCTTACAGTCTGACTATGATTTAAATGACTTTCCTAGCAATTATCAATTTGCTTCTGCATCTGTGATGAGTGCTATTGGTAGAAAAGGTAAAAGAGGATCTCTGAGCAAATGTTTTTGTATGGCTGTTTTCTATATGTGGTTGTTGCATAATTGAAATAAATGTCTTGGCCAATTGTGATATGAGTTATTGTTCCAAACTGTCACTGGAATGTCATGATCCCTTCCCAAATGACTGTACGTCAGGTAACTATTTTTCACTTTAAAGCAACGATTAGTTTAAGTGTGAAGAGATGTATTTCATGCCTTGCACAATACTCAGGTGACTCGGGCTTGATGCTTCTTAGTACTTGAAACAAAATCACAAGTGAAACCTGTTCTAGTTGAAAGTCTTCCATAGTGTCACGTCAAAAATCAGGGACTAAGGAGGAGATGGGAATTTTAACAAAGAGATATGTCCTCCCTTTTGAGAGTAGGAGCTAGCTGAATGTAGGCATATCCAAAGGATCCAAGAGGTTAACTGGCTGTTTTTCCTTCCCTTCTTTGAGATCTGAATTGGAAATTAAATGCAGGTGATTTTAATTGCCCCATGAACGTTAATCGGAAATCACATTTGTGTGATTATCGGTCCAGTTTTAAATCAGGACATCATGTTTAAAACATCAAAAAGTGCAGATGCAATTTATTCTTATATTAGAAATGCTAATGATGAGAACAGACTGAGACTGTTACTGATCACCTAAAGGTCTAAGATGGGTGGATATTAGAACTGCTAAAACAGTCAAGTAGCACAGTTTTGTGGCATTTTGTAGTAGAGTCTACCAAAAATATTGTCATGCCACCCCCTTCCCAAATTAACGCTTATAAGGCCAATGATGTAGCATGCTCACACGTTAAGGTAGCACTGTGATTCATGTTTTAATGATAGTGGCTGCTGGCTGTAACTATGGAATGCATTGTCATGGAAACTACACTTTTCTATATTTACACCAGTGCTGGTTATGCGAGAGACAGTACTTGAAAGAAAATCTGTATAATATATAGCTTAATAACGAGACAGGCAAGCTAGGAATAAACAGATCAAAGATCCAGCTATGTTACGGCTGCTGTTTGTCACCATAGTACATTTCTAAATGGGCTCAGTCACTGTTTCAGGTGATAACTGGCACAGCAAGGCAGAATTAAGTGCTGCTGCGATGTCTCTTTGGACTAACAGGTCAGAAAAACTTAGATTATTGATAGCCGATTGATTGGCATCTGCATAGTCTTCTCCCATGTCATAACAAAGCACATATAGCACTTGTGTCCAGGTTGGTAGATTAAAAGTATGAGCTGAGTGAACTGAGGACAGTGGATTGTAATTTGCAAGAAATAAATCTTCAGAAATGAAACTGGGTTGTAACTTTAACTTCAGAGCAATCCTGTCTGGTGCTCTGAACTAGAAACTAGTGTTGTTTTACTGAGCTTAGGTTCTTGCAGGTTCTAACTTCAAAAAGTCAAAGAGTGAAAAACAATCATCAGAAAATATTAAATCAAGTAGAAATTTAGCTACACACAAAAATGGATAAAAATGAAGTTATTGTATAAAGCAAAAGAAAGTGTCAAATCAAAGCTGTCTAATAAAATATTTCTTTTATGTTTTGGAACTTCGCGAAGAGAGGTTAAGTTATACCAAATAAATGCTACTTAAAGTATAGATAAATACATACATGCACAAAAATATATATATTATATAAATATAAAATCTTAATAGAAGAGGTCTTATACATTACTGTCTGAAGTCTCAGACCTTCTTAGAAATTCTGTAGCATTTACTCTATCCTGTTTGACCTAACTGCATACAGAGCCCTCCATTTGCCATGTTCTCCATTCTGTTGTATAACAAATTTTCAGTTCGAGTTTATTACAGAAAATTGTTTCAGTTGCGCCTTGAGAACGCACTCACAATTGCCAGGGAGACAAGCTGCTCTCATTTCTTTCGAAAGAGTTTCTAATTGATGGGCAGAGCTTAGCAAGGTACAAAAAGCAGGGTCAAGTCACTGTGAAACAACTGCTGGGTTTGCTTTGCTATCAGCTGTGAAATCGGTGAAGACATCGCTTTACTTCCTATATCATAGCCTTTTCATTTTGTATCTGTATGTGTGCTGAACCTAAAAGTGGAGGATATATTCATCCAACTTCTGATATAAATAATCCTCTTAAAAAGCACAGCTAGCAGTTTGCTCATCCAAATGCTTTATTATGCATTTTCAGCTGGTGTTGCTTTAACTGAAGAAACAGCGACAGCTGTAACTGAATCCAAACCAGCATTATGCTCCCAAACTTCTTTAATTATTGCATTTCTGGAATAGAGAAAGCCGTCTGGAGGTTATAGGATAACAGTACTAGCTGGAGAACCAGTTGTTACATCGCATCAAAAGCAGTTTAAAGAGGGTTGCATTTTAAGCTTCGTGCTGGTGCATTTTCCGTGTAACTTCATATCTTTATTCAGTGTCTCCTGCAATCCTTCAACCTGTCTATTTGTAAATTTGTGCCCGGAGAAAACTCCCATGTGGCAAGCCAGGATTGGATAAATGTTACTTGTATTTCCCTGATTGCAAACTCCCAGCATCTGGGGTTTTCAGCTTTGAGTACAGTTTGTTTCATGCTGAGATTCATCTTTTTGGGGAAAGCAAAGGTCATCGCTTCTCCGGAGTTGCGACTGATTTGATTCTTTTTCTTGGGGAGGCGCTGGGAAGGGAATCCTTGCTGGAATGCATATTGATAAAGGCTGAGGATTCTGGCTTCTTAGATAAGTAATTTTTTTTTTCTCTTCTCTCCCCACAATGACTATGTATTGCAGCAGCTCACTGGCTTTTTACCAAATCAGGAGCTGCAGTATTTTTCTTCCGATGGAATAATTTCAGCCCACTTCAGCTAGCATGACAATCTTATGTGATTGTTATGAGTAGGCGTTTACATCCTTTTACATGCTAATACTGCCACACCTGCTAGTCCCCCTCATTTCCATTTCTCTCTTCTTTTTTTTTTTCCTTTTTTTTTTTTTTTCCAATGTAAAAACTAATTTCCCAGAGGAAGGGAAATCCTGAGATTCGTGATCAATGCTGCGTCGTTGATTCATCAACAAAGAAGGGGATGGCTGAATGGGACACAGGTAGAGATTCAAGCAGGCTGCTTCTGACCAGCAAGAGAAAAGCTAGCTGTTGAGCAGCATATGTTGCCACTCCATGTGCTGTATTAGCTACTTGTTTTCAGCCTTCAGTAGGCTGCCACTACTGCAGCACTAAAGGAATGTGCCCTATTGTTAAAAATCCTGACTGCTTTACACCAATGATTTGCCACTGCAAAGTTGCATGCACCAACAACACTTTGTCGTTGATGTTTGGATGCAAGGTAGGATGTGGTTAATATATTTAAATGCATGCTGTAACTTCTTTGAATATCTGTGCTATTTAATTTCATGTCTGACTAGATATTTCAGTGCAAATTGCGATACGTTGGCTATAAATCAGGGCTTACGGCTGATACATTTTAAACGTTAGAAAAAAATCAGTAGAAGTAAAGGTTTCTTATTTCCCAGGATTGTACGAGTATAGATTTACATAGGAGAAACGAATGGATTATGAAGCATTTGTTTTAGACTTGATTGCATACTTAGCTAACACTGCTAAGATTACTAAACCACCACGCTGCCATTTGCCCAGCTTTATTGATTTTGATGTGTATACCGTTATTACAGAAACACAAAGCAGCAAGAATGGATATATTTTTTCTATTTCTATTGCTGACATGGCTTTTAACTGTAATAGCAATACTAAAGTACGCAGCCCTGCACTTCTCTGTAGGAAATAAATAAAGTAAGCTCCTGAACCCGTTTCTAAGTGTACAGGTATATATTTAAATAAGTGTTTTCTTTTAGGAACTGGACAATCATTTAATTTCTCTTTTAAATTTAAATCAAAAGGTGGCGCAGTTAGCCAGAGGAGTTTCATTTTTGGCTGTGTAATGTCATCCCACCCCAAATTTTTTTCCAAATGTGTTGGGCTGGGCTGTATTTCTCCCCATATAAATTCTGATTTGACATTAGGGTATAGCCAACGTTGTTTGTTATTTTACTGAAATAATTCTAAAGTGATGGCATGTTGTAAAAAGTTGTTATATTTGGGTAAACAAGTTTGCTTCTTGGATCGCTGGGTCAATCATGATGATTTTACAAGGGGGTTAAAGAATCTTGTCCCATTCCTTTTCCTTGCTATCCTTAAACTATATAACATTAAAATTGTTCCCATATGTTTAAAATAGGGTAAGAAAAAATGAACATTTATATTAAAAAATAATAGCGGTAGTAATTTTTTTTAAATTATCTATGTAAGTTTTCTTAGTCCTCAAAAATGCTAAAAAAATCAAGGTTTAGTTGAACAGTCCACAAACTAGGGAACATAGTATAGTTTTCTGAGTTCCTATGTGACAGACCAGCCTGAATAAAATGAAGTAACTTTATGAAAAGGGTTATAGATGACCCGATGCTCCCTAAACGTAATTCAGCTAGAGGTTAATGACAGATCATCTACTGCTTCCTATAATACACTTAAACACAAACTAGGTTACAGTCAAACGTTTACAATTGTCTGCTTTCTCCTTTTCCCCAAACTATAGCCTGCCTACATCTCTGGTTACCTGAGACTTTCCTGAACTAAAGTTTCTTGTTTCTTCACTTCCATTTTAAATAGGCAAAATTACAGTCTTTTAGTGAAAGGGTTATAATTTAATTGCTGTGTCATGATGCCACTAGCGGTATAAATAGCACTGAGAGTTTAATAGTTTAAAAGCCTTTTTAATTTTGCAGCATTTTCATAAGAACAATTCATATTTCTTTTTATTTTTTACTTAAAAACTTAACCCCCCCATGTTTTCAAGTGTTAAATTCTAATTAATAAAGGTGAATTGTTAGTCAGGGGAAATTAAATGCAAGCTACCCTTCTACAAAGGTAGGCCAGTGGCCTGGGGACTGGTATCCAATTTGTATTCCTGCCTGTAAGCATGATTTTCAAGGGATGTTCTTTGATGCACTTAAGCTCTTTCATGATTTTCAGATCCTGTTAGAAAGAAGCAGGAGAATAAAAATAATAAATTTCAAACTTCTTTTCCACCTCTTTCTTTGTAGCTTCAGGCTCATTAAATTAGTCATAGCCAATATTTTATCTTCTTGTAGTGGTATATGAACTGCTTCTCAAAGGAAAGGAGATGGTGCTGGATAGTGATCATTTTCAGAAAGATGCGAAGGAGCATGAGTGAGCTGAGTTATCCTGGGATAGCTCAACACATGTCGGATTAGTACACTTTGATAGGACCTGCAAGCACACATGAAATATTCTGTATACATACCAGTGTGTCATCTACCACACTTCAAGCTTCCCTGTCTTATCCCCTTTTGCTCTGCATCCCCTATTTAAATATATAACTCTTTGCTTTCGTCTCATAGGATTATATTTCTCGATTTATGGATATAGATCCATTACTCACAAGCAGAGAAGTTTGGAAAGAAGAAGGATGTTTCTTTTAAGAAATATTTTAGTTACATGGCATGAAATCATGGATCTAAGCATGCTCATAATATTGTGACTTCTACAGTCACGTGGTTCTTGAACTTGGGAAGGAGTTTATATAGCAGTGACACTTTGTATTCTGTGTGGCAGAGGAGAAAATTGGTCCTCAGAATAGAAAGACAGCTTCAAAATATAGGTAGTGGAATAGACAACAAAGGAATTCAGAGTTCAAACAAATATCTCCAAGTCATAAAATAACCAGGTCGGGTTATTAACTAGATCATTTCTAAAGGACAGTGCAAGTTACAGGAATGAAATATTGCTCACAGTCTTGATTTACAGTTTTTAATTTTAATTTTGTGCCAAATACAATATTCTTTTCCTATGGGCACAGAAGTGAGTGAGAGAAATGCACTACATCAAAACCATCACGCCCATTTTTATCTGTCCCCAATGCAATAATTTTCCAGTCTGCTCGCTCCTAACAGGTGGTGCCAGGGAGTTAATTTGGGGGCGCAGGAAGAGGGTGTGCAACTCTTACTACACCATATGTTGCAAAGCAGGCAGTGGAGGAGTCCTAACTGCGCCTGTGGGAAGCTTTCCTTTTCTGCTTGATTTCCTGGACTTTGACCGTTGACCCTGTCCTGGGCGTTTACTTTCAGTGGTCCTAGTTTCATGACCCTTGACCTTCAAATTGCAAAGAATTCAGAGCAATTTAATCTTAAAGTTGGGGTAGTTTCTATCTGAAGTGTCACTGTTGCACCCCACGATAACTTTAAGCACTTCTTCTCTTTCTGGTAGGGAAGTACCAAGGTTTCCCTCACAGCAGTACAGAGCTGAAGCAGAGGAAGGATGAGCAGGTTCTAAAACACGGCCCTTACGTGCCAGCAGGTGTATTGCAAATTTTGTTTATGATCTTGCAGAGCTGGGGCGTGAAAGTATAGCCTCCAAGTCCTAGAGTTGTTCCACAGAGAATAGGCTGCTTTGTGTCTGTGGATTAAAGCAAGGCTTGTGTGTAAGAGAGACCTCCACTCACAGGTCTCCATTGAGAGGAGTGCTGAGGCATGTATCAGACTCGCTGAGGATGATGAGAAGTAAATGCACACTTAAATGTCTGTATATGCTTACTCACTTTGCTGAATCGGGCCCTGTAATAGTTCATTCAGTATTGCAGAAGAGTTATCTCCTGACTCTTAATATCCTGTTCATTTTGCTCTTATTAGGAGTGCCAGGAAGGTATTTCAGGTTGACTAAGATGTTTCTTAAATTATGTTTTGGTCACAACTCTGACACTCACATGGAAGTGTTTTTTTCTATCTTATCTCTTTTACCTCTCTATATTGGAAATAGTTATTGAAGAGATTCCTTTGAAAGATGTGTGTCCTCACTGTTTGTTGACCTTGACCAGGTATTTTGATAAATCTTATTTTCCTTCTGTTTAGGTTTATTTTTCCATTTGTCCTAGCATAATTGAAATTTTTTTTTGTAAAAGGGGACAAAACATACCTCCCTCTCTTCCCTGCCTTTACTCCTACATTTATCCTTCCTTTCTTTCCTCCTACATTTATCACAACCAGTTCTCTGGCACAATAGCTGCTTTTGGTATTTTTCTTCCTACTCTTTCTCTGTTTTAGCTGAAATAACCAAATAATGATCTATTCCACTATCCAAGGTGAGGGTGGAAGTCAAACCACTTGTTTCTTCATCTGCCAGAACTTCCATGTTTTGCAAAGCTGTTGCAAAACTCCAGGTTTCATTTAAACAAATAGTAGGGGGTAATACTGAATGTCTGGACTTTTGTATTTATTTAGCTTACTATTTTTTATTGTGATCAATAGCTTGTTTTGTGATCAACTAGCTTTCTCATACTAGCTTTCTGTACCAGCATTATTAGTCTCTTGAACAAACTCTGATCTGTTACTTTGTCCTTAATAGAGAATAGCCTTTACTTTGTCATAGTCTAGACCTGGTTATTGAAAGAAACAGTCATTTGAGATGACAAGAAAATACTTCTCTGACTAGGAATGATAAGCAGTAGACCATGCTCAAAGCTTCACATGCTTTAGGCACTTGATGCATCTCTGTGAGCTCAAGTGGGTTTTTACATTTCGTGGGACACTCTGAGGTGATTTCTGGATGCATCTAGAGTAGCATTTTCATTTGAATTATAGATAAGCTTTTGAAGTGATTCTCCCAGTCCTGCATATGTATCTTGCTTTGTTTTGCATTACAGAGGAAGCTTGGAGTGTACAAATGGGATTGCTTTTTGATGAAACTCGGTTTATAAAACCAGATTAGAACTATTTCAAAATAAAACACACGAAGAAAGGTGTAATATGACTGCTGAATCCTTCTCACCAGCTTTTCATTCTGTGGATCTGTGCCTGTTGCTTTTGCTTGCTGATGTGGACGTAACAATTAATTCTACTCTTATTTCTGGACATATTTCAGTTCAGATTTTGGGGGGCATGTAAATGCCCCCAAATGGATGCATGTAAAAATACAATGCATTTATAGTCATATTGACTGCTGTGATCCATCTATAGAGACTGATATATTGTATAGGGTTCCCGTACCCTCTGAAAGAGTTTACTGCCTATTCATAGACAATCAGCAGAGTAAGTCAGCTGGAACAGTGCTGCCACTTGCTATGCATAATATTTGACAGGGGCACTGAGAAACCTACTTCCACATACTATTCTTGTTAGGCCACAGCAGTGTTAAAATAAAAATGCTCAGCAATAGATGGAGTTGCAGAAGAGATGCAGGATTGCCATTGGCAAGAGGCTCTGAGTAAGATCAGTTGTGTCACAGAGGATTTGTGCATTAGTGTGCAGAGCTCAAGGCAGGGAGAGTGTTCTTCTCTGGAATAGCATCTATGCAAGCTAGACATGGGGTGTAAGCCGAAGGATTTCATCTGGTTGTATTTTATTTTATTTTCGTATTAGGAATTGCTTAACACCCTCCAAGTTAATGTTTTAGGAATGCTTTTAGGAATGTTCCTAATGTTTTACCTTAGGAACAAGTATACCTCCCCCTGTACATTGAACTGTACATTGAATTGAAAGGTCAACAGACTGAAATTTTCTGAGTCCAAAGTAGCAAATTATTTGGCCCTGCCAGGAAGTCCTCCCAGTGTTAAGTTCATAAAGTGGATCCTCCTCTTCAGTACTCTTCCCAGCCACTGAGGAGCATCTCACTGCTGAAGTACTCTGGTATCAGGGGTGAGTAGACCATGACTTCGTACATGCTCCTGAGTTTGTCTTGAACTCGGTGGATGCTGCAGAAGTCAATATTACGGAGGACACAAGGATGGCAGAGGCCTAAGGAGAGGCAGGAGGTGGCACCATGAAGATCCAGGTGGGGGAAATGGAGAAAAGGCACAAGGACAGATGGGGCAGAGAGATCAGCTTAGGGTCAGGAGGATAAAGCAGTGGGCTAAGATTAAGGCAAGTGTTCTGAGGGCACAAACAGAAGAGAAAGCAACAACAGTGAGGTCTGGCTAGATTGAAAATTGGAACGAAAAAAAAAAAAGTTTGATTACGAATCCTCTGAAATGAAATGCCTATCTCCTCAGTCAAGTAGGAGTTAACTCACAGGAAGGCAAACAAGTGATACTGTTTCATCAGTTGCTAGCTGTCACTCGTTGGCACTGTCCAATGTCTGGGCAGGCAATGCCCAGGCATTTTCTAAAAGCATCGGGATCAGATGTTATAAATAATTCTGCTTGTGTGAAAATATTGTATCTCATCTTTTGCCACTGTCCTGCCCACGAGCTCCCTGTACATCGTGAAGGAGATGGGTGGCTGATAGGAGATTCCCTGAGAATGACTATGACTACTCCGTAACAAATGTGAGGGTAGTAGAAATTAAGATGTCAACACTAAAAGTGCTGTTTTTAAATATTTGTTTTTTGAAAAGTTTATAAACTAAAAGAATCTCCTGTTGCAAGTGGGATTTTCTGTCTCTATACCATTTAAATCACTGGCATTTTTTCCATATTTTGCCAGAATAGCTGCTTCAAGCAGCTGTCAGGGGCTGGACGCTGGACTGGATGGCCCACAGTGCTTGCTGTGCATGCTCACATCATGCATGTGTGCATGCATCACATAGCATGTGTGCATGTATCACAACAGAAATATTTGCTGGTAGCACAGCAATGGAGTCTGACTTTCATCACTCCAGGTTACTTAAAAATTCACCTGAAGCTAACAGGCACTATGAATGCCCTCTGTATTGTGCCTTTGAACATGTAGCCAGGCTGGGAATTTCTTTTTTAAGCTCCTAGTAGAGCAGAGTTGATTGTCATGATTGCACAAGCACCGGATTATAAATATGACAATAAAGTATACCTATGGAAAAAGTAGGGCAGGAGGCACGTAGCTAAAGGTTACTGAACATTTGGAAGGGGAAGTTCAGAATGTGCTCAGACACTCAATTTTTAAATATGTTTTTGCTTTAAATTGTACTTCAGTTACATAAAATGAGATCTTCAAATAGAAATATATAAATACTGGAATAACTTGATGCACAGTTACGTGAACTGTTTAATTTTACAAATTAACTATTGACTGAGAGAAGGCTAAATGTAGACATTTGTCTTATCCATAAAAGATATCTTAGAAGAGAATGGTGATAAAGTGTTGTGTAAATATATTTAAGTGATAACAGCAATAAAACTGAAAACTGTCACTGAACAGTGTTCTCTTGATATTTGAAAAGTAGCTTTTATGTTTCCAATGTAGCTGTCAGAAATATTTCCACTATTACAATACAGGAATTTATCATTTTCATTTTTCTGATTATATTCCCTTCATCTTTAAGCATTTGATGTAATATCAGTAATCATTAGGGACAGGATATTTAAAGAGAGCCACCTGGGTGTTGCATTGTATCCAATGGAAACCTGAATGGGAAGGAAAATTCCTGATGGGGATTCTTGTGACTCCCTGTACAAGTTTATGATTTATAATTCCAGGAGAGATTGCATAGAATGATCTCATGAAGTATTGGGGCACTTGGGGCTATTCTTTTGAGTTGCTTGGCTATTATTTGCAGAATATTGTTAGGAATCCTGAGGGGAAAAATGGCACTCCTCACCCCACTTTAATGAGGAATCACACCCCTTAGACTGCAGCTACTCAACTGAGCTCCACCAAGCCGTACGCGGCCAGAAAGCAGACTTTCTAGTTTTGGGAAAATGTCGAACTTTTAAACTGAAACTTTTGTTCTTCAATTTTCCATCTAACTGATATTTTGGAAACCTGGATTCTGAGAATCCTGACACATCGTTTTAGGAAGATTTTCTTTAGGAGATGCTCACAGCTGTTGAGTGTAATTAAGATGGAATGTGCCAAATATGAATTTTCAGAAGGTTGTAAGCTGGTGTCAGCACTGAAGTCCGTGTGATGAATCACCTGGAGGCTCCGTAGCTGTGGTAAGTGTGGTACACAGCCTGAGTCAATAATTAGCAGCCTGCAGAAGACAATGTAAACACATATAAAGTCACTTGCTTTGCGAGACAGGAGCTCATCCCCTATGGAAACAGACCTGTAACTACAGACCCTGGACCAGCTGCCAGATTTGGGGGATGCTAACTAAAAAATAAAGCAGTTAGTTTAATTGCTTGGTTGCGTTTTGGGATGCTGCCATGCTGACAGTTCTCAGGCATGGTTCAGCAAAGGGACCCTTTTCAAGAGAACGTGGATGAGGCTGCAGCAGGGTAGGTTACTGATACTCTATACCTTCAAACACCCCCTACCCTTGCCCCTTTGCTTTACATGATATTTGAAAACCTGTGACGCATCTCCTCGGTTTCATTTAACGATGCCACTTTAGTAGCAACATGAACACAAGCCTCTCTGAACCACTGGGCCAGGAGCTAAGGAGCATGCTGAGATATGGATGTATTTAGTGGACTAGATGTGGTATAAGGGTCATGATTCCACAATGGGGAGCTTGGAAAATCTGACAAAGAGGACAGAGGCCATAATAGCTGTGGCAGGCTTGGTTCTTCTGGACCTACCACGAGCACACTGGTGACGCTGTGTGTCACCAGTGACAGGAAGCAGCTAGTCCAAGCCCAGATCTATAAGATCTAAGAAGTTTGAATTCAGTGAATTAGAAAGATGTATACCTACAGGCATTTAAATAAGGCACTATTGTCTGTCACACTTTAAACCTGGTATATAACTTATAACAACCACCTGTTAAAATAAGTTGCAAGTTTACTGCTAGTCCTGGCAGTTACACAGATTCTGTGAGGTGTTGTCAGCTGGCAGTGGGATACCTTGAAATTCTTATGGAGGGATATCCCCGTCTGTATTAAATGTAGTTCCATCACAGAAAAATCACCTTCAATAAAACATTGAGAAAATAGTCGCTGCCAGAAAGAGGTCTGTGGCCTTGATTTAGGACAGGGAACTTGGAACTCCTTATTTCTATTTCTGACTCTCACGTAGAATTCCTGCTGTGGCTTGAGGCAAATTGTGTCTCCTTCTAGAAAATCGAGTTGGTATTTGTGAATCAGTAATTATTGCATGTATGCAACACTGAAATGAAATGGAACAGTGTTAGTACAATGCACCGTTGGTTTTAAGGACCAACCTAAAGCTGTGGTGGGGTTAAGCCAGGCAAGATTGTTTAGCATAATATAAGTGAAAATCAAAGCATTTCCTCCTCCGTGTTTGCTGTTCAGTCCCATCTCCACAGTATTTATTTTATAAAGTTCTTCTTCCAGGTCCGAGCTTTCACTTCACAATTTTTGCCTATAGTAAACTGTCATGGTTGAAATGCAAGGCCCTGGAAAACAGGGTTTGAAATGAAAGTGCTGACAAGCTCTGATCTCCACCCATCCAAGTGATCCTACAATCATTTAATTTATTATGTAAAGTTGTTGTAGGGAAGAAGCACATTCTGGAGCTCTGGTTCTTTGAGCTTGCGTTTTGTGAAGTTTGTTTAAAAGTAATCATAGGGTGATATGTGAGGCAGAAAGGAGGCAAAGAGATGGGTATAAACCTGTTGCAAGGAGGCAAACAGTAACTGCAAAGTACACATTTTGTGACTGTTGAAGAACTGTTGGTTAGGCTGATAGTTTGGAGAGGCATTCAGCCCAGTTCAGAGGGCCATATGACTCTCTTAAACTGTTCGTTAAATCCCACATCCTGAAAGCTACAGTAAATCCAGCAAAACACTATAGAGTCCCATCAAACCCAGAACAAAGCAGTCAGCAGAAGTTTGAGTGAAGGTTTTTTTTCACTGCTGTTAGTAGCAGTGTTTTGCACAGTACCTATAAAGTAAATAAAATTAATTCATTTTCTACTAATTGCATTCACTTTTCTGTGTTGCTGTTTGCATTTGGATTTTCTGGTCATCGGCTTAAGTAAGATTATAAATTAGCTGGGTGGGAAAAAAACACTTGGCAGCATAGGAAAGCATAGTACACTGGCAAAGTTACCTGATGACTAATATTCCATACACGGTAGTTTGGGATATAAAATAACCAGGACAGTATGTTTTCATAAGACAGAGTTTGGTGATACATTTTGAAATATGTATTCCCTCCCAGAACAATTAAGAAAGCTCAGGGGAGGAGGGGGAGAGCAGAGAAGGGAGAAAATATGACCTAGAAAATATGCTTGAGGATCTAATTTTGTGTGTCTATACGCATTACAGACGTGCCTGTTGCACCTTTTCCCTTAAAGCCCTGGTGTTTTGGACTCTTTAATATGTGCACCAACCCCCACCTGAATTTCAAGCACACAGTTCTTTAATTTCACAGCATTAAGGGCATGTCTTACCACTGTCTTGAAGTTTGTAGCCTTTAAAGATGTTGAAAGCTAGCTGAGACTGGGGGAAGTGAGACTTTGTGAGACAAATCTTTAGGTGATTGCAAGATCTGGTAATGAAGAAAGAGCTTTTGTATTAAGTGTCATAGGGCCCCTGAGCTTCACACTTGCTTCTTCAGGTCTGGTACAACTGTTGGCACAGAGCAGTGCTGTCTCCGTCACAGAGCTGGGAGTTGAACCTCAGGCTGTTGAACCTCATTCTGGAGCTGGCTTCCTAAAACAGAGTGTTAATTTGCTCTCTGCAATTGCCTAATGTGTAGAGATCTGATGCATAAATCTCTTATTGCTGCTGGAGTGTGGCACCTTTTCACACAGCATTAACAACTGCTACTTTCCAGTGTGATTGGAATAAAAACATTCAGTGTGCAATGGAGCTGTTCTCAAACTAATCCACTCTCTGTGTGCAAGCACCAGATATTTCCTGGCTATTTGTATTTAGCAGGAGGGACAGCACAGGGCTCCAAGGGTTAATAAAGTTTCTGTTAGTAAATAAGAATTAGTTGTTCCATAGTCTGATGATATTTCTTCTACTATCTTCAGTTTATTCATAAAAGAGAGAAGCTCAGATAGGATAGGGTCAGCTCACATTATGAGAATGTGTACAAAGTAATCACAGAATCATAAAAATGTTGATTGGAAAGGACCTCTATAAGTCACCTCATCAAAATTTCACTGAAAGTGGGAGAAATGTGGAGTGATTTAACATGCAGCCATACACCTCACTTTGCAGAAGAAATGGTATGCTTTTTAGCAGTTCTAGGTGAAATATTTCTTCAGCTAAAACAGAAGGAATTTTGGGAAGCGTGATCCAGGGTTTAAAACAAGGGAAAACAGGTTAAATGTTCTGAGTTTTACTCTTTCTTCTATTGATTCCACAGAAGATGTGCAGAGAATCAATGTAACCCCTTTTGATAAAATTGGGAGTGTTGCCAGGGGTTAAGATTGAAGGGGCTGCTGTTACAGGGGTGAGAATTTCACCTTTTATGGGTTAGTTGATCTATTTGTAAAACAGAAAGAAAAGCTCAAGCAGAGTTTGTGAGCCGTTAAGGTCAATGTTGTCAAAAGAATTTGGGTACCAGCTCCCATTGCTTTTGATGAAAAATAATCATCTTCTAAGGATCTGTCCATGCAGTACTTCTCTTCCCCTAGTGCTTCCTTTGTTCATCCCTACATTTTATCTCACTACTTTGTGTTACTTCTCAAATATGTATATGTGCTTTCTATGCTGTTACTGGATCTCACTTAAAATTCACTGTTAGACTCCAGGTCAGTGGATGTTGTTGGGAAAGAGAATGAAGTTTACAGAGAATTTCTGGAGTAAATGGTGGACAGGAATAGAAAAATGTGTGCATACCTTCTCACATACTTGTGCATACATATATAACAGGGCACTAAGCTCTGCACTTTACACTTACCTGCTACATTAGAAATACTCCCACTCTTATATTCTCAAAATTTGGTGACTGTAGGCCTTGGATGAGGTAGTGGGTGGGAGAAGAAGAATGTCTGTTTAAGGCTGTAAAGCTGCATTTGAAAGTGTAAAAAAGTTTGTGATACAGAGGTCTATTTGCCTTATATAGAACATGCAAGTTGACAAGTCCCTGAGGTTTCTTATGCAAGAGTGAGAAGTCAAACAGGACTTTGAATGGTGCAGTAAAGAGCAACACAATTTTTTGTCAAAAACTCTTAATGAGTAACACCCTGCCAATTTATATAAATATCTCTTTCTTAATAAGGTGGGCCCCTCACTACAAGAAGGACATCAAAGCCCTGGAGCGTGTCCAGAGAAGGGCTACGAAGCTGGTGAAGGGCCTGAAACACAAGTCCTGCGAGGAGTGGTTGATGGAACTTGGTGGTGTTTAGTCTGGAGAAGAGGAGACTCAGGGGCGACCTTATTGCTCTCTACAACTTCCTGAAAGGAAGGTGTGGGGAGCTGGGGTTCAGCCTCTTCTTGTGGATAACTAGCTATAGGGCTAGAGGGAATGGCCTCAAGTTGCGCCAGGGGAGGTTCAGGTTGGAAATTAGGAGACATTTCTTCTCAGAAAGAGCAGTCAGGCATTGGAACGGGTTGCCCAGGGAGGTGGTGGGGTCACCATCCCTGGGGAAGTTTAAGGAAAGGTTGGATGTGGTGCTTAGGGGCATAGTTTACTGGGTGACATTGGTGGTAGGGTGATGGTAGGACCAGATGATTTTGGAGGTCTTTTCCTGCCTTAGTGATTCTATGATTCTGTGAAGAAGAATTTCCTTCAACTCCTCCTTCTCCTATGAAGATTTTCTTTAACTCCTTCAACTAAGAGCTAGTAAAATTAAAATAGTCCAAGAAAAGAAAAAGGTGCAGATTTCACTTTGAATTTCCTACATAATTTATTCCCCTGGTTAGATTATGAGAAACATATTGTAGTGAAACACCTCCACATTTGTGGTTCTAAATTTGGGTAAACCACGTAAACGGCTAATGTAAAGATCAAGATATTTTATGAGATGCCTATCCTTTGGTGTATTTTAGCTTTAAGATTTAGGGTCAGGGCTTTTTATTGAGGTGTTCGTGTACAAAATTTAGTCAGACTTCAGTCAGAGTTGGCACCTAAAGAACCATGGCTTTTCACACCAAGATGGCTACTTGGTGTGAAATTATTGCTGCTATTTAAAAGTGTACAAGACCTCAGATCACCTTCTCTTGCTTTTCCTACCATACTTAGATTAGTTAGGAAAACAAACAAACAAACAAAAACCAAAAAAAAACAGAAATCATCCAAGAATTATAGTTTGTGGACCACTAAATATGGTCCATCAATTTCTCTTGGACTTCAGTTGGATTTAGGGCCAACAAATTTTGGCACAAAATTTACCAAGGAGGACTAAAGTAGACATGAATTAGATAGCTTTTTTGAGTTTCATATAAATCACACAAAAGTGATAAATTAGAGTAAATAGAACATTTGTTTGGTATTCTTTAGCTATTATATAGTTATTTTCTACATGTGAATAAAAGTCTTGATAACTTTTGTTCACCAGCTTCAAGACAAAATTCATTTTCTTGGCATGATGAATATGGAATTGTTTTTGTTTTTCATCCAAAAAGATTAGTGTGTCTAATGTAGCTGTAGCAAAACAAAAGAGAAGGTGCTGAAAACCAGAAAGAACTGAATAGTTTTTGAACTTGTTACTCTGTAAGTTACATTTTCTGTGTGTAAAGCTTTGAAAATGAAGTGAATTTGTCCACTTCATAGTAATGTTCTTGAGCCTACAGTGTGTAAGTATAGCAATTCTGTGTATGATGCATACCAATATAATGATTTTTAAAGTTATAGCAACATTCCTGAACGAGTGAGACCTTGTTGGCATCTACCATACTTACCGGTTAGCAGGTGAGATCCCAAAAGAAAAGAAAAGCACTTTATTGAGGAGTGCAGACTGCATGCAGACATAACAACTTGTTGGTATTCCCAGCTCCCAGATGTACTGTTGTGTTCAGCTGCTGTCCACAGAGATCAGTTTTAGGTACAATCCCACGACAGAAAGCACATTTTAGAACAAATGCACCTTGAAAAAATGACAAGTGAAAAAAGCCCTGAATTCTTAAAGGAGTTCTGTAACTGCTGCCTTTTTTTGTTTGTTTTGTCTGAATATTTTCCTTCTAAATTTTTTTTTTTTATTATTATTAAGAGATTTGACTGTATTCAACAGCACAGGTTGCCCAGAGTGGTTGTGGAGTCTCCCTTCTTGGAGACCTTCAGAAACTGCCTGGACATGGTCCTGGGCAGCCTGCTCTGGGTGTCCTTGCTTGAGCAGGGGCTGGACCAGATGAACCCAGAGGTGCCTTCCAACCTCAGCAATATTGTAGTTCTGTAAGAACTTCCAGTCACAAGCCTTGGAGCAAAATTCGCTAAAGCGGATTGATAATTGCATTGGGAATGCCTCTAGAAAAGGGCTGTGTCTCTCTTGCTTATGTACATGGTGTGGGTACAAGTAAGGGAATACAAGAAAAGTTGACCTATTGGTCTAGGGGACTGTTTCTTGCCTCTTCATTCCTCTCATGCAGGTAAGCCTTGAAGAGGGAGCTCTGTTTAGGCCACCCAGCTCTTTTCAATCCACAATACTTGATCTGTTGAGACTTTTAGAATGCAGCCAAAAAGTAGCTTTTTTCCCTTCATTTATCAAGAGAGGCTTTGACTTACCTAGAAAGAAGGTATCTGTACTGTTCTCAAACTTCTCACAAAGCTTCACATTGTAGAGTGAAGATAGGGAGGTCTTCGGTGGGCACTGTATGGAGGGAGAAATAAGAAATTTGGGAGACATTTTTAGTTTGAATTAAACTTCTGTTGATTTGAGTAGAAATTTTGGTTGGATCTTGAAATTCCAAAGTTTGGTACAGATTTGTTAATGAGAAGCCTCAGGTCTGGGTTCTTCTCCTGAAATTTCTTCAATAGGATATTTTTTCTTTTATTTGAAAAGACAAGAATGGGTTGGATAATGGTGATCAAATTAGAAAATACTAGGTGAAGCTTTTGTACATGTGATTTCCCTCTCCTCGCCCCCCTCCCCCTGCCCCAGCTTGAAGAAATGTACTTTCCTTTTATCTTAAGAAAAAGGAAACAAAATAAAATTGACAACAGCCTTCACCTGTGTTTTGTTGCTTCACTTTCTAGAGATGCAGTGTATCCTTTTCAAACCTAATGGTTCCTCTTCTCTAGAAATCTTTGCAATATAATTGAAAATCCAAGAAGTCAGTGACATTTTTCTATCCACATCCTGTGATGGAGTATTAACCTACTATCCTGCACATCCACTTGACTTTTCAAGGACTTCAATTGGATACTCAAAAGCTGTAGAGCCATTGATTGTCATTTGACTTATTGTGAGTAAAATCATATTTGTTTTTATTGTATACTTCAAACTGATGGAGCTAAGCAGTGATGTGTGGCTGTTTACTCTTTTCTGTATAAAATGTTAACCCTTGCCTCAAGGAGGGATTAAAGCTCTGTTTTCTTCTATTTCTGGTCCCACCACAGACTTTTGCGGCTTCAGTGTATGACCTGTTACTATATATACATGCAAACTATTGTATTATTTAATGCTACTATCTAGTCCTATTTTCAGCACCATGGTTGATGCTTACTGACGATTCAGTTTTATGCTGATTTCACCAAAAGCAGTAGCAGTGTTGCCATTGTGTGGGCATCCAGCTGGGGTTGTGTTAAGCAGGCAATCTACTGCAAAAATAATTTTACAGTCCAGTCAGCGACAGAGATAGGAACAAAGCAAAGACAGGGCTAAACTCAGAGTTCCAAACAGCACCTTTTTTTCCCCCTCAAGTTTCTAGGCTTCAGCATTCCCAACAGTAAAAAAAAAAAAAAAAAATAATAAAAAAAAAAAATATCACTTTAAGGGAAAAATGTTAATATACAAGATCTAATTACCTCTGTCTAAGCTGATACGCCTACAGCACCTTTTACATAACCCAAACACTTGAGTTCCAATTATACAATTATATTTTAACATGTATTAAGTGCTATTCCTTTAGGGAGGAGACTTATGGAATATTTTAACTAAATTCCTTCCTCAGCACAGACCTATATGGTAGGGTCTCATTTCACTACAGTGCCAAAGACTTGGTTTTCTTCTCAGTTCCTTTCCCCTTGAGTACACCAGCTGGCTCTTCAGAAAGCACATTTTCCATGTCTGCAGTACTGGCAGACATGTCTTTATATGTATCACAACTGCAGGGTACAAAGCTAATTTTCTTGGGGTCAGTAACTGCACTGTTACTGCAGTTAGATCAATAATGCTTGCACAGTGCTAGGATCCTTTTTTTGGGTACAATCTGTGGCAAGGTCCAAGTCTCTAGAGGAAGCAACATGCTCAAAAGTGGAGAAAAGGCTGTCTGCTTGTTTTGTTTTCTAGTATGCCTTGTTCTGGAGATTGATAGCACAAAAAAACTGCGTTTTCCTTTAGAATCACAGGATCACATAAGTTGGAAAAGACTTCCAAGATTCACCTGAGAAAAGAGACCAACACCCTCCTCGCTGCAGCCTCCTTTCAGGCAGCTGTAGAGAGTGATGAGGTCTCCCCTCAGCATCCTCTTCTCCGGACTTTTCACTTTAGTGAAAAGGCAGATGATGACTCCAACGACCATTCTTCTTTTCTGGTACCTTCATGCAACTTCTCTAAGATCCAAAAGCCCTGGTCTGCAGGGAAAACTTGTTGAGAAAGGCTATTTGCTACATACTTTCAACTGCTAACATCAATGAAGTTTGTAGGCCAGCACCTTTGAAAACCCAAAGCCTAAGTTTAGACTGAGAACCTAAATGTATTCCTACATTCACAACTGGCTTGAGGAAGAAATAGTGAGTGGAGGACAACCCTGGCGAGCAAGGCTGGGCATTACTGGTGCTCCTCATGTGGATTAAAGGTGTGTGTGGCAGTGGTTGCTGGTGAAGGGGAGGTATCAGGGCCCAGAATTGTGCTGCTTCTTCCCATCCCTCAGCATCAGCCCATGTCAAAAACTCGCATAATCTAGGTTGCAACCGCACAGTTTGTGCTAAGTTCAGTGCTGCTGTAGAGGTTACCTTATCAGCAGCTGAACCACATGGCGTAACACTGACAGGGCTATTTCTATACTGTACTGGAGTCATTCCTGCACAGTGACTTCTGTGTAAAATATCCCCTGCTTAGAAAACCAAGTTTTGAAAATATTGAATACAGTTATTGCATGGGGCAGTACTATTCACCCACCAGATAAACCGAGCTTCCGCTTAAAGAAAATGTGGACGCAGTTAATTGCAGGGTAAAACTAAGTTATTGAAACATTAGATATGTGTTATTCTACTTGCACAAAACCAAAAAATCTGGAGGTAAAGTTCCCATGGCAACCTTAGCTCTTTTCTCCTGTGTGCAGTTGATGTGTGTGTATGCTTGTATAAAATAGGGTCACTCATTATCATGGATGTGGTCAGAGTGATTTAGGACTTGCTGATCAGAAACCTCTTGATCAGACCAGAAATCTCATCTTTAAAAGTGGTTTATTTCTGATATTTCTCTAGCCAAGTGTTGCAATGTAGGGGGGATTATAAATTTCTGTCCATTCTGATAAGTACTCATTCTAAAGCAAAATGCCTGAACAATCCATATCTTGTCATAAATCTGATCTGTGACTCTTCAAATTTAGCTGCAGTTTGTGACAGACACCCTGTAGTCATGTATCCTATGAGCTAGTAAGATGAAATCGGCACCCATTTTTTTTTTCGGATGAGCTCAGTGGTATCAAACACTTGATTACACATCACACTTTGATGATAACTCTTAATACTGCAGAGCTAATTTCACCAACAAAGTTTTTTGAAAAGGGCTGAGCACCATTTGCCTATCTGTCAGGGATTATGGATGCTGCAGTCATCTGATGATGTAGCTGAATTGTCTCCAGTCCTCCCATATCACTCGAACCGATGACATTTCCAGTGCACATTCTCATGCAATGCTCCCTTAATCTCTTCATCTCCATCTCCCACCTCTCCCATATTCAGTTTTTCCAAAAGGTGCACATCAGCCATGAGAAAGTGTCTCTCAGGAATGCAGGTGTTAGCAGAGTGAGGGGACTGATGAGCAGCGTTAGGGAGGTGTTTAGTGCTGGTGTAGGGAGAGACTGGCAGCTGTAAGAAATTTGAGCTACTTTGTGTAGGCAGAATGAATAAGGGGAAGTTATGTGAAAAAAGCACATAGTATACTCTTGTGAAATGTGATGGTAAAGGCATTAAAGGGCACTGTTCATTTTATTGCTGTCATGAAATTCAGTGAATGGCATGTGCATGGTAGTGAGCTTTACAAGTACAATGTACAACTACTTGTGTGTGTGTGGTTGCCCTGTAATTCTCTGTTTTCAGTGACATAATTCTTCAGGGTAGTAGCTCAGAAAGAGGATTAATATTTTAGAGGATAAACTGTGGATGTATCATTTTTCTTATATAAATAAATACACATCCCTTCATCTTCTGAAGATGGGCAGATTCTTGCTGAGCTGTTTCATGAAATCAATACAGAAAACATTATATAGAGAGATAAAATAGGCATACTCTATGTATAAATATATTCTCAGCAGACTCACAAAGTAATATGAAGATTTGCAGGCTTTCAAAATACCGAAGATATCAACCTAAAGACAGAAGAAAGAAGAGTTCATTTTATTTAAGAGCTATGAGTATTTAAAGGAGATATAGGTATTAACTCACCAAGAATTCATCTAAAGAGAATTGAGAAATATTCAGAAAGAAACTTCATAAAAATTCTATTCTGTTGTCATTTGGGGGATTAAATGTTATAACACTTAAATTTGGCAAAGTCTTTGAAGAGTGTATCTCCTTTAAATCTAGGAAGGTTGGACCTACTGATGTAAAACAATTATTTCTATTCTTTAAATACTTTATTTTTTTTTCCTGTGAGTCATGAGGTCAAATTCTAATGCTTAGCATTCTGCTAAAATTAAACAGCACAAAGATTTCCTGCCAATATATTTCTGAATTTGTGTATTTTATTTATATAGATATAGCACAAATTCTAAAATGCATATTTATGCCCCTGAAGGCACTAAAAATAGAGCAGTTATATTCCCCAAATGTTTTTCATTGTAATTATATTTCTTTTACGTGTAGTAACATTTGCTTTATTTTCTTATAAAGAAAGAGTTGAAATTTAATGTTAAAACAGGTAGGATGCATTTTAAATGAGTCTCATGACAGAACTCTTTTCAATTAGTCCTCTCTGAGACAGCCAGTGAATGCCTCTGTGTTCACATTAGTAAGACAGTCTCTGGGTCATGGGAGGTGACATCAGATTCCTCTGACTATTTCCAGCTTGCTGAAACCAGACATAGTCTAAAGATGACCTATTGCAAGTGTTATTGAACCAAGGGATTGCTGAGCACAATTTGTAGAAGGAGTTAGAAGGAACAGAGAAAATACACAGAGGAGGAGAGTGAAACACTTCAAAGCCAGCCTCACTGGGAATGAAATTCTCCAGGAAGGTGGAGGACAATGAAAAGAACACCACTCTAGTTTTGCAGGCAGTGAATACCAGCAAACATACTCTTGTTTGATACCTATGTTTGATAGGTTTTGTTGCCTCAGGCAAAGAGACCATAAAACTAAAGTAAAGAAGCTGAAGGAATGTTTAATACCCCATAAGCATGAAATATCAATAGTAGTTTTAATCAGAGATACAAAAGGTTGAGGAAACTGTGAGTGAAGAGCCATTTGGCATTGCTGGAGGGTTGAGTCTGTGATGAGAGATCATGTTGGAACATATGCATTGAGATGTAAGCATAGTCTGCTGTGCTCCCCACGCTGATGGTCCTTGGTGTGCGCCATGGACACACGATGAGTCTCTATTTTGTATTACACCCCGTGTTTGTTTTCTCCCAGTCATCTAACTGGAATTCTTCCAAGAGCATGTCAAAACCCCTTAGCTGTCCTATAGCAGGAAATAGTGGAGAAGGGACTCTCATCCCAATGCATGCAATTGGGAAGGTAAACAAAACTAAGGAATCCCAGAAAGAAAGATGTAAGGATTTGACAAATAAAAGAAGACACCAAGTCCAGGCTCAGAGTAATAGATGAATATCTATTATCCTAATTGAGAATCCCAGTAGTGTAAGAGAAGTGAACTAAGTGTACGGCGTCACAACTCCAACTGTAGCAAAAATGCATGTGGAGTTGCAAAAGCGTTAGTTAACAGAAGCCAATGCTCTGGGTGTCATAAAAGATAACGTGGGAAGAAGGATGGATTAAAGCACTTTGCAAAAGCTGGCAAGAGCAAACAGTGTGTTTTATTCACACAAATCCTCATAGGAACAATGAGCAGCAGTTTGTTAGGAGATAAATGCACTGTTGAACTGAAAGTAAATGGGACATTTATGAAGTTGGACATGGTGTACACTTCATTGTATTATAAGAAACAGTTGTTTTTATTGTCAGAAAAGCACAGGTTTGGATACTAGATAGTAAATTTACTATTAATACTAAAAGAGATCAGTGCTGCACATATCCTAGTAAAGAAGTGCTTTCCAGATCTTGGGGCTCTTGAGGGAGGGAAGGAAAGTATGAGGTGTCATCTCCACTGGACGGCATGGTGCAAAGTGTGCAAAGGCTGACCAGGGAGGGAGGACTCCAAAGAGCAGAGTTTACTCAGGAGACCTTAACATTAAAGGAGTATTGAACTAACTGGATGGATGAACAGTATAGCATGTTTGAGGACTCTCAGCTTGTAATGGTACCAAGGAAAGCATATGTTTTATTAGCTGAAAGAATAGAGAAAAAAAAAAAAAAAAAAAAGTTTCTTTCCCCATCAAGAAACTGTGTTCCTAGAAATGAAGGAAGCAGAGTGGAAGTTGAAAAAATATTCTCCAAGAGTAATAAAACTGCCAAACTGCAGACATTTAGCAGTATTTTATATGTCATAGGGCATAAGAGACATCCACAAATGTGTCTGTGGTAGATACGACACCACAACCATAGGAAACCTTTGCCTTTTAGCAATGACAGATGAAGGCTAGACAGGTCTCTTTGGCACTGAAATGGCATAAACACCCTCATCTCAGTGGCTGAGCATGATTCTAGCCTCCAGAGGCATCAGAGGATGATGGAGACCAACTAATCTCCCATTTGTACACTTAGTTAAATGACCCTTACCTTAAGGATAGGTAGAGCAAGCACACTTATTAGCTTTGCTAGGAGAAAAAGGAATGATGTTTCAGAGAAAATTTATGCCAGGTGTTTTTATGAGCTTGGTGAATCAGCAGATGTCTTAGAGAAACAGTACAAATGTTTCTGCTCATTCAAACCCTGGAAAGCACTTCTTTCCTTATATTGCCATTTGAGTTGTGCTGGACAACTAAAATGTTCCAGTGGGAAGCACATCTGTGATATCCTCACAAGCAGTAGGACCTAGAAAGGTTAGAAAGTCATGACCAGATTGTCTCTGGAAAAACATGGGGTGCTCAGTCAAAGCTGAATGAACTCCTGCTACGTATTACGTTATTTGCTTTTTTGGAGTACTGGTAGGTCATAACACTGATCCAAGTTAACATCCGTAACCTCAACACACGTGGCTTTCTTTGAAGGGAGAGCAACACAGGGAAATTAATCTTACTAACGAGTTTGGGAAGGTGAAAGAATTAGAGGATCTTTATGATCTTCATAGATGAAATACTAAATTGCTTTCAATCCTCTTATTCCACTCCACTCTGCAAAGCCTGGAAATAGTTTCTGCATTACAGGTGATAAAAATTGATCATCAGTTTGCTATATGTACAGCGACTTCAAATGGTTGGCTTAAATATCTCATGTTCCTATTCATAGGGAATGAATAGAAGCTAATATTGACCACAATCCAATTGCCAAAATGGCTTGGTAAATTCCCACTTTTTCTCAGATAAATAACTTTTTTTTTTTTTTTAGTTAAACTGTATGATTCACAAAAAAAAAAATATTAAAATGAAGGTCATTTAGAGTGAACAACCCATGAGAAAAGATGTAAAATATTTTGTATTGGCTTCAGCTGGAAAGCAGAATTGCTGATCTGAAGCCTTGCAGGATATGCCAGAAATACAGCCTATATAATGCAAAAGAGGCTCATGTTGGTTGTTCAGGAAAAAAAAAAAAATATTGTTTACACTTTCAGGGGAAAAATTTGACAAACCTATGTATTTGTGCTTGACTATTGTCCTTACTTTATTAGGAGGTGAAGGTGGAGCTCATGCATATCAAATCCATTTTTGATGTACCTAATGCAACTGTCTGAGAAATATCTGAGAAGAGACCACAGTTTACTGAGCATGAGTTTAAGTAGTTTTCACTAAACATTAGGTTTAATCATGTAGTCTCTTATTCTCACAATTCCCTGTCTAAATGGCTGGTGAAAAGGATGTTAAAAACAAACAAGCAAATGAACAAACAAAGAAAAAAATACTGTTGCAGAATCAATCAGACTGTGTCATTGCTGATAGCTCTGATAAACAGAAATCTGAAAACAAGCATATTTGCATTTCTAGAAACCACTCCTAAAGTCATTGGTGACTGCTAGCTGAAGGAAAAAAAAAAAAAAAAGAAAAAAAAGAAAAAGAAAAAACAAACAAACAAAAAAAAACAAAAACCCACAACATATGGCATAGTAAACTCTACAATTAGTGCTGGGTGATTTTAGCTCAGGTAGTGCATTGTGCACCTCTTGTAGCGGAAAGTGGCTGGGTCTGCACTGTGGTACAGGAGGTAAGTTTGCATGGTCTGGCTCCTGGTCCCTTCTAGAGCAGTTTTGGCCTGGAAGAGACCAGCTGGATTGATCCAAACCAGAGCCAGGGCTTCAGCCAACAGCTAGCATTGAGGCTAGTGAGGGTCCAGGCTTGAGCCTGCTGCTCAGCTGCCTTTTTTTGGAGGTACAGTGGTTTCCAGGAGGAGTTACAATATTACACAGGTTAAGCTAGCCAGCAGCACCAGCAGCAACATCAACAGGGAACAACAAAAACAAGCAGTTTCACAGCTGTTTGACAGCAGCAGTAAGGCTGTTCCAGGTGAGACCTGCTGGTCTGAAGCAACAGCTCTGGAAATCTCCAAACTAATTATACTCTGCTAGTAAGGTTACTTATTAGATTGACCAAAAATACATGAGCCTATATGGTGTTTTTTTAACCATTAATTTGGGGGCTGGGAATGAAAGGCATGCTTTGGGGACTGCTGCTTTAATGGCTGTGTTTTCCAAGCAGTAGAGTGAGCTCTTGCTACCCCTCAGTAAGTACACACAAGGGATGGAGAAGATCCCTTGAAAGACCACTGGACAATGACTGATCTCTGAATGCCACACGAACATCAGTAGCCTGTATTCTTTTTTCCCATTTCATGAATGGTGTCCAAGGATAGGACTGAAGAGCTGTGTTTTTGCAACAGTTATTTCAGCATTTGTTTTACAGAGACAATTAAGTGGAAAAAAAGAGGTGTTTATGGAATCCCAGTTTAGAAACATGATTTTTCTAGGCTAACACTGAAAAGTAATAGGCTGGCAACAGAACAAGCATGTACCCTGCATCCCATGTGAAGATGTGACATCCCTACTCTTGTTTGATACAGTTCTTTCACTTGTCTCCTCACCTTTCTTTTCTTGCACTCGTTCCCTTACTAATCCCATTCCCTCCAGCTCATCCAAGACAGTATTCAGCAGGTACTGATACTATACACTGACTAACCAGGATACCTGCTGCCTCTCTACAGGCAGATTCATACATTAAAGCACAGGTCTGACTGAATTCCAGAGGCTTCTTTGGACCCAGCACTGCTCTTCTCCACAGTTCCTCCCAAACCTTTTGTTTTTACAGAAGCAATTGGCTTAACTGAAGAGAAAAGGCATGATTTTTTATTTATTTATTATTTTTTTTTCTGGGCTTCAGTCCCAAAGTAGATTTCTGCTCTCTCTCACTTTCTCTCGTTCTTTTGAACCCTTCCTTGACTATGCCATTGTGCAATGCTGGATGGCTTTGTAAGTTCCAGTTTTATTCTGTGTCGCAAATATTTGTGTCAGTCAAATATAATGATACAGGGTAACAAGTGCAGCTTTGACTTAGTTATAGCTGCTACTTGACAAAACCATTTTCTGGTGGTTTAGGAGATGAAGCCAGAAGTGTTTTAAGTGCACATGGAAAAGCTGCTGCCTGCTTTGATGGGCCTTTGGGACTTGACTTTTGCTTTAAACCAACAGGGCATGACACATGGAGGCAGTCAGATCCTAGCTGCAGAAATCCCGGACGTAGCACACCATCCCAATTCCTGCATCCAGATCAAGAATTAGAAGGGAAGGCAATTCATAACATGGTTATTATGTAAAACATATGCACAAATTGAGGCATTGTGTACACTAGCATAATTATCCATTGCTGACAATGAATATGCTGGTGCTGAATGTGATTAACCTGCAAGCGCAGCCAAGAACTATTCTTGTTCCAGAGAGCCCATGTTAAACCTGCCTGCTTGTAAAACTGCTTGGCACAGCTTTAATTGCACCCATTGCTGACACCCATTGTCAATAACAAACATTTTTTGCTGCTGTAGACAAGGGTGAAAATGTAAGGATGTTGCAGTGAGCCAAAGCTTGAAAGCCCTCACTTAGCTCGTATGCTCAGGATTTAAACTACTGGGGAAACTTTATGTCTCTGGCTATTTATTATTACATACACCATGTTCTTGGAAACCACTCCACATTTAACAGCAGTTAAACCCATCTGCTGCTCCTGAATTTTCATTTCATTCACAAGCCTGCTTGTTTTAAAAGTATTTTTGGACTCATCACCAATGTGCTATCAAGCTTTTATTATTCTGCTGTAAGTTGGCAAGAAGAAAGACTCAAATTTTAAAAGGAAATGGTAGCCTCCTATATATTTCTCAGCTTTTACTTGAAACTTCTCTTCCCCTCGTTGACATAATTGAAGTTTTTAGTTTAAATGCAGTTATTTGCCACAAAAGTTCAACACCCCATTGCTAAATGCTGATTTTAGTGTTGCTTGTAATTGTGAGTGTGTAAATGCTGCATAATTACCTCATTGGTGTAAGGAATATATTTGAATTTAACAATGTTGATTGCAGATACCATTCAGTATACTGATGTTCCTGTAAGGGCAGATTTTCTTGCCTTATTTACACACAATATCACAATTTTCCTTACACATCTCTTCTCCCTTTTTCTTTACACATCTCTCCTCGCTTTGTTCATGCTTTATTACTATTACTTGGCACAGCAATACTTCAGTGCCCTCTATGTAAGCTTGTCAGGGATTTTGTAGTTCCTTGAGATTTTCACATGATCTTCTTCAATTTCTGAAGATTTTTTTTCAAGCAGAAAACTCTATTTTCCTCAGTTTTCTTTGGGTGGCTGACTTGTAGGATACTGTCTGATGTTCTTGTATGAAAGTAAATTTTGTTGGACTTCCCAGTATTAAATATGTGCCCTTCCTTCTCCATGGCAATAAATAGATCCTGCTTTAATCCACAGATTCACAAGGCTTTCCAGAGAGTGGTCCAGTTTAGATGTATGCAAGGTCTTCAAAAGAGGAATACTTGAACACTGAAAACAGTTTGTCTTTAAGTCTTGTGTAAAAGTTTGACTGTTTTTTGTTTTTATTTTAAGGTGAGCTGTACTGAGGGATCACAAGTGTCATACTTGTTCATAACATTTAAGATATCTGAAACACTTTTTTTTGTTTGTTTCTTTTTTAATTAAAGAGCAGGAGATTTAAATTTTCTATACAATAAAACTCCAAAACTTTATATTTAAAGTATATATTTATAATATATATCATTAGTGTCAATGTCACTGTCTATTATTAAATAAAAGACCTTAAAAATAATAAAATGAAGACTCTGGGGTGAGATTCAGTTGCCTAAGATAGGCATAAGGTGCTATTTTAAATGTCCTGCAAGATCTAAGATGTTCCTGTGGCTGTCAGAAATGACAGATGGAAACCCACACCCTTCTGAAGCAGCAGCTGGAGATAAAGTGATACCTTACTGCATTTAATGACACTAGAAAACTCTGTTTGGGAAACTCATGCTAGCTCACCTTTAGGGTTGTTGTACTTATACTCTACGATGCCTAAGACTAATGTTGTTTTATAAACGCTCCCTCACTGCTGTTTGAGTAGAATTTATTCAAGAGCCTATTTTTACAAAGGGGATTCCATTTCTACACCATAGATCCACTCAGTGCAATTTGTACAATTTTGATTTGAAAGCAGGTATATATATATGCATATATTAAATTAGCACAGAGGAAATATGCCTTTTGCTGTTGGCAGGCTATTAATCATCTGGTTCTGAATTAAAATTGCTGAAATTACTAGGAAATAAACTTCTGATGGAGAAAAGCTATGGAGTCATAGCATGTGGGGCTGGAAAGGGTTTGTTTCAAGGTTTCAGCATCCTAGCAGTTAGGGACATTTTCCATAGTTTCCTGTTTAGGATGATATCTTTGGTTTCTGGCCTCAGTGGAGGCAACTGATCACTATCCCCATGTAATATCCTGTCTTTGGTCTTTCCTAGGCTGTGATTTCTAAACACCTCATCACTCTTTTTCCTCTTCTGTATATTTTCTTCATTTTTGTTCAGTACCTACCTCAAAACACAGTGTCCCCAAAATGATACGGTTCTGCTGGTATCTCATCATCAATGATTACAGCACACTAGTTATAACCTATTGTCCTTATACATAGATATTGTTAATATTTTAAAGGAAAGCTGTTTTGCAACAGAACCTCATTCTTGGCTCCTCTTTAGTTAATGATCTCCATAAATATATTCCTTACTTATATTTTTGCATTTAATATTTCCTTCCTCAGAGCAGTTCTTAGTGCTCCATGAGCATTTCTCCTATGTTTATGAATCTCTACATTTCTTTTTGTAAGTCTC
Organism: Anser anser; assembly: GCF_964211835.1. Taxonomy (NCBI): domain Eukaryota; kingdom Metazoa; phylum Chordata; class Aves; order Anseriformes; family Anatidae; genus Anser; species Anser anser. The sequence goes on along the minus strand of NC_139720.1, from coordinate 205,971,156 downwards.
CAGAATCTATTCTACAAACTAAACTAAACATACTTATATGCCATGGTTGAAGTACATCAGCCCTGGTGGGCTTGTCCATTTAGTGCTTCCCAACCACCCCTGGTAGGCTTGGTCCTGTGTGGAAATCCATAGCCACTCACAGAATCACAGAATTGTTGGGGTTGGAAGGGACCTCGAAAGATCATCGGATCCAACCCCCCTGCCAAAGCAGGTTCCTTAGAGCAGGCTGCCCAGGTAGGTGTCCAGATGGGCCTTGAATATCTCCAGAGAAGGAGACTCCACAACTTCCCTCCACTCATTACACTGAATATTCCAGATTTTGTCATGTGAAAAAAATCCTGTCCATATTAGTTTGATTGAATATTCAGATCTAAATCCATCCTAGTTACATAAGGCATGGTAGGAATGCATCCTCCAAAGGGCAATTCAGGGCATTTAAGCTTTGAACCACACTCAGGAGTTTCCTGTGTTTCAAAGGACTCTGCTCCCAGCTGGTACATCCAAATGCCTGAAGTTTGACAGCATCAGCATAAACCTCAGCTCTTAATAATAATGTTTTATGACAGCAGTAATCCTTTCAAGCAGAGCTAGAAGTCCCTTTTCTTTAGACTATACTTAACATTTAAAATGTTATACTTTTTTTTTGTTTGTTTATATAATTAGTAGCCATTCTTTATACTGACAGTGTTTCAAGACTTCCCTGAATGCCTTGTTAGCCTGGTGGTTTTATGCTTACAGGTAAAAAGACAAAATCTTGCAGATAAGAATGAAAAAATACTGGTGTTTGTCCTTTTGCGTTAAAAAAGTAGTATCTTTTAAAAGTATCTTATTAAAAAAAAAAAGTCTATAAAGTAGTATACTACAAGGTGAGGATAAACTTTACATAAACGTCATAAAGAATATAGACTTTGTAAAAATGCTTTTCAGTACTTTAGGTATTAAACATTCTATCTATCTGTATATATAAAAACCACTAGATGCATAGCTACAGACATGATAGTTTTGCTGTTAACAAACTCTGTGATCCTTGCAACGTATCTCTCCCTTTTACTTAACAGAGCTCTCTTGTATTGTTTGGTAGGAACTCGTGTTTTCTCCAATGGCATTGACTCATGCCTAGTGAGGGGCCTGAATTCATTGCAGAGCTTCCATTTCATACACACACACACAAAAAGAAGCCTGATATTCATTAAAAACAAACGTATAGTTTCCTACTGTTAAAACTTCACAAATTCGTAGTGATAATTGGAGTAGGTTTTAAAATATGGAAGCAACAAAGTTATTTCTAATTTTAGCTAGAAAAGGGTGGACTATCAAGAAAATGTTTATTTATTCCTTATAGCATTTTTGCTTGATTTGCTAATAATTACTTGAGATTGGTAGATGTTGCATACTAAAAATATACTGAAGTACAGTAATGCAGCATTAATTCTTGTAAAATATATCTCCCTTGATTGTTCTTCCTTGAAGGAAAAACAGCTATTTAATAGATACCTATAATCAATAGTATTTACTTGCCTTTTTGAATATTGTATAATATAATACTATTTCATTTATGTTAAAAAGCCTCTGGAAACTTCAGCCTGTAATAACACCAATTTACAGCTTGAAGGGAATAAATGGCATGCCAGATATATTCCCAGGGCGGTTATAGCAGGAAAGACCCCTAACCCCTGAAAAACAGCCTGGGAAGCAAAACCACGCAACTAAGCACCGTATGCAAACACAATGAAAAATCTGAGTTTGGAACATGTCCTGAGTAGATGTCTCTATGTACTTCCAGAAAGGCCAAGAGGAAGAGAATCCCACAGGTAGAGGCCTTCAGCTGGGACCTTTTCCTGAAATGGAATGGACTAATGCACAGGTGAGAGTAGAGCACTGAGCTGTGGATAAAAAAAAAATAAATAAAAAGTGAGGAAAGGAAATAGTTTCTGGACTGCTGCTTCAGAGTTTTGACATTTATTTTTATTTATTTATTGAACACCTCAGTAACTGGCAAAATGCTGTAGCATATAAGAGGTTCTGCCTCAGTTACATAGTGATCAAACTGAAAACAATTTGGACTTTTTGAAAAACAATTGGCTTCACCGGGCTTATGACATCTGACCAAGTCAATGGTGATAGCCAATCGAGAGACTCTTCCCGAATGCAGTCCTTCTAACTGGTTTTGGATGTCTCCTATAGATTGAGATGGATTGTGCCAGAAAAATGATTGTCTCTCTCCATTGTCTATACTTTCTTTATGGTCAAATAACATGTTAGTGCCTAGATTTTAGATATCTCATGTGATCAGGAAAATTTCACCTTTTTGTTTTTGAAATGTCTTTATTCTCTTTTGGACTTGCAGTGATGCAATCAATCTCTTAGTTGTAACAGGCAGGACCAACCTGAGATACAGGAAAGGAAAACTAAGTATATTTGTGCTGAATGGTGCTGCTATCATGGACCTGAGAAGCCTTACAGACAACAGAATTGATGAAGATGTTTTATTTGTTTTATTATATATATATATATTATATATATATATTTTATCAAAGAGCTCTTTCAGTAAAGGAGTTGTCACTGAAGCTACTAGTATGAAAAAAAGATCCAATTCAAACAAACAAACAAGCAAACAAAAAAGCCAATGAGTTCGTTGCATGATATTACTAACCTCCATAAATGTCTGTTATCAAAATATTCAGTTTAGTTTACACTGCATTTGTGTTCTCGGTTTTCAGTGTATGACCTCCCGCCATTATGGTAATAGACAAGAGAGAAACTTGATATTTTGGTTGCTTGCCAGCTAGGTCCTTTGGAATCTCATGAGAAAAAGGAGACAGGTTAGGATTTCAGGATAATGCTCACTAATGGGATATTTCTGGTAAAAGTATTCTAAAGGGATATATTGTTGATGTCCAAAATGCTATCATTTGATTTCAGAGTTAACAAGACACAGGGATAAACAGGGCAGGTGATAATTCTGAGTGACCCTTGCAGAGCTCTCTGCCAGATGGACATCAATTTATAACAGCTTATGATGTCTAAGTAATTTTCATAAATGTAAGGGCCAAAAATACGTGGCATTTAAGGTGGCAACCCAAGATGAATTCAGTGGTACATATAATGGATAAGAACTCTTACAGTATGTATCTGAACACTCATTTTCTGCCTCCTAGGATTTTGCAAAAGGTCTAATGAAGCTTATTTTTTGGTTTATTTTGGATGCACATAACTAATTTTTACTTCTTTTTTTAACACCTTCAAAGAAGAAAAATGAAGCTAGTCAGTCACTGTTTAATTAATTGTGTCATTTATTCACACAAAGATGAACAAAAACTCTAATACTTCTTCAATACTGAGTGGCACACAGTAGGAGGAAAGTGCTGTTTGCTCCTTAACAAGCCCATATGGTAGTAGGAGATCCAGTGTCCCTACTATGCAAACAGAACTGAATCTTTAAAAGCATGTTAAACAACATCTGTCAGTGATAAAATAAGTAAATCAGAAGGCTCATTACTTGATAACTTTCACCTAAGAGCCATAAAAAGGAGATTGACGAGATTTGTTAGAATATTTTTCAAATTCTGGAGTATGAGTATCATACTATTTATTTTTCTTTTTTAAATAATGCTACAGAGCAGGTTAGCTAGATGTCATCCCTGGATAAATATAGGAATGATTAATGAGGATTTAGCTAAGAAAGCAAGTGTAAGAATAAATTTATGGTAAGAATAAATTAATGATAGTCAGCATAGTTTTAAAGCAAAGCAATTATATTAGATAAACTTCATTTTAGAATGTGAATTTGCTTGATGAATGGCCCTAAATGTGGTTTAGGCTTTTGTAAAGCATTTGATTTAATATTACATTGTATCTTGTTTAGATAAATAACAGTATACTATATCAAAATAATATTCATTAAGGACTGCTTAGCTGACATCTCAAAGTGCTAGTCAATGAGAAATGACCCTCGCGTGGAAATACTGAGAGATAGTCTCCCACGATTTAGAACTGGCTGTGGACAACATATTTCAATATTTTCTCAAATTACTTGGAAAGTGAAATAAATTCATGGATGGCAAAATTTGCCCATCATGCAAAGATTGAAAAAGCAGAAAAAGAGGAGGGCACAGCAGTCAAGCAGAGCAGTCCAGTTACAGTCTGGCATGGTAAAACAGAATCCACTCAAAGAAAATGATTATTACTTGGAAGAGAAAGATTACACAGCCAGAGGGAAGCAATGCCACCCACACATACACAGAGGGGACGCCTATGCTGGAAATGAGTGACTCTAAGATGGTTTCAGAGGAAAGAAACAGCTCAGCAGGAGCTTATACAATGAACATTTAATGTTAAAGAAAGGACTAAGAGTTAAGAATAAGGAGGTGGCTTCATTCGTCTATGCAACAACAGTGAGATAATGCAAAATATCATGCCAAGTTTTGGAGTCTATACTTTTAAAATATATTGAATATATTTATAGAAAGAGAACAGAGACTAGAGAAAAAATCCTCCAGAGAGAGACATAACTTTATGACAGCGTGTTCCTGTGGGGAGACTGGAAATAAGGGGATTCTTCAGTGCAGCAGAGAAAAGCAGAAACAAATGCTGGACAGGCTTTTTCTAGCAGTGAGAACATTGGACAAATTATCGAGGGAAGTGGTAGATCTCCACTGCATTACGTTTTCAAGATTAGATGCTTTTCTGAAATAGGTACACACACTTTAGTTTAAGGTAAGTTACTGTTGTCAGTGTTATGAGATGCCGTATGTTAGGCTAAACTCAGTGATATAATGATACATTCTGCCTTGAACTCTGAACATTTCAGGTACATATTCACTGCTCCAGCACACTCAGCAAATTCTTCTCAATGCAGGAATATGGGATTAAATGATAGAGGTGAGTGAGATTCCACTTATGTAACTAAGGCAGTTTATCACCTTCTTCCCCAGCTACTAGCTCAAATGAAAATATGTGGAGTTGTATTACTTGGTCTAATGAGAGCATTTACTTCCTTTCACCTTTCTTCTTGTGGGTGGATGGAGGCCAGCAATGCTTTTCTCACTCTGTGTTTTGCTTGGCTTGAGATTTTCAGCTTGCATTTCAATGCAGGCATGAATCAATCACACATTACCTGTGGCTACCCTTTGAAAGTTCAGTAGAAATAATTGCTGTCAATCTCTTAGCTGAAGGGGCTTCTCTCATAAAATACACCTGTATTTTATGTCATCCACACTTCTATTATTAATATCCCAGGGGAAAAAAAAAAGTCAGTGTCATAAAACATCCTCTAGGTTCACTTTTTTGCTTTTTTATTTATTTATTTTTTTTAAATTCGATACACCAGATAGATAAAGAGCTCAGTACAGCCATCTCCTGGCCAAAATGTGTGGAGAATGAAGGCTAAATCCTGCCAATATCACTGATTTTTGAATTAGTGTTCCTTCATTGATTTGTAATCTGGAGTTGGTAAATTTTGATTAAAGCCAGAAGATCTCTTTGACAGGGTTTGATATTGTATCTGTGTTGTGTGACTGTTTGCCATCTACATCTCTGTGATATTTTGTGTGGTCTTTAAAATGGAATTCTGGACTTTCTAGACTTGAGACACATTGTTTCTATTCCTGGCTTTGCAACCAGTCTCTTGGCTCATTTTGTGAGCTTGCTTCATTTTCTTTGCCTTTGTTTTCCATCTATAAAAGGGAAATAACATTTTCCTTTCTTTTGAAATGTGCTTTGAGATGAAAGCCAAGCATCATACTGACTGAAGAGCCATTAGATTTTTTTCTATCTGTTTTACATATAAGTAATTCATTACTGCAGACTATTACAGATACTCTCAGTGCAGTGAATGATCTCTTCTCATACAATAACATTCTAGCACATTTAGAGGTAAGGGGAAACTGAGACCCCCTGCCTACAAGTCTATAGGTGCACTGTTCAATCCCTAGAAAAAGTATAATTAAAATGAGTTTTAATTTGCCCTCCCCAGACCCCTACACCCCATTTTAGCATTTCTTTTATGGCCCCCTGCTTGATTTGGATTGCATATAAACTATTGTCCTGGTTCCAGTTAGGACAGAGTTAAGTAGCTCATAGTAGCTGGTAGGGTGCTATGTTTTGAATTAGGATGAGAAGAGCGCTGATAACATGCTGATGTTTTAATTGTTGCAGAGCAGTGTTTACACCAGGCCAAGGACTTTTCGGCTTCTTGCTCTGTCCTGCCAGCGAGCAGGCTGGGGGTGCAGCAGGAGCTGGGAGGGGACAGACCCAGGACAGCTGACCCAAACTGGCCAAAGGGGTATTCCATACCATCTGACGTCATGCTAAACAATATATAGGGGTGGCTGGCCGGGGTGGGGGGCCGGCTGCTCGGGGATAGGCTGGGCATCGGTCAGCGGGTGGTGAGCAATTGCATTGTGCATCACTTGTTTTCTTACACATTATTATTGTTAATACTATTACCATTATCACTATTATTATTATTATTGTTATTATTATTTTCCTGTCTTAATAAACTGTCTTTATCTCAACTCACAGGCTTCACTTTCCCGTTTCTCTCCCCCATCCCAGAGAGGGAGGGGGGAGGGTGAGCGAACGGCTGTGTGGTGTTTAGCTGCCAGCCGGGTTAAACCACAACAGTCTTTTTGGCGCCCAATGTGGGGCCCGAAGGGTTGAGATATCGACAAATCTGACCAGAGTGTGTTAAACTAAAATTGGTATAAGTATTGGACCTGCTTAATAGTTGCTAGTCACGATGTTGATTGCCTTAATCTCCAGTCTGCTGTACCTGTATTCCAAATTGAGTTTTATGGTGCGTTACTTTCTGTATGTGCTCCCTGTTGCACTGTTCATCCTTTCCGGGCCCTGGTTTAAGATTGTTATGGTACTGTGCGGTGTAGCAATGGCTTATGAAATGATGAAATATCTGGTCATGACTTTAACCTGGTATTTGTACTCAGCACTGACATCGACTCTATACTTTGGAACCCATATCTCGGAAACTATTAGCAATTACACCTATTGCCTGTTTTCGTTAGGGAGCCAATCTGTGAAGGGGACAGGGGAAGACATGTTTCCCTACCTGTTCACTCTCCCTTTCTCCTTCACCACCACCCTCTTATCCCCCGAGTTAGTTACGGTGGTTCTCCGAGATGTTGAATATCCTTGGGATACTCAGACCAGCCTGCTCTTGTTGTTATGTCTCCTGAATGCGCTTCAGATTTTGTGGAGGGTTAAACAACTACTTAGGAATCTCATCCGGAGATCTGTCTTGAGGCGGGATAGTTGCGAGTGGCAGGGAGTGTGGGAGGATATGGGCAGGTTTCTAGAGCAGTGGTCACCTCCAGTGTTTTGGACATTCACCCCTGAACAACTGCAAAATCCTAAAAAGCTGGCAGAATGCTTGAAAAAAAGGTGTCACGACTCTGGCAGTTCCAAAGTGACACAAATCACTGTAGCGTGCTGGGGTCTGGCTTGTGCCTATCGAGCTGCAATTGATGCTACTAGCAACCTAGCTCCAGCTCCTGTAGCCGTTCCAGCTGCAGCTCCTGCAGCTACTCCAGCTCCAGCTCCTGCAGCCGCTCCAGCTCCTGCAGCCGCTCCAGTTCCAGCTCCTGCAGCTACTCCAGCTCCAGCTCCTGCAGCCGCTCCAGCTCCTGCAGCCGTTCCAGTTCCAGCTCCTGCAGCCACTCCAGCTCCAGCTCCTGCAGCCGCTCCAGCTCCAGCTCCTGCAGCCGTTCCGGCTCCTGCAGCCGCTCCAGCTCCAGCCCCTGCAGCCGCTCCAGCTCCTGCAGCTGCCCCAGCTCGTGCAGCTGCTCCCACTCCTGTGGCTGGGTCAGAGAAACGAGCTGTAGCAGTGCAAGTTGACCCCGCAGAGGGTATTCCAAGCCCTGTGGCAGACCCTGTGTCTGGGTCAGAGAAACGAGCTGTAGCAGTGCAAGTTGACCCCGCAGAGGGTATTCCAACCCCTGTGGCAGACCCTGCGTCTGGGTCAGAGAAACGAGCTGTAGCAGTGCAAGTTGACCCCGCAGAGGGTATTCCAACCCCTGTGGCAGACCCTGTGGCTGGGTCAGAGAAACGAGCTGTAGCAGTGCAAGTTGCCCCTGTAGACAAGGTGAAAAAATGGTATAGAGGCTCAGGTCGTTTAAAACGCAGACAGTCTTCTGCTAAGTCTGGGCGTAGTGAAGACGAGGCTGGGCCATCAAAGGTGCAGGAGACTGAAGATGAGGATGAGGATGGCGAAAAATCAACAGTAACTACCCGGACTCCATACCAGCCATCAAAGGTGCAGGAGACTGAAGATGAGGATGAGGATGTCGGAAAATCAACAGTAACTACCCGGACTCTACACCGGCCATCAAAGGTGCAGAAGACTGAAGATGAGGATGAGGATGTCGAAAAATCAACAGTAATTACCCGGACTCTATACCAGCGTGAGCTACGAGATGTGCGAAAAGATTTTGGTCGCTGTATAGGCGAGCAGCTTGTCACCTGGCTGCTCCGGTGCTGGGACACGGGAGCCAATTATGTGGAATTGGAGGGCAAGGAAGCCAGGCGGCTGGGATCCCTTGCTAGGGACGCATGCATTGACAAAGCAATTGGAGATGGAGCACAATCTCGCAGCCTCTGGAGGCGTCTCCTGTCAGCTGTGAAGGAAAGGTATCTCTTCAAGGAAGAACTTGTATGTTTACCAAGCAAATGGACCACCATGGAGAAGGGAATTCAGTACCTGAGGGAATTGGCCGTACGGGAAGTAATTTATAAGGACCTAGACGACGCACAAACATCCGCAGATCCAGATGCAGTCCGGTGTACACTACCCATGTGGCGGAAGTTTGTACAGAGTGCCCCATCATCATATGCCAGCTCATTGGCAATGCTAGCCTGGAAAACGGAGGAGAATCCCACAGTGAATGAAGTGACTAAAATACTCCGGCAGTACGAAGGAAATCTCTCCTCTTCCCTAAAGGCCTGTGTCTCAGCTGTGGAGAAACTCTCTGAAGAGGTCCACCAACTTAAAGAGAATTTATCTTCCCCTCCACCTGAACGAACCAGTGTCCACCAGCTAAAAGAGAATGCTTTAGAGAAACTTTCTGAAAAGATCCACCAACTTGAAGAAAGATTATCTTCCCCTTCACCTGAACGAACCAGTGTTCACCAGCTAAAAGAGAATGCTTTGGAGAAACTTTCTGAAAAGATCCACCAACTTGAAGAAAGATTATCTTCCCCTTCACCTGAACGAACCAGTGTCCACCAGCTAAAAGAGAATGCTTTGGAGAAACTTTCTGAAAAGATCCACCAACTTGAAGAAAGATTATCTTCCCCTTCACCTGAACGAACCAGTGTCCACCAGCTAAAAGAGAATACCTTGGAGAAACTTTCTGAAGAGATCCACCAACTTAAAGAGAGTTTATTTTCCTCCCCACCTGTACAAACCAGTGTCTCAGCTATTAGGGGTAAACGTTCATCTATGCAAGGAAGACAATATGGTGGGCACACACACCGCGCCACCCTGTGGTTTTACCTACGTGACCATGGAGAGGACATGAGAAAATGGGATGGAAAATCTACTGCGACCCTAGAGGCACGGGTACGTGAATTGCAAAGGAAAACAATTGGGAAAAAGGAGTTCTCTGAAAGGTTTGCTGCTCCAACTTCCAGCAGGCAGTCCTTTAAACACAGAAATGAAGATTCTGACCAGGACTAGAGGGGCCCTGCCTCCAGCCAGGGGGAGGAAAGGGACAATCGAGTTTATTGGACTGTGTGGATTCGATGGCCTGGCACGTCAGACGCACAGAAGTATAAGGCTTTGGTAGACACCGGTGCACAATGTACTCTAATGCCATCAAGCTATAAAGGGCCAGAGCCCATCTGTATTTATGGTGTGACGGGGGGATCCCAGCAGTTAACTGTATTGGAGGCTGAAGTGAGTCTAACCGGTAATGAGTGGCAAAAGCACCGTATTGTGACTGGCCCAGATGCTCCGTGCATCCTTGGCATAGACTATCTTAGAAGAGGATATTTCAAGGACCCAAAAGGGTTCCGCTGGGCTTTTGGCATAGCTGCTTTGGAGACAGAGGACATTAAACAGTTGTCTACCTTGCCTGGTCTCTCAGAGGACCCTTCTGTTGTGGGGTTGCTGAGGGTTGAAGAACAGCAAGTGCCGATCGCTACCACAACTGTGCACCGGCGGCAATATCGCACCAACCGAGACTCCCTGAGTCCCATCCATAAGCTAATTCGTCAACTGGAGAGCCAAGGAGTGATCAGCAAGACTCATTCACCTTTTAATAGTCCCATATGGCCAGTGCGAAAGTCTAATGGTGAGTGGAGACTAACAGTGGACTATCGTGGCCTGAACGAAGTCACGCCACCACTGAGTGCTGCAGTGCCGGACATGCTAGAACTCCAGTATGAACTGGAATCAAAGGCAGCCAAGTGGTATGCCACAATTGATATCGCTAATGCATTTTTCTCCATCCCTCTAGCAGCACAGTGCAGGCCACAGTTTGCTTTCACTTGGAGGGGAGTCCAATATACTTGGAATCGGCTGCCCCAGGGGTGGAAACACAGCCCTACCATTTGCCATGGACTGATCCAGTCTGCGCTGGAGCAGGGGGAAGCTCCTGAACACCTGCAGTACATCGATGACATCATTGTGTGGGGTGACACTGCAGAAGAAGTTTTCGAGAAAGGGAAGAAAATAGTCCAAATCCTTCTGAAGGCTGGTTTTGCCATAAAACAGAATAAAGTTAAAGGACCTGCACGAGAGATCCAGTTTTTAGGAATAAAATGGCAAGATGGACGCCGTCAAATCCCAATGGATGTGATCAACAAAATAACAGCTATGTCTCCACCAACTAGCAAAAAAGAAACACAAACTTTCCTAGGTGTCGTGGGGTTTTGGAGAATGCATATTCCAAATTACAGTCTGATTGTAAACCCGCTCTACCAAGTAACCCGTAAGAAGAATGCTTTTGAATGGGGCCCTGAGCAACGACAAGCCTTTGAACAAATTAAGCAGGAAATAGTTCATGCAGTAGCCCTCGGGCCAGTCCGAACAGGACCAGATGTAAAGAATGTGCTCTACACCGCAGCCGGAGAGAATGGTCCCACCTGGAGCCTCTGGCAGAAAGAACCTGGGGAAACTCGAGGTCGACCCCTGGGGTTTTGGAGTCGGGGATACAGAGGATCTGAAGCCCGCTATACTCCAACTGAAAAGGAGATATTGGCAGCATATGAAGGAGTTCGATCTGCTTCGGAAGTGGTCGGTACTGAAGCGCAGCTCCTCCTGGCACCCCGACTGCCGGTACTAGGCTGGATGTTCAAAGGAAGGGTCCCCTCTACGCATCATGCAACTGATGCTACATGGAGCAAGTGGGTTGCACTGATTACTCAGCGGGCTCGAATAGGAAACCCCAGTCGCCCAGGAATCTTGGAGGTGATTATGGACTGGCCAGAAGGCAAATACTTTGGGATATCACCAGAGGAGGAGGTGGTTCATGCTGAAGAAGCCCCCCTGTACAACAAGCTACCAGAAAATGAGAAGAAATATGCCTTGTTCACTGACGGGTCCTGTCGTATTGTGGGAAAGCATCGGAGATGGAAAGCTGCTGTATGGAGTCCTACACGACGAGTTGCAGAAGCTGCTGAGGGAGAAGGTGAATCGAGTCAGTTTGCAGAAGTAAAAGCCATTCAGCTGGCTTTAGATATTGCTGAACGAGAAAAGTGGCCAGTTCTCTATCTCTATACTGATTCATGGATGGTAGCAAATGCCCTGTGGGGGTGGTTACAGCAATGGAAGCAGAACAACTGGCAGCGCAGGGGCAAGCCCATCTGGGCTGCGGCATTGTGGCAAGATATTGCTGCCCGGGTAGAGAACCTGGTTGTAAAGGTACGCCATGTAGATGCTCATGTGCCCAAGAATCGGGCTACTGAAGAACACCAAAACAACCAGCAGGTGGATCAGGCTGCTAAGATTGAAGTGGCTCAGGTGGACCTGGACTGGCAACATAAAGGTGAATTATTTATAGCCCGATGGGCCCATGACACCTCAGGCCATCAAGGTAGAGATGCAACCTACAGATGGGCTCGTGATCGAGGGGTGGACCTGACCATGGACACTATAGCACAGGTTATTCATGACTGTGAAACATGTGCTGCAATCAAGCAAGCCAAACGGTCAAAACCTCTTTGGTATGGAGGACGATGGCTGAAATATAAATATGGAGAGGCCTGGCAGATTGATTACATCACACTCCCTCAAACCCGCAACGGCAAGCGCCACGTACTTACAATGGTGGAAGCAACCACCGGATGGCTGGAAACATATCCTGTGCCCCATGCCACCGCCCGGAACACTATCCTGGGCCTTGAAAAGCAAGTCTTATGGCGACATGGCACCCCAGAGAGAATTGAGTCAGACAACGGGACTCATTTCCGAAACAACCTTATAGACACTTGGGCCAAAGAACATGGTATTGAGTGGGTGTATCACATCCCCTATCATGCACCAGCCTCTGGAAAAGTTGAACGATACAATGGACTGTTGAAGACTACACTGAAAGCAATGGGTGCTGGGACGTTCAAAAATTGGGATACACATTTGGCAAAGGCCACCTGGTTAGTCAATACCAGGGGATCTGCCAACCGAGCTGGACCTGCCCAATCAAACCTGTTACGCACTGTAGAAGGGGATAAAGTTCCTGTAGTGCACGTAAGAAACATGCTGGGTAAAACAGTCTGGGCTACTCCTGCCTCAGGAAAAGGCAAACCCATTCGTGGAATTGCTTTTGCTCAGGGACCTGGATGCACTTGGTGGGTAATGCAAAAGAATGGGGAGGTCCGGTGTGTACCTCAAGGGGATTTGATACTGGGTGAGAATAGCCCATGAGTTGAATTGTAGTATGTTAATTATTATATAATAATGTATGTCATCACTACCATGATTGCTATATATCATAGATGAAAATGGTGATTAATTAGAATGTATTGGACAGAGTGTAACCTGAGCATGACATAAATGGTATGGAATAAGGGGTGGATATCTGTCCTGGTTCCAGTTAGGACAGAGTTAAGTAGCTCATAGTAGCTGGTAGGGTGCTATGTTTTGAATTAGGATGAGAAGAGCGCTGATAACATGCTGATGTTTTAATTGTTGCAGAGCAGTGTTTACACCAGGCCAAGGACTTTTCGGCTTCTTGCTCTGTCCTGCCAGCGAGCAGGCTGGGGGTGCAGCAGGAGCTGGGAGGGGACAGACCCAGGACAGCTGACCCAAACTGGCCAAAGGGGTATTCCATACCATCTGACGTCATGCTAAACAATATATAGGGGTGGCTGGCCGGGGTGGGGGGCCGGCTGCTCGGGAATAGGCTGGGCATCGGTCAGCGGGTGGTGAGCAATTGCATTGTGCATCACTTGTTTTCTTACACATTATTATTGTTAATACTATTACCATTATCACTATTATTATTATTATTGTTATTATTATTTTCCTGTCTTAATAAACTGTCTTTATCTCAACTCACAGGCTTCACTTTCCCGTTTCTCTCCCCCATCCCAGAGAGGGAGGGGGGAGGGTGAGCGAACGGCTGTGTGGTGTTTAGCTGCCAGCCGGGTTAAACCACAACAACTATGTTCTATAAGTTTGAGGTACCACAAAAGTAGATTCTATTCTACTTGCCCTGCATCATTCACTGGGAAAAAGGGACTCTTACCTCCAGTTGGGCAAGGATGGAAAGGTCCATTGCTCAGTTGTGAAATTTTCAAAAACAAATAATCAAACAAATCATGTTTTCATGCTTTTTGTTCCATTCACCAGCAAAATCTGTCTTTGTCTTAATGTCTAAAAACATTCAATGGCTACATAAATAGGTGTCAAAGTCTTTGGTCAAGTGCTAATGAAAACTTTTGAACAGTTGTGGTTTTGGTGTCCATCTCTTTCTGTTGTCTCTTGTTTTACTCTCAGATTGGAAACTATTTGAAGTTTAGCCACTTCATTTTTATTTCTGAATTTGCCGAAAGCCTTCAACATTGGAGTTCTAGTCCTTAACACTGACACCAAGATGTAGTGATGGATATAGGGCTAATGAAAAGTTAACATTCTTTGCATGATCTTAACGTTTCATCTGGGAAAAGTGGAACTGGACTCCTATACTCCTTATTGTCATTTGAAAAACCCACTAGAGAAAATAGGCAGAATCTGAGTCTCAAAAGCTGTCTGAGTTAAAGTAGAATTTCTCTGATGTACAGTTTCACTTCCTTTCTGTATTTGGGGTCATACTTATTAACTAACATAGCTGTTTAGATTTTTCCCCTGCTAACTTTTTAGAAACGAGTCTTTGGTCTTTCCTATAAACCAATATAGAATTGTCAATTTACTCATTTTTTTTATGAATAATTTTGTACAAAAAACATTGCATAGGTATCACGTCTAATTTTGCCTGTGGTACCTTTTTATTATTTATGATTACTCAAGAGTAGTAGAGGAAGTGGAGGTATATTTTATCAGGTTTTTCCCCCTTTCTCTCATGGTGTCAGCCAATGTTCCCTTCTGGTCTCTCTGATGGACTTTGGCAGATCAGGCTGTCTGGCTTACTCCCCTTATGTCATTGGCCTTTCAACCTCACCAGCTGAGCAGAAGCATTTGCTTCCCTTCCTATTGAAGAAAATGATAAAACCTCAAATGACATAAATGAATACAAGATCTCATCTACTATTTCTAGATGAACACTAACAAAACAAGTAATGTTTGAGGGGTTTCATTATTGAATAGCTGTCTTCTGGCTTGAATACTACTGAAAATTGTTGTTTTTCAGAAACAGGTAGTTAGTGTTATTAAAAAGGGGTATTATTTTGGGGCAATAGTTTCAAGGTGAAAGTTTTTAAGTTGTGGGGTGGCTTCTATTAACAGACATCACTGATATTTCTAGTGCTATTAGAAATATATATCAATAAACTATCAGTAGTGGTCCCTGCAGAAACTCACATTTTCTCTGAAATTATTTAGTTCTATTTTCCACTCCTCTGCATAGAATTGTGTTTGTTAGACCTTTCGGTTACTGCAACCAAACCCTAGAGCCTTATATAATTGTACATCTCATTTGCAATCAACAGCAAAGGTAACTGCTGTTTTTAATCCTCAATTAAGTAATTCTCACATACTTTCCTGGAGAGGTCTAATATGAATATGGTGTTAGTGTCAAAGAAAACTGAATATACAGTTGGTAGTTTTGCTCAACAAAACTGAGGGAGATACTGGTGATATCAGTATTTTGTCTTACTTGCCCATGTTATATGGGGCAAAGTGAATGCTGGAGATTGAAATAAGTTTTTGTACTAGTTATTTATGATGTTTTTCATTCCTGTGATGTCATGCAGTGTAGGTTGTTTAATTTACAGCAACCCAATGATCTGGGGTTAAATGTTACAGGGGCAATGAAGAGGTTGTTCTGCTTTTAATTGATGCTGTGACCTACATTTTTCCCCAAGGCACCACAGCCATTTTTCAGAAAAATCCTGTTAATTGTAATTGTACTGTGCAGTGCTGGGTCAGTTCTAATTTCCATTATATAAACTTTAAAAACTAGGGGGTTTTAGTTCAGGTATTTTAAATCACATTAGGTAGGGATTTGCCAGCTACCAACCTAATCTCATATTAGATTGAGATTAGGTTGGTAGCTTGGATACAACTGTTTTCTGAGACAACGATGGCTTCAGTCTCGCAGTCACTTCTGTACAAAACTCTGTAAATTTTGACTGGCCCAAGAGGTACCTGCATAGGCTGTGTTGTTGCTGAAGGCACTTCCTACGTTTTTGAGAAACAAAGCCAAAAGTGATGAATATTTATGTCAGTTTAATTTCCCATGGCTTCCTGTAGAACAGATGTATGGTTCTGACCATCCGCTAACCCTGGTTTCTGGAGTAAACCCTAACCTCACTGTGCTGTTAAATATACTCCATATTTCCTCCCAGAGGAGAGCACATCCATGCATCTGTCCTATGGTCCCTATACCACCTGCCTCACGGAAACAGTGAGATGTATTTTGGAAATTTGGATGAAAGGTGGCTTACATTAGTGTAAAAAAAAATCATCCCTTCTTACGGAAGAGGAAATTTATTTCTCATCCCTAGCCAGTGAAACTTTAGAGTCACCAGACTGTAATTAAACCCTCTCCGTTCCCATTCTTTCATACAGAAGGTTATAAGGTCAACATATATTATCAGACTGTTCTTTACTTCCTTGATTTTTTCCCCTTATGACAGACTTAATATGTTTGATTTTTATTTATTTTTTAATATCAATTTATCAAAATGGGGCTAAAGAACACTTCTATAATTACGTGATTACTTGAAACGTCTGGGATTTCTTGATTACTTAGGTATGAAGTTAACTTAGGTTGGCTAAACAGCTCACTGTCATGAGAGCTACAAATGTTTCTGAACACTGAAAGATAGACACAAAGCTTCCCAGGCTAAATAATAATAATAATAACAACAACAGCAACAACAACAACAACAACAACACAGTCTTTCACTTATTACATAAAGCCATCATTACAGAGCAGTAAGGAGCTCAGAAATAACTTCTGCAAACTTCAGCAGCCTGAAGTAACAGTCTAAATTCACTACTTTTCTTCAGACCTTTTCAATATCTTGCAGATAAGGATAATATCCTTAAGAAACATAAGTAAGTACTTTTATAGCTTCTGGAGACAATATCCTGATTAAATATTTTTAAATGCTGCTATTTATTGAAGTTAGAAAGTTGGGGTATCACTGACCATTGGGAATGATTAATGTAATTCCCTTAGCTTTGAGTATAAATTTAGAAATTAGTCATCATTCAACTTGTAGTTTAAGGTAGAGTAGTTCTTCATTCGGAAAATCCTTCTGAAAAAGAAGTGTGTTATATCTTAAGGTGTACTCTTAAATGCCTTTACTTTATATTCATTCCTGGTGCCTCAGTAACTGTCCAACTTAATTTTTTAATTTATTCAGTCTCCACATATGGGATTGAAATTATTTTTGTATTTGTTTCATACTTACAAATCTTAACCAATTCATAAAAGCATGGATAATGTGAAATATGAGATATCTAAGCAGTATCTTTAATTTTATTGGTAATATATCCTCTTTCTGTAGATAGCCCAAGGCCCTTCAATTGTTTACATAAACTGTTTGTAAGAGGTTTACAGCTACAAATGGAATTCTTTTTGTATGTTATTTTAAGAATTTTCCAGGGCAAAAGTAATCATGATGAAATGTAGTTGTTGCAGTACAGAGTTGTGTTTCAAGGAAACTTATTTCAATTGTGTTTTACTTCTTCTTCTTTATTGTTGTCACAACAGAGGAATGTAGAGCTTGTCAATGATTTAATATCGAGTGCCTATGCATCTGAAAAGAAAATGTTTGGTTTAAAGTTTTACTCCATGTTGGATGCTGGTTAGAGCCATATATTTATTCAGAACTTTTAATCATTGAATAACTTAAAAGATATGGGAAGTAGTAGACAATTTGGAGAATTTTACAGAACAAAAAGAAACAGTTTAAAATAAAGACCAAAGTGAATAGCTGTCATGTCCTTGGCTTCTACAATGGGAGAATGTTTTCTACAATGCCATTTCCACCCAAATCTCAACAACAGGAAAACAGCACCTCTGTTTATTGGGGAACAAAATGATTGTTCTTGCTTACAGAAAACATTATTAACGATTTCATTACGAATGAGGAACGGCTGAGTTTTGTTTAATCTGTAGCTAAATACTGTAGAAAGTTTCAAAATCTAGAAACTCTTGAAACCTGTAAAGCACAGGTGATTAAGATACATTGTCATTCAGCATTCTGAACATGAACCAAACATGCTCTTTATATCAACTCCATGATTAAATAGAAAGTTTTTCAATTGTCTATTTCAAACAGAGAAAGCCCATAGAATTGAGAATATGATAGTTCTGCAATACTGTGGTTATATACAAGGCAGAGGATATTGTGAAGAGAGTGAGAATATGTACATTACTATGTAAGTTTTCAGTAATGTTGCAGGTTTTAATTATCATTGAATGAGTTGACTTAGAGCTTCCCCCACACACATAAGTATATAAGTAATGTATTCTTATCTGAGAACAGGTATAGATTTCTTTGGATATAGGAATTTGAAATTGCAGCTTTTGTTTTGACTTATAAAACCTCTCGTAGTTACATGTCTGTAGTCTTACAGATGTATTCTGTCATCTTCGCCCATATTCAAAGGGTTTCTGTCCCTTCTGACGTCTGAAGTCCTTTTAGAAATATGAAGTTCTTACTGCACAAATTTCAGTTCTTACTGGCCAAATTTCAAGTGGCCAGATTCTTTGATTTTGTTTAGAAGTTCCCTCAAAAGAATTGTACTTTTCTTAGCTTAAATTCTTCTTCAGCTTAAACTCCACAGATGTTCTGGATCTCATATTTTCAAAGCTCCTTTTGAAGGCTTCTAAAACAGTAAAGGGAGAGGCCCTGAACAACCTGATTTAAGTTTGAAGTTGGCTTTGCTTTGAGCAGCACTTGGACTGCATGGCATAAGTCACTTGCAGCCCAAATTGCAATTCTAGAATTCTATGATTCTATGACTTTCACTGAATTTAACTGGGGATTGACTTTGAAAAGCAAAATTAGAGATTATGAATTGACCATCGTAGACAAATTCAAAAATCCCCCCCCCCCCCCCATTTCTTAACCACACCTCTGTCGTTCTTAATGTTCGGTACAGCTTTTCCTTTTCCCTGTTTCATTTCCAATCCTATAGTGCTAAGATACTTCTCTCTCTCTTCCCCCAGCCCCCCCCCCCAAAGAAAAAAAACAACTTCAAAGCCCTTGGTCATTTCATTGTGTTTTTGCCTTCTCTTACCCTGATCCTGCCAAGTCCCTGTTGGCAGAACCATGTTACAAACTTTTTGCATCACAGTAATGTCATTGATGGTGCAACTTTCCGATATTATTTATGCAATACAATACACTTGCAGAATTGGAGTAAACAACTGAGATGAATTTTCTTTTCTGATATTTTCTGTTATATAAAAGAAAGAGGAGCTTGTGGGATGTTTCAATGACAGACTTCAAGTACCATTCCTGGGAGCCTTGTGGGAAACTGAACTTGTACAAGGTCCAGTTTTACTCTCCTCTTGGGGAATGCTCTGAGACCTGGTAACAGATGCAAAAGGTGTTCACTTACAGAAAGAGTCCAAATGTGCATTCTGGAAGTGGCCACAAGGGCTTTTTCACATGATGTTAGTATACCAGATGCTTTGTAACAAAAGGGATAAAACTCTTCTCCTGTCCATTCTGAAGCACTTTACCCATTATTTAACACCCGTACCAAGAATTTACACAATTTTTGCCTCTATAACACAATGTTTTTTGGGAAAAAAAATGTTTTGTTTTGTTTTTTTTTCCATTGTGATGGATGTAGGCTGTGATCCTTAGGCCATGAGGTCAGGGGTTAAATGCTAGACACACATTTTCTAGGTTCTCCTCCTGACTCTTCTGGCTATTACTATTTTTAATTTCCTCTGCAAATGAATTAGCGGAGCTTTCACTAGGCCATTTCAAACAACAATGAAGGAGAAAAGGCTAGGTCTATAAGAAATGACTAAACCTTACTCACTCTTCCCCAGTGTTACAGAAGGAAAGGAGAACTGTAATTTGGAGATGATTGGAGTCTGGAATCAGCAGGTAGAAATTTTACCTATGTTTACAGAGTATAAAACCCTTCCCATGACTTTTGAAACAACTGCATGACTTCTTGAGTTCTGAGTCAAGACATTTTTTAAAATCTTTTGAGGGTTTACTATTTGCTGCTTTTTTTTCCCTAGTAATTCAGCAGTTTAAATTAGATAATTGCTGTGCAAATTCCAAGGTTCTCCTATGAATGTCAGCACTCGCCTTCTTTAGCTGCTGGGAGAGAGGTAGCTTTTGAATGAATAGTTGATCTTAATGAGTAAAAGCTGTCTTCTTATTTTAGCTTTCTAATGGCATTCCTGTTGTTGCTTTTGCCCAGGTTTGTATACCTGTTGGTAAAGAGGATGACTTGAGGGTAATAGTGGGTATATTTGAGCAGAAGACAAGAAGGAGATACTGATGACAAATTAGAGAAACATAAGTTAAAAGACTAAGATAGGGAGGCATCATATGGGGAAGAGTGAGTCTCAACAACACAAAAAAAGAACGGGAATGGAAAGATAGAAAGAGTAGACAGACCGTTGATAAATTGATTATGGAATAGGTGCTGTTTGCTGAGTAGAGGGTATATAATGTTAACTGCTTAAAGTTCATTCCCTCTTGCTTTCTTAGTTTTCTGTTGACTGTATAACATAGAAATGCAATAATAATCTGCAGCAAGGCTAAGGTTGAACCATATCTGAAGCCATAGATTAGCATTCCTTCTTTAATAAGGGAAAACCTCTAGAGAAAGAATTGGATATATCGGACATTTTCACTGGTTTTACTGTTCTACGAACTTTCAGATTTTATAAGACAATTGCCTTCTAACTATAAACATAACTAAGCATCTCATATTCTGGTTATATAACCCAAATAATTCATTATCCAAGAAGCGCTCTGCGGTTCTTCGTTAGCCGTGGGTTGAAGAACCCCAAACAGACCTAATTCCTCATCTTCACAGTACAGGATAACTCATGCCCTTTACATCAACTTTTCTTTTCAGTGGGACTGGTTTTAGTGCAAAGGCTATCCCAATGTAATAAAATGGGCTTTTTTTTTAATATGTTCCTTGATTGCTACAACTAAAAATGTAAGGTATTCACAAACCAACTGAATTATTTGATCAGAGTGATTTTCAGACTTCTCACCTATTCCCACCCCTCCAGTATTAAATAAGGGTGCATGTGACTTTCCCAGTGCAAGTCAGACCAAGGTTCTTTCGGAATGGAGAGAGATGTATATCTTCACAGGCTTACAGAGTGTAGTGCAGAGACGCTCTTCAGTGAGGCTGTCTCTTTCAGTTGAGTACTTAGAGTTTGGGTGTTATAAGCAAAAACACTATAAACCCTTTTGCTGGTAAAGGAGTTGCTTAGTTCTGCGTATTTACTCTGCTGGAAGAAAAAAGGGAGAGGTGGGGGGAGAGATGTCTGTTTTGAAAACTGTGACACTATAGCCTGGACTTTATCTAATAACTAGTTTTGTGCATTTGAAATTGGAAGACTAAGTGATTAAGGATTTGATCTTATTAGAACTTAACTAATGTAAATCATCTAATCTGATGCCTGAAACAGTTGTCTTGAGCTTGCTGTACATCCTTATTACAAGCTTATACTGCAGAAATTTTCTACCACTGTAGGCACTTCATTTACAGAGTCTGAGAAGCTGAAATCAAGTGAAGAGTTAAATAGAAATGGAAACAATGGGTAAAGATATGACAGTCTAGATTACTTGAGCTGCCAGTCTTAGATAAAGGCTAAACAAAGCTCACGTTCCACTTCCAGGTAGAAATAAAAATGACCTTTCTTGAGCTATGCTTCACTAAACATAGTTGTTGACCAACAGTCCTAATCATAGTGAAATGTCTTCTTTCCAGGATTTTTGTGACTTGCTGAGCACAAAAATGACATTGTATGCACACAAAACAGCTGTTTATTGTGAATGAGTACCATAAATATGCATGATACTATATATACCTAACATGCCTAGGCTGCCTGTAGATCTAATGGCACAAAGCAGTACATAATTCAGAGGAGGGAGACCGAGAAGTAACTTTGGAAAAGAGTGGCTTGGCTTCATTAAGACGGCGTAGATTTTCTATTTGTTCATCTTTGTGCTTTTGTATCTCTCTCTCTCTCTCTCTTTCTCTTAAAGCAAGGGAATTTGGATGCTTTTCTTAACACAGCAAGAAATGTGAAGAGAGAGAATTAAGAGGGGGGTACTTATTGTGCTGTGATATTTAAGTTTTTATGTGGCTACAGCTTCATTGGATGCTAGGGTACCAGGAATGTCAAATCAGCTGTCTCTTTGGGAAATAAAGTATGACAATTACTGATTAAATATGAAATACTGTTTGCAGGAGACACATTGCAAAGACTGTGTGCCAATACTCATGCAATTCATCGTGATGAAAAGTAGAGAATCTCATGCTTTGGACATGTGGTGTCTCATTCTCTTAAAAGGGAATTCAGTTTTATTTCAATTTAATTTTTTGAACCTTTGGTGTTAAATCCAGACTTACCAGGTGGCAAGTGTATGTTGATGTGTAGGAGGATCCCACGGATTAAAAGCCATGTTTTTATGGGTCCTTGTGTGTTCAATGTGAAGGAAGTAAAAATAGTTTTGTAGGGTAAGCACAAATTTTACAAGGTGCACTAAACTAGGTTCAGCGGAGTGTTGCTGAATGCTGCTGTTTTGCTAGTTTAGCTGTAAACTGTTCACTTAAAATAAGTCATCGCTGTCATGAAGCTTAATGTTTTCATACTGTGCTATGTAGGGAGAGATTAAGGCCTTCCAATTGATGGCTAATTCTTGTCTGGTCACTTGTTTTCATCTTGTATTAATATGCTGACATTGGTCATTCCAAGAAGTCAGTAGAGAATTGCCCTGACTTCAGAGTGTTTTGCTAGGGAATGCTGGACCTCAACATCTTTACACATTGCCTTTCTAGTCTTTAAAAAAAAATAATAATAAAAAATAGAGCCTTACTTGTCTTTAAAAAGTACATTCAGAAAGTGGCATGTTCGTGATGTTCGTGTCCCATTCCCAGCTGAGCCTCCTGGAGGGAGCCAAAGGCAGCGTACAGCTCAGATATCTAATGGGTTTGCACTGTTCCTAGGCTAAGGGAGCCCTCTCCCACTGCTAATTGAGACACATGGACTGTCCACAGCTTTCTGTTGCTTGCCTGTGTATCTCATTCCTGGAGATACAACAGCTGGAACACAACAGGACTGTTAAGTTCTTATAGCATTGCCAATGTTCAGCATGGTAAACAAAATATGTATTTCACTCTGGTGATGTGATCAAGCAAACCTGAGTGAAAGCATATTGTGGAAGTGGTCAAAAAATCCCTACTACTACTACTGACATCAAATTACATACTGACACAGAAAATGAACTGCAATAAACCATTTCTAGCACTCAGAAGCATGCAGGGACTGATAATGAAAATTGGTCTAATAATTTGAAATATGTGGGTATCAAATACACAAATCCTATGTCCTAGCCACTAAAACATTTTCAGTAAATGGAACTTTTATTAGAAATTTTAATCAATGCCTAGTTAAAGACGTTACTTTTCCAATCATTTGCACACTGTTTAGTCTATTGCACTGCTTCACTGGTGGAGAACAGTTGAGGTTTTCATCTTTCTCATAAATTATACTCCAGATTTTGATAAAAGTTATATCTTCCAAATTAAATATGTTGGCTGGCCTTCTTGTTATATATCATGAGAGCAAACTGTTTTTTATTTTATTGCATTTGGGTATTGCTACATTTGCTTGGTTTCAAATACCATAATTAAAATAACAATGGACACTGATTATGACAGACCTATGACTAAAGTGTAGATAAAATCTTATTGTTTGTTTTTTTTTTTTTTTCTGACTCAGGAAAATTGTATTTACAAGCTTCTGGTCAGCTGAATAACAATTTTTACACTGGTTATAGCTGAACATATATCTAGCAGGTTGAGTTTTTTTTTTTTCAGTATATTCTCATATTTTTACATTCTCTGGTGTCTCTGCATATTTTATAAAAAATCAGGTGTGTATATGATGGTGTCCAAATTTGTCACAGAATGCACATTAATATCCATTAAAATTGTCAAAGAGCAATACTCATCCTCTACATTGACAAGATATCAAAGCAGCTCTGCAGTCTTATACGCAGCTAATTGGAAATTTCAACTTGCTGTTTGTGTCATTCTGTCCTCTGAGTGAGATTTTGATCAACTATAAAATCTCATCCAGATTTCCTTTTTCTTTTTAATTCTGTGAAGAAGCTCCAAATACATCACGTAAATTTGTGAATACTGCCTGCTCATAGTGAGGAAGTTCATGAAAACCACATGCTAGCAATTGCTCACAGGATAAGTCAATTAAAATGTAGCTAATTTACTGATGTATATATTGGTTGAACTTATGAAGGAAAATGATTTAATATTCAACTTAGTGAGGATTCAAGATTAAATTAATGATACAGCTCCTCAGCCTAGTGGCTAGACCAATTCATATAATATTATCTAAAACTCTATATAGTTCCCTCTTCCAAGCCATGGGAATAAAATGTTTCTGCTTTTCAGATTACTTTAATGATCTTGAAATTTTCTGACAACGGCCTCCATCTAGCTTTCAGACTTTCTATGCCATTGGTCATATCATGATACAACCCCGATTCTCCTTCCAGTGTCACTGCCACAAAAACTGGGACTGCTGTTTTAATATTGTTATCTCAAGCACATATGAGTGAGAAATAACCGTGGTAATTAATAAAAAACAAACTCTATGATATTTCAATAAAGATTATACATACTTACTCCATGAGTCAAAAGAAATCGAAGTACATAGTCTGATGCCTTGACAATCTTTGTGGGACTAGATAAAATTTATTCTCATTTGATGTAAGCTCTTTACTCCAGTGTTACTTCTGAAATGATCCTTCTTCTATTTGAAACACTATCAGGAGACATTAAAGGGAGAAACTTTCTTAATGTACTAGACAGAGAGATAGGACATGGTGCAGCCAAAAGAAAATGTTAGAAGCAACTGAAAAAGTGGGAAAAAACATGGATATTAGAAACCAACCTCAACTACAGAAGTCTTCCTATACTGGCTACATTATGTATAGTTATAATTGGGAATATATATTCCTTCAGACTCTTGTTTGCTTTTGCTGATGTCAAACACTATCCAGATGGCAGAGTGAATTTTCTCTGTTCGCCTCGTTTTTATCTCATGCTTTTCGTGACCTGTATTCCTTACAAAGCCTATTTAAATTCTTCTTTTTCTTTATAGAAGATATTACAATGTCCTTCGTTGCTGGTCCTATTGCCATATATTTCTCTCCTTTGGAACCATTTCTTAGCTCATAAACCTAATTTGTCATTTTTTCTTCAATTTTCTTAAATTTTCTTAAATGCTTGTTTTCTATTTGCTGATTCCAGTCTTAATGACCTGAGTGCTTTAGAAACAAATACTACTTGTAAAGAATATTGCTGGTAATCAGTATCACTTTTAGATCCTGTAACAGTAAGCCATATATTTTTTCATATATATATATACATATATTCTGAGATGTGACAGTATAAACCAATACACTTTTATTATACCAGCCCAAGAAGTACAATACCATCTGCAGACAGTCCAAAGGAGGTGTTTTTGTTTGTTTGTTTGTTTGTTAGTTTATTTTTTAAGAAACAGAGGAAAGAAAAAGTCTTCTTAATGAGACCTAAAAATTTACAAAGGAAGAAACTGATTCCTCTCATCTCAGTGAATGCCTTGGGCAGTCGGTGCAGAGATGCTCAGGAAGAGAGTGAGCAGTTGCATGAGCCCAGGGAAGGGTCACTGAGCCCTTCTGCTCAAGTGGCTTATCCTTGGAAGCATAGACTGGAGAGCTGTGAACTCAGAGCATATATTCTCAGTCTCCTGTCTTTACAGAACTTGTTAGTACCTACAAAATAAAGAAACTCTTTGCATTACTGTCTCAGGATTCTCATTAGTCAATCCCTGTAATGAATGCACAATAGAAAAGAATTAAAATAGAAAGAAATGCAGCACATGGTTAATCTATGCATTAATTTTTGTTGTCGTTTCCATTAAAATGAAGAATTTTAATATTCTTGTGGAATTTAAATCATACCTTTATTTGCCTGGCTATCTCCCAGCACACAGCAATATAACCTAAATCTCCCTCTGCTTCTGTGAGTTAATACATACTAACAGGTGATGTCATCAACATAAGAACTTGGAGAGACATAAGAAAGTATACATAGAAAACTTTTCCAACCTCTGAAATAAGCTGACAGCTCTCTGAGGAGGAATCAATCAGCTATTTGAGCAGTGCATATAACTCATAACGAGAAGTAAAATAAGTGAAACTGCCAGGAAAATCAAGTGATGAAATTTAAATTTTAAATCAGCATTACCCAGGACACGGGATTGAAACTCCTAACATTTCAGCAAATACTATTGATATTTTTTTTTCTTTTTTTTTTTTTTTCCCCATCAATGCTTGTACGGAATTATGATGCTAACCTTAACTGATCAGGGGAATAGTTTTACCTGCTGAATTGTGATCACCACCTTCCGTATATCCATGACTGTTCTTGCAAATCTCCTTGGTCTCAGGATCCAGCCTTCTCGGATGCAAACTCAGGGTTTTCTCCACTTGCCACTGTTCCAGGTGCCCCTTTGTGCTTGTGTAGATGATCACATAACCTAATACTTCCTGTGTACCAGTCAATATTTTTCAGTGCAGGTCTTTACATGCTTTTGTTCTCTTCACATTTTGGCACATGCTGCTAAAGCACCAGTTCGTCAGAAAGCCTGTTTAAGCAATTTTGGAAAGAAATATTTTCCTCTATAAATTCAGAGATTTGGTGTCATTAGATCTTGTGGCAGAAGTGAAACACAGGCACTACCCATGCACTTGCCTGATCTTTGTTCTCCACTCATCAATACACAATAAGCTTAAGGGTCTGTACCAGCAGGCTGCCCAAGGATCCATAAGATTTAGTCATATTTCCTTAATACAGCAACATACACTGGACTAAAGCATACACCTGTTTCATGGATGGATATTTCCCAGTAAGGCATTCCGTGCTGAAAAGTATCAGGTGATAGAGAAACCATCACTTTCTTGGGCGGTTCGTTCTGATGGCTGCTTGCCTCCTCTAGTAGCATGCACCATTTTCTAGTGCAAAGCTGGCTGGTAGTAGTTTGTAGTCACTGGCTCTTGTTGTTATTATTATTTATTTATTTTTTTTACTATATTAACCACTGCATTCAAATCACTTCTTAGTCATCCGATGAAAAGTTAAACAGCTTGAATTAAAAGATTTTTTTTTCCTCAGCCTTCGAATCTTTCTTCTCTTTGTTCAGGTGCCCTGTTTTACAAAGCCCTTATTTAAATGTAGATACTTAAATTCTATGCAGTATCCTTGCATTGGTGTTATGGTGTGCTATACTGAAGTAAAATCATTTCTGTACCTTGGCTTGCTCCTGATTGGGTCTATTGCTCTTCAAAGTTATATCTAGAGACTAAATTAACTTTTCTTCCAAAACAAATATCATAGGAGTTTCTTGTGCTTGTCTACCACAACCCTTAATTCTACTCCATCACTGTTCCAATATTCAACACCTCTTTCTGTAGGCTTTACCTATTTTTTTTTATTCCTAAATATATTTCTTATAAAAATACTGAATGGGAATAGTTTCAACTACTTTCAAATATTCACATCGTGAGTTAGAGTTAGCCCGTGTTTCCTTTATTATCATTATACAGCCACTTCTAGGGTGCTGCTAATCTGATCTCTCATAAGCATATAAACGCCGATTTCTTTGACTATTGAAAGTTGGTAGCTCTTCTAATGAGGTGACTAGCTCAGATGTCCACGAAGTAGGCAGTTTAATTTGGCCAGATGAATCCCATCTCTTCTGGGGGAATGGACCTCTGCAG
Source organism: Anser anser (assembly GCF_964211835.1). Lineage (NCBI taxonomy): Eukaryota > Metazoa > Chordata > Aves > Anseriformes > Anatidae > Anser > Anser anser. The sequence continues at coordinate 205,943,520 of NC_139720.1, read as the reverse complement.
CCCTGCCTTCAGTATTTTCAACTGTGCCAATTTTTATGTTGTCCAGATTTTTCATCAGAAGCATTTTTATGCATTTCAAACCATTTAATTAAATGGTTCAGTAGTGCAGGACTTACTGCTATAGATACAAATCTACATTAGAGATATTTCCATTCAAATCATGTTACTCCACTGTTGACTACTTTTTATATTTATCGTCTAGCCAGTTCTTTGTCTGTTAAATCTATGCTTTAATGCCATTTAATAGTGCTAATTTTCAATGTAGTTCTCGTGTAATGGCCTTTCAGAAATCTGAATATTTTACATTTGACAGTTATCTTTGTCAAACAAAGTGGTATGCACATAAGAGGATGAAATCAGGTTTAGAAAGGTTTTCCGTAAAATCTAGGGCAAGCAATTAGCAACATTTTTCTTTCATTTATGTTGAAAATCTGTGTTTTCTATGCCTTTTCTAAATTTCTGAAGAAGGACTGCTTCATTTCTCATGAGCACTACATTTCTTATGACACTTGTTACGGTTGTGCTGCAGTTTTGTATATATGCCACTCTGTAATACCTAAGAGATTAACCTAAACACCAGCTACAACCATAATACCTTAGAGTTTAAAATCAACATGAAAATATTTTATTTGTCACTTTGTATAAATTAGAAGCTTTCAGTTTAACTGGAAGTGTGTATGTATGATTTTTAATGGATGTAACTGACCATATATGTTTAACGGTATTAATTTAGGTTTAGAGGTGAACATTTTTTTTCCATTTGAGAGACTGACACATAACTATCATCAACTAAAATCAACTGTACTTCTCTATTAAAACAATGAATGAGTTCAGCTTTCAGATCATTTTTTTGACCAGCTGTACAAAGTTTCTTGTCCTGTTGTCTGTCCAAACAAAAAGTCACTCTCCATCTTTTTTATAAGCCCCCTTTAAGTATTGAAAGACTGCAAGGAGGTATCCCCAGAGCCTTTTCTTCTCCAGGCTGAACATCCCCAGCTTCCTCAGCATTTCTTCACAGGAGAGGTGCTCCAGCCCTCTGATCAACTTCATGACCCTCCTCTCGACTTGTTGTAGCAGATCCACATCCTTCTTGTGCTGGGGGCTCCAGACCTGGATATGCAGCATTCCAGGTGGGGCCTCACAAAGGCAGAGCAGAGGGGGACAATCACCTCCCTCACCCTGCTGGTCACTACTCTGTTGATGCAGCCCAGGATGCAGATGGCCTTCTGGGCTGCAAGTGTGCACTGCTGGCTCATGTCGAGCTTTTCATCCACCAGAACCCCAAAGTCCTTTTTTGCAGGGCTGCTCTTAATGAGTTCTTCTGCCAGTCTGTACTCATGGACAGGATTGCCCCAACCCAGGTGCAGCACCTTGCACTTGGCCTTGTTGAACCTCATCAGGTTCATGTGGGCCCACCTCTCAAGCTATTTTCCAGGTCCCTTTGGATGGTATCCCTTCCTTCTGTTGTATCAACTGCACCACTCAGTATGGTGTTGTCTGCAAACTTGCTGGATATGTTTAAGTATTCTTCAAAAGTTACAGAAACAAGATTTTGTGTATAATTTCATCCTGAGTTTGTGAATAGGCTTTGAGTTGGAAAGCTATCCAGACTTAAAATTCACCTCTATTTTGCTTCTGAAAAAGAAAATCAACAACAACAAAATCATATTTAATCTCTTACAGCTCAGTAGTTTCATGCTTTCTCCTGCTGTATAAAATTTTATTGGCTATTATAGATTTTTTTAGAGTCAATAAAAATGATACTGTTCTATTATGAATATATGGGAATTAATTTGCCTTAAAGCTTACTCCTCAATCTGCCTCTCAGATAGGAGCTGTTGGCTTTTATTCCTCCTTTCAGGCATGGAGCTTATTCGCCATTTCTGAGAAGTGATTTAGAAGTTGTGACTAAACAGCACTAGTGTTCCCATTTTCAAGACAGACATATAGTATATATATGTTTTCTTTCACAGTTAAAATTTCAGATCAGTTTTTCATTGTTCCTATATGTATCATAGAACTGGAGAAGTGTTGACCTTGCTCCTCAAAGCAGGTTTAACACTGAAATTGGACCAGGTTGTTCAGGGCTATCCAGTTACGTCCTGAAAACCCACAAAGACTGAGATCCCACAACCTCCCTGGACTCCTGTTCCAGTTCATAATTATCTTCATAATATATTTACATTTCCTTATATCCAGCTGGAACCTCCCCTGATTCAAATTATGACTGGTGTCTATTGTTCTTCCACCGAGCACTTGAGTAAGGAACTCTGTTGTGTCTTCTTGGTTACCTCCTTGTAGGTATTGAAACACTGCCCTTAAACGTCCATCCCCCTTTAATCCTTCTCTTGCTATTTAGTTTTTCTACTTTGTGGAACATTTTCTTCAAGCTTCTTCCATGCTAATTTGCATGAGTTTCACACACTTTTTCCCCAAGTTATGCTACAGAATGCAGTCATTTCTATTACTTTTGATTTTATCAAATGAAATGATGTTCTCTTGGAACCAACAATATTCTAAATGAGCCAAATTTTTCAGATCCTAAATTTTATTACTCATCCTTTAATACAGAATCTAGTTATCATGCTCTGTTATTCAAATCTTCATTTTGCTTGAATAGCTTAACAACTTTTGGCAGTAATATGTTAATTATGCTTGCAATAATTGACCTTTGCACCTATAAAGTGCAAGTAGGTGCATATATGTAAATTAAGACTTATAAATGTGACATAATGCCAGTAGCATTTGACACCAACTATATACCTTCTGTCTTTCTCCTATGTGTTTTGAGCTCACAAAGCTTAGGCTCACTTGTGGTACAACATTCAAAATGCAATTCCTTTTTTTTTTTTTTTTCCAATTAGGATGGATACATTAAAGCAGAGAACTCTCAAATAGTTCTCTTTTGCCACATTCCTTAACGTTCTGCTTTGAATCTGGAAAATTCACCCCTCTTCCATAGCAATGATATCTTTTGTACTTTTTTTTGCATATCCCAATTTAATTTCTAATGTTTTTTGGTTTTTTTTGTTGTGTTTTGTTTTCTGACTGCCCCAGCTAATGGAAATGTATGCTGCTTTGTGAATCTTTATTTTCAATTTAAAGCAGAATTTCTACTCATCATTATTACAAAAAAGGCATGAAAGCATGAAACAAAATATCAATAAATGCTGTTTCATTGTCATGACTGTTTCTGGAAATTTCTGCCTTATTAAAACATTTATAGAAGAGGGTTTTTTTTTTTCTTTTTCCTAATTTTAACATAATTTAAACAAAAATATGTGTGTCTGTACCATTTAACCCGTAACATAGACAAAATATCTTATATCAGGTAATTAAAATGGCACTGGATGTAAAGAAGGGACTCGGCTCTAAGCATCTTTCATTTTTATGTTCTTTGAAATAATGAATGGACCAGATACAGATAATGTTCTTCTGTATGGCATGGGAAATGCTGGCTTCTGGAGATATGAAAACGATTTTCATAGTGTAATGGGCTCCTCCTTCCCATGTGGCAGAACTCCAGGCTTTGCACTGACAGCAGGCTGAGTGCATGAGAGCTCAAGCTAAGAGCTTTGTGGCTGATGGAGCTAAACATTATCACCTCAGGCATGGATTTAGCTAGTGTTGGGTGAGGATGAAGGTAGCCCTGGGATGTCAGGACCACGATTGCCCTTTTCCTCCCCCACAGCCTGAGTTTGTGCAGTGGTCATTCCTGTATCGCATGGTGCAGTCATTCACACAGCCCTGTTGGAGGTGCTCCATAAAGATCTCCAGCATTAATGTCATACCAAGTTCGGTGTCTGGATAGCTTTTGGTTTTCTTCCACCATCAGACAGGTTAGGATGGTAAAGAGAGGAATCCATAAATTCGTTAGGGCATCTCAGCCAAAACCTGAGTCTGTATCCCACATCAGTCTAGTAGTGATTGGCAATGAAATGTCTGAGCCAAGGAGAGCAGTCTTTGTAATCTGGAAAAGAGAAGATTTGGCTGCAGCTTAGGAAATGATAATTATTTGTACCATTGGTCTCTAATGAGATTTCTGTAGCTCAGTTCTCTAGCTCCAGGACAAAAGAGACCACATGCTTGACTAATGTAAGATTGCAACTCTGTGGATACATATTAAGGCACTTCCATTCTTCATTCCTGTTGGTATTTTTTTTTTCCGTTGTTGATTTCTATTTGTAGCTTGGGTTTTCCTATATATCAGTAAGACCTGACCGTAACACAGAGCACTGAACTCCACACTTTTGCATGGTTCATCATAATCAGCACAGCCTAAGCCTCCATTTGTGTAGAAAGGGCTCTAACACACCTAAAGGCTGTGTTGGTTGAACACAGAAAGCATACAATAAGTGCTGGCCAATAGGTGACATAAGCATCTGTAGGTCATGGTAATGCTTATCCTTCTACACCACTTCTGGAGTCCAAATTCTGGTCAGTTATGGGAGTTATGGGAAATGCTGCTTTGGCTTTTCAAATATTTTACAAGACATTGATTCTCTGAGGAGATTTTGGCTTGCTGGAAAAGCAGTGGCACAAAATCTCCTTGGTCATTAATTTGTTCTTGTGTTTAGGTATGGTATTCAGTAACTGTTAGAACAATTTGCAAAACTTTATTCATAAAAGCAACTCTTTCTGCAGGGGCCTGTTTCTTGGTTTTACTTTTGATGTTAAACCTAGCAGGATATAATTTATGCAAATAATCTTTCATAGTTTCCTCACTTTGGCAGGACTGTTGGAAAATTTGAATGCCACTATCTATGGTGACTCAGAACATTATCTTAGGGGATGAGATTTACATTTTTTTTCTCTGTAATTTTATCATAAAATTTTGCAGTCTTTATGAATATTGTGCTATGCTATGAAGATATTATTACCTGTGATACTATTGTAGAAATCTATCTTTAAGAGACATAGACTCAATGAATTAAAGTTGAAGATGTTTTTGTATTCTAAATTTTCACTGACAAAGAATTTTTCTAAGCTGATGAGGTGATTTTAGAACATTTCCCAGTTAAAATAAGTAAATAAATACCAAGTTACCAAGTCTAATCTTTCAAGGTAAAAAGACAAATTAAAATTCCTTCTTTTCCAAAAACCACAGCATTATATAATAACTTATGTTGAAAGGGACCTCTGGAGGTCATCTGGTCCAATGCCCATGTCCAGGTAGGACCAACTTTGGATTTTGAAGTCAAAAGGAGCTTCAAAGTTAGATCAAGTTTCCCAGGGGTGTGTCCAGTCAAGTTTTGAATATCTCCAAGGAAGAAGAGTCCACAACCTCTATGGGTTCCCAAGGAAGCGGTCATGGCTCCGCAGGGAAGTGGTCATAGCCACACGCCTGTCACTGTTCAAGAAGCATTTGGACAATGCTCTCAGATGGTTTAACTCTCAGGTTGCCCTGTGTTTTGTGGTTCTATGATTTTATGGCTAACCTGTTCCAGCGTTTGATCCCTCTCACTGTGAATTTTTTTTTCCTAGTTTATGACTGAAATTTCCTTTGCTGTACTTTTTGTCTGCTGAACTTTGTATTTTTGCTCTGTAGTCCTGAGAGGAGTCTGAGTCTTCTGAGTCTTCACTTCCCTCAGGTAGCTGAAGGGCAAGTTTCCACTCTTACCTTTCTTTTCTCTGGGTTGTATGAAACCCTCTCTCAATCTCTATTTGTGTTTCATGTGCTCCATGGCCCTAATAATCTTTATGGCCTTCCACTGAACTTGTACCAACACATCAAACTTTCTTGTTCCAGGGTGCACAAAACTGGGACGTAGCCAGATGACTCTCCCATCTTTGGGAGATTCCCCCCATTTTGTGGGGGAAATGATCAAAAAAATTGATATAAAATCTGCTGAAATAAAAGTAAAAACCTCTTAGGTACTGCTTAAGTTGAGAGAATTACATTATTATTAAAAATACAACAACCTGTGTATATTGTAATTCTCCATTAGTGAAATAGGGGTAGGAAATCCTATGGCTGTGGGAAACTTCTGCTTGTTTATCTGATGATAATAGATAACATTGATGTCAGTTGTTATACCTGAATTTTGTACAGTTACTTTTCTTTAATTATCACATAAGACCATACAGGTACTGTTGTTTTACAGACAAATATTTACTCTGCAATCTAATTTTATTATTTGTTCTTCAAAATAATATTTTTAAAATTATTATTTGTAGAGGTTTTCCTTACCTCATTGAGTTTAAAAAAGGGTAGATACAAATTAGCTTTAGGATTTTTTAGTTTTAAAAAGGAAGTTTCCCCCCCAAATAAATAGTATTCTAGATTTTCTGTGAACGTTTGTCTTGCTAAGCCCTACGAAAAAAGAAAATCATAAATGTCCTTGAACATTTACGTAACATCCCTACTACTTTTTGATACTATATTTTTGTCAGTTAATTAGCAAGCAATTAACTGAAAACAAATGAGATCTACAACTTCTACTATGAATTTACCCTTAAATTTATCATGGCAAGTACAGGTTTGAGGAACTATTTACAACACATTTACAGTTGGGTGCTACTTTACAGAAATTGTAACTAAGTGTTAATTTGCAACCGAAGGGGTCCAGACAAAATCATTCCAAGTAGAGAGCTTACAGTTTTTCTTTTTACCCCTTCCAACTGTTTTAATGTAAATTATTCTGAGTAAGTTCTGACTGTGTGTACCCAATCTATAGAACAAAAAGAGCAGAATCAGCACTGCAATAAACAAGCACTTCTAGAAAAGAAGGATGTGTAGCACTTTGTATGTTAGACTGAAATTACTGTCAGTATAGATGTCAGCTCAATAGGGAAGCAATGAGTGTTGTTTCTAAATACCAAACTAACCAGACTGGCTTTTTGCAACTGGTGATTGTAATGAGAGTTTCCATTCTTTCACTTTTCAAAGAGCTGCCCCAAACAAAGATATGATCAGACCTTTCTTGTTAAAAAATATTTTTCTCCAGAAACATTTTGGTGAATTTGTCATCTCATTAATTCTGGTTGTAGAGTTCCTGTGAATGACAAAGGAAACTCGAAAAGATTCCAGCCTGAGAAGTGAGGCTCTGGGGCAAAGCTCAGGAGTAATCATACCATGCAGCATTCTTGTAATCTCAACACTGCCTAAAATTATAAAAACATAGCACATTATAAAAACCTGCGCTGAGTAAAAGTTGCATCCTGGTATCTACACTCAACTACGCTGCTCCTGAAGTGCAGCTAATGATTCATTCTGCTAAAAGTTAACTTAAAAATTAACTAAAAATAAGCATTTTATTTCCTCACCAGTTTTGCAAACTGTAGGTAAAGGACCAGGTACTTTTTTTTCATCTGCATTATTATGAGAACCTTCTGTAAGAGTCTAGGAGATTTCTTGTGTGTGAGGTGGAGAGGTGCCAAGGAGATCGCAGCTCATTTTGCAGCTCATTTTACCTAGCTGCCTGCTCCATAAATTCAAGAGTTATGCTCTGTAGCCTGCAGGGATGCTTCTCAGCATGCTTTCTTGCTGCTGAAGACTACCAGACTCCTCTCAGGCATACCCTAAGGTGGTTTATACAAGATGGTCTTGCCACTTTTACAAGTATTTAACAAGTACCAGATATTTTTTACCTGCAATCTCATTTAAATCCGTATAACACCATGTTTTTTTTTAAGCCTTTGGGTAAATTCTCTGATAAATTGAGTGTAGCTGACTTTCCTTAAGTATCACAAGACCAGAATGATCTTTGGCTCAAGCATAGGACTAGCCACTATGAAAGCAAAACGTAAGTCAGGAACCCAGTGAATTGTATCTCTTGACTTGGCTGCTGAGTCACCTCTCTCCCAAAACTGAGAATGAGACTGCTAAAAGTCCACGAACAATATATATATAAGGTTATTATGGTCACAGACCCATTAAACTGTGAAAGTTGGAGCAATCAGCAGTCAATGTACAAGTAACTCAATTGTTAGAAGACTTCCTAAATTGCCTAATTTTTTAAAGCAGGATTAAGAATGAAATATTCCTGAGTATATTCTCCAGCAGTGACAATGTCTGTCAGAAAGCACTTGAGAATACTTGCATTGAGAAAAATTTGAGTATCACATTATCCATTAAGATAGCTTAGAAGTCATTTTTTCCCATAAGTATAAAAATTCAGCTGTCCCAGCTGGAGCTATCTTTTTCAGTTAAACAGCGCTGATCATCTGTGTCTTCCTTCCATAACACAGGAATATTTTAATTTCCAAAAACTTTATTGTTGGAAGCTTTCATTTTTCTTTATTGTATCTCCAAGATAATGATTAGTATTTACAAAAAGAAAACATCAGCTTTCTCACACCAAGAAATCAAGGCAATATTTCCACCCACTGGAAAAACATCTAACATTTTTAAAGTTGCTGAAATAGGTAATTTTAATTTATTTGCTGCATGTGGAGAAGCTGGAGCTGAACTGTTTTCTAACTGCAACCTAATTACTTCTGCTATCTGGCTTAGTTGCCATTGATGAGTAATGTTCTTACTAAAAAAAAAAAGTACTTCTAACTGATCCCAAAGTGCAAATCATTAATTACTAATAAAAGCTATTTGGCAGTATAAGGATCTGTATTATGTGGTTTTCTTAAGAAGGTGTAAATGTAATCACCAAAGTGACTAGTAACTATCTTCACAGCATTTTGTATCTAAACTGATAGTGAAGTTTATATCCGTTTATATGCTACATGTTACATTGAAAACCAATCTAACTAGCTAAAGTCCCTTTTTTTTTTTTTTTTTTTCCATTCATAGAACAGTTTGGGTTGGAAGGGACTATAAAGACCCTCTGGTTCCAACCCCCCTGTGACAGGGACACCTCCCACCAGCCCAGGTTGCCCAAAGCTCCATCCAACCTGCCTTGAACACCTCCAGAGATGATGCACCCAGAGCTTCTCTGGGCAACCTGTGCCGGTGCCTCACCACCCTCTGAGTGAAGAATTTCGTCCTAATATCTAATCTAAATCTCCCCTCTTTTAGTTTAAAGACATCCCCCCTTGTCCTGTTGTTGTCTGTCTGAGCAAAAGTCCCTTTCCATCTTTTTTGTAAGCTCCCTTTAAGTACTGAAAGGATTCAATGCAATAACCCTGGAAACTTCTCTTCTCTGGGTTGAACATCCCTAGCCTTTCTTCAGAGGAGAGGTACTCCAGCCCTCTGATCATCTTTGTGGCCCTCCTCTGGACCCGCTCTAACAGCCCCACATCCTTCTTGTGCTGGGGGCCCCAGACCTAGATGCATTACTCCAGGTGGGGCCTCACAAGGGCAGCGCAGAAGGGGACAATCACCTCCCTCAACCTGCTGGGCACCCCTCTGTTGATGCAGCCCAGGATGCAGATGGCCTTCTGGGCTGCAAGTGTGCACTGCTGGCTCATGTCGAGCTTTTCGTCCACCAGAACCCCAAAGTCCTTTTTTGCAGGGCTGCTCTTAATGAGTTCTTCTGCCAGTCTGTACTCATGGACAGGATTGCCCCAACCCAGGTGCAGCACCTTGCACTTGGGCTTGTTGAACCTCATTAGGTTCATGTGGGCCCACCTCTCAAGCTATTTTCCAGGTCCCTTTGGATGGTATCCCTTCCTTCTGTTGTATCAACTGCACAACTCAGCTTGGTGTCATCTGCAAACTTTCTGAGGGTGCACTCAATCCCACTGTCTATGTCACTGATAAAGATACTAAACAGTACCAGGCCCAGAACAGACCCCTGAGAGACAGTGCTCATCACTAGCCTCCAGATGGACATAGCGCCATTGACCACCACTCACTGGGTGTGCCCTTCAAGCCAATTCCTTATCCACTAATGGTCCACCCTTTAAATCCATATTTATCCAATTTGGAGATCAGACATTTTGACAATGGCAGACCTTGAAGGTGTTTTTTTTTTTTTCTTTTGTATTGTTGAAAATATTTGGCTTCCAAATATTTCTGTTGGAACAATTGTAAGGAAAAGTGCTTATCTTGAAAATTTCATACACATCAGAAACAAAAACCTGATTATTTATTTATTTATTTTGGAAGTTAGAAATATTTCATTCAAGCTTTTCCAACCTAAATTGGGGATCAAAATCAAGAGGGATATTTGTGAAGAATAACTTTCTTAACCAGACAGACCTGCAATCTAAGCAGATTTCTGGGGGATTTTTGTTAAGAAATAAAAATAGTTAAACATTTTAGTTACCTCGGAAGTACGCCATCCTGTTTGTGGGGCTACATACCTTGACCTACCATCATGTGCAGATTTGTCTTTCATAGCACATAGTTTGCTGTCCCTTGATGGTACTGAGGAAAGAGAGAAACAAGTGAGTGGGCTGAGAGCGTTGAATCTTTCTAACAGCCTTTATTTTGTCCACATATCATAGGCTGGCCATCACTGTATTTGGTGGCCATACTTGTCTGACTGTACTCCTTGTGTAATTGTCAAGTTCTGCTTCACTTGTGCTTAATAGGCATGTAGGATGTTTGAAGGTTTTTATATATGCACTAAGGTGATAGAGGTGAGTACCTTATGGGGAAAAACAAAACAAAACAAAACAAAACAAGCACCTTTTTGAGTGAAAATGATCTATGCAATACAAGGCACCACTCAGGGGTATAAGGTGAAAAACTCATTTCAGTTTTAATAGTATTTAACAGTGGACATTGCAAAGATGAGGCTGACAAATACCATTTAATCCCAGCATGCTTACTGCAAAGATGCTTTTGGAGGACACTGATTCAGCAAGCCTGAATTCACCTCTAGCACTCCTGAAAACTTCCTACATTAATTAGAACAGGTTGTTTAGATCATCTGAGAAACCAGGACTGCTCATTTCTTGTTTGTGTTTCTTGCTGTATTTTATATCTTTATTTTCTGTATGACTGTTGTTCTGCTTTCTGAGTCCAGTGCTGTTCCAGGTCTCTGTTGCAAGAGTTTGATTCCTAGGCAGATAATTTAGGTAAAACATGAAAGAAAGCAAAGAACTCCTAGTCACCTGCAAGCTGGTAATTGCACCGACGTATTGGGCTCTACATCCAGGCCTTTAAAAGCACAGGGCACAATGTGACAATTTGTCACATGTATTTAAATCCAATTCTGCGGGAGCAATGATTCTGCTTTGTTCTTTTCTCTCTCTTGCTCTCTTTCACACAATCTTACCTTAATTTGCTTGGGCCCTGTGGGTGGTATCTCCAAGGTGAGAAAGAAAAGACTGTGGCTGTTCACCCATTATTGTGGAAGATTTTTAAAATACTTCAGAGTAAAAACTTATTCGGACTAGCTTGTTTAATACTTTAAAAATATTTTAGCAATGAAACTTGATAGTGACCCAACAGAAAAACTGGTAAGAAAAACGAAAAAAGAGGACAAGTGACAGGTTATACATTATTTCAATAAAATCTTTCAGGAAGTAAAAGTGCATATCTACGTGCCAAAGGGACAAGAATAGGTAGCACAGTCGTGGAAATTATAAAGGCTATATGTAATCTAAGAAACAGTTCTCCTGCTAAAATATCTGTATAAATGCAAGCTCAGAGCACCAGCAAATATAAACAAACAAATAAATAAAAGAATTGAGCCACAGAATATTCTTCTACAAACTCAGTCTCTTCATCAGGGACACAACTGGTTTAATATGGACAAACAATTTCCTCTGAAACTTAACAGTAAAATTTAGTACTTAAATTCTACAGTTTATTACAATGAAGGAGATATATTTCTCAATTCTATCTTAGCATCACTAAAAAAAAAAATAAAAAAAAAAATACAAATTGCCATGGTTTTACCCAGCTGGGCAGCTAACCTGCACCACAACGACTCTCCCACTCCCCCTCCTCAAAGGAAAAGGTAGAGAAAATACAATGGAAAGAGCTCAGGGGTTGAGATAAAGACAGGGAGATTACTCAACAATTATCGTCATGGGCAAAACAGACTCAAAACAGAGAGATTAATGTAATTTATTTCCTACTGATTAACAGACTAGCACAGTGAGAACTAAAAGCAAACTAAAAGCACTATCCCCCCCCCCCCCCTTTCACCTCCTCCCCCCTTAGTGGTGCAGGGGAACAGGGAATGGGGGTTGCGGTCAGTCCCTGACACTTCATCTCCACCGCTCCTTCACAGTCCCTCTCTGCCCCTGCTCCCCGTGGGGTCCCTCCCACGGGATGCCGTCCTTCCCGAACTGAGCCTGCGGGGGCTGCCCACAGGCTGCAGCTCTTCAGGAACTGCTCCCACACGGCTCCGTACCACGGGGTCCATCCCCCAGGAGCAAACTGCTCCAGCACGGGTCCCCCACGGGCGGCAGCTCCCCCCAGACCCCCTGCTCCTGCGTGGGCTCCTCTCCACGGGCTGCAGCTCCGGCCCGGGGCCTGCTCCTGCGGGGGCTCTCCATGGGCCGCAGCCTCCTCCAGGCCACATCCACCTGCTCCACCGGGGGCTCCTCCACGGGCTGCAGCGTGGAGATCTGCTCCGTGTGGGACCCATGGGCTGCATGGAGACGTAGCTGTACAGGAGGTGATTTATGAGAACCTAGACAATGGACAAATATCCACACATCCAGATGAAGTCAAGCATACACGACCCATGTGGCGGAAGTTTGTATGGAGTGCACCATCATCATATGCCAGCTCATTGGCAATAATGGCCTGAAAAGAGGATGAGGAACCCGCAGTGGATGAAGTGGCTAAACAACTCCAGCAGTACGAAGAAAGTCTCTCCTCTTCCCTACAGGCCTGCGTCTCGGCTGTGGAGAAACTTTCTGAAAGCGTCCATCAACTTGAAAAGAGATTATTTTCTTCCCCACCTGAACGAACCAGTGTCCACCAACTAAAAGAGAATACTTTGGATAAACTTTCTGAAGAGGTCCACCATCTTAAAGAGAGTTTGTTTTCCTCCCCATCTGTACAAACCAGTGTCTCAGCTATCAGGGGTAAGCATTCATCCGTGCAAGGAAGATGATATGGTGGGTACATACCCCATGCCACCCTGTGGTTTTACCTACGTGACCATGGAGAGGACATGAGAAAATGGGCTGGAAAATCTACCACGACCCTAGAGGCACGGGTACGTGAGTTGCAAAAGAAAACAATCGGGGAAAAAGGGGTTCCCTGAAAAGTTTGCTGCTCCAACTTCCAGCAGGCAGTCCTTTAAACATAGAAACGAAGATTCTGACCACGACTAGAGGTCAGGATCAAGACCAGGACTGCAGGGGGACAGCCTGCTCCACCAGGGACCTCTCCACGGGCCGCAGAGGAACTTGCGCTGTGTGCCTGGAGCACCTCCTGCCCTCCTTCTGCACTCACCCTGGGGGCTGCAGGGCTGCTCCTCTCTCAGTTCTCACCCCTCTCTCCCAGCAGATTTTCCCTTCCTTAACTCTGCTCTCCCAGACACCCAACCAGCGTTGTTCATGGCTCAGCTCTGGCCAGCAGCGGGTCTTTTTTGGAGCCTTCCGGAGCTGGCTCTGATCTGATGTGGGGCAGCTGCTGGGCTTTGCTCACAGAGGCCACCCCTGCAGCTCCCCGCTACCAAAACCTTGCCACACAAAGCCAATACACAAATCAACAAACCACATACTACCAAAAATCATTCAAGATTCAGGGTGAGACATTTTCATGATGGACTCCGGCACAGTGTCTCGTTTCCTACTTTTCATTTAATTTGAAAGATTCACTTGCAACCTCAAAATGACCAAAGAATAGCAAGAGTCAGTAAATTTTAAAATCTGAAAGGCAAACCAAGATTCCTGAATCTTACCATTCTTCTTATTTTATTAAATGTGTCTAAGCTTAAGTGTCAGTGTCTCATGCCACAGTAGTGCTGATTCATGTAGAGAATACTGATCTTCTAATTCTCTCAGATATTCTATTAATTCTAGAAGCAAAAGTATAAAAAGTTTTCAGTGATCAGAAAAAAAGACTTTTAAATGTTTTTTTTGTTTGCTTGCTTTTTTTTTTAATATAATGATAGCTCATTCCTCTTTGATATATTTTTGCATTGTCAAATATAATCATACAAAGGCTTCCAAGCAAAATCCTCACATATTTCTAGAAAGACTTTTTTTTTTTTTTTTTTTAATGCCTTGTTCCTCTTTTTGTTATGGTCAATTGAAGAATGATGATTCTATAGCATACTCAATTTTCCTGTCTGTCTCGCTCATTTTCCTGGAAGAAAACCACCTAAATGTCTTACATAAGTCTAATAAGATGTATTCTAAGACATTTCATAGATTGCCCCAGTGAGTTTGGAGAAACTGAATGAGCATCACGGCATGACAGTTATTACTGACTATTAGTGACATCTCCCTATTAGAGAATTAGTATTAGAGAAAGATAACGCCTTGCTTGCCTTTAAATTAGTTTCACAACCTCTCTCTCTTTGGAGACTGTGATTAAAAGGGGACATAAACTGTTGATTTATCATTCCATACACTTGCTCTTTCTTGTACATTTTGGGTTTTAGAACTACCAAAGCTCAAAAGCCTTAAAGTAAAAAGATGGAGGGAGGAAAAAAAACCCTTCAGGGTACAGTTAACAGTTCCAAGCACAATTACACTCTAAGTTTCAGTATGAGAGAAAATTTAATCAAATTTACAGATGTTTAAGTGTAGTGGGTCAGGCTTGGCAAGTCAGTGACATTTCCAGGGATTTTAGCAGTAACAAGCAAATTTCAGTTTTTATTTGAACTATAATGCATTCTGTCCAACAGAAACAACACCTCCTTGGGCACCCAGCTATGGTGTCAGTTAATTTGGCAGGAAGATCAGGAATAGGAACTGTACAGGCTTGCCTTGATTTTTCTCAGACAAAATGAGATGCATGTTCCCAGCAACACAAGAGAAGCAGTGGGGTTCCAGCAAAAGTGGCCATGAGCAGTGGGAGGCAGTTGAGGAAAGAAACTTCAGCTGGTGGAGAAAGGAGAGAAACAGTGACCCTTGCAAAGCAGCTATCATAGCAAAATGCCAGTTCTTGTTCGCAAAAATGAACTTGCCTTAATGAAGATCAGGTATTGCTGGCTATTTCTGTGCTTCTGTATAGATATAACCTTGATCATTGCCTGGCTGACCTATTGCCTGTTAATTTTGTATGCTATGGCTGAAATTCAGCCCCTGTTGAATTCATTAAGGGGTTCCTGTTGACTCTAATCAGCTCAATCAGCCCCAATGAGGGGGCCCAGCATTACTCTGAATGAAATTGGCAGAGTTGCTCTGGATTTCCACATTGTAACTGACAGAATAATTGGCCCTCTTTCTAAAAGATACGTAATATGAGACTCAGTTTTGTCTGTAACAGTTCTCCTTAAAATGTCATATACTTTTTCAGACACTTAGGAACTTACCGGCAAATCATGATCTTTTGATTTAATAGTTAATTTAACATAGAACATTTTTAGAGGGTGGATGGCATTACAACCTTCTTGGAGGTACTTTCATTCTCCTACTGCATTGTGAAAAGGTAGTTAGTCTAGATATACTTTAAATATTTTACAAAAAGAAAAATCTCCTGTATAAGACATTTAAGGGACACTCAAGTAATTCAGATTGTATTTGACCAAATTTGAATAGAAAAAAGTTGGGAATAGAAAGAAGTTGGGAATGTAATGTTAAAATGGATGTTTAAGGATGTCCAGGTAAAGGTATTGCTCTCTGGAACAGTAGTCAGCCTGAAATACTTGTAGAATTACACCTTGTATAACAGTCAACAGAGCTAAGTTTTTACCAGGAGCTTTCTCCATCGCTGATGTTTTCGAAGCTATGATATTTGTGACCAATCTGCGTACCAGTGAGCAGCATGTCAAAATGTTACATGGCTGAGAGCCATATGACCCTGTCATATGGGCAGCTGTGGGACATGAGGGCTCCAAGAGAGGTTACAGGGCAGGAGGTGGCAATTGCAGGGTGAGTCTGGGATGGGTGGTCAGAGGGTGCCAGGTCAAACCACTGTTGTCACCTCCTACTACAGAAGAATGTGATCAGTCCTGTATAAGCACAGTTTCATGACTGTGACACAGCCCCACCACATTTTCAAAGCAGAAAGATCAAAAACCCAGCGTACCTTAGACCAAGGTGTGTCCTCAGTTTTACACTGTGCCCACGACAGTCCCTATCTATGAAACTAGAAAAGTCCTAATGTCTACACTTCCATTCCTTCAACAATCTAATTTCAAGAACGTTTCTTTTCACCCTCCTGATGACCAGGGAATGGACCTGGAACACAAATATAACCATACATGTCTGTGTGTCTCTGTAGACCTAGGCACATATATGTCTCCAAAATTTCACGTTCCCGAGAGAATTAATGATCTGCAATTTTTCTTACCTTCAACTTCTAGTAATGCTCTTGCTTCTTCAAGTCTTTCTTCATCCCACATAATGCTATTTTCATAGGATGCTGTGATGACTAGACAGATAAAAAAAATCAAACAATCTAGGCAAGCCATCGTTATCTTTTCAGACTTGACATATACTTCTTATTAAAACAATCCAAATACTATGGCAGTCCATTCTTTCTAGGAAGTCTGATAGGGATATAAATAATTCCAGTGTTAGCAATCACACTAGTTAGCAGTCTTTATAGCACTTTAAAGCATTTCTAGACTGGAAATTAGTTGCTTTTTCTTCACGTACGGCTAGGATAACATTCAATCTCTTTACTGAAATTTTCATATCTTCTTCTTCTTGAGTTACTGTTACCATTTTTCCCCATGTGACTTTCTTTCTTTGTTCTTAACACCAGTGCAATCAAGTCAGAACTAGTTTTCATTCTATTTGATAACCTCTAGTTTTCTCTGTTGAAAAAGAAAATGGCGATATCTGTGTAACAACTGAAAAAAAAAGATTGTAACTCTTTGCTATAAGCTGCAGAATAATTTCTGTAAAATACCACACATCTCTATGGATTGAACATCAATGTGATGGAGGCTACAGTTATTCTTTCCTATCTCAGAATGTTTACAATAGCGTTATTTTCATAGTTAAATCACTATGTTCTATAAAAATCTCCTTTTTCAAGGTCAAGTAATAAATGGTAAACGATGGCATTTGAAACCCTTTTACTGCACAGTATTCATTTTTAAAAATCTAAAATTTCTAAAATAAATGTCACTAATGTACAACTTTTGTAAAAGCACTTTAGCTTTTATGACTTTTCATAGTAGATAAGAAATAGAGGCAGAATCATGTATTTCGTGACAATCAGACCTGTCCTTTCACCCTTTCAGACTGACAGTAGTGAAAGAATTGAACAAGTGATCCTGTCACTTCATGTCCAGTTAGAGCATTGATTGCAATAAGCCTTAGCAGCACTCAAATACAGTAGCTGGAAAGCTGAGATGTTGCAAAGGCAAATCAACAGCAGTGTTTGCATTTGTTAATACTCATGATTCTTAAGAGTGACTACCCTCAACAAAACTGACTCATATAGGATAAAGTTAGTACAACTGAAATCAGGATCTAAATCAGGGACTCTGGGCATCCGATGGTGCCAGTATCATTAGGAACTAACAGCCTGTCACCACCCCTGTTAACAGTTTGGCACTGTTAAGATATACCACTACTATGCTTCTATAAAATTCATGATTTGTACAAATAGAGTGTGAAGCAATACCCTGAATTTTAAAGAGTAAATTGCTACAAAGGATTTTTGAAGATCCGTTTGTGTAAGGATTATATATTGCATACTCCAAAGAGCACAAATAAAGGGATATCCACTGTACTTGATTTAAATATTTCTGAGTCAACAAAGTTCTATATTTTGGCTCTAAATGTATGTTTTGGCATATAATCCATTAAGAATGGAGAAGCTTGAGCTAATTTTATCTGTACAGTAAGTGCATTTTTAACACGTACATTATCTATCAAAGCTTCATCTTAATTTGTTTTCTGATAATCTTTGGGAGATAATTTTTTTTTTTTTTATTTTATTTTTTCACCAGGGGATGCCTGGTTTACTTGGTCGTTAAGGCCATTTACCTGAGGCTTTTCTAATACAGCTTATTACTTTAGAAGTGTCCTGATGCTTACATATTAGATTTTAGACTCTTCTCTGGGATCTGCAAAACCTTGCTCTCGTCCTTAACGTTGTCTGCATACATGTTTATTTTATGATTAGTTTAAATATGATTCTGGGAAGCAGTACCTATTTCCAAAAGGAAATTTTAAATGTGTTTGCATTTACATTGTCCTTCAACTTTGACTGTTTTTTTCTTTTATTTTTTTCCTTAGTTTGTTACTGTAATTTAAGAGGTGATCTACAATATTGCACTTACATAGTGGGGACATACTGTTCAGAACAGTAGAGCTACAGAAAGCCTAATTTAAATAGTTAAAACCTAACTGTGATTATTAAAACATAAGTAATCTGTAAGTTACTACTGAGCTTCTGCACTGAAATAAAATTCTTCATTGCAGACTGCTACCCTAAATTTTTCTTTATAAAGAGAAAATTACTCACAGTGCTACAGGTGAATCTTTGACTGTGTTTTGTGCAGTACATTCAGCTTTGAAGTTCAAATCCTGACATAAGCAATAAGAAAAAACAAAGAACCACTTATGAAATCAGGTATTGTAAAAAAAAAATTAGCAATATGTTATTCTAGCAGCTAGTTTGGACTTTATTTATTTTTTTTTATTGTTCTGTCAGAGTCTGTGAATCTGTAGATTGGAATGCAGTCCCAGTGACTCCTATTCTCATTATGTTTTATGCATTAGTCTTATCAGTCGCTGTTTATGCACTTGATTTAAAATTTAATCTGCTATGGAATAACCATTCAGACTTCTCACTGCGCTTTACAGATTGGTAAGTAAAGTGCATTTAGAAACAAATTTTATGTTTTGTATTCTATCCCTTACAATTCGTACTGTATAAACTTTATGCTCACATCAAATTTCCACAGTAGCTGACTTGCCTTGTATAACCCTGAAAGAAACACAGTACTGGATGTGTACTTTAGTATAGTAAAATATGGTTTTCTCTGGATCAGACTTTACAAAAAAGCAACACGTAAAAAGGTTTTATTTGCTTAGATACGTAAAACTTTTGCCCTGTGGCAATCTTTTATCCTGTGTGAGTAAAATGTTTTAGAATATTTTATTCACTTTGTAGACTAGACTATGCATCCTGACTTCTTAACAGAAAGGAAGGTAGATACCTTCCACTGCAATTTATGTATTTTAATGTCTGTAATTTACGATGTGCTTGATTTGTTTTGTTGGTTTTTAAAATCAATCACCAGGTTTTCTATTTTAGGCCTTTAATTGGAATGGTTTTAAAAATAGCTTGCAGTGCATGCGTGCTTGCTTACTTGAAAGGCAGAATTTCTTAGCAGTTCCCTGCCATGGTGGAGACAGAGGACTCAAGGACCCCAGGGCAGGATGCTGCCTTTGGGAGGTGCACACCCACTCTTAGACCTGTTTCTCCATGAAGCAGATAATAGAGGGCTCAGGACAGGCCTGAGCTGGTGAATGAGTGGAAAAGTGTTTTGAAAGCAGATTCCAAAAGGCATTGCTTTCTTCACTGTTTCAGATTCAAATATAGCATCAAGATATGATTAGAATAGGCTTTTCATGATGTATTACTTTCCCTGCTAGTCTCTTGTTCTCTGTCTTTGACTCCTCTCACATAACATGCCTATTTTGCTCATGATTTTGGGTGAACATGCTGTAACCATTAGTGATAATCCCTGCAAAACATTTTTTAATTTATGGGTTTTTTGTTTGTTTGTTTTTTCATTGCAAGATTGTTGATCATTGATGATCATTGTATTACACTTGAAGTATAACACATTTATTATTTCTCTTACAAATCTGTACATACACTTACAGCTTCCATTACTGCTAACTTAATTTGGAAAGAATTAGAGGGTGATTGGCAGAGCTCAAAAGAACGTGAATGTCTGTTGAGAAGCGACTGGAGACAAATGGAAATTGTTTACCAGCTCTCTGCTGAGAGGAGTTTTATTAGCAAGAAATAAAAGCACCAGCTAAGGCAGATGGGCATTTAATTTCATTTTACTGCCAAGGAATTGTGGCTCATAGGTACATAATTTCACACAGATCTGAGCAGAACCCAAAAAAACAAGCTAAAAGAACTTGTTTAACCTTGGGTAACTTTGGATCTTCTAACCTTTTTGTTACCTCTTTATCTTCTATGGAAAGAGTGTGTGGCTAGTTTATTCTTATACAACTTGGCTAAGGCCTTTTTGTGGCTCTCCCTGCTTATATTATGTGAGGATCTGTTTACTGGTTTCAGCTTACTAGAGAAGTGAAACCAAGGAGTCTACCAGAGACATGAGTAAGGCTGTAACTAGTCAGCCATTGAGTACAGTCATGTCGCATTTGGAGAAAAAGTGAGATAGATGGGAGCTGGCAGCCCCAGATAACCTTGAAAAGCTTCACATTTAGTAGTTGAACAGCCTGGTTAAACTCATCAACTTACTAATCATTTCATCTATCAAAAATTGTTTTGCTATAAACCTGCTCACTTTCAAAGTTTAGTTGGCAATTTATCCTCATAACTCGTCATTTATTATTTATACTGACCATAGTGCCTGTATGTCCTGAATTATGGCATATTCCATGTTAGATGCAAGCCTAGAGATCTGCATCCAGTCCTTGCTACTGCTGTTGTCTAGAACACAAACCTGACCCAGGCACCACGGCTCTGTGCTACAGCTTTTCTTTTACTCTACCCACTCTAATATTAACTCTGTGGATAACAAATATGCTGTTGTTATATATCCAGGTCCAGAGTATCCCACACTAGTGCACATGGATTGTCCTTGAACGCATGCCAAAAAGCTTCACAGTACTCTATGAGCACTTGTGTAACATGTCTCCTTTAAAGAGAGTCAGTGCATGTCTGCGTCTACAGAGCCAAGGGGGTGTGATATGAAACTCCTACAGTCTGCTTCTCGGAAATGGGTTGGAAAACAGGAGGGTGTCGAGGTGGTGGTACCTCCAAGGTACCAGTGGGTCATCCAGAGTGTTTTGTCCCTGTCATTCCAAGTAGTCCGTAAATCACACGCTTCATTGCACCCCAAGGTCAACAGGAATGGCGTCCAGCACAACACTTCAACACTTCAGTGCTCTTACATGGGAGTGGAGAGATATTATAGGTACAGATGAGTGTAAGTGTGATAATGTTATAATGTCATGCTTTCTTCTATTAAGAAATTCCAGTATTGAAAACGTCTGGCAAAATTTTATGCTGATAATCCTTCTGTAGCTCGTATTACAGTCCTGCACTGCTATTACCACCATGTGGTAATAACCCTTTGGCAATGCATGGTTATTACTCACACGTGTAATAACACATTGTTGTAATAACACATTCAGTTGTGTCCCTGCAGTTGCTGAGAAGATAGAAATAGCTATGTTTTGTGCTACCATGATGACTCTTTAGCACTACATCGGCAAGGATTTGTCACAATAATTATGTTAGGAAACTTGTGTGTCTAATTCACTCAAGTTCCTTTGAACAGTCTAGCCTTGGTTCTGCGCAAGTGCTGAAGACCTCATCGCCATACAGTAATTGTGATGATAAAACTCTGTAAATAAAAATACTATTTTCAATCTCTTGAGAAATATCTGTACATAAAATTTGCATGATTCGGAATTGAAAACATTTTTAAATATAGACTTCTAGTATTAAAAATGCATATGTATATATGTATTAAACTATTATAGACCAAAAGAATATCCTAAGCTACAGAATCATTTGGTCTTTTGAATATTATCACTTATACATCTTAACGGATCACTTTTTATGTGAGTTCTCAAAATAAAGAAGTGTACATCATTGATACAGAAGTTTAAAAGCAATCGAAGTGTAAAGACAATAAACTTTAAAAAAAATAATCTGTTCCATTTTTATGAGCTAGGGTACACAGAAATGATCAATTTTTTAACATTGACTCCCTTGAAAAATCACAATATTTAGTCTGTAAAGAGATCAAATGTGTGTAGCAAATACCGAGACTAGGTCTAAAAAAACAAAACAAAACAAAACAAAAAAAAAGGAACTGAGTCTAGCATACACTTCTGAAACAAAAATTTGTTTCATGTTATTTACTGTGGTAACACTTCAATGCAGATTAATAACATCAAATTATTACATATTTTCTTAACTTGGAAATAAGAATTTTGGATCAATGTTACAGTCACAGCCATTTTAAAGTTTGCATTAAATTGGATTCTATCATAAATTAATAAAAGCTATCTATGTTTGAATTTATGGTCATCTCTCAGGAAAGAAATAAATGAACAATCATAGAATCATAGAACAGTTTGGGTTAGGAGGGACCTTAAAGCCCATCCAGTTCCATCCCCCCTGCCATGGGCAGGGACACCTCCCACCAGACCAAGTTGCTCAAAGCCCCATCCAGCCTGGCCTTGAACACCTCCAGGGATGGGACATCCACAGCTTCTCTGGGCAGCCTGTGCCAGGGCCTCACCGCCCTCTGAGTGAAGAATTTCCTCCTAACATCTAATCTAAATCTATTCTCTTTTAGTTTAAAAACATTCCCCCTTGTCCTGTCATTAACTGCCTAAGTAAAAAGTTTACTCCATCTTTTTTATAAGTCCCCTTTAAGTACTGAAAGGATTCAATGTGATAACCCTGAAATCTTCTCTTCTCCAAGCCGAACAACCCCAACTCCCTCAGCCTGTCTTCATAGGAGAGGTGCTCCAGTCCCTTGATCATCCTCGTGGCCCTCCTCTGGACTCGCTCTAATACTTCCATATCCGTCTTGTGCTGCGGCCCCAGAGCTGAATGCAGGGCTCTGGTAGGGTCTCATGAAAGCAGAGCAGAGTGGGACAATCCCCTCCCTCGCCCTGCTGGCCATGCTGCTTTTGATGCAGTCCAGGGTACGGCTGGGTTTCTGGGCTGCAGGCACACATTGCTAGCTCATGTCGAGCTTCTCGTCCACCAGCAACCCCAGGTCCTTCTCCTTGGGGCTTTTCTCAATCCATTCTCTGCACAGCCTGGATTTGTGCTTGGGATTGCCCAAGGTGCAGGACCTTGCACTTGGACAATTAAAGTAAAAATGCCTTCGATCACCATGGTATATAATATGAAGGGAGGTGAAAGCACTAAGTAAAACACAATTTACTTGTAGACTTTTTTTCAAAGATAACTTTTTGATGAAAATAAAATCAAATCATCATTTGACTTTTTTATAGCTACCAATTTTTATATGCTCTTCTACTCCTGACACAATGGTAATGATGTAGGAAGGTTTCCAATCCTAGTCCAATTATGTCACCCATAAATTATTCTCTTTTACAACCTCTCTAGTCTTCTGAAGTCCATAGAAAATGGTATTCATCTACTCTTGTTACACTTGAATTTCATGAGTCAGTGCTTCAACAGATCAAGTGTGCGTGGTGAACCAGAACAAAAGTAGTGGCTTCAAGTTATAACTTTCAAGGTCACAAAAATATAACATGAAAAACAGTTTTAAATTTTCAGTCACTGAATAAGTAAGAAATCTATAGTCATTGTTGTTATTACTTCTATTTCCTCCTTCAGACATAAATGTTAATTTTAGATCCCCAAACCCTTGAAAATGAATGAAATAAAACCCAGTTACCTTGAGAACAGAGTCAGTTTCTGCACTTAATCCCGCACCTAAAATTAGTGGAAAGTTTAGGGTGTTTAATGAAAGAACAGTGTATAGATCATTCTGTAACTAGCAGAAAATTCTTATGTGTTGTGGAGTCCTAACAAATAATAATAATAATGAAGCAACATGCAGTAAAAGTATTTAATACATAAAACATTTTTTTTTATTTTCTTGTAGACTCATCTTTGTGTTTATATAATACCAAAGTCATAACTATTTTAGAAATTATGAATAAATGTCTACAAATAGCACTTTGTATTTGATAAAAAGAATATTAAGGACAAATGCCAATGCAGAAAGCCTTCCACTTTAAGGAAATGCTTATGGACTGGGATCACTGAATAAGCCAATGTTAATAAAACATATTTAACTTTTTAAAAAATTAAGCATTTTACAAATATTAGCAAAAATGATAAAAATATTAACATGTTTTACAGAAAACTTAAATATTATAACATTGACTACATGGTTCTGCTGAAGAAAACATTTAAACAATTTAGGTAAACTTCTATACTTCAATTACATATAAAATTTAACAAAACTTTCAAATATTCCCTATATTAAAAAAAAAAAAAAGTTATACTAGCTCTAGACTTAAACATGAGAAATGACTCATATTTCATTAGTCCCACATCCATTTACAGCCTTTAATTGTTACAATCCACACAACAGATACAACTCTTGCAATCTATTTATGGTGGAAGAATATATACCTGCCACTGTTAGATTTTTTTCTTTATTCATGACCAATTCCTTCTACTTTTAGAAACAATTTTAGGGAAAAGTTAGAAATATTGTACTTTTTATTGTATTACATTGTACTCATATCACATTGCATTCAGGACCCCAAATGCATAAGGTCAGTTTGTAACATAGACTGTAAAAAAGGGAATAACATGAAAAAAGTCAAGGTGGAGGTTAAAGAAGAGCATATATTCGTATTTACTTTGTTGTTGTTGTTGTTGAAGCACATCAGCATTATTTTGAACTAGGAGAACCTTAATTTATGATTAAATTATGATTAAATCAAGCCCCCTAGTTGGGGGATGGAGACCTGGCGATGCAGGTGTCTGCAGGAGGAGGAGGCTGGAAGATGTTATTTTGTCGTTGGCCGTGCTCAGAGGTCAGCACCATCTGTCCAGGCCTCTCCCATTTCTCCCAATCTGCTGCAGCAATTGGGCTGCCGGGCAGCTCCAGCCTTGGTGGCTCATAGGTAGATGAGGACAACTTCAGGGCAGTAAACCTCTGAGCTTTGGGATACCTAAACAACCTAACTTTTAATAACATCTTTCTGTGCAAGCTTGTTTAACGTTTCACTCATGACAAGCTTTGTGGGTGCAGTCAGCCCTACAGTAATGAGCACAACAGAATTGTGACTAACAGGTATTATCCTGCTGCTGCACACAGTAAGGCTAACACTGCTTTCCTCAATCTTTCCAAGCTCATTAGAGCCAACAGTTATTTATTAACAAGTGATGTAGGCTGTTGTTATGGGCTGACAGGTGGGTATAAGGGCGGTAAACAACAGATCACCCAATTTCAGCAGTCAATGGAAACCTTGGGAGCAACACTGTAAGCAATTCTCCGCAGTGCCTCTTATACTACTTGTTAAGAACTGCAAAACCTGAGACTACTTCAGTATGTGACAATAACTTCAGGAGGTTGAGACATCCCTATGAGTTATTTATTATAACCAGCATTATAACAGGTTTGTGGGTCATTACCTGTTCAGGGACTCCACTGTGCTAGTGTAAACATTCACAGGGAAAAGTGATCGAATTCTGAAAGTTATAGTTGCAAGACACAAAGCCCATGGCTATACAGCCGGTTTAAACAAACAAACAAAAAACTTAAAACACAAGAATGTCCCTCTGCAAGGTGTGACAACTGACACAGCCTTTGCTAACCTGACCCAACTGCAATCTGGTGGATGATTTCATCCAACTGATGATTATTTTTCATCTTGAATTGCAATCAGGTCTTGCAGGGGAAGTTCCTAAAACTCATGGAGATATGAGATCCCTGCAGTGTTTGTAAACTGCTGCTTAGAGATTTGAGTTTTTCAGACTTCTGTGGCAAACCAGATCCCCAGAGATACTGTACCTGCTCACCTAGGCTGAAACAGATAATTAGAAAAGTGGTAGGAAAAATACATTTAACATAATATTGTGTTCATCTTTAAAACTGTTCTTTATCCATGTAATAGATTTAGTAGGAGTCTTTGCCTGGTAAACTGAAAGTATTTAAGGTATGCGTATCAATATATGCAGGAAAATAATAACTTCAGATAAATTTAAGTACATACAAAATAGAACAGATTAAAACAGATAAATTTAAGGACATTAAAAAACAAACAAACAAACAAAAAAAACAAAACACTTTCACTGGTAAGAGGGTAGAGTGCAAGATCTGTGAGGTCTTCCTCAGGGGTCATTTCCAGTTGAAGTTCCATATAAGTTAGAAAAATGCAAGACATCACAATGTAGGGGTGAAATTCCTCCTTTAATTGTTGTCTCTTGTAAACTGGTGTTAGACTCATATATTGTGTTTAATTTCCAATAAATTATCTGTGAAAACACTGCCTACCTAACAGAAACAAATTGGCATTACAGAAAAACTGAGTGAAGAAACACTGTATAAATTAGTGTTTGTGACGTACCTGTTACCATGATGTCGGCATGTATTTCAAATATTCTGATAGATTTTTGCCTTCTAAACTTTTCCAATGAAGGGGAGACTTGAAGCTATCAGGAGAACTTCTCCCATCCTCAGGAAGGGAAAAAATACCAAATCACCTACAAGTATACAAGTCCAAGGCTGGCTACATAGAATATGAAATTTGAATCGTTGACATTCAAATTCGTGAACCAAAATTTGCCCAGTACACCCACTGGTTCATGACAACTGTGCACACATATCTATGCTGATAAAGGGACTCTCATGTGAATTACTCATTAAAGTAATAACACAATGTCTCCAAAAATATGTTTGCAGAGTTTCTTAAGCCCCCAAATTAAGGCAACATATGCCTAAATACAATAGACTTCTGTAACAGGACTTGGCCACTACAAAGGAAGGAATTGTCACTGACCTGGGATCTCTTTTGTGTAATTAATATGTTTGTGGAAAAATACATAGCTTTGGAAAATTCCTGACAATTTTTCTCCTTGTCCATAAGAAGTGCAGCGTGTTACAAAAATGCATTGCTGAGGCTACCAACTTGATATGACAACAGCAAACACCATCATAATTATCTTTGCAGCACAATGCATTCTGATTACCTATGTACAGCAGTAATATAAAATAACAGAGCTGTTAGCATGCTATCACTGAGTCACAGAACTCATGTGAATAATTAATCTAGGATGAAGTAGTAAAGGGTGCTCTTTTAATTAAAGGCAGATGTAGAACATTCTCGGAGAGCAAGTCAAAAGATGAAATAAATATATTGGTGATTCCTTCTTTCATCTAACTTTTGAGTATATATGTAAGTATGGCTTTCGTCTTTTCCGTAGGGCCTACTGATATGTGTTCATGTGTTCTTGTGTTTCTCTTTCAAAAGAAAATCATGCATGTGTCTTCTTCTGTTTGCTGGACTATTTATCTTTATTACGAAAGCACTACAGATAGACAATGTTTAAGAGATCCCCTTATTTTATAGGAATTACAGAATCACAGAATCACAGAATCGTCTAGGTTGGAAGAGACCTCCAAGATCATCTAGTCCAACCTCTGTCCTAACACTAAGTCCTCCACTAAACCATATCACTAAGGGCTACATCTAAACGTCTCTTAAAGACCTCCAGGGATGGCGACTCAACCATTTCCCTGGGCAGCCCATTCCAATGCCTAACAACCCTTTCAGTAAAGAAGTTCTTCCTAATATCCAACATAAACCTCCCCTGGTGCAACTTTAGCCCATTCCCCCTCGTCCTGTCACCAGGCACGTGGGAGAATAGACCAACACCTACCTCTCTACAGCCTCCTTTAAGGTACCTATAGAGAGCGATGAGGTCTCCCCTGAGTCTCCTCTTCTCCAGGCTGAACAAGCCCAGCTCCCTCAGCCGCTCCTTGTAAGACTTGTTCTCCAGACCCCACACCAGCTTCGTTGCCCTTCTCTGGACTCTCTCGAGCATCTCCATGTCCTTCATGTAGCGAGGGGCCCAAAACTGAACACAGTACTCGAGGTGCGGCCTCACCAGAGCCGAGTACAGGGGGACAATCACTTCCCTAGACCTGCTGGCCACACTGCTTCTTATACAAGCCAGGATGCTGTTGGCCTTCTTGGCCACCTGAGTGATGACAATTAGTAGAATTGTCATCAGTCTCCCTCATTCAAGAAAGCCACTGGAAAAAATGATTTTCTTCTTTTGATTGACTAATCTATTGTGCTAGAAGTGCACTGTTTTTTTGTCCATTGTTTCTTTTCTTATAAGGTTAAGCTGTTTTCTCATTGTACCAGATCCAAATCAATAAACACTTTGGAGATAAGAGCCACATTGTTGAGACGCTAGTCTGTAAGGAGCACTGCTGAATAAATGTGACATTTTCCCAAAGCTTTCATTATCTGAATCCAGGTGTATCCAGGTACTGGTGTTACACAACATTTCTGAAGACTAATGTTTGTAAGCCACTGCTGACTGCATTTCTCAAATATCATTTAAGAGGCAAAAATGTACTGTATGTACCTCTGCCCTCCATTTCAGCACTGTAAGACAATCAGTCCAGTAGCATTATTTGTTCTACATTTACAATTGAAGGGCCCAATATTTCAAATAGGATGTGAAAACCAGATGAAAGCCCAAAGAAATGAAAGTCCTTCTTTTGACTTGGATAGATTTTAGGTCATTTCAGAAGTGCTTGATATTCTTTAGATTTGAAAGATGTATGCATGTCCAGCAGTACATCATTAAAAAAATTAGGCCCCAGATTTAGTAATGATCATAGGCTAAGTTAAAATGATCAGATTTGCAATAGTTTAGAAAAGGTAGTGTATTAAGAATGAGCAGACTTTTCTTGCAAATGACAATGAAAATGTAAGTATATGTTTCTAAATATTATATCAATGGTGAAGAGCAAAAGATTCGTTATTCAAATACAGTGTCTTAGATCTTTTTCTTTTTAAGTGTAATTTCATTGAGATGAGAGCATTTCATAAGAACATACCCATTTTAATTACCTTTTCCCTCGGGAGATGATCACATTATTTTTTAATTTTAATTTCTTATTGTGATTTACTTAGTTCTAATAACATTTTTTATGTATTAACATATTTTCTATCTAACACTTTGTATTCTATTATTTCAATATTGTAAAACATGCTTCCGGATAATTTTGTTCAAACTTCATTCCATGGAAAACTTTTGATTTCCTTCTTTCCTTCTATTCTGAACCGGAGAGCACTTTGTATAGAACTTTAACTCCAAGCAATGAGAATCATTTCTTAAAGCAAGTAAATTAAAATAACTTGCTATAAAAAATGAGATGTAGGGAGAAAAGACCTAACTTCTTCCTCTAAACATTTTAAATTCATATTTGAGGCAAGCCTCATAATAATAATAATTATCAGGACAATATTTTTTTCTTATTTGTGAAGACTGATATAGTGAGATTGTAGGCAGTTGTGAAAAGTTTTGATTGCTGCTTTTAGAAAACTGTCCTTTGTTGTACCTCTGTTTCAGTCTTGCAGGTGAACATGGCCATTTAGTTTACCATAAGTTCATTTGTCCTTACAAAATAGGCTAATATAACTGGGAACTAAAATGAAGTTCTTTTAGATGGGTTAGTGAAAACGCTATGTAAGAACTTTTACAAGTATGAGGTTTTGTTTGCTTGTTTGTTTGTTTTGTTTTACTATTTTGCTAATTAATTAATTAATTCAGGTTTCCCTACTAGTAACCTGAGTCCCTTAGCCATCTCTTCAATAACAACACCAAAGTTCATAGGAGCATACAGAGCTGGATTCACACTGGAGTAACTGCTAGTCCCAGACTGAACCATCAGAGTTGCAATAGCTCAGCCCAAGTCACAGGGATTTCACTGAAATCACAGTCATCTACTAGTGTCCTGATATTGCCTTTCTAAGGCTTTGTGATGCTCCAGCAGAATAATGCTCCACATTATTACTGATAATCTGGGAAAGAAGATATCAGGGTATGCTGAGGTTCTTCAAATGGCAGTGAGAAGATGTTAATAGATTGGATAGATTATCCAATGCAGGTATTTGGAGGTGCTGTCCAGGATGGCTTTTACTTCAGGGAAGCTGGTTAGCAGTTTGATGTTTTCAGTATCTTGCAGAATTGGCTGTGAGAAATGAAAATTTGGAGTGTGCTCTTTGCTTTGCAGGAAATGTGTTAGGAAGCCTTTGCAGAAAATAAAGCTTCCATCCGTATTTATTGTGTATTTGGCCTCATTCTTATTTGCAATAAGCCTGTTATACCCAGCTTTTGCATCATAGAGGGTTGCTAAGTTGGATGAAAATTACGTATTTGCCCCCAGTAAAAAATCTCCACACAGCTATTGTGCTGTATACTAGTCCCTGTGTAAATGAGAATCAGTTTTGAGTTAATGGAAATTTTGCAATCATTATCTTTTATTTTTCATTCTTTCTTTTAACATACATTTAATAAGTTAAGAATGTAAGTTTCACCTGCTGAGAATTGATTTCAAGCCAATAACATTCAGAAAATAAATTAGCTTTTTGAAAAATCAAGTGAAACCTGGCTCAAATAATCCTTCCTTACATAACGCATTTACATGCAGTCAAAACACATTGTTTTCAGAACATTAGTAATTGCTTCCAAAATTATTAGCTGATTGTAATCCTACAGGAGGCAGCAAATAGTTGGTTGTTTTTATACTGTTTTTAAAGAGCAATCTTGGGAATGACCAGCAACACAATTTTCCATCATTAGCACTGTGGCTGCCTTGTGGAAAACCTCTGCTGTCCACCTACACATATCTAAGCTTCCTATTAACATCCCAGTGGCATTGTCAAGTGCTAAATTCATGCTTTTAGGAGGCAGTGGACATTTTCAGACCTTTGAAACAACTGGTAGATGTTTTTTGGTCACCTTGTGCTTACAGGGGAGTGCAGCAAGATAGCAAAAACTCATGGCAAGAACATCCCACGAAGGACAAAAGCAGCTGCTTGCAATGCTCAAGGAGGTGCCTGCCTGCACGCATTGCCTCCAAGGAAACATCCCTCCTCTCCATAGTTAGCACCCTCCCCATTTCTCTGTTTTTACCAACTCCACAGGTCTACATTTTAAAATGTAACTGGCTACAAGGTCTGTATGTATGGTACAAGGGTATTTTTATGGCCCCTCTGCACATGGGTTTCTTTTGAATTAAGGGAAGCGATGTACAAACAGTTGTGCTGCTGATTTCTTAAATCCCTCTTTTACCTCACAATTTTTAATAAAGAATCTATGCTTTCTGTTGTCTCTAGCACAGTGTTATTTATTGCCAAGAAAAATATTTCATTGTAGAGTTGACTTATCTCTTTAGGCTTTAAATACAGTTTCTTGGAGTCCTTTTTTACTATTTTATTTTAAGTAAACTGCAGCCCACCCATGTTCTCTTTACTAATAATGTCCCTGTTCTCATTCCAAATTGCAGCATAGTGCAGGTGATTATATCCCCAGTAAGAGTCCTGTCAAACTCAAATGTAAATAGACCTTGAAGAAAAGGAAATGCATTGAACAGAACTTAAAATGTCAGCTTCACTTTGTATGCAGATGGTGATGGATTTTTTTTTTAATATCACCTTGCTAGTTCTCTGTTTGATAAACTACAAAGATGTGTAGGTTTTAGACTCTGTTTTGCATACAAAGATGCTATTCTGATGTATTCACTAGTGTACACAGGCCTGCCATTAACATTTCAAGAATTCTTCAGCATAGTACCTTTGATTTCTTTTATTGTTTTCTTTCACCTCCTTTAGAAAAACTGTGACTATGTTCATGTGTTATTTGCGGCAACTTGGGTCTGAATCACATGTGTGGCCTTAGGGTTTTGACTACTAGATGCCCTGTTTCTCTCCTCCCATGAGCCTAAGTGGAGAATGGTCTGCGAAAGAGCATGGTTTGGAGACTTGGTTTCAAATCCATTGATTTTCTGGATAATAACAATTGCAGTAACATGAGGTGTTAAAGCTAGCCTAGTACAGACTCAAATATGGCTGCAGTGTCTTAGGAGGAATTTGTAGGAGCTGCAGCTTTGGAACTTTGCTTTTAATTGGCTAAGCAAAAGCACGGTTTTTCAGACTTCAGAAGATACTTCAAAAATATACTTGTTATCCAAGTATAGTATCTGAAGGATTTTAGAGAACAGTGGAGTCTCACAGGAATATTGTTCTTGGACTTGTTGACTTCTTTGAGCTTTACTTTTGGAGTGAAGGGTCCTGTTTCTTTTCTCTTTCATATTTTGGAATATATATAGTGTGGGAGATAAAGTTAATGTGTAAAAAACAATCACTAGTGAAACAGTTACAGAAGGAAGGAGCCCACACATGCCTCATGCATGTTCGTAGAATAGAAGAGGTTAATCATAGAATGAGGTTGGAAGGCACCTCTGGGTCCATCTGGTCCAACCCCTGCTCAAGCAGGGACACCCAGAGTGGGCTGCTCAGGACCATGTCCAGGTGGCTTTTGGAGATCTCCAAGGAGGAGACTCCACAGCTTCTCTGGGCAGCCTGTGCCAGGGCTCCATTACCTGCATAGTAAGTAAGTGCCTCTTGATGTTCAGCTGGAACCTCCTGTGTTCCAGTTTGTGTCCATTGCCTCTTGTCCTGGCACTGGGCATCACTGAAATGGTTCTCAGGTATGCAACTATGAGTGGTCTTGTATATATGAGGCTGTTAGATGGAAAATATATAAATATTGTTGATTAATCCAGAGCCACGCCTAAAAAGTATCTGTTCTCATACTGGAAAACGAACAGATGTGCCAAGATTATGGACTGAAGGTGACAGTTTATAGAAACAATGCCTATGATTTGTTGATGCTGGTATTCCTGCCAAAACACTACTGACAGTGAGGAAGGGTGCTTATCCTGTTGCTGCTTCTGATATCTACAAACTGGCCAGTCCCATTTATATACCAAATTCAAAAAATTTTGAATAAATGCCACCAGTAGTAACAGAAATGGGAAATGAAGATGTGGGTCTAGGTCTGCCACAGGTACAAAGTAATAGAGGTAAATGATGCTTACAATATTTTATTTCATGTAGAGAAAGAACTCTGTTTACAAAAACATTGTTTCTCCAAAACCAAATCATTGAAAAATCATTGAAATCATTGATCTCCAAAACCCACCTGGACATGGTCCTGAGTTTATACTGTTGCTCTGCTCCAGTCTCATCACCAAAGTGATAAGAGAGCTTTTCATTGTGAAGGCAAATATATTTCCGTATGAATAAAGTTAGTATGCTTGGTCACCGCAATCCCACACAGCTAGTAGGAAGCTTTTGAATAAACCAGATATTCTGTGCTTTAAGCTTTGCAATATCAACATATGCCTTGCCTGTAAAGAACATTATAAATTCTAGGTGAAATGATTTTTGCTATGACAGTATAGTCTACTCTCTCCCTAAGAGATTATGAAGTACCAAGAAAGACAGAAAGATTGCAACTGGCATTCCCAATGACTTTTCATTTCAAATTCAGTAAGATAAATATACTAACACACCTTTAAAGTCTTTTTTTTATGCTATCCATTAATGATGTCTGTACAGGTGTTCCAGTGCATACTGAGACTGAAAACTTTGCTTCCTTTATATCATATTGTGCATACATATTTGTGTGCACATATGCTGACAACAGTTGTGCTATAAACCTTGTTTCACAGTTCTATAACTCATAACCATAGCTTTTTCTTAAAAAGAGATACTCTTGTTCTTGATATTTTGGCAATATAATGTACACTGAACATGGACCTCTGATCTTGTCTGTCCCCGTCAATAATCATTTTTTTATATCTATGTCCCCATTTCTTGCAGCTGACAGTACAGCAATATTTTCAGTGTTGTGAGTTTGATTTCCTAATTTTCCTTTCTATGTGTATGTAGAATCAGAGAATCATTTAGGTTGGAAAAGACCTCTAAGATCACCAAGTCCAACCATTAACCTAGTACTGCCCAGTCTACCACTAAACCACGTTCTTAAACACCACATCTACACATCTTTTAAATAGCTCCAGGGATGGTGACTCAACACCTTCCCTGGGCAGCCTGTTCCAATGCTTTACAACCATTTCAGTGAACAAATTTTTCCTAACATCCAAACTAAACCTCTCCTGGAGCAACTTGAGGACTTTTCCTTTTGTCCTAATGCTCATTTCTTGGAAGAAGAGACTGACCCCCACCTCGCTACAGCCTCCTTTGAGGTAGTTATTAAGGACTCTCCTGAGCCTCCTCTTCTCCAGACTAAACAACCCCAGTTCCCTCGGCTGCTCCTCATAAGACTTGTGTTCCAGACCCTTCACCACCTTCAATGCCCTTCTCTGGAAATGCTCCAGCACCTTTTTGACTTTCGTGAACTGATCTCAGTCCGGCCTATCCAGATCCCTCTGCAGAGCCCTCCTACACTCGAGATCAACACTCCTACCTAATTCGGTGTTGTCTGTGAACTTACCAAGGGTGCATTCAATCCCCTCGTCCAGATCATTTATAAAGATATTGAAGAGAACTAGCCCCAGTACTGTGCCCTGGACACCACTAGTGACTGGGCTCCTGCTGGATTTAACTCCATTCACCACGACTCTTTTAGGCCGAGACACCCAGCCAGTTTTTAACCCAGAAAAGTGTACGCCTGTCTAAGCCATGAGCAGCCAGTTTCTCCAGGAGACTGCCATCAGAAACAGTATCAAAAGCTTTACTGAAGTCCAGGTAGACAACATGCACAGCCTTTCCCTCATCCACTGAGCACATCACCCTGTCATAGAAAGAGATCAGGCTCATCAAGCAGTCTTTCATAAATCCATGCAGGCTGGGCCTATTTCAATTAATGGTTTGGGGTGGGATAGAGTTAATTTTTATTTATATATAAATTTATTTTTCGTGGAGGCTCTCACAGTGCTGTCTTTTGGATTTTTGATGACAATAGTGGGGGTAGCACACCGATGTTTAGCTGTTGCAGCACAGTGCTCACACAGAGCCAAGGACTTTCAGCTCTTGGTGCTGCCCCACCAGCTGGGTACCTGGGGGTGCACAAGGAGCTGGGAGGCAACACAGGCAGGAGCTGGCCCAGACTGGCCACAAGGATGTCCCATACCATGTGGTGTCATGCTGAACAATAAAAGCTAGGGGAAAGGAAGAGGAAGGGGGGGGGATGTTTGGACTGGTGGTGTTTGTCTTCCCAAGGAGCTGTTAGGCACGATGAGCCCTGCATTCCCAAAGGTGGTTGAGCACCTGTCTGATGATGGGAAGCAGTGAATGAATTCCTTCTGCTTTGCTTGCATACATGGCTTTTCTTTACCTAGTAAGCTGTCTTTATCTCAACCCATGAGTTCGCACTTTTACCTTTCTGATTCTCTCCCCCATCCCACCTGGGGAGAGCGAGCGGGTGGCTGGGTGGTGCTGAGCTGCCTGCTGGATTAAACCACCATAATTCTTCAAGCTATTGCTTTTCTTCTGCAGTTCCCCAGGCTCCTCAGAGTTTGTTACTATAGTATGTATCTTGCAAGAGTTGCAGTTTTCTCTGTGTAGCCATCAACTCATGAATTATTTATGAAAGATTGTATTGAATAACAGGGGCTCGAGTGTAATCTGTCTTTTCATATCTGAACTCTGTTTGGCTGTTTCATGTGTGTGTGAAGTTTCTGCCCATTTTTTGCTTGCTGTCTGATGATCTTCTCCCCTAACTGTGCTAGTCGTCTGTGCTCTTGATGCAGGCCTCAGAAGTCTTCAATCACCCCTCTCTCATATACTTGGCAGGGGGAATTCTTCCATCTCCCCTCACCTTCTAGGTCTGGTTCCTCCTAGAAGAGAGGTGCTCCAGCCCTCTGATCATCCTCGTGGCAAGGTGGATGTGGCAAGGTGTATCTCTCCAGGATTTTTGCATCTCTTGTAGGCATCCCAGGCAGTGTTGCAGGGCGGGAGCAGGGCAGAAAGCAGCATAACCCATCTGTGAATTTAAGAGGGTTGAGAGCACAGGAAACCACCTTCCATTAGGAGTGCTCATTCATTCAGATGTTGTTGATCACAAATGGGTATACTTGCTGGACACAGCACTATCAGGGGATTTTCTAATGAACCTCAGGAAATTAAGAACATATTTTCTGCAGAGGAAGTTCTGTGTTCAGTGGTTTCTGTATATCCAGAGGAAAAGATCTGCCATCAATATTCAGCTCTCCACTTTAGGTCTCAGCTAAAATGACCATTTATACAGGGAGAGAGAATTGGGTTCACTGAATATTTCATGTTATTTAAATTAATTGTCACTATGATGGCTTTTGCAAAGCATCTGACACAAAGGGATGAATGCACGCCCCTAACTGTTAAGCCTGTGCATCTCACCTTAGACTTGTCAAATCTTGTGAAGCAAATTTCAGTGGAAGTGATAAGGCTGAATAAACAGAGTGATTCTTAAGACCAGCTGTATGCGCTGATTTTCTCCACTTAATGAGTTATAGGTGGCTTAGCTAACTTAGAAATAATTTATCCCCTCTTTAAAATCCTTTTGAAACTTGGAAAGACGGGGGATTGCATAATGGATCAGAAAAAGGTTCAAGAAATTCTGCAACAGGCAGTTGCACTTGCAGGGTATCAATGCATTCCCTAACCCATGAGGGAAATGCAAGTTTTAATATCATCCCTGAACTGTTCTTTTTCTTTTTTCTTTTTCTGTTTGTTTTATTTATAATTCTGTCTTTGGCAATTAATTGACATACACTTAGATTAGGAATGTCTAAAGATAGAAACAAATTTAATTTAATAGCAGAGTGTGTGCCCAAATGTTTGCTCATTTTTTTTTCAGCTACATTAAAAGCTCTAAGAAATTATATTCTCCCTTTTTGACCTTCAGGTCTAATGAATGATATTATTCTTCCTTCTAAGACTTCTTTTTCTGTAATTTTAACATACAGAAATCTAAAATAAAAGCACTAGAGGGATTTTATGTTTTTTGTTTTTTTTTTTTGATAAACTCTTGTTTGGCATAAGAAATAGCATATGAAATTTATATATATATGTTGGCTGCTTATGTGATTTGATATAACTCTAAGTTAGTTGAAACTATTCTGATACCTTTTTTCCTTTTGGAAATGTTTCATGGGAATTTCTCCATCTTCATGAATTGCCTTTAAAATAATTATTAAAACCATATTTGCAAGCAAACAAATTATTTTATTTCAAATTTCCCCTTTTATTTTGTGTTGCATGCTGTGTTAAGTTGGAATGTTATTTTTAAAACAGGCACTGCAACTGAGGTGAAGCAGTTGATTGATATGTTGATTTTCTTTAACCTGTTTTTTTCAAGGAAATTCCTTATTTGATTCACTATGCAAGCAGCTTAAGTGATTTTTGAAACAGCAGAAGTTCATGTGAAACTCCAGTGGGTACTGGTACAAATAAATACAGATATTAGCATTAATTCCACTTGGGATATCTCTTGGTTTTTATCCTTTTCATAGTCTTTTGGGAGTTTTCTGACTGTATTTTCTTACTGATAACAAGTAATCTAAATTCCACGTCCTACTAATGAGAACCAACTACTGACTTCTGATATATCCTAGAAAGACTGAAAATAAATAAATACATGAATAAGCCAAAAAGTAGTACCATCTCCCACAGTATTCTCCTGCATAAAATGGCTGCTCTTGGCTTGAACAGATGTACAGTTTGCTGGGTGAAGAACTGGCTGGATGTTTGGGCTCAGAGTCATGGTGAGTGGAGTCC
Source organism: Anser anser (assembly GCF_964211835.1). Taxonomy (NCBI): domain Eukaryota; kingdom Metazoa; phylum Chordata; class Aves; order Anseriformes; family Anatidae; genus Anser; species Anser anser. Next base: position 205,906,047 of record NC_139720.1, on the reverse strand, counting down.
AATCCAGTTGGTTTGGACCTCCTGCACCTTGAGAGCTGTATTTGGTTTTGGGCCCCTCACTACAAGACGGATGTGGAGCTGCTGGAACATGCTCAGAGAAATGCAATGAAGCTATTGAAGACACTAGAAAACAAGATATATGAGAAATGGCTTAGAGAGCTGGGGCTGTTTAGTCTGGAGAAAATGAGGTCGAGGTGAGGCCGCATTGCTTTCCACAACTACCTGAAAGGAGGCTGCAGTGCAGAGGATGTTGGTCTTTTCTCAGGTGACAAGTGATAGGATGTGAGGAACCGTCCTCATGTTGTGCCACGGGATGTTTAGATTAGATGCCAGGAAGAATTTCCTCATGGAAAGAGTGGTTAGGCTGCCCGGGGATGTGGTGGAGTAGCCATCCCTGGAGGTATTTAAGACACATGAATTCAGTACTAAGGGACATGGTTTAGTGACAGGAGTCAGTAGGTCAGGTTGGTGGTTGGACTCAATGATCTTGAAGGTCTTTTCCAAGCTAGATGATTCTATGATTGTATGTTTCTAAGTATGTGACAAGATAGAAATGTCAGGTATAAACTCTAAATATTTGTGTTGAAAGAAATGGCTACCCTTTTTTTTTCTTAGGTCTATTTTATACTAAATTTAAAGATGAAACCTGGCAATACTATGTTTTACAGCCTCAGATTTCTGTTTATTATAGTAACGGGGTCAGTTTTTTTGCTTGTTTGTTTTGTTTTGTTTTGTTTTTGTAGAACCGTAAATATGCTCCGTATGTAGTCTATCCCAAGTTCAGTAATTGTTACATAAAATCACTGCTGAGAAATATGAAGCATTCTGAAGCCTGAACAAGGAGGAAAATGGGTCCAAAATATGTGACTAACTACTTCTACATATGACACTAGCTAGTACAGCTTGGAAATATATACCTGAAGTGCAGGTGTTCAAATTATTTCACAGGCAGGTCAACTCTGATACCATGCAGAGAGTTGTCAGAAAGTATGCAAGGGAGTTGGATGATGTAGATATCTGACCTGTTTCCAGGTGAGTGCAGAAAACTTGCAAATGAGCAGCACTGACGTGCCAAATTTAGTGAGGCCGGAAGAATTTAAGAACTGCAAATTTTCACACAGTAAGTGCAATAATTAAAGCACTTTAGAAATATTGGTACTATAACTGAATACACTTTATTTGGAATAGAAAACATGGCTTCAACAAAGTACTACAGAGGTTTTGAAAACAAGATTTGTCCTGTTAATGCTATGTAATTTTCAGGTCTGATTTTTTAAGCTTTTTAAGGGATAACTTTGTATTGAATGTTGTTGTAAAAACAGTGAAATAAAAAGTGAAGGAAACATTTTTTACAGTAGTTCCATGACAATTTTATTTGTTCGAAAGTTCAAGAACAGAAAGTGTTAATATCCTATGTTTTTATCTATTTCAATATTGTTATATTTCCTTAAAAAAAAATAAATTACTGACTGAGAAGAGTCAGTACAAAAGTGAGGTATCACCCTACATGTGTTCAGACAACTAGAGCACATCTCATAACACTAGCTAATCATCTGTAAAAGAACGTCTTCAAAACGTTTCCTACTGCACCATTTAATCATCATTTTCATGGTTAGAAAAGTTAATAAGGCCACAATTTTAATAAGCTAATAATGCTGAAAAGTATCTATGAGAACATGGACGTATAGGGCCAAAATATTACTGGCAACTGGGATTTGACTAATGCTATGTTCAACTTTGAGTCTAATAGTTTGTATGGTAGCAAGGGAAATTAGATGGTGCTGTCCTTCCCAAGGGAGCTAGAGAAGAACCAGGCTAATTTAATACCACCTGGAGATCATCAGCTTTCAAAAATACAGATGTATGTTCACAACAAGTTATGGCAATTCCCACACAGGCAGTTTTCACTTTGATTTAGTCACATAGCAATTAGGATGAAATGCCAAGTCACTACTCTGAAAAATAAACACACCTCCCAAGGGGAAGCAAATGTCCACTGCTTATCTCAGGATATGAGAGCCAGAGGATCTTCTGGGTGAGGTTCACCACTGGCCTCATTTTTGGGTAGTTAGTGGCAAGCACGTGGTGCCACTAAAGGGCAGCCCACCCCTTCCTGAGCACCAGAGATGGGATGAATCATGCAAAGGGTTGCATTTTCCTTGGTGTGGATAGACTCATTCACACAGTTGTGATTAATGTTTGCAGAACTTTGCTCATGCAGAGAAGTTTTATAAATAGTAAAATGTGTTTTTCCCCCTCTATACATGATAGTTGGATGTGAATAATGTTATATATATAGCCACTGACTTTTAGATCAGTGATCCAACTGCAACAAAGGTCAACAACAAGTTAAAGTCATGCTTGCTTTCTCATTGTCAAGATAAAAATGAGCTGCAGCTTTCAGTTTGGTTCCCTGGGAGCATTTCTTTTCCTCAGCAGAAAATCACAGCCCCAGTCTCAATAAATTGTTTTCCTTGTTCGTATTATCAGTTGAGTAGCAGAGGATTGACAGAAAATTGAGAGTGACTCGCCTGCTCTTGCAAGAGACATGGTTTATGCAGAGAAAAAGATGTGAATTTTATAAAAGTACCTTTATTTTATGGAGTTTACATTGCATCAGAAAAAGTACAGAGAAAATGTATATATCCTTGGCTATCCATCTAGCACTTAGTCAGGTACTAAAAAGGATGAAAAATTAAAAATCAAATATCTCTAAATAGGCCATATTCCCCATGGAATTTGTAGATCTCAGGATTTGGCCCACTGCTTGTATAAAGCTCTAGAAAATATTTATTTATATAATCAATCAATTCATTTGTTGGGCCAGGGCTTAAAAAACCCTTCTCTGCCTAATAATAAAACTGCTGTGTCTAGACCAAGCTATTTTCTTGGGATTGTCTGTGAGTTTTGTTTTGGGTATTATTTTATAATAATGTCTTTCATTTCAAAGTTAACAGTGCCTCATGATTGCCTCATGATCTGGGCTGAATCTAATTTTAACCAGGATGGGTTTTGCTTTGTCCTCATTTTCTAATAATTAAGAACAACAGAAAATGTACCATGACATTGTTATTCAGCTGACAGTCATTTATGCAGCAGCCTTTCTGAAAGCTAGTCATTAAGACCAAAGGAATTTAGATTTTCTTTACTTATGATATTTTATACAAGATATTTACTACCTTCAGATGAAAATATAAAGAAATCTTAAAAAAAAAAAGTTACAATATCTAGACTTTTTCAAATAGGGATTCTCAGTGAATGCAGTAAGGAACTAACCTTTTAATTAAGCTAGTGTTATTGCAAAGAAGGATAGCTTTGAACATTGGTACGGTCAGCCTGCAAGGAATAAATTTGTTTTGGCTTCAGAGATAACTTTGTTAACTTCTAAAGCATTCAGCCTTCCCCTCTGTCTTCCGCTTTCTGCATCTGCTTTCTGCAACTATAAAAACTACCAAAAACTCATCCAGAAGAAAGAAGCAAAATAACACAGAATTCAGTACTAAGATAAGCAGACACGAAAGAGAAACAATCAGGCAATAACTTTAAAAAGCCATAAAGTTTGATGTGTCCAGGCTAAGAAATATAGAATACTGATTTTCAACAAAATCCAGTGGACTGGTTTCTATCTGAATCACTGTCTGGTGCCCGAAGAGTCTTCTATGCCACATAACATGAATTTGAATTTTTATAGCATTTTTGAGCTGTAAAGGTATCACTAACCCTGTCAGATATATACTATAACATGATAAAAAGCACAAGTGTCTGATCATTTAAGCATGGACCTCAGCTTATGTTTTCAGAGACTGAAAGCCCAGTTGGCTTATTTAAAACTTGAGTGCTCCAGATCTCTTAAAAATAAAAATGTGCCTATTCTTTCAACAAGAATATGGAATCAGACTCCAAAATAACAACCCCAGAAGAGAATCATTGTCTCCACCCAGCAAAGCAATTACTAGCTGATTTTCACATTTAAGTTCAAATGTGAAAAATACTTACCCGTCCAAACCAAACATAGGCAAACTGTATGTGCCTAGGTCTAAAAGCACTTCCACAGACAGACTTCCTCTAAAGGTCCCTGAAATCTGTGCATATACCCTTTTTTATTTATTATTTATTATTTTATTTTTTTTCCCCGCAGTTTTTACAGCTACCTTCCATTGTACCCATCATGACCAGCTCATTGCCTTGGTTTGATGAAAGCCCTGTGGGACTCGACAAACTAAGGAAGGCTGTGCTAGTAGACTTGCTTGGCCCTTCAGAAAAGCTGAAATATCATTATTAGTTCATTTTAAATAGAATTATTATAAATGGTGATAGGCTGTTTGGGGGGTTGGACCTGATGATCTTTCGAGGTCCCTTCCAACCCCTACAATTCTGTGATGTCTGTGATGTCTGTGATATATCTTTCCCTCCTTTCCATTGCAGATAAGATATAGCTAAAGGAGGGGTGGACTCACATTCATTTCCTCTGCAGCCTCAAAGGCCTTAGGTCCAGGACATTTCCATTACACTAAACTCAATGTATCTGCAAGTAGTGCAGTTTAATGGGATAAACTCTTCCTGCCCTGCTCCTGACCTGGGAGTCATTTTACCCTGATGTATTGCCATCTGATCGGTGAGCTCAATGAGATTCCCCTGGGTCCATAAACTGCTTAAATCTCATGACTGGGATCTAGAGGGATTGTGGAGAGGTAGAAAAATGGAAATACTGATTTCGGTGTTGCTCAGTAAAGCAAATATTCCCCAGATCACACTCAGGCTTCATGTTCCTCTGTATTCTGGTTATGGTAACAGCTACTTTGCTGGCTTGCTTCTTAACCAGGGCTTTATTAAAGTATCTGAAGGTGCAGATCATTTTGCCACAATTATTCTGTACCAAAAGTCTGTAGAAGGATTCAGATACAAAGGTCCAAAGCTGATTTTTCAGTAAGTGCCCTGCTTTAGAGTTGCTCTTGACTCTTATGGGTGTCAAACACATGCAAATTCACCTGACACAAATATGATTTGCTGGCCTTTTAAATACTTAGCTAAAATTTATGAAATCTATATTTTTTTTATTCTGAATGAAAAGCCTTCAAGAGAGTGGATTGGTTAAAACAGTAGGAAATTTAAATATTTCAAATTTTTAATAACTTTTTGAGCACAATGATTGTTTTGTTACAAAATAATTTTGTCTTCAGAGATAATAATCTGACTTCATCAGAGCAACAACGGGGAGATTATTTTTCAGTTTATGTACACAGAACATTTGTATTTTTATTTAAGAAGAGCCGGTTTTCCACAACTCTGAAAAATTCAGTACTTACCTTCATACCTACTTCATAGTATAAGAAGCAGGAATGCTATTAAAGTTTATGAGTTTTTTTTATGTGCATATACATGGTGTTCAAAGAACAGTTAAGGGATGGCAGGGTTATAAAGTTAAGCACTCAGATTTAGGAAATGCAAGAACTAAGATGGTCTAAGCAATTTTATTTCAGGCCCTTTGTGGCCGTATATTGTAATGTAGTAGTATAATATAACTCAAATACATTTTTAATTACGCAGATATTTTTGTTTTTGCAGGCCCTCTGCTTCACTCAGCGAGGTGGAGGGGTACTTTATATGGTATTTCACAGTCAACATATGTCTCCATGCATTATTTAATGCATACAGTTCAAACTGTGCTCTGTTTACAGAATTATTAATTTTCTCATTGATTTTCCTCTTATACTGAGCCTGACCATAGTATCCTAGTAGCTCATAAACATTAATGAATTTATTTTTTCAATATCCCATTGTGACTAGAATTTTAACTCCTTAGACAACACCACTGAGATAAAATGAGTCCACTAGTTCCTGTGCCCAGCTTGCAACATCAAGAATGAAATTCATCTCATTTAGAAAGCCTAAATCCTAAACTGTTTTCAGTCCAGGTTAGAATAAGGGGAGAGTCTTTGGAAGCAGTCTTTGGAAAATATACATACAATATTCTGATGTTCCAGTTATTAGTGAGGGAGCCTGTCTGTCCTGCTTACACTAGAAGTTTAAGTTTTAGGTGGCCAATATCAGCTGATACCTGACTTATTGGAGCACACAGGATTATATAGCAATTTTTCTTTCCAAACCCCAGCTCGCCGTGATTTTAGCTGAAACTGCTGGTGCTCAGCACTTCTGCAAAAAAATGGCCATCTGTCTACCAAGACTTTTCAAAGTGAGGATATCTCATTTCCACACCTGGGGAAAGTTTGGTTTATGTGAATTGCCTAGCATTACACAAGACTTCTGTGGCAAAAAGCATGAATAGAAAGAGTTGTCTAAAATAGCATTTGTCTGCTTTAGCCCGAGAGCATCCTTTTTCCTTATATAGCCTTGGTCCAGAATTTTCCAATATGTGTAAGAAATGATACTGGAATCCAGCAGATGCACAATTCTGTGTCCCTTGATGCACAATTAATTCCCAAAGGACTTAATGTGTCCTGTCTGCACAGTAAATGTGATAGGTTTTATGAAGAAATCATACTTCCTTGACTAAGAATTTTACTCTGAAGCTTTGTCTTTATTTTAACCTATGAAGTGAGCCATAATTTATGAAAAGCAGAGTCTAGTTTTCCTCCTAGATTTCATTGAGACCTGGGACTGCAGAAAATAGCAGAAGTATCAGTGGGGACACCTACACTCAAGGAGTCTGGGAGATAAGAATGTGTGAGCAGAAAAGGAGTCAAATTTTAAAATAACTCTCAGCAGCTCTGGATGCAAGTCTACACAAAGGCCACCACCTGCAGAGCCACAGGCTTCTTCCTCCTCAGGAGCAATTGCTGGGAGCAGCTATCGCTGTGCAAACTAGCCCCAGAGGGACATGAGACAAATGCTTTCCCCAGGGGTTTCATTGGTATGCTTGAGCACCACAACAGTGCGGATGCTGGAATTCTCCATTTTTTTTCTGTTTTTACTAACTGAGCTTCAGTATTCATCCCCATTTGCCCCATCCCTGTTGTGATGATTTTTCTATTCCTCCTTTTTCCTGGGAAAATCTCAAATTCAGCCTTCCTTGGATTTGCCATTACACACTATAGATAGATCCCTTGGCTTTTTTTTAATCCCTTTAGCACGTTGGGTTATGTATGTATCCAACAAAAGAAAGAAGAGGACTCAGGGGTGATACTTTGATGTATCTTCTTCTTACCACTAAAACTATCTCAATAAATTATCCCACTCCTCCTTGACTTTTCATCATTACTCCAGCATTACCTCCTACACTAATGCTGATGAACCTATTTGTGAGGCCAGTAGCTCACCAAGTGCGTAATTCAAACAAACCTGTAAAAGGGCCTTAATCAGGCTGATAGCACAAGCAAGCGAGCAGAATGGAGTAGCAGGGCTGCACAAGGAAAATAGATGCAGGAGGTGGAGTTAAGGCACAATCTTGGTTACTGTCCAGAGTAATTCAGTAGGTGTTACCCTATTGACAGAGGCTTAGAAGAGCTCTGAGAAATTATGTAATTTAAATGCATAGCTATAGCTTTAAATAAGTACACAGATATGTGCAAAACAAATCACTTGCATTTTTTATTCACTACAGCTGGATAACTGTGAAGCAGCCACCAGCAGTGTGTACTAGGAAAAGGAGTCTTATGTTTTGTACAAATTTAACTAAGTAGGGCACCCAGGTGTGAAGGCTTCAGCTGCAAAACACAAAGGGTTTGTTGTGCCATGTGCTGGGCAAAGCTGGACTAAACTAAAATCTGTATTTTTGGTACAGAAAACAAGGGCAAGCTATCTGTTGCATATTTTTTGTTTGTTTGTTTCCCTGTATCATTCATTTTGGGTAATAGTCTTATTTATTTATTACATGATTGCTTTGTAATCTTCTGATATAAAACCAGGGTGTTTTGCTTTGTTGCATTCCCACCACGAGCTTGTTGGCTGGGAAACTGAGACATGGCGTTTGCCATCACTCCAATTGCTCAGTAGTAATCTCAGCACGGCTGCCCTATGCCAGAAGCTGTGCTTCAGGTGAGGAAAAGAAGAATTTGTGAGGCTCAGTGCTTCCACGCTGGGGGACTGAAGCAGCAGAGATGGGGGAGATCAGGGAATGGGATGGGAGAACATGAAGGGCTGCAGAGGAAACTGCAGGAGGAAAGGATGCACGGAGGAGGAAGCTAATGAGGCATGAGGATTTTTTGTAGTGGTTGTGGGAACATGGACGTATCAGAAAAGGAATATTTTGTGGGGAAGAGTTGAAAACTGTAGAAAGGGGTATGCAAGTGAAGTTATTGCAGGACAAAAGGATGGAGAAGTGGCTACAGCCCGATGCTGAAAAACTAAGGTTTCACCCACGTCTTTCCTTTGCTTCACTTAGTCCATCAAATACTGATTGTTTATCTATTTTTATTTTTATTTTTTATTTTTAACAGTTACTGGATTTTATAGTCTGCAGCCACATTCATCATTTAATACTACCAAAGCCACCCTCTAAGAGTGTCTTTTTTTATACTGGTGCTTCAAGTTAAAAATCTATTTTAAATTATTGGATAGCAACTAGCAACCTCCAGAGGGCTAAACTGATGCTGTTAACAGGTCCAAAATGTGATGCAGCATATGGAGCTGAATACCTCATGGTACAGATTTGCATGCAGGCGGTTTTAATTAGGATTTAGAATTCCTTGAGGAATGCAGCATTCTGGGCTAGTCTCAATCTTGTCAATACATAGTGTTTTTGTTCATGCTAAAGCCTTCAAAAACCAACAGGTTCCGAGTTGCTTTTAATTTTTGATGCTTATATGATTTATTACATTTTTCTCTAGCTGCCAGATTTGTGTATGATTATAACCTGTTTATATGTACTTACTATAAAAGATTTCAGTCTTGTTTTTTTCCTAGTATTGTACCAGGTCAGTTCAAAATAGAAACTTACCAGAAGTTTTTTGACATTGCATAGCTCTTTATTTTTTCCTGCAGTACTTTATCATTGGATGTGAGAACATGCTTTAACTCGATGGTTATTGTGCCATCTTGTGAGCGAAAGGTGCAACTACGTCCAGCTAACAAGAATGAGGTGCTTTGGCTAACATCCATTTAATTTCTCCTTCATAGTGAAACAAAACAAACCAAACCAAAACACAAATATTTAGAGATTCGAAAACAGATAAGGATAATATTGTAAAACATTCAGTACACTGCATTGTACTCATATATATATATATTTAATGAAAATTACCTATAATGGGCAAATACTTGTTTATTTCAGTAAACTGAGAGAGGAAATCATGTATTTGCTTTTATTTGTTTATTTATTTTTCCCTCCTGAAAAAAAGGGAACTTCTTTCTGTACTGAGTAGAAAAACCATGCAAGTTCTCAGTATTCAGTGCTGATAGCGTCCCTTCTGTGAAATAATTTGGTTCTTACAGGAAACCTCTTGTCCTCTAAAAATCACTATTGGTTCCTGAGAGATAACACAATATAAACAGCACAAAGCACTGCTAGCTATTACATTGACGCAGAGAAAACCTAATTCCTGACCTTAGAAAGTCTGCTGTCTCCTGGAACCTTCGGTGACGGGAAAACACTAAAAGGAAACTAAATTGGCACGAGACAACCTACTACAACTGTATTATTATTATTATTCATTACGCCTATTAATATCCCTATAGTTGCATTTAGCTTAGAAGAGCAGAATAGAAAAATCTGAGTTCTACCATTGCCTAAATGACTCTTTTTGTGACCTTGAGCAAGTTGTATTTCTGTGCCTAATTTTACCCACCTTTAGATGATGCACATACTTTTTTCCAACAGGATGTTATCAGACTTGACTACCACTTGTAAAGCTCTTTGGGCTTCTTGGATGAAAGGTATTGCTGTGATACAGTGACAAGCTTGTTAGAAATCTACTTGATAGGCAAAAGAGCAAGTCATTCACAATAAGTATAATTATTCAATGATTTAGGCTTCTTAATCTACTTCCACAGTCTTGGCAAGCAGATTGTGATTTCTTCCATTTTATATAATGAGAAGAATATATTTTTTTCTCTTTTTACTCTATAGATTGATTGCAAATATTCAGAATTCAAGCTGTGTTGCTCATTTGCAATCAGTTGGATGAGTAACATTATTTCTACTCATGACTGGATGAATGCCCAAGGACTTGTGTGTGCAAATTGTAAAGTTTGTTTTCTCAAGATACTCATCTGTATGACATTGAAATTTGCTGCCTCTGAAAAGCAGTGCCAGTAAAATTCAACACATTGAAGACCACTGAAAATTCTCAAACAAAAGCGAGACAAGGTGGTACTGATATTTTTTAATTAGACTTCACAGATTAAATGTTTGTCTAAATGGACCAAATTCTACGCCATTGTTTTTAACTTTTGCCTGTACATAAAAATGAAGGAATTTAGTATACTGAATATCAACTGTATCTATAATAAAGCTTCAGCTGAGTGAAAGGACACATCACATTTTTACCTTGATTCATTCATCTTTGTGTCTTACATATGTCAGGTTGCCTTTCTGTAGGTCGAGAGCCACTCTAGACCAGCATTGACTGGCTGCTCTTATTTCACAGGATGTTGTAGAGGCCTGTGACTCCTATAACACACTTTGCTTCCCACGTTTGCAGCCCTTCTACTGCTAGCAGAAGTAATGTGTGATGTTTTTAAGTGTGGTCCAGCCATGCAGAGAACAGGAATATGTGCCCTTGAATGGCAACTCCAGCAGGATCACGTTCACCTTAGGACATGGATCAAATTGAGTTGATCGAAAATGGAGTGTTTGGTTTGCATTTTCTGCAAAGCAAAATCATGATAGCTGCAAAAAGTACTGAGGACTTTTGTAAAAGCCAATTCTTTCTGGCCCTGAAATGACCAATATATTCCCAACCATCTTCATTCATGAGTCTGTGAAAGCTAGGTTGTAAAAACAGCTTTATTTCCATTCAAGTGCTTTGGTCTGGCTATTGTGATTTGTTACTAAGCATGACTTCCCACATTTTTTTTTTCTTTTTCTTAAGAGTTAGCTTTGTTCAAATTTAAGGCTTTTGACCATTACCCTCTGCTAGATTTGCATCTTCCATCCTGTTTAGCTGACAACTACTTGGCAAACACAGTCTTAGAAATGCTCCTTTAGACAGTACAATGTGAGGAGCAGTGATGCTGTAATAATGTCACATTGTAGAGAGAATGATCTCTTATAAAAAAGCACGTTCATATTAAATTCACAGCAACACACTCCACTCCCCCATTATAGGCAATTACAGAGGATTTTAAATATCTGATGCTAGTTGGCAGCGTACAATACCCTGTCAGCAGCAGGCACTGATTTGTAATTTAATTATCATAAGACATCCACCTGTTCTTTTGTCAAATGAAGAGTAGCATTTCCGTGCAATCAGGCTTTTCCCTCCAGAAATTTGTATTAACCCTTAGAGAAAATACTGTTTTCTAGGGAACTGGGTAATTTCAAAGACATTTGCAGGACTCCACCAGGACAGAAAGATGGAGACAAATAAAGCATTCCTGCAGGAGAGTCTCAATTCTGATTTGGTATTTTCAGCCTTCTGTTCTCAGAAACTTTCCTTACCTCTAGCTTTTTGCTGTGTCAAGCTGCTTTGGTTCACAGCTGAAAGCATTTCAGTGAGGAGATGATGTGGGAGGAGAGGTGTATGAAAATCAATGAGTTTGGTACTAAGAACACGAGGCAAACACATAACAGGATTGACCCAGAAATGCTCTAGGTTCATACTTTATGAGTAATAAGAATGCTGGGCTTGGGGGGGAGGGGAGGGGGATAAGGATGGAAAAGTGGAAATCTGTTTTGTAAGCTTCCCAGTTTATGGCATATGGACAGTGATATTATCTAATTTGTTATGGGAGAGTATAATTATCATATATATATATTTAACTAGAAAATACAGATTTTCACTGGAAAGTCTACACAGAAGTGTTATGCTTTTTGGGAGCACGGGGCTTGTCGTCAGCCAATTTGCTGTAGGCCTTGGCTCTCAGTTATGCAATGGCTACACTGAAGTGTGGTGATGGCAAAAGGGCTTACCGATGCATGTGAAGAGATGTTCCCTCTTTAACACCACCTCACCCTGCTTTTTGTGCTGTAAAGCTGCGTGAATGATCCAGCTAAATCTCCTTATGGCTTGAGACATTGCTGTCCTGTCTCTTTTGAAAGTGGTCAATGGAAACTTTCATTTTTATCATTTCGCAGAAAGATGACTCTGGTATTCTGCAGTTATTTCTCAAAATCATGTTTTACAAATGATTCACTTTGGAGAGGGTGTCTATAAGTAGTCGTGTCTTTTGAAAGAGTACTCACTGGATTCAAAAAATAATTGATTGCTTGGGGCTGAAGTGATTTGTGTGCCAAGCATTTAATGTGACATTGGTTGGAGTATTGTCTATTAGGCTGATGGCTTCTTGCCCAAATACTACTTGTCTGGTACCAGTCATTTCATAGATTCATTAATTATGTTATCAGAAAAGTGAATATGTAAAGGGTTGCAAGCATATCCCAGAGAGGAAAAAGAGAATAATTCATTTCACACAGGCATTTGGAAAATAGTTGGCAAATGCAGAACCATTTCCATGTATCAGAGTGAAGGCAAGAATAAATCGGGACAGTTTCCTTTGGAAGACTGAGTAAATGAAACAACACCCCTGGGCCTGGTGCTCAAAGAGAGCGGCAGGAGCAGCATTGAAGTTTGCTTTGTAAAGTCCTTCTGAGCATACCTGAACTTGAGAGTCCTCTGTGTGTTTGTTTTGGCTATTCAAATAGGTCCTAGATTTTGTCTTTCCTTTAGTCTTTGATTCTGTTCATTCAATATTTAGCATGCATCTTTCAGCTGAAAACGTGGAATAGCACTAAACACCCCTCTCTCTGTGCCAAAGATTTATTATTCCCAATGTAATCTGTATTCTGCTCTCCTCCTCATGTTCCCTGCTGTACTGTCACCACGTCCTCCACCAGCGCCATGTGTAATGTGAAATCATACCCCTCACGTTAGCCATTCTGTAGTCTTCTCCCTCAAAAAGTGCTGTGTGTATGTGTACTGGGAGTAGAAGACAAGGTGCTGACCAGGCTCTGTGAGGAGAGGCCGGGGCTGCCTGGGCTGGACACAGCCAGTTCCACACAGACCCACCTCAGGACATGGCTGAGCCCGTTCAATTAGGGGTCGGTGTCTCTGTGACTGGGCACCTAGAGGTCTGGTCACTTAATTTAATTTTTAGGGTTAGAGTTACATTGCTTCTTGTACGAGTTTTGTTTTTGATATTGGACAAGCTGCTTACTTCTTCTGTTTCCTACGTTACTGCTCCGCAGAGCAGGAAGTTAAAATACCTCTCACTGCGCTTGGCCTACAGGATAAGGGGAAAATGTTTTACTGCAGAGTAAGTTTTGCCCTGCCCGTAGCTCTGTGGAGGTGCATGTGTGCTCTCTAGCATTACAGTACGCTGTGGTGAATGGAGAATGACTCAAATATTTTACAGAGAAAAAGCTACATAAGTGCAATTATTAATGTGAGGGTGTGAAACATGAGCTGGCACAACAGCTCAGCAGATCGACAACTTTGTTTTCAGTATTATCACTTGCCAATACATCTTCTCAGCTGCCTATCTGAAGGTAAAAGTTTTGTGTATCAGCATGATAATGCCACACTTTCTCTTTTTGAAGAAGTGTTAAAAACAGAATGAGGTATTCTTTCTAGAACAGAGTAGGAAATCCAAATAGTTTATCTGATATACAATATTTGCATTAATAAATATGCATCGCTTGCTTAAAGCATATTTGTTCTTCCTTTTAATCTTCTTTTTTTTTTTTTTCCCCTAGAAATACCGCTATCAAGATGAGGATGTTCCACATGATCATACCTTGCCTCGATTAACCCATGAAGTGAGAGGCCCAGAGCTTGTTCACGTGTCAGAGAAGAACTTGTCTCAAATAGAGAATGTGCACGGATATGTCTTACAGTCGCACATTTCTCCTTTGAAGGTAGGATTGGTATTTACTGTGGCTTTGGTCTTCCACCATAAGAAAATGTATGTCATGAAGACCTTGAGAAACTTACTTTGTTGTGCAAACAAACAAGTTGCATTTTGCAAGTATCGGTACAGGTTGGTTGTCCCATGTCAGGTTTTTAAGTCTGGTCTGTATTGCAACTGGTGATGGTTTAGTTGGTATAGCTTGTGTTGAGATGTGAGCTTTTTGCCTTGAGTGAGATTTTTGCTTGAGGGAAAATCATTCCTGGAAATGAGCGCTTTTTTTTTTTTTTTTTTTTTTTTTTTTTCCATCTGTACACCGAGAAAGAATAATGCAAGTTCTGGGTCTCAATATCAATGTGATTTTTTGGAATGGCAGACTTCCCTTCCTGATTGTCCTCATAAAATGAAAAAAAAAAAATCCTGTAAATGTAATATCTGATGGAATACTGTTTTTCACATCTCTCTGATAGCTACATCAAAGTCATAAGATATGGCATGAAAAGGGAGCTCATTTGCCACTATTCAGATCTTTACGACTCAAGCGCTTTATGTTTTCTGTGGGTTTGGTTGTGATTCAGGGTGATGTAGAGACATCTCTGTTAACTAAGGTAAATCTATAAAATACAGATTGTGTGAGTGTCTGTGTATGGTGTCCTCTGATAAATTTGGCTGAGGAAAAATGTTTGTCTTAATGGTGAGCCCATATATTAACCAAAAGGAATTCCATTTCTGAAAATTTGCTCTTAAATAAGACTGCAATAGCTTGAAGATGTTCCTAAAGCTTCTTTAATGAAAGGAGTGTGATAGTTTTTGTATTACTTGTTTTCTTCTGGAGGGGTAATAAAAGGGGGGTTAAGAAAAGGAGAGTAGTTTTACAGGAGGTGGTGACGTTCTGAGAAATGGATTTTGTTCAGGTATTTAACCAAGCAGCAAACAAGGCAAATGGGCTTTGCTGTTTCTGGTACCCAAAAGTTATGAAATGTGGATCATTTGCCTAGTGGAGTGACTACAGTGTGGTTACAAGTGAGAGGAAATGTTTATTATTAAAGACTGATGTGAATTCAGTTGGTGATCATCAAGCTTTCTTAGAACAGCCACACGAAGTACTCTTTGCTGTTCTTGTTGTTTCTGTGTGTAGTTTGTATGTAGTTTGCTTTTTCATGTTTTAGCAGATTTACACATTGTCTATCCAACTTCTATTGCAGAAACCACTGGTAGCAAGCTGTGATACATCTTCTTATGCAGAAATAGATTAGTTTAGTTGTTTGGAAGGGATTACCTCCATGTGGCCTCAGTGTAATCTCAGGGAACAACCAAAGACAAAACAATTTCTTGCCTGGAAGGAAAAAATCCCTGATCCTTTGGGCTCTTTGAATATTAGGATCATGGTGGCGCTTCTTATTCATGAAAGTAAAAAATGGATAATATTTGGTTTTACAGATAGAGATCTTCAAGCATCCAAGTATGCATGATCCAAGCTGATAATGTAGCAACAATGATAAAAAGCTTATTGTTGTGAGATGAAGGGTATCCTCAGACATCTACAGTTGCCTTAAAAGAGCTCCCAGTCTAATGCGTTCCTATGATAGCAGAAAGTTGTTTTCTGCAGCTGTTTCCTGAAGAGGAGGGAGAAGAGGAGCTATGCAGTATTTCCTTTTGGAAAACGTTATCTCCTGCAAGAGAGCCTGAGGATTGCCAGAGCCTGAGGATTTCAGACTTTGACTCTGTTCTTTTTACATCTTTCCCTCAGGTTCACTGTGGCTGTAGCGTCTTGTGCCTGCCACTTACTCTAGATTTAGTAATTTATCTCTTTAGATGGCTGTGAGGTTTCTGCTTTCTTTCTCATGCAGTCTTTGACCTGTCTTTTACCTTTTGCTAGAGAATTGGCTCAGGAGGCTGGAGTAAACCTTCTGCTAGAGCTCATGACATTGTGGTTCACTGTCTATCTGAAATGTCTACTTTGGAGTCACTTTTGTTTCTGGGAGTTGATGGAAATACCCCTTCAGAAGCTTTTGTCACAATGATTTCTGCCTATTTGAGAAATGTCTTTCCCAACTCACGAAAACCCTAGGTTGTTGTCTTTTTGAATTACGTAATTTCCATCCTGTGCCCTGATGTTCTTTAGTATTCCATTTTCTTCTCAGCAGTATTTCACAAACATGACTGCACTGAATAATGGCTAAATCTGGAGCATACTGCCCCTCAATCCATAGCATGTCTTTCCAGAGAAATGCCAAATACTGCTTTTAAAAGATTTGTTGGAAAAATGTGCCAGCAGTTTAAATATGGGCCTGTCTATACCACTGTGTATATCTGTAAAGACAATGTCCCAGGGATTCCTGAAAGACTTTCTAGCTCCCAGGAGAGAAAGATTCAGCCCATCTTTATGAAGACATGTCAATAAAAATGCCTGATATGGTAACATGCTGCACAGTACAAATACATCTTAAATTTGATTCCAAGTTGTGTGTACAAAATGGTAAAGAATTTGGCTGTAGGTTCATATTCTGGATTATGTGCTTTTATGTATTCCAGAATCATCCTAGTGGAGCTAGTCTCTCTTGGGTACTTCAAAAGGACTTTGTTTTGTCAGATACCAAACTACTAGTGTTTTTCTTTAACAACATCTCAGCAGTTTTGTGTGTTGAATAATCCAAAATCTGATCGTCAGCCATTATGAAATTCTCTTTGAGACACTCAGGTGCTGATTGTGATAAATATTGTTTGGGAATGTTTCTGAGAAGGGTTTCTGTTATTGATATATTTGTTGTCTTTCAAGTCCCTACACTGTAGCATACACTAGCCAGATTACTTCCTTTTGGAAGACAAAAAGTAAGAACAGTTGTGCTAGAAAGGGCACAGTAATGCTGAAACAGTTGTGCTGGAAAGGGCGCTTTTCAATATGACTTTTACTTCTATAACTTCAAATTTTTACATAAAGTTTTACTACTGTTGGGTAACATTTCCTATACACTCAACTCAGTGCTGAAAGTGGTTAATTTTAGAAAGCTACAAGCTTCTGTTAAAGGTTGATCTACCTATTAACATGGAGAGGATAAAATTTACAACCACTTCAGCAACTTTGAATGTCAAATACAGAAGTTTAAAAGGAACTTTTTGGTTACGTAGCTGTATTAACATTTGGGGAAAATGCTAACATTTCACATATTTTTTGGAAGAGAGAGTTGACATATTATGATGATAAATGTTCTTTGCAAGTTGTGGTGGTGAGGTAATTGCATTTTATTAGTCTACTAAAGAAAGAAATGTGTAATATACTAAGAATATAATTTAAAATAGTTGTCTTGCATTTTCCCTCGTTGACACTAGATGGTGCGATTAGCTCAGAATCCTTTGATCAGGCTCTCTAAAGCTTCAGCGGAGCTATTTTTTTCTTACACGGTTTAGAAAGCGCTAATTCAGTAAAAATGCTTTGTTAGAAACTAGGTGCCTTCGGAAAACCTGGTATGTCGGGAAATCTGAATACAACGCAGCTGTACCTGAAATTCAGACATGCAATTTTTGTCTCCAAATGAGACACTTTCCTCTTTCCCTTCCATCTAGGAATAGAGCTAATCACTATTTATTACATGAGCGAGAGCTCCGGTTTCTAACCTTATTATTATTGTGATGTTAGATCTCTTGTTGTTTTAAATATATTCCCCTTTCTTTCGATAAGCCTAGGAGTAAAAAATACATATAAGGAGCTTGGATCTCCGTGGTTGCCTGCCTATTTTAAATGCCAAGCTATTCCAGCTACTATCTCTATTTGCTAATTTAAAGCAAGGCGTGAGTGTAAGCATCAATGGTAGCTGTGCAAGAAGAAGTAGCATGTAAATTACTGTTATTACCTTAGCCTAAGATATTTTTAAATAAGGAAGTTCAGACTTCTCAGTTGCTTCCTCTTTGACAGCCCTACTTTGTAGAAAGGAAGGAGGTACTCTTAGCTATTCCTCCTCCTCTTGCTGCTCCAGAGTGCTCTCCTACAGCTCAGCAGGGTTGCTCCCAGTTTATAGAAAGTCAGAATTGATGGAGTGACTTTTGAGTGGAGAGAGGGAAAATCCCCTCCACACAGAGCGAGTGAGCAATTCATTTACTTAGAGGTGTCCAAAGTTAAGTTTATCCATGAAATGACACTTGTGCAAATCGGTTTTCAGAAGAATGAGATTTGCTTATCCCATCACCACAGTGCATTGATTCCATTCCATCTTTTTCCTTGGTGATGGTAAAAGCCCCTATCTTACCAATTATTTGAGACTCTCTGTATACAGTGTGGAAAAGATGGTGTTGCTGGTGTTGCTTGATCATTGTTTCTGCTCCAAACAAGTTCTCTCCCAACTCCCATCTTACGGTGGATGTGTACAGTGTTCTTTTCACTTCTATCATCCTTTTTATCTGCATGAGTGCAGGAGGGTCCTTCCTGTGGAGTCCGCTTGAATTTGGCATGTTCCCTTTGCTGTCTTTAATAAAACAGCTTTCTTCTTCGTCTCCGAAGCCTGCCTTGTGCAAGTGTGAGTCAGACCTTAGCATGGCGATTGCCATGCTTCTTTGACAAATTAACAAAGAAGGGGGAAGAGGCTCTAAGGATAATCCTAGATGATTAATTAATCTGTGAAAAATGTCTTAGCCAGAGCTTTCTGGAAACTGCCATAAAGAATAATTTTTTGGAATCTGAAAATGTAGATTAAGTAAAAGCTATTTATTTCATGAATCTACATTGACTTCAATAAAAATTGAGTTCAGAAGACATTTGGAAAAATAAGATCAAAACATTTTATAATTTCAGAGGCCATAGCTCCATTTCTCAATTTGAAAATTTCAGGGAGTGCTTCTTTCACTACTGAATTCTGTATCAAACACAAAGTCATGCACTGGTCACAGACACAGTGAAAATAATGAAGTCCAATAGAGTGATATTGCAGAGGATCACTTGAGCTGTAGACTAAGTCAAGATGTTGCTGCACAGAGCTTCAGAACAACACTAGAAAATGCTCTCAACAGGCCAGTCTAGCTGTTTTAAATGGACAGTTGCTTGGAAGTCTTCAGTCTTTAAATACCTCTAACTACCAGGGAACCAGACTTAGACAGGAAAAGCTGCTTGCTGCACCTTTCAGCATCACCATGCCCGATTCTTCTGTGTAAGTCTAGTTCCTCGTGGTTTTGTGGGGATCATGTAAGAAACCCCATTTATTTTCCAGAGATACTGAACATCCCTAGTTCCAATTATTGTGGAAGAACACTATGTTAGAGGTGAGGTTCATTTAGGGAAGAGGATAAAGCTGAATTTGTTTAAATTTTGATTGTTCAGGTGTGACAAATAGTTGAGGCTGTGTCATAGCACAGGCTTTCGTTCCTGATCAAGGATGCTGCATTAAACAGGCTCCAAAGAGTGATGAAGGACTGTGAGAAGCTGATGATGTATGTGAGGAACAAAAGTCTGAAGTTTTCTGTTGCACTTGCAAAATTAATTGAGGTTATATAGAGGACATATTAATGTGTGCATAGATATATTAGCAAGCCATCTAAAATTTAATCTGGCATCCTTTCCCATGCTTACACTGGCTACATTTCATAAGTATAGCTAATTTGCATGAAGCATTTTTTTAGCCCTAGGGTGGCTCAGCCCAGTAGCAATGATCTTATAATAATACTTTTGATCTCTGCCCTGATAGCTTCCTAACATTTGTGGTAGTGGTGGTGGGTTTTTGTTGTTGTTCTGTTTTTTCCCCTCTTCTTTTTAATATGCAGTTATTGGCAAAGCCCCATACTGCAGTCTGTATCCGTTAGTGAATTTTCACTGAATATTCAGTAGGTTGCTTCATTAAGATACGACACTTGTTACATGTTTAATTGTGTACTGATTTTCTCTTATCTTTCACTGTTACGGCAGATAGGCATATATCATAGATCTGTATCTGTGATCTGTGGTTTTTTTATATAAAAATGCGTTCAGATTAAGAAGAGACAAAAGGAAAACACAAATGTGCTTATGCTTGTTCTTGCTCTTAGAAGAGTAGCAAAAAGAGCTCTGAATTTTTATTCTATTTCACTTGTTTTCAAAGCAAAATAAGCAGCTTATAAATTAATATACTGAAGAATATTTTGTTTCTTCATTTCATGTGGGTAGAAATGTCTTCCATATTTGCAATATTTGTCTTATTGTGAAGAACACCCTAAAATGATGCAAAATTTAAATATTACCATTCTAATGAAAAATAGTTTGTTTTCTGGCATCATACCTAGGTCCACTCTTCTGTGTGCTTCATTTTTATTTTTATTTTTTTACCTTGGATTTCTAACTGATGACTTCCCACATGATTTATGTTGCTGTAGACAGTATCTTGTTATCTTCCTAGCTTGTGACAGAATTTAAAAGAAACCATATAAAATTGCCTCTGTCTGTGGGTGATTTAATTGGAAAAATCTCAGCAACTTAAGGTAAACCTCAGGCCTTGTAATTCTTTATTTTTTGGCAAAATAAATGATGGCCCATGATGGACACAAGCAAAGAAAATTCTGACAGTATCTACCAGCCCATTATATGTTGTTAGATTTGCCTGAAGAATAAAGAAATGAATTTTCAAAGGAATTTGAAAATATTTTCAGGCTATGTACACTGTTTATTTTATAAAGGCCTCCTAGGTATTGCAGGTCTTTTCAAATGTTAATCTGAATCGCAGTTTCAGGAGACTCTCTGTTCTTGATCTGCTGGGTGCTTTATCCATTAGTATTAATTAGCTGTTATATCTTTTATTCTGTTCAGATAATGGATTTCTCCTTAAGTATAGTCTTATTCCTAAGTCTTATGTTTTGAAAAAGGTCTGATATATTGCAAATATTTCTGGCCAAGTCTCTCACTTATAATACAGAAAATGAGAGATTTCAGGAATGCTTTTTTCTTTTTGTCTTTCTGTAATATTTTGCATAGAACTAGTTACTCTTTGCTTCTATGTGATTCATCGAGCTGTTTTTCGCTTGATGTACTGCCCGTATAACATTCTCATAGAATATCAAAAAAATTGAGAAGAGATGTGCTATTATAAAGGTGGTTGTTGTTTGGTTGTTTGGTTGTTGTTTGTTTTTTTTTGTCTCCCTCTCCCCCCCCCCCCCCCCATTAAATAAATGAAATATTGCAAATAAATCCATGCAATCACCACTAGATCATACAGATGTAAGATTTGTGTGTTCTCTTAGTTCCTTTCTTGGAGTCTATGAGTACAGAAATATCAGTTCGCTTGTGAAGTATCTGTAATAGTGTTTGCCACCTTTCCAAAGTGTTTCATGACCTGCTGATGAGAAGTGCAATAAAGCATCTTGATGTTATTAGTCAGACTGTAAGAGGAGGGATTTCTCTCAGACATGTCAGACAGCTTTAACACCAGCTGTTTCCCTGAACTCAGTAGCTGAAATGCCCTTCTGTCAGACTTCAGCTACTACTGACGCTTGGGAACATACTCTACATTTTAAATGAAGCATTAAACTGCAGTAATAACTTTTCACTGAGGAATACCCTTGTAATTCACTCACTCAGTAGAAGCTGTATGCATTCATATACCCAGTGATGTTACACATCAAAAATGTTGTCTTTTTTCAGTATCAGGTTAAAAAAAAAAAATTGTACAAAGCAGAAGTTTTCAGCTCCAGAAGCACTGGGTGGGTCCTCCACTGCAGCATGAAGACAGAATTGATTTAGTCAAACCTTCAAACCTTATGGAGGAATATCTTGGCAGCCTGACTAAGAGATGCTCAAGCTAATTTATATTTTGTTTCCAAGTGCTTCCTCTTTAAACTGGTGTTTCTTGTGGCTCTTATTTCATCTTGTAATAAAGTTTTGTGGAGCTGTGGGGGAAAAACAAAACAAATAAACAAACAAAGAAAACAGATTCCTGACATTTAGATGAAAAAACAGCTTCATGAATAGGCTAATATTTTCCAACCATTTTCAAGAATCTAATTTAAATAAAAACTTTTGGGGTGTAGCATGGTGATATCAATAGCTATTTGAGGCTTCTCAGATTTTTCAAATGGAAAAACTTTTGCCATGTGATTCCCTACAACATATCTATTCCAGCAGA
This sequence comes from Anser anser, assembly GCF_964211835.1. Lineage (NCBI taxonomy): Eukaryota > Metazoa > Chordata > Aves > Anseriformes > Anatidae > Anser > Anser anser. The sequence goes on along the minus strand of NC_139720.1, from coordinate 205,884,010 downwards.
TCATGTCACTTGCTTTCTAATAATTTCTTAATGACAATAGTGCTACTGAAGCTGATACAATTTGGGAAATGTCACAAAATAGTCAGCAGTCTTGATGACTCAGGTGACTTTTTTAAGATTTGCACTGTTCGCTAAATTGATCTCCCATAGTACTTTTTGCTGTCTTTTATTTTCCTATGCTATTATTTGTCTTTTCCATGCTTAATCAGTGTACCGTTTTCTTGTTATGCTACTTTTCTCTGAATTGCATTCAGGATCCATTCCTGTATTTCTCCTTCAGGTCTTTATTCCCTACTTTTGTTATAACTGTTCCTACACCTACACATGGATTTTGTTAATACTGCGAGCCACCCACGAATTACAAGTTTCTACCAGGTAGCTGTTAACATGTAACGATTGATGCCCTTCTTGTTCAAGACAATTGCATTTTTATTGATCATTTTGCTTTTTGACTGCTTTGAGAGGATAGGAGTTATGGTTCTCCCTGTTTCCCCATTGTCATACATGATCTTTATGAGCAGTTCGTGTTGATTTCTTTTGGTGCTGGAAGGTGTTTCCCCCTCCCCTCAAGCAAAAGCAATATGAAATGCACTTGAATGTCATCAAATCTAGTGGGTCACAGTTGCCTGCTGAAATGGCAATACTCAGGGCAGCTTTTATCCTGTTGAGACTTACAGACACTCTGAGCAGTGGCGGATGCAATTGATTTTTATTTTTTTTTCAGCCAACAGACTTGAGCATTCTGTATTACATCTGTTATCTTCCAAATGGGAACAGAACATGTCCTTTTTACACATAATAGCTAGAAGTTAGCTTATTAGGTTAAAAAGTGTCATGCAGAAAATGAACATGTTCTCAAGGAAAATGTAAATAGTTGTTTTTTTTCCCCAAAGCCTTCCTTCTTTTACAGTTATAGTAAATATCCATGTGGACTGCTGCATTGATCAGTCCTTAGCAGCTGAACTGCATGCTTCTGAGCCAAAAATTCATTAAACCTGATAATTGACCTAATAAAATGGTTGCAATTGATAACATGACATAGGAAAGGCTGAAAAGAGTAATGGTGTTTTCAACAAATAAAGTTTCTACTTTGAAGTCTGTGTCACAAATTGTGTCTTTGATCAAACAGATGAGCAAATTCCAAGCAGAGAAATAGAATATTTAGTGATAGCGCATGGCATGTGAGTATAAAGGCTTATATTAATTGCTGGGAAATGGCTAAAATAGTGCAAAGTTAACAACTTAACACTCTGAGTGTTAATGACATCAACCAACTTCTGAAGACCACACTTGCATCTGATTTCACATTCAAGTTGCTGCTGTTTCCTCTCTAGCAGTCATTAGGCAGTTGGCTTCCTTTACTATTTTGCAACAGATCTGAACTGAATTAGAGTCTTCAGCTGAAACTGGGCTATTTTCCTAATTATTATGTTCATAATTTGACTTCCGCTTTGTAAAGGTATTACTTTTTCAGTATCCTGGAGATGTTGATATTTAGTTAAAGAAAGTAGGAATTAGTACAGTAAAGTGCAGACAGGGCTGCTTCTGCATTGCTTGTGCTGTACTAATAGCTGTAATGCCAGAGAATGCCTGGAAAAACTAGCTCAAGCAATCTCAGTTGAACTAGCCAAGACAGGTTACCATTGCTGAAAATGCTAGTGACCTATGCCCTCATACAGACAGACACTAGGATTGGTGAATTTTAATCCTGTCTCTATTTCAGAGTATAAACTAGGCCACAGGGACTACTAAACACTTGCACCTCAAATACTACTAAAGAAGTGGAGATGCATGTGTAGACAAAGGTAGAGATCAACCAGGCAGAGCAATGCATCAATGTTTATGTTTCTAAACTCAGTGTGTGTGTGTGGGGGGGGGGGGGGGGGGGAAGGTATTGAGCCAAGTGCTACAGCATCAGCACGTCATTACTATTTTAAAAATGAAATGTTGGGATTCCTTTGAAAAACTTGATTTGCTTCCTGTATTCTCCTTCAGCACTATGCCTACTGGGAAATTCCACACTTAACCTTTAAGAGGACTGTGCGTGTCCGTGCTTTGGGGCTATATTTCATTTGGAGAGTTGCAGGGGTAAAGCCTTCTGACACTGTAGCTGCAGAGAAGCAGCGTAGATACATTTCCCAGTACAGATTCATTTGTATCATTACCAGAATGACTTAAAAACTCTGTGTGGTCAGCTGGGCTGTAGAGCCACCAAGAACGTGTATCTCTGGCATTCTGTAACTTTTCCTGTACTGGCTTTATCATGGAAGCTTTTGTTTTCATACTTCCTTGCTGAAGTGGAATGACTCAACAGCTGAGTTGCTATGGCAGGTCATTATCTCAAAGTAGGGGAAATCTGAGTCAATTTGCAGTAGGGTACAGAAGCAGCCTGAGCAAAATGAAATCCAGGCTTCATCCTGTTTTTTTTTTTTTTTCTTCCTGTCTCCCTCTTATTCTCCTTTCTTTTTTTGTTTCTTGCTTCCATATAAGGAATTTACCCAGAGCTGTTAATTACCCAGAGCTAAAAGGAAAGGAGCAAGAGATGGGTAAGACCAGCTCTCTGCTGTTGGAGTTTGATACAAGGGTTTTATAGGAAAATTTATTTTACAAATTCTTAAGTGTGAGGGACTGTGAGAACAGAGGTTGCCATTCAGTAGCTAAAGGTATATATGTCTGGGGAAAAAAGGCACAAACTATTAAACCAGCAAAGAGGTATTTGAAAATTTTTGGAGCTGATGTTTTGCCGACAGCTTCCTTTGACTTTCTTTTAACTGTTCATGCCCATTGGTATATCTGCAGTGTTACTTAAACATACAGCTTTTGACAGTATGGTAATACCAGAGGTGAATAAACTAGAATGTCTGCCATAAACCTGCTATCACAGCATGTACTTATCACTTTTTTATTATTATTTTTGTTTATAACTCAGTTACAACTATCTTATTGGGGATTATTCTAGCAATTGAAACCCAGGTTTTACTTAAGGTATTCAATTAAGCTGAAATTGCTTGTAAAGTAGTGCCATAATAGTAGCTGAGGCATCACTGGAAGATGGTAAGTAGGTGAGATACTAATTAATTCTTCTGAACTTCAGTAATTTAATATTCAAAAGGAGGCTGAGTCCATATTGTAGTCTGCTCATTGCATTGCTACTGGGGATTACAGAGGGAGAAACCTTGATAAAAATAGCAGCCTCCAAATGAATTTTATTGGACTTGCGTGACTGAAATTAGGGGTTTGTTGGTATTGCTTCACTACTCTAGATACAAATGCTGAGGGTCTGATCTGGCTGTGGGTGAACTCTCTGAGGACTTCAATAAGATCTTGTGTGGGTAGATTAAGTACAAAATTTTCCCAAACACTGCTAAACCCAGGGATGATGACCATGTTTGTGTATAATCTTGAAAAGCTGGATTCTTTTATATTTATGCTTTTGGGAAAAGTAGCTTTCAGCCTAATACAGCTCCCTTTGATTTTCAAAGGACTGTAAGCCAGAAACTCGTTTAAATTCTTTTTGAGAATCTCCTCTGATAATAAAATTAGAGGTGTGGGAGAAGATGAAATTCATCCTTTCTTGGAGTTGCCCCCCAGTAGAACAGCACAGCTCACTGTATCTTTGCTGTATCATGATTATTGACCAGGTTATTAGTGCAGTCCTTCCAGGCCCCTGAATACTTCAAAGCAAATTTTCCACTGCCCTTCTCATTATTGCTATCAGTAATGATCTAAGCAAGACTGGTCTGGAGATTCCTCCCTAGATGCATATTCTTCCGAAGCCTCTTAATTCAATCTGAATGATGATGATGATAATTTAGGTTATAGTATTACCCAGGGGTTGTGACTGTAGAGCAGGGTTCCATTGTCCTAAGCAATATACAGACAAGGGAAAGCTTAAATGTTGTGATACCACAGAGTTATGCAGGTTAAAAACAATACAAGTGAGCAGAAATTAATAGGAATCCCTGTGTATACTCAAATTATATCTACTAATCTATCTACTATAATCAAATTATACCTACTTCTTAACTATCATATAATTCTGTTGTAATTTCTTTAGCTAGAGATGTTCATGTCTCGGGGCTGAATTATAGACCAGTACTACCTTATTACATTCATTGGATTTTTCCCATTAGTACTGCACTGCAGCCTTGCCTCTTGCTGAGAAACACGTGGACAAATAAAATACACTCATTTCGGAGTTGGGCGGGGGGGGGAGATGATGTTGATTGAAGGTGGTTCTGGGAATGCGGTCCCTTTTTAACCAAAGAGACCAAAAGAGTAAGGATCTGCTATGATTGCCCAGTGTAGAAATTAACCCCGTTACTAACACACCACCACTTAATGTGTTAATTAATTAATGGCCTTAATTTAATTCTCCGCGTGTGTTGAATTGAGTTGATGAGTGTTACTATACTTTCAATTAGATGGGTTTTGCAACATAATTTTCATCATAATGGTTAGTATAAATGAGTTTTCTTAATTATGGTAGGGCGAATGCTTCGTTAAGGGGCTCAAGACTATAACCGTGTTTGGCATGGCCTGGTGGGACCTGTTGTTTGCAGGGACACCCGTGCCCACCTCACTTCTCACAGACTCTTTCTGCTGATGTTTTGGGGATTTCTAGGTATGATATTGAAGACCTGTAATAGGTAGAAGGTCTTACTCAAATTCTCCATAAAGTTATTTGTTAAAACATTATGGTTGTTACTCAGTAATGGGTTTAGTGTTCTCATATTATCTGCCTTCTAGGAGTGTTGTTGGAGGACACCATGTTGTATGGCAGTCATGTTCTTTGCCATTCTTTTACATCTTGGGGGCTGCAGGAGCATTTAAACTTGTGATAAGATCTTATTAATAAGATATAAGTTAAAAGATTACTATTTAAAGCAGTAGGGCAACGCTTCATGGAATGTCAAAATGCAGAATTCGCAAAAAGTCCTTGTACTCTAGAAAAGTTTTTTCTTCCCCTAGACTTGCCTATTTAGTTATGAAGGCAGTGTCTTCTTCCACTTTCCATTCCCTGTAAGATGTTTGGTCTCCTGCTGAATGACTGCTTTGATGTCTGCCTGACTGTGGGGAAGGAAGGAAATTTCACTTGCACAGTGGTATAGGTGACCCAGGCAGCTGCATGTGGCTGCTGAATCTGTGGCAAGAACGAGCATTTCAGGAAAAATTAAGATAGAGAAGGCAGGCTTCACATTTTTAATCCTACCCTACCCCAATATTCTTTGCCTTTTTATGCCCTGAATCTACCCTGGAGCTCACACTTTTTCACAAATATTACACCACAAGATGGGGAAAGTGCTGGGGGCACTGGACATCAGTGCTTTGCATTGTTTAAGGACTAACGAGTTTAGGTGCAGTGTTGCACCCATTCATGCCATATTTCATCCAGTCTCATCTATTTTTCTGAAGTCTTAAGGTCACAGAGTGGGGATATACTACCCACTTGGCCTCATATGTTTTGCTTATCCTTGGGCTATCAGTGTCAGTGACCCTTCTGCACATACAGGAGGATTGCAGGGCTCCAAACCTCTCTGCTCCTGGGACTGTGAGTGTGTATCGGGGACAAAACCCAGACCTGGAAGCAAAGAACTGTATCTGCTTTGTGCAGTCTGATTTCCAGAGACACAAGTAAACTTGCATTTTGGATTATTTAACTATGTAGTTAAGAACTGTTGGTATTGTACATTTGTGAAAGTAAAAAAAAAAAAAAAGTAAAGATAAAATCTTTCCTTCTTACAGGTAGTATCCATTATATAGAATAAAGTGGCTGATAAGTAGGTAGTTGACAAAAATGTTCAGTTTCACAGCTGTTCTGTTGAGAGGACTGAATGGAAGTAAATATTTATCTGTGTTTTAAGAAACACTAGGGATGATCTTGGAAATTACACATCTGAAAATCTGTACCAGATAGTTTTAATGAGATAAGTGTAATGGAATTGGAACAAACAAGAATAGCTTTTGTAAAGTAAGAACAGGTTTCTTTTAACTTAATAGAACCTCTGATAGTGTCAGTGAATTAGTAATAATTGGAAAATAGACTGCAGTCATTTATTTGTACTTAGTAAATAACTTTGACAAAGACTCACCACTATAAGCTGCTAAGGAAAGAAAATATTTCCAGAATTGAAATAGTATGAAAGATTAGAAGCAAAATAATCAAAACAATTGAGAGAAATGAATGGACTATTTGTAATATGGCAAAAGGAAAACTAAGGTTGTTCTAAGACAACCTGGGAAAGTCTATACACATTTTTGAAATCTGTTCAAGACTATGTTATAGAAATATGAATATTCTAATTATTTATCAGGGAAATAGCTACACTGGCATAGGCCGATTTGCAGATGGCACACAATTATTTTGGGTAGTGAAAGAAAGACAAAGCTTTAAGGCATTTCAGAGGAATTAAACAGATCTAGAAGAATAAGCAGATGATAAAATGTAATTTTGAAAAATATGGTTAGTAGCCGAAAAGAGATCCTATAGCTTCCATAAAAATGGGTAATCAAACAGAGGAAAGATACAGCATGGACTCCTTTTGTATTAGATACCACTGCATCTATACAGGTAAGTATGAGAGGTGTCAGAGTGGGAGAGAAACTAAGAGGAAAAAATGTGAAATTTCCACCACTGTAAAAGTTTCTATTGGCGCTAGCACCTTATTAAACATCAGAATTTAATGACATAGTTCAAAGCCATAGGCAGGGAGGCGTTGTTTGTTCCGTTGCTTATTGGTCCATGGAAATATTTCATGAGAGAACACAAAAACAGGACATTTCAGATAGAAGTCAGAACATAAGAATCATATGCAACTGTGCAGATGGATAGGAAATTATGTTTTAGTGAGGCTTTCGGTTGAGCTGTAGAGTACAATGCATGTTGCTGTCCCATAGGTCTTGCTTTCTGATAAAACAGGTCTCTGTTTAATAGGACATAATAACCTGTCATATATAACCTTTTCAAGGTTGTGCAGATTGGAAACCAGCAACCTGCTAGTTCAGTGGTAATTTCTGGAATCTGCAGAGGGAAAAAAGCAGCTCTAGTGTTTGAAATCCCTTCCTAAGAGATGAATTAGGTATACTAAACTGTAGATAATCTTCAAAATTGCAAGTTGTTTAAAAATAATTAGGTTTGTATTTTTATTTGTTTAGTATTTCTTTCCTGGACTCAAAGCTATTATGGTAACTAAAATTATAAGGCTGTGTTACTTTGTAAGTAGACAGATTTTTCACATAATTACATGCCTTCAGTTTACCAGACTCTCAAAAAAATGAATATTGGCGTCAGTGACAGTATGGTCTTAAATGTTCTGTAGAAGGGAGCCATGATGTACTGTTTCCACTTCTTTAAAATTCACTCATGCATAAGAACCGCCACTACTAATTTATGGTATGATTTTGTACCAGTGATATATGCTCATTATATGTATAATCAAAGATCTATGTATGTGTTTCACTTGAAACTTTACATATGAATTTTATGTCTTATTTTTATCATGGTCTTAATGAAATGTTAACATTTTTCTAACAAATATATTATTGAGAAGGAGTTGCATTTGCAACAATCCTATTACCTTTATTATTGTGTGATGAGATCATACAGGGACTGAGAGAAACAGAACATATTTTAATGAAAGCAGTCTGGTCATGTACTAATTTCATTAAATACAAACTGGTGACAATCATCTTGTTAAGTCCAGTGTAGTCTAAAAAGCTCTAAATAAATGGAAGAAATAGTTTTCTGATGTCATCTTAGGGGTCACACAATTTAATGCACAACTTCACTTGCTCTGGATTTACAGCTATGGAGCAAATATAATTTCTTGGGGGTTCTGTTGGACAAAAGCCTTGACATGAGCTGGCAGTGCATGCTTGCAGCCCAAAAGGCCAACTGCATCCTAGGCTGCATCAACAGAGGAGTGGTCAGCAGAGCAAGGGACGTGACTGTTTCCCTCTGCTCTGCCCTTGTGAGGCCCCACCTGGAGTACTGCATCCAAGTCTGGAGCCCCCAGCACAAGAAGGATGTGGATCTGTTAGAGCAGGTCCAGAGGAGAGCCACAAAAATGATCAGATGGCTGGAGCACCTCTCCTCTGAAGAAAGGCTGCGGCTGTTCAGCCTGGAGAACAGAAGGCTCTGGGGAGACCTCATTAGGGCCTTTCAGTACTTAAAGGGAGCTTATAAAAAGGGTGGAGAGGGACTTTTTACTTGGGTAGACAATGATAGTACAAGGGGGAATGGTCTTAAACTGAAAGAGAATAGATTTAGACTAGACATTAGGAGGAAATCCTTCACTGTAAGGGTAGTAAGACAGTGGAACAGCCCAGAGAAGCTGTGGATGCTCCATCTCTGGAAATGTTCAAGGCCAGGCTGGATGGGGCTTTGGCCAACCTGATCTAGTGGGTGGCAGCCTATGGCAGAGAGGGCTGGAACTAGATGATCTTTAAGGTCCCTTCCAACCCAAGCCATTGTAAGTTTCTATGATAAAGTTTCTCCTATCAGTTCATGAGTCTCAAGAAAGCTAACCAGCTAAAAAATGCTACAAGTTACTGCTAGCTTCTTGTGAGTTTAGCTATAAAAGTTAGCGTTTTATCTTGTTCTAGGAGCAGTCTGCTGAAATTGATGAATATTTTGTAATTCTTTTGAAATACTTAAGGAGCTGTATCATTTTGAAATATGGGGAAAAAAGTTACTCCTTTTTCTTGGCTTTAAGTAACCTGGCTGCAATAAAATATCTTTCAATAGGGGAAAAAAAAAATGCACAAATTTGTTAGAAATAGTAGCTTAAAGCTAAGAATCTGACTACACAGAGTGTTTACCATTAACACAGTGTAAATCTGCCCCCAAAAGTTATTTTTATTTTATCTTAAAACTCTGGCATTTCAAGTCAAAGTTGGCAAATAATTTCATTTGAATAAAGGAGAAGAAAACAAATCAGAAATCATAGTATTTTGTACTGACATTTTTAATATCTGGTTTGGTTTGGATAAGTCAAAACAATTTATTTCAAAGCTGCAAAATAGTTTTGGACTAGTCTTCTAAAACTGGCATTCCAAAATGGAAGAGAATCTTCAATAACATGTATAGAAAAAGAAATAATTTTCTCCCCTCCAGATAAAAACTATTGTATCGGACTGAATGAAATATTTCAGGTCTACCTGACCTAATTTCTATTTCTGTTTGGTTACTGAATGAATAATCCACTATTTGCACAAGTCTATCTGTGAATGTGCCAAAATATGTATGGACTTAGAACACATGCAGCAAACCTTTTCATTTCAAACCTTTATTTTGATTTATGAAGATATAGAATAAAATTACTTACACACCTTGACTACAAGCAATTCCACGCTGAGTACTGTGCACTCTAAAACAGTAAACTCTTTCAGTGTATGCAGTGAACCATGTATGACTGACTTAGAGGAAATATAGTTTTGCCCCATAAATACTGCATTCCCATTCTGCTCTTGGCAGGGTATGTTGGATTATTTCTCAAATGTTCTTGAGACCCCTCCCTTCGTGTACCAAGAACATAAAAAAATGATAGACTCACTTATCTTGTCACAGAGTTTTAAACAGTTTTTTTTTTTTTTTTAATTTGAAATATTCAGCTGTTTAATGTTGCATGCATGTGTGGCTTTTTAAGGGTAAGTTGCCACGTGTCCTTCCAGCACCACGGTCCAAAGGATAAGGAGAATGTCTTGGAAGCGAGAGATGAGAAGTGCCATTTTTACCTTTCTTTATCTCCTGTCTAGGTAGAACAAGTCTCTTGCCTTCAATACTACATAAGTAACAGGGTGATATAATTAACTAGTATTTTGGGGAAATAACTTGAATATATTCAGTTTTAAATCATTATGGCTCAGTTTTTCAGTCCTGAGGTTTTCCAGTTGAAGTATCTTTAGTGTGAAAACAGCCAGCTCTGAGGTCAGGGTGATAAGGGTTCTGGAAGAAGGAAGATCGCTAAAAAGTCCCTACCGGCTATCACATACGTTATATTCCATTGTAGCTTGAATCCAAATCTTGGGACTGGCAATTCAGAGTTCTGTGCTTCTCTGCTATGCCACAGCCTTTCCCTTTTTTCCCCTGACCCTCGGCAAATGAAAAAAAAGACAGGTTTTAAATCAGCTCAGAAAGGCTTTCTAAGACCCAGTCTTCCATGAATAATACTTGGTTCTACTTACAGTACTACATAAATTAAAACTTTTTATATTTAGAGTCAAAGGAAATGACAAACTTTTTTTTATAACCTACCTTGTAATTAATTGAAAGCTGTAGAGATTATACTCCGACAAGTACTTTATAAAATGTCATTCATAAATTATTTGCCTGAGTCACCTTTTTTAGATTTTACCTTTCTAGTTTTGTGTTTAAAAATAAATAAATAAATTATATCTGATACTAATTATACATGCCTGATCTGTCGTGACATTTTGAATCAACCACAGTATGGTTAAAAAAAAAAAAAAAAGTGAGCCGTAATGTAACTCTCTGTCAAGTGTGAGCAAGTCTTTTTGGAATGGAGAAAAAAAAAAAAAAGATGATTAAATAACAAATGCTGAAAGCATCAAACCCATTTTTTTTAGTTCTGTGCTTTGTTGTAACCATGTGCATGCATAACTGTTACTGGGAATAATCTTTTTTTTGGCAGAAGTCCTGACTGAAGTCAAGGGGGAGTTCAGCCTAAATACCCTGTTATTGTCCATTACATGGAATATTGTCAGAATTGCATAAACAATGTGCCTTTTTAATTAAGCTTGTGATGTAAAATAGTTTCAAGGGGCATTTTACTGATGTGTTTTAGACAAAGAATAAAATGTGTAAGACACAGGAGACCTAACTGTCTTTAGTATGTTCTGTTTAGCTACCTTCCATTTTGTTTAGATAAAAGGAGAAAAAGGTTTAAAGCTGGACTGTCAGGTTGGAAAAGTTTGCAGAATAACAATTTAGGGTCTTTTTTTAGATTTGTTTGATACGAATACTGTAGAAAATGGATGAAGTTTCTTCTGTTTCAGTTATGACTTATTAAGCATTCTGCTCAAGTAATATCCTGTGTTATATATATGTTTGTGTACATAACTTACTAAGAATTTCTAGAGTATCATAATTTTCAACTGAATGCATGGTTCGATGTCCATTTTTCAGACAGATCCTTTCATTTTTTCAAAGTGTTCTGTCTTATTTAACTTTTTTGGGGAGACTGAAAAGCAGTAGACAGTCATTTTAATGTATTTCACATCTATTTGTATCATATAATATGTCTGCAAACAAGCCTAACAGTCTTAATTTTGAAGGGCTGTACAAGTTTCTTCCTTTTTTTTTTTCTTAATCAAAATTCGAAGTTTTCTCCTCATTACAGTGTGGCATGTGCTTCCTTTAGGTAAAACAGCTAAGCAAATTTCTTAAGAAAAGTATGTATAAAATATATTTTAACACAGCAGCTACTGGAAGGCAGAAGGGAAGGTAATGGTCACAAGCCCTAGAAGGCAAAGGCAGAGAGTGGAAGAATGATGAACCACCCAGGTGTGGTTGTCCCATCCTTGGAGATGTTCAAGACCTCCTTGGGTGAGGCCCTGGGAAGCTTGATCTAGTGGCTGGCATCCCTGCCCATGGCAGGGGAGTTGGAACTGGATGGGCTTAAAGGTCCCTTCCAACTCAAACCATGCTGTGATTCTGTGATAATGGGCAACACTAAAAGGTGTGTGTGGGGAGGAGGGTGTAGAAGTCTTTGAAACAAACAAACAGTAGATAAAATGAAAAGACACGAGGGCTGAAACAAATGAGGAATGCATAATAAACGCAGTGGAGAGGATGAGTAAATTATTGTGAAAATGAAGCTCCATATGAGAGGCAAATGATAAAATGTAGAAAGAATAAAAAAAAAGTGTTGTAAACATTAAGTGCTTTTAGTTTTAATTGTCCTTCTTAATAATTCATTCTAAAACATTTTTTGATAAAGTCTTTGATTTTGAGACTAGATTACTGAAGTGGGAAAAAGTATACTGTGAAACCAAAAAGAAGTCGGCTGTACAATTCCAAGTGAAACACATCTATATAGCTCTTTTATTTACTGGGGGGGAGGGGGGATATCATCTGATTTATTGTTTCTTGTAGCATAATCATGAGCCTACTCACAATTCATCAGTGTGTTGCACAGACGTACACATTTGAAGTAATAGGTCTTCTGGTTTCAGGTGGTGCAGGGGAGGACCATATCCTTATTTCCACAAACAATATTAATGTTAATTATCAAAAAGGTTAATGATCTTTCAAATCCCTGGATGTTGTGATAGGTTAGTTTACCTTCCAAAAACTTTCATAAATTGGAGGAAGGGATGGGGGGTGGAAGACTTTGTAATTAGCTTTCTGTGAGCTGCCAGGGGAAAATTCTTCCTTACTTGTACACCTGCAACCTTCTTGTTCAGCTACTGGAATCCAAATAGAGTCACAGAGACAGTTATCGAGAATTATTCTGGTCCCTTGCCTCCTTCATCTAGCATGCTAGTTCTGTGTTAACTTGTTCATAGGTATTTGTCTCTCTGTTATTTTTCCAGGTTAAATTTATTGAGGAAAGCAAACTGGGGGGAAAAAAAAAAAAGGTTCTCTAGATTACAACAGCTAAATAGTGTGAGGAACAGTCATCAAATGAGAAATACATGTTCAAGAAATAATATCTAAATATCTTGTATATACGTCAGTTTGTTTTGCAAAATATTGCCCTAAACTACTAAAGCTAAGGTGTTTTGTTTTTCTGAAAATATATTAAGAATAAGACACTAGCTTTGGATGTTCAGAAGAGTTTAGTTCTCTTTAAAAGTGAGTTGATTAAAACAGAGTGAAAGCACTCTTATAACTGCAAAGTTAACTAAAACTGGATGCATACATTTATGGACACTTAATGAGACCATAAAACAGAAAATACACTCTCTGGCTAACTACTGGTGGCCATTAAAATTAGTATGATATATATCAATAATAACATTGGATGATAAAAATAATTTCAAAATGCATAATTTCAAAGTTGCTCTCACATCATTTACATGTAGCAGGTAAGTGATTACATCCTTCTGTCTGTGAAATGTGAAACTGAAACAGGCACAGAGATCTTGAGTGACTGGTTAATGCTCATGGTGAAAAAAGAATAAAAAGCAGAGTTGCTTAAGTTCCTGACCACACCTTGGCTGGTCATTATGTTTTATATAGTGGGCCAGGCAAGTACTACATGGATTTGAAACAACATCGTACAAAGGTTATCCTCTAACACAATCATATTGGAATAATGACTGCAACCTTCGATCAGGGTAAATCTATTCTCCCCCTTTCAGAGCAGAGGGAGAGTCAAACACATTAAAAAGCTCATTGATTAGATGTCTCTGAGACACACGCTGCTGGGGGATATATGGACCTTGGTGAAAGATTCCTCTCTGTTGAAACAACTGGTTTTAGAAGATGTTATTTCTAATATAGATGTTTATTATGAAATACAAGTTTGCGATTCTAGTGTCTTTGTTTTAATTTAAGGATTAAAATCAAACTTTTTTTGTAGCATTTTCTATTTCCCTTGTGATATAACTACTGATGCACTGTATCCAGATTAAGATCGATTAACAATTCAGTGAATTTTGCCCAACAGCTATAATCATTGGTTGCCTTAGCAACTTGGTAGATTAAATCATAAGCTAAAATCCAGGGGGTTCAATTAAAAATACTTGTTGAAATTCAAATTCTCATGAGGGCGAAATGACCAGTGATTCAATATGCACTGGAGAATTCTCAGGGTTGGCTCCTTTTTCTTCAGTGCCATTTATTGTAAATTAAATATAAACCTAGTTAAATATTCAGGAAATATTTACCTATTGCAATTTACCACTGGTGCTGATGTATTAAGAATAGTGAAACTTTGTGTTTTTTTTATGTAGCAAGGCACAGGCATCTTGCTTAAAGATTGCTGATTTACCATATACACTAAGCTATGTTTCTTGTATTTGATACGAAAATGAATTTATGCTACCACTGATCTTACCCATACTTTAAACAACAGTGTTTCTTAATGTACTTTTGATCCATTATGCTAGGGTTTTAATTCTGGAACATGCTCATAAAGGACTTGGATTTGTTCAGCATTGAAATCATCCACTGTCCAATTTGTGGCTACAGAACAGAGCCAAATTTCTCTGTTCTGTTCCTCCAACTCCAGTTTGGATGCTTTCAGTCATTCCTAGCTAAATACCAGGGCCTATTCACCTCTTATTGACCATACTGATCTTTCTGATACTGATTTTCTTGTGATTGTATTGTCTTTTAGCTTTTCTAGCTCTTTTTCTACTGCCCTGATGACCATTTCTTTAGGTAGATGCACTTTTCCCACAAGACTGTTGAGAGAAGTCTTGTTCATTGTCCATCGGCCTTTCTTAGAAATGCTTTTGCCTCACAAAATGACCTTCAAGTACTTTGATATGGTGCCAAAAAGTACCAGCGCCAAGCCATTAACATGTTACTGCTGTGCTTGTACAACTCTTGCCTGGTTGCACCTGGTTGCACCTGCCTTGCACCAGAGAAGGGAGGGATTAGTGCTTTCTATATTCACTGGCTGTAATGGAAAGTTTTCTTCTCTACTTATCTTCCATTGCTGTGTCCCTAGTCTCACCAAAGAGAGACTGTCTGCTCAGACACTGAACACATTCCACCTCCACAGAAGGAAATTCAGAACCAATCGTAAGCAGCATTGTTTTTCTTACTTTTATCCTCTTTAAAGAGTTAGCAACTCCTTTTCCCTAATATGTAGTGCCGACCTCCTTTCTAGAGAAAAATTAAACAATGAAGATGAGAGGAAAGGAGGTACTTCCTTTGAAAGAACTGAGTAAGTACAAATACGTAGCCTGAAAGAAAGATAAATGTTGCTGTAACTCTGCTGATGGAGAGAAAAACTGTCTACTTGCAGTGGTAACAGAGGAAGCATCCCCTTTCATTCTTTAAGTTCCTCCATTACATGTTGGTGCATTTCCTACATGTCAGTAAATCTACAGAAAAGGTGCTGAACAGCTATTCTGAAACTGTATTTAAGTTGTGCTGAATACTGTTGGATTTCATAGATGAAAATGATAGTAATCACAGAAAGGAAAGTTGATATAAAATTTAATATATCATACAGATAAAACACCATCACTTGGCAGCTGAATATAAAGATGAATCTCAACTCCTCTGGGCCCTCTGTCAGCAAGAAATCTTTGCAGCCAAATTTTATTCTAAAAATTATCCCTTGAAACCTTTTTAATAATTCTAGCAGTTATAACAAATTATATTAAATTACAGAGTAGGCCTAAATTGGGGTCCTAGATGCTACAAAATTCTGAATCTAGTTTAGGACATAAAAGCGTAGCTGTGGGAGAAAAAAAGCCTGTAGAAAAAAATATGGGAATTAAAGCATAGTCAGATTAAAAAAAAAAAAAGAGTCTGGGATTAGAAGATAGTTCTTTTGCATGCTATAAGCAATCTTTTAATTTTTTTTTTAGCATGCTAAAGTCTTTGTCGGCTGTGGGAGAGGGAACTTTCTGGTCATTAGAAGCTAATTAATGAAGATTAGTGAAAATAAAAGTTATGCTACCCTTTTTTTCTGGAAAGTATTTCCTGGCTTTGGAGTGTGGACGTGCTTGCAATTTGACAGTTTTATTATTATTATTATTATTAATTTATTTAATGCTTATGATGGATTTTGTAGCTCCAGCTCAGAAATCTTATTGCGCAGAAGTGCCCTCTGTATCTGCATCACTAAACTTTACCTTGCTGTTTGCAGAGCTGTTCGGCATTTCTATATCATTCTCAAATGACTTTCTTTCATTTTAAAGTCCTCATTCTGGCATCACGGGTACAGAACTCATACTAGCTTCATCTGTGCTCTACGTTTCTTTATTAATTTTGATTACTAATTTTTAATGAACCAATTAGTAGTAGGATGGAGGGAAACTTAGCTGATGAATGACTGGGTCTCTTTCTTGGTTTCCTTATCCTGAAAGAAAAAAGGCTAAAAGGAAAAGGTGGAGGGGGGTTACAAATAATATATTATTGGAGATTAAAAAAAAATTGTTATGCATATATAGATATGGCTTTCAAATGTAATGAGTAGTATAGAACCTCACCTTTCCCTAATTGTATTGACCTATAAAGCAGTTTTAATCTGCATACTTTGAAAGGCCTTAAAGGGGTGATCAGTAGTACTGTTTTCTTCTGGCTGGTGAAACGAAGACGTGCAGTGGGGAAGGGAACAGGGCAGAGCTTTACACCAGCATCATGGCTGAGCCAGCAGCTGAAGCCCAGTTTCCTGAATCCCCTTCGGTGCCCTAGCAGTTCTGTCCCATCACCAATACTCAGCGTTGTTCATAACAAATGGATCTTTTGTTCCAAATTAAATTGTTTGCAATGAGTCAGAGATGCTTTAATAGGACAGTGGGATTTCAGCCATGATGGATAAGTGCTGAAGGAATCATTTCCAGTTGTTGATGGAAACCCATCTATCCCAGCCGTAGGGATTAAATATTGTCAGAGTGCCTAGTTTAGAATTCCGTGTAATTTGCAAGGCAGACATTTTTGAAATCAAGTCTGTAAAGTGCATGTATTCTTCTAATACAACTTTAAATGCAGATTCTCAAAGAAAAAAAATGACTCCTCCTGTACTGACACCAGCAAGGGAGATAGGTGATGGATTGTAATATTAAGTACTTTCTGCTGTGCATGAGGATTTAAATGAGGATTATGTTAGCAGACTGATGAATTGTCCTGCTTTTCAGTTTGCCCAGAGAAGTAGCTGGGTAATGGTCACCCAAATTATATCAGAATATATAGCTAGCTGAGGTAGAACCAAGTAGTTTTTCATCTGTGTGCTATTCTGCCAACCCATAAAAAACCCTTCTAAGCCAAGAAAGCATCGTTTAAGAACTCGTGTGCAAACTCTAAGATCTATTGGCCAGGCGCTAGTGAGGAGATGTGCTGATGGAGAGAGATTGCTCTTCAAGGCAACTCTCAATGAGAAAGGTGTTAGGAGGAGAGGAGAATGGTTTTGCGTCATGCTGTGGACTTTAACAGATTGGTTTCCAACTGCCTAGCACAAGCAGAGAGATTGCTGGCATGTAGCATGTAGTGAAGATGGATATGTACTACACTGCCTGGCAAGCATACAAGCAAATAATTGTATCAGCAAGCCAGAAACATGATTTTGATCTCTAAAGTGAGGAGGTAAATGAGGAAATAATTTTAGTTTTTATCTCGACTGACCTAAAAGATTAGTTCACTAAATTTTCTCCATTTTCTATATCCTGTCTAGCTACAGCTTTTTAGATATAAATTGAAGACTCAGGAACTGTTTTATTGAAATTACTATATCAGAGAAAAAATGTTTGGTTTGGGATGCTGGCTTTCAATTCTGTTGTCAGAGTTGGGATCAAACTGACACATTTTTCTCCTGTCAATTTTTACCCTGATTTCTGGAATTAGTACCTGACGTCTAGAATTAATGCACTATAGATTGCTGCTTTTTGCATCTTCCAGATCAAATTTGAACTTTAATAGTAAAATCAGGATGTGAGTTAAAGGGTAGTGGTGTCTGATTTAACTATTTTATTGCCTTCTGTAGGTACAATTATTGAAAAATGTTAGGCATTAAAATAATACAAATCAATGTTAATAAGCTGCACTAAGATATCATTAACATACCCTTTCAGGTAGTGTATAATGTCATGAATTCTAACATGTCAGAAAAATGCAGTCTGAATTCTTGATGCTTCAGTAACTCTACTTACACTGCATGAGTAAAATGTATCCTAATATTGGAAATATTAAATGTTTGATATTGGGATGTTTAATGGTTCTTTCTTGCAGTACACGAGAGAAAGCTCTATGAGCATTATTCAGCTTAGTGGATAAAAAAAAGTCTTACGAAATTTTAAAACGATGTACTGGGAGATGGTAGAGAAGTCTGGCAGCACATTCATCTTTACAAGGGTTATTTGTCCTGGATGGAAAACAGATAATAAGATGCCATCCTATGATAGTGAAGGTTTAAACCACCAAGTTTATGTATAACTTTTAATTCATAAATATTGCAACCAAGGACTAAATTTAAATGGGTCTACCTGTGAGTATTGTCAAGTAGTATTTTTCAAATATGTGATCACGCTTACAGCCAGAGTCTCAGGCTAAGAACTCAAATATAGTATCTGAAGCAAACTGTAGGCATGACTTGCTTTGGCAATAAGGAAGGGATATGTTGCTGGTCCTGTTTAAAAAAAAAAAAAAACAAAAAACAACAACAACAAAAAAACTCTTAGTCCTGAAGGGTTGCTGAAAAGTCCAGCAGAATTTCAAATAAAACTGATGGAAAAGGTCATGCAGGTGGGGGCACACAGCCTTACCGGAAGAATGTATACTTTGAATTTTAGAAAGATATTTGCATATATTTGAGGGCACAGAGATGATCCAATACCTCTCTTCACTTCACTGACCATCTGTGTCTGTGGAACACGGAACCAAAAATTTATTTTCATCCTGTTAGAAAGACAGTGGAAATGAGTGTCACAAAAGCATACTGAAACTAAGGTATCTCCAAATGCCACCAGTCTTATTAAATCAAATGTTCTTCAGAGTGCTTCTCTTAACTATCACGATTAGTTATACAGAAGGGATATAATTACATATTCTTGCCTGTCAACTCATGCAAAAAACCACAAATGGACATTTTCTCTTTAGTAGTATAGGATGTTTATGATTACTCTGAGGTGTGATTTACCTCACTTAATTTTAGCTATCCAAACGTTACATATTTCAGTCCAAGCTTGACATCACAGGTCCCATGATACTGGCAGAAAGCAGCTGTGTTGCATTGCTGGATTTGTGTGATGGCTGGACCTAGGTTATGCAAGAAGTGACGAATTACTAGTCTCAGAAATCCCAGAAACTCCACGCTGGTAGGCAAAAGAGCTTGGAGTCAAGACAGAAGGTTCTGATGGATTTTTAGGGATGTTGCTTCCCACACCAGGTCTCAAGTAGGCAATTAAGAGGGATGGTAGGGCAGGGTGTAAGGTCTGGAAGGAGATGACTGCTTTGAAGCCAAACAGGATTCGCTTTTTCAGAGACCCACAGAACCTGAAAGCAAGTTGGTCTAGGTGTAAATTGTGCAATCTATCATAGCCAATAGTTTTGTAAATATTTCTGAAAATGATCTTGCAGTTACAGTTTAGGGTCTCCATGTAAGCTGCATAATACTGAGATCATTTGAAATCTGTAAAAGCACTGAGGCACAAAGTAATTTGAGCTTAAAAAGAGCTCTTCTGGCTTCTCCTTTTGCAAGCAAGACAATAACAACAGAAAACAAGTAGCAGCTCTCTGGTCATGGCAGTTTTCCCAGCATCATCTGTGAGTGGCAGCTCTACCACAGTGCTTGAACAGAGCTGCAGAGCAGGAGGTACTGACCTTCCCAAATAATTTTTATAGAAGAGAGATCAGGAAATGTGCCTATCGCAAGGCCAGTGGAATAAAACCATCACTTTGCTTGGAAGCAGTGCCAAACTGTTGGTACAACTAGCCTCTCTTTCTGCATAATTCGGTGTCTGTACCTGTGTGTGTCGTTGAGCAGCTGGCCAGGAGTATTGCTGGAGTATGCTCTTTAGTCAAAACATTATTTTAAAAGGTTAGTATCATCGACTCAGCAGATGTAAACTTAATTTTTCACTTATTTCTGTCTTTTGTTTTGTTTTTTAAATTTTCATTGATGGCTTTAGACCAGGTGAAATATGGACCATTTATGTTTGGGTTTTTATATTTCCATATATTCTGCTTTATTTATAGCATTTTATTTTGAGAGAAGTAGGAAAAGGTACTCTGTGCAGTCAATAATAAAAATGTGCTATCAAAATAATGTCCCCTCACCTGTTCCTCTTTGACTGATTAATCCTTTATGTTGTAGTAAAGAAATGTTGAAGCAAGACTCCCTCTGGTCCCTGAAATATGGGCATAAAGGGTTCTTTTGAACTGAAAACCTCTGAGGTAGAATGAGATGCTTAAAAATGTTTGAAGAGTGACAGTTTTTAAATGAATTATGGATGTGGTATTGATTTTATTTTTATTTTTTTTTCTTAACTTAGTTGGTAGATTTATTTTTTTTATTTTTTTCAGAAAGTTGCCTAATTCCTAGTTCATAAAATATATTACTGGTTAAGCCTCATAGGGTAGAAGTACAGGCAAAGGAGTTCAGGAAAAAATTACTGGATAACCTTCTTCCAGCTGTTGTGAGGGATCTATGCTATAGCAAGTTGGGGAATAAAGGGAATGAAAGCATGTTGATACGAATGACTGTTTGATCCAAGCAGAAAAACAATATAAATAAAGAACAAATAAAATAAATATAAAGAAAGAAAGAAGGAAGGTTGGAAGATGGGGTGGAGGGACATTGACAATTTGATGTAGGTAATCTAGCTGCAAAGAGAACCCAGTTTGTATGTTCTTAACAAGTTCGGTTTGTGTGGATGGATTGGGCAGACAGTCGATATACCTCAACCTTTCCATATGGAAAGCTACATCTTGTGTTTTATACACTTAATATGTTACCTGTGGCCCTGAGGACCGAGGACTACAGAAAAGAGAAGCGCAGCAAATGAATGTGGGCAACCTCCTAGAGATCCTCTGAATTGATGGAGTTCAATGACTGGGGACAATTGTTTTTAATTAACAGAAGGTTAAGAAAATAACGGTGAGATGGAGAAGGAAATATAATCCCAAGTAGCTTGAGTCTCTGTTTACAGTTTTATTAATTTTTTTTTCCACAGTGCAAATATATAGAAAACATTTTGGTTGTCAGTATGAAGCATTTAATGACTGATTGCCAAATACACATTTCATTAAAAAACAAACCAAAGTGCTTATTCACCATTGTTCACTAAGACTATGAAGCAGTAGCACTGGGTCCTGAGCACAGAACTGGTGCTAGAAAGTTGTGCCTCTTAGAAAACTTCAAATATTTTTGAGCATTTATAAGATGATTCCAGTTATTGTCCAGGCTGACATATAGTATTACTAGCATTTTATTCAGCAATGCTGTATGAAAGGTCATGACATCTATCTTGCACAGTAACTCAGAAAATAAAGTGACTCACAACTGCAAATCTGACACACCCCAGTCTTTGGCCTTCTCTCTTTCCACTCCTCTTGCCCTAGTTATCTTGCCAGACTGTCTGTACATGTGTCTTGGAGACAGATTGCTGTTACGTGTTGGCTCAGCTATTTTATTCTCATTTTCTTCAAATCTTTCTGTCTGAGGATGGGTATATTCACTTCTGAATGTTGCCAAATATAAGCATTTGAGAAGTTGATAGAAGATCTGGGCTAGTTATGCATGAGGCTATTTATTTAATACAATATTTGGAGTTACTAAATTACACACATGTAAATAAACATAAATCTACAAATTGCCTAGGCATCTTGGACAGCCATCCACTTATATTTCTGATTCCCAAAGCAAAACTGATATTTATTAATCAACCTGTCTGCCTCTAGAATAAACTCCTGTAACTCTCAGTGTGTGGCCTCATAAAATGTTTTGTAAAAATATGCTCCTCCCTAAGAGATTTAGACCAGCTGTTAAGCAAGGCAGCTGAACAGTTCTGCTCAGTTGCAGTCTGATTAGAATTATGCACATTACTGAATTTTTCTTTTCAAATCTTGTAGATACAATGCTTCAGTTCACATTAAAAACGTGATGTAGAATCCATTTGGTCTGTCCAGAAACATTCTGTCAGTGTGGATGAAAACTTGAAATGTTTAGAATAATAATACTGATGTATATGGTAATAACAAAGTGAAAATCTATTTAATTATGATTTACAGATAATATTTAAGTGCACATAGGAAAATGATTGCAATTCAGATTATTTAATACCACGGGCTATGCTCACATCTTAACAAAGGATAAATTGCTAGTTCTTGCATCGTTTCTCCTCTTCTTGTAGGATAAATTACATAGGAGTTAAGTGCCAGAATCGGTATTTATTTATAAATGAATTCACGCCTTGTATGGCTGTCAGTTTTTATTTTCATTGACCTGTGGGACACTTCTAAAGTGCCTTCACGTGTATTGAGAAGCCTAATTAAGTGCAAAATACTACTTTTTGTAGTGTTCTGAAGTATTTTAGGCTTTCCACTTTTCAAAAATAAGTATGTTCGGATGAATCAAATGTGTGGGATTTCTGCTTCTATAAACTGAAAGGAACCAATGGTTTGACCTTTCTTCTAAACTGAAGAGTTACGGGTAAATTATTTGGCTGGTGTTGGCAATAGCTAACTATGTTCTAAATGCCTAAATCTTTTTGGCAACCTTTAGATTTTATTTTTTTTACCATTATATCTAGTACTGTCTGGAACGTTGAAATAGTAGGGTGCTCTGTTCCAAAGGAATATGTGGTCTTTTATAAATTGCCTAAATCATATTGCCTAAATCTCTGAAATACACGTAAGCTGAAGAACGGAGACTCTGCCAGCATTAGATGAGAGAAAAACAGTGTTGTTTAGTAGGCAACACCCCCAGTTAAAGTGGAAGAAGAGAATTTAATTCTTAGGAATTATATGGGATTGTGTGTATATATTTGGGTTGGGTTGGGTTGTTTGTTTTTTTTTTTTCCACTTGAAGTGAAACATCCTACAGACCGTTCTTCATATAACTATATCCATCCTATGTATAGCTGTGTCTTCTTTGTGAAATTATTACTGGGAGAATTGTGTTGCATAATATCAACCAACTTTAACTCCTACAGTGGCAAAAGAACCATTAAGAGCTTACTGGATTTAAAATGTATATTATGATATTGATCTGTAGTCATATTTTACTTACAGTCCTGTTTTTAAAACCTATCCAGGAAGGATACACAAGTAAAATAGTTATAAAATGCTATTCCGTAACATTTCAAGACTCCTCTTAATCGAGTTTATCAATGTACGAAAACCAAGCAGACCAGACGTTTA
This sequence comes from Anser anser, assembly GCF_964211835.1. Taxonomy (NCBI): domain Eukaryota; kingdom Metazoa; phylum Chordata; class Aves; order Anseriformes; family Anatidae; genus Anser; species Anser anser. The sequence goes on along the minus strand of NC_139720.1, from coordinate 205,861,008 downwards.
GATGTAACTGCAAATCAGATTACCACATATCAGTTCTACCAGTCTCTCTTGCTCTATGCATGGAAAAGCTTTGTGAGAAAATTACCTCAACTTCTGAAGGCCACAACTTCGCAAGTAGTTTGTAATTCATTTTGTTATCTTGAGCTTTCAAAGAGTATTCTCCGTAATGTAATCTTTTACCTGTTTCTGCTTAAGTGGCTTTATGTATAGCATTGCTTAAAAATAAATAAAATAAACCTTCCTGAATCTGCATTTGTAACATAATATGCCTTGCTTGTGTAACTACAAATGTAGTTCTTTCTCAGCAAGGCATGTTACACGTTCCTAAATGGACAGCTATAGAGGCTAAAACCTTAGCTCTGTGCCCTGTCCTAGAAACAGCTGAAATCGTGATTTATGAAGTCCTGTCTGATATTCTGTAGCTCTTTGCGTAGGCAAAGAAACATGAGATGTAAGACGTAATATTTATTCATGATGTATTGCTTGGGATGTGCATTGAGTGTAGAATAAAAGCCAAAGAATTAGCATGCTCTTTCGTGGACTTGTTCTGATGGAAATCCCATAGGTAGGAATGGCCATGTTTCACTAGTGAGGTCTCGCCTTGAAGTACACTGAGGTAATGTATTAATATAGGACATTTATGTTGTCATGTTATGTCCTGAGCTTTAATGGTGATTTATTGTCCATAATTGGTGAGATAATAAAAAGGTATATTGCTTCAGTCCTCTTTAGACTGAAGCCATGAGACTGGAAGATTATGCTGTCTGCTTACCTCATCTTTAAATCACAAATTACCAATATATTTGTGCAATGCAGTTGCAATCTACTATCTTTTTGGTGTCTTTTCCTACATCATTACTGTAGGCAGAGTATGGCTTCTCAGATAACTGAATATTACTTAACCCAATATTTTTAAGGAACTGCAAGCTCATAAATGCCTGTTACGCACTTGAAAAGGGAGTCTTAAAAGTAAAGAGTAGAGAAGTCAGAGGGCATTTTAAAGAAGCAGTTCGGGCAGTGGGATGTGCTTAACTGATTAAAATAATGACTCTTAAGGGATGTAAGAGTGTTGTGCAGGCTAGTGCAAGGTAGGCAGGTAACTGGAATCACTCCCCTTGTTATCTGTTGCCTGTGGGACTTGATGTAATAAGTATATGATCTGGATCAGAAGTGGGGCTCACCAGAGCCCAGGCAGCTGCTGCCATTAATTACAAGACCAGTTAGCTTTAACTGACAACCAGCAGTGTCTGGAAGCATAAACCTGTGAGGACGAGGCATTCCTTAGAAGTCTGGGCCCTCATCACTTTTACCCTCACCAAACCTTTCAAGACTTTGCATGGTGAAGAGAACGAAAGTGGAGAGAAAAAAATGTTTCTCTTGAGTAAGATCAGAGTTCCCATCCATTGCTGGGAATGGGATTTTGCCACAATAACTAGTTAGTTAATTCAGCTGGAAACAGGAAGAATTCTTGGTTCAGTTCATTACCTATCTGGCTCTCCTAGAACCATACAACGAATGACTAGAGTCCTTGGAAGTGATTGTTCTGGTACATCCCTATGTGGAAGGCAAAGGATGAGTTGTAAAAAGTTGTGTATATTAAATCTTCTGTGTACTTAGCTGTGAGGAGTGCTGGGAAACGATTTCTCATTCCTCTTGTATTCTGTTTCTGGGAGGTCTAGGCATGAAATATAGTTACCGCTATGCCTGAAAAATGGAAAGCAGTTAATTACTTGCTTTCGTGGTGCTTTCCCTCCATATGATGCTTTTCTAAAAGTTTAGGTAAGTTCATTATAGTGTCTTCATGAAGTCTGGGTGACACATAAGAAGGCAACCAGTGTGCCTGGCTTGGCAAAACACAATTTGCAGAAAGGTGTGGGAGAATCTTTAAGTCTGCTAAATGCATGAATCGAAAGAAAGTATTTTCAAGGAGATGTGCAGAAAAGAAATTTTAAAAATATCTGTTGACTGGGATCCCAGGGGAAAGTTAAATGTAAATGTAATTTAGACAGCAGTATTGACAGCCCCGGAGCAGGCTGAAATGTTCTGATTTTTGATGAAAAAGACAAATATTTTGACAATTTCAAGGAACACTTTCTCAATTTTCTACTGGTTAGACAACTCAGAAAGTTTCTGTTTTCTTGAAACACTCAACTTAAATTTAAAAACTTCAAAGCATTCAAAAAGATGCTATTTGTTGTCCTAAAAAGCTATAACAATTTTTCAGGATTTTTTTTGATCAACTCTAGACCGTCTGTTATCAAAGTATATCCCACTATCCGTATGCTGCCTCAATTTTTCCTCTGGTTTTCAAAGTGCCCAAATCCTCTGGAACAAAAAAAAAATTACCTCTACATCTACATTTCTCATGTTTGTCCTAAGGAATGGGAATAAAAAGGGCTGGGGCCGCACTTGGATGGTATTGATTAAGAAAACATGGCACAGTAAATTTTCTCTTAGCTTATTTTAGCATAAAATTAATTTATTGAAATATGTTTTAGATGGGGAAACATACAGTTTATATTTTATTATTTGCAATATATTGGTCTTCTGAAGATCTTCTCATATATGAAAGAAAAGTCTGTTCTTTTCTTTGACCTCATATTCCTTTACAGTTCTTTTCTCTTTCTGGTCAAAGCAGGTATAACACCACCATTTATTACTGTTATTGCCAGAATGGACTCTTTCATGTGTCACATTACAATGAGCCATTTGTGTAATCAGTTTTGTTACAGACTCACAGAGACCTTTCTGCAGGCTTCTCTAGAGTTCCGCATAAGCCAGTGCGGGGGTAGATGCTCCCTTTTCCTATAATGCTTTCTATCACATTACTTCACATTTGTTAATACTTTTATCGTTAGTCTGTCCCAGTGCAGTAGAGCATTATTCTTTTCATTTGAAGAGCGAGCAGCTGGCTTGCAAAGAATAATTAAGCTCATGCAGAAGAGCTGTGGCAGAATTAAGGCAGAAAACCCTGGGTTGGTTCTGCTGCAGTTCGAGCTGTGCTCGAGCGATGAACTGGTGGCAAGTCGGTTCCATGAGCATGGAGAGCTCTTGTCTCTGCACACAAGAAGCAGTTGTTGCCAGTCATGGATGAAGACTTCTGTTGCTGTTTGCCTGTCATACACAGACCATCTTGTATTTGGAGGGACTAAGCAGAGCTTTTTCCCTCTGTCTCTCTTTTGCATTTTAGCGAGAATGCATTGCTTTTTAAACCTAGGTTCAACACCTCAAGGGTTTAGCAAAGTTCAGTGATTTACCTCTGTGATGACTTTTGACTTCCCAAGTGATACTGAACTGCAGGGCCTCTCCCTGTGGGACTCAGGGTGTGAGGGCGCATACCTGAGTGTGGATCACAGCCTGGGAAAGCTGAGTGCAGAGGTGAAGAGCCAGAGATGCAATGAAAAGGGGTATAAGTCAGTACCTGTTGTGTGGCTTTGTTCTCAGCACATGGGTTATGTTCTTCAAGAAGCATTTAAAGGCCAGGTGGGAGCCCCTAGAGAGGAAGGGGTGGAAGAGGCTGCTCAGGTGGGGGCAGCCCAGTCAGTGGCAGAATATAGCTGGAGAGAGGAGGGGAGGGATCTAAGCTGGGATCAGTGACCTGCTTTGGGCAAGCCAGGGCTTGGAGAGTGGCCCAAGGCAGCCTGGCCTTGCTGAGTGGATCAATGTGCGTGGGCTCTACTGCTGCTCAGAGGAGCATAGAATGGGCTCAGACCATCGGAGTATGAACGTGCCCACCTGTGATGAGGTGGGGGTGTAAGGTTATTTGGTAGCTCACTTTTTCCCCATCTTATTTGAACTCATCACTGGTAGTTCTTCTTCATCTTGTGTTTCAGTGAAACCTGGATTCTTGGGCACAGGGTTTTTTTAGAGATTGTGGTATTGGGACAAGGGCTCAGCACATTCACCTTGAACTGTTAAATGGCACTGGGTCAAAGGAGACCGTGTGTTTCACTGATACAGTGGGTGTAACTTGTGATTCTGCTTCAGCTGACTTATAAGTTTTGCTCTTGGGGCTGATAAAATGAAAGTGAGATTTAAGGAGGGCTTTGAAAGAGAAGGCAGCCGGTAATTAGCCAGGAATAAAATAATATTTATCATAGGATGATTTATATTCCCATGCTTGTGTCTGCAAATATTCTGTGTGTGTGTGTTTGGCTGTTCTTTTGTTGTGGTTGTTTTGTTTTGTTTTAATTAGTAATGGTTAGAACAGCTCATTAAAGGCTGCCCCACTTGCTGTTGTATGAAACTACAGAGAGGGTATATCTCGGTGGTCTTTATGGGTAGGTAAATGGATGTTGCCAGCTCACCTGCTCTGGACAGAAAGAAGATGGACTGTTGCAGGTCTGAGTGTGGTTAGCCCTGGCAGTTAAGGCAGTGCAAGCCACCTCGCTTCGGCTTTGGCCGTGGCAAACCCTGTGGCCACTTGCTGAGTGAGAGAGGAGTTTGTGCAGATGCTCCTGCCTCCTGCATGGCTGTTACCAACTCACTCTTTGTGCCTTCTTTCTTCCCTTTCTGAAATAGAAATAATATTCCACAGAGTTACTAGCAAGTGCAAAGAAAACAAAGGTCCTTAAATACTACAGGATGGGAGGCATACACGCAATGCTGCAGTAAAAGTGTTTCCACACCAGATTCACTTTTGTTCAGGTTTATATTTAGTAAGTCCTTTGCAAAAATGCACTGGTGACACACATAAACACTACTTGCAGTATGTGGTCCCTTCTTTCTTTTTCTCTCCCTAAGGATAAATTTTGTATTTTATATTATTTCCTGTAGGACTACTTGCCATGCAGATGCATAACTCTGCTATATATACTGTGATTTGATTTGATACAAGAAACTGAGCAGCACAACGGCACATCTGAGGATTTTATACACCATTTTCATTGTGATTTCTGAAAATCACAGGAATAAACTTTAAAATTTCTAGCAGAAAAGTGAATGAAGAAACAATTTGTACAGAACTTGGACCAAGATAAGAATAAAGTGGAATTCTTAATGTTTTTATTTTTAAGGCTGCTAATGGTTGTTGTATCACTTGTGTGACTCACTAGAGTTTCCTATGCACCAGCAGAAACTAGAGTGGAAAATCAATTTCTAAAATCAAAATTAAGTACCATAATTAAGTCTGTCTCCATTCCAAGGCTTAACAAATAAAAGAGGGAAAAGAACTGGCTAAATTTAAATCATTGTCTCTTATACCATTGTATTGTGTAGTGTTAAAATACATCCCTCTGTGCAGGGATATGCTGATTCTCAGTGTTTTGCGCTTATTCATTTTGTTTCCATTTCATGTACTTCCACAGTTAAAGCTCTCATTCATGCAGTTAGGGAGCACAACACCTCATCGTCTCTTCTCTTGACCTGTTGCCCCACACATCATGGAGTCATCTAGGTTGGAAAAGGCTTTCAGGTTCATCAAGTCCATCCATCAGTCTGACCTACTGAGTCCCATCACTAAAGCATGCCCCTTAGTGTCAAGCAAGTTGAGTGCATCTACAACATCAAATAATAGAAGAGTTGAAAAACCAAAGTGATAACTGCACGGCAGAGGGCATGTTGACAATTCTTGGGGCCTCACACTTAAAGGAGATCTGCAGGGAAAATGCTTGCATTCTCTTTCTTTACTGCTCTGTGACCTCGTTCATGGAATTCTTCGTGCCCTCTGCTAGATGACAATTCTGCCATATATCAGAAAAGGTGACAGGAGATGTCTGCATGCAGTATCTTGTGTTTTCAGGGGCAAATTAGACTGGGGCAAATTTGTAATGTCACAGCTGAGTTTCAGAAGACATAATTTCTAAAGAGAAAATGTTTGGCACAAGAATTATTAAGGAAATTAGATAAGCTAGAAAAACTGAAATTGGAAGAGCAGAGTTTGCATCTTTCCCATCCTTAATATACAGAATTTAATTTTCACTCTTTTCCTATTTCTATCCCATCTTCCTTCATCTTTTTGTTTTTGTTTTAAATTCCCTTCTCTGCAACCTTTGTTTGTCAGAGTATCTAGCTGTTCTCAGAATTGCTAAGCTCTATTGCAACCATTGGCTTAGATGCTCCAAGGAAGCATTTAGCTTTCAAGTAACCCAGTTTTCCCATCTTTAAAATTCAGGCCTAAGTGATGGATTTTTTTAATTTATTTTTAAAAAATAAATCTGTTATAAAACATCATAACTGGAAGAAAATACAAGTAGAAACTAATCTTCTATCTGTATTGTGACTGTAACAGAGTGGGTTTTACCCTCACCAGGAGAGAAATCAGAAAGGTTTTTGGTGTTGCTGATTGGGGTGACTGCCCCTTTTGTCAGAGTGGACATGGATTTTCCATAATAATATTGCCTGTTGCAGTAGTAGGGGGAACGTTTGTCTGATGAGGTTTCTGTTTATAGCAAAGAAGGAAAAATCAGGTCCCTACTAAACCCTGGGACTTCCATTTACTTGAACTTCTGTAAGGTTTGAATGCTTAAAAAATTTATCTTCTGGGTAGATGGAATAGCAGAAATTAAGGTTCATGTCTTTCCTAGTATTCTGGTAATAAAATGTCATGTCTTGGCATCATGTAACTGTAAGATAATTGGATGTGTTAGGGATGGGGAATGATGGCTTGTACAGTCAGCCAAATCAGTGTATCTTCTTGCCTAGTACTAAAAAAAAAAAAAAGCTAACTAACTAAGTTTCACATCATCATCTCTGTTTCTATATCCACAGCTATGCAGTGTTAACATATAAGCCTTGAAGCAAAGTGAATGTTTTAAATCTTTGCTATTTCATTTTTAACTTGTTCTGTCTCCTGTCCGTTTCACTGGCAGCAGAGCTCTGCAAGCCCTGAATAACTAATCTTTTCATCTGTCTCCCTGTTCTTATAAGAAAGGCATTATTTATGACTGAGCTGTATTTGTATTTTAAAGGGCCTTGTCAGGGCATTTTATGACTACTGTGTGCATATATTCAGATGGAGGTAGGAGAGAAGCACCATCTACAGCTAACATCTATCTTCACCACAGGTGTGTGAGGGGGAGGTTGTCACCCCACTTGTGTGCTGAGAGAAGTTCTCCCTTAACAAGAGAAGATGAATGCCCTGTCTAAAGCGAAGCTGTGCTTCTTCCTGTGTGCTGCTTAAGTAAAGCAGTGATGTTAAAACTGAAAGAGGAGCCTGACCAGCAAAAATACCGGTGATGCTCAGCACATACAAGCAGTTGGCAAGGTGTTTGAAATGACCATCTGCTTTAGCGCTGAGCATCAATTGCTGTTGCTTGCAATGTTGGGAAGCCATGTATTAACAACAATAGGATTCAACACTGTAGTTGCTTTGTGCTTGTATCCATGTGTCCACTTGTGGCAAGACCGATTCTCAGAGAGGCACAAGATTGCAATTTAATGTGTAGTATAGATGTGGTTTGGTTTACGGAAAACCACCCACTCATTCGCAGCAAGAAGCCCCTTGTAAAATTTGCTCTTAACTGATTATCCCCTGTCTGCAATAGTATTGCCGTTCAATTGCATGCATCTCTCTGCCCTTGTAATGTAGCACTTCAGTGAGCAAGCTAAAGTACATATTACTCCTATGAGCAGACCACAGTTGGGAGCTCCAATTCTTCTTCTAAAGCAGCTCAGCTTGTACCACTTTTGTAAAATGCAGACTTTGTTATGGTTACAGTAAAATATTAATAATCTTAAAATCCCTGGATACCAGTACAGACCTAATAAACGTGTTATTGACAATGTATGGCAGACTACTGTGTGATGGAGCTGTAATAAAATGACTTGTAGTCTGGCCATTCCTGTGTTGTAGATTTTAGTTAGATCTGCAAGTGCATGCAAACAGTTAAAATGCATTTCTGATTGGAATCAGAAACAGGTATTTGGCAAGGTTTATGCTTCCTGATCTAACATTTTCAGTGGGTGGAGAAAATTATCTCCCTATTGCTTTGTCATTATTCCTTAAATGAACAATGTATTCTATTTTTTTTCCTTTAAGTGGGATGAATTGTGGCTTTTTATTGTTCCCTATTTTTCTGAATAAATAGTTTGGTAAAACTGCTAATGTCGATGATAGAAGTCATAAAGTGAGATTTTATTGTTTAATGAGTGTTTCCTTCGATTTTTCTCAGCATCTGAATATACATAAAACTATATAAATAGTTGCTTGAGAGAATGTACCCTTTTTTGGTTGTAGTGCAGTGATTTCAAATTATACTTATTCTCTTTATAAAAGCATGGGAGCAGAGTGGGAGAGGTGTTCTACTGTTTATGCATATATGTAAAATTTTTATTCCTGTTCCTTTTACATTAACATTTATAGCGTTGGTTAAGCTATGTAAAGATGTTGTTTCTCCTTTTCGGCATTTTTGTTTTTCCATCCATGTTTCCTTACAGTGAAATCCCAGCTAGAAACAAAATATGTTTGTTTTGTTGTTTTTTTTTCTTCAGTTTTTCAGGGCGTATTTTCTCTCCTTCCTCCTTCTCCCTATACTCCCTTATAATACGCTTTGACAACCCGTAAATGTGGAGAGTGATGCAAGTCTGCTATGTGATGTAATAAAGGGTTTGCACCTTGGAGAATCTACCCTTTTACCATCAGCCCAGAGTTCAGAGAGTTGGAGTGGTGTCACAGATAGATAGCTCATCTATAGCAATTATGTTTCAGACATGGTTTAACTCTGTCTTGTGGCCTTAAAACTTGCTGACTAACCAGCATTAACTAAAAGTCTGAATCGGAAGTAATTAGAAACTATTCCCTTCCAGAAATATTGCCTGTTACAAAGTATTTTGTCAGAAGCCTTTATGCATCACGCAAAAAGCAAACGTACCTTGGAGTTTCCCTGAAAAAAAGTCACTATCTAAGAATTTCCATTTAGTTAACCAACTCACCAATTTAAATTGTGTTGAAGGAATTCTTTGAACTCTTTCTAGTCTTAAAGGAATTGAGCAGTAAGTGCCTTCAGGCTCAAAGCTTGGGCTGTGCCATCCAGCTCCAGTAACTTGGATGCTCTGGGTAAGTTTTAAGTGGGAGTGGAATATTTTGCCTTTGGAATTCAGGTACCCTGGGGAAAATAGTTTCAGCCATTTGCTGAAAATCCTGGGGCAGATAAAGAGCTTCCTTGGCCCCAGGAGTCCTACACTAGATTGCTATGACTATGTTTCCTTTGCTGTCCCTCTATTAATTTTGATTTGCTATTTACCACAGAAAAGCAGAGAAGAAATCACTTTTGCATATGTGCTTCACAAATGTGATCCAGCACACAGGATAGCAGTGGTTCTTCTACATGTTGATATCTCCACAATCATAGGTGGGAGGGCAAGGGGAAGTATTTGCCCTATAAAGCACGGTACTATCAAATACAAAACACAGTGATAAACCCTGTAAGTTTGCAGCTTTGATACTGCTTCTGGCTGGGAGGAACATCTGTTTAGTCATATGTCTGGAGCCAAAAGGGTATGTTTCTGCTTATTGTTTATAGATTATAACTGGAGAGAGGTGCAGGGGTTAAAGCTGAGTTATGTGGCAAAAGGGAAGCAGTACATTGCTGTATCACAGCAAAAATAGGCGTTCATAATCACTTCTCAGCTCCTAATGTAAAATAACATGCAATTAAAGGAAGAGGAACAAGCATGCTTAGGTAAGGCAGAATTTAAAGGTTAATTTGGGAAAAAAAAATATCAGTTTTCTGTTTCATGGAGCTATTTGCAAAGCAGAAGTCCTTGAGTGAGTCTTAAATCCTTTAGCAAAGCATGTATGACATCAGCAAGTAAACAGAACAGCTATGATGTATTTCTGTTGCAAACTGAAATTAGGTAGCAAAAATCTCTGAATCTATCCCAAATGACTTGAATGAAGTAAAATCCACTTTCCTTTCGTATCTTAATTGCACTGGAACGCATACAACACCTGTTTCTTCACCTTAACAGTTAATACACATTTCTATTTTTGGCACTTCTGTACCCCCTTCCTTTCCTGCAGTGCTGTGTATCTCATATTTGAACTGCTGCTGCTTCTGTTGCATGCTGGCAAATCGAAGAGAACCAAGGAGTTAAATTTCAGAACAGGAGAAGAGGAGGTGAGCTGTCTGCTACAGTAGTTTACTGCAGCTTCCTTTCATACTGACACATATGTAGTTTGTGGTGACAGTGCTAAAGAACTGCAGACAGGCACTTAGCAGACTGGATGTGAGCTGGATGCAAAGATGCCTCACCCTGGACTTCCTGCTGGCAGTATGTAAATACACCTGCAGACTGGCCACACTGGGGTGTTTTTTTTGTGTGTGTTTTTTGTTGTTTTTTTTTTTTTTTGATTTTTTTTTTTTTTCAGAAGGCAGCATGAGAGAACCTGACAAAGCAACAGCGTAGTTGAGAGATCTGAACCAGCATTAGATTCGTATCTCAGTTGTGGTGGAAGTTTTTGGGGGTGTTTTTTTCTTTTTTTTTTTTCCTGTGTGCGTGTGCGCTGCATATTCAGACTGAAATCTTCATCACTACAATGTTTGCCTCTATCTGGTATGCCAAGAAGCTGGGACGCAGGTTTGTGCATAACGCCAGGAAAGCAAAATCAGAGAAGGTATGTTCCTAGTGGGAATATAAAGCCTTATGTCTAATGCAAGCTGCTTGCTGGCATCCCGTTGTGTATCTGGTTAGCTTTTTTTAATACCCTGAAAAACGACCTATTGCTATTCATGATTTCATGCAAGAATCCTTGACTGCTTTGCATATTAGTTATTAAATGCTGAGGAAAAGATCCTTTGAAAACTCTTTTTATTTTTATATTTTTATTTTTATTTATATTTTTATTTTTATTTATTTCCTTTTTGCAAGATAAACAGCTGTACATTTGTTATGTTGTCTGCTAAGGGAGCACTCCAATGAACTTGTTGCTGTGCTGCATTATTTTTATTAGTATAATGTTAGGCTCTTCAGACAGCCATTGATTGCTTGCTGCTTGTATATGTATTTTTTTCTAGTGTGGGACCAACGAGAATGTAATAATGTTTGTGTTTTTTTGTTTCACAATACTTGTTGAAACTATGCTGCAGCATGGATCCCTTTTATTTAAAAAGATATATAGGCATGTAAAAATGGCCAGTGCAATCTTTTTTAGTATTTTTCTTCTCATAAAATTTAACTGTTTAATCAACTGTTTTCTGGAAGCCCTCGTAGGTAAGATTCTTCTGCCTTCTTTCTCCATGAGCAAAACTTTAATTGTTTTAGGATTTACAGTAGTGGTAACTGGGGGATATCAAGGCAGTTGTCTTTTGTTGTAAATATAAGCAGCATTTAGTTAGTAGACAAAAATGGATTGCAGGTCTAAATTAAAGACAGACCACTTTCAAAATGGGACTAATTTCTCTTTTGTGAAACTCGGCTTCAGGTTGTGTGAAAAAAACTTAAATGTAATGTTATAAAGTTGCCTCATTAGTCTGATAATGATGGCTTCCTCTTTTCCTTGCTGTCTTTGATGTAGTCAAAGAATTTATAAATGGGTTGCTTTATTATGTCTTTGATATATCTTATGCTATGTAATGCAGTCACCGATCCAGTAAGTAATTATCCATTGCCTGGATTCATCTGTAGCTGAAAAAGCTCTTTATGTAGGGAAAATGATTAGCAAAAATACATTTTTATATTTATGGTTGGAAAGGGGGACAGGCATTTACTTTTTCTGCAAAGTATTCCTAGTGGTTGAATAGGTGCTCAATGGTAATTTTGAAATTAAGCATCCAAGCCATTGGGAAGTTATCCAAACAAAAGCGTTTTATGTTTCACACTGTATGCATAAAAGAAAATAAAAATGCAGTTAGCTGTACATGGGACTGTCAAACTTCCTTTTTTAAACATATTTCAACAAAAAGGGTAATCATGTAAACTCTCCTGTTGTTTGCGTGTTGCTATGGGAGGAAAAAAAGTTGCAGACTGGATCTTCCTTAGTCCTGAGAGGCTCCCTCCAGAGGAACATTTGCTTTCAGGCTTCCTCCAAGATGACAGAGGCAGGATGAGTGGACACATTCCGTCCCTGACACAATGGAGCTCACTCAGCGGCCTTAAAAACATGTTTAGTGTGGGTTGTTTAAAGCACATATGTATACAGACTATTGCAATAGCCTTGCAAAATTGTATAAGACAGTGCCAGAGTATTCACCAGGAAAATATATTTTTCTTCATAGAGTCTTGCAACATAGTCTAAAAGAACGCTATAAAAATTTTGGCTTTTTCTTTCCCTCTTAAGGTATTTGCAAATATTTATTTATAAATCTATCACATTAATACTTATACTGTTTTATAGGACTTTCAAAATAATTGAGACAACTCTGTTCAGTGCTATTCAAGCTTTGAAGCCATACCTCATAATTTTTAGGCTTTTGTTCTGCATGCATCTTGAGCATGCTATTTGCATGTTTGCAATGGAATTTTATTTTTGCCATAAGAGAGTAAGTATCCAAGAAAACATCTTGTAAACTGCTAATTGCCTTAAGGCAAAAATAAAATTCCTTTCTTGGAGCTTTATTCCATAGTCAGGTCTCACTTTTCATGATTTAATTACTTTTTTTTCCCCTCCTATAAATCAATGACGTACTCCAGCAAAGGCAGAAAATCCCATTCCTAGCAGGATGCTATTGCAATAAGTGCTATTGATGATTGGAAGCTGATCAACACTGACATCTTCAGTACAATACCTTGGTAACAGGAGAACAGAGATATGGAAATATGTCTTTCAACAAGTAAATTAAAAATAACATTTAATTGCATGACTCTTCTTTTTTGTTTTTCTCTTTTTTATAATGGTCTAATAATTGAATTATTATGCAGTTTTACCTTACATATTTTTTTTCCTGGAAGAATAATTAGCTTTTCCTCTGTGTACATGATTTGAATTAAACATTGTTTTCTTAATGTGCTTTTGGAGATAATATACTGCAATAATTTCTAATGGCTTATGTGCGTACAAAGAGTTTCTTGCTGTTAAAATCTGTATAGCAAGCGTCTGAAGAGTGTGGCTTCATGACAGATTTTCTATTATGCTGAACTTATCTAGACAAGAACAAGCCAAGAAATTTTTTTTTAAAGAAGTATTTCTGAGAAATAGAAATTTCACAGGAGCCTATTTGTTTTCTTAGGACCAAGATGAAAATTGAGAGGTGGGGAGAATATGAAGTCTATAGCATGGATTTATTTGTGCACACACATGCACAACCTGACAGAGCAGCTCCTTAAAATGTTAGAGATCAGGCCTGAATCATACGGACAGAGCACCTGAATTTGGATCTCCCAGGTGACTATTTAGGGAAACAGCTTCCAAGATGTGAAATGGAACATGCAGTGCTAGTGGGTGCACACAAATGTGGGAGAAAGGAGGATGACCAAGGCAGTTCTTTGGGGGAAGAGCTAAGAAAGCTCTGTGGCAGTGCGGTGCTCTTGTGCAAATGCTCTGTGCCTGCATGAGGATGTCTGGTTGTATGGCAACACGGATGGGTTCCCATGTGCTTGTGCCTCTCCAGAGCTCCCCATCTTTTCCTAAGCTGGAGTTCCCATCTACTCTTGCTCCCCATCTCCCTCTGCCCCCCATCTCCCCCTGCTTGAAAATGGTGGTCCCTGTGCTGGGAGAGGTGGCATACAGATATTTCCCACTCATTTGGGAGGCTATTTCTTGGACCTGTGAGACCCCTGCAGCTTCTGGGTTAGTGGTTCTCAGGAACCAGAAATTGGTCTCTGCTGCAGAAGCTGTATGTGGGGCTCGGTGAAGACAAAGGGAAAGGAGAAAACGTGCTAATAAGTGGCAAAAAGTTGGGAGGCCAAAGAGAAGAGGTGAACCTGACCTCGTTAGGACCTGTGGTGGCTCTTGGGCAGGTTTTCTCATCTCCCGAACCAGTACCCACTGCTGAGTGCCAGCACTGCTGCTTCTGTCCTGTACTTCCAGTCATTGCTTCCCCTCCAGCCCAGCATTTCCTTGGAGGCTGTAGTCAGCTAATCATAGAATCATTAAGGTTGGAAAAGACCTCCAAGATCATCTGGTCCAACCATCCCCCTACCACCATTATCACCCACTAAACCATGTCCCTAAAAGTACCACATCCAACCTTTCCTTAAACACCCTCAGGGGCAGTGACTCCATCACTTCCCTGGTCAACCCGTTCCAATGCCCAACTACTCTTTCTGAGAAGAAATGTCTCCTAATTTCCAACCTGAATCTAAGCCAAACCATGTGGTAGCGCAGTGTCTCATTGATTCCCCCACAAAAGTTAAGGCCATCCTGGTAGATGTTAAGCTTCTAAAAGACACACATGAACACTTAACCCAAACTCTTACTGTTAAATTTTCATCTGAAAAGCAGAGAAAACATGGGAAGAACTGGGTGAACAGCAGTCTAAAGTGTCCTAACCATGGTAATAATGGTTCTTTGGTGTTAGATGGTTGTGCACCAGTATTTTTATGCAGGGCTTGTTTTTATGATATACTGAAAAGCCTTATTTTAATTGAAAAATAGAACAAAAGATTTTGAAAAAGCTCAGAACTTTGGAAGACTGAACGTGTCCCCCAACCTGTCCTGGTTAAAACTTTTCAAAATAAAATGAGATAATGCCTGTTAATTGCTCTTAATGTTCTTGGTTCGCTGTGGAAAACTAAAGTGTCAAAGTTCTTTATACTTCATTGTATTTGTTAAACTGGATTATAAACTCTTTCTGGCATGTATTGCTGTTATCTACAACTTCTACCTCAGTGTGGTTGCATTGGCTTGATTGCTAGTGCTACTCCTGCCCTCAAGTAGGAGATATTTAGTGTACAGGGAGTGCTGCCAATAATATTGCCTGAAAACAACTGAACTCCTTTCAAGGCAGCTCTGCTCTTACCTGTTTTATTAAAGTTATTAAAATGCTTTGAGATTGTCTCATGAAAGGATTATTGTTATGACAGTAAATGTGATCATTTGAACATTGGAACTAGAATAACTTAAGGCAAAGATTGATGTCTTGAATTTTTCTCATTAAACCACAATCAAGCAGAAATCGAGAGATGTTAACTGCATGCGGTTATGCTATAAAAATAAGTACTCTAAATGATTGGAAGAGGTACAGAAAAGTAACTGAGCAATTAATCATGTTGATCTGAGAGGGTGAGCTAAAGCACTGTGAAAAACCTTCTGATAATGCTTCATTATATTGATAGAATTTGGGTTTCAAGGTTCAATATTAAACGTAGGGAAATATTTGCCAGAGTAACCCTATTATTTAATTTCAAAGGGGAAGCTGAATGCTGGTTTTTAAGCTTGTTCGGAAGTGGAGCACGTCTGAACCATGAGACCCAAATTATAAACACCATTAGAATTGGTCATTTTGTTGAGTTTTTATATCAAAAGAGGAAAATCACTTTAAAAGGAGCTTTCTCCTTCTGTACTTTTTAGCAGCAGAATAACAGCACCCATGTGAAGTGTTTAAATGACAGTTGATTTTCACCCTTATTTTACAAAATAGCATTGTTAGAACCCTTTCTGGCTGTTAGATACCAAAGTGCTTTTATGGTGTTAACAGTTCTAAGAACCGATGTCCTGTATTTGAAAATATGTCATCTTTCCCTCACAAGTCTTAGTTTATCATTCCAGTTTAACTCATTTATTCAGTTTATAATTCAAGACAGAAGCAGTTTAACTCTTAAAAAGGTGTATATATAATGACATAAATGACAGTTTCTGACTGTCAACTGTAAATACAGATTATCCATAAGCAACGTTCACAAACTGAACAGTATCAATGTGAGTAGTTTTAAATGTAATGTAGTGCAGACTAGATAGTAGAACGCAGTCCAGAAGATGTTTTCGCACTCTGTGGGCTTTGATTTAGAGTCATTTGGGGCTGTCAAATAGCTGCATGGTAGACTGGCAGCCTACAAAGAAATATTTGCAAAAAAGCAGGAAAATCTGCCCTAAAAGGTTAATAAAACTGGGATGTGTAACAAAAAAAGTTGTCTGTAAATGCAAGAGTATTTAATCATTTTTCTGACGGTGTTCTAGGAATAGTGACAATTAACTCTTCATGTTAAGATGGCACTTGATATCCAGATGATTTTCATATCCATATTCTAATGCAGCTAATTGCAGAGTAGGCTGATCTAAGCTATGTATTCTTGTTTAATTTTTATTCCGCTTACAAGAAGCTGTCCAGCAATCTAATTTGAAAGACAGATGAAAAATTTACTTGAACCAATAACTGCACGCATCAAAGAATAGAAACTGTGATTAAGAAATCATAGAATATAATACCAGATAAACATATTTTTTCATTACATATCTTATACACACACACACATATGTATATATAAATAATTCCAAACAAGCTAAACTCTCTCTTTGCTGCAGTATTTGCATGTATACTATAGCAACTTTAGATTTCTTAGTAAGTGCTCTCTTTCAAACCAGATGTCACCAAATTACTTCCCATCCACTGGGGTTGTGATGAAGTGATGAAACTTGCAGGTCTAGTTATTGCCTTGGCTAAAGGTGAAATGACTGCTGTGCTAAGGGACATCTCATGTAGCTGCCACAAGCACTAAGGGCAGCTGGACAGTTTTACTTTATTTGGGCAAAGGAGCGCCCACGCTGATCAGATTCGATGGGATGACAACGGCATCACTAATTTGTAGAACTACCTGTTTGAACAGATACCAGAGTTATGTCAGACCACTGGAGGAATCTTCAAATGGAGTTTGTAAGTGCTCTATTTTACATTTTTTTAAGGAAAGACATTTTAGCACAAAACTGTGTGGAGAAAAAATATGTGAGTTCATTTTATATCCAGCGCTTGTTTTGCTTTTTGCTTTAGCACAGTTGGAATTCTAAGGCATTTTCTTATATTGTGATTTAATCCATGAGCATATAGCTACTCAACTCTTCTCTCCCTCCCCCCCCCCCCCCTTTTCTTATTTGCAGTTGGTTATGATCCCATGTGCAGCATGATTAATATATAACAGTAGGAATAAGCTTCTTAAGTAGAGATTTATTATACTTATAATTCACTTTCACCTCACCATCACCATAATAATAATAATAAATAAATTCAACTAATCTTGCAAAAATACAAGAGTGATGTTTTTAAAACAAAATACTGGTGAATAATAAACTACTGAAGTTAATCCTTTGCAATCCTTAATTTCAAATTCATCTTTTTCTTTCTTTTTTTTTCATCTGTGAAGTATTTTTCTTCTTGTTTTGCTTGCCTATTCCGCCTTCACAGACCTAGCACCTGCCGTAACTATTAATGAGTAGTAATGGGGATTATTGTTTAAATCATCTTGAATTGAAGAAATATTGATTGAAGAGATAGTTGATTAATCATCTATAGGTGAACTGTTTGGAAAGAACAGAATATATTTTCTCTTTCACTCCAATTTAATCTAAGAGGACTCAATTGCTAGCTGGCTGTCATACATTGATGATGCCTTTTCTTCCTTGTGCCGCATCATTTGGGCATGTACACTGCTGTCTGTCTTGGCCAGTCAGGTACAGCATGGCCTTTTATCCACGATCATGCTCTTCAGCATGTTGCTTAAAACAGCTTTTCCTTTCCTGATTTAGCCAGTGTTGTGATCGTCTTAGAATCAGATTAAGTAACTCTACCAGTTAAATTATACCTTGTCTTCCTGTCCATCTTGTTTTTAAGTAAACATGCAGAAAACAATTGCCATGCCAATGGCTGTATTAATTGCTACTGCTAGTGCTTGTGCTGTGACTCAGTTTGAATCTCTTCTAGCAAATGTGTTTTTATTATCATAGGCTACAAGATGTTCTGTTTTTTCAAAGAAATAAATGTTTCTCTTTCCTGTTTACATTCAGTAAATAATCTTAATTTATTGTTACCATCTTGAAAAAAAAAAAGAAAAAGAAAAAGTAGTATATTTATTTGTAACTTTAGTTGGACTTTATACTCTTGGTCTACATTTTATATCATGTTCTTTTAAATCCCAGTGTGTAGCATATTTAATTCATAAGGTGCTCATTATTTTATTGGAATTGTTTTATTTCTTTGCATTTTTATGCAGTGTTCAAGTATATATGAAAATGGCTCTTATGATGTGCAAGTATGGTGTGTTTCTTTGGCATTACTTGCCTCTCTGTCCTGAATATGCAATTGAAAACAGTGCATAACAAAATACGTGTTTGATTTGTGTACTGAATTGCATTTGGCATTGCTCACTGTTTGCAAATAGAGATCAGTCTGAAACACTGACAAGAAACAATCTGTCCTTTGGCATCAGTGTCCCTGGAGAAAACTGAGCTATGGGAATTCTCTTTTAGTTCCTAAGGTAAATTCTCAAACCATACTTTACACATTTTTAGTATACTATATAAGACATTGCAGTTGGTATGTATGTAACTTGCTGCCACTGGAAGGTACCCCATCAAAGAGAAGCATGTGCAGCTGTAGTAAAATGTAGAAGTATTGTCATGTAATATGATTCTCAACACAGTTTATTTTAAAGGAGGCACTTTTTTTCCTTCCACCATTAAAAAAAAAAATAATTCTCTGCCACACGCTGGTTAAAACATTGATGTCAGGGTAAGCTTGGTGAGAAACTTGCGGTTATAGCTTTAATATACGTTAACAGCTTCAGATAAGAGATTTTAGCTAATCCCTTGATTCTCTCATATGTGGAATACGATAGTTTTTACCACCGGGCAGGAGGTAATGTCATGTGAAGTATTCGCAAACTATTCTGAAGACTGAAGCTCTCTTTTTCACAACAGCTTACATATATATAGCAAATATCATAGCAAAATAGCAAAACAAGGTTCCGTTATTTCTCCCCTCCCCCCCCTCCCCCAAACACACACACGTGTGCATTGCAAGTCTGTTCACAAATGGCAGCCTTTAGATGCAGAAGTATACGAAGCCACACAGCTTACACAACTCAGCTCTTTTGAGGCAACTGGTGATGATATCAACACTATGCTGAGTTGACTCAGCTATCCTATTAGGTAATCAATTAATTAACCTTAGACAGTATTAACCAGTCTGAGGCTATAATGTGCCTTTCCTGAAGTTCAGCAGAGCAAAAACTTTGTCATTATTAAACTAGAATTGGATCTGAATAGAAAACTTTGCATGAAAACTCCATGTTTCAGTCCCAGAATAGGAATTTTCAATTTATTTTAATCTGTCTTCCATTAGGTCCTTCTTCCCTATTCCATGCAACAGTGTTTAAACAGAGCATGGATTGATTAATACCGGTGATACCACTTACCTTCTAAAAATTTGCTTGAGAAGTTGTTACCTTGATAATCAAGGTCATGTTATTAAGCTAATGAATTAGATGCTGATGTTAATGAGAGGCCTGCTACCAAGTGGATACTTCTTTATTCAGTTTAGTCTTGAACAGCTTTATCATTTTATTTTATACATCTTTGAAACATTCTTTAGCCTTGAGACGTAATTAAGATGTAGGAACACTGAAAAACTAAGATATACATTCTCTTATTTTATTTTTACATTCTATGAAAATGTTCAGTAGTAAATGTCAGTTGTATTGGCTTTAACCCACTCCCTGGGAGATTAGCATATATTTTCTTATTTTCTAAATATGATGTTTTCTAGTTAGCTGATAGGATACATGCAAGCAGTTCTGGTTTTCTTAGCAGACAACTTTTCAAAAAATTTTGGGTGGTTTATTTTTGACAAGACTCTCCTGCATCTTTATAAGGTAGCAAAGGGTCAGGAAATTCTATGTTATTAACAAAAGCATCTTGACAGTAAAGTATCAATTTGCTGTTTTGAAATAGATATTCAGGACTAAATGAAACTGATCCTGTTTGCTGCAGCTTGTTTTCAGGGCTCTGCTTACAGCCTGTTCATTCTTTGATGTATTCTATTGCATGAATGAATCTTTATCTCAAGGGAAAGATTTTTGTTTTTTAACGGAATTCCTCATTATCTATTTTGCTGTACCTTTGATAACTTCTGAAGCATTCAGCTACATTTATTGACCTAAGAATACCTGTTTGAAAGCTCACCTTTAATAAATATTCTAGATATTACTTGCTGGCTGCGTTCAACATTAGGAATGATATATCTGCATTGAGACAGCCTTATGAAAGATCCAAGTG
Organism: Anser anser; assembly: GCF_964211835.1. Classification (NCBI taxonomy): domain Eukaryota; kingdom Metazoa; phylum Chordata; class Aves; order Anseriformes; family Anatidae; genus Anser; species Anser anser. Next base: position 205,840,928 of record NC_139720.1, on the reverse strand, counting down.
TTGTTTCCTTAACTGTTGATTGGCCAAACATTTAATATATATCTTGATACATAAATGCATTTAAAGGACTTTACCTGGGAAATTTTGAAAATTTTGATCTTGAATCTGAAACAAAAGCAACAACAAAAAATGTATGTACATAAAGTTAAAACAGTGTTACTCTATTTCAAGATGGTAATGTTAGCAAGAAAGGCATTGAGTCAAGAATATCACATTGCAAATGCAAAAAGTAAGCTGCTCTACGGAACATAATTTTTCTTCCAACTTTTATTTCAACAGGCATGTGAAGTGCATTATCTTTTCAATTAATTTAAAATGTTGTTTTAAACTTATTTTTGTTGAAAATACATTGGGGAACAGACCTATCTGTAAGCAATAAGTTAGTTAGCAAAGTACATAATTCTTCATTTAACTGGTAAGGGAAAGTCCACAAAAGGAAGCCTGTTTCATTATGCTTGTTTTAGAAATTTACCATTGCTGCACAAAATACAGTTAAGACTTTTATCATTAAAAAGATTGTTTAATTTCAACAAAGCACCTTCAGTTTTACCACCATTTGTAATTAAATATTTAGTTGTGTAGTAAATTAGGCATGTCATGATCTCTGCAAAGTAGCTCTCCGTTTACTGCCGCATAAATGTTTTACAAGCTGCTGTATTGTTTCTAGTAAATTAATAATGAAGATTTAGATTTTAACTGATTAATAATCTAATTTAGTATTTAGAAGGAATCTAATTTAGGTCTGGAAACAAAATTGAAGTAAACATCTTTGGCAGTGATCCCAATTCTCTAACAAAGTTACCAACTGATAAGGAAAAAACAAATCAGGATAAAAGAAATTAAGGCGTTGGAACTTTTAGGAGAAGGAGAGTTTCCCTACGAAAACTGAAAATGCTCTATATTTGACTTCTATTGTCATATTGTCAATGGCCTGTACAAATTTTATACAGCAAATTGCTAGGATCTGTAAGAGAAAAAGGTATAAATTTAGTGTAAACAAAGAACTACCTAACTTACCTGGTGTAAATGTTGGTATTTATGCCACCAATCTTATGGTGGCAATTTGAAATATAAACTCTCTAGAATATTACATCTACTTTTGGTGCCCATAGAACAATGATAACAACAAATGCTCTGAAAAATGTACCAAAGTAGACTGTAAAATGGTCTAAATAAGTCTTTGTAAGGGATGGAAAAAGCTTAACTCAGCAAAAGAAAGATTGTGGATAGCTGTGTTAGCACAATTAGATATTGCAAAAATATAGGACTGAGCAGGCTTTTGAAAACTTTCTCAGAGTTCTAAAAAGGGGTGAAATGGCAGAGGCCAACCAAGTTTGATGCCAAAATAAGGTACAGTGTGCAGAAGAAGGAGAATTAACTACCAGAAACAGCTAATAAGGAGAACTGGGGTTCACCTTCCTCTTCTTTCTGCAATCTAAGGGCCTAAAGGTTGGGCCTGTGCAGTTACAGGATCTGTCAACCTCCTGTATGATGCCTTGTCTAATGCTCTATGAGGTGAACAGCTCAGTTTTTGCCATATGTGGCAGTATCTTAGCACTTAAACCTCAGACTTGAGGTAGGGAAGTAATTAAAGTCAATGCTTCATAACTTCACCTGGTTGCCTACTGATACTGCTATGCTCTAGGTGACCCTGCTTGAGCAAGGGGAGTGGACTAGATGATCTGCAGAGGTCCCTTCTAATCTCAACCATTCTGTGAAATTCTTCACCAAGTACAATTGTCAGTTTTATTGGAGATTTTACTCCTATCTACCATTTTTAACTCCATACTTTTGAAGGACCTTGTGTGTCAGTATCCCTTGTGTGTCGGTAGTCCTTTTCTGCTTCCAGAAAGTATAAGTTTCATCCAAGCATAGAAATACCTAGGTTTAATTTGGGGTCTGCATGCAACACATCATAGTTTGTGTTTTAGAGGATTTCTCTGGGTTCATCTAAGAGTCCCTTTTGGCCCTTCTTATATTAGGATATAATTTAAAGTCTAAATTTGGCATGCTCACAGATTTTATGGTAAGAATGACTTGAGGAGAAATGCCATGGTTTATCAAGGATCAGAACCTGTCCTACTGTGTTCCCCTGTAGAAATAGGTCATATTTGTTGAGTGGAGAGAAGATTATTTTAATTGACATAATTAACTTTTCTTGTGATTATCTTAGGCTTGAAAATGCATTTTGCTCTTTCCCAATTACAGCTTTTTCTCTGATAGAACTAAGCATGCTGTGTGTAATAATGAAGGTGGTTTTGGAAGGGCTTAATGTATATAATTGGAAACTAGGATGAGGTAGTCCTCTATCAGCAGGAGGGCAGGAGAGCTGGGCTGTATAATTGAAGTACAGTGTAATGGGATTACCTACAATTTTTAAACATTGCTTTCATTAAGGAAAATAATAAGCATATTTATTAAATATAGTCTCTGCTTGGGACAATATTTGTTATTATGAAAAAGCTTTTGCAATTAAGCTTGGGTATAAAAATGTATTGAACGTACTACATCAGTTTCTGGAAAATGCTTTTGTGCAAAAAATTTTACTAAAATAAAAAGAGCTTTCACAGCAGAGGCAGTTAGCCAGATATTAGTATAGCTCACTACTAACATTGCCTGTATTTTTTTCTATGTGCTTTTAGTTTAGTCAAGGTCAAATCAAAAGAAGCCATATTCAAATACAATTAAACATCTATCTTTTTTTTTTTTTTTTAAAAATCTTTTCATGATTCTACTGTTTTTCATGGTTATACGTAGTGGAACTATTTTTTTTTTCTTTCTAAAGAGTATTTTCCTACTGAAGCTATAGAAGTATGATATTTTAGGATTTATAGGATGGATGTCTATGAGCCAAATTTTGCAGGAGGTCAGATACAATTCTCCTAGGAATTCTTTTTGTCTTTAAATATGCATCTGTGATACTCTCCATAATAGCAGAAAGTATTTTCAAACTGTTTAAAGCATTTTAAATGTGATTGCTATGCTGGTGCTAGGATATAATATGGTGGTCCCTCTGGACGTGTTTTTATTTCTTTTCATTTTCACTTTCAAGGATTTCTCTTCAGAAAAGCACTAAACTTCACTGTGAAGATCTTTCCTTAATCAAAGCTTGTACCAAAAAGAGCTACTTTCACAGAGCATTGTACAGCCTCCTGGTTTACTTACAGGAGCTGTGAAGTCTAGTGTGCCTACTTCCAGTGTGGTGAAGCTTAGAACACATTATTCACTGGGTCATATGGTATATCTTTTTCTAAAGGATATATATGAATTGAGATTTGTCTATGTTGTGAGGGTGCATGTGAGATTAAAAATTTCTTCTGTCATAGAATCGCAGAATAGAATCATTAGGGTTGGAAAATACCTCCAAGATCAGCTGGTACAACCATCACCCTACTACCAATGTCACCCACTAAACCATACATAAAAATGTTTTCCCCTAATTTAAAGAGAAGAGGCTGACAAGTGTACATTAGTGTATCTTAAGGCTAAATAGATGACGAAATGCTCAAACTGAGTGTCTAGTCTAGCTCTGTGCTCAGAACAGGCTTCTCAGGTTGGTGTCCTGTCAGATTTTGAATATCTCCAAGGCTGGAGATTCCACAGGGAAAAATAAAAATAAAAATCTAATGTTTAAAATGAATTTCCTGCATTTCAGCTTGTGCCCATTGCTTCTTGTCCTATCAGCGGGAATTGTTAAGAATACTCTGTCTCTCCTTCACGGAGAGTAAATGTTCCTTGACCTTACAGACCCTGCTACTGGTCTCTGGGACATGGGATTCATGAAGGCCACTCTGGGCAGTAAAGACTGAAGCAAAGAAGGCAATGACTACCTTGGCCACTATCATGTCCTGTATCACCACGTCCTCTGCCCCATTCAGCAGTGGCCCATGTTTTCTTCTGCATGATTTTGCTGCTGATTACCTATAAAAATAATTCTTGTTGCCCTTCATGTCCCTGACCAGATTTGACTACAGATGGCCTTTGGCTTTCCTAACTCCGTCTCTGCATGCTTAGTGTCTCCATACTCCTCCCAGGTCTCCTGTCCCTGCTTTCACTTTTTGTAAACCTTGTTTTTGTATTTGAGTTTTGTACTAAGCAATGTTCATCCATGCAAGCCTCCTGCCATTCTTACCTTACCTTCTATTGGGACAGACCATTCTCGAGCCTGGAGAAGATGATCCTTGGAAAACATCTACCTCTTCTGGACCTTTGTTCTATTTGGGACTGCACGTTTTGGGATTCTTTAAAGCAGATACCAAGAAAAACTAGTTAAAGTTTTGGCTTATCTGTGGTGCTCTTTTTCATGTATTTTATTGCTAGAAAAAAATCAGGTCCAGTCTCCAGAATCATTTGCCACACTGAGAATTGACAGAATGGTGCCAACTCATATATATCTGTACTAGTTCTATGGCAGGGAATATATAAAAATGGAAAATGTAGTCTTGCATACTAGGTAAAAATGTCAGCCTTTAATCACAGCTCTACTTGACTTCTCAGATGCAGATTTTATTTTTACTTCTGGGTACTGATAAATACAATTGTATCTTGTTCAAGGGAGAAAATCTCCTGGAAGCAAGAAGTGAAGAATTCCTAGGAAAAACTCATGTCAGTTGTATGTATAAAAGAAGTTGTAGGAAATCCAGAAAGAGGAGGTACAAGATCTGGGATATGGGACAAAAGACAAACTCAGTTTTAACTCTCCTATGTGCATTAGCCTCAGGATTGTCTCTTTGCCAAGACCTTTTACAAAGAAAGAGCCTTGCCTTTCTGTTGGTATATTTGTAATTTAAGAGCAATTTACAAAAATTGGCAACATCATATTCCTCTCCCTTCTGCCAGGTAGAGGGTTGATTAATATTTTCTATCCTTGCTTTCATCAAGTTCTCCATTATCTTGTGCTTGCTGGTCATTCCCACGCATCTCTCAAAACTTTATTTTACTCCCCTGAAGCCCTCCTTCTTTTTGTTATCCTCACATAAATCTGGCAGTGCAAGACCATGTAGTAAAACTTTTCTCTTTTCTTTCTCTAACTATGGCACCTTGAAATAACTTCAGTCTCTTTTACTGACAACAGAGTGAAGAAGTTTTTTCCTCTATAGATGAATAGTGGGGGGTGTTCAAACCCATAGTATAATGAAGAAAAATTCTATCCTGAATATAGGAAAATTAATGAATTGTCCTTTTTTTTTCTTTAATTTTTTTCTTCCCTAAAGGACAGGTTTAAAACAAGAAAATCTGTAATTGTAGATGTGATTAGTGTTGTTGATGCTGGGTTGCAGCAGAGTTCATGGGGGTGATAGGTCCATAGTTACACCTGTTCTGTTGTAGGCAGATGTTGAAGGTCCAAAAGTTTTCTGATAGATCCTGTGTCGCAGAAGAGTGACCATGGATATGCTTTGCAGGTGCCTGGCTGTAGCTTGTTTGTCCAGCTCATCCCTCCTTGTACCCATTCCTGCTAATAAAACCCTCCATTCTGACCGTTCAGTGTCCTGATTAAAACACCATCACAAATTTGATAATCTTTTTCCATTGATTAACCAATCAGCACAATTTTGGGGTTCAGATTCTGGCTTTGCCAGGACTAACCACTTTGGACACCACTTACTGCAGTTGTTTTACTTGCCTCCAACTTGAATCTGTGATTTCATACAATGGGCTGAATCAGTTGCTTTTTGGCTTCATAGTATAGGTACCAGTGTCCAACACGCTGCTGAGTCTGACAAGTTTGAATGGGTGATATGAAAGAAGATGAGACGTTATTAGTAATCAAGGTGAGAAAGATAGTCCATTTATTTTTATTTTTTTTTCCCCCTAAGATCTTGTGTATTAAAGGTGATGAAGAGCTGGAACTGAATGAAAAGTTTGCAAGAGGGATGAAGAAGACAGCAAATCAAACTCATTTGATTACTTATTTGGATATGGAGTTTGATTAGTAAATTTTCCTTCTTCTGTATAAGAAGACATTATGTTCAGGGATGTAAAGTATGACTACTGGTTGGCTGCCTAGTCATCCCTGTTCTGGAAAATGTGTATTTAGGTGGTGGCAAGGGTTACGCAGTGAAATGGTTTATTTACAGATAATATTTCTGGCTCCTGCAAGAGCTGAGTAAAGTGCAAGCTAGGAGATGGGACCAGGAATACTGAGTTCAGCTTTGGAATCCTGCCAGCTAAGTGCAATTAAATAGATTACGACATAAGACACACAATGTCCTATAGATACCAACTGAAAGAACAGGAAAGGGCAAAAAATTACCAGGGGAGATTACACAAAATAGAGGGAGAAGGGCAAGAACATGAAAGAGCATGAACTAACCATAGAAGTGGCAAAGGAAGGCAATCACTAGGGGAACCTGGCAATCTGTATGGTGAGATAGAAATGCATGAGAACGTTTAAGCTAAGGATAAAGAAAATACTCTTTAAATCCCCTTAAATTTATAATGTAGAAGGTTATTAGTAACTTGAGCAAAAGATCTGCAAAATGACTGACGTCAGAACTCAGGGGGTCAGAGCTCCTGACCTGGGGAGAACCACATGGGAAGAGAGTGCACAGCAGAATACTGATTTTTGGACCCACCATGTGCAATTTCAAATAAGGAACTTGTCACTTCTTGTCTTAAAATGGACTTTTTTTTTAAGATTATGGTAATAGTACACATTTCCATTAATCATCAATACTTGTTTTCCCAAATATTTAAAATGTCTAAAGGAAAACTTGTGGTCCTAAGGAGAAAAACATACTTCAGTAGAATTCTAAGTAATGATAAGTGATTTTCATGAATTACAGTTAAAAAAATTAAATAGCACTTCATCATATATCACAAAATCAGAATCCCCAGTGAGTGAGAGAATTTTCAATATTTATATGACTTTCTTCTTTGTTCCCCTTTCCCCTTGATTTTGAGAGTAGATTTCTCATGTGCTTTGGACTAGTTCTACTCATCATTTAAAGGAACAGCTTTGGAAGAAAGGATAAGTGATCACATTATGAATCCTGAATATGAGCCTTGAGCTGAGCCTGTCCCCAAAGTTGCCCCCAGTTTACTGAAATGCTGATAGGCAGCTATTCATTTAAGCTGGGCTATTAAAGATGTACCAGACCATTGGAAAAAGCTCTTTGGGTAAGAGATGCTGGTATTCCTTAGTCACATGAGGTTGGTAGCTTGAGGGCAGATCTTTGATGGTTAGTTATTTTACAGTTTATTTGTCACTGGAGACTAAGTGATTAAAAAAGCAGCTATACTTTCAGCATGACCATTTACCAGATTAGCAAGGTGCTTGGTAAGCAAAGTCATAATGACTGTAAATTGCCCTGTGTTTCAACTAGTTCCATATTCTGATTTGCATGTGTCTTCAGTAAATCACTTTTCTATTAGAAAATATCTCCTGGTAATAGTTTTGATTATTATTTTTTTAATCATTTTGAAATTAATTCACTCAGGCTACCATGCTGCTGGAAGCATTGTCGAGCAACATCATTTAGCAGCTGCTGTGAAACTGCAAAATCTGAATTGCTCTGCAATTCACAAAACTTGTTCTTCTCTGTATCTTGGTACAAAAGTACACTTTTTGGAAAAAAAAAAAAAAGTCTTTTGACAGATGGGATTGCCCTCAAACGAGCCATTCTGAGTAGCAGGATGCCATGCAAGCAAGCGCACACTTACTGAGGTCTACAAGTCAGTTGATGAGGACAAATCAATTTGACCAAATCTGGTATGCTGCTAGCTTGACACTCGCAGGCCCCTGCGGTGCTTGTTTGCTGACAAGACTTTTTCTGTGCATAACATAAGTAAGAATTTACTTCGAAATTAGAAGTTTTGTAAGCTAATCAATATCTAGGCCTGCCCAAAGCCTAAAAAATGAAGTATGGGGAATTTCATTGCACTTCATTTTTGTTCCAGCCCAGATACAACACGTTTCTGAAATGTTGTCTGGAACAGATAAGATGTTGACTGCCTGGTGATATTTTCTTATAGAGCTATTTAGCACCATTCAGTAACAGTTTGATCATCCCACAGTCACCCTGTTCTGATCTTATGGGACTGGGGCAATAACGCTATAAAATTCCTTTAATAGCCTTAGCCAGTAGCTTTAAAAGTGAGTAAAAATCTTGAGCTTTCTAAGGTAGTATTCTGAAACATCAAGGTATTGATTTTTCAGAAGGACCCTTTGATGTCTTTTACAAGATATTTTGCATTAAAAAAAAATGAGAACCAAAAGATTTAATCCCTCTAGGAGCTGGGCAGGCTAAGTGAGACTTGCCAGCTGTTCTCTGTTGTCTTTGAAAAGGTAGTGGAATGGGCGGTTGTAACTTTTTTTTTTTTAATTCTTGTTCAGTGAAAACTCACATTATAAACACGGTTTGGAGCATCTATTTCCAGTACTGTTTTGTGATCCTATGAACCTTTCTATATATTTCTTTTTTTCTAATCCTTTCTGTGTCTCTCCCACCATGGTGTGTAGTAATTTTTCACTGAATTACCATAGAAATTTACTGAGGCTGTCCTAAGCTTCCTGTTCTTTTTGTCTTGCCAGTCTGCCTAGATTCTTTTTTTTTTTCTCTTAAAACCATGGTCCTCCTTATCAACTCATGGTTACATAGCAGGGATTTTGTTTATGCAGATAATAGAAGATCTTCCTGCAGTCTTGAAACACACTAAAAATACAAGAATACTGCAGTCTTACTGTGATTAATGAAGATTCAATAAGGAAGACCTAGCATCAAGCTGTTTTTCCTAATTGCTAATAAGAGAAACATTATCACCAGTATCAAATCAGAAGCACATAGATTAGTATACAATTGAGCTAAAGCTAAGCTTTTTAAATTGATACTGTGATATTTTAAATATGTTAAAGGTGATATACATTACCATTGAATGCATCTCGTTAATGTGTAGGTATATTTTTCATAAATTAATGTACAGAGGTAAAAATAAATCTGTGAAATGACCCAAAAATGGAAAATAAAATGAGTTTTTACTGTCACCATTTGAATTTCATATTTGTTTTTGCAGAGCAAATAGGTAATCAGTCAATCAGTTAAGATGTCTTCTTTCCTTAATGGTCAAAATTTCACATTAATGTTCAACGCTTGTTTTCTTAAAAAAAAAAAAGAGCATTTTGAAATATATATTTTTGTTTTAATATATATATTTGTATTATGCTATCATATAAAAGATAGTATGATACTATATATTATACTACATTATATATTGTTATATATTTTATATCATATAGAATATAAAAGAACTTGAATGGGACTTGGAATAAATCTTAATTTTAAAAAAAATCAAATCTAAAGTCAATTGATATGGTATTACTATTTAACAGCAAATATTATGATGTGGATTGCTAACAAATCCATTCACTTAGATTTAAAAAGAATATATAGAGACAAATATCCAGATCTCATTCAGAGTCCCTTTTCTTTCAAGTTTCTTGTTAAATTCAATTTCCCCATGAATATTCCATCAAAAAATAAAAATAAAAATTCCACTTGGTATGAGCCGTGCCATTCTTACTGAGTTTAACAGACTTCAATGAATTTAATCCAGAAAATGGTTGTCAGCATGCAATGTGTATGAGCTTGCAGATATGAAATGACAAATCCCAACATGTGCAAAAAAGCCTAACCTGATGTCTGTACAGAATGAGAGAGGCACTAAGGATATCTGACAATGTTAATTACACTAAATTATTATATACATAGGCGTCCCTATGTAGCCTGTATAATCCAGTGATTATGAGATGCACGTTTCTTTGTCTGTGTGTGATTTTGCACCAGAACCCAGATTTATATCTGTAACCTTGATGCATGCTGGATAAGCAATTGGTGAATGGGGACATCTTTGCTTTGTTCCTGCTGCTTCCCTGGGTTCTCCTTTTCCATCTCCTTCTACCCTTCAGACTCTGCTGCCAGCTCTACGCAGCTGCAAGTTGTCATCTTGTGCACACGTTTTGAGCTGTGGGTCCTCATGGTCAGCTGGATGGCTCTGTGGCTGCAGCTTGAGTGATGGCAGATGAGCGTGTGTGAGGGTAAAAACACCTTCATGTCACGAATACCCATCCTTTATATTTATTTAACTAGTTATGTTTAATTATTCAATGGTTACAGCAGAAAAACATTGCATGCATGTGTGCTGGCTTGGTAAGGTCTGCGTAGCCTAAGTTTTAGCCATATTCTTAGGCTTGGGTTCACTCAGCCTTGAGGTAGTAGCACAGCCACATTGCCCTCCTGCGATCAAAGGAGATGCATACAGCCAGGTGTGATTCATGTTTTACATATGCTGAGCTGCTCTCTGGAAATGCTTTATTCACCATATGGGGAGACAAAGTTGACTAGGCTCCTAATGTAGGCAATTAAATTAGCTGAAATCTGTCCAGGCCCTACTGTACACATCTATTCCTCTTGTCTCTTTTCTCTTCCTCCCTCACAAAGATGAGACTGCTACAGGGAACACTGTGCTCTGCTGTGGCATTTGGCATGATACCTGCTGAGCAAACTTCCACCTTTCAGGAAGGCTTCCTTCCTGAAGCCTCCCGTAAAGTCACAGAGGGGTTTTAAGTGCCTGTGGGACTCTTCCTAGTATACATGTGGTAGTAGATCTTCATGGTGATTAATAGGAAGAAGCTTGTGAACTCTGGCTTTCCTTGGGGAACAAACCTTCTGTCAGTAGTTTTCTCACTGCCTGTTGCAATTTTCCTAAAATTAGGCAAGGAAAACCCAGGAACTGTTTGGCAGAAAGTTAAAATCTTGGTAGAAACAGTTAACAGTATTATGGAGTGCATATGGACATTTTTAATATGTTGCTGCATTTCCAGTGGTATCCACAGTACATGAATTCAGAAAAACATATATTTTGAATTTTGGATTCGATAAGGTGGTAAGCCTCAGCCACGGCATTCAGTGCAATGCTTCTTCAGCTGTTCAGAAATAGGAATCCTAATTAGTAGTGAGCAAGGTGTCTGTGTTTAATAGAAAATTTATTCCACATCTTAGACTGTTATATATGACTGAACTGTTGATTTTAATAGTATCTGGCAGAATTTAGCTGCTCATTCACACGTATATACCTTAATCATTTGTAGGCAGGCACATGCCTCTTTAAGACTTGTTTCCTGGGTAGATAATATGCTGCAGTTCCCTGGAGACCTTATATGCATATCACAAAAGCCAGCACAAATAGCAGGCTTGCTAATACCAAACAACTGATTAATATTAATTCCTATATCCTGTTTTTGTCAAAGGTTTTGGAATCAGCATTTTTTTTTTTTTGTCCTGGCAGAACATAAAATACGAATACAAATTCTAAGCTGCCTTGCTTTTTTATATTTTTATTTTATTTATTTATTTATTTATTTTGGTACATCACCTGGGCTTCTTTTCCCCTCTTGTTGTGCTGTCAACAGCTTTTGGGAGAAAGCTTGTTTCTATAATTTAAGAAAAAAAAAAATAGTATGTGACATTACATAGTCACCCAGAGTTAAATTGTAATAACTATTACAGTACTTTTAAAACAATGTATACAGGTAACCAATACAAATATGTTCCTGACCATACTTTTATATTAAAAGTAAGCATGTACCATTCCTCACTTCCTCCTTTTCTATCCTGCTTCCTTTTTTGGAAATGTCATCACATGCTGATGACATTTCTAAATGAGATGAAGAAAGATGATCTACACTTGGTACTTAATAATAAAGAGTGTTTTTTTTTTTAGAAGCTTTTCAAGAGCTTTCTAATTAGAACAAAGAAGCTGATCTTACCTTTTTTTTTTTTTTTTTTAAGTATCTTTAAATATTCCAGTAAAAAGTTAGGTTTACATTTACTAAATGACCATCTGGAAGACTTCCTGAGCAGCACAAATGCAGTATTAAAATAAGGATTAGTTGGGGTTGTGATATAAAGGGGAAAAAAAATATTATGCTCTGTCATTTCAAAAAGGAATGGTATATAATTTTTCTCTTATCTCTGACTTATCTTGTAAATTCAATAAAATGGCAGAACTAACAACAGTGGAATCACTAGAATTTCTTCCAGTGATGATCTGGCTTTTTTCTAACTATTTATGATTGTTGTTATGTACTGATTAATTTTAAGTAATTTGGAATTTCCCATTCTTTTAATAAACTTCTGAAATGTCTGCTAAAACAGTTTTATATCAACTTTGAAGCGTGCTAACTTCTGAGGTCTGAAAACGTTTTATTCTTCAGACATCCCAGTTCTGTATTTAAACGTGATTGTCCAGGTGATTTTCGCTAATGGAATTTTTTCAGATATATTTGTGTTTATATGAAATGGTATCTCTTAGTCATTACTTTGGAAAAAAAAAAATAAGCATATGAGGGCTGCATTTATTTTATGTGACTAAAGCTGCTTATGATTTTGAGTTGAAAAATTTGGTCGGCAGTCCATAGCAGTCTACCAAGTAATTCATTAGTGAGCTAAAGCCTACTTCTTCTTAGAATTCTATTCTAGCATAGCTGACTTGCCTGATATATTTACCAATGCTGCTTTTCTGATTAATCTTTTTAAAAAAGATCAAATATTATGTGTTCCCTGATTGTGGAGTATTTTTCATATAAATGACTTCCATAACGTGTGATAAAAAGTGTCTTATAAAAACACTATATAAGTTTGAATGAATTTGTTTAAAAATACCATGATTATTAATTAGAAGTAGTACTTTAATGCATACAGAGCTTAAGTGAATATTAGACACTAACTTCTTAAATTCGCCATAGGACAGACAGCTGTACTTTTATAAGGCAAAATCCTTAATTCTACTCTGTCTTAGTTTTGAATTACTCCCACTGCAAGTGGTTTCTGATTTCAAGATCTCTGGATTGGTAATAACTGACAAGAAAGCTCAAAGTACACACTATTCACTGAAAGATCTTGAAGGCTTTCCTAGTAATTATGTGGGCATATAGAATGGATATTCAACTTTGAGCGTAAAGCTGGACCTTTTAACTGTTAAAGCAAACTTTATATGAATGGTAATGGAATAAATATGGAAATCACAAAGGGTGGATGAATACAGAATATGAAGGAATGTAATTATTACTTTTTTTTTCCTAAAGTATAAACATACTAAATTATTAAGAATATAATTGGGGGAGGTAGCATATGAAATTATATCTCTAAATCCATCCATATTATAGTTATGTGGAAGATATAAAAGCTGAAAGCAAAAGTCATTAAAAGTACTGTACTGAATATATTGGAATAGTTGTTAATCTATGGATTGCTTTAGTTTACAGTCTTTGTTTCTTTGCTAGTAGCTATTTCCCACTGTTAGATAGAAGAAAAAAAGCACACTGCAAATGTTTTTATAAAGTACTTGCATTACAGCATCTAGACAAACAGTTTAATTTTGCATGCTTCAAAATAGATTCAACTAGTGGCCTGTATTTTCTGGGGAAGGGGGGAGGATTATTCTCATATATAGGGTAATGAACATGTAGTAAACTGTTTAGTTAATAAAATGTCATCTTGTTGACTGGGATATCCTGTAGTCTCTTCTGGCCTCCAGCCAGACGTTCTCCCAGCCTTGGAGTTTGAAGAGGAACTTTGAATACTACTGGAACGGGCCCTAATGAGGGACAGCCGGGCTTTTTAAGGTACAGAGACCTCCTATTTGACAGGGCACAGAGGAAGGGCCAGCAGCCATCTCAACCAGCACCAGGCTTACAGTGCTGTCTGCCACCGCTGCTAGTGCTGGCACCCAGCTGTCATTTGCAAACCCTTCTTGTAAATCTGTTTTCAGCACTGCATAGAAATAGCCCATGAATTTTCTTTCTGATATGCTACTGATCACCACCCTCTGGGTTCAGCCATCCACCTCATCATCTGCCCATCCAGTCCACACATCAGATACTTGTCCTCTGTCAGGACTCCCTCCTGGGGGAGGGAGTATCAAAGGCCTGAAGTCCAGGCAGACGATATCCAGTGCTCTCCCCTCACCTACCAGGTTGGTCATTTCATCGTAGAAGCTTATTGAGTTAATCAGTGCTGACTACTCAAGAGTCGCATGGCAATGACATCTGCCAGCTCCATCAGAACACATGGGTGCATCCCATCAGGGTCCCAATTGCTGGCTGAATGTTTGAGTCCAGAGGGTGGCAAGCAGTGGCCCAAAGTTTGGTTGGAGATCAGTAACAAGCAGTGAACCCCAAGGGTCGATACCAGGTTCAGTCCTGATTAATGTCTCATTAATGGTCTGGCTGATGTAGGTCAGATTGTGCCCTTTGCAAGGTTACTGGTTGCACAAAACTGGGAGGACTGGCTGAAACACCAGAGGATAGAGGTGCTATGCAGAGGGACCTGGACAGTCTGGAAAGATGGACCAATAAGAACCACATGAAATTCAGTGAGGAGAAATGTAAAGTCCTGCACCTGCAGAAGAATAGCACCAGTGCATGCTGGGGGCCACCCAACTGAGAGCAACCTGTAAGAAAATGCCAAGAATGCACCAGGCTGAACATGAGCCAGCAATAGGCCCTTGCTGCAAAGAAAGCCAATGGTGTTCTGGCCTGTACTAGGCAAAGTATCACCAGTAGGTTGAGGGAGGTGATCCTTCCCCTCTGCTCAGCACTGGTGAGGCCGCGCCTGGAGTGCTGGGTCCAGTTCTCTGCCCCCAGGTGTGAGAGAAACATGGACATAATAGAGTCCAGTGGAGGGCCACCAAGATGATCAAGGGATTGGGGCATCTCTGCTTTGGAGAAAGGCTGGGACTGTTCAGCTTGCAGAAGAAGAGGCTCAGGAGGGATCTCATCTGTCTATAACCACCTGAAAGGATGTTGCAAAGAGGACAGAGCCAAGCTCTGTTCAGTGGTGCCCAGTGCCAGTACAAGAGGCAATGGGCACAAACTGGAACACAGGAGATTCCCTCTAACTGTCAGGAAGCACTTCTGTACTGTACAGGTGACAGAGCATGGGCACAAGCTGCATGGAGAGGCTGTGGTGTCTTGTCCTTGGAGATCTCCAGCAGCCGCGGGGATGTGGGGCTGTGCAGCCTGCTCTGGGTGTCCCCAGGTGAGACCAGATGGACACAGAGATGCCTTCCAACCTCAACTATTCTCTGACTAGCTGCATGTTAGCCTTTCCTGATTTTCATATTCTTTTACCTTTGAAGTGCTAATTGTTATGTAGAACAGAAGTTGTAGTTCTGAAATTTCTCTGTAGAGTACTTGGCTTCTAACTTGTCTTTTAACTGTTATCCCTCTTACAGCTGGTAAACTGATAGGACATGAATTCCTGCATTAAATTCTCTGGCTGTAACTGTGAAATACAACTGGAAATAGAATCTAATCATTTTTTCTGTGTTTGTTTTAATTATATGTGGTTTTTTTTTTTTTTGGTTTTGCTATCAAAACAAAAAACAAGCAAGAAAACATCTTATAGTTTATTACCATTATTGAAGGAATATGAATTTTTGGTAGCTGGTGCACCACCCAAACAGGTACAATTTTGTCTTATATCTCTTCAGTATATTTTTCTGTTGATTCTTGATAACTCCTCGAATCATCGTAATACTGTACTCTGAGTATGGTTGTATATGTTGGCTTTGGCAATATAAATATGGAAAATCATGTCCAGTCCATGGTGCAAAACTGGCATTCTCAAGGTTGAATCAAAAAGTCAAAACTGGTTCTCAAGTTAGCACAACATAACATTTCTGCGGTGCCACATGTTCAATTCCCAACTGTACTTTTCACTTATCAGGGTCCTGTGATGTCTTCCTCTTCCTCCTTCTGAAAGACCCAGAACATTTTTAAATATTATTTTCTTTGTCTGTCTGCTGCTGTTTCTTCTCATGGTTAAGATTTCTGATACTGTTGGTTTTCAGAACTTCTCATCAATATCTAAATTTTCATTGAATTTGTGAGTATGCTGCATATCACAGAATCATCTAGGTTGGAAGAGACCTCCAAGATCACTGAGTCCAACCTCTGACCTAACACTGACAAGTCCTCCACTAAACTATATCACTAAGCTCTTAATCTAAATGTCTTTCAAAGACCTCCAGGGATGGTGACTCAACCACTTCCCTGGGCAGCCTATTCCAATGCCTAAAAACCCTTTCAGTAAAGAAGTTCTTCCTAATATCCAACCTAAACCTCCCCTGGCGCAGCTTTAGCCCATTCCCCCTCGTCCTGTCACCAGGCACATGGGAGAATAGACCAACCCCCACCTCGCTACAGCCTCCTTTAAGGTACCTGTAGAGAGCGATAAGGTCGCCCCTGCCTCCTCTTCTCCAGACTGAACAATCCCAGCTCCCTCAGCCGCTCCTCGTAAGACCTGTATGTTTCATTTGCTGGGCTTTTAATTGCATCTCTTCTCCAAATCATTTGGTGAAATATCAGAAAGAAAAGACAAGTCTAAGCTCAAATTACAAAATCATATTTTATTATTTTTCCATAGAAACATAATACAATTTGGCAATGTTCCTTGTTTTACATAAGGAATGCTATATTATACATATATATCACATGGAGAGCATAGGAGACAGCTGAAAACTTTGCAAATTTAAAATACTGTCAGATTAGGTTAAAACTGTAAATGAATCATGGGATTGTTTCTCAGGTGTACTTACTCATCGTTAATACATATAGAAGTTTTGATATGGTAAGGCTTTGTTTGTTTTATTCTGTTTTTTAAAAGAGGAGGAGGAGGAGGTGTTACATAAAGTAGTTTAGGATTCTTTGTTAACAAATAGTTCACTGTTCCATAATGTGTGATAGAACATCATCTAATCTAGAACAGATTAACTTGGTTTTGGTGTTTATAAGAGCTCAGCTAGTCCTTGCCCAGACTGATTCTGAAAATATTTATTCCCAAATACAATTCTTGTTATTAAGAACAAATGAGGAGGTTACCAATTTTCAGAACAGGGCTGGATACCCCAAATCCAGCAGATGAGATACAGTTTGAACCCAGCGAGGTGTATGAATTGAACATATTTCCATCACACATATCTGTACCTAAGAGAATTTTTCCTTTGCACTGGTTTTCTGGTGTCTCTCTAAAATCCTGTAATATGTGGCTGGAAAGGAAAAGATAGGCAAACTTTGTTATGGTTTAGTGCTGGTGTGTGTTAGCGATGAAGCATGGTTCATGGAAGCATGAAGACTGGAAGGCAGAAAATGACCAAGTTTTTTCTCTCCCACACTCTAAGCCCACCTAAATCTTTAATGCTCAAAAAAGTCACTCTAATTCTGTAATCCCTTACATGCCTTCCTTCATATTAACTAACCTGCATCCAAGTAGAGAAATGTTATAAATTGAAATTTACATTGTAATTTTAACAGTATTCAATGTCTCCAGATAACTGGAAGGAACCATTGGTAATTTCCCAATAACCTTGGGAATAAAGCTTACCTCCTTCTGAAGGCTGCCTTGCCACAGCTGGCTTTTGAGCTGAGAGCCTGTTCCTCACCTTGTCTTTTTACTCTATTCTTGTTTGTATCTAAGGATTTGTATTAAGTGCTTCTAAAATAAAATTATTAAAGTGATATTCTACTGTGCTAATGGTGAAAGTTAACTTTCACTGCTCCCTGAAGGGGAAAGCATATCAGTAATTGAGGTGTTCCCCTTGATGCTCTGTGAACCTTGCAGTGGTGTATGAAAGATGTCTTGAATTATTCAACGTACCTTGTTAGTTGTGTTTCTCCTTGGTTCCTCCATGTAGCTGATGTCATTTGCAGAGGTGAGTGGTTTTTTTTGTTTGTTTTTGTTGTTTTTTTTCCTTTTCTATTGTGTGTATAGAGCCCACATTTGTTAAAAAAAAAAAAAAATCTCCTTTGGGATTTTTATGATGTCTAAGACGTAAAATTTAGATAGACATTTTCTATTTGTTTGTCTTATAGCATATGAAGTGTGTGGAAAACTTTAGAAAATGATTTTTTGTTGTTGTTGTTTGTTTGTTAAACTTCCTACACTGACAAAAAAAATCACAAAACTGCAATAAAGCTGATGCTTGCAGTTCTTAGGGTAATTTAGTGCTGAGATCACAGAGAATTCTTAACTGAATAAGCATTTCCACTCGGTTTTATTTAAGATGACCTCTACATATAGGTTCGCCTACTTCTGAAATTCTGCTTGTTTACATTTCACACTTGATTGCACATGAAGACAATCTTCCATAAAAGCAACGTGCACATGCATACAAACCTGGAATTTTTATTTTAAACTCTTTCCTAGAATTACCACATTTCACTTCATTTGATTAATCTTAACAGTTACTACCAAAAGAAGAAGAAGAAAAAAAGTTGCTATTAGTTACTTAATCCCTCAGCTGTCTCCTTGCAGGAGCACCAATTGCACCAGCACAGATATGCTGTCTGTAAGTGCTTTGGGACAAGCTGTAAGAACAGCCCATTCTGACATAAGAGCATTTCATTATATAAAAGTCATGGAAAAACCTGTCATTTCTGTGAATATGATCTGCTTAGATTTTTATTATTCAACTTTGAATTCTGCATCCCACAGGCTAATGAATTCTCTTTTTAACTTTAAATAGCTACGTAGTGTTTATATCAGAGATTACATAAAAAGTGTTCTTATTTTTTAATACTGTCAGTGAGTGCCAATCCTGCTAAAGTGAACAGTAATATGGCCTCAAACTGGCGCTGAGCAACACAGAATGTACAATTAATTTTGGATTTACTCGTCACCTTCCTTGTTGGTGATCTCATCGCCAGTGGAATCAATGTATTTTCCTGCTTTTTCAAGGAAGAAATACGTGGTTATATTATTACTGGACCTTAAAGTAAAGAACTATGAGGGAACACTTTGTTCATCTCTTAAAAATGCAGAAAATATCCCTCTATGCACTGAGAATTTTCATTTCTCTGCAGCTCTCTGAGCTCTTGGAGGACAAGGGCAGCTGCCCTGGGGTGGCTGATCCTCAAGAATACATGGCAGCAAAGGCCAAATATTACCCTTAGAACTGCCCTGCATTCTCTCGTTGGAAAAGAAGAAATTATGCCTATCTGAAAGCTGAATGCTGCCCAAATGAGGAAGAAAACACACTATTGCCTCTTGGTAGACAAAAATATTTCATGCAGTGTAATTGAGCATATTCATCAGTGCATACAAGATTGTTATAATTGAAAGTCTTAATTCTAGCTTTGCAAGGTCACCTTGGTCCCTAATGGAGAATTGCATTGGAAGCCAAGAGACTTAGACAGTTCCCGGATTCTGCCACTGACCTGCTTTTGCAAGATATCTCACGTTTTTTCTTTATTTCTCCTTTTCATAAGCATATAGATATTTTTACTGTTCACTCTCTTGAAGTTAGAAATTGTTTGGTTTTAATGCACTATCTAGTGCAGTGAGTCTGCAAGCTTGATTTGAACTCCTCTCTGAAGTGTCAAATGAGAATAAAAGAGGGAGGATTCAGGCATATGAAAAACAGTTTGCATTTTATGTTAATGGTTAAAAAACTGAGAAACAGCAAAATGCATAAAATCCATCACATTTGGATAAAAATCTCAGCTATGGTTCAGAGAGATATTCTCCTCTAGAAAAGGGTGTGAAGTAACTCCTCTGACTTCAGTATTGACTGAAGCTGACATTGACAGTCTGGTTTTATCACTGATATTCAACTTTAAATATCACATTTTTTTTAAATCACAGATATTGCACTTCATGCTATTACAGGCTGGTTTGTTTTCCTAGTGAATTTTCTGCCCAGTTCATGGCTCCATTTAGAGTGATGATTAAGCTTTATTGACATGGTCATAATATGGAGAGCTGTAGATGGGCCACACCTGCTGGTGCTAGTGTAAGTTGTTTGGTTAATGCCCTATTGGCACTTGAGAGCTTACCAGAACAAATGCTGCATCAAACGTTTTCTCTCCATTCTTGCATGCTAAAATAATTCATGATACAAGAGATGTTCAGAAATTCAAAGCTTGAAGAAATACTTTGATATTTTTCTATAATCAGGCAGAAAAGGAACAAAGCCTTTGGGGCCAAAAGCTAATAGAAAACCCAACACATATACACACATTTTTCAACCTAAGAAAATAAAAGTTGAAGCTACCTCTTATCCAGAAGAATGTAAATGAAGCTCTGAGCAAAAATGCAGCTGTTCCATTGTATAAGCATCTCCACAATTCTGACTATCATACTAATAAGATTTTAATCTGTAATCCTCATAAAAGAGTAAAGGACAAACAGTTTTTAAGGCTCATTCAGTTTGAGACGGCTGCGTGGACTTCGTTCAGTAATTCACAACTTCTCTCATACGTGTCTCTTCTACCAGGGATCTATCATGACTGCGTTCACTGTCGGCAGTAGGGCTGCAGGTTCTGGTACCTGCTTGACACTGGCATTTTAAGTGTTTATCCTAGAGGAAAAATGTGTTCCAAACTGTTCCAGTATAGCAACTGCAACTGAGTTCTGCCTGTCAGCTTTACAGGAGCCATGTGCTACTGCAAATGAAAGACTCTGTATATTACAGTCTATTTTTATAAAAGCAGAAAGTAGTTTTCAAATATTTCTGTGTTTCAAACTCCTGAGGCTGCAGAGCATACTACAGTGTAGTATTTCCATTTTATAACGGAAATACAAGATAGTAACTTAAAAAGAAAAATTTGACATCCTTCCCTGGACCTTTTCATTTATCCTTTAATTAGAGACCTTGTTTCAAGCTACAGTAAACTTTTTTAAATGAAAGATTATTGTGTGATCTACTAATACAGGCTTATAGGCATTTCAGAACACAAATGTTTGATTCTAGCTTTTCTTTTACTCATTCTGCTTGTCTGAAGAATAACTTGAAATCAAAGGGCAGTTTGTGATTATGATTTGTAGTCTTTTATCAAATACCTTGTTTTGAAGATACCCATTGTGATAATTAGCATCATCTTGATTTTGCAAAGCAACTGTGTTAACTGCAGGCCTCCTGCACTTTCCATTTTACTTTTACTCCCCAGCAGCAATAGGAAATAAAGGAAGTCTGGCATTTCTCCCCTGTTCTTACTTTTCCTGTCTGGATGTATAGATGTGAACATACTTGAAAACCTGTGCACATAGCTCAATAGAGAAAATGAGCTACCTTAAATGCAATGTTAAGAATGTTGCTGTATTATCCACAGTCTCTTGTAAACAGACGAAGGAAGTAAGGCAGAAGATACAAGACTTGAATACTTAGAGTTGGCATTTCAGTTCAAATTAGAAGGTCTGTGTAGGATTGCTTTGTTAGGAGACTGATGTACTTAGGAAATCAAAGGAACTTTGAAGCTTGATTTGACACGAAGAGCAACGTGTTAATATTCTGATTTCACAGAGCACAAAAATGTCGGTTATCAAAATGGTGTTGATTATATTTCACAGCTGATTCCAATGAAAAGAGTTGTGGGAAATTATTCCAAAGGATAAAACTGTCTGCTTTAGTACCTTTTTAAACATTTTAAACCATTACAAACAAAAGGGTTGTCGAGAGTAAAAACACTTAGATTGTGAATAATTTGTGAATTGAATATAGATGGATTATTTAAGTTATATTGTAATACAGATTCTTAAATATGACAGTGATGAACACTATAAAAATTTCTAAAGACTAATATAATGCACTTGAAATAATCATGTAATTAAAATCTTGTGGGGATGAGGCCATCAGTCGTGATCTAGAGAGAGAATTTGTACCTTTGAAACTCTATCTTCTCTGGTGCAATCTTCATTTAGGTTGTAGTGAAGTATTCAGGAGGCTGTGAAATCCCAGTATGGCTACTGATAATATCTGACAGAATAATTTCTATCTTCTTTCTGAAAAATTGTAAGGATGACTCAAGGTTGGAGTAGCCTTCAAGTGCCATATCTACTAAGCATTTTCATTTCATTACCATGGTGATACGTAAATTCTGACATGAAATAAAATTGGTAAGTGTATCAACCAGCATGCAGCTTACAGTGTGTATACTTTTTGGAAAGAGGGGGGAAAAAAAGAACAAAAGTGTTTTCTGTCACTGGCAGATGAAAAATGTAGCTATTATATAAAAACATGGTCTTAATTTTGTGTTGCTCAGTTAGTATTCTTTAAAATAACGTTTGAGAAAGACCACTCATTTTATGTGGTTCTTTGTGAATACTTAATCTACAGTTGTTTAGAAAGTATCTGTGGAATGAAGTCAAGCAAGGGAAAAAACTTGACTGTCATCTTGGCTGTGATCACTGGCAAGATGAAATGGTGGGTGACATGATTAAAGTCTATGTGTGGGTATGGAAAAGCTCTGAAAGAACTTTGAAATGTGTTCCAGAAATGTTACCGACTTCAGAAAATGTTATCTTGAATCCTCTGGAAGCAGAAAGGTTGAGCCTGAAAAGTGCAGACAGGAATTCCTCTCTGGGGCCTGAGGAAGGGAGAGCAACTGGACAAATTCAAAGAGCATCCACGTCCACCCCATTACATGAGGCTTTTCTGCCTGTTTGTGTGTCTGTTTTCTCTTGGCAAAGTAAGGAAAGAAGATAATGGTTACAAACAAAATCTGTTATTTATATTTTAATTAGAAGAATATCTGTAGCGTGTGCATGTTAGACATGAACTGAGAACATGTATGATAGTATTGTCCCAGTATCCAGCTTTTCATATAAAAGAATCACTCTGGTTATAAACAATGTTATGTTGTATTCATTTTATTTCACACACACGCACCTTTTCTTTTTACGATTTATATACAACCATCTCTATGTTAAGATTTCCCAGAATGGTGCAGAGAATACCCCTTTTTATTCAGCTTTACAATGGCTTTTTCCACTTTATATCTCCCTATTCTTCCTATCCCTTTTTATTGATTACTCTTCTCCTAAATTAGGCAAAAATTAGCATACTTACTGTAGCTGGATTTTATTTACATTTCTTTGATCTTCATGTTTTCTTGAAGAACTGGTAGGAACTGGTTTCCAGTTAGTGTTGGAAGGTGAATTTATTACTTTGCTCATTAGACACAAGAGGAGTTTCTCTTTTATCTGTCCTTCCCCCCTCATCTCTTTGCCCTTGGTTATTTTCATTTCACTTGGCATTTGAAATTTCTGGTGACACTAACCTGCATAAAAGTGATTTCTGCTACTAACATTTCAGCATGTTCTGCTTCAGCAGGGACTCAGCAGCTCGCTAAGGAACACGTCAGTTCTTCTTGCTTGTTGCAAAAGCTGCTGGGCAAACGAATGACTTGAACACAGTTCTGTGCCTGTAATACACAAGCAGACATAAACTGCTTAAAGGGTCTCAGAACATAATTGGCAGAATTTAGGTGTCTAGGCATCAGTCTTCTGTACATTTTAGGTACCTTACAGAGTGTGAGACATCTGTATGAGGTGGCAGATATGACATAGGACCTTTAGAAAATCTGCGCTTTTCTAGAGCTCTAGGTTTGGCAGGATTCTCTGGGGCATCTGCTACTGGACTTGTATACATAGCCAGCTGAATTCCATCCCAGATCTTGTATTTTATGTTCTTAACATGCTGTAGCTAACACTTTGATGAACAGTCTTATCTGCAGCGTTTGCAGTGGTGTGCACTGAAACCTGGATTTTGGAAAAAATTCTGTTCTGCTCTACCAGCATCTCCCAGTGCACCTAACAGCTGGAATTATGTTGGACGGTCTTGTTTGCCTTAAGCATGGTTTTTGCAGCATGTATGCATTGTCTCAGCCATTGCCAGGGAAGGGACGTGGTACTGCCAGTTTTTTTGTTTTGTTTTGTTTTGTTTTTGCTTTTTAATAATAGTAAATTGACTTTTCAAATGCATACTGTATACATGTAGTTAGGCATACTGAACATTGGTGTCTTTCTGTTTTTCCAGCTAATTATAAATGTAAATAGTGACTCCTATTTCAGAAAATTAGTGAGATCTTGGTTTCCCTACTGCTTTTGTGAACTATCTTAAGTCTTTGTTGTTTAACCTCCAACTGGATTAGTGGGCGACTAAACTTTTCAGCTATTTCATTTTAAGAAAATAAATATTTGAAATTTTTATGTAAAGAAATTTTCTCCTGACCATGGAGGGTGTCTTATTTGTATTACCCTTTTAAAGTCAGTGAATATATATGCAAAATTTGTAAGGTTCATTCCAAATAACTAATAGTAAAATTTTATTTTGTTTTCATTTCTTTACTAGGGGAGGTTCTTCACACCTTCTCTGAGCTATTCAACATTAAAAGTAGATGCTAAAAATCCCAGAAGAAAGTTAGTCACTAGTAAATAGAAGTTAAAAGAAATAAGATAGGAATAGCAGAAGAGGTCACTTAGGCATCCCTCTGATTCAAGACAAAATATCTCTTCCAGATAGATGTCTTTCTAAAGAAAAAAAAAAAAAAACCACATAATTTTTCTATGGTTATTTCAGGCAATTTTCTCCAGCACACTTTGTATGTATGACAGTTTCCCCTCAAAATGTCTTCTTGAAATTTAAGAACTTTGCCTTCTTGTCTTGAGTACATAGTAAGTAGTGATTTTTTCACTGTTGTGGTTTAACCCGGCTGGCAGCTAAACACCACACAGCCGTTCGCTCACCATCCCCCCTCCCTCTCTGGGATGGGGGAGAAAAACGGGAAAGTGAAGCCGGTGAGTTGAGATAAAGACAGTTCATTAAGACAGGAAAATAATAATAATAATAGTATTACTCATAATAATGTGTACGAAACAAGTGATGCACAATGCAATTGCTCACCACCTGCTGACCGATGCCCAGCCTATCCCCGAGCAGCCACCCCCCCACCCCGGCCAGCCACCCCTATATATTGTTTAGCATGACGTCAGATGGGATGGAATACCCCTTTGGCCAGTTTGGGTCAGCTGTCCTGGGTCTGTCCCCTCCCAGCTCCTGCTGCACCCCCAGCCTGCTCGCTGGCAGGACAGAGCGAGAAGCCGAAAAGTCCTTGGCCTGGTGTAAACACTGCTCTGCAACAATTAAAACATCAGCATGTTATCAGCGCTCTTCTCATCCTAATCCAAAACATAGCACCCTACCAGCTACTAGGAGGAAAATTAACTCTGTCCTAACTGGAACCAGGACATTCACTTTTAAAGACGACTATAGCTCTTTATGACTCCTTCCCTCTGTAAACTAAAGAAAAAAAATCCTCTATATCACATTTTCAAGATCTCTGGTCACTCACTTTTCGTTGTCCTGGACTCCAAGTAGTAACTTCACAGTTTTCTTGCAGTTTTCATCTGAAGACTCAGTTTGCAGCTGCATTATTTCCTTTTGGCAAGGAAGGACTGCCCCTCCCCCCCCCCCCCCTTTTTTTTTTCTTATGTTGTCCCTACCCCCTGGTCCTACAAAATATCATGTAAAACTTTCTGTAAAAGCTTAGAGAATGTTTGTGAAAGTCTGAAGAGGTTTGTTTGTTTGTTTGTTTGTTCATTTCATATACTTATTGTTGGGAAAGGAAAAAAAGAAATAGGAGGCAACCCTTTCAAGTCTGATTCTGATCAAAATAATCCTCTGATGATGTTGTCCTTGTTCTCCGTGCTTTAAAGTGAAAATATGATTTCTTATCCAAAAGCTGGAGAAATCACAGAATTCTCTTAACACAGTATTTTGCAACTAGCATGTTAATTTACTGGTAAAACTCAGCAGAAGATTATTTTAGAGATTGTAACAAAAAATTAATTATACTAATGTTGAAAATAATGAAGATGTTAAAACACTTTAATCAAGCCCAGTGCTGTGCGAGACATGACAAAAATCAGCTGAGCAACAAAATTGTTTTTCCCTTGGACTGTTTTGCTTCCCTTCTGATAATAATGATGAAGTCAGCTTGTGCTACTTGACAGTCATGATTTCATTTCATCTGTCTAGATGCAGCAGAGGGCTTTCAGCTGAAAATGATGTTTTGCTTTGAGTGATAGGTAGAATCTTTTTGGCTTGCTTACATTTCCTTTCTAATAGTTTGGGGAATTAGTGGTGGTGCTGCAAAGTAAATGACATTCAGACCTGACAATCCCAAATGTGGTGTTCCCTGCCCAGAAGCCTTACCTTGTATTGCAAAGTGCAGGAACCTCTCTCTTTTTGATGCTTCCATTCATGCACCTTAAATATTTTCTAAAAGTATTGCAAAATTGTTTCATTTTATGGTTCTTCACTTCTAATAATAGAAAAAAGTTCAAGAAATGGCAGAGCTGGATTTCTGATAGCCCTCTATCTCCTGATTTAACTCAAATATATTGAGTGTATGTTCTCGTTGCAGTTTTACCCCAGTTTTCTTTCTTCCATATTTTCTACTTGGTGTTAAAAAATGTAATTTTTACTCTGCTGCAGCCTTTCCTTCACTGGAACCAGTAACGTGTTCTCATTCTTCCAACTTTCCCACTGTTTACATGAAAAGTGTCAGGAACTTTTAGAGTTATCCAGATTTGCTGATAAATATCCCAATAATTATTGAAATCATTGCGCAATAATACTAGAGATGATTCGACTTCTGAGTCATGCTTCTAGAAAAGAATGAGGGGAAGGTTTTCTGTGCATTGATTTTACGTTTAGCGTTAATACTCGTAGAAAACTTGCCTCTCAGTGTTACCAAAGCAAATGTAAATGTATACTAGTAGCAAGAACATCTTCAGGTTAATGACAAATATATAAGCTTGGCTTATAGAAAATTGTCGGAGGCCACAAAATTTGCAGACAATTCTTTCTATTTCCAGTGTGTTTGAGGAGGGGGCAGAGCAGCAGGGAAAGCTCAGAAAGTGTTTCACAATTGCAGCTTTGCTAACTATAGCTTCTGCTTCAGGCATAATTTTCCTATTATTGTTTTGGTGTGGGGGAGATGTGTGTCCTTGCATGGGCTCAGACTTGCATGATTGATTTAAAAAAACAACCAAACAAAAAACCCAAAAAACTAGTTCAGCTCATCCAGTACAATTCATAGCCCTCTGGCATTTAATTATGTGGTTCTGCAAACTACATTCAGGAAGCTTTTTATTTTTTCTGTGTTTTTCACAGCTTTTTCATAAGGCTACTACGTTTCTATTGGCCACATAGAATATGTGTCAATGGAATTGTTTTTCATGCCGCATGATTGCACTGATGCTGTGATCTGCTTTTGGCAACTCTAAAATTGAAAACGGTAACATTAGTACAAAGAAGAGAAACAGCACAGGACGCACAACTTGAGTACAGATTCCATATCTCGTATGAGAGTTGATAATAATAATGGATTTGGTTCATCTCTGAGGCTGTGGGATAGGTCAGATAAAAACAATGAACTATTTTTGTGGTGCGTGCATGACAAAATCAGTTTGGGATTGTGCTATTAATAGCAGATGATTCCATACAGCAAAATTTATGCATGTATAACTTCCTATAGGGTTCTTAGAGTACGGAATACTACTGCATACAGGAAACGAAAACTTCTGTAAGGCTTTGAAAACAGATGTGTAAGGGAAAGGGTTTTTTTTTTTTTAATATTATAGTTTTAAAAAAAGAAAAGTGAGAAAACAGTTATCAGCTGGGGTTCAGAATGAACTTTCTAGCGGTAAATAACTCAACCCTGATAAACCACAGGGGAAGTGTACCTAGTGTAAATGCAGCAGCTCAGGAGGTTTTGTGCCCACATTACCAAAAAAGGTGTTCCTTGGACGGGCAGAAAGGAAAAACCCAAGCATCAAGCCAGCTGAAGTGGCCATCTCTTCTTACTATTTTTAAATGGAGACAAAGTTTGGAAGAGCGCTTACTGAAGAAGCACAAAACTCGATTGAATTGTTTTCAGGTAATATGTCATTCAAAGATTATCTTGATTGTTGTTAGTAATATGATTAAACATAATCAACAACTGTATGTGGTTGTGTCTAAAAGATGTTAGATATGCATGTCATATATCATTCCTAATTTGGACTAATGGTTTGGAAACTTGTTATGAATATGTTTTCAGAATTTTGAGAAGTGCACAGCCAAATATATGTTATTTTAAATGGCTAAGTTCTTACTAATGCTGTCTGAAGTGTCAGCAAATGCCATTTAGTAGGTTTTAGTGAAAGTCATGGGTCTTCTTTGTAACATCTCAGATGTGAGTTCTGAAGTAAGGAATAATTCATTTTGGATATAATTATGGCTATAGTAATTTTGCAGTGCATATAATGAATATAATGCAGTATTATATTTCAGAGATTACAAACGAAGTCTTCTTCACTCTGGATTACATTATTTCTTTTCCATATTTAATTAAAAGCAAATTGAGAGGAAAAAAAAAAAAGTTTGTTGTAGATGTAACAATAATAAAAGAATGCTGATAGTCACCGTGATGTTCAGAAGTGTGTGCGAGTTGTCACCATGTTTCACAGTTGGGAGTCCCACAGTAAACTGCGTGAAATAAATATATATTTGGAAAAAGTGAAAGTGCCATAAAAATGGTATCTCAATATGACTCACTAAGGGGTTGGTTGTTTGAGCTTGAAGACTTCTGCTGATTTCAAAGCAGCAGAATTTCAAAAATAATCTTAAATACAACACTAACATTTATTACGGCAGTGTTAGAGAGGAGCATAAAAGACTGTATATAATGCTATGTATTTTCTTTTTTAGGATATTGATGTAGTGTACTTAGTTTCTCCTATTATGGTGTTTCTTGTTCTTAACAAATGTATTTTCTTCAGTGTTATTACTCATAGATGGAGAGTTATAATTTATGTATATAGTGATATCATGTTCTAAGTTAACCTTCAGGCAAAAATCCCAATAAATTTCAGAAGACAAAACTTAACCATGCAAAACAGTATAAAACAGTTTTAATGAGGAGTGGATTATGTTATAGTTCTGGTTCTTGAGTGATAATAGTGAATGGGTCATAACAATCATTCACAATTCTATTATTTCCAGAAGCTTCTCTTTTTAAAATTAAATACAGTGCAGACTCTAATAAAGGATTATTTTTAAAGGATTCTTGCTCTGTTCATATTTAGAATAATCACAGAATTAACTGCTTTGTACTCATTTAATGGTGTTAAGAAGGAAATAAAAAAAAAAAAACTTCAGTGCTTTTTTTTTCTTGAACTTCCTTTTCTATTTAAAAAAAAAATCAACAAACTCTAGCGATATTTTAAAATCTATTTGTCTCCTTCTCTTGAAATAAATCATAGAGTAAAACAATTCTGTTTAAATATTTCATAAAACACATGATTTAGATTAAAACAAACATATAAGGTTTTATCTTTCCATTATTAGTGTTTGCTAGCAGAGGTAAAAATTCCCAGAACAAGTAATAGTTCTTGAAGGAGGCAACTCTGTGTAATTTAAAATAGATCTAAAATACTTTCATAAATAAAATATATATACTGGAATACAGGTAGATCTGCCATTCCTATTAACGAGATGACAAACTTTATGACACTGTGTGAATTGTCATATATATGAAATGATTTGCAGGATTTCTGTAGTAGCTTGGTATTAACATTTATTTTAGGTGGTTAGAGGTTTACGTAGGGGAGACTTAGGAGGAGGAAAAATGCAAGATAGTTTAGGTTCATATATTGCCTAATTTGAGTTTGAGATGAATAGTCAAGAATTAAGCTTATTAGGTTATGATAAATTGCAAGCTTAGGTAGTAAAGACAGTCTGAATGACAAATTGCAAAAGAATCTTAAAAGACAGAAATAAAATGGCTTATGAAATTTAGTGTGAATGATTATAAAGCAGTGCATATGGTGGTAGAGAGAGAGCAAGCATTTTTAACGTGGTGGGCCTCGGTACTTAGGACACAGATTTTAGAGTATGATAGTTCCCAGATAAGATCACTTCAGTAGTGATAAACCAAACCAACAAACAAAAAAACAACCCACCACCAACAGCCCTTAACCCTTCCCTTATGTTAGAAATTATTAAGAAAAAAAATAGAGCACAAAACAAAGGCCAAAATAGCCAGAAATGAAAAGTGCTGCCAAAACCTATCGGAGAAACTTTAGAGAAGGTGAAAGGGAAACCAAAGCATGTTAAGATGTGTGAGAGCATTGGCAGAATGTCTGTGTTGCTTTTTCAATCATGGACATGACATGAGTGAGGCAAAGTTGTGATCCGTGTTTCATATACACTTGTTCCCCAGATTTTTGTACAAATGTCCCCTGCGGGCCATGGAGTTAGCTTGGGGCACTCAGGCCCAGTTGCCTCCCTGACCACCTGCTGCTGGTGAGAGGTCCTGTCACTTGGCATCCAGATGGGGACATTGGGGCATGGAAATAGAGCAACTGGGACACAAGGCAGAATGTGCATTTCAGTGGCAGTGTGGAGGTAGATGGGATGAACATCATGTTTCCATGTAATGTGGTGCATGCAGGCAAACGGGGACGTTTGCAGCAGAAAACAGAGGAAGATCTCCTTTGGGACAGCCAGGAGTTGCCCCTTCGTGTGCTAGCCTTGAGACAAGAAGAAATAGGATTGGGGAGGGTAAGTGAGAAGGGCAGGGATCACCTCTGGGAGAAATGTTGGGGAGATGCAGTATATAGTCCATCTTGAGGATGGTGCATGGCGATAGTCCGAGCAGGCTATAGTCCAGAAAGTTTTTAAGCTTGTTTAAAACCAATCAAGAAAGTCCCCAGGTGCTACAGCAAGAGCTACGAAGTCTACAACTACTCCCACTCCATTCTCCATCTCATCCAAGTTAGCTGCTGGAGAGGGACTGGTGATAGAGCTGCCTACCTGGATAGAGCAGCTGTGCCATGTAGATAAGCTTAGGGTGCTAGGTTGTGGAATGGGGTGGGTTAAACACCACCAAAATGAATATGGCTATTCCCATGCTACGTGGGGTGGAGGAAGACCACATTTCCAGCATTTAGTGCAGGTGTCTAAAGTGGTGCAGTTTTTTGGTGAAGAAGTGGGTACAGAGTGGGAGATGAAGTCCAAGTGCAGGACTCAGCACACCTGGCTGCAGAAACTGGGTAGGAATTGTCCTTTTTCCCCTCCTGGCTACTGTAGGTTCAACCAGAACAGCTTTTTTACATTCTTGCATTTTACTGGGAGGTGGCATCTTTGACACTTTTTTTTTTCTTTTTAAGAGACCTTGATATTTATCATGACTTACAATACTTGAGAATGGAAAATGGAGAAGTTTACTCCAGTTTAAATAAAGTTTGATCAAAAACCATAATTCTGTTCGGTTTTCAGTACATTTTAAGAGCTTGTAAGAAGCAAAAAGGGGAAGAAATATATGAGAAAAGTGTCAGGTGAAAAAAGAAACTGAAAGATACGAGCAGGCTCATTGGGCCTTAGAGGAGGTATGCAGAGCAGTCTTTTCTGAAGTATTCTACTTAAATAGAAATTCATTGTTTGGGGTATGAACGTATAGCGGTAGGAGATTGGATTAGTTGCTTTGGAACCTTGGTTAAAGAACACTGAATCAAATTGCCTTCTTGCCGTGAAGTACAGTCTGCTTTACCGAGATTTGGACTGCTGCTTTCTGCTGCTCATCATGCTTTGTGGATTAGCAGCAGCAGGGACTCCTGAGACAACCTTTCAGGCGCCCTTTTTTTTTTTTTTTTTTCTTTTATTTCCCTTTTCTCTAAGCAAGAGAAATGACTGTTATTGTCAGTCAAATGAAATTGCTTTTAATTATGCTTCATAGTGACTTTGGGGCCCTTCTCACATTATCTCTATAGGACTTTATGACAGGGCAAGTTCAAAACCTGATGCTTGAAGTGTCCTGAATGCTAAGGATTCAGGGAAGTCCTTCATTGATCAACTAAGGTCTCTCCTGAACCCTTTTACTGGTGAACTGAAGGTTTTTTGTTTTGTTTTGTTTTTTTCATATATGCTATCATGACAGCAGCAATTTTGACTTGAAGGCCAAACGCTGTATAATGTCATTTCTTTATGTCCATTTTTTCCAGTCTTTAACTCCCCTGAGGGGTCAGTATTCACCACAGAGGTCTTCATGTATTTACCATCAGTTTAAGCTGAGTACTTGCCGTAAAAATCTTGCAAAGTGTAATTTTAACAGGGAAAAAAAAAATAAGCATGTTCTTTTTTATGTAACTTGCACCTAGTTGCATGCAACATGCTGTGCCACCAAAGAATCTATGTTGTTTTGAGGCTACTTAGTTTGAGTTAATAGGTCTTTCTTTCTAGCTTTTACAGTTTTTTGAATGTCCCATATTACATACCTAAATGGAATAAAAATGTGTTCAATGTCTCTCTGTAATTTTACTATAATTAGATAGGGAAACTACCATGTATAATAGTTCTGCTGCATTAGTCCTTCATGGACACAACAAACTTTGTGGGAAGAAATACAGTTTTTCTTCCCCTTCTCTCCAAGTATTCCCTGCTTTCATTGTCTTCATTTTCCCTTCTGGTTTGTTTTTTGAAGTGCCAAATTAGGACACATAAAAAGCAAAGAAACAGAGACAATGAGCATATTTCTTTTGTTTCACACATACAAAGCAGCTGTCCTCTGAAGTCAGAAACTGCAACTCCCTGCAACAACTGCAACATTAGTTGCATGTAGGCCAAAATTACAAGAGACCTTGGCTAGCACTGTGATGAATAATGCAAAACATTTAATAATTGTAGCTGATATGCACCAAATTATTTTCTAAATATGTTTATGTTTCTGTACTTCATTGCATACAAGTTGTTGATGACATTTAACAACTGGTACTAGAAAACAATATAGTAAAGGTAAGAACTTTTAGCTGTGCCCTTGTCCTTTAACGGTGCAAGAGTTCTGCTCAAGAGATCAAAAGGGGTAGGGCTAGTGAACATCATTTCACCTCATGAAGCTCTCCTATAGTATTTGACTGCAGTCTGACTTGTATAAAACAAATTTAGTTTTTCAGATTACTAGGTTTAATAAAATCCAAAGCAGAGAAATATTCCCAGACTGGAAAGAAAACATGATATAATTTTACGCAAGCTTAGGAACATCAATAAACAGTAGATGGGACTGCTGTGGTTTGAATTGGAAACAGTCTTTTAGAATCCTGTCACTGTGGTAGATAAGCACCACATAAAATGTAGCTTTAATATTTGAAACCTAGAAACATTGCAGCTCAAAGAGTTTTATTAAGGGAGTTGGAGTGTTGCTTTACTAGCTCACTTGAAAAGGGTTTATAGATACATTTCATAATTACATTCTTAGTGTTGAAAATAAAATTAGCCTGCAAAACACTTGGAAGAGACAGTTAGAGTTTTATAGTCCGTGATTATTTGTCTAAAAGCCTATCTTTGCAGACATCCCAGCCTAGTGCAAACTGTGGCAGAAGCAAAGCTGGTATTTGCTTTCAAGTTTCTGATACCTGTTTTCAGAACCCAGTTTTCAGTGCATGACAACAGGACACATGTGATACAAAAAACATATGATGCCGCAAAGTGTGTCCAGAAAGGCTGAATGAGGAGTTCATACTAAGGATGGCAGAAGGAATCACAGAGATGTTCTCAGCCAGAAAGCATTCACTCTCCTGATTTTAATTTCTCCTTCCCCCCAGGTTCAGAGGTATCTGTTTCATTCCAGTACAAACTAAAACTGTGGATCAACCCCTTAAAGCTTTCATGAAATACAATTCTTTGCGGTAACCTCTAACACTGAGTAGGATTTGAGACTGACACTGTGGGAATGGACATGGCCGTCTTTCCTCAGATAGAGCTTCTGTGGAGTTGTTCATATCATTTCAGCTGATTTCCACAGGGAAGAAAATGTGTTCACATAATGGTGTGGACATCAGCGGTGCTGCAGTAGTGATGGAGATGTGTAGGATTCCTAGATATTGCCTGATGCGTGAACGCATTTGGTAAAATAATTTGAGGAAGCAGAAGAAAACTATATGCTGGATGCACTGGAATTTGCATGCTGTCCCGCTGTTTTGATAATTCAGCTAGTTTTAAAAATCTGTTTTGTTTCCTGAAGACAGATTATATTAACTGAAATATGTCTGTGATCACACTGCTTCAGGCTTTTAGGTAAAAGCAGTAATATTTCACTACCAGAGTATGTGTATACTCTTTGGAGATAGGAGCAATGCTCTTGGATGCAAACACGGTAATTCTGAATTTTTCTTTTCTCCTGAATCTTCAGTACTTACTGCAGCTAAAATCTTAGATGATGCACACAGAGGAAAGGGCTTCTCATTGAAAAGATAATGGGGCTAATAAAGCTGCAGTAGTTTATCATTCTGATTCCTAACATAATCTTTTGTTTCTACTGTGAGAAACAGGGAACAAACAATGTGCCATCTTGTGGCTTCTGTAGCCACTGCAGTTAGTTTAATACAGAATGGTCAAGTGTTAGCTAAAATATTTTTTCATATCCCTCCCCCCCCCCCTTTTTTTTCTAATCAATAAATTACATGTAGTCTCTAGCTGAGAGAAGAAATGGGAAAAATGGGGCTCTTGTTGGAGAGGAATTGAGGCGAAGCATAGGAATTGGGGTATCTTGATTTTTTTTTCTCCCTATTTTTCTGCTAGACAATGTCATCATGGAAGCAATTTGCTGTAATTGTTCTTCACTTGTCTAAATGTAATGCTCTTTGCAGTGGTGAAGTTGGCTTCTGTTTTTGTATTCTACTTGTACTCCATAATTAAAACAATTAACTTGCTGACTGCTGTGTCTTTTAGATAGAAGCTTGTAGCAGGGTATAAACAGAAGGTCACGGCTTAACTGGGTGCATCGTTTTACTTGACTAGCTTCAATATAGACAATCAAGTGTGTTATTTTTCTATTGCAAACAATGTGGCAATGACCAGGTTTTACCTGGATTATGGAGAAAGGCAATGTAATACAAGCCAAAACACAGACCCCAATAATTTTGCAGCCGTCAGCCATGTTATACTGAAAACCTTTGTCTTCCTCGTCCTTCATTTAGTGGCGTATATACAGTTTATTTATGCAAAACTGTTAATCAAAACCTTTCATGAAGGATTAAAACACCTTTAACCAGAAACACAGAGCTATAGTCAGCAAGGTTCTACTGCAGTGTCAGGAAGGATATCTCCGAGCCAGAAAATGTGGCAACGAACGGGGTATTTGTGTGGGCAGGAGCCAACTGACAGATGAGTTTATGTATGGAAATACATGCCAGATGACTTCCGTACAAGCTCGCTGCAGAGTGACGTGCTGTTTGCAGGAGAAGGAATGAGCCAAGAAGGCTACCTTCACTGTGATGCCCTCTGCAGTGGGAGTGAGTTTTGCAGAGAGCCTAGTGTAAAAAAGCAAAAGGGGAAGGTAGATCTACGGAAGGAAGCACTACACGTGCCTTTCCTGTGATTTTGTACCATGTGGCTGACCCAGAGGCTCTGGTCATAGAGACCATGACCAGAAATGATATCTGGGATCCAAGACCAGAACCATGGTGATAATACGGCAGATCTGGAAGACCACCTCGTGTAATTTAAAGCATTTCCCTTACTTTTAAAAGAACTGGGATATCTGGAGTTAGTATTTTTTTTCATTTTGAGATGAATAAAAACAATGTGCATCAGGTGTCTGAGGAATAATAGTGCTAAAGTCACAGGCTGCAGTGTCAACTGTCCAGAAGGACTTAGTAATGATCTTTTATGCCTTTTGTACAGCATCAGCAAATATTATTTTTCCTGTCTGCACAATCTCACTTTAGGTTTCACCTGTACAGATTAACTTGACTCATAGACAAGCAATGTAAACCATGTTTGACCAGGTCATTCATCCATTCTTCAGTGTAAAAATTAACAAGTACTATAGAGGACAAGGAAAAAACTGCACTCTGAACAGACACCAAGACTCAGAATTCCAGCACAAGCTATAGGCTTATTGACCTTTCAAATGTCTGCAACTTACAATAATTTATTTTTATATTAATATTTACTCTTACTTTCTTCACCTACAGGGCACCTAAATGGCATATTTTTCTTTGTTTTAAAATATCTAACCAAACCCTGGTTGTTCAAATTTTACTGTATGTTAAAACCTCATCAAAAAGGGGTAGTTGTAGATGTTTCTAAAGTTTATCCAGATGAAGTCATTAACCTTCTTGTTTTCTAAAAATACATCCTCTCTTGTTCGAGTGTTTGGGGAAGTTTGAAATTCATACTTTAACCAACTTTCTTGAAGAAACCCCTGTAAGACTTGAAATATAGACTTTCACTATCTCGCTAAATATTTACCATCTTCTGAATTTCTTTTTATGAGGAGGTTGCCTGGCAGGTTTATGATGGAACAGCTCTGGCAAGGTATGGAGAGTTCACGCTTCCTCGACTCTGCGGCAAGATTAGAGTCTTGTTGTGTGGAAAATATACAAAATATTGAATGAGAACTGAAGATTTAAATATAGTCATACTTCTGAGAGTGATCCTGTTATGTCAGATCAGAACTAAGAAAGAGCAGGATAAAGAAGTATTTTCTGTCTGCACAAACACTTTTTGGACTTCATATGTCTGTCTTGTGTGTGAAGCATGTTGTGCATTTCCAGTCACCCAAACTATTCTGCAAGAGCTGGCCAAGTCAGAGCACAGTTGGATCTATCTTGGTTTCAGCCAGAATTTGGCACTGGATTACTTGACACTCTCTGATGATTTGACACCTTTGTGTGACTCATTTCTTCAACTAGATTAGTTTTGCACATGTTCCTAATCAGATATCACTTTGTTATTGCTGAACAAGAAGGTTGTGAGCTTTCAGATATTAATCTTGGAAAACCAGCAGCATGATTTGGCCTTTATGAGCAAATGCAATTTCTCTTTAATCTCTGTATTGAAATGAAACACAGACTATTTGCAACATATGCTTACTTCAGTGTGATACTTAATACTTGGAAAAATACTCTGACCTGGTGGTCACTTTTGAAAATTTAAAAGGGAATTCACACAACTACTGGGCAACAGAAGGGCAAAGTTGCTTATACAAAGAGCTCAAAACTACAAACCACACACAAAAAATTGTATGGAGTGAATTTGTGCAGAATTAGAAAGTATTTGAGATCCAGTTCAGGAATTTGTAGTCCAGATCAGCCTCATGAAGTGGAAAGAAGCCAGAAGGATAAATATCTCTGTGAGTATGAAAGACTATGGGGGAAAAAAAAAAAGAAGAAAAAAAAAGGAACGAAAAAGAAATGCAGCAAGCTGGATGGGGATTATCTTAATAGAAACGTACTGTTTAATTATTTATGTATACTATAGAAGTCACCTCTAATACTTTTGATATTATTGTCTTTATAGATAGAGATGTAAAGGTTTCAGACAGATATATTAGTAATTAAGACTCACAGCACCCTGTTTAGATTTTAGAGTCCAAGCTCCAGCTTAAAGCTGGGTCAACACCGATTTTTCTTGTAGACACACACCTGATCTCAACACTGAACTTCTGAAAGCATCCATTCTTGATTTAGTCCTTGCAATGTATGGAAAAGCAGAAAGTAAATATCTTTAAATATAGAAGATGTTGAAGCCAAGTGAGGAAATGCATGAAACAAATCAACAATTGTCCATTTTATTTTGGAGGAAACTTTTAGGAATGTGATTTTGGCTTCTAAATTTCTTAAATGTTTTTGAAAATCTTTCTGTTACTTACTACAGCAGGTGTAACAATTTTGCAGACAAATATATTTCTAGGCCAAGTGTAAAATATTGAAAAATACACGTCATTTTTTAATACAAGTTAATTTTTAATCCTTTTTGTGTGTGTGATTCATGTAGAGCTTTGTAGTTTGTACAGTGACCTTTTGAAGTATTCAGTCACTTGAAAATACATTTTTAATAATTTATCTATGTTAGTCTGAGTTGAGTGTCTGTACAATCAGTGAACATTAACTAAGAGGAGACAAGCTAGAATATACAGGTAGCTATATGTAAAATTAGCTTGATAAAATTATTGCATTTTCAATGTTATTTTCAAAATTTGGAAAGTTTATATCACAAGGCATTCTGTGTATTCATTAAAACAGTTTCAGAAGGCTGATAGACTAGTGTGAACTTTTAAGTGTTCACAGATCATGTTGGCAACTAGTGGTAGCAGCAACTCTTTAAGGGACTTTTCAGAAGAGGGATGGAAAAAGGTTGTTCGTTAAAGTCACTTCAAAAATAAATTTATAGCAAAAATAATATTTACTAAGACCATTTTACAAGCAGCATCAGGTTTTGTATTTTTAATCCTTTGAAGCTACTCTTAATGAATCATTATATTTGATTAGTATTTTTGAAAAAAAATGTAGAAAAGATTCAGAATTATTATATCCATAATTTTTAAAACTACTTCAGGGCTGCCTTTTTTAAATGCATTTGATGATAAAAGGAATTAATAAGGAAATTTAAAATAGGCATATTAGCATTAAAAATAATAAACATTGTATTTAAATAAGGTCAATTTAAATGTAAATTCACTTTGTGTAAATATAACTGTTTTTAATAATCTGCCATAATTCATTGACTGGGATCAAAAGAATTAAAAGATGACTAACATCAGGTGTTAACTATTAGCAAGGAAAAAAACCTGTACTTTGAGAAATCTGGACTTCAAAGTATTCTTAAATTCCTTTTGAGTAAAAGCTTGCTTTATATTATGGGGAAACTAAATTTTTTGTACTACAAGTGCAGTAGGTGCAATTTTCCATATGGCTTTAATAGCCCCTGATTCTTGGTTGACAACTAATCCTCAGGACTTTATAGCATATAGACCAAGCTCTTCTATTTCAAATCCATTTTGTGTATAGCTGTGCAAAGCATAAAAAGACTGCTTGATTTTGCTATATATGATTCCCCTTCTCTTTGTTTTCATAGCTGATTGTTTTTCTTTTTAATTTTGCATGAATAATTTGTTTAAGCATTGAATGTACTTTTTTCCTTGCAAAACAATTATTTTCTTATCTTAAAAGTTTATTTAAATGTGTGTGTATGTGAAGAAGTAGTTTGCAAGAGCAATATGTCTATTTATACTATGTGTGGAGTAAACAATTAAAACAAGGCACTGGCTATAATGAATTTAACCTGTATTTTTACCCTGCTTGAGATTATTTCCACTGCTATAGTAAGTTCTTTATACAAAGTTTTTTTTGTTTGTTTCATACATCCCTGACAATGAGAATGTGTTCTCTCCTTCCTTTCCTTCCCTCTTCTCTCTCTTATTTCGTGAGACATTTTGGAGCTGGGGAAAATTACCCAATGTGGTTTAGGTGCATATAGGCTAAAAGAGTCTTGTTTCATTAAGTTAGGTACCAAGATTTTATTTTTAATTCCCATACATTTGCAGCACCACTTCCCAGTTCCTGATTGCCCTAGACCATTTTCCAAAGAGATTAATTGAAGTGATACACTCACATCACTTCTGGGTTCCTTACCTCAAACCAAGGGTCTATATAAATTGAGACTCCCAAATCACTTTGGGGGGAGTGAAAAAGAGACAGAATTTCACTGAGATAGAAAGTCTGAAAGGTCCTAGTGTTCAGAGATGCTTGCAAATGTTGGCATAAGGAATCTTGCTGAAAGCAGGGCTGCTGGTGGTAATGGTATATCGAAGTACGTTATCACAGAATCATAGAACGGCTTGGGTTGAAAGAGACCTTAAAGCTCACTCAGTTTCAGCCCCCGGCCATGGGCAGGGACACCTCCCACCTGACCAGGTTGCTCAGAGCCCCTTCCAGCGTGGCCTTGAACACCTCCAGGGATGGGGCATCCACAGCTTCTCTGGGCAGCCTGTGCCAGTGCCTCAGCACCCTCTATTATCATAAACACAGCATTGCTGTGGGCTTCAGGTATTCCATGAAATGTTCATGGCCAGGCAGGGACATTATTGCAACTTCCACAGATTTTTTTAGTCTCTCTGTGAGAGACTAAATTTGACTGAAGCTGCCCCTCCGGCTGAGAGTTACGGATCGTAGCTCAAAGAACTGGAAAACAGCTCGAAGTAGCTCCACAGGCTGCAAGGCTGGTTACATGAACAACATCATGTCACCTTCCCAGTGCTTTTTACGGTATCCTCTTGGCTCGGGTGCACAGAGGCACTCAGGGCAGAATAACTCAGAGCAGAATAACACCAGGCAATTATCGCACTTCAGATTGGAGCGTTAGTTCCTTTTAATGATGCCTGTGCTGTGTAGGCAATCTCTCAGAGGCACAGCACAGAATTTCATTTCTTGTTTTGTTCTGTATGTGCTGAAGTTCAGCTCTTAACATCTACTGCTGCAGAGACTTTGCCGGTACAGGCTCACTAAACAAAACAGCTTTTTTGCTTGGAAACTCATATTCCCTTGTTTATTGTTTTTATTAGTTACTAGCAGCACAATAAAATGAAATTTGATGTTGTCATTAAGAATATTCAGTAGGGGGAAAATTATCTTCAGTCAAGTGTACCAGTTACAATAACATAGGCTTAAAATGAGTTATGCTGTCAACTTTCTGGTCAAAACCAAATGTCACGGAGCAGTAGGTAATTTATACATTTAATGGTAATCATCCTTTGGCTATATTGGGAGGTGTCCTTCAAATCAAGTTATAAAACATTTAAGATGCTAAAACAAGTAGCTTTACATCTAAACCATGTTTGTTTATTTGCTGTTTTTATTATTATGCACTTCATCTCATTACTTTTAATATCAACATGAGTGTAATAAATGAGATTCTGTGCTAATTGGTTGCATACTGTCATTAAGATACTTAGGCTCTGGCCTGCCACAGGACAAGGCTGCAAAGTGATATCCAAGGCCTATTAAGTTGCATATCCTAGTATCTTTAATGAAGTACCAAAATTAATTAACATGAATTTGCTTGATCCAGTCATAGACACACTAGGGACTGATGGCCTGTTTCCCCTTTACAGCACCATCCAAGCTGTGTTTAAAAGCGTCTTGGATAGCATATCTTCATTTTAATGTG
This sequence comes from Anser anser, assembly GCF_964211835.1. Taxonomy (NCBI): domain Eukaryota; kingdom Metazoa; phylum Chordata; class Aves; order Anseriformes; family Anatidae; genus Anser; species Anser anser. The sequence continues at coordinate 205,800,161 of NC_139720.1, read as the reverse complement.
TTTAGTAACTCTCGGTTGGATGCTGAAGCATCCTTTAACAGAAGAAATAACTTAATTTTCATTAGAGAATGTCTCAGTGAAGGTATGATAATGTATTTTTCAGTATCTGCAATATCTGCTAAATGTGAGCAAAGAGGAGTGTTGGGGAAATGTCCTTCTCTTACGACAGAAATGGTTATAATAGCAGGGATAGAGTAAGATGTGAGTGTAGAGACGCCAGAGGGAATAGGAGTGCAATCACAGCCCTGAGGGACAGAGACAGAAACAAGCTGCTGTGGAGAGGGAAGGAGGGAAGGGTAGAGGTGGAGAACAAAGCAAGGAGGATCAGCTGCATCAAAGATGGAGAAACCTGCACTCAATGTAAAACACTCCCCGGGAATCTGGATCAAGTGGATTTAGACAAAAGACATTTCTTTTTAAATTACTGACGCTATAAGAAACAAATGATATCTTTTATACTGGAAACATTTATTATAAGCATACATCAGGGAAAAAGCCTGGTTGGGGTAAATTAGAGATTTAGTACAAACCAAAGTTATTTAACTGAAGAAGGTTGTTATAATTATTTTGTTGTAGCTATGACAACTGTAGTACCTGAGTGTGGTGCATAGCACTCATAACACCTACTACTATTGGAAGAGATTATCTTTTTACAGTCTATAACTTTGACAAAGTTTACATGCAAAGCTAAAATTTTCCATGTTCTGCTTCTGTGTTTCAGGCTGATTGATTTGATTTTTTGTTTCTGTGTTTTAGCCAAAATGATTTAGTCGTTTATGAATTGGTGTTAGGGAGTGAAAATTCTGTGACTGTATGATTCCGTGAAGTATTATCTATTTTAAAAAGTAACTAACTTAGAAATCCTTTTCTGTATTTCTGATAGTCCAGCATTTCTAGAAGAGCAAGATGACTTTTGTTAAGGGTGTTCCTTCTGAAAATGCAAATAAATCTGGCTGAGTTATAAGCCGGAGTTCACACAGGCTCTCTCTGTATTTGTTAGAGATAATAATTAAGTCTTCAAAGAGCTCATTTTTCTTGCACATGCTGAAAGTTCTTTCTGCTCCTCATGCTAAGCAAAGTACATGGATATTGTTTTCCCAGGGATTAAGTGTGATTAGCTCAAGATGAAGTCAGCCTTTCCCTGTAACAACTACTCCATCCTTCCATGTGTGTGCACTGGAACTGAAAGCACACAGCCTTCCCTTTTTTTTTTTGTGCCCCAGAATAATAAGCCACGCTGAGAAAACTGTATTAGCTTGGGGACAGCACTGTGTTAACACAGCTATATTTTGAGTCTGCGTAGCTTAGAAACCAGGCATATGAATCCATCTGTCAAGATGTAGTCAGAGAATGAAAGGGTAAGGAGAATGCAGCTGGGAACCAGTAGGGGAGAACCAGCATGGTCACTCTAACAAACTCAGGGCAAACTACAGCACAGAGAATTATCCAAACAAAAAACAACCATGACCCCCCAAACCCACCTTCACACTAATCTTGGACTCTGGATTTATTCACACCTGATAATTCAGGATTTGTTCAGCTTTATGAAGCACATGAAGCATATAAAACATTTCGTGTTGACATCAGCTGCATTTTTTTTCTTAATCCTGCTGCAAATTAGACCCAATGCTTTCAAATTAAATAGCAAGAAAATGAGGCATATGCAATGACCACATGTGATAATGTTGTTTTAAATAGCTTCCCCTGAGTTACACAGAGACACTTCGGTGGAAGAGGGGGGTCAAATACAGCAGTCAAGGGAATGATTTTGTTTTCTTAACCATAAGATCTTGATTATTTGTTGCAGATGAGATGAGAGGGCTTGAAAACAGCTTCATTCAGTACATAACCCTAATTTATTTCCAGGGGAGAATGGAGAAAACAGAAGTTCAGATTCATAGTCTCTTCTTAGCTATCACAGATCATATATTTTCTTCAGACCAATGAATGTGCTTTGCCTAGTTAAACAGTAGGTACATATGGGTATGTGATGTTCCATATGGGTAAGTGACTTTAATGATCATTCTAAAAAGCTTAATCAGATGGCAAATATAACATCTGTTTACATATCTCCATTAGAGATAACTAACATTCTTTTCAAAGTCACCCTCAGGGTCTGGGGAGATAATATCGTGGGATAACTCAGTGGTTCGTTACTGGAGAAACTGAGGGTTATTCTTTTTCTAGTTAACATCAATAACTACAGAATTGCAAAAGGTCTTGTAAAATATGGAAATTACTATAATCAGAATGATTTAGAATCTGATGAGATCTGGCTTTAGAAGCAGAAATGCGACTGTAATGAAGATAGAAATACTACGGGCCAGATTCTGTACTGCTTGTGGCTATTTAAATATGGTATTTATTGTGCATGGGGAAAGAAACAGACATTTAATTCCTCTGCATCATCTCAATCAGTTGCACCCGTGCATCGCGAATATGTGAAGGTGTAGTTCAGAGCCTTAATCAGTGCCCATCTCGGTGCTGTTCTGGTCATGATGTCATTCAGCCCTTTGTGAGTCGGGCTTACAGTTACAAGCCCAAGTGAACTGGGGCCTTTCCTCATTGAACAAGTTTTGTTTATTATAAATTGGCTAAGTGGGCATTAATGTCCCACCAAGCTTGCAGATAAAAAAATGAGATTATATTAATTGGGACTATACTGTGTCTGAAGTGTTACCATATGAATGCTATCATGTCATCCTTTTGTACCATAAATTAACAACTTTGAAGAGAATGAATGTAACTGAAAATTATTGCCACATTGCCAATGTTGGCTGCATTGTGGTGAGCAGCACTTTTCTTGTAGGTGTATTTCCATGAAAAAAATCATGGCCCTGGGCTAACTCTATATGCTATTTACTAACCTGTTTGCAGTGCTTGAGCCCATTGGTTTGTGATGAGCCCTCTAGGCTACATCTGAGTAAGGTTTTCTTCCTACCTTTTTTTTTTCTGATGACTGAGACCTGCCTTTAAGGTCCAATTATCACAATTTCTTATGCACCCTAATATAAACCATTCCCCAGTTTTGGATTCATTGTTTCAAAGACTTCCAGATGTACGATAGGCAAAGCAAAGAGCGTTAAGTATTGCAAATGGTATTTATAAAATAATAGCTTCTTTTAAGCTACACTGGCACCCATATCCTGCTCTCAGCAGGAGGTTACCTTCATCACTCAGCAGTCCTATGCTGCTTTTATTTTACTTCTGAACTCACACTGACAGCAGAGGTCTGCCATGAAAGTATTCAAGTAATTACACGGGAGGTGAATGCCTTTCGTGAACAGTCTGGAAAACAGCTTTGCAGAAAAGGACCCAGTGGTCCTGGTGAACACCAAGTAACCCATCCATGATGCAGCCCTTGTGGAACAGGAGGCTGGCAGCCTCTGGGGCTTCATGCGGCAGAGCACTGCCAGCAGGTGGAGGGAGGTGATCCTTCCCCCTCTGCTCAGCCCTGGTTCCTTCCCCCCTTGACTATTCAGTGATTCTCTGAATTGGGTCTGCGTGCACTGTCTTGGGTTGCTGACGTAAGTAAAATAGAAAAATACAACAGATCACCTGCAGCTGAGAATATTTTATTCGTTTGGTAACTACTGAAGTTCCCACAAAACATATTTTTGACTGCCTTTGAATTATTTACTGATTTCAGTAGATTTTGCTGAAAGATTTTTAAGCTGGAAAATATAATGGAGGTTGCTCAGTTCACTGCAATGACAGAAGTGCCAGAAAATAAGACAATAGCACACTCTGTGTATGCATTGCTAGTCGCCTGTCCATGTACACACATGGAAAACAGCGATGTGCCCAACAATTTCTCATCCTAGGGTAAGGAAAAGGCAAGTTGGTTACTTCATTTTGGTGGTGAAGTACAAGGTAAATGCCATAAATGTCATTGTATGTTGTATCTGAAGTAGCATTGTAGATTCCAGATGTTCTGTTGTGGCATTTAAAAAAAATAATAATCAAATGATGAATCAATTTAATTGGGGTTAAAAGGGGTTGTGTTTTGTTATTTTGTTTCTGTCAAAACTGAAATGTATCCTGCAGTGTTTATTTGTGTGTGTTTTGTTGCTTAGAGAAAGGATGAACACGAAATAACAAATTTCAATCTTATCTTTTAGCTAATTATGATAGGAGTCAGATTTTGAAAGTTGTGTGCTTGGGGAGGAGGATGATCAATATGAAGTGTGTTCAGGTTTCATTTAGAACTGACCAGGATGACTATATCTCAGTTTGAGGATATAGTTTTTTGTGCATTTGCATATGCACTCTGGGAGCCCTGGTATCATTTTCTATCCATTCTCTTCCATGCCACATTTTATTTTAGAGCCAAAGACAATTCAGTCCATGCTGAATAACCACTTGTTAACAGCTAAAATGAAAGTAGATCAAATTCAAATACCCAACTGCAAGGCAATTGCTATCACTGATAAACAAGCTAAAATCAGCTTAGTCCGAGATGAGCTCAGATAAGTCTGGACACCCTTCACTTTCAGGCTTTTCCCATTTGTGGTGAAGTTGCAATTTTGGGGCTGTGCTCTGTCCACTACACTTTGGGAGCAGCCGTCCCGGTACAGAGGGTCTCATTGTTACTGACTGGGATTATCTGTTTTTTCCTGACAACTTGAGTAGGATCCAGATCTGAGATAAAATGAAGAGTGCAAAGACTTAATTTTAGGTCAAAATAAATCTGAGTCATGTCTGCTCTAAATTCAGGGCTTTGTTAGACACCCTGACAATTGGGTGTCTCAGAAGCTGTTGTGGAAAATGAGTTCATGTGTCCAGTAGTTAGTTTATAGCTTTTATTTTGCTTTTATTTTTTGAATAGGTATTTCAACACTAGTCTGAGTCATGGTGTATGTTTTGAGTTAGTTGAAGCAGAAGGTTGATTACTTCAGTAAGAGCAAAATACTAACTTCTAATATTGATTTAGTATGCACCTGTGTTTTAATTGTGTGGGTAGATTGCTTTTGGATGGCAAATACAGACATATTGGCAAAACACTGCTTGCGGATTTTTACAGAAGCCTTCAGTCCAGAGAAATCAAGTGACTCTCAAACGCATTGGAAGAGCAAAATAGTGAAGATGGTGAAGGACATAGAAGACATTGAATACAGAAGTCATTTGCATGGGTTTATGTAGATAATGGGTTTTTGAATTTTGCTGCCAAAATTGGGATGGGGCTGGGCCAGGACATCAGCCGAGAGAAGCTGGGCAGGCCAGAGCTGGAGACTCCTTCTTGTGGCCTTGCTGGGGCACGGACTGGTAGCAAGGGCTGAAATGGGGCCCTGGGCAATGTGGGCAATGTGGGACAGGCAGCCTGATCACACCCTTCTGATTGCAGTTCATAGGTATAGTTTTCTTCAATTGTTCTGAAAACCACTGTGGAAATAATAAAGGATTTAGACGACAACGGGTGTGCAATTAAACCTTCATAAATCTTTCACTCTGTGAAACATACTGTTAACAAACTTTGAAAATCGAATCCATTGGTAATCTACTAACAGCTGTCAAAAGATGTTGAAGAAAAAAAAAAAAAGCATTATTTCTTTTCTAAAAGAAAATGGGTTATTAGTATTTAATACAAGCTAGTGTCCTTTTTTGCCATGTTGAATGACCTTGGATAATTAATGCAAGGCTGATTCAGTACAGAATTTCTTTTTAATACTTTCTTCATCTTTCTCACATTCCATCAGCTCCTTGGCAATATGAATGTTCCATACTGAAACAGTTTGTCTTCACCTGCCAAGATCTACACTCAGTATTTTATATATATTAATTATATTAATATATATTGTATATATATATATATATATGGGAGGGAAAAATAGGGTAAAAATGAGGCTGTGCTGTAACTTCTGTCAACTAGTTGTCTTTGGAAATATGAAACGATGCAACTTCTCTCAGATAATTAGCTTGAATTTAAATTAATGTAACCTTCTAATGTGTTTCATACTAGTTGGGTGTCTCAAGCAGAGGCACCAAAGTCTGACTGACCAGTGAAACATCAAAAAATGTGCTCTACACTAAGGCACATTTCTTGAGTAAAGGAAGCATTTGCAACACCTGTATAAGCATCAGTGCTTTTTTATATTCTAGGCAACCTGTTCCTGTGCTTAATCACATTCATGGTATTTTTTTTTTCCAGACTTCTAGTCAAATTTCCTTTGCTGCAGCTTGTGTTCATTGTCCCTTGCATTTTGCTGCACAGCTCTGGAAAGAGTTTGGCTCTGGCTTTTCTGCAGCCATCATTTAAGAGGGTCCAGCTAGATTTTCCCTGTAGCCACTTTCCTGGGCTGAACAAACATGGCCTTTCTCATTCTGCCTTTATATACGTCACGTGCTCCAGACCTCTGATCACCTCATTGACCCTGCACTGAACTCACTTCAGTTTGTTCATCTTTCTCTTTTGCTGTTTAGCCTGACAGACACAGTACTTCAGATCTGTTTTCATAACACTCAGTGGAAGTGAAGGATCACTTTCCTTGACCTCTTGTCTACATTCCTAATAATGCTGACCAGCATGGTCTGCCTTCATTGTTGTAAGGGCACACTGCTGACTCCTGTTCACCTTCTTCACCAGGACCCCCAACTGCTCTCAACCAGTTGGTCCCTGAGCAGTTCTGTGGCATGGAATAATTCCTCTCAAGGTGCCAGAGTTCACATTGCCTTTGTTGAACTTCATGACGTTTCTGACTGCCTACTTCTCCATTCTGTCAGGTTGCTTCTGAGTAGCAGCCATGCCTGTTAGTGGATCAGATGCTCCCTGCAATTTGGTGTCTGTCATCTGTGAACTTCTTAAATTTGCTCTGTAACCTTCATGGGCTGAGATTAGGAAGACCAGATCCTCCTTGCCCTTCTTGAAGACAGATATGATGTCTGCCTATTCCCATTATCAGGATTTCTCCAGATACCGCAGCCTTTCAAAGATGAGAGAGGTCTGGCTACAATGTTGGCAAGCTTTTGGATGTACTCCATCCGGTTGCATGGACTTGTGTCTATCCAGTTTACTTGAGTAGTCTCTAGCTCCGTATTCCTGTATTGTAGGTGGCATTTCCACCCCTGGACTATGCTTCTCCTTACAGGGACTTGAGAGGCCTGAGGGCAGACCTTGACCTTAGCCATGAAGAGGCAACAAAATCACTGACTGTCTCAGCCATGTCTTTGTCACTACATCCCCACATTTTCCTTCATCTTCCTTTTGTTGCTGGTATACCTATGAAAACCTTTCTTGTTGCCTCTCATGTCCATCTCCAGTTTTAACTTCAGCTGTGTTCCAGTAGCTCAGTAGCTCTACAGAATTTAATACATGAGGATTATAACAAAAAAGAGTGGGGGAAGCATCTTTGCAAGTAACGCTATCTGCTGAGAATTACTGTTCCAAAATATTTTCTGCGAAGCACTAAACATTAGGGATTTCAAGTAATTATTTCATTTTTTCTCCACAATGACAAATTTTTCATTGAACTCTTCCTCTAAAACTTTACGTTTTGCCTCCATAGGTTACTGTATACATGGGTTGAAACAAATCTGGAACAGTTGATGTATGCTCCCTTTTTCCTGTTGTAATTTTTTGCAATCATTATATCTATTTAAGAACATATTTAGAAACAGTTATTTTGGCATAAAAGCAATTCACTAATCAGTCATTAGTCATGAGAGAACAAAATTATGTTTGATTGAAATGGTAGATGAAAGTGTCATCATGTTTTGCTCTGAAGTACTTAAAAATATACTTTTGAACTTTCACGTTTCTGTGAAGTTTTCATTGTGTAACTTAGTTTCAGATTTGCTCTTTAAAAAGTGCTAGGGCTCTGTGCTTGGTGGTGGGAAGGCAGTACTTCAGAAGTGTAGTCCAGAGTTACCTGCCAATAGTACTGTTTACTTTTCTTGGGACTCCGGTCAATATTTATTGATTTATGCTCATGCCCTGGAATGTAATTATATCTAAATTAAAATATATCTAAATAAACAAACTATAACAATAGCTTGTGCATAGTTTTGTATACTGACAGTGAGTTCTATAAGTTAACAATGCATTTTAGTGGGACATTTCTTTTCAACTCTACTTAATTGCTTACCATATATATATATATTTATTTATTTTGTCTGTCTTTGAGGCAAATAATTTATTCTGTTTATGGAATTCAAGTAACATTTACATATAAATGATTTACTTGGATAAACTGGAATCCTGAGTACAAATGAAGACGCTAGTGCGTCATACTAATAAGAAACTTAGCGGAGAGAAGATAATCTCTGGCATATTGCTGTAATCTTCAGAATATATATAGAATATAATGTTAATAAAAGTGAATTGAACACTAAGTAGTTATGCTGTATCAAAATGGGGTAAGCATAGTATGGTATTATTGTTAATTGACTGATATTTTAGTTTTGATACAATAAGTGATGTCAGATATTCAAAAATTGCACACTCACTTGATTTAGTCCTGACTAATGCATAGAATATACATAGATGTGATGTAGAGATTATAATGTTTTACATTTCACATCCTTATTAGAGTGGGAGGAAAATCACAGAAAAATCAATATTTAAAAATTAAACCTCATACAAATCAAGAAGCCAGTTTAGTAGATTATTTTTTTAATAATTAAAAGAGCAAAATATTTTTTGCAATAAATTAATTTTGTTTCTAGGCAAGAAATATGTAGCTGTCCATAAACTCTGAGAATTTAAATAAGTAGCTATGGTAATGCCTGCTAAAACTCCCAATGGAGAAAAAGTAAACAGTTTTTTGTTTGTTTGTTTCTTTCTTTCTTTCTTTTAAGCACACCAGAAGCAGGTACAGTTGTTGGGAAGGGTGAATAGATGAACAAACTACAAAATAGACCACTGGAAAATGATAAAAAAAAAAAAAAAAATCAAAAAATCTAATTAGTTATTTGCTTCACTGTCTACTCTGCAGAAATGTTGAAAGTTTTTTTTTGTTTGTTTGTTTGTTGTTTTGTTTTGTTTTGTTTTGTTTCGTTTTTACGGGGAGAAGTCAGGGATAGTGCCTAAAATCAAAGTGCCAGTAAAAGAGGAATTAAATTTATATAATAGTTACATACTGCTGGGATCATGTGGCTTTTGCCCAGGAAGGAACAGAAAATTAAAATTAGGAAAACACTAAAATGATGAGTACCTTATCTCTTATCTGACTTGCCGAGGCGACCGGCTCCGGGGCAGACGCGTGCTGCAGCGGAGCGCGGGATCGGGACAGGCAGGGCTATTTTTCGGGCATCGAGCCTACGTGAGGGAGCCGCCAGGCACCGGCAGCCCTCGTGAGGGAGGCTGACGAGGCGTAGGCGGGGCCAGCAGCGTCAGCGTCAGCTCCTCCCCCCGGCCGTTCAAAGGCAGCCCTTAGGGAGCGCGAGCGACCAGGAGCGCGGCGACCAGGGCCGGCAAACAGGGAGTGACGCGGCAGTTAGCGAGGCAGTTGGCGCAGGCAGGGCGGGCAGGAAGGGCGGAGCGCTCACACCCGCCCATAGGGACAACTCCTCTAACGGCACTCTCCCGTCAGCTGGGCTGCGATGGTCTCCACCAGGCACGGTGCTTTCTCTAGGAAGTCAGTGCACACCCAGACCGACTGCCCGTCCAAACATGCGGCAGTTCAGGTCTCCGGATGCGGGGAGTGTCTGAGCCTCTTGCTGCCATCGGCGGGGGGCAGAGAGACTGCTTGCGTGAGGTGCGAGCAGGTGGACGACCTGGTCCGCATGGTGGCAGAGCTCAAGGAGGAGGTGCAGAGGCTGAGGGATATCAGGGAGTGCGAGCGGGAGATAGACTGGTGGAGCGACTCCCTGCAGGACCGGAGGGAGAGGGACCAGGGTGAGACGCCCCAAAGGGGGGTGGACCCCCTGCCCTGTTGCCATCGGGCAGAGGGAGGGGACCTGCGAGTTGAGGAGGAATGGAGGCAGGTCCCTGCTCGACCTCGCAGGAGATGCCCTCCCCTTCCGGCGCCGCCTTCCCAGGTGCCCTTGAACAATAGGTTTGAGGCCCTGGAGCTGGAGGGACCGGTGGGTGAGGATGAGGTAGGAAGCCTACCCGGGAGGATGCCTGAGGTGAGGAAGTTGACTCCACGCCTCAGGACTGCCTCCACCAAGAAAGAAAGAAGGGTGATTGTTGTGGGCGACTCCCTCCTCAGGGGAACGGAGGGCCCTATTTGTCGGCCTGACCCCACACATAGGGAAGTCTGCTGCCTCCCTGGGGCCAGGGTCAGAGACGTTACCAGGAAGCTTCCAAACCTGGTTCGCCCCTCTGACTATTACCCGCTTTTGATAGTCCAGGCTGGCAGCGATGATGTTGAAAAGAGAAGCCTCAGGGCCATCAAACAGGACTATAGGGGGCTGGGACGATTGGTGGAGGGAGCGGGAGTGCAGGTGGTGTTCTCGTCCATCCCTACGGGGGAAGGGAGAGGCACGGAGAGGACATGGAAAGCTCATGTGGTTAATAGGTGGCTCAGAGGCTGGTGCCAGCATAGAAATTTTGGGTTTTTTCACCATGGGGAGCTTTACTCGGCACCCGGCCTGATGGCCCCAGATGGGTCTCTATCTCCAAGGGGAAAACGGATCCTAGGCCAGGAGCTGGCGGGGCTCATAGAGAGAGCTTTAAACTAGGTAAGAAGGGGGACGGGGCTCAAACAAGGCTTGTCGGAGCTGTGCCGGGGGAAACAATGGCTAGGCCGGGGAAGAAGGCGATGGCCCAGCTGAAGTGCATCTACACTAATGCACGCAGCATGGGTAACAAACAGGAGGAGCTGGAAGCCATTGTGCAGCAGGCAGGCTACGACTTGGTTGCCATCACGGAGACGTGGTGGGACCGCTCCCATGACTGGAGTGCTGCAATGCCTGGCTATCGGCTCTTCAGGAGGGACAGGCAGCACAGAAGGGGAGGTGGCGTGGCTCTCTACATTAGAGAATCTTTTGATGTTGATGTTGTGGAACTCCAGGCTGGGAATGATAAGGTTGAATCCCTGTGGGTTAGGATCCGCGGGAAGGCCGGCAAGGCTAGCATCCTGGTGGGGGTCTGTTATAGACCGCCGAACCAGGATGAGGAGACGGATGAGGAGTTTTATAGGCAACTGACAGAAGTTGCAAAATCATCGGCGCTTGTCCTCGTGGGGGACTTCAACTTCCCGGACATATCCTGGAAACACAACACGGCACAGAGAAAGCAGTCTAGGAGGTTTCTGGAGAGCGTGGGAGATAGCTTCCTGACGCAGCTGGTCAGTGAACCTACCAGGGGTGGTGCCCCGCTAGACCTTCTCTTCACAAACAGAGAAGGACTGGTGGGAGATGTGGTGGTCGGAAGCTGTCTGGGGCAGAGTGACCACGAAATGGTAGAGTTCTCTATTCTTGGCGAGGCCAGGAAGGGGACCAGTAAAACTGCTGTCTTGGACTTCCGGAGGGCTGACTTTGAGCTGCTCAGGACGCTGGTTGGCCGAGTCCCTTGGGAGGCGGTTCTGAAGGGCAGAGGAGTCCAGGAAGGCTGGGCGCTCCTCAAGAAGGAAATCGTGATGGCACAGGAGCGGTCCGTCCCCACGTGCCCAAAGATGAGCCGGCGTGGAAGAAGACCGGCCTGGCTCAACAGAGAGTTGCGGCTGGAGCTTAGCAGAAAAAAGAGGGTTTATAATCTTTGGAAAAAAGGGCGGGCCACTGAGGAGGACTACAAGGATGTAGCGAGGCTGTGCAGGGAGAAAATTAGAAAGGCCAAAGCTCATCTGGAGCTCAACCTGGCTACTGCCGTTAAAGACAACAAAAAATCCTTTTACAAATACATCAACGCGAAACGGAGGACTAGGGAGAATCTCCATCCTTTACTGGATGCGAGGGGAAACCTAGTTACTAAGGATGAGGAAAAGGCTGAGGTGCTTAATGCCGCCTTTGCCTCAGTCTTTAGCGGCAATACCGGTTGTTCTCCGGACACCCAGTGCCCTGAGCTGGTGGAAGGGGATGGGGAGCTGGATGTGGCCTTCGCTATCCATGAGGAAATGGTTGGCGACCTGCTACGGAGCTTGGATGTGCGCAAGTCGATGGGGCCGGATGGGATCCACCCGAGGGTACTGAGAGAACTGGCGGAGGAGCTGGCCGAGCCGCTTTCCATCATTTATCGGCAGTCCTGGCTATCGGGGGAGGTCCCGGTTGACTGGCGGCTAGCCAATGTGACGCCTATCTATAAGAAGGGCCGCAGGGCAGACCCGGGGAACTATAGGCCTGTCAGTTTGACCTCAGTGCCGGGGAAGCTCATGGAGCAGATTATCTTGAGGGTCATCACGCGGCACTTGCAGGGCAAGCAGGCGATCAGGCCCAGTCAGCATGGGTTTATGAAAGGCAGGTCCTGCTTGACGAACCTGATCTCCTTCTATGACCAAGTGACGCGCTTGGTGGATGAGGGAAAGGCTGTGGACGTGGTCTACCTTGACCTCAGTAAGGCTTTTGACACCGTTCCCCACAACATTCTCCTCAAGAAACTGGCTGCTCGGGGCTTGGACTGGCGTACGCTTCGCTGGGTTAGAAACTGGCTGGATGGCCGGGCCCAGAGAGTTGTGGTGAATGGAGTCAAATCTGGCTGGAGGCCGGTCACTAGTGGAGTCCCCCAGGGCTCGGTACTGGGGCCGGTCCTCTTTAATATCTTTATTGATGATCTGGATGAGGGCGTCCAGTGCACCCTCAGTAAGTTTGCAGATGACACCAAGCTAAGTGCGTGTGTCGATCTGCTCGAGGGCAGGAAGGCTCTGCAGGAGGATCTGCATAGGCTGGAGCGATGGGCTGAGGTCAACTGCATGAAGTTCAACAAGGCCAAGTGCCGGGTCCTGCACCTGGGCTGCAACAACCCCAAGCAGAGCTACAGGCTGGGAGATGAGTGGCTGGAAAGCTGCCTGGCCGAGAAGGACCTGGGAGTATTGGTGGATAGTCGGCTGAATATGAGCCAGCAGTGTGCCCAGGTGGCCAAGAAGGCCAACGGCATCCTGGCCTGTATAAGAAGCAGTGTGGCCAGCAGGTCGAGGGAAGTGATTGTGCCCCTGTACTCGGCTCTGGTGAGGCCGCACCTCGAGTACTGTGTTCAGTTTTGGGCCCCTCGCTACAGGAAGGACATGGACGTGCTCGAGCGAGTCCAGAGAAGGGCGACCAAGCTGGTGAGGGGTCTGGAAAACAAGTCTTACGAGGAGCGGCTGAGGGAGCTGGGCTTGTTCAGCCTGGAGAAGAGGAGGCTCAGGGGCGACCTCATCGCTCTCTACAGTTACCTGAAAGGAGGCTGTAGAGAGGTGGGGGTTGGTCTATTCTCCCACGTGCCTGGTGACAGGACGAGGGGGAATGGGCTAAAGTTGCGACAGGGGAGTTTTAGGTTGGATGTTAGGAAGTACTTCTTTACCGAAAGGGTTATTAAGCATTGGAACGGGCTGCCCAGGGAGGTGGTGGAGTCACCATCCCTGGAGGTCTTTAAAAGACGTTTAGATGTAGAGCTTGGGGATATGGTTTAGTGGAGTACTTAGTGTTAGGTCGGAGGTTGGACTCGATGATCTTGAGGTCTCTTCCAACCTAGAAAAATCTGTGAATCTGTGAATCTTAGGATACTTCTGGAAATACAAGAATGGAAGATGAAAAATGCTAATTTCTAAAAACAGATTTTAAAGTTGATTCAAAGAAATACAGACCAGAAAATCTGCTTTTACATCACCTAAAATGGTTGAAAATATACAGCATTCTCACAAAAGAAGACTAAACAAATCTCTTGTAATGCAAAAGTTTTGTCAAAAGTCTGCACGAATTCCTTGGAGGAATAACTGTGTGTGTAGAAAGAAAAAATATCCATATAATGGAATTGCATTTTCAAGAACTTTTTACAAAGATCAGAAAAATGCATCTGACAAAACTGCAATAAACCGTAGAGTATGAACAAAGGATCACAGAGGGTATGTGATTGCTTAAAGTGTAAGAATCTGGCAAGGCAACAGAATTGAATGAGAGAGCAACATTAGATGAAATAACCTACACTACAGCTGACTGTGAAGTTGCAGAAGCTACTGACTCAGCTGGCCAGCCCATAGGTGTGAGGTGAACCACCCTTAATCTTCATCAAAAGTAAAAAATACAACTACATTGAAATTTAAGGATTTGCATTTATTGAGATCAGTAGTACATAGACTGCTTTACCTGCACATTTGAAATATGCAGCGAATGCTTATTTTATTTAGATAGTTAGATATATATCTATCCAGAAACATGGCTTTTTGAAGGACACATTAGCCTTAAAAAAAGTCCAAATAGTTACAATGGAGCATATGGGGAACTCTGATTCTCCTCTAGATTATGATGAATTAGTCTTTTTTCAGTGCTTTAGGCCCTTTTGAAAATGAGCGTTAGGTTCTTCAGTTACTTCGGTACTTCAGGTACTTACTGTTTTTCATGCACTGCAGACAGTTATTGTACTGCTTGATGTTTCCTTTACCTGAAGATGCTGTTCCATTAACAGAAATGGTTTATAGACATTAAGGAACTAAATGTGCATGCCAGCAACATAAACATCATCCTGTCATTTGTCATTTAAACACTCATGTAGTCAATGGGGAGGCAAACGCAACATATAAAATGATTCCTAATATATTTCACTAACATTAATTAGTGGAATCTGTTTCAGAAAGTGTCCTATCTTACCTGTGCTCCAGACAGTTGAGTGACATTGACACTAGCAGGAGATTTTCATCAAAGTTTGTTAAAATGTTACAATGTGCCACTTAATAAATGGAAGTTAAAGCCTAGAAAGGTATTTTGAGGTCCTCAAAGAGCAATTGCAAGTGTTGAATTTTGAAACATTAGGGGTCATATTTCTGAAGGAAATAAAAATTGTTCAGCAAGTTCTTGTTTGTTTTTGTTTGTTTGTTTGCTTGCTTTTTGCATATATTTCTATGTAAAATCTTTTGGAATAGGAGTGTGTTTTTGGAGAGGAAAAGTCTTGGTTTATGTTTTGGCTTAATAAATCAACTCCATTTGTTACAAAATAATGTACCTTATAGTTTTGCACATTTTGGTTTGAGACTTTTTTTGTATTTGTAATTCTTTCAGTATTTAGATCATGTGCTGTATTTGAACACATGGTCCAGGACATCAAGGTAACCATTACAGTTTGCCAAGAACTGTCCTGCAAGAACTCCCCAAATATATGGACCGTTGTTTTTTTTTTTTTTTTTTATAAACCTGTTCTATCATTTTTTTCAGGGACTGTTTGGGGTTTTGTTGTAGTTGCTGTTTGATGATGCTGTGGTCACTAGGCTATCACTAACAACTCGCTGTCACCTAAAGCCGCAGAGGTGTAATCCTCTTCAGACTGGATGAAAGTTAAAGAACAGCAGTAAATGCTTACAGGGATGGAAGAGCTGTCATGAGAAACTAGAGCTGTCATGAGAAACTGGATAGATACAGACTAACAAACCATGGGAGCTATGCTGATCTTTTCATTTGAAAGTAATGATTACTGAGAGGAATAAAGAATGATTTAGAGTAAAATGAGAAAACAGAAATAATCTGATGAAACCAAGGACATGGATGTTGAAACTGACTCAAGCAAATGTCTCTCGGAGTGAGAGATATCTGACTGAAGATTTGCTAGATAAATGTTGGAACTTGTTTCAGTAAGTGATGCAAAATAAAGCAAAAGCCTTGCAATACACATCATTACCTAGTTTTCAGTATGTGAATTCTGAAATGTTGTTTGATTTATTCTGAAGTCTCCTTTAGGAACATAGATTGTAGTTCTAAGAAATCAAAAGGTGGTTGTAGCTTCAGTTTCAGGCTGCATGTTTCTTCTGGCCTTGATCCTTCCAATCCTGTTTACCATCACACAGTAGAAAAACAAAATGTCAGTGACTTCTAACGAGAGGAGAAACAAACCAGACTAGTTTGAATTACGTAAATGTAATTTGCTACTTGACAATATACAACATCTCTATTTCCTTCACAAGCTAATGTGCTTTCCATGTGATCTTGTTAGAGGAACCAAACTGTTTTTCTAAGCTAGCAAGTGGTTCCAAGCAAAGCCCTGTATTTCGTTAGCGGGTTAACTTTCCTGGATGTTTTTAAAATAAAAATCTTCCTCTCAGTTTGAAGGACAAAAAGTTCTCTTCTTTATCACCCTGTTTTCTTCTGCTATGACTAATGCAGCTGTAGATTGCTCACGTACATGGTCAGTCCCTCACCTGCTGCATCCAGGGGATCTTTCTCCAAAGTGGCATTTTGAGAAGCCTATCTACTTTTGTTTTCTCTCCCTAAAACTGAATGGAGTCCTGAAGTAGCTATGAATAGCAGGCTACCTTTACATCCACTAATACAGAGAAACTACTACTACTTAGTAGTGTGGTTTTATTCATACATTCAAGAGATGTCTACGCTATTGAGATTATCTGGTTTGTCCAGCATAACATCAAACCCTAGAATTTTACCTTATCAGTTCTCAGTGGCTTTAGCTGTGCTCAGTGGCTTCTTGCTGATTTACAGCAAAGAGCAACTGCTCCTGAGAAGGAAAAATACACAAAATATATATACACCTCCTATGTCCATAAGGACTGTGATTATTGGTAAAGTTCCTTTAAATGTGAAGCCATCATTAGATGGAGGGTTCATCTTGCTTCTATGTCTCCCTTTCTTACTTCTTGTTCCGTATGCAATTCCATTACAAAAACATGCTAGGATTTTTCTGCATGGGAAATCTTTTTAGACATTGTTTGCTAGTGAAATGAAATCTCAGTTTGGCCAGGTATGGATTGAAAGACAGATTTTCATTATTCTTTTAATATTGAATCAGTTATGTTACAGTCAAATGTGTTAGCTTTTTTAATTTCTTTTTGTTTTGTTATGTTAGACAATTAAGTCCTTATTTTCCTAAAGAATAAGGCTGAAGAATTAGCTTAGCTACTTGAATTCTCAGTAATGCATGCTATAAACCTTGTCCTTTCTGGCTGTACAATGTGATCACATCCATCTGTTTTCCACTCATCTGCTGTGAAAGCTTACCACTGGCCCATAAGAAGACGGTGCCAGAACTATGCCAAACTATTTAAAAAGATTGTGTATTATGGTACATAATGTACAATTAGGACCCAAGGGAATGGCATGGAGCTGGGACAGGGGAGGGTCAGGCTGGGTGTTAGGAAAAGGTTCTTCACCTAGAGGGTGGTCGGGCACTGGGACAGGCTGCCCAGAGCAGTGGTCACGGCACCAAGACTGCTGGGGTTCAAGAAGCATTTGGACAATGCTGTCAGACATAGAGTCTGATTTTTGGGTGGTGCTGCGTGGAGCCAGAAGTTGGACTCAGTGGTCCTTGTGAGTCCCTTCTAACTCAGGATGTTCTGTGATTCTGTGATAACCCAAATATCTTCATAAGAGAGAAACAATGTCTCATTGTCTGCAAATGATTTTGAACAAGGTTCTTTCAAAATAATTTTAATGTTAAGCAATTGGTTAGAAATGGGATGCTGTAATAGGCAGTACACCTAAAACAGATTGCCTGAGCTGACTAATTTGCATTCTTTATTTGCTACCTGGATTGTCAGCAGAAGAATAAAAATATAATCCTGCAGAAAGACTAACTTGGTTGTATTGTACTCTTTCATTATGCAGTGCATGCAGTGCTTGTATCCTAATGCAATGTGACTCAGTAATAAAACTCCTAATTAAATTACTGTGTATATCTCATGGGTATTTATGGTATACATTTACTGCTTAGGTTAGTATCTGAATGGAGAGCCAACATATTCAAATTTCTCTTTCAAAATCAAAAATCACCCATAGAAAATAACATGCTGTTTTATTTCTAACTTAACAGAGTCACAAATAAGGTTCTGAACATCTTCGTGCAACAGACCTTGGGGATATGAATTTTAAATAACTATTATCCATGAGCATTTCTTTGTATCCTTTTTTACTATGTACAAAACAGTCTTGGAGTATTAAGCTGATCCTGCAGTTCTGAAGCACAATTCCCAAAAGAATTGGAAATGCAGAATCAAGTCTTACAAAAGCTGTCTTAAATTTGCCCAAAAGTGCAAGTATTAGACTGTAAAGTGAAGGTTTGCTAAAGGGGTTAAAGTCCTTGGACTCAGCAGTGCTTGCCGCATGATAGTGGGTGGAGGTTCAAGATTGTATTTAAGTGTTTTGGGAAAGTCTTGAACCTGGCCCTCTTTGTCCTAAAGAGCATGTGGAACAGAGGTGTCAGTACGTATTCCCCACATAATGAAAATGACACTTGCAACAACCCTATTTGTCCTTTCTGCCCTCTGCATTTAATCTGTCTTTTCTAAACAGATCTTTTTGCAGTTCCATCTAAGTTACTTTCCCTAATGACTTTATATGAATTTAGTTTAAAGTAAACTAAAGCACTGAAATATTGAATTCTCAAGCTGAGAGAACTTCACAAACTATTACACATCTCCACCTGAAAATGGCAGGTCCTGTAAGGGATATTTACATGTTGGCATGGCACTTGTATTTCAGTCTTTCCTCTGCAATTTCATGATTTTGATTCATTTGTATGTGAAATTGGTAAACGTACTGCTCTGTTCTCCACCAGTTTTGACATGATTGACTTTGACTTAATATTCCCAGCTGAGGGTTGCTATTTTTTTTTCTGTTGATACAGTTCCCTTCCAAACTCTTGTCATTTTTTTTCCTTGTATCTTGATTCCTAAATTGTTGTCCATATATTAACCTTAGTACATGCAGCTAACAGCGAGAATGGATATGTTTGTGTTTGTAACTCCTTAAGCTTTCCTGCCCTCTCATAGAAATCAAAGCTACATGTTCTTGATCGATCATGCAGACAGATGTGTTATGCAGAAGCCATGTCTCAGATAGCACTGTGATATTTTTATATCAAACCTCAAAGTTTGAGCTTCATCTTTTTGTTGAAAGGATATGGGGATCCCGCAACCTTTTTAGTAAACAAAATATTGCTCCATGGCAAGATTTCCTGTGACATTTCCTTAACAGTGAAATTTAAAATATTTTCCCTTTTTTTATTGCTTATTTTTTGGTGTCACAGTCTTGCGTGCCTCTCTCGCCTCACGCACCAGGAGGAAGGGAGGGGTGGGAAGGCCTGAAACAGAAGCTGGGCTGGTTTCAGACGTCTCTTTCCCCTTGCCCATCTCTTGTGTTCTGGCTTCATTAAATTAAGTGGTGTTTTTTTTTTTATTTTTTTTTTTGTTTGTTTGTTTCATGTTACATATGGGATAGTCCCTGAAATCAAGCGATTTGCCCAAGATTTCCAAGGTATCCTGTGAGAGTAATGAGTTGTGCCAGATCACTTGACTCCTGGCTGATTCGTGGACTAATTGCAACCATTTCTTCTAGCCTGTATCATCACTAAGACTATTATTTCTCTGCAAGCCATAATCACTTTTCAAATATATATATATATATATATATATATAAGTTGCAAGGAATTTGCATTTGATTTTCTATGCCTTGCTGTCATATTAATAATTGTTCTCCTTGCTATTTTTCTTTCTAGCAAAATATCTGTGGAAATTTTAAGACCATTGGATAAGCTATGGTCTACTCCATGGTTATTACTGTTCCTTCATCCTGTATTTTTTTTTATGGTTGCATAATATTGCTTTCTTGTTCATAGGGAAAAATCTGTTACTACATCTAAATCATCTTCTCCCATGCTTCTAGCTTCCCTTCAGAACTCTATTAATCATTTTTCTTTCCCATATGCACTTTTTGTTTCCCATATGTACATTTTTGCCTGAAGCAAACTCTTCTCAGTGTTTATTTTTGGTGTGTGTCCAGCATTACTGTAATCCAGTTACAGTTATTTGTGCTGGTAAAATATCAGCTAAATCTACTTGCTCCATTTTGTCATGCCTAGTTAATATTTTTAAAAGAAAATTAGTGAGATTTTTCCATAACAATAGTGGGTCAAACACAGTTCATGCAGTGTATTGCACAATATTCAGTTTTGCTTTGTGTACCAGTTATTATCAAATTAGGAGGATAGTTGAGCATGAGGATTTTAGCCATGTGTTAATCCAAGTTGAGCCAGAAGTGCATGCCACCCTATACCTAATACAGTGGTTCAGTTAACAGCAGATGAAATCACATTATCTTTTGAATCCATCTTACCCTGCTGTCTAGCAATTAGCTGCACATGTACATCCCATATTCGAGTGTTTTTGTCTCACAAAGGGAAAAAATAATAATAAAAGTGGACTTGCTTCTTTTGGACTGTTAAATCTTTTATTAATAGGATTTTATTTTTTTTATTTAGATATTTTCTAAGTGTGAAATACTTTAGAGGTATAGTGTAGGTTCAGGGCAAGTTCAGTGGTGTCAAACTCTTTTGGGGAAAAAAAATTAAAAAATTCTGATAAGAGTCCATTTCAAATGTAGTGAAGTAGCAGAGGATGAATTCACATTTCAGTCAAGAGGATGCCTTTGCAGGTCTGCCTCGTTTGGGCTGGGGTATAGGAAGATCACTATAGGGTGACCTGATGTTTTAAAATGTAAGACTATGGTGTTGGTAATAGGCATTTTGGTTCTCTGGTGCGAGTCGTTTTATCCATTATTTATGAGTGTAGGTGTGTGGTTGGTCACACAGTGGATAGCATCTTTTCCTTTTTTGGGGAGCTCTTTTAAAATCAATAAGTGAACTTTTTTTGACTTCTTCAATTAGCCAGATTTCACCAAATAGCTTTGAAATAAATATTTAATCTGTTTTTTTAGGTTCTGGCCACTCAAAACAGGTGTGTGAGGAAGCTGAAATAGCAGCAGTATATCGTGGAGCAGACTGGGTAGTTTTCTGTGTGACCAAAAGAACAAGGCCCCCCAAAATATGGACTAGTTCTTTTTCTCTTAAGCTGATATTAATGTTCATAGCTAATACAGGCTTACCATGATGAAAATGAAATCCACATAAGGCATTGTTAGTGTTCTGTCTTTATATATGCATATGTCTTTATATAGACATACATGTCTTTATATACACATATTGTCTTTATATACACATATGGTATTACGATTATAAAATAAGCTATTTTATATACAATTTATAGCATTGATTAGTGGTTCTTACATAGGGGTAGTCCTGCTGGAAACAATGTAACAACGATGTAGATTATCATCCAAAAGGTGCTGGGAGCTGAGTTACCCCTAAGCACTAGAGGAGAGCAGCTGCCTGGGCAGCTTGCACACCTTCACTCTGTATGCAGAACTGCAAAACCAGGTTCGGTCTCGTAGTCTTTACATTTACCTTACTTGTAGCAACGATTACCCTGTAGACTCCCTTAAATCAGTTTTTTAACTGCTGGCTTCATATCTGCACCTGCAGTTCAGAAGTGCATTAATATTTATTTTTCAAACATGAAGTGACCTTACCTGAGTGCAGAGCTGTGAGAGCACTTGCAGCTGGGCACTTGGTATGTGAGAGGATATGACTACATGCATGATCTTGGCTTTTCAGCACAGTTCTGAATAAACTTTATAAAACTAAATAAAGCCAGGCTGGATGGGGCTTTGAGCAACCTGATCTACTGGGAGGTGTCCCTGCCCATGGCAGGGGATTGGAACTGGATGGGCTTTAAGGTCCCTTCCAACCCAAACCATTCTGTGATTCTATGATAACTTTGCATTGTAGCACGATTGTAATATAATTTGGGACTGGCATCTGGAATGAAAATACACTTAAAACTGATCTTAATTTCATATAGGAGGGTTTGAATGAATGTTGTCAAAGTATTTTCTCCACTGTTAGAGCACTGCCATAGTTTGTCATCGAGGACTACCACCAGGTTGTATTATGTATTTTAGCAAGAGCTAAACTTTGAGGAATTTTAGATTAATTAGATTAATAATTCAGAAGGAATTAAATAACTGAATCAAGTTTTATTGCACCACAGCATTTGTAAAAATAAAAAAAAAAATTTCTCTTACTTGAAAGTATATTTACACATGGTCATAGTTGTCTCTTTGTCTTTGAAATCATTGAATGTAAACTTACTTTAGTCTTTGGAATGTTGAAACTCTAAATATCGCTTCTAAACTATGTAATTTTTTATTTACTTAAATCCTAGATGGGTTTAAAATAGAAGTAAAAGCATTCTGTGACACAGGACTATATTTAATATTTAAAAACAGTTATGTGGCTAAAAGTAGCTGAGATAGGCTGTTGAAAGAAATCTAAAGCCTCCAGTAAGTGTAGATATATGAGGGTCCAAGACCTCTGAGTCTTAAGGAGCTAAAGAGTTGGTCACCCAAGACTGGAGCATGTCCCCAAATCTCTTTAGGTGTGTGAAAGAATCACCCCGGATTTCATACATTTTACACCACTGTCACTCCATGAGAAGAATGAAAAGCAAATGCTGGCAAATAAAGACTGCGGGAGAATTTGAGGAAAGTAGCTTGTGTCAGTAAAGAACCCCCCAGAAGGGATTTACAGAAAACCCTGTACAGAAGGTTATTGACAAGCACGAAAGGATTTGTGCAGGCTGAGAAAATTATACGTCAGTCATAACTTTGAAGGTCTTAGCCCTAACTAATATATTCACATTTATATAGATATGAGCTGTTGCTGATGTGTTAATTTGTTGTACAGATCTTTTCCAAGTGCCCTGATTTTTAAAAGCAGCTTCTTGTTCTCTTTCCACTGTGTCTGAGTATGCCGGTACCTACCAGAGCTTACACCATGGTTTAGCATGTAGGGCAGATAACATTCTTCCTCAGCTTGTTTGCGTCTTCTGATGCAATTTTGTTGACAAGGTCTTTTCAGGCATGCAGGGGAAAAAAAAAAAAAAAAAAAAAAGCAGTGTTTTTGTTGCGATCATTGGCAAAAGGGGGATCTTTTCCACTATTTTGTCTCAATGCTGTATCCACAAGGAATCACGTATGCATCAGCTCTAGCAGAATGCCTCCGACTTGTGTTAGGGCCAGCTAGAAAAGACTAAATCTCCAAATTGCGAGAGTGCTGTGCTGTGGGTTGTTTTTTTTTTTTTTTTTTTGGTTGGTTTTTTTTTTTTTCTCCCCCTCTTTCCCTCTGGCTTGTCATCCAGAAGGGGATGCGGGCGCTGGGCGCTCCCTCCCGCAGCGGGGAGCGTTGCAGTGCGGGGTCGGGCATCGCAGCGCCCATGCACGGGCATCTGCACAGCGGGTTTGCGGGGCCGGGGGCGGTCAGCAGCGGCCATCCCACAGCCAGGGGGTCCCACTGCTCCTGCGGCCACCCCCAGCCCCAAACCGGCCCCCCTGCTACATCCCAGACGCTTGCGAGGCGGAGCGGGAGCAAGTTCATCGCTGTGCGGGACGCCGAGCGGAGGAGCCCCCACAAAGCCCCCGGAGAGCTGCAGGGCACAGCGGGGGAGCGGTGGTCGGAGGCAGCCCCCAGCCACGGCTGGGCCCCCTCCCCGCTGCAGGTGAGCCCACCCCGCACCCTCCGCCCCCCTGGGGATGCTGCAGGGCAAGAAAAAGCGAGGTTTGGAGGCGGCGAGCGCCCGTGTGCTCTGCCTGGGGTCTGCGCTGCTTGGCGCATCCCGGAGAGCTGCCACGCGTGGGGTCGGTGGGGAAGGTCCGGGGAGCGAATTGCCGCTGCTCCGTGGCCTCTGGAAATCGCGGGGTCCTCCCAGAAGAGTTTTCCTGTTAAGACGGTTTGGGTCCTGTCTCTGGGTCCTGCAGCCTTTGAACTCCATCCCGGTGTGGGACAAAGGGATGTGCTTATTTACTGTCCCCCCAACCCATACAACGGACTTTGCCTGCTTCTGTAACTGGGTCATTTTCACATCTTGCATGGAGTTGAATGGGGAGATTTCAGTAGAAAATAGGGAGGGAGGGGAGTTAGTTACATTAGTTACATTTATTACTAAGAGAAAATGTGACCTGCTTTTCCCTTTTTTTGAACTCCAGGTGTAATTGAAATCTTTAAAAAATCTGCAACAGCCCCTTAGCTGTCACAAATCTGTAGATTTTTACTTATTGGCAAGGGAGCTGCCAACAAAGCGTAAAGCGACCAGGATGTGTACAGGTGCCTATAAGCAATTAGTGATGATTACAGTGTACGTAACCCAGCACTGTGAAATGGAAATCACGGTGACACTCGTATGGTGGTTACTATTAAAAATCATTAACACTTCCTCCACTGATGCATATGTTTTCATTTCTCTCTTAAAAAAAAAACTTTAATCTCATCCAAAAGCTTTGTATTATGTCAACACCAAATTCTTTTGTCATAATTTCACAATGAAAAAAAAATGTTGAAATAGATTTTTGAAATATATTTTTACTTAACTGAATCAGTATAGACTAGAGTTTAACCAGCTTTAGCCTACACTAAACATGGGCACCCTCTCTAGAGACTCAATCAATTCTTTGATGGAAATGGTTTTAATATCTTTCCACTGAACAGAGAAGCAATAAGGCACAGTATTGTCAGATAGTGTAGCTATACTTTGTCTTGTATTATGGTCCAAAAAAGTGATGCTCTGTTGACTGAAGGTGATTGCTATATATAAAAAAGCTTCATTTTTTGAATCAACAATCAAATCTATTATCAAATGGAAAAAAAAAAAAAGTTTTTTGATGTATTTTGGAGTGACCAAAACGTTGCATGTGACTACAGTATATATTATACATTTTCTTCTGTATACAAAATACATATGACTATTGATGCCAGAATAAAGCCAGTGTTAAAATAATGTATGAAGCTATGTTACCCAGATGTAGGCTGTCTTTTAATTTTAATCACAGAAAGTTCTAAATATTTTCTAAGGCTCTAAATTTTCTTGTTTCGGAAAAAAAAAATAATAATATATATATATATATATAAAGCAAAGAGTTCCTTGGCTTCCAAAGGTGTAGAATTTATAAAGAGAAAATGAAATAGTGATTTAAAAAAATAAATAAATAAAATCAAAGGCCACTTCTAAGCCTAGTTCAGTTACTTCGGTTCTAAGTTATGGATGCAGTTACTCCAGTATTTTCAATGTCTTTGCAATCACATCCACTTCTGTTTAGATAATGTGAAATTGTTCAGGTTTTTCCTGTGTATGTCCTTCCTTATATTTAATTTTGAACTCTGCACCTTAAACTCCTTTATTATACGTAATACCAAGGGCACTGTTTAGGAAAGTCCCCATCTTGTGCTGTGCCCATAATGAATCAACCTACATCAGCTGGGCTGATGCCCTGTGTGAGGGGTACCCAAGGCACTGACCTTGGCAAACACTTGGTGTTTTTTTTGCCATACTATGGTGAGATGGTGTACTTCAAAGAATCACCTCTTCTTTCTTGGCCTACAGTGAGCATTGAGCGGGCTGTGAGAAGGAAGTGGGTGTTTATGTATGCTATTTGTATGTATATCCACATAGAGAAGCATTTTGTCATTTATGTTGCATAGACACAATACAGGAAATCATAATAGATGGATAATGGAGGAAAACATTTCTGAGCTGGCCTTAATGATGGCCCTTAATCTCAGGGTACAAGTCGAAGTCAATGAGGTGTTTTGAAGTCTATGTTGATTTGGAAAATAGTCACCTTTGCAAAAAAAAATAAAAGGAGCAACAGTAGTGAAACAGTTGTACTTGCTAACCTGAAAAAAAAAAAAAAAGTTTATTTGAAAATTCAGTCTTATGTATAGCTGTGATAGTAAATAAGTCAGCAACAGCTTCAAAGGTGGTTTCTTTATATAAAGTTCTGAGCAGACTTTTCCTCTGCTTGATACTTTTGGGAGAAACAATTGTCTTCAGACATATTAATACTCCAGTACCAAATTCAGTGCACAGAACCCTAATTCCTAGAGCATGTACTAGACAGCATTTATTAATTTACATTTTGTCATCCTGATCCTGATAGATCTCATTTTTTTATTTTTTTTTTCCAGGTCTCGCTTTCTTTCACAGTTTGTCCATCTTTAGTATGTCAGAGCAAAGAACTGCACTCCAGTACATCTATTTTGTTTTGTTTTGTTTTGTTTTTTGACAAATTCATTTACAATTCTGTTCCCTTTATAAGGAAACAACAAACAAACAAACAAACAAAAAAAACACTAATAGGCAAGCTTTTTATGTCCCTGTTGCCTTCGGAAAGGCTTCTTGCCTCTCTGCAGTGCACTGGCTATCTCTATCACTTTTAGCATCATAGGATGATATTTTTTTTGATTCATTCAGTGATTTTGTACCTTTGGTCCCAGTGTTATGCTATCTGTAAGAGATCTGTTGGGGGCAGGAGATGGTGTAAAGGCAGTGACCTGAGGCTTTCCATGAGCCATTCCATGGATGGATGCAGTTTATAACACTGGAGGTACTTTTCTGGCCGACAGACGAAGACTGCTGGCACCTACAGTCACCTGCTTGTTCAAATCGGAGGCACACACTAATGCTAGCAGCTGGAGCACAAGAAACAGCTTTTCCTTGTGCAGTGGCTGGGGAAGGAGACACGGAAGGAGAGTGGGCTGATTACCACTTGTAGGTTGAGCTGTTGTCTTAAGAAGTCCAAGGTACAAATTTTACTTCAAGAGCAGTCTGTATGAAAGAGGGCCTCTAAACACCTCTCAAATAAGTGTGTGACTGTGAGTTTTCTAATGTTCTGTTGAAAGGGAGAAGCAGGAGAAGTGGATTCCCACCTTTGGTAATTTCCTAGTTCAGAATACAATACTGAACTCACTTTAATTCAGCTCTATTTGCTATTAAATTTTTGGCTCTTCTGTTTGGAAATGGTTTCAAGAAAAAACATATCATCTCAGGAGGTATCCTGGATATATTATCTGCAAAAATGCATACAGGTATTTTGTTTTGAAAACTTACATAAAAGTGTAAATTTTCACATATTTTCTAAATAGTTTATTGTCAACATCAATAAACTATTTTCAGTTAGTTGTTTTTTCAAGCAATACCAGAAAGGAGTTTTTCACAGTCAGTGTCTTCTAAAAGAAATAGCATCACTGAGCTGTTTCCTTACAAGTGCTAGAGAGGCCTGTTAGTTAAACCCAATATTACAGATGGGTCATGGCTTCAAAAAGGGCAGTGAACAGCCAAATTCTTAAGTATGAGCTGCAAGTGCTCTTTGAAGGCCCTTGGCACTGTTGCTGAAATTGCAGTGTATCATTTGAGAGCTCTTTGCATGGTGACACGAGGTGAGAGCTATCTTTGAGGCATTCTGCTGTGGTGCTAAAGCAGAAGGTCTATCCTGAGAGATACTGGCACTCCTAGCAGTACAAAGAAATGATTTGTCATTGGATGTGGTTTTGAAAGCGTAGATTGCTCCTTTCAGGTTCCTGGAGTCCCAAATGCAACTGGCCATTCTTCTGTTAAGTTACTCATGGCTGTGGAAGTACCCAGAGCCATTTTAGCTACCTAAGGCAGATCTTTTCACTCTCAGCTAGTACCTTTGAGTGCCAGTAAATTGGCAGTTAAGGGGAAACCAAATAATTCTGCTTATTTGGCTTGTGAACTTCCTTTTCTTCTTTTTCTTATTTTATTCTTCAAGGCTATTGAGGGAGCTAGGTGTTGTGAGTCAAGATATCACTTACTGCTTACACTGTTAGGAAGGATGACACAGACTGAATGTGCAGAAAGAAGCTGATGTCCCATCCTTGGGCTGCTGTGCTCTTATCAGTGTATTTAGGCAACAGCTCCTAACTTGTGAGGTTCAGGAAAATGTATCTTAATTCAGCATCTTGCCTTGGTGGATCATTGTGCTGCATTTGCAAAAGTAAACTCATTTGTACATCTTTTAAGTGACAGTTGCACAGGTTATTGGCAAAGCAGAAATATTTCAAAGCAGAAATGCAGAAGATGTTAATATGTTATATTGCAAGACGAGTAATATTGTTATAAGCATTCCCCTATCCAGTCCTATTGACTGACAAAGGACTTTGAGAAGTCTACAGCAGTCTGGGTGACAGTCAGATCTGACAGACACTCTCCCAGGCCAGTTGCCTTAGAAAACAACATTCGCTTACATTCATTTGTATCATTTGAGATACGTTTGGATTAGCAAGTGGTGACTTTTTTGTTCCCAGCATTAAGGTTAGCAATCACGTTAGCAGTGTAGGGAATGTTCTGGGTCCACAATAACATGAAGTATTGCAAAATATTTGCTGGCAAATATGGTTTCCTTAGCATAATGACTGTACGTATGACTCTGGTTTGAAAGATCATAGCACCATTTAGGTTGGAAAAGACCCTTAAGTTCATCAAGTCCAAGCATGCACCTAATTACCAAGCCCACCACTAAACCGTGTCCCTTAGTGCCATGTCCACACGTCTCTTAAATGCCTCCAGGGATGGGGACTCCAGCACTTCCATGGTCAGCCTGTTCTGATGCCTACCCACCCTTTCCATGAAGAAAGTCTTACTCATATCCAATCTAAACCTCCAGTGGTGCAATTTGAGGCTGTTTCATTGCATCCTATCACTTGGCACCTGAGGAAAGAGACCAACACCCACCTCAATGCAGCCTCCTTTCAGGTAGTTGTAGAGCACAATGAGGTCCCTACTTGGCCTCCTTTTTCTCAAGAATAAACAGCCCCAGTTCTTTCATCAGCTCCTCATAAGTCTTGTTTTGCAGTCCCTTCACCAGCTTCATTGAACTTCTCTGAACGTGCTTGATCAATTCCACGTCCTTCCTGTGGTGAGGGGCCCAAAGACGAACATAGGTCTCGAGGTGCAGCTTCACCAGTGCCGTGCACAAAGGGACAATCACCTCCCTGGTCCTGCTGGCCACGCTAGTTCTGGTGCAGGTTAGGATGCCTTCTTGGCCACCTCGGCATGCTTCTGGCTTGTGTTCAGTATGGACACGTTGCATCTTGAAAAGAGAGAAATTAAATATGCTGAGACATTTTTTAGACTTTAACATACATTTATTTTTTATTAAAAAAAAAAAAAGGAAAAAGAAGACAAAACAAAACAAAACAACAGCACAAACCACGAGGCTCTGTTCTTTGCAGAGTCAGGAACTGGGGATATGCTATTTATCCCACATTTTCTGCCATGTCTCAAGAGGGCATTCAGCCTCTTCTGCCTGCATTGTTTACATAACATTACTTTGCAAAAGCCATTGGGTTTAAAAGAAAAGCGGGTATTACTTTTCTTGTAAAATTTCTGTCTCCTATTAATGTGTTAGGTCTTTTATCAGTGTTAATATTTTTAATGATACATAACTTTGTGGGGCAGAAAAAGCAGTTGGGAAATAGGCACAAGTACACGGATCATGGAAGTATTTCTGCACAAGATGTTCTGTATGTTTTCATATAAATACTGAAAAGGGAAAATATATGCTATATAATGTACTAACCAATGATTGTAATGATTTATAATTTATCTACACACATGCTGTCTCCTGCTGATTGTTCAGCCATAAATATGTTAGTGCTTGATTTGCATGATTTGTGGCACCATATTTAGATTTGTATTTAATTAATCCCATGCTTCAAAGCCTCTCCTAGATGCCTGGAGAAGCCAAGAACATTTTCTCCCCTTGACATATAATTTGGCTTCTGGGATTTTCAGGGGGATGCAAGGGGGCATAGGAAGGGAATTGTGGAATTTGGAGGGGAGGAGGAGGCTGTTTGTAACATTGGTAATTGGCCACAACTGCACAAGCACTGTGGTAGTTGCCCTGCTATTGCTAAATTTCTCTAATATTTGGCTTGTGTATTCACCCATGGATAAACTGTTCACCATATTTGAGAATAAAAAGGCGTTTCCCTAGAATCACAGTGGCAGAAGCCAAAGAGATTCAAAACTTTTTTTTTTCCCTTTTTTTTTTGTTTTTTAATCTTTTCTATAACGTGCAATGCAGTGCACTCCTAGGAACACCCAGGCAGATTCACCTAATAAGCTCCTTACTGTCACAGGAACTTGCAGTGCAGCAGTGTCTGCCCTGCATTACCCTGGTGGCACATGACACACAACAAGGTTTCAGTCTTCCAGTCCTTTACAGTAACTCATCAGGTTGTAGGTTGTTGGAACTGTTTTGTGACATGTCCATTGACAGACTGATTGCCCTCCAGACCAAAGGAAAAAAAGATTTGCCCTATGGCTTGCTTAAGATGATAGGAATAAGACATGATAGCCCTGGTTGTGTTTTCCGTCTAATATTCCACTAAACTTAATTCAGACGTTCAAAGATGTAAACCTCTTATGTCAACACAAAAAGTTTTTTTTGTTGTTTTTTTTTTGTTTTTTTTTCAAATCAAAATACGTGAAGGATGATGCACAACTTTTTATAGCTGTATTCTGAGCAATCGCTAAAATTGAGATGGAATTTGTCTCAGCTATTTGGATACAACTTGAAGGTACAACTTGAAAATTAGTTTCTGTTTTGGAAGTGGCTACCTCTGCTGTTCTGGGGTATTTGAAACAACTGCAAAAATGTCAGACTTCCCTACAAAAAAAAATAAAAAAAATAAAGGGAGTTCCTGGCTGCAGTAATGACAGGATTTACAGAGTTTGCCAATTTAGCTCTCTATTTCCTGATGTCTGCATGTGGCTTTTGGATGAAAGAAAATAGAAATAATAGTTAAAAAATAAAAATAAAAATAATAATAAAAAATATGGCTGAAATGACTTTGCTTTTAAGAACTGTTTGTCTTGAAGTAAGCCATAGATTTTTACAATAGTTTATAAATTAAGTAACATGTTCTTTTTTTTTTTTTATACAAGTGTTTTTTATAAATATTGCAGTTAGATGAATCAACTCAATAGTCACCGAATTTCAAAAACTTCCATTGTTTTGAGAGTTAGAAATACAGGGATCAAAAAAACTTTTTATGTGTTCAAAAAAATGCAGGTTTTGTAATATCTAAAATTAACATCAGAAAAACAAACATGATAATCCTTTTTGTAAATTCCAGTTCTGGTATAAGCTTTCTTTCAAGTCACAGGAGCCAGTTATGAATGTAGTACAAAATCCAATTTAGCAAAATTACATCTGGTACTGTTGTAGATATATTGTACTTTTAATATCGAGTTTTACCTTTCCGATTAAGTATTTGTACAAGGAGAAGCAGGTTACTTCAGCAGCTGAAATTGCTTATATAATTGGTCAAACAGAACATCAGACAAATGATTTTCATTACGCATTTAAAATGACAGCAGGATGGAGGAGTGCCATAGATTTCCAGTAACTGACATTGTAGAGCAGCTATGCTGCACTCAGATGTGAAAAAAGTTAAACAGAGGCTTTTAAGGCTCCTTATTTACATTTGTTTTTCTTTCGAATTGTGATAAATGCTTCCTATGGGCTGCACTAGCATGCATTGCATTCATGCTCACAGAAACCTTTGCTATTTATCTGTGTGCTGGTTTGTCCCAGATTGTACGTTGTGGTAGTCACTCGTCTGATAGCTGAGCGCATTAAATATTTATTGAAAATGTGAATAAGGTCTAAGCTCTGGTCTTCCCTTTCTTCATCCTGTAGGGCCTATCTTGTGAGAAATGTGATTTTGACAGCTTTGTCAAGGAAAAATGCAGCCGTGCTCTCATGGTCCCCTAAGCTGATCCACTGAAGAGTGGCTGCCAGAGGAGTGGGGTCCTGGCCCTACGCTTTGCTTCCTTCACTGTGCTGCTTTTTACGGTCAAGTAGTGAGCTCTGTCAGAGAACTGATACTCTACAAAGTTAAAAACAGAAAAAAAAGAAGAAAAAAAAAGGTTTTCTGAGAGACCTATTTCAGGGCCCAGCTTGATGTCCACTAGCACAGCGCCTAGTGCCAGCACAAGGCTGAGAGCAAAAGCTTGTGACAAGGGATGGGAGACAAGTTGTCCCAGAAGATAGCACACAGCCGCCTCTTTCGATGGCAGTCACACTTAATGTGCAATTTGATGTGTGCATTTTGGTTTTGACAACAGCAGAGCACTTGAGGGCCTCCCTGTGCTAAGTGCAGAAACGTGTATCAAGCACTTTGCTACCTCCAGGAACTCAAAAAAAATCATGTTTCACTTAGGAAATAGAGTTTGGGGGACACCTTGTTCCCTTGCTCTTTCTATTCTTCTCTTATCTGCAGACTTATCTGGGTTCCCTCAAAATCTGTCTGTCTCGCAGTTATGAATATGGAATTCACTTGTCGCAGGCCAGTTGTTGCAGCTGAATTTAGCTCTGTGAGACTGCAGTCAGGCAGATGGACTTGTACAGACAAATCACACTTTGGCAGAGAAGTACCAAAAAATCTTATCTAGTTATTCAATAAGAAGGCAGTAAAAAAATCAGAACCCTGGGCTCTCTTTCTCTCTGGGGCAGATGCTGCCGCACACGGTGCTGTGTTCTGAACAGTCTTTACTCTCTGTAAGCCACCAGCTTAAGGTTGGAGGTGAGTGCTGTAAGCCTGTAGAGAAGACACATTTCTATTTTTTTTATTTCCCAGCAGTTTACTTCTAACACACAACTTTTCCATGTGATGTTAGTAAGACATAATTTCAGGGGGAAAAAGAAAAAAAGAAAAAGAAAAAAAAAAGCAGAAAGCAAGCAAATAAAAAATTATTAACACTTGCACTTTGTAGAACTGAAATACACTTTTTCCATGAATACAGCTGTGACTCTGTACAACATTTTTTTTCTAGCCAGCTGGTATTTCCTTTTTTTTTTCTTTTTTTTTTTCTTTTTTTTTCTAATTGTGTGTCTAAAAATTGAAAAAACATAATAGTGAGTATTTGCATTTTTAGTGTACAAGCCATTCACACATTCATGTTTTAATATGTTTACAGGTAAATGATAATGTCTTGTGCAGCTGTGAATGAAATCCAGGTTCCACTGCAGCTTATTATTTTTTTCTGCCTATTTATCCTGCTAACGTGTATGCATTTGTGTATGAAATACATGAAAACTTTTGCGGTAAAAGTTCATTCACTTATTCACAGTTTTATATACTCTGTGCTCATTGATTTAATTTTTCAGGAATGGCTTTTTGGCATTGTGTTTTCAGAGCAGAATAGCAGTATGAGGGCATTTGTTAAGGGTAGAACTTGGCTGCAGGTGAATAAACAGCAGCAACTGGCTAAAAATGTAGCCAGGCAAAATCTGGGGAGAGGTAAAGTTGATGGGGAAAGGAGATGCCATCTCTTCATAGTTTCAAGGAGTCTAATTTTTGGAAATACACACTTATCAGAGCATCCACTGAACACATCAATCATTGAATATTTCTGAAAATCCTAGCCAACAGGATTTTCAACAACTCTGAAAACACGTAGAGGTTGCTGTGATCATTATTATTATATATTTTTTCTTTTTATCTCTATTACTTAAATTGTTAAAGATTTTAAGGTAGTGAAACCCTACAGAAGTATAATGAGGGGCAGTGCCAGTTTGTTGCAATTCACTATGACTGTAACATACTTCTTCTGTAATGAACTATAATGCAGCACATGTACGTGTAGTGTATGTAATGAGTAGAATCACGATACACTGCAGTTGCCTCTGGGGCAGTTATTAGCTTGTTCAGACACTGCAGGTATAAAAGTGGTAGCATTCTGATCGCTTCTGTGGGTATAAATCTGCAAAAAAATGCCTTTTGTAGTTCTTTTTTTCTTTGAGTTGTCATAGCAGTATTCTCAGTGGATCTTCTGTTTGTACTGAGATGCATTTAAGTCCATGTAGTCAGCACAAACTTGGAATGGATACATTACTCTTTAAATAATTTGTGCTGAAAATTGAGGTTATCACGCCTAGTTGTTTTGGCGTTAAGAACTGGTTGCTGTCTATCAGTTAAACTAGTCCACATACCAGGAAATACAACATTACGTTAATCATAATGAAAATATAGAAAGGAATGAATCAGCTCTTTGTAGTGGATGAAAATGCAGAATTGTGGAAATATTCTGCTGAGTGGTCAAAAACAAAAAAGATCTTCAGATTAATCATTTTTTGGTCCTTGTATCTTCTGATCATAGCCATTGTCATCTCTCACCCAAAGGTTGCCTTTTGCACTTTTTATGTAATGCCCTTTCAAAACAACTTTTGGTACTGGAGAAATTAAGAAAATGTTCTCATTCCCACCTTTGCCCCTTTCTGTCTTCTCTTTGAAGAACCCCATTACTTCTACACCACTTTTTTCATACCTCATCTGTATTTTCACATTTTTGAATGGCTGCCAAAGCAGTAGTCGCATTACTAGGTTTACCTGTATGCTTTGTCTTATTTCCAGATGGAAGTCTTTCTTCTTGTGGTTCACTTGCCAGGATTTGTCCTCGGGTGATAATAACTTTAATGTACTTTCTGCCAGTTTCTATTTCATCATGTTACCTCTTGTGCTTGAGGGTTCAACAAATCTAAATAAATAAATAAATAAATAAATAAGGAAACAGAATTGCCATGTCAGAAACATTTCGTGGCAGGGGGACGAGGGGTAAAGGAGCTTGTGTTTTGTTTGTTTGTTTGTTATTACAGTACTAATAATAGCAATAATAAAATTCCAAAGCCCCAAAGACAAATGATTTTATTTTATTTTTTTAAGTTTGAAGTATTAGTTGATGTTCAACAAATGACCAGAGGCAGGAAAGGTGATCAAGCAAAATTGATCCTGTTTGTGTTGTCTCCAGATGTCATTACTGCCTGATGTCTGACATTTCTTAAAGTGCCTCAGAAGCAACAGCTATATGATTCTTTTGTTCTCCAAGACATTTGGGAGTCAGGTCAATGTTCATTTGATTTCAGACTGTGAAGGCTGAGGCAGGGAGATTATCAAACATTTTGTGCATTGCACATAAAACAGATGGGGAGCTTTGCATTTTTGACTCTTTTATTGTAAAGCAGCTTTTATCATCCAGACTAGGCCAAGCTGTGCTATTTGTTGAGTACAAACAAACTTTCAGCTATTTCATTAAGGCTTTTGGCTAACCCATCTATGTGTAAGCGTATCCGGAACATGATCTCCACAAACCTTAACAGGCCTTTGCTGCACTTGGCCACCATGGAGGTGCAGCATCGAGCCCAGTCCCCTTGCTGGGAACCTTAGTAACTTCCTGGCTCCATGGGTATCCTGATAGGATTTTAATCTTTTTGAGGTTAGTCATTCTTCATGTTACTGAAGAATTCTTTGCAGCGGGTAGTGAGGGCTTTGCTGAAGTGGGACAGTTTGCATGAGTTCGTTCAATCTGTGAGAAACTTGTACCTTCCTCCAGCTAAAAGAAGGGTGTACTCTTAGGATGATGGACATGTTGGCTGGAGGTACAAGGTAATCACTCAGCTAGTTCTTGTACTTCAAGCCTTGCCATTAAGGTGATTCTCCCTCTCTACTCTGCTCTCGTGAGACCCACCTGGAGCCCAGTGTTCAGCTCTGGGGCCCCCAGCACGAGAAGGCCAGGGATCTGTTGGACATGGTCCAGAGGAGGGCCACAAAGATGATCAAATGTCTGGAGCACCTCTCTTATGATGAAACTTTAAGAAAGCTGGGATTGTTCAGCCTGGAGAAGAGAAGGCTCCAGGGAGACCTTTTAACGGCCTTCCAGTACTTACAGGGAGCCTACAGGAAAGCTGGCGAGGGACTCTTTGTCAGGGACAAGGAGTAATGGCTTTAAACTAAAAGAGGGTAAGTTTAAATTAGATATAAGGAAGAAATTCTTCGCTCAGAGGGTGGTGAGGCACTGGAACAGGTTGCCCAGAGAAGCTGTGGATGCCACATCCCTGGAGATGTGCAAGTCCAGGCTGGGTGGGGCTTTGAGCAACCTGGTCTCATGGGGGTGGAACTGGATGGGCTTTAAGGTCCCTTCCATCCCAAACCATCCTATGATTCTATGATCAATACAGGATGGTCATTTCAGCAGTTTGAGATGACCTTAGAATCCTAGAATCATTAAGGTTGGAAAAGACCTCCAAGATCATCTGGTCCAACCATCCCCCACCCACAAATATCACCCACTAAACCATGTCCCTAAGCACCATGTCCAACCTTTCCTTAAACATCCCCAGGGACGGTGACTCCACTACTCCCCTGGGCAACCCATTCCAATGCCTGACCACTCTTTCTGAGAAGAAATTTCTCTTAATTTCCAACCTAAGTCCCCACCCCCCCACCCCACCCCCCACCTGTGGTGCAACTTGAAGCCACCTGCTCTTGTCCTATCACTAGTTATCTGAGAGAAGAGGCCAACCCCCAGACCCCCACAACATCCTTTCAGGTAGTTATAGAGAGCAATAAGGTCTCCCCTGAGCCTCCTCTTCTCCAGACACAACAACCCCAGTTCCATACACTGCTCCTCATAGGATTTGTGTTCCAGGTCCTTCACCAGCTTCATAACCCTTCTCTGGACACGCTTCAGGGCCTTGATGTCCTTCTTATAGTGAGGGGCCCAAAGCTGAACACAGTACTCGAGGTGAAGCCTCACCAAAGCAGAGCACAGAGGGACAATCACCTCCCTGGTCCTGCTGGCTACACCATTCCTGATCCAAGCCAGGATGCTGTTGCCCTTCTTGGCCACCTGGGCACACTGCTGGCTCATGTTCAGGTGAGCATCAGTCAGCACCTCCAGATCCTTTTCCTCTGCACAGCTTTCCAGCCACTCTGCCCCAAGCCTGTAGCACTGTATGGGGTTGTTGTGACCAAAGTGCAGGACCCAGCACTTATCCATGCTGAACCTCATCCCATCGGCCTCTGCCCATTGACCCAACCTATCCAGGTCCCTCTGCATGGCCTTCCTACCCTCCAGCAGATTGACACTACCCCCCAGCTTGATGTCTGCAAACTTACTGAGGGTGCACTCAATTACCTCGTCCAAATCATCAATAAAGACGAGTAGTAAAGATGGAGTAAGAGAAGAAATGACTTGAAAATTTAAGAACAAAACCACGACTAAATAAAGTCATTAAAGATAGTTAAAACTTCTTAAGCAATATTTTCCTTTGGGGACATCAGAAAAAGAGTTCACTAAGAAGCAATGCCAACAGCAAGGAAAGTGAAAACTGTGTGGACCTCAGTTCAGCACAGTGCTTAAGACTGTTCCCTAAGTTCACTGAAACAGTCTTTGTTACTGGCAGTATTTTGAATGCTGAAGTCTACCCAAAAGTTAAGTACCCTGCTGAACTGGGACCAAAGTAGTACTGTCACCTGCAGCTAGATAGACTGTTAAGGTATTTTGTATTTCATGCTATTGTCTTTTTTGTTGTTGTTGTTTCTATGTAAAAGTAAAGAAAAAATAAAAATTCTCTAAAAAACATTTGATATGCAAATTGCTAGGATTTTAAAAAAGTATGTTTTCAATACTGATTATATCAAATGCATACAAAGTCTTTCTCAGATTTTTATTTCTTTATTTGCAGTTTATCTGGAAACCACAGTAAGAAAAGTGGCACACAAGAGGAGGGAAGAAAATTATATTTCTGTAGACAGCTTGCATTCAGATTCAATCCACCAAATGAGTTCAAAGGCCACAAAAGCCAGGTTTAGTTGCTACAACAACTGATCTTTAACTACAGCAGCACTAGTAGGAAACATTAGTGGAGTAGGATTTCAATTGGTCTGAAACTATTTTACAGCAATATTACTGCCTCTGACTTTTGGATGTAAAGTTAAGCCATCGTGATGTAGGAGTTTTGGACTGGAACTTAGAAATCACTATAATATTCTTATTTCCATTGTGCTGAAAATACACTAACAGCCACTAAAGCTCTTTGGATTTAACAGCACACACATTCATACAACCATAAATACATAGACCTGTATGTAAAATTGCATGTCTATATTGTTCTTATTCTTCTAATATAAAATACTTTTAAACTGAACTGCTCAGTTATCTCAGTCATTTGCTGTTAATGTATTTGAGGTTTTTAAACAACCCATTGGCAAAACTCCAACAAAGCTTTATAGAAGCTATTCTGTACTAAAATTTATTTAAAATATTAAATATTTTAATGTTTCATAGGAAGGCAGTAATCAAGTTGGATAGATGTAAAAGGGTGATGTACAGTTAAGTAATTCTAAAATTCTCTGCTGGAGACATAGTGGGATATTCCCAGCTGATCTGTAATATCAAATTATAAAATGTAATCTTACTGGTTGAATTATTTAACATTTACTTGATTGATAGTGTTACTTATTTTCATAGAAATAAATATGCATTATAAATAGAGCTACATATGTAAGGCATAAAGAAATCTGGAATGCTATTTTTCCTATAAAACATAAGGGGGTACC
Organism: Anser anser; assembly: GCF_964211835.1. Classification (NCBI taxonomy): domain Eukaryota; kingdom Metazoa; phylum Chordata; class Aves; order Anseriformes; family Anatidae; genus Anser; species Anser anser. Next base: position 205,762,060 of record NC_139720.1, on the reverse strand, counting down.
TGGGGCAGCTGTGCCTTTGTATATAAACTGTATAAACATTTATTTGATGTAATCGCATCAACATTCATGAAACTTTGAAATTCATTCATGAAATTCATTAAGAGTTCTTTATTCATGCTTTGTCATTATTGTCGTGACCTGAAGTCTTAGTACATGTCCACAGTGTTTTTTCAGAAATAATGGAAAAGTTCATTCTAGGTATTACATAAAGTCTATTATTATTATTATTTTTAATATGATGGAAGGTCTCCTGCAGTGGGCTTTGATCGGAGCTGTAGTATATCAAGCTGTGGTGGGTTGGGCCCAGATGGCAGCCAGACACCCACACAACCACTCGCTCACTGCCCCTTGGCAGGACAGGGGAGAACAGAGGAAGAATGGGAGTGAGAAAGCTCGTGGCTTGAAAGAAAAATAAGGAAGTTGATTACCAATTACTGTCATGGGCAAAACAGGCTCAACTTGGGGAATTTAATTTAATTTACTGTCAATCACAGAATCACAAAATCACAGAATGGCTGAGGTCGGACGGGACCCCTGAAGATCATCTAGTCCAACCCCTCTGCCGAGCAGAATCACCTAGAGCACATTGCGCAGGATGGCATTCAGGCAGGTTTTGAATATCTCCAGAGAAGGAGACCCCACAACCTCTCTGGGCAACCTGTCCTAGTGCTCTGTCACCCTCACAGTACAGAAGTGCCCCCTCATGTTCAGCCGGAATCTCCTGTGCTACAGTTTGTGACCGTTGCCTCTCGACCTGTTGTTGGGCCCAAATGAAAAAAGACTGGCTCCATCCTCTCAACACCCGCCCCTCAGATATTTAAAACACATTGATGAGGTCTCCCCTCAGTCTTCTCTTTTCCAGGTTAAACAGGCCCAGTTCTCTCAGCCTGTCCTCGTACTACAGGTGCTCCAATCCTCTAATCATCTTCGTAGCCCTCCTCTGAACTCGCTCTAGTAGTTTTATGTCCCTCTTGTACTGGGGAACCCAGAACTGGACACAGTACTCCAGGCGTGGCCTCATCGGTGCTGAGCAGAGGGGAAGGATCACCTCCCTTGACCTGCTGGCAACACTCTTCTGAATGCAGCCTTGGATACCATTGGACTTCTTGGCCACAAGGGCACATTGCTGGTTCATGGTCAGCCTGCTGTCCATCAGGACTCCCAGGTCTTTCTCTGCAGAGTTGCACTCCAGCAGGTCAGCCCCCAGCCTTTACTGGTGCTTGGGGTTATTCCTCCGTAGGTTCAGGACCCTGCGCTTGCCCTTGTTGAACTTCATGAGGTTCCTCTCAGCCCAACCCTCCAGCCTGCTGATGTCCCTCTGAATGAAAGCACAGCCCTCTGGAATATTAGCCACTCCTCCTAGCTTTGTAAGCATTTACTTACTGGGTTGGGTATTGAGAAACAAAAAAGAGTTAGGGACCTCTCTTCTCCCTGGCTCAGCTTCATTCCAGGCACCACACTTCCCTCCTTGCTGTCAGCACAGGTTACCTGCAGTCCCTTTGGTGAGGTGATGGGGGTGGCAGAGGCGTTTGGGGTCAGGGCTTAGTGTTTTCTCTCTGCTCTTCCTTCTTTTTCACTCTTTTTTTTTTTACCATTGCTGTGTCCTTCTTTCTCATTTCCTTCATCTCCAGTGTGGGTCCTCCATGGGCTGCAGTCCGTCTGGGGGAGGACCTGCTTCAGCATGGGCTTGTCCACAGCCTGCAGTCCCTTTGGGTGGTGAGCGTTCTTTTCCATGGGTTCCTCCTACTATTCTGTCCCTGGTGATCCCTGTTTTCCCCCTTCTTGGCATTTTCTGCCCTGTATGAAATATTTTCACAGGTGCCACCAATGTGGCTGCTGGGTTCAGCTGTGTCTTTCTGTGGGGCTGTTGTGGGGCCTGATGGAACCATCTGTGGCTGGTACGGTGCAGCCCCTGACTTCCCCCCACAGCAGCCCTGCAGCCTCCCACTTCCAAACCTTCCCCACAGGCACCTAATGCATGAGTGAAAGTAGAAGCCTATTGCAGCTATTCTAGCTGTAACCATTTTCACAGCCAGGGATCCATTTTATGTCCTAAAACATAAGGGGGTAATCATTAGCTATTCGAGTTGATGAAGAATTGGCTAATTACTTTATTTATCCTCCCACTTTAAGTCTTCCACTTTTCAGTGAAGCAGATGGTGCTGAGCATGTTGCGAGAAAATACAAGCAGCTGTTCTGGGTCAAACTAAAGGTTGACTCAAACCATTACACTAAGTACGATGGTGGACAGTAGTGAATGCCTGTGGATGGAGTTTTCAAGGAAAGGAAGAGTTACCTGTTCCTTGTTATATACAGCTAATAGATTTCAGAATTTGCACTAAATGAACCTGTTCATTTGGTCAGTTGAGATATTTTCTGAAATATGCCTTTGAAGGGATATTACACTTTAGTTAATACTTAGGTATTTTTTGAGCATTTAAATTGATACACAATTTTCTCACCAATCAAAGCAATATTAGGGGTAGGGACATGGGAGGGAGAAGCTCTCAAGCTCCCTTCCTTCACCTTCACTTTGCAAAACTCAACTCTCTTTTCAGAAGTTTGTTGTTGTTGTTGTTGTTTTTCTTTTAGGGAGGGGGGCAGTTTTTGCCTTAGGCTGTTTAACATTTTGTTTTCCGTAAAAAATTTTACATCAATGTTTTTAAGAAAGTTGGTCAAAAATGTATCCAGGGTATATTGTGTAGATTTTCATGCCTTTTTGAAATAAAATATTTTGTACTAAAACAGGCAAATCTTTATGATTTTTAATGTTTTGCCTTTATTTTCTTTTCTATCAGCATTAATTGCTAAACTTGAATTGATTTTTTTCAATTAGGTTGGGCCCTTCTATTATTATTTTTCAGTTAACTTTGATTACAAGTATTTGGGGTCTTAAAATTAATTGTTACTGGTAGATGAAAAAGATTACAACACAGTAAAGGACATACTGTTTAAGGCCACATGTTTCCTACCCTTGTCCCTAGTACCATGTAGGTTTCAGTCTCTCTCTCCTCTCACCTCTCTCCACAAATAATAATTATATTACTTCCTTTTAGGAATCCATTTTTAAGAGAAGGTGAGGAATCGAAGAGTATATATGTTGTTCATTCTGGTATTTCATCTTCTATATCTGATATTTCCATTTCATCATGATTTCCGAGCAACTCTGAGATTCAGATTTGTGTTAAAGCTTGTTTGGTACAGGGTGACATCCAGTTCCAGAAATTCCGTGCAATGTCAGTCTTTGTGTGAATTGTCTGAGTAGACAGCCCACACGTATGCTACATCCTCCTCCCCAAAAGATGCTGTCACTAAAATCCTGACCTTACTGAAATCTTCAAGATTTCTGTGGGCTCTGTATTTTATCATAAGTATATCAAACACGTCTGTTCCCTGATGGGTGGAAGTCCTATCATTTCTGCAGCATGATAACACCTCTCGTAAGTGCAGGGAAAATATACCCAAACAGGTGAAGAGATAACTCGGTTATACAACATCCCTTTGGCAGTGGAGTGGAATGGCGTCCTTTGGGAGACATAAGAAATCCTTTACATCCCGTGGTTGTTAGGATAGTTTTTTGGATTTAGTCACGTTTTAAAAAAAAAGAAAAAAATAATAAATAAAAACAAAAACAACAACAAAAAACCTCTTTGTTGCTAGAATATTATGTTTTGTCACAAAAATCCTTGTAACGATTTTTCTCATGCCAGTTCTATTTTCAGTACCTATCTTCCAAATTTTCCCATTTATATGAATATATTTTGGCTCAGATTTTAAAGGGGTCTGAGAGTTAGGTGACTGCTGCAACTGAATATAAATATATGCAATTCTCTTTAGGTTTTTGTTTAGTTGTTTTTATTTCCTCTGGGGAGAACCAGCAGTGAACAGTTTAGTCCTAAATTATACAAGAGGAACATTTTAATTTTCATGTGTGTTTTCACTTCTGAATAGTGTAACAACATCTAGCTAGGCAGTTGTGTGATTATCCCAAAGTGAAACATCTGTCTCAGTTCTAATCTTGCCCTCCTATCCTTCCAGTGACGCTTTCTGATTAACTTTTTATTCTTAGGATAGTAATTTGTACCAGAGATCTAATTAAGAACTTTATGTAACACATCCAAAGTCCTCCTTTTGCAAGTCTGTCTCACCTCAGTACCCCTAACGTTGCAGCTTTCAGTATGAAGCATTCTGAAATGTCTGATATTTCAAGCTATCTCTTCTGGTTGAAAACAATTTCAGCTATTGAGAACCGTGAGCAAGATTCATTTCATTCTTTCGTCCCGGTAAGGAAAACTGTAACATACCTCTAAAGTAAGACATGTTTTTAAATTGAAATTCTGAGCGTTAGGTTTCTTTCAGTGGGGGAAAATGGCTAAATTGAACTTCTCTGTTGAGTTGAAAAAACTTGGATCTCTGACCTCAGGTCTTCTGGATGGTTGTGTTTCCAACTGATGCATGGATGAGTGGGAAAGAACAGCCTTTAATAAAAGCTTGCAATTTCTGGGAAGAAAATGCACAGTTCTGTATGTCTGGAGTTAAAAGATGGTGCTGACATTTCTATTTTATCATTTTAAGGTTTGCTTGGAGAAATAGATAGCTTATATTAAATATAATTCTTATTTCTGGAAAATTATGTAATAGAGGTAAAGCTTTTAAAAGAGGAAATATTTATCAGCTGCATTTAAAAATATAAATGGGTATTACTGCTTATCACTGAATGGCATACAGTAATATGATAGTGTGTATTGTGTATGAAATAAAATAATTAAGGTGACTGATCTGTTCTATGTTTATATCAATATGGGTTAATAATTTCAATCATATTTTACTTTATATTCATGCAATGTGCTCTGGAAATATTTATTTTCCCATATGTAGCAGCAGATGCAGGATGAGGCTTTCTGTGGCTGGGTTAGGTGAGCAAGATAGGGCATGCTGTAAAGGAAAGAAAATATTATTTTTATTTCTTCCGTGTATTTTCATTTCATGTGAAATGTAAATTTTATGGGGTATCTCTATAAGAAAATGCATGTATATTGTGCAGAAGACATGTATATCTGAATGATTAAGTATATTATCAGCAGTCTGAAGAATTATGTAGCTACTAATTATATCAACTCAGTGCCTTCACTACCTTATGGGCTGGTAACAAAAGCTGCTTGGATCTCTGTTTGTGTATGAGTAGAGAGCTTAAACTATAATTGAAAGACATTTCAGAATGTGTCACAAAGCATATAGTGGCATGTGAAGGATGGGCTGACTTTAACTTTGGAGTCTCTTGATTTCTCCTTGTTACAGCTGCCCTAAAAAAAAAATGGTGCCTCCTGCAGATTCTGTGTTCTTCTTGCTGTAATATTTTCTATGCTATTTTTCTCCCATTTCTCTGAAGCACACAATGTTCCCATTTCTCGTCCTCTCAACCAAACATTTATTTAGTATCAGGGTCAGGTCTGCAGCAGGGATTTTATATGTTAGTGCTCAGAATTGGTACACCTGCCTGTGAAGTTGGTTACCTTTTCGGAAGGACCGTCAGATTAGGTGTTAATTATCCCCAGACCTCCTATGGCGAAAGTCAGGATTTACAACAGGCTGAGAGTGGTGAGGGTGATATTTCTGCCAGGCATCATGATTTACTGGGGGGGTTGGGGGGTGGGGGGGGATATGTTGAAAATTTTCAATTTAAATTGGAGGGTGGAATTGGTACCTAAAAACATAGGATAGGAGGAGAGACGGCATCTGTCCAAAGTGTTCTTTAGTAGAAAGCTACCTCATGTCTGCTTGTCAGTCATATGAGATGGATGTTTTTCACAGCTGAGTCTGAAGCACTGTTGTGCAGACAAAAAAAAAAAATCTAAGCTCCTAAAGCTGAATATTTTGAGGACTGTGCTTGTGGATTTGGATGCCTGCGTTCTACCCACATCCTGCCTTAAGCAGCCAGGTCCTTTTATGTTTCTAAATGCATGCTTAATCCTCTTCCAAGGTGTTCTCTCCTATCACTTGATGTATAGTGCATAACTTCCACTGCGTTCTTTGTTGGGACATGTTTTCTTTTTCATTCCTGACAGTAATCAAAGCTTGTTTTTGAAAGTCTTTTCCTAGAGCTTTTCCAGCTATTAAAAACAAAGAAACAATACTCCAAAATGTCAGACACCCAGTGGCATTATTTTATTACTATTATTATTATTGTTATTGTTATTATTATTATTTTATAACAAATCTGCCTTGGCATTATGAACCATTTAATATTCCAGTGATTTGGGGAGATCATGTAAATGCATGAAAGGTTGTTGTGACATTTGAAGTTCCTCTAATTGATTTGCAAACTCGTCTTCTCAATCTTGGTAAATCGGTTATGACAGTTTTTAGGTTTTATGTCTCTGTGATTGTTACATTCATTGTTCAATACAGTGACAGTGAGAGGTCAATGTTGTCTCTGTGTACAAGAAAGGTTGTTTCATTTTCTGGGTAAGTGGCTTTTAGTTACACACGTTCACACTGTAAATCCAGAGAGCACAGAGCTCTGCCAGTCCTGCCCATATCACTGTAATTAATGTGTAAGAATAGTAGCACCCTAGATTTCTGAGTCTCACAAAGAAGAAAATATGTCTTCAAATCAGGAACTAGAAGATAGCATATACTCAAGGAAGAGTCGTATTTCAAAGTGGTGCCTTACGCTGTTTTTTGTGACTACTTCATCAGTAAAAAAATACCATGTTACTTGCTGCTACATAAGTCACTGTTATAATTGCCCCCATCTATTTTAATTCGGTTTTAGATAATCAGTTTTTACTCTGTGTTTCTGCATCCATTCTAGCTGAAACAACACTGTTTAGAAATGACGGAATGTTAAAATGTAAAGATGGTGAAAGACCTCATAGGTCATATTGCCCATCTGCCAAAATGTGAGTACTGCCTACAGTATGCATTTTAGTGCTTAGTCTGAGTTTATAGAAAGAGTTTTAGGCAATAAGGCTTTTATTTCTCCTCTGGGGAAATTACACTATAGTTTGATGAAATTGCCACATAGTTGTATCAGTGTGTAAAATCTGCTTGCCTGTCCTTGGCATGAAATTGAAAAATATTCCAATGTTAAAAATATTCAAATGTTTGTTGAAAAATAGGAAAGTATGATTTTGCTGATTTTAAGTGGTTCTCATCATCATTCTCATCAGAGAATTTTTGTCATTTCTTCCTTTTCTTTTTAGTCCAGCTTCTTAAGTCTGTCTTTCTGGTATTGACATGTCTATTTGTACCGTAATGTAATCTCGTCAGGTTCACAAGGATGCTCTTCCTTCCCTTGATTATTTCTTGACAAGAATTGTGTTCAGTTTTTGGTTGGCCTATAATTTTGATTTAAATAAGGTGTATTTCTATGGTCCTTTATAACTTCTTTGAAAGACTGTCAGTCGTGCTGCACCCTCCAGTCATGTTGTTTGTGCTTCTTAGACTTATAATGGCCCCCAGTACTTTCTTTACTTAAGCAATGCCATACAGAAGAACTCCTTTTACGGCACTCTTAGTACTTATTTCATATTCACTCCCTTAATATGGTTCCATTGTTCTACAAATTTGTGGTGCCTTGCTCTGTTGATTTTGTGTTTTGAAAATTTTTGGTAAACGCTATTTCTAAGAATTAAGAGGTTGACAGCAATAGCATCTTCATGGACTATACATTAGCAGAACAAGGTGTAGCTTTCCTTCTTTAGGAAAAGGTCCTCAATGAAAAATAGTTGGTTGCTACTCTATGTGTTTCTGTCTGTACACAGGACTTTAACTTTCCTTGTGGCTGTGTATTCCTTCCACTCTTTGTTTTCTTTGCTACTCAAGACAACGTTTTATTAGTAAGACTTTTGTTCTTTTACTTTCTTCTGCTGTTCCAGTCTCACCTCCAATACATGATTTGTAGATTTGTCAGGAACTAGGATGAATAAAGAAAAGACACCAAACAAATATCTATTCTAAAATGAAATTTTGGAACAATAGGGGTGTTGCAGGCAAAGCAGACTCAACTTGCTTGAATTCAACTTTATTGCCAATTAATTAAAACATTTAATTTCTGAAATGGGTATTGAGAAACAAGACAAACAGTGGACGTAACACTCAGGGAAGACACCTCTCCTCTCTCTTCCCCATTTCAGCCTCACTCCAGACGCCTCTTCCTTGGTTAACACCACAGGTTACACTCAGCCCCTTCAGTGAGGTGACGGCAGTGCAGAAGGTTGGGGCCTGGTGTCAGCAGTCCTCCTTTGGGAACTGGGCAGCCTCGGCCTCTCCTCACAGAGCCTGGCCTTGCTGCCTCCTGCTGACATCACCTTGCCCTGTGCAAGGTGGAGGGCAGGTGTAATACATGTGTCACGCTTCAGTAGGACATATTCCTTAAAAAAGCCACTGTGATGTAGAAGATTAAGTTAAATTAGGTCCAAAGAAATTGGACACCTTTTTTCCCTTGGAGCTATATAATGCATTTTATTTTATTTCAGCTATGAGGGAAATTGGACCTAAAAACTAGAAGAAAGTGGTATGAATGTGTTTCCACATTCCATTCTGAATCAAGATCACATCATTTTCTGTTTTCAGTAACGACCATGTAGCATTACATGGCATCATGAGGGGCATCCTCTCTCTGCTCAGCAGCCTGTTGCATTCCAGCTGCGTGCTACAATCTGTGAAATGATGGAAAAGTGGCAATTTTAGCATGCACCGAGCAGCAAGTCATCCACAGAGCCAGTCTCTGAGACAGAAGGGCCACAGGGAGAAACCTGAGACAGAAAATGGTTGGCAAGCCCTGTAGTGAAAAAAGGAATAGTTGTAATTTAAGATAGTATTTCTCCATTGAGAAATGTATTTTATGCCACTTAAGGCAAAGTGTTGTAAAAAGCCTGAATTGATCTGAACCCTGAGTATCTTTGCTTTTTACAGTGATGTTTCTTAATTTTCGGATAATATGAGTGTGGTGGTCCTGCACAGATTTAGGATTTGAAACAAACTGTTGACAAGCAACATATATGGGATTATTTTATTTTTTTATTACTTTTATTCATCACCTAGTGATTCTGGGACATGAAGGTACACTATGGGACAGCAATTAAAATATTTTCAGAGGTTTTAGGTTAGAAGTTTACTTCTGCTGACACAAAAAGCAAAACCCTGTGCTCTCCAGCACAGCCGAATTTGATTGAGTTTGTTGCAGATATTCAAAGCCAAATTTAATTCTTTATCTTCTCTTAAGTTCTTCCTAATTGTTGATAAATATGCATTAACTATGTGAAAGCATGTGGCAAAATAGCTTTGGTCCTGTACATGTTTAAACAGAATAAATGAGTTAAGATGATATGGACCACAGTAATGTCCAACCCTTGTCCTGGTAACTTCGGTGCTGAAATCGGATCAATGGTGATTTTGCTTATTTTCCTGTGCTATGTGGAAACCTTTGTAAAACTCTAAAGAATCTTTCCTCTGTATTTCTTACTCTTTGTGTTCTATGAACACTTTTGTCTGTAGCACCACTAAGTCTTGGTCTCTTCTATTCATTCCAAGTAGAGGTGGGTGCTCTTTGGCACCTGCTCGCTTATCACATTAGTTTTGGGCTGCTGTACACAGTGCTCAGTGTCACTGATCAGCTCCTGAGGGCAAGAGTTTGGTTCTTTGGAATTGTCTTTATGCCATGATAAACCTCCGGCATAGATATGGAATTATATTAATTTCCCTATTTCACATTAGTTTTATGTTCATTTTTTTGTTGTCTTCATCTGTGTTGTAATTTTTAGTCTATTTGTTTCTGTGTTTTTGAGGCTGGTTACAAAATTCTCCATGCAGCAATAAATGTTACGTTTAACTTGCAGGTACTGCAGGCTGTAAAAAAGTAGCAAAATAAGATATAACTGCTTTGTGAGCTTGGTCTGCCATGATTTTAAAGTAAACAGACATGCCACCAGCGATGCAGCCTTTGCTTTTAAAGAGAAAGGAGGAATATTTTCTCTCTCTGGAAGGAATTTCATCTTTGTTCACATCAAGGCTGAATCATGCACTGTAGCAGGTAGCAGCATCAACAGAATGACTTAAAACTGGATGCATACTTTTGTCTGTGAGTGCATGCATATACGTGTGTATGTACATGTTTTGTATATATGAGGAGAAGGAAAAGATTATGAAATAGAAAAAAAAAGAAAGAAAAATAGAAAAAGAAAAAAGAAAATAGAAAAATAGAAAAAGAAAAAAGAAATAAAACAGCTCAAAGAAGTCCCTCCTGTATCTGAAAACCTGCACTTTAGTTGCCTTGCTTCCATTAACCAGCTGGCTAAATGCACGCATGCTCTATAAATACTGTCAGGAGAAAACTAAAACTAATATTGAGTAGAAACATACTAGCTTAAATTTTGATTCTGTTGAAGCAGATCAATGTTTTACCATTAACTTCAATTATGCAGGGACTTTCACCCAGAAATTTTTAGATCTGATAGATATAGCAGAATCCCATTAAGACATTTAAAATGGAAGGTACAATATGCTTTGGTAATTTCACCGTAGAAAGTAAATTAGATTACCTCTTAGCTTTTCAGTAGCATCACTGAACCCTTTATTTTTGCAGTGTATATTTCCACTAATACTGAATGCAGTGTCAAGGCAGATTTTTCCAATGTTTCCTCTTCTTTTAAAATTGTAATGAACACTATAAAATCTGAACAAAATGTATACATTATCAGATGTCAGAGTTTTGATGATAATACACTTATAAAAAGACCATATGGGATGGATCTCTATTTTTGCTCTAAAGTTTCCAGATCCAGACTTAGGAACATAGCAGAAACTGACAATGCTTGCATAGGTTAAATCTGTTATTTTTTTAAGTGATGAACACATTTAAGACAGAGTTTGGGAAAGTTCTGAAGTACCGCAGAGATCAGATCAGAGGATAGAACAGAGATCTAGGTAACGAATGTTTATGGGCCATTCACTTTCCAAAGGCCATGAACATGTGCTGAAGCAGTATTTCTAAATACAGGATTTAGGCCTAAATTTCTGTGCAAAGCTAGAGCACTGGTGTAAGACAAGTTGCATCAATTTCTTTTGTGAGTCAGTAGAGATGTGATAATAGGACCTCTGTGTGAGTCTTCTTATGGCATTTGGCATCCTGGAATGAGACAGATGGATCCACTCTATCTACTGGTAAGAAGGTTATCACCTCAAAATTTAATGGGTAATAACATTTAGTTGAATGATATCTTCACTGGAAATTCAGATGTGTCATAATTATCCCTCATTCTCTATGGAGCTTTTTCCATTGACATTTCTGTGTCCTTCACTGGATCAGATTTGGGCAAAAAGGTACTGTTACGTTAATTATTGCTAATCCAAACAGCTAACGGGCAGTATCAGTACATGTGAAACTTCAACAGCTGTAAAGTGGGTGCCTTCTTGTCATTCTTCTGACAACCTGTGGAACCCCATAAAAATGATAGTTTTTCCTTAGTCCTTTAGATGTTTCCTTTAATGTCACAGGTAATACAATTTTAAATAGGAAATTACTCCTACAGTTTAAATAAAAAACAACACAAAAGCCCAAGCCCCAAAATAACACCACCTTATTTGAAAGGAACTGTTTACCTTTAAATAGCTTTATATGAGGTTGTGTTACATATGTAGGTAAACGCCTCAAGGATTTCTTGAGGCATTTTTGTTCTATTCTTGACAGCTGCAGCCTTGCAAGCAAAGCTGCTTTTGACTTCTATTTTATGTCCCTAAGCAGAGGTAGGATTGTTTACTGAAAAGTCAGTCTTTAAACTATCAAAAAGGCTCCTGATCTTTTATATTTTCTTTTTAACAAAGAGCAAATGACTTTTTCTCCTTCTTAGTCTTACAGTTTGTAATTCAGTTGTAAATACGACAAAGGTGCTGTGTTCTGTGATCTTGAGGCTTCAGAGCATGCCAGAGAATTACTGTTTTGACATCTAAATTATCATTTATTCTTTCCTCCCATTGTGTGTCTGTGTAAATCTATTTCTTACAGTTGTGAAAGGAAACTTCTGAAAATATAAAATAAATTTAAATCAGCGTTACCTTCTAAGGGCCTCAAACAGTCTGAAATAGTATCAGAGAGATACAAGGTGCTCTGTTCTTGTAAAAATATGGGGGCTGCTCCACTTCGCTTTACTAAAACACAACATAACATTTTTGAAGAAAAATGGAGTTGCAATGGAATATTCCACAAGGTGTTTTAGAATTTAGGGCTGACTACCTAGAAAGACGAGTCCTTAACTCTGGCTTACAGTCTGTTGAATCAGGTCTCTGCAAAAGATGGTAATAAGTCACTGACAACTACATTTACTTTTTAAATGGTAATGCATACACTGTTGTATTACTCAAAATTTCACCATCTCTTTATTTTGAGTTTACTTACATATGATAATGGAGAGTGATGGTGATTCCTTAATAGGAAAACAAACAATTGAGAGTTCTGACTCAAAGTCACAACTAGGTGAATGGTTTCAAATTAAATTGGTCACATGCTTGTTTTAATGTTTTCTGGTCAAGGAGTAACGTGCTGCACTCGTTATTTTTAAAATGCCTCAGTTACCTTGTACCTATGCAAGTAGTTTCACGGTCTGATGTTGAATACAGCATTGCATAGTACCAACAGTTAAAGCAAGGAGTTGTGCATGGTCCAAAAAGAATGACTCAATATAAGATGGATAGTCTGTAAAACCATGAATGCTGTAAGTAAAACCAGTCAAGCAAGAAAGGTAGAAGGAGAGTTCATTTCGTCTGAGGTATGAGTCATGTCACATACTTGTAGAGAATTTGGTAGCAGAGGAAATGTTCATGAACTAGACTGTGTGCCTTTTTGTTCTCTTTCTAGCTACGTCAAGTGCTTTTGCTGTATCTTTCTTTTAAGCTGTGCTTTTGGTGGAAAAACAACTAGACTGTCTGACTCGCTGCAAGCAGAACAATCTCATATATTTGTGGAAGCAAAGTCTGTTGTGCTTGAGTCCTTTAAAAAGAAAAATAAAATCTTTCTCTTTTTTTTCTCCACAAAGCTATTCTAGTTTTGTCCCAGCTACGCCAATCTGTCACTGCAGCTGTCAGCATGATGCCTTTCCTTCAAAGCACAGAGATGGCTCAGCTGAAAGCACTGCTTCTAGTCAAGGGCAGGAAAAGGGCCTATGAAGGGAACACTAGTTATAAGGCTGGTAGCCTGCGCAATCCATAGTCAGCATAAAATAATACTTACGTATGGGTACAGACTAGAGCAGAAAGGAAAGTGGACATGGAATGGGAAAACAGGATCATTCAATTCAGTACACTCAGTAAAATTCCACCTTTTAGAAATTGGTCTGGATTTATTTTGCAGGTGAAGAATTGTGACTAAGTTCACTAAGGCCTCTGGCCATTTTTAAAATCTGATTGTGAAGTCTGGAAGCTCTTTGCATGCTACCTATCTTAAGAGAATGCTGTCTCTCATGAACTAATTATTATGGATTTTAATTAATCCTGCAAGTTAGGTGATTAGACATTTAAAACTTTTAAAACTCCCTACATAGCAATAGAGTATTTAGTTCTTGCCAACCGTCATCTCTCTTAAAATTTTGATCAAATTGAGCCAGCTTTGCTAGAGGTGTTTTTTAGCTGGGAAAAGTTAGCAAAAGAATAATTAAATGTCTTGTTGAAGATTTCAGAGCAGGTCAAGGGGCAGAGATGGGAATAACTTCATTATCATTGTCTTCTAGAAGGCCATTTCTTCTCACCCAGTCTCAAAAGTGGGTGGATAGTTTATATATGTATAGGTATATAGTGTGACAGATCACAGTAGGCTGAGATTCTAGAAAGAGCCTAGAGCCTTTTTTGCATGCATTTGTTAATTTATGCACAGTTGGAAGTATTCTTGATGAGTTGATGAACTGCTGTGTTGGATTTCTCAACATTCTCCACAACTGAAGCAATATCTGGGTATCTTTTTTTGAGCATTTGGTGAATTTGAGCATGTGACGTTTTTAAGTCAGAGTAGATATAGCCCATGATCTCAGAAAACAAGATCCTTCTTGTGGACTGCTACTTATAATCTCTGATTGTCTCTTGACCAATCCCTTGAGTAACTTCACTAGGATTACTAAACTGTTTTGATCTCGTTGTGTACTGCATGGCTAGTACTATATTTAGGGCTCTCTCCAGTGCTTGCAAACTGTCTTCTCAACTTTCCGTTAAAGCCTCCTGCTTTACTTGCAGTGATCTACAAACTGACACAACTAACAAAATCAGAGTTGTTTCCTGTACTTCTATTAAATGCAATGTTGTAGCTCAGGAGGTCAGTGTTCTTCAAATTGCCATATGCTAGAGTCACCAAAACAGAATGTTTTGTGTTTTTTTTTCTGTCCAAAACCAAGAAAAGAATCCAAACAGCAAACACAGACTCACTATCCCACACACATGTGCATGCATGCACACATACACACGTGTGCATGCATGCACACATACACACAGTGGGTGGCTATAATTGCTATATCCATCTGAAAGTATTGCTCTGTGAATCTTATGCTCATCTGTCTCATTGGGATGAATATCTCGGAAGGAGAAAATTATCATTGAAAGCTGAATTTAACTTTTCAGTTAGTAAGGAGTACAATAAGCATTGTGCTAAAATGAACCCTGAATGGTATTCTTGCTTGAAAGACAGTTATTTACAGGTGCTATAGGAAGGCTAGGTAGGAGAGATGATGGGTCAGGGGAGGATCACTGGTATTCAATGGAGCAGCTTAGATGCTCAGACTTGTGCTGTGGAAGGGGTGATAGGCAAGGTGAGAACCTGGGGGTCAGGGTTAGGTAGGAGGCTAACGAGGGAAAGATCTTGGTAGGTGCCACCAGGAAGCCTCAGCAAGGATTATGATGAACAGAGGGATGTGATTAGAAAAAGTCAGATCAGTTTATGAAGGGTAAATTGTACCTCGCAAACCTGACAGCTTTCTGTGATGAGATGACCAGCTCTGTGGATGAGGGGAAAGTAGTAGGTGCATTTTGCCTTGATTTTAGCAAAGCTTTCAGCTCAAATTCTCAGTCTTGTAGCCAAGTGAGAGAGAGAGAGTGACTGGATGGGAGTGCTGGAAGATGTGTGGGACACTGGCTGGACCACCAGGCCCAAAAGGGAGTGGTCAGCAGTTTGATGGTCTGTGGTCTGGCTGCTGACCAGTTACTTGTGGTGTTTTTGCTGAATTGATACTGGTGCTAGTGCTAATCTCTTCATTAATAACCAGAATGATCAGGTAGAGTTTTTAGCAAGTTTTTAGATAACATCAGAATGGGCAGAGGAGATGGTACACTAGCTATTCCAGTTGCTGTTCAGAGGGATCTCAACAGGCAGGAGAAATGAGCTGAGAGGAACCTCATAAAGTTCAATGACAGTAGGCAGGAGTTCCTACGCCTGGACAGAATAAAACGTGCAGCAGGCCAGGCACAGTCTGGCTAGGCAGCAGCTTTTCAGAGTGGACAACAAGTTGCACGAGTCAGCCATGTGTCCTCGCAGTACTAAAGGCTGACAGCAGACCGGGCCACACTAATAACAACCTTGCTAGCAGCTTGAGGGCTGTCTGCTCCCTCAGACCTGCAAGACTGCATCCAGAGTACTGTGCCCATTCCCAGGCTCCCCAGTATGCCAAAGCATGTTGGATGGAGGATGACCAAGGTGTTGGAGCACAGAACAGTGGCAGGATCTGGTGCACAGACTGTACAAGAAAAGGGTGGGAGAACTTGGTTTGTTCATCCTGGAAAAGAAGAGCTTCTGGGAGGAATCTAACTGCTGTCTTCAAGCATATAAGGGAGATTTGATAGGGGGATTGAGATACTGGCTGGAGAGGAGACGAAGCCAGACTCCTCTTAGATACTCCAAAGGACAAGAGGCTCCATACACAAGTTTCATTAGGGGAAATTCTGACCAGATATAAGAAAAAGCTCTTCTCAGTGAGGATGTTTGGGTCTGAAACTGGGACCTAGCAAGGCTGTGAAAGTCCTGAAAGCAGCTGGTCAGTGAGTGATTAGGAAGAAATTCTTTTCTTTACTCAGGTACCAGAGTAAGTTGCCCAGAGAAGCTGTGGATGCCCCATCCCTGGGAGTGTTCAAGGCCAGGCTGGATAGGCCTTTGGGCAACCTGATCTGATGGGAGGTGTCCCTGCCCCTGGCAGGTGGTTGGAACTGGATGGGCTTTAAGGTCCCTTCCAACCCAAACTGTTCTGTGATTCTGTGAAAATTGCTATTTTTTATGAAAACCTGATATGGATATAAAGCTTTGTTCCCAAATTGAGTTAGAAGTAATCAGTATAGTATAGGAATGCTTTGGAAAATTACTTCTGAAAGATTGTTATTTAATAGATACTGTTTTTTAAAGCAGTGGAAAGATGCTTTCATTCTGAAGATCGAAGACTTTGTTTATATTTGGTATTAGAGCTTTTCACATTGTATAAAAATACAAAAAAGATAAAATCAATGAAACACAAAATTTGGTAGAGACAGTGGAATATTGTCAAAATTAATCTTTTTCTTCCTGTAGCAAAGGTATCAGTGTTTATATTGAACTCCAGAGTAGTGTAGGCTAAGATTATAAAAAAGTAACCTTGTTTAACCCTCAGTGATAATACAGTTATAAATCATTCCATATGCCTAAAGCTAAAAATAGTATAATCAAATGACCTTCAGCTTTTATTTATTATTTCAAAGTGCCCAGTGTTATGGAGCACAATGAGAATAAATGTGTGTGTGTGTATGTGTGTTTGTGAAACATCTTTTCAGATACTACACATCTTTAGTATTAAACTATATATTACTATGATAACGGATACATGCCATGCTATATATACACACCATATTATATGTATTTTACTTTCAGTTTTTGCTTACAGGTTGCGCAGTGGTATAGAAATAATGGCCTTAATCATCAGTGGCTTTTGTGCAATAATGTACAATTTCTTTGAACACAGGGTTATCTCACAATAACTGGAAAGAATCTTACAAAATTGGAAAGAAACTGTGATACCCTCAAAACATTCAAATTATTGCACTAATTAATGTTACATTCTTAATTCAGGTTATGTTACTTAGGTTTGAGATCATACAATCATAGAATCATAGGATGGTTTGGGTTGGAAGGGACCTTAAAGACCACCGAGTTCCAACCCCCTGCCATGGGCAGGCACACCTCCCACCAGACCAAGTTGCTCAAAGCCCCATCCAGCCTGGCCTTGAACACCTCCAGGGATGGGGCATCCACAGCTTCTCTGGGCAGCCTGTTCCAGTGCCTCACTACCCTTACGGTGAAGAATGTCCTCCTAATGTCTGACTGAATCTATCCTCTTTCAGTTTAAAGCCATTTAAAACCCTGCAGAGAGTATTTAACAATAGAAATGTGACTGGTGTCTTCAATAGCACTGTGCTAATATATCCCTGCCATGCACAAAGAGACCCTGCAGTTTCTGCAACTTTAAAGTATAGGCAGTCCTTCATTAGCTAATATGCAAATAGATAAATAGGATTAACGAGCTACTAGGCTAAGCATTAGTATGTAGGAGTAGTTTGATGTCATGCCCAAAGGGTCTTTGCTGACCAAGCAGGCATCAGTCAGGTGGAGAAGGGTTGCACTCCATCACTTGTTGTAGTGGGCTGACAGCATGTTGATGTTTCTCCTCCTTAGTCTTTGAGCTGTTACCAACTCCATCTCAGCAGTTCTGCCTCTGACATTTTACTTATAGTGTGTGACTCTACTATATACTTTACCACAGCCCTGTAATTTTCTCCAGTCTGAGCCAAGGTTATGCAGATGGATCAAATCAGAGCTTGGCCTTGGATAACCACCACCGAACCCCAGAGTGGGACGGGGAAGACGTTAGGGCATTTTGGGTTAATGGAAAGCAACATGGATATGGGTTTCATCAATAAGCTAAAGATCAGGTTGCACAGCTTTACAGATTCACAAATCTTTTTAAAACAGGTCTATACTTCAAACTCAACATCAACTGAGTGCACATGAAACAGTCAAGTTTTACAGTTTGGATAAAAATATCACATTATACATGCATATATGTATACTACATAGTGATATAATATAGATAAATAGTATAAGCATACAAAATGTTGAGTTTTATATTCTAGAAAGATCAATTGATCATCTTAGTTTTCCTTAAACACAAAAAGTGGACTGGTAAGGAAAGGGAAGATGTAACCCTCACCCCCAAGGTTGACTGAATTGTAAATTGAATACAATGTTTCTTATAGTTCTACTCAAAAGCATGGATGTGATCCAAAGCCTATTGAACTTCAAAAGAAATAATGAAGCGAGCCATGATTTGGAGGCTGAGAATGTATTTCGTTCATCCTAAATTGATTGAACAGAATCCAATGTTATATGCTGTCGTACGACATGAGTCCTGCATTTTGGTCACAACAACCCCATGCAACGCTATAGGCTTTGTGCAGAGGAAAAGAATCTGGGGGTGCTGGTTGACGCTCATCTGAACGTGAGCCAGAGGTATGCCCAGGTGGCCAAGAAGGCCAATGGCATCCTGGCTTGTATCAGGAATGGTGTAGCCAGCAGGACCAGGCAGGTGATCATCCCTCTGTACTCTGCTCTGGCAAGACTGCACCTTGAGTACTGTGCTCAGTTTTGGGCCCCTCACAACAATAAGGACATCGAGGCCCTCAAATGTGCCCAGAGAAGGGCTATGAAGCTGGTGAAGGGCCTGGAACAAAAGTCCTGTGAGAAGAGGCTGATGGAACTGGGGTTGTTCAGTCTGGAGAGGAGGAGGCTCAGGAGAGACCTTATTGCTCTCTACAATCACCTGAAAGGAAGGTGTGTGTAGCTGGGGGTCAGCCTCTTCTTGCAGTTAACTAGTGATAGGACTAGAGGGAATGGCCTCAAGCTGCATCAGGAGAGGTTCAGGTTGGAAATTAGGAGACATTTCTTCTCAGAAAGAGTGGTCAGGCATTGGAAAGGGTTGCCTAGGGAGGTGGTGGAATCATTGTCCCTGGGGGTGTTCAAGGAAAGGTTGAACCTGGCAGTTAGGGACGTGGTTTAGTGGGTGATATTGGTTGTAGGGTGATGGATGGACCAGATGATCTTGGAGGGCTTTTCCAACCTTAATGATTCAGGGATCTATGATTCTATGATTCAATGGGTAGATGGGCTTTTATACTTTTAACTTAATTAAAAGTTGTAAATTTTAAATGTAATTTAACTTCAATATTAAAGAATTTCAGATTTTTACATTTCTTTTCTCTCTCTCTCTTTTTTTTTTTTTTCTTTTAGGCAAGCCCTGCCCCTATAATTGTCAACACAGACACCTTGGACACAATCCCTTATGTAAGTATTAATTTATTATAATATATATAATTTGTTTATTTTCCCAAATAAATTCTAATCAGTATTGGATAGAAGTTATAAACAAATCTTTCAGTTAATTGTCTCTTTTACAGTAACACAGCTTATTCATTTCTAGAAGAAGAAATCAGGAATAATAACTGTACTCAGGTGAATTATAACATTATAAGCACATAATTTGTAGTTGAGACTTCAACACATGAACTGTAACTTACTAAAACTAGCCTTTCTTTGAAAAAAAAATGTGATTTCATTAAGTCGTTCCTCTTTACTAGTAACAGAGAGCATTAATATTTCCTTTTTAGAGCAGCATACACACTTGTAGTTTATTAAGATTCTAGATTTATGGAATAATATTAAAATGATGCAAATAGCTTTTTTCTCTATATAGAGAATAGATTTTTCTCTATATATCCCTTTTGCAGATAATAACTGTACATGACAGATAGCAGCACAAACTAGATGATTTCATATGTTGTTATTAATGTATTTTTACATGGCTTCTATTTTTATGGCTTATAATAAAAACAATTTTACCTTAAAATAAATACATGTTTTTACTAAAATAAAAAAAAATCTGCTTTTTGCATGCATTTGATAACAATGTCATTGTAGAATTTAAAAACAACCATAGTTGAAGGTAAAAGGCATAGAGAAAAACAAAGTGGATAAATAATACGACAAGTAACAGGCTTAAGTGATTGCATGCAAGAAAAGCAAGTAGTATGAAGCTAGCCAGCCAGTATCAAATCTTTCTTCTTGTATACTCTTAGTACTCTTTTTAAAGCTCCTAATTAATGTCTCTCATCTGTCGGGTGTTGTCCATATCTGTTTCTTATGGTTCCAATGCATAAATCTAATTATTTATCCACTTATGCTAATGATTTTGCTGGTTTCTGTCTTACAGAAGCCTACTGATAAGAAGTTTAGTAGGAGTTATCCTTGCTACCTTTGTTTCTGACAATTTATAAAACTTAGAAAATATTGTGTAGAACACATGTAAAGGTCATAGCCAAGAGCAATATAGAACAATGACACTGCTGTAAAGCAGAAGAGAACTTAATCCCATGTTGGGAATTTCAGCCACTGGGAAGGGCAGAAAAGTTAAATAAAATTTCTCCGTTCATTTGCATCAAACTTTCTTAAACAATTTCCTAGTTTCATTTTGAAGTCTCAGTTTTCCTTCCTAACATCAGAACCATCTGCTGTGCTCTCACTTCCAATAGGTCTGGCTTTTCTTCTGTTCTAATGACACATTTTACACTTACTGGTCTCTATGGTCAATCATGAAGGACATTGTGAGCCCCAGTTCTCATTTCCAGTGCTGGACCTGTGCCCAGGACAATCCACAGTTACAGTGTTAGAATTCCTAAATACAGATGCATTACACTAGTGACAAGATGTTCGATCAATATGATTTATTCTTACAACAAAGTCTATTGATACTTATACACTTTTATACTACTTTTATACTAGTCTCCCTTTTTCTTATAAAAAAATAAAAATAAGACAATAACACGACAAAACACATTCAAGAGAAATATTGACAGTAGACTCAAAAGTGCCTGTGGGCTGCTTCAGTCTCCAACGCATGATGTGAACTAGATAAATAAACAGAAGGTACTTGTTGTAAAAATAGACAATTCTGAGTTAGTCACCTTCTCTTACCCAGTATATGGGAAGATTTATGTCCCTTAAAAATGGGGCACAACAGAGCTTCCAAAGAGGGGCTTATTTAGACTAGTCAATAATAAATGTCAAGGTGAAACCTATCTGTGGAGTCCAGGCCAACACAGTGCCCCACAGGACATGGGGTCTTTGCTTTACAAATAGACATTTCTTTCTGATCAGGATTTATATGCTTGAACATCCTCCGGAATGAGAAAGACAAACATATGGGCAAACATCCTCTTCCTCCAGCCTCATGTTTGGGAGAGTGGGCTGGGAGACCTGGGTTCTTCTTCATGCTCCCAAGACTGGTTCAGTTTAGTTTGGCTTAGTTTCATTTTGTGGTATTTCCTCTGCGAGGAAGGTACTGTACTTGCTGAGCCAGAGACATGTTTGCTTCTGTGCGAGTCCCCTGCTGAGTAGGTGAGCATGTGAAAAACAGGTTTACCAACAGCCTTGGCCCATGTCATGGGTTGACTCTGGCCAACAGCCAAACACCCAGTGAGCCCCTCTCTCACTCCCCTCTCCCATGGGATGGGAATAAAATAGAAGGAAGGCAAGAAGACAGATAGGTGGAGGTAATGACAATTCAATAGGGAAAGCAAAAGGTGTGTGTGCAGGCAAAGCAAAAAGAGGAATTCACTCGCTGCTTCCCATTGGCAAGCAGATATTTAGCCACTTCTTGGAAAAGAGGGCTTCAGCACATGTAGCGGTTGCTTGGGAGACAAACACTATAACCACAAACATCTTCCCCTTCCTCTTCCTTTCCCTGAGCTTTTATTGCTGGGCAAAATGCCATATCGTATAGAATATCTTTTCGGTCAGTTTGGGTCAGCTGTCCTGGCTGTGTCCCCTCCCAGGACTTTACCTATTCCAGCCTAATCGCTGCAGGAGAGGAAGGGAAGAGTGGGGAAGAGAGAGGGCTGTGATGCTGTGCAATCTCTGTTCACCAAAAGCCAAAACACCGGTGTGTTATCTACACTGTTTCAGCCACAAGCATCATAGCATCACATGGGCTGCTATGAAGAAAACTCCATCCCAGACAGACCCAGTACAGCACATATATAATAACATGTAGGTGTTAGAGAGGCTTGTCACTCTCTTAAATATTTGGAAAGACAGAGGAAAGTCTTCCAAAACTCCACGAGCTAAGTATATAGTAATTCAGCTATCGTCATATTATTTATCGTGCAGGAAATAACATTTAGATATGCCCTAAAGTGTTTTTTGTTTTGCTTTGTTTTTCAGACAGGTCAATTCAGAGATAAGAGAAAACAGAATTATTGCTTTGAAACTTGAATATGAGTTGTACACCTGCCTTTTTAGCACTGTCGGAACTTTCAGACATGACTGGAGGAAGATTGCGCATATCTAGGAACCTCTCTGGTGAATGTGTAAATAACCTTAGCATTAGTCAGCTGGTTAATAAAGCATCTGAAAGTTATTATTCTTTTTTAATTATCATGAAATCCTGTCTACCCCTATAGGAACAAATTATTTAGTGGATCAGAGAAACTAAGTTCAATTATATTATTTCCTGTCCCATGCTGGATGCATCCATCTTGCAAGTGGACAAGAGAGTAGCCGATCCTCTCTCATAACTGTACCCTGTCTAACACACACAGCAGCACTAAGGGTCAGAGCTGGAGTCTTTTTAAGTGCCTGATATTCAGCTCCTGTCGTCATGCCTAAAAGTGCATTTGGAGTCCAGTAAGCCTCCTGTCAGAGGAAAAGACAGACAATTTTAGGTCTTAAAAATTGGACCATATTTCCTATGTCCACATTCTTTTCCTCATATCCTGTTTTTCTCTAGTCCTGGGTACTTGTCCTTTCGTTCTTTCCTTGGAATGTGCATTCCACAAATCTGAGTAATTCTAAATTAACTTGTTAAAAATAAATAAATAAATAAATAAAGCAAAGTGATATATAAAGGAGAGGTTGGACAGGACTTTGGGCAACCTGATCTAGTGGGAGGTGTCCCTGCTCATGGCAGTGGGGTTGGAACTGGATGATCTTTTAGGTCCAATCCAACTCAAACCATTCTATGATATGCAAGTGTTACATCTTGTGAAAATTTTTGACATAACTGTTTTTTGATTTCTGACTGATACCTTATGTAAGATGATTTTCATGAAACCTGGGCTTTAAAAATACTTTCTCCAGCCTATTTCAAAAACTGTATTAAAACAATATATAATTTTTTCCTTTATCAAATCTATAATTTTCTATAATAACTATTTTTTCTAAATATCTAAATAACTATATTTTTCATTGTATTTAACAAAGTTAAGTAATTCATTTATTTTCAAACATGAAATGCTGAAATAAACCTGAATTTTCAAATTTTGGTAAATAGGTTGTTCTTACTTTTCTCTGCCATTGCTAGCCACAACTGGAAGTCTGATAGATGAATAAATAAACTCAGGCTATTTTTAGTGTTTTACATACCAGATGGAGACTTCTTATGATATCACTCAGCTCTTTACTCAGCAGCACAAGAAACCTGTTTCAGTGTTTCCTTTTATGCAATATAGATCCAATGCATTTCCATTTCAATAAGAACACTGCTATTTGTCTCCTCCAAAAATTCCCGAGTGTTTTCAGAAGGAGGGGGCCTCATAGCAATGACTAGCATTCCAAAAGCATTTTCAAATGTAATGTTTCCAGTGGTCCACCAGATATAAATTTAATTTTTACTGTTGATATAGAACTGGTAAACAGTGTGATTTGTCTCATTAACAATATAATGATTTCAATTTGTGTAATTAAACATTTTGGTACTGTTGACATTCTTCAAACCTTTCAACTCAACAGCTGAAAAAAAAAATGATCCTGTGAGAGACTGTTTTTCATCAATATACTTTTCTTAAATGAGATAAAAGAAAAGGCCTTATTCTACTATACTGTATGTTATTCTTTATAATTTGGGCCTGCAGCAAGTAACAGAAGAAACTGTTAATTAGCTTTGTTTCTAGGTTCAGTGACTTGAAAACTTTGGCATGCCAAGCTTTGGATGCGGGAATAAATTGATAAGAAACTTCTATGGTACAAAATGAATTATTCTGTGGCATTTTAAGCACAATTAAACATTTGTGGGAGTTTGTTTGTTCTTTATTCTTTGGCTGTAAATTTTAGATCTTTTTGTATAATGAGAAGCATTAATTTAATACTGCATGAATCATCTCAGTTTCTCTGCTGCACAGAATAAGCCTTATTTATTTCTTTTTGAGTTTCCAATATGCTGTAGAGTTAAGTGAAAAGTAACTATAAGGCTGGCTTTACTGCATCAATTTCAGAAGTTGATGTGAACCTTCCCATTTATTTTGTGATGGAATTTCATTTCCTGTTCATCTAAGCTTCATGTTAATCTTAAATTCTCTCAGGTACCTTGGTTGCTCCCTTCCTCCCCCCACCTTGTCACAAAGATAAGAGCTAAGAAATACATACTTTATTCTCCTTCTGTTCCCAGTGAGTTCCTTGTACTTCTTCAGTCTCTCATTGTTCTTCCAAATTATTATCATTGTCATTATTTTATTGTTTTGCTTTGCTAACTGTGCTGCCTATGCTTGAGTTCTGTGCAGATACTCTTGTTTCCCAAAGAAGTAATTTTCAGGCTACATTGGTTTGGTTTTTGTGCGCTGTAATCAAATCCTTGGCTTATTTTGCATGTTTATTTACATGCCTGAGCACAGCCATGCAGATGCTTTGTTGGATCTGTGCTTAGGGACACCAAGAGCTCAGAGCTGTTCTGGGGCAGTTGCTCTGTGACAGCTCCTGTGCTGGAAGTGTAGAGGCCATGATGATGCCAAAATAGGGTTGTTAGGAAAAAGTTTTACCTTTCTCCTCTGTCTTAGCTAGTCAGCCAATACACTTGCATTTAGCACATGAAAGGAGGCACATAAAGCCTGTGAAGAAAGGTAAATTCTTCCTATTCTGACTGGAAAAAAAATGGGGAGCCGTGCAAATTTCTGAGAGAGAGTCAGTAACCTAAAGTCTTTTATTGGGTAGCATGAAATAGGCAGTCTGGACCTGAAGTAAATTGGAGGAAGGAGGTAGCCTTACATATTTCCACAATAAAACAAAAGTCATGTGGCATTACATAGCAAATATGAAATGTAGTACGTAACTATGACTGATGAGCAAATATTTGAAGAGAACAGTAATAGAGGAGTAAAAGGAAATTCTTGTCTAAAAAGCTAGGATTTGAATTTTCGCAAAGCTAGGGAGCTCTTGGAATTGGGAATTTTGTATTTGTGTTTTAAAATATATGAAATAAATACAAATATAAACATATAAATATGTATATGCATGTATATTTGCCCATTTACTTATCATCTGAATAAATTTGTTGCTTCCTCCTAAATAGTTTGATGATAGTTTTGGAAGTTAGATTGCGCATCTCATTATCTTGAATGACTCGTATATTTTCCAGATTGTTAAACATCAGTTTTGTTTGTTTGTTGTTTATACTCATCTTTCAGTCTGTCAGTTAACGTGGATTACAGTGAAAGAGCTAAATGAGGTAGAGCTCTGTGCTAGCTTTTATAACCTGTATTGGCTTGGCTTCTCTGTTTTGGCCCTTGAATTGTAACACAGTGTTATTTGGCCTGGTGATCACTCCTGTGTTCTGCATGCCATCATTTCTATAGTGGGATAAGAGATTTTTCTTTTATAATAGCAGTATTGGCAAGATTGACTTAATTCATGTTTATAAAATATGTTGAGATCATTAGTGAAAAGGATGCTATATAACAAAAGATTAGTGAATTAACATAATACAATTCATCCTGAAACCTGTATAAGTAAAAGGACCTTCATCCGGCAATTTGCTGACTTAAATGGATTTTCACATGATGGGTAGTAGAAAAACAGGTTAATACTGTCCAAAATCCAAACCAAAAGTACAGAATGGATCTAATGAATCTGACTTATTTTGCCACTATTTCATATCCTTATTTATTTATTTATTTATTTATTTATTTTGTACCTAAAAAACTGTATATTTCAAACCTTTTCTTTTAAAATATACGTTTTGAGAAAAGAATATTTAAAATATCACTGTTTTTACTGAGTTTCTCTTTAAAATTCTGGAGGCAATTCTGAATATTTAAGCTTGTCATATTGATAGAACTTTTAACTAGGGAAAAAAGCATATCTCTAAAGTAAAATAACTTCAAGATTTTAGGAGATTTATTTTATCTTTCTCAGAGATGAACACTAATTTGCATATTTGAGTGCTGCATATCAGATTACGTGAAAAATCAGAAGAAAACCTTCATTGTGTCTGGCTGTAGGTATGAATATCAACATTCTGTCCATCCATCAAGTAAAAGCATCCCTTGGTCACGTATCTAATTACTTCTTCACACTTTTATTCTGCAGAAGCCTAATACGTCCCATTTTCAATTGCCTGTGAATAACCCTGGCCTTTAGATTCAATCAAGAGGCTCTTCCTGTAGGCATTTGATTGAAACTTTGCCATTAACAGACTGGGAGAGAAGAGGTTATTGAACTGCAAAGAGGGCAACTAATACACTTGTCCATGTCCTGCTGCTTCAGGTGTCCAGAGCAGAGAAAATGCATAAGTAATGCCTCCTACTTTTTGGATTTGGACTACTTACAGAGCACGTATTTAAGCATTTTAGTCCCAGAACATGGGTGTGCTTGAGAAGCAAATTTTCTTTTTGTCCTTATTTACCAGTCTTCAGTTCACATGATGGAGCTCATGAAGTAGACTTTCTGACAGAAAACTAAACTGGAAGATGGGCTTCTGGATACCTTTTGATCATTAACAGGCAGTCAGTGCCCTGGACTACACTGAAGTTAGTCTGAAATAAAGCCCCGGAATGAAGTACAGTGCTCTGGTTTCACGACTCTTCTGCCCTGTGAATCTGTGTCAGTTGGGCTACTCCACTTATCCATGTAGCCTCCACTGTGGGGAAGCCAGAATGGCTCTAAACAGTTATTTTTCTCTCTCTGAGAGAAGTCAAATATACTTGTATGTGTATGCATCCCCCTCCTCTATGCCCAGCTATACTTCATTTTTAATTCATCTAAGAGAATTCATCCATGAGGTCAGTATGTGCTGCAGAATTCAGAGCAGAGCTCGTCTGTTAGACTTGTTTGAACCACTTGGAGATCTGAATCAGCCTAGAATTGCATTGCCCGAACTGACCTAAACGTAGTTTGAATTTGTTTTTGTATTGCTCTCCCTGGCCTTGAATTAGATTCTACTTTTGTGTCATTTTTGATATATTACACTA
Organism: Anser anser; assembly: GCF_964211835.1. Taxonomy (NCBI): domain Eukaryota; kingdom Metazoa; phylum Chordata; class Aves; order Anseriformes; family Anatidae; genus Anser; species Anser anser. The sequence continues at coordinate 205,734,778 of NC_139720.1, read as the reverse complement.
CAGACCCAGAGTTAACATTACTGTATTTTTTAGCAGTCAGCTAAAACTGTTAGAGTCTCTGGGTTTGCGAGGATCCAATGGTTAACATAACCTCTTGAAATTGTGCTTTTATAGTACAATTCATGGTGTTAAGCCGTCAAACCCATTGTCTTCTATAAATGTGGTTTTTTTTTCTTTTAAGGTTTTATTCTTTTGCATAAAAGTCATAATTGGAAAACATAATTAAAAAGTTGATAATGCTGTTCAAGTACACAAAACTATTTTTTTCATGGCATTAACTTCACTCTTAATTTCTTTGTCATGAAGTCACAGTTCTGAAACGAAGTGGGAAACAGCATGATGAGTACATGTGAATAATTATCTGTAGACTTCATTTCTTTGTGGTTTCAGACAATGACACTTGCAGATAAATTTCACTGTTTCAGAAAGGTGTAGACCTTAACTGAAAGCTGCTTTCAAAAATGAAGAGTTAGTACAGGTGTCATTATCTTAATAGTTTCAGTTAGATAAAGGACGAACAGAGCTTTCACATTCCATAAGACTTCATTTTGAAGGATTTCAGATATTAGATAGGCAAAATTTGAAATGCTGTTGTCAGAGATAGAAGTATTACTTTGACCTTGGATAACCTGAGAAGTAAAGAGAAATACGTGCTCAGTATTGAATAGAAAGCTAATTTGGTTAAAAGTGGAAAAGAAAAATACTGGTTTCTTATTTTATTGGAAATGTTAGGGCTTAATTTCTGTGATGCTTCAATCCAAAGGATTGAATGGATTGTGATGCTTCAATCCAAAATTTCTTTGTACAAGAAAACTTCTTTGCAATTTCAAGGATATTTATTTTTTATGTCTAGAATTGATTTATGTTTTGTTTTGCAAAGTACCTCTTAAAGTTCAGCCAAGGCAAGTTTGTTGTTATCCTGGCAGTACATAATGCATCATTTGTAGCAATATTGGTTACAAAAGGTTTCCTTCCCTTATAATCTGGTATGTATTGCTCTTTACATTTTCCTTTGCAGTTTTTTGTAATATGATTTTTTTAACATTATTTATGTTAACTGATTTAAAATTTTAAGAATGTTTTCAGTGTATTCCTATTCTTTACCTAGAACAATGAAAAAAAATCTGAACATGGTCTTACTGTAATAAAAATGCAGAATCAACAACTGAAATTCTCTCTCATTTTCCCCAATTTTTAGCCAGGGATTAACTGATCTATGCTGTAAAATGAACAGACCTTCAGCACAGTTTCAGGAAATGTTCTGAAGCAAAGTCTGTACTGTTGCAGATTGTGAGTGTTGACTGTTTTAGAGTGTGACTCATTTCTAATCCACATTTTACATAATAATAATTAAAAAAAAAAAAAAAAGATGGCACTTTTAATGCAGTGAATGGGTGAATCAGCCTCAATGGTAAATTATATTTTTAATCAGTGTTTAGATGACCTAGCTTTCTGCATACAGTAGCAAACCCAAATATACTACAGATAATATCTGTTTTCCTGATATTAAAAATCCTGACTCCCATAATTTTCTGTAGAAGGTTGACTTAGTTTGAGGGTCATAGAAAGTAAAGATACATAAAGGAGATAAATTTCCACTTTGTGAAGATTATTAATAATGACAAATGACAACTGAAGTGCAATTTTTTTAAATTTTTATCTTACATTGGCACATTATCAGCTGTCTAGTGATATATGCTTGTAAATTGTTCTGCATGAAGATGAGAATAGTTTAAATTTCAGATTCTTTTTAGTCATATATTGTTTGTACTGAATATGCAATGCTTTATATTAGCTAGGCAGAAAACTTCTCTTTATTGGATCTTGGCAAATGTGATTGTTTCATTCCTTACCGAGCTTAATTGGGTAGTAGTGTGGTCATAAAAAATTAATCTTGTATAACGTCCAGCATCAGGACTTAAACTTTGCAAAGTTAATGGAACAGTGAGAATAACATACTGTGTTCATCTTGAAACTATTGAGCTATAATCATTTTTCAAATAATGTGTACAGTACAAGTTTGATTAATCACTCTGAGAGAACTGGCGGAGGAGCTGGCCAAGCCGCTTTCCATCATTTATCGGCAGTCCTGGCTATCAGGGGAGGTCCCAGTTGACTGGCGGCTAGCAAACGTGATGCCCATCTACAAGAAGGGCTGGAGGGTAGACCCGGGGAACTACAGGCCTGTCAGTTTGACCTCAGTGCCAGGGAAGCTCATGGAGCAGATTATCTTGAGGGTCATCACGCGGCACTTACAGGGCAACCAGGCGATCAGGCCGAGTCAGCATGGGTTTATGAAAGGCAGGTCCTGCTTGATGAACCTGATCTCCTTCTATGACAAAGTGACACTCTTAGTGGATGAGGGAAAGGCTGTGGATGTAATCTACCTTGACTTCAGTAAGGCGTTTGACACCGTTTCCCACCACATTCTCCTCAAGAAACTGGCTGCTCGTGGCTTGGACTGGCGTACGCTTTGTTGGGTTAAAAACCAGCTGGATAGCCGGGCCCAAAGAGTTGTTGTGAATGGATTCAACTCCAGTTGGAGGCCGGTCACTAGTGGTGTCCCCCAGGGCACAATACTGCGGCCAGTTCTCTTTAATATCTTTATCGATGATCTGGATGAGGGGATTGAGTGCACCCTCAGTAAGTTTGCAGATGACACCAAGTTAGGTGCCTGTGTCGATCTGCTCGAGGGTAGGAAGGCTCTGCAGGAGGATCTGGATAGGCTGGACCGATGGGCTGAGGCCAACTGTATGAAGTTCAACAAGGCCAAGTGCCGGGTCCTGCACCTGGGGCGCAACAACCCCAAGCAGAGCTACAGGCTGGGAGATGAGTGGTTGGAAAGCTGCCTGGCAGAGAAGGACCTGGGAGTATTGGTTGATAGTTGGCTGAATATGAGCCAGCAGTGTGCTCAGGTGGCCAAGAAGGCCAACAGCATCCTGGCTTGTATAAGAAGCATTGTGGCCAGCAGGTCTAGGGAAGTGATTGTCCCCCTGTACTCGGCTCTGGTGAGGCCGCACCTCGAGTACTGTGTTCAGTTTTGGGCCCCTCACTACAAGAAGGACATCGAGGCCCTGAAGCGTGTCCAGAGAAGGGCTATGAAGCTGGTGAGGGGTTTGGAGAACAAGTCTTACGAGGAGCGGCTGAGGGAGCTGGGATTGTTCAGCCTGGAGAAGAGGAGGCTCAGGGGCGACCTTATCGCTCTCTATAGGTACCTTAAAGGAGGCTGTAGCGAGGTGGGGGTTGGTCTATTCTCCCACGTGCCTGGTGACAGGACAAGGGGGAATGGGCTAAAGTTGTGCCAGGGGAGGTTTAGGTTGGATATTAGGAAGAACTTCTTTACTGAAAGGGTTGTTAGGCATTGGAATGGGCTGCCCAGGGAAGTGGTTGAGTCACCATGCCTGGAGGTCTTTAAAAGATGTTTAGATGTAGAGCTTAGTGATATGGTTTAGGGGAGGACTTGTTAGTGTTAGGTCAGAGGTTGGACTAGGTGATCTTGGAGGTCTCTTCCAACCTAGATGATTCTGTGATTCTGTGATTCTGATTTCACCATCATCTTTCTCTTTAGCAAAAGCAGATTGCAGTTGTATTAATAGTGCCCTTTCTTACTCTGTAAATTGTAAAAGTCTCCAACTGTTCATATGACCTCTTGTTATTCCTCCAGAGGAGGACAAACATAATTTGCAGCTGGTGCCTTCAATACAGTTTTATTTCTTTCAGTCATTATGTATTTCTTTGAAGTTTGTTTGTAAAATAAGTCAGAGAATTGCTCATCTTTTGTTCTCCAGGCAATTAATTTTCATGTAGAAGGACATAAATAAATTCTAGTTATGGAATATTTTATTCATATATCTTGTCATTGAACATTGTCCATCTTTCTTTCAAATGTGGGACCAAAGTCCAGGGGCCATTCTCATGTGTTAAGAGGACTGATTTCATGAATAAGTCAAGTTGGTCTTTAGTCAGGTGGTGATAAGTTTTGCTGTATTAGCTGCTTCTTAGATATGTGTTGTTAATCCTTGTGAACAAGAAGTTACATCATTTTGCTTTCTCTGAGCTTGTGAGGAAGAGCAGAAAACCACCTTGAATATGTCTCAACCATTCAGATTTTTTTTTTTTTTCCTGCAGCAAAATTAATTGGGCATAAGGGAGCTATTCTTCTATGCTTTTAGTTACAGAGTGCAAAGGACTGTGGCTTCCTGCCCTTACATATACTAAAAAGTCTTCCAAGATTTTAAGAGAATGAATCTTTCTACTGCTATAAAAATATTAGTAAAGCAGGTAATTCATACGTAAAATTCTGTTTCTGTGGAATGCATACGTTTGTTTATAAATATGAATATTTATTATTTATGTGATTTTTCTTATTATTTATTGTTATTATTTGTGCAGGTATTTTAATTACCTTTTCAAGTCTGCTCTCTCCTGCAGGTGTAATTGCATTCATAGATGAATAAATGTAAGATCAGTTACACTGGTACAAGCCCAATTGCACCAGTGGGATTGCACCAGTGCTACTGAGAGTACAGTTTAGCCTTCAGTACTTGTGCTAGAGGAACACAAAGGAAGATAAGAAACCAAGAGAATTCAGTGACTGTGCTTTGTTCACAGGCAATGAGAGAGAGCAGGGAAGGGAGTGTTAACTTTCAAGGGTAAACAAAGGTATTGGGAGTCTATTTTAGGTGCACAGTCTGAGTCAGAGTATGCCATCATTTAATGAAGTGCGGGAGATTAGATGATGTTGGTTACACATTTATTTACTGAGAAAATGGGGTGTGCTTATATATGTATATTACATATTTCATCATGATTGCTACGCAAAACATCATGGATATCAATAAATGTAATAAACGATTTCTGTACTTTCCTTGCCAAAAATTTTGCCAGTTAATATGCTATTGATTTCTTTCTTAAACCGAGGAAAAAATTTATCTTAAGTATTTAAATGAATCAAACTTAACCCACAGTTTATGTATTAATTTCTGCCTTTTAAACACTCTAACCACAGTTAGCAACATTTTAAATAAAATTATGCAGATTACCGTATTAAACATCAGGAAAATAACCTTGTAAGTCCCAAGTTACAAGTACTCTGTAATCTTAGTTGATGAAATAAGGTCAATCAAGCAACAACAATTTTCCATTTTTATATATGTTGTGCACAGAATGTAATATTATACAGGAAAATCTCTTCTAGAAATATATGAACTGTTCAGTCAATTGAAAACTTTGGTGGATTTTCCTCTAAAACTGAAAAGGACTAGAGATACAGGATCCTGACAAGCTGCAAGTTTATGATTACTCATATGTTAGAGTGTCAGCAATGTCAGAAGTACAGAAGAAAATGAAAGGCAGACTGATGACTGCAAACTTCTGAAGCCATATAGTAAATGACCTGAACTGCACAAGAAATAATATAATTTTGTGGAAGAAATGACTATTTCCAGTTCTATGAATGCACTGCTTCATATTATTGCACTGATGTATATTATACATTAAGGTACAAGGATAAGAAATTTTAGGATATAATTTTTTTAGGATGCAAATCATAAAAGTCTGAAATGTCTGTATATAGTCAGTGAGCAGACACAGGTTCCTGAAATGGCAACTCCATTAGAAAAATAAGATATGTAAATCACTTAATATAAAAAACATAAATCACTTTCTGTTGATTCCTCTCCCTAGTGCTTGTAAAAAAAAATTAAAAATAAAAAATAAGATGACTAGATGACTTCTTAGATGTCTGTTAGATATCTGAAGGAATATTAATTTATTTTTGTGTAAGAGAGAAATATGTACATACAAAAAATGAAATTTGCATAAGTCTCTTCTTGGTGATACTAATTTTGAACAATTTGGAATCATAGAATCATTCAGGTTGGAAAAGACCTCAAAGATCATCTGGTACAACCTTTAACCTAGTAGTGACAAGTCCACCACTAAACCGTGCTACTGTTCTATATCTACACGTCTCTTGAACCCCTCCAGGGATCGTGACTCAACCACTTCCCTGGGCAGTCTATTCCAATGCTGCACAACCCTTTCAGTAAAGAAATTTCTCCTAATGTCTGACTTGAACCTCCTCTGGCACAATTTGAGGCCATTTTCCCTCAGCTTATCACTTGGTACTTGGTAGAAGAGCCCAATCTTCTAGCCTCCCCAGGCTAGCACTTGAAGTGCTAGCCTAAATAGAATTCATACCAAGATGTACTTTCATTTCCATCTACTGTGACCCCCATTTTGAAATCACAACCTCTGCTTTAATCTGCTCCACTGATTATGCTTATGAAACTGGGAGTTCTGTGATGGGTCAACATTAGGTATACAGAGTGATTGCACTTAAAAACATACAGGCTCTTTTCTTCTGTGATGTATATGGCCAGCCTCACGATATGGACAGAACAAAGAGAAGGTGAAGGAAAAAATGGTGGCTTACAATGTAATGAATAGGGTGTTATTAAAGAACAGCATAAAATCCCAAGAATGCATAGGAGGAGGGTATCAAGATACATGCTATTAAGACAAGTCAAAAATGTCAGATCAATGAGGATGGAGATGGAACATCAAAAAAAAAATCTATATCGTTGCTGAATAGGGGAAAGGGTTGTGAGTGAGAACAGCATGACAAGTAGGGGAAATGGGAAGATAATCCTTTACTTAGGCCAGATTTTGAAACTAAGGATAAGCAGGTAAAGCACATTAATAAAAGGAACCAAGGTACATGAAGTGTATGAGTGACTTAACAGGAGCTATGAGAGAAGATTATATTTAGATCGAAAAGATAAGATAGAAAGACAATCGTGAACAATCCTTTGGTTGAAGTGAGATTAGATAAAATATGTTTAATCCTGGGTGTATGTGCATGCATTTGTGTGTGTGAGAGGGAGAGAGAGAGGGGAAAAAAAAAAAAAAAAAAAAAAAAACAGATTTAGAGGTAGTAAGAAGGAAGGAACAAGAAGTAAAAAAGCATGAATGAAAATCATTCATTCAGAAGGCAGTGGAGGCTGAGTTGGAGACATGAGAATTTATGCATGGTGCTAGGGGATGGTGATACAGAGGAGGTAAAGAAAGCATTATTTTGTTCTGAACAAAGGGTAAGATAAAATTAAGGACTTGGGAATCAAACAGAGAAGAGTGATAATCATTACTCAATAAATGTTTCTTTTTCTCTAAGAGAATTAAAACAAGAAAACCCAGGGTAACAATGAGGGAGGAAGAAAGAGTAGGAAAGGATGAGTATGGTACACAAACAGTGAAGATTATCAAATAAAAATCAAGACCTGAAGAAGGTTATAAGAGACATCTAAGAGGAAAAGAATAAGCAAAGAAACACCATATGAGCAGGGTACAAGTTTATCGTGACTGTGCTTTACAGGTGTTGACTAAGAGTTGGATTTTACTTCTTGAAGCTCTGCTAATTTTTAGTTTGGGCGGTATCTTCCCTCAAGAATGTAAAATGAGCATTGGCCAAGTGCTCTGTAGGCATCTGTGGAAGGATACACATACTAGTTACATGTATGCTGCAAAACAAAACCTTTTCCTGCTAAAGTATAAGTTTATTTCAATACCATGTGGTCTTTCACTCATTGTTCTTCACACCAGAACAGTCATATGATGACAAGAAAGTTTTAGGTTATGGTAAATTTCTGTTCAAAGAGCTTAACATATTTTCCTTGTTTCCTAGAGGAAATGAAGGGGAAAAGAAGGAAGTGGGCTTGTTATGCACAGTGATTAAAAATAGATGTGGGGTGTCTTGTATAAAAAGCACATAAAATGCAGTCACTCAGATGAAAGAAAGGAAGTGGCGTGAAAAATTTTCTGGCAGTTTCTTTAGGACAGTTCAAAAACATGAAATCATCGTATTTGAAATCACAGAACAGAGGAGATTGGTTTTGGTATATTTATATGAAGTGAGAAAGGAAACTTTGAATGCACTTGGAAAACAATATCAAAAGGAGATCAGCAGGTTTCTTGAAAACAGTAAGGGAGCTTTTTCAAATAATGAAGAAATAACTTACAACTGGAGACAACTGAGAGCTAAATAAAGATCACTCTTTGGTCTTCTTGATATCACAGAAATCATGCAGGGCTGTTTAAATCCTGTACTTGTTAAATTCCCCAAATGGCCTTGATGTTTCCTGAATGTAAAATGGACTGTCTTAATTATGCCACAAATTGGAAATTTTTAAAGGACAAATATGTCCTAGGTTACTTATAAGTCAGGGAGTCGGCAATCATATAGTCTATTGAGGATTGGGTAGTTAGGTAACTGATGAAACTGTACAGGCAGAAGAATCAAAATTGCATGTTGAGTGAAAATCAGTGGCGGTGTAGTTATCTTCCTATGTGTGTGTGATAATAAAAGTAGAAGCAGCAGTCTTCTTTCTCAGAGACAGCTGAAAAATAATATCCAATTAAATATAATTAAAATTGGTTTTGTTTGTAATATGAGTCTACAGATGTAATTTTTAGGCAATAGAATCTCTTACTGAAAAGAAGACTAAGCATAACAAACAGCTCTAATTACATCAATTTTATTAGAAAGAATAGGTACAGTGGTCTCTCAATATTACAGTTGTATAAAGTCTGAGTGTTTTGATGTTGTTGCCATATTGTAATACAGTTCTTATCTTTAAAATTCATATCATGACATCTTTAACTGAATGGGTGGATGTACTGTAGAAGTATAGCAAGAAAGAATTAGGCAATGCTTATTTGTTTCAGTGTAAACAAGTGTATCACATCAAATAATTTCAGAAGTATAAAAACAATATCAAATTATTATTAAGTGGAAAAAACATACCTATTACAGTATTAAGAAAGTGATGTAGTATGTGAAAATGATAAACTCAACAGAATGTTATTCTTATGGTTTTGGGAATCTGTCATAAATCTGAAGAGCTGATTTTTGTAAGGGACTATTTCAACTTCATATGTAATTCTTAAACTGTGCTAAAAAAGACAAACTTCCTGGAAAATCAGGGTAAAATTCTTCGTGTAAAGGAACAAATTAATCCAAATTTTTCAGATCCTTAATTTGGTGTCCTGTGTGCTCAGCTTTATTTCAATTTTGCCTACAAAACTATACGTAGAGAACCTGTTTTAACATGTTTCTTATTTCTCACTCACCTGAAAGAAAGTGTCCTCTGAAGATTTTTAGTACCTTCTTCTTAGGAAGATATGGGGTCTGCTGTAGTCTCTAGTAGTGATTAGACCTTCACCAGGAAATCTCTTTTGAATCCTGGAATCTAGATAGTTGCCATACATTACATCTCTTAAAGAAATGGTCTTGTCAAAAGCTGGGGAGAGTCCTCCAGTATAACAGATGCAGCTGTAAATGAAAGGCAATTGTTACCTTGCATTTGCAAGCAGTTACTTCAAGCACTTGGACTTAATTGAGTGTGGTAACTTATTCTAAAGGGGCTGAAAGCCCTGTCACCCTCTGGATCACAAACATATTTAACACCGGGAAATTGAGAAATCTGCTTTCATCAGAAGCATATGTTGATAATGCTGTTGCTGAAAAACAGAGCATCAAAGGCTCTCGGAGGTTATCTCAAGGTTTCATGCTGTATCTCTTTGCGTATTTATCTGCACCACCAACATTTTTTTTTGTGTGTTCCTGACTGAGGTGCCTTAAAGAATGAAAGTGATTGATTACATCCTCCCATACACCCCAACTTGTGCTCCTTACTCTCTCTGCCAGTCTTCTGAGAAAAGGTGTTGCCCTCCCCTGGGCCTGTTACTGTCACAGGTGCTGTTGAGCACTTTCTCCAAAGAGAGGACATCAGTGTCCCAAACCAGAGAGGGAAGTCAACAGCAGTGTACGTTGGCTGTGGGCTTTAGGAGAAGGGAAGGGACTGAATTGTTCCATATGGACATCCTAACAAGTTGGGCTTGTGGGAGCAGGCGCTGAATATCCTTGTATATGTGCTGCTAGTTACAGGTGCAGACAAACCCCCAAAAACAATTGGAAAAGCTGCTAAACCAGAGATCTGGCCTTTCACTGGTGTGTAATCATAAAAGAAATATGGCGTCTCTTAGGTAGGACTTTTTATCAGCCTAGAGTTAGGAGTATTTCAAAGAAAGCAGTTTTAAGGCAAGTGCTTACCAAACTTCATGCTTCATATTTAGACTCTGTACTCAGTGAAAGGAAACCTCAGGGGCACAGTTCACATAACCCATCTGCGACTTCTACTGTCAGATGAAATGACTTAAGACCTAGAAGTGTCTGTTTCTTTTCACTGAATGTAAAGAGAGCTAGATGACTACCTCACATTTCAGTATTATAGATATCAAAATTTAGTTGATATTAGGGATTTTTGTTGTCAACCTTGCACATCTGAGAGATGGGAAATAATATTCCCAGACCAACTTGGAAATGCTTGTGATTTCTTTGTCTGTGGAGGGGAAGAAGAAGAAACCATATGAAACAGCTTGGAATTTTTCATAGCTATCTAAAGTCATGCAGAACCCAGCAAATCTTGCTGGGCAACCTGATCTAAAAGTAGTAATCAGAAAATTTGTGTAAAGAGAGACATAGGAAAAGGTTCCCACTTCTTGCAAGAAATGGAAGTTCAGACTTGGAAGTGTTCAGACAACATTTTCAGGAGTCTTGTCAGGCCAGAGGCTGTCAAGTTACTCTAGAAGAAAACAAAGGGTATGCCTGTATGCTGCTAAATAAGAGGAGCGACAAGCCAGTTTCAGCAATGGAGCCATGATTCTCCTCCTGCTTAACTGTTGGCTCATTCCTGGGCTATTTGTTTCCAGCAGGCTCCAGACAGAAACAGCCTTAAGCACTGAGACTTGGCTGAAAATTGACTCTAATTTAGCAGTGTAGGCACAGCCAGAGAGTCTAAATATGAAATAAAGTGGTGCTGCTAACGAATGGTACTGCATGCATCATCATTCCACCTGCCTCAGGTAGGTGCAATCCCTTAACTGATCCTTTACGAAATAACTGCATTGGTCTTCTGAGCAACCAGCAAGAAAGGGCAGTATCAGCCTTTTAATCCATATCATCCCTGCTGCTATGGAACCTGATAATGGATCTCTGCTGTGATTAATGGAGATTTGAACTGAACCTTTTTGGAGTTGTGACTGTGGATGATAAAAGGAACTCCTCAGATGATCATAATCAAGATATTGTTTGTGTGCAAATACAAGTTGAGTATTCAGCTTGTGTTTTCTCCTTTCATTTTTATACAGAGGTTGCTCACTTATCATGTCCCTCTTTTTCCCATTTTGCTGCACTAACGAGTTTTTAATGCAAAGGAAAAGTGATTATAAGCAGTGAAGCAAAGACAGCTTTATAGAGCAAGACTGAGGAATTGAAGACATAGATCAGAGCTATCCACCAGCCTAAGATAAAAAAGAAGTTCATGAAAACAGAGACATATAGATAACTTTGATTTCATTATCATTAGACAAGAAAGGACAAAAAATGGAATAGCTATAAAGCTGTTCATACCTAGTTAGTTGCCTATATTAATAAAAGACTATGCAGAAAGCATTAAAGTTATAACACAAAACAGGAAAATATCCTGGGATAAAACCAGGATAAAACAGGAAAATATAGGAAACTTTCTGTTCATATCTGTTCTTGGTGTCATGTAATGTGATTACCAGATTAAAGTATTTGTATTTTATTCATTGATGCTGTGTTTGCATTTCATTGCTAAGCATGGGTTATTTGTTTGGATCTTTCTCCCTTTCTCTCTTTCCTTTTGAACACAAGTTCTGGGGATTGTATTTCTATTTTTGATTTAATGTCTATCAAATCTTGAATTATACACAAGTTAAATAGTTTTGTTAGCTTTTACAGGAAGCTTTTGTTTGGAAGATATATGTACCTAGTTATAATATTCACAACAAAAGTACCTAATTACATTTGAGAGGTGATTGACTAGAAAAAGAGTGATTTGTATATAGTATTTTCTGATTGCAGCTAGAAAGCTAATGTAGAAGAATTAACAGTTAAGAGCAGAGAGGAGCACTAAATGTTGTTGTTCTGAAAAATAACAAAATTGTTCCTCCAAGATTAGGTCAATCCTAATGCTTCATCTCATTTTTGTTCTTACAAGAAAAATATTTTTTGTTAAGCATAAATTAAGGAAAACACTAGAGCACAACTATTTTCCAGGAAATACCCTAACATCACAAAAACTATAAAACAGTGTGATTTATGGGCAACATCTTTTATTTTTGACTAATAATTACTGTGCAGTTTAATTACAATGTTGTCAGCTTTTGTAGCTTTCTCAGATGCAGCACTCTACCCATTTAAGAAATTAGGAAACTTAGAAAGGGATATTAAGTGGGTTGCCTACAGGGACAGAAAAAATCCATGTTAGAGTGGAACAAGGTTTCAGAATGCTGCTTAAATCAGTATCACATCTTCATTGGATAGATTTCTTGTCCAGTGCAATCCATCTTAGTGCTCTAGATTTTGTAGTTTAATTTATTTTGACGCTGAAACGCAGCATAAGAATTGCATTAACATTCTGTGCCTTTCTGATATTCAGCTGTCTATTGCAAAGTTCCTCAGTTGTGTTCTTGCCCTAGGTTAATATAGTAAACTAGATATATTTCAGTATATGTATCAGCGAGTGATTTTTACATAAGTACCACAAATTTCCTGTTTGGTTTTGTATTGCAAAATAAATTGGAGTTTGGAAGGTAATGAATAATTAATCCCTCTTCCACTTATGAGAATAATTTTTAGGAACACGTCTTCTGTTTTTGATATGCAAACTATTTCCTGAGAAACTATTTAAATATTTGCATAAAGTCCACAAACATGCTGTATCAAATGTCACTCATATTATGTAAGTGACTTAGTTATCCATTATCTCTGTGCATTACTTACTGACTTTTACTGTTTTCAAGTTTGTAGACTTGATTACATGCCATTCAAGACACAGGGAGGCCAAGTCTATAATTTAGACCATCTAACCAGTATGTTGAAAAATGTGTTTCAGTAAACTGACCATACTTAAATACCCATACAATATCACTACCAAATTACCTTCTGTGTGCATTTAAGTGATTTTCTGATTTTATTTTCTTTAGGTCAATGGAACGGAAATTGAATATGAATTTGAAGAAATTACATTGGAAAGGGTAGGTGTAATTTATTCTTCTCTTATAGGAAAAAGTAATCTGTAATAAAAATAATGCAATTACTTATGAAATTAAAAGCAATTAAGAATAAAATATTTTCCATTTTGAATAAAGATGTCCACTTTTTTTTTCTAAACTGTGAAAAAGTGAACGATACAACAGGATAAGCTTGTCATGTTTTTAAGATGTTTCAGGTGTAGCTAATTACAGACCAGTGTCCAGAATGCTTTTCTTCCTCATAACTATGTCAGTGCTCGACTAGGTATTTCATCATTGGGAAGAGCCCATGTAATGTGGTAACTCGCTTTTTAGACTGTGACCTGGAATTGTAGGAGCTTTTCTCTTTTAAATTCCTTGATTTCCTTGCATGATAATAGAGGATGTGTAGTCTTAAGTTATAAAATAAAAATGGAAGTAGTGTTTTTAATGTTCTAGTGACAAAAGCTGCAGACCATGTCTACATGTAAAGGATATTTTTATATCCTTTACAAAGACAAGTCTGAGTTACGTGAGGTATAAGCAGGACTCACAGTAAAGGCTTTGTTAGTAGCGTGGTTTAAGTGTAGCACAAGAAAGAAATATATTTACAGATCACATTGCATCATATCTTCCTAGATTTGGTGTTTTTTCCTTGTCTTTTGGTTACATAACTGTTTTCTTTAGACTGCGGACTTTCTTTGCCATAACACCAAGACCAGATGGGCAGCATATTGTGTGAGCAAGAAAGTCTAAGCTTTGTCATGTATCATAGTGTTTACAAGGATTGTTAGTGGATGCAAGATTGTTATTGCTGAATGCCTTCAGTATTCTACCAACATGCTGGTAATACTAAATGTTATAATCTTGAAGCAAACACAGTTAGCCTTCTTCCTACATAAAATGTTCGAATGCAAAGCCAGATTTATCAAAATGTGACTGATGGCATATGAGCAAATGCCTGTAAGGTAGCAAACTACCATTAAATTAGATACTTAGATTATACAATTCATTGCACTTTTTCTGAATGTTATATTTTTAATTGTCCAGGATAATGAATTTCATAATCATTCAACTTATAGGGATACAAGCTTATATTCTCATTGATTTGCTCACTCAGGCAAATTACAAAAGAGCAATATATCTTTTTACCACAGCCACCTCATAACAGACAATGTATAAGGTTATAGGCACTTTTATCTACTGTCTTTCAAGTTATTTGCGCATCAGTAGTTATTCATTGGACTATAGTTTCCAAAGGTCACTGAACAGAACACATGCCTCCTGGGTGATATTTTGAAAACCGCTTCATTTTTAATAGATGTGTAACTTATCAGTGTACATGCTGCAAAACCAATGTGACTTGCATCTACTGTACCTGTCTGATGCACATAAATGGTTATTCATCATATAATACCACATAATATCAGTTAAATACTGATAAACAATGGCAGAAAAAGCTACAGATTTTAATGATTTCAGTTCTCCATTGCTCCATTCTCCATTGCTGAGTCTGTGGCTTCTGATTATTACTGCTTGAAATGTTCTGTCACATGTATCAGTGTTTTGTCTCAAAGGCAGGATACTGCGTCTGCTGGTTTTTGTGTGAGATATAAAACACAAGTGATTGCTTTTAAATAGCTGTCATTTATGTTAGACTAACAGCATTTTCAGAAGAAAGACATTCTCCATGTTGATTACCCATTTTCTTCCACAAAACTTTTTTTTTAGAAATTAGATGGAAAATCTCTCTGTATTTAAAAGCTGTAAAATGTTTTAAGGTTGTTCCGGATGAGAGAGAAAAATGTAGTTTTCCCATATCAAACAGTTGGTAATAAACTTTCCAATTTAGCCCAGTTATCCAAGTTATATAATTATGCATCCCAAAAATTATCCAATATTTTCTTCAATGACATTTATCCACATTTTGAAATAGTCAATATAATTTAATGGATTTTACAATGTAAAAGATAAAATGATTTATGGTATATTATGCCTTTTGCACTTTTTTCCACTTTCTTTTTTGTGGCATAATAAAAGGCAAGGCAGTAAGGGATTGACTATATAACAGCATCTCCCAATCTCCATAGACTAGCTAAAGACACCTTTAATTTAATTGTAGGAAGTCACATTCATCCACAGGTGACATGATTCTGTAGGATGTATTCCTGAAGAGAGCTACTTCCTTAGATATGATACTCAACGCAGAAAGAAAAAATGGCTCTATCCCTTGGGGTAACCATTATGTGATTGTTGGCAGAATGTGTCCCATGTGGAGCTGGGGAGCAGACCAGTGGGGTCTTGGAAATGCCAGGAGGAAACACCACTTAGGGGCCAAGGAGTTGAACGGAGTAAAGCTTGCTGAGTGTCATCAAGTTTCACAGAATCACAGAATCACAGAGAATCACAGAATCATCTAGGTTGGAAGAGACCTCCAAGATCACCTAGTCCAACTTCTGACCTAACACTGACAAGTCCTCCACTAAACCATAGCACTAAGCTCTAAATCTAAATGTCTTTTAAAGACCTCCAGGGATGATGACTCAGCCACTTCCCTGGGCAGCCTATTCCAATGCCTAACAACCCTTTCAGTAAAGAAGTTCTTCCTAATATCCAACCTAAACCTCCCCTGGCAGAACTTTAGCCCATTCCCCCTTGTCCTGTCACCAGGCATGTGGGAGAATAGACCAACCTCCACCTTGCTACAGCCTCCTTTAAGGTACCTAAGATCCAGTTGGTTTACCAAGAAATGACTGTGAGAATGCAGTGGGCTTGTGTAGAAAGATTTTGTATTTTTCTGTCTATGAAAAAAATGTTCAATTGTTTCTATTTAAAATGTTGTGTCCTAGTTTACAGTTTAACAAAACCTGGGGTTTTGAACTTAGAAGGCTTCAACAAGAGTTCACAAAGAGGATAAATTTGGGGCAGATTCACCCTAAAGCTGTGGTCAGTGCTGTTCCAAGAGTTAAGGACATTGCCAGCCCCTCATCCACTGACATATTTTTATTCTTTTGCTCTTCTTCAGCTGTACCAACCACTCATGAGATATTCTCACTAGTCCCTGTATCCACAAGGATCACTGTTAAATACGAGCTCACTTAGAGCTCTCGTGAGAGTCTACTTAGGTAACGCAATTACACAGTTAAGAGAATTCAAATTCACTTTTATTTTTTAAAAATGGCAGTTTTATTTCCTTCAACTACTTCAGAGAGCATGAGAGTTTCTCTGCCAACTTGCAGGCATAAAATGCAGATCCAGGTGTAGACTAAGACTTGGCAATTTGTAATAGGCTACGGTGCCCAAATGCACACTTAAGACAAAATTCCTTAAAATAAGCCATTACTTGGCTCTACCTTGAATATTAAAGGCACTGTAAAAAGGAAATTCTATGTAAAATGACATATTAGTGCAGTGGTGTTAGTATTCCATGACTGCATGACTTGAAAAATGTATCCAGTGCTATCAAGAGACTGATTTGCACTGGTAAATAAATCAGTGCTCAGTGTAAGAGAGAACTGAATAGAATGTGACAAAGCCTAGCTGACTTCTCTAAGCTAGAGGAAAGTTTTAATTGATTGACTCCTTATTAAAGCACATGCTGAAGAGGGAGTTTTCATAAAAGTTAATGGAACGTCAGCCAATATCAATAGTTACCTTAAAGAAGACCGAAGAGGTGAATTTTACACTATATTCAGTGTTGGTGTGGCCTCACCTTGAATATAGTGTGGAGTTCTGGCCTCCACAATATAAAAAGGATGTCAAGGTAATGGAAAGCATCCAGAGGAAGGCAAGAAATCTGGTAAAACGGCAGGAAGGCATGTGCTGCGAGGACAGGCTGAGGAGCCTTGGGGTGCCCAGTCAGGAGAGGCCCTCACTGCGCCCTGCAGCCCCCTGAGGAGGGAAGCGCCGAGGGAGGTGCCGCTCTCTGCTCCCTGGGACCGATGGCTGGACACATGGGGACGGCACAGAGCTGTGCCAGGGGAGGGTCAGCCTGAGCATGAGGGAAAATTCCTGTGCCGTGAGGGTGGTCAGACGCTGGGACAGGCTGCCTAGCGAGGTGGTTGGTGCCCCGTGCCTGTCAGTGTTCAGGAGGCATTTGGACAGTGCCCTCAGGAATGTGCCTTAGCTTTTGGTTAGCCCTGAAGGGGTCAGGCGGTTGGACTTGATGATCTCTGAGGGTCCCTTCCAACTAACTATTTGATTCAGTTCAATTCTATTATATTCAAAGAGTAGAGAAGACAGTGAGTCGCTTCATGTTTCATGTTGAATTCATGCCAAGTTCAGCATCTGAGTACAGATCTCAGTACTTCTTTGCTCATCTAACTTTGTCTATTCTTCAGATGTTAAGAGAAATAGGACATTTATGGTTAGTAAAGCTGTTTTCACCAAATCATTTGATGTTCCAACATTTATTTTTATTCTGTATCTGTATAGAAGTAAAAATATATAACTTTTTTGTGGGATAGACTGTTTAGAGAAACGAATTTATTTCAAGCCTGGGTTTTTATTTACTCGTTCCTTGGAACCCTTATAGGTAATTACTACTGTACTAGTAACTATGCTGTTTTCACCAGTCATTTCCTTGGTGAAAATGCAGTTCACAAAAGGATAAAGAGGTACCTTTCCCTGAATGTTAAAGAGCATTGGGAACTGGATTGTATTCAAATGACACAAGGAATTTAATTTGACTCAATGTCTTATTTTTATATCTGTTGCTCTTGTTTTGGTTGAGATCACTGTTTGCTTACATGTCTGGGAAATAAATTTTTCACTATTAGTCAGTAATGTATCTGCTTTCTGCTTTTTCTGAGGTCTTAGATATTGGTTGTTCCTGCAGCAGCGTGCTTTGACCTCTCAGGAATGATATTATAGGACAGTGCAGTACCAGGAAAAGCCCCTTTTATTTAGTTCAAAAACAACAGGCTGGAAGGGATTGGTCAAGAAAGGGCCCTAGGTGAAGATATTTTCAAAGTTTAAAAGCATAAGCCATATAAGTGTGCTTTTTGAGAACCTAGAGTGCATGAATCAATACAAGACCATCAGCAACCCCAGTGGAGTGGTCTGACATCTTCCAACAGGAGAAAGTAAATCTTTTAACATGAGTGTCCCTCAGGTGCCTGTAGAGCTCTTCCAAACACAGTGTTGCTCTCTGAGTGTTTGTTTTTGCAGAACTGTAATGTTTTCTTCCCTTCTGAGGTCTTTCTAACTGGGTGCCCTTATTGCATTTTTTCTTTACTAGGGCCTGTCTGCTTCCTGATAGTGAGTGGTAGTTATTCTTCTAGCACTCAAACTGAAATCAATTATCATTCAAATGCAAAATCCTTCTTATTGACCAGTTTATATCAGGTTTATAGTAGAATAGTGATCTATGAATATTGAATACGATAAAACTCTCCCATGGGATTTTTTTCCTGAAAGTGGCCAGCACATTCTGCCTACAAGAAAAGGCAGAAGTATCTATGTATGAAGCTGTAGGAAACCAACAGAAAAGCAGTGTATTTCTCTCTCTGTAAAATAATGTTCTGCAAAATGAAAAAAAAATAAGAAAGTTCCTTGAAAATACATGTTTAGTGCATGCAAACATTTTGTGGGAAGTTCTCTTATGCTTTCTAGCTCCAATTATATCTCAGTTATGAGATACAGAAGATTATGCTCCTGATAACTGGTTGCACCAGTGGCTGTTGTTCACTTTCAGAGATGTCTTTGGACATTGGAAAGGGCAGGCTTTCTGGCTGGTTGACGCAATGGTTTAGGCAAGGTCTGTCTTCTCCTTTCGTCTCTTATGCCTTATTAGATTTTGTTTGACCTTAGGTTGCGCAGGAGCAAGCTGATGAAAAGAGATAAAGGAACCTGGTGTACAGTCCTGCTAATGTGACACAGAAATACCAGGTCAACATTTTCCAAGGCAACTACAGAATTTGGTTGCTTCAGTTTAATGACCTAAATTAAGATTCCTTGGAACAGCCTGATTTTTTTGTAACATTACTCACCCAGAGCATGTGACTTTCTGTCACCTCAAAGCAGCCCTAATTTGGCACCCAAAATATAATTATTCACTGGAAAACTTTGTTCTTTGTTCTTGTTCTGTCAGAGTCATTATGCTGAAACTATTCTGGTTGTAGAGCTGTGCATGTCGTACGGGGGCCTGTTCCACCTGTGCTCAACAGAGGTACAAGGTGTGCCAGTCTGGTATATTCATGGAAAGGCAGAAAAAAAAGGAGGGAGGAATGGGGGGGGTGGGGGTGGGGGTGCAGGCTTTACATTTGGAGGGACAGAAGTTGCTGCCCAGTGGTGTTAGCTGTCCTTCTCCACATTGGGTATCTGAAACTGGAAACTACAAAACCCCACCTTACTGCCTTACTGAAGACTATTGGCTGGGAAAGTGAAGTAACAGCTTTTGATGTTATATATTTGATATCCCTCTTAGGTGTACAAAATATGTTTTATTTATTGCACCTCTACATGTTGGGAGTGTGGTGAAGTGGAATAGGTGAGTTGTCCCAGTTTTCCCCAAAGCAGTGACAGGACTGGGAGGACTAATCTGTCCTATCCAGATAGGGACAATGGACTGATTCAGAATATGTGCTGCCAGAATAATTGGAGTTATCCAAGCCAAGGGCTAAAAAAGCATGTGGCTTTCCATGGAGTCTGTGTTTACAAGCAAGATTTGTCCTATATTTCATCATTGCTACAGTTGCTTAAAGCGTGCATCCTTTCCCGGCTGGAGAGTGGGAGCACTTCTCATCCCGATACTCAGAAAAGCCGCTAAACAGGGAGATGCCTCCTAAAAGCCTCCTAAACAGGGAGATGAAGGAGGGGAAGAGGATGTAAGTGACAAAGGAAAACATTTTAATGGCTACTGTTTATAGCTACACTGTGATTAGGAAAAGAAGCTGAAATAATACTATACATTTAGCTCCCTCTGTGTGCCTATCAAATGTATTCATATTTTCACATTCTTACCTTCAAATCTTGCATTTAAGTCTAGATGTCTGAAACACATTGCATGGATGCTAGCTCAGTTAAATCAGAATAATGTATTTCCTTGGATTTATCACTACATTGAAGCAGCGTGCCATTTAGACTCCTCTGAGGGCATTTTCTCAGTGAAGGATGTCTCCCATGCATGTGTAATAGCTTTATATTTCAGGTAGAAGAAAATATAGTTTGGAATTACATTTGATGGTTTAAGCTTTCCAAGGCAAAGAATATTTTTATTACTATGCATTAGACTTTTATGCATTTGTGTATTTATTTTTAAGGTCTATATATTCACTATTCTTAGTAATTTGTGTAGTGGCTTCTGTTTTTTTTTTTAGGTGAGGGGCTCACTATTTGTTTCAATAGGTCTGTAGGTCCAGTTTAAACCCTGGAGGGGTATTTATAGTTTGAATTAACATGGGAAAGTTTATCAGAGTTTTTCTGTTGTGTGAGAAATTTTAAATTACTGAATATACTGTTGTGAAAGCTCAATGTGGTATTTTAGCATTTTCAAAATAATTTGGAGCTTTGACTGCTGCTCAAACAGGAAAAGAAAATTGGATATTTTGATGTATTTTTTCTAATTTAATAAGAGTCACTCAACACACTGATCCTTTTCCCTCTCATAGGAGTATAAGAAATGTCATTTTCCAATATACTGAATCACAAGAAGGGAATTTGTTCAGGGAGAGCATGTCAGTAGAATAGATACTAGAAAGAAGGCACTAACGCAATACTAGAAAGTATTGTGAAAACAATAGAGAAGAATTAAAAATCAACTACAGGAAAACAAATAATAGTAACGATGTATATTAAAAATGAAGAAAATTTGAAAGGGTAAACAGCTGTTATTTAAAAGTTTAAAAGCCGCCTATGTGAGTACAGGGAAAAAAATATATATCTGTGCTTATCTTTACTTGACAGTTATCCCTTCAACTTTACCAAGATCACTGAGACCTTAAGTTATCTATTATGTGAAAAGTTCTTTCATGCAAGTCAGAGCTGCCCAGAGGCAGTGGTCTGCTGCTGTTTCTTTTAAATTATTATATTGACATTTTATTTTTCATAGAATTACAGAATGGTTTGGGTTGGAAGGGACCTTAAAGCCCATCTAGTTCCAACTCCCTGCCATGGGCAGGGACACCTCCCACCAGACCAGGTTGCTCAAAGTCCCATCCAGCCTGGCCTTGAACACTCCCAGGGTTGGGGCATCCACACCTTCTCTGGGCAACCTCTCCCAGTGCCTCACCACCCTCTGAGTGAAGAATTTCTTCCAAATGTCTAATCTAAACCTACCGTCTCACCTACCTGGACTCACTGTAATACTTCCATGTCCTCCTTGCTCTGGAGCCCCAGAGCTGAATGCAGGGCTCCAGGTGGGGTCTCATGAGAGCAGAGTAGAGAGGGACAATCCTCTCCCTCACCCATCTGGCTACGCTTTCAGGTACTATCACTCATTTCGTGCCTTTTTTCACTTCCTAACTTGCTTCCTCTCACTAGATCATTTGCAGCAAGTAACTCTGCTGGTTTTACTATTATTATTATTTACAACTTCACCTGAAAATTCGATTTACTTTAGATGTAGCTCTCTAGCATGTGGTCTTTCAGCTTATTTACTGTATTATCTTTAACTGATGAAGTCCAAGGCCAGCTTTATATCACTCCTGTTTGGTGTTTGGAAGGTGAGCATCTAATCCAGGCTGGTTGTGAGACTGCCTTTATAGTGTAAAGAGAGCGGTAAGCATCACAGGGTGTCTTGTCCCATCACTCTGCAGGTGCAGATCACACATGGGCTTATTTTACAGCTTTTACAGGGGCTAGTTTAGAGAGTTAAGTTTTAAAGAGTTACACTTGCAGAACTAAACTTACAGAATATTGCAGTTGCTGAATTGAATAGTTAAGGGTGCAGGAGATAACGTCGGTCTAATGAAAAAAAGTTTAGCACTGTGAAATAGGACAGGCTTTTGGAGCTGTATGTCCTAGCCCTCTGGGCTGATGCAGGAAAGCAGACCTTTTCCTTGCACTTAGCATTTCAGCTGTTAATAGGCAATAATATAGCCTAGAAATTTTGTGGGAATAAGTCCCTTATTGATTTGAGAGCTTAGCTCAGATTTAGGGGTGTTATAAGAGCTTGGATAACATCCCAATTTTCACAAACTGCAAACAAATGTATTTTGCTCTGCACAGTTCTGCTTTTCCAAATTGACATAAAAAGTCTATTAGTAGAAAACCTAAATGTATCACCCAAGCAAACCTGAAATGTTCCATCCTGCGATACTTCAAATCAATCAGCTCTAGTCAGTAATGAGCAAAGCTGCAAATGTGAATGTAGGCTACGTACTTCAAAGAAGACTTACTGTTTCTGAATAAAAGCTGCTGGAACACTAATATGAGAGTGTGTGTACGCTAAGAGTGACGTGTCTGAGATGCTGACTATTCTGGAAAAGTATGTAGGAATCATTTTGGAGAAAGACTAAGAAAGCAGTGCAAGAAGAAATGACAAACTAAAGAGCTACAAAGCAGTGGTTCAACTCAGTTTTCACTTAGTTTTGCAATTGGCACTGGCAAATAATATGTAGATTTAAAATAATATGTACATTTAAAGAAATGAGAAAGAAGAACCTCAATTTACTGGTAGAAATTGAATTATTCTGGAAATGATAGTAATCATCGTGCAGCAAAGATGGTCATTTTCGAGGCAGGACTTTTTAAAAGGCATCTTTGATGTGCTGGATTTGTCTCTTCAGAAAAAGCAATGTTTTCCATTGCAGAAAATTGCCTTTCATTTTTGTTATTAATTTAAAATCAATTGTAATGCATAAATTAGGGCCACTCAACCTTGAGGAATCAGTATGCCACTTTGGTAGTGAATGGCATTGCAGAGATGGAGAGAAATGGAAAAAAAAGGGGAGATGGAAAAAAAAAGGAGGAAATAATTCACTGTTTTACCCAGCCTGGATTCCACAACTTCATTGCTATGCATCGTAACATAGTAATAGCATATCACAATAAAAATGCCTAATTTCCTGTTTGTATGCAGCATTGCAGATATTTTCTCTTCTTATGCAGTTATATTTGAAGCAGTCAGAAGATCATTTCTCTTCATCTTATAACTACCATACAGCTTCTCTCTTTGATACTGTGAAGGGGAAAAAAAAAAAGAAAACTCTTTCTTGTCAAAACAGGGGCAAGGTCTGATCTGATATACTTTTTTGCAAAGTAATTTTGAAGGAGCAACGGCCCCTTTTATAGCACTTAGAAGCTCTTTGGAAAGAGATGATGTAGACCATTTCCTCTCAGATTTTTTCCCGGTTTAAAATTGCAACTAAAAGTCAAATGGCTAAGGTAACTTAGCTGAAGGTATGCTGAAGTAGTCGAAAAACAATTGTATGCTGCTTACGCATGTTTTATATTACAAGGTGCTGCTTTATACTAAGAATGTGACCTAGCTGGTGAGTCTCAAGCATGGCTTGAAAGTCACCTTATGCAGCTTAATGCGATATATGAATTCTGACTGAATTCTATGAATAATTTATTTTTTGAAGTGTTTTTTAATTTTGTCGAGTTTAACTGATTGCACTCAGAGCACAGTACACACATCGTATACCTCACCTGCCAAGCAGAAGTGAGGCTTTGTTAGCATACTTTGACTGTGAAAGTTTAGTTGATAGATTGCAATTAACGGGAATTAAACTATATAGGGAAAAAAATGTGCTAAAATAAATTATAAGCCCGACACTATCATTTTTACCAATGGTAAATAGTGCTTCAGAGTGCAAATATTTCTCTTAACTGTGATGATGAAGATAATGTGCCTAGGGTTTTTATCATATTTCATGGTAGGGAAACTTGAGGAACAGAAAAGCAGGCCAGCTGTAAAAGTAGCAAGAAAATATATGCATCCTAAACTGTAATATAGTTACCCATTTAGTGAAGTACACTTTGAAGAGTACACAGTGAGAAGTGCCTATTTCACTGATATCAAGGGTCTTACTAATAGTGCAAAATTTACAGAAGTTTAGGAATAGCTAGAAAGAAGATTGCAATTTTATACCTTTGAAAAGTCCTTTGAATGTTTAAAAATGCTGAAATATATGCACTATCCACTTGCCTATCCACTATTTATTTAGAAACGAGAAATGTAATATTTAGATAATTTAAAATTACTTATACAAAATATTGGTAAATGTAGTTCTAAGGTAAATTTAGATACTTGAGAAATAGATACATTTATTATATTTCCAAAGCAAAAATAGTGCTGCATTGCACAGTGAGGTACTTGTACATGTTTTTGTCAATAAACACATACAGTAATTAAAATACCGAACATTGAAAAAATATTTTGATTTTTGGAATAGAATCATAGAACAGTTTGGGATGGAAGGGGCCTTAAAGCCCACCCAGTTCCAATCCCCTGCCATGGGCATGGACACCTCCCACCAGCCCAGGTTGCTCAAAGCCCCATCCAGCCTGGCCTTGAACACCTCCAGGGATGGGGCATCCACAGCTTCTCTGGGCAACCTGTGCCAGTGTATCACCACCCTCTGAGTGAAGAATTTCTACTGAAAATCTAATCTAAATCTACCTGTTAAACAAACAGAAATGCTGTACCTACGGAGCTTACATTTTAGCAAATATGCTTAGAGATTTCATATTAAGCTTTCTCATGGGAAAGCTAGAGCTCTATAGTTATAATTCAAATGGTGGGGGGGATGTCCCTTTCTGAGGGAAAGCTTAGAAAAGGAGTATGACACTCCTAGGTGTATTCATTATAATTGGGCTGAGGGAGAAATGAGTTGAGTCATAAGTGTATGTATAGACCTACAGTGAAAAGGAATTGTATCAGCTTAAAGCTATAAAGTCAGAAGTAACAAAAGCCATTAAAAATCAATGTCTTCCCTGATTTTCTGCCTCCAAACAATGCCATTACTCATCTCTCCCAGCAGCAGAGAAATATCTGTCTAAAAGGGCTGAAGAAAACCATGATCTTCCTGAAACTTCAATGCTAGTTTAAATGGGTGGAAAGAGATCAGATAAATCAAAATGTATTGAGGACTTCGAGTCTAATGTAATTCTAATGGATAAAGCTCAAAACTATCATTAGTTATGTGAATGAGATAGAGCCTTGATATTCTTATCTGATTTCTAAGGGAGCTGGTTGATCAGTGTCTGCATCTGTCATGCTGAGTTTTCTAAAGGTCTTTGAGTACTGAAGAAATTTCAGAGTATTGAAAGAGAATTAATGCTGTGGCAGTCCTTAAAAAGTGCAAATGGGATGGTGTGAGTCATCCTGCTTGCTGTCTGTGTAGGTCAGAATGAAAGGAGTGCTGGACTGTGCTGGGTGAAACACAGTCAAGTATTCTAAAAAGGCCAAATCTGAAGTCATACATCAAGAAAGGGAATGCAGTCTGTGTATGAAATGAAGCACCCCTGCTTGGAAAGCAATGAATTTGCAAAACGTCCTGGGCCTCCTTGGCCAGGCACCAGCCAGACACAAATTTTCAGTCCAGTGCTGTAGCCAAAGGTCTAGTGAAAACTGTAGATGCATAACTAAGGGCTGTGGGGTAGAACAGCTTTTGGGATGTGGAGTTCAGCAGGGTTTGGGACCTGATGTTTAAAACCTTTGGAATATTGTGCTCAATTCTGCTATTACTTGAAAAGGATACTGATATCTGATATCTTAGGAGAGGCTTGAGGGTTACTGACGGTTTGGAAAAGATAGTTTCTTAGTGAGAGGCATAGGGAGCTTCACGAATTTAGTTTCCTAGTGGGGAAAATTAAGGGGTGACTTGCTAACAAAAACATGAATTTACATGGGAAATAACCTTTAAGAGAATGCCCTTCATCCTACCTGTAAGGAGAGAACAGAAACTGATGTTTTTGTGTTGAATTTAGACAGGTTAAGACTGGACATAAAGATGCTAATAGATTAGCAATGGTGATTGAGGACTGGATGAAAGTTTTAGTAAAGGTAAAACGGTGTTACGCAGCAGGAAAGATAGCAGCTAAAAGGAAAAAAAAAAAAAAGCTTAATATGCATACTAAGAAATAGAGAATATTAATGAATGCAAAAAATATTGTCAAATGCAAACTAATCTGGTAAGAGGGCAAAACTGGACGTTTTGAGAAGGACAAGGGAGACAGCAGGATCTTGGTGGTAAGGTCGCGTTCAACCTCATTAGTATATATATGTGACTCATAGTTGAGGATGTAGCTTATTGTGGAGAGATCAGCAAGGCAGACTGTGTGCTCGTAGCGTCCTTCCTTTAATTTATGAAAAGCAGAAGACGTTACAGATAAGAAGGCATATGGTTTTGTTTGAAGAACGGAAGTTTTCTGGGAATGCAAGGAGATTGATGTGTGCTCAGTTTTCATAATAAGGGGGAAAAGTGCAAGACCCATCATGGCTTTTGTCCCCTTTTTGCAGTCATTGCTCTGCATAAAGAAGAGACACTGTGGAATTAAATGGTATTTTTCTCCAGAGATAATTTAAGTAGGTCCCACAGCCTATATTAGGCAGGAGTTCAAGGTAAATGATCCAACTGTGTCCTCTGTCTTAGATTAACTTTGAGGCATTGATTACCTACTTGGACATAATTAAAAAGGTGACATTTTTGAAAGCTGTATTTGTTAAATGAAATATTTTTATCGCACTGTTCTGAGGACCAGGGTATTTCAGGTTACTACAACATAACAGATGTTGTTAAATGTTATTTTAATGGTGACCAGAGTCAGAAGAGATCAACCCCCCAAATTCTCCATGTTTACCAGATGATATATCAGAGTGCCTTAATTGGAAATCAGTCTTCCATAAATGGAGACTGAACTCCATATGGCCAAAGTAATTTTTGTAGGATTTTTGAAACCTACAGGATAGATAGTCTTGAGCTTTTTCGTGTTTGCTTATAATATAGTGGAGGAAGAAAGGAGAAAACCTCAACAAGAGTAAAATAAAAAGTAATGTATTTGTGAAAAATACATGCTCACTGACGACAATTGCCAAGAAGAAGCACACATGGAATAAACATTATTTTAGAATAGTAATATATGTTAGACAAAAGCAGCCTACCTGAAGTGGAAATAAAAGCAATAACAGCTGTTATGGGACACAAATGTATGCTTTGGAAATTGTCAGATTTTCATTCCTGTTATATTATCTCTTATGCTTGACAAACATTTTGCTTGTACTGTATTTTCTTAGGTAAATCTACTCTCTAGATACTATGGCTAACTAGCAAATGTGATTTATAGATACAGGAGCTCCTTAGGAGAAGTGATTTGTGCAACCCCCTTTTTATGGTTCACTGGAAAAGAGAGTGTACATATGAAAAATGCACAAGTCAAAGTGAGTAATGAAACACAGTGCAGCAACCAAGCTGGATCCTGGAGGCGAGCTGCTCTAAAGGGATTGCGACCACATTAACTATTTCTGAAACATATGCAACTGTACACTGACAGGACTCTACTAGGGTGCTAAATAGAGTCTATATACTCCAGCGTACCCCCTGGAGTCAATGTTAGATTGAGGTTCTTTGCCTAGCAGTGCATTCAAACTATGTTCAAAAAAGCACAGAAAAGCCCTAGTGGTAAGGTGTACAGTGTAAAACTCAGTCATGAAGAGGATGATAGGAGCTGGAAAATGGTGGAGTAAAAAAAAAGCACCAAACTGGGTGGGTTAGTTACAGGTGAATTTTAAACTAAATAGAGTTCTGCAGCTTACAAGAGAGAAAGGTGTTCTTAAAAATAGCAAATCAACATTTTTTTAAAGTTTAAGTTGAATTTGGAACCAAAACTGTAAATGTTATTATAATTTCTATCAAAATTCTTATGGTCTCAAATCCTATTTCCTTCTTGAAAATTTAGAACAAAATAGTGTGTAAACAGGAATACCATGGAAAATGCCATCAAAAAGCAAACGTGATATTTTTCTATATTCTTCCATTTATCAGGGTGGGGGGAGTGGGGAGGTGGTTTCGGGGTGGTTGTTTTTATTGCTGGGTTTTTCTTGTATGCTTGATTTTGTTTTCTTTTGGCAGCATCTTATCAAAGCCCTAGCTTTCACAGGTCTTTAAAATCTGTTGATAATTGTTTTCTTTCCCTGTAATTGTATTATAGAAGTTATAATGTAGGAATTGGCTAGATACATAATTTAAAGAACATGTAAAGAGCAAAGTTATGCATCCTTGAAGATACCTGCTAAATTGGTTCTTAGGATTAGTGTGTGTTATTTTCTCAATTAGGTTTAAAAAAAAAAAAAACTCCAGAGAATCTGCTTATCCCGTACGTGCTTGCCTTCTAAATAACTCTCAAAGCCACAGAAGCAGAAACAGCTGTTAATTTCTTTAACAAAACATAGTGGTAGTGGTAAGGGTCATAGTAGGATACAAAGAATCTCAAGGCTTTGCCTTAGAGGATGATACTTATGTGGGCAAGATATTTAACAGATCCCTCAATAAAGGCAGGGATTCAATCAGATAGTATAGTATTGCATCTACCTTCTCCACATTTGTGAGGAAGGGAGCTGCCACCATTTTTATGTGGTATTTGTGGCTCAGATTCATAAAGGGACCTAGATGGCCAAAACAGCCACATAGATGAAATGCAGGCTTCTAACTCTGAAAAAGTGCCTAGCAATTCAGGTACTACAGGGTCATTTCAGAATGTCATTGATGCCGATGACCCTAATTTCACTCTTGTGCTTCCTGGAAGGGCTGTTTCTCATAGATCACCACTTGTCGTTCACCTGGTGTCGTATGAGATTAATGAACTTGATGTCTCTGGATTTGAATGACTTAAGAACCTTGAGTTCCCAGAGACACTCTGAACCTCCTCATTCAGTAAGGAGGGAACTAAAGACATGTACTAACTTTCTTTCTGTTCATACCCCACCATTCAGGTGGAGGCATAGTAATTAAGATCTCCTTAACCTGGGTAGCTATGAATGAAGTTTCTATTTCCTAAAAAGGCACTTTAGTCCTGATCGTTCGCATCCATATAATATGGAGATTCTTGAGTCTTCCTTTCAAAGGAGCAAGAGGAAAGAAAACTCCTGAGGAGTCAAGAATTCATGGTCATCAGGGTCAGGAAGGCAATAGATTAAATGGAAGATGTTTCCGTAGCCCAAGGATTTGAATCTTTCCCAAGGAGTCTGGAAATTGTTTTAAGGGTCTACTAGTGCCTTTTTAAATTAAAAAATAAAAATAAAAAAATCTGGTCTAAAGTTTAGAGATAACATTCTATAGGCAATTAGGGGAAATCATCATATGCCCTTTTCCTTATGGCAAATTTCAACTTATTATCATGCTGCTGTGACAAGCAAATCTGGAAAGTTCCTAAAGTATGTTGAATATAACTTCTGTAACAAGTACTGTGTGAGCCAACTCAGAAAGGTGCCCTCTTAGACTTATTTTTTGAGAATAGGGAAGGCCTTGTGACAGTAGGTGGCTGTCTTGGCCAGAGTGATCATGAAATGGTTGAGTTCAAAAGTTCTAGTGTAAGGATAAAAATGGTCAGCAGAGTTGCCACCCTGGGTTTTAGAAGAGCAAACTTTAAGCTTCTCAGGGAACTACTTAGCAGTGTCCCTGGGAATCTGCTCTAGAGCGTTTAGGGGTCCGTGAGATCTGGTCACTTTTCAAGAACCTGGACTTTTAAAAGCCCAGGATCTGGCAGTGCCCCTGTGCCACAAATCGAGAAGCAAGGCAGAAAACCAGCCTTGCTGAACAGGGAACTCCTTCTGGAACTAGAGCAGAAAAGGAAAATACATGACCTCTGGAAGCAAGGTCTGGCTTCACAAGGCAAGTAGAGCTGCAGTTTGCAGCTGCAGGGAGAAAACAAGAAAAGCCAAAGCTCAACTTGAGTGTCACTCTGACACTGTGGGGTCAGACAACAAAAAAGGGCTTTTTCAAATATGTCAACAGCAAGAGGCTGGACTGATACTTGAGGCAGATGGTCACCTAACAAGTAAGCAAGAGGAAAAGGCAGAGGCATTTAATGCCTTTTTTTTCCTCAGTTTTTAATAATAATGACAGATCTGGAACTACCTGCTACTCAAAAGTTGGAAGACCATGACCGATGGTGTAGTGACTTTCCATCTGTGGTCGCTGAAATTGTAAGGGACCAATTGTATCAGCTGAACGTTCATAAGTCCAGTATACTGAAGGAATCAGCAGACATTATAGCTGGACCTCTCTCAATAATTTACCAAAGGTCTTGGGAGTCTGGGAAGGTTCCTGCTGACTAGAAGCTAGCCAATGCTATACCTGTCTACAAAAAGGGTATGAAGGGAGACCCAGGAAACTACAGAGCTGTTAGTCTAACCTCAAATGCCTAGAAAAGTTATGAAGATTGTCCTGGGGGATATTGAAAGGCATTTAAAGAACAAAGCTGCTATCAGGCATAGTCGACATGGATTCATGAAGGGAAAGACCTGTTTCAATAATTTGATCTCATTCTAATATAAGGTCACCTGGTTGGTGGATGAAAGGAAGCAGTAGACATAATATTTCTGCATTTTCAGTAAGGCCTTTGTTAGTGTACCTCACGGTAACCTTCTGGACAAATTGTCCAACTGTGAGATGAACAGGTTCATGTTACACTAGGTGATGAACTGGCTTGAAGGTAGAGCTCAAAGGCTTGTAGTGAATGCCAGATGCAGGTACATCTGGCTGGCAGACAGTCACCAGCAGTGTTCCCCAGGGCTCAATTCTAGGGTCAGTCCTGTTCAACATTTTTTATCAATGATCTGGATGCATCCTTAGCAAGTTTTCTGAAAACACTGAAGTGAGAGATGCTGTTGACACCCTGTAGTGATGAGAGGCTTTGCAGGGCGATCTAGTTATCTTGCAGCATTGGACAATCTCCAGGAGATTGAAGTTCAACAAAGGAAAATGCTGGGTACTTAGCCTGGGATGGAGCAATGCTGGACACAGGAACAAACTGGGAGACAAGTGGCTGGAGAGCAGCTCAGCAGAAAGGGATTTCGAGGTGCTGGTGACAGCAGGCTCAGCATGAACCAGCAGCATGCCCTGGCAGCCAGGGGGAAAACTGCATTTTGGGGTGCATTGAACACAGCACAGCCAGCCGGTCAAAAGAGGTGATTCTCCTCCTGAAGGTGGTTTAGCATTCAGCTAAAGGTGATTAGTGCTTGTATGGCCTCACCTTGAATATTGTCCAGTCTGGAGCAGAGGAGTCTGTGAGGCGGCCTCACTGCCCTGCAGCTCCCTGAGGAGGGAAGCGCTGAGGGAGGTGCTGCTCTCTGCTCCCTGGGACCGATGGCCGGACGCACGGGGATGGCATGGAGCTGGGCCAGGGGAGGGTCAGCCTGGGCATGACAGAAAATTCCTGTGCCGTGAGGGTAGTCAGAAGATGGGACAGGCTTCCTAGCGAGGTAGTTGGTGCCCCGTGCCTGTCAGTGTTCAGGAGGCATTTGGACAGTGCCCTCAGGAATGTGCCTTAGCTTTTGGTTAGCCCTGAAGGGGTCAGGCGGTTGGACTTGGTGTTCCATTTTTTCTCTTCTCTCTTCTCTTCTCTTCTCTTCTCTTCTCTTCTCTTCTCTTCTCTTCTCTTCTCTTCTCTTCTCTTCTCTTCTCTTCTCTTCTCTTCTCTTCTCTTCTCTTCTCTTCTCTTCTCTTCTCTTCTCTTCTCTTCTCTTCTCTTCTCTTCTCTTCTCTTCTCTTCTCTTCTCTTCTCTTCTCTTCTCTTCTCTTCTCTTCTCTTCTCTTCTCTTCTCTTCTCTTCTCTTCTCTTCTCTTCTCTTCTCTTCTCTTCTCTTCTCTTCTCTTCTCTTCTCTTCTCTTCTCTTCTCTTCTCTCTGCTGTGCTGCTGATCTAACTGGGTGGATCTCAGGTCTCATTCTAGTTTTGTCTCCAAAGGATTATCTTTTATTGAAGTGCTTTTTCGTTGTTGTTGTTGTTGTTGTTGTTGTTGTTGTTGTTGTTTATTTGTTTTGTTTTGGTTGTTGTTTGTTTTTGCACTCCAAAGATTTGCTAGCATTGTCATTCAGGATACTGTTAGTGATGCTTCATTTACTGACTCGTGGGTTGATGCAGAGTAAGGAATATGGTTTTGTTTTCTCTTCTAAACGAGAACCCTCATTTGCATCATTGCTAGGATACAGTAGTATCAGCTGAAGAACTCTTGCTAGAAATTTTAACAGATGGTTTTAAGTCTTTCTTTTTGACATTTCTAACCTGAACACATCTGGGACACTGTGTTAAGATTCATTTTCAGACTTTTTTGGCAGTATCCAAAGCACTTTAGGGAAATTATCTGAGTTGTTGGAAACAATTGCATTGATCAGAACAACTGATCCAACCCCCTTCTGTAACAGCAAGGCCTTTAAAAAGTGCACTGCAAAGCTTTTCAGGGGTTTGAAGGTCACAATGTTTGCATTACAGAAAATGGGGTATGCTTCAAAACAAAAGTGCTGCAAGGAAAGTATATATAAGAGTTCTCTTTGGACGTAAGAATGGGCAGCATATCCCCATCATGCAACATCTGGGATTTCTGACATTTATACTTTGGAAAAAGCAGTCATTAGGCATTTGTCATTTAATTGATTGGTGGCAAGAATGATGTCAACATCAATTTGAAGAGACTGCTGCAGAAAACGGGAGCTGATTTACAAGTTTTTCCTGTTGTGTTGGAGTGAACATCTCTTTACTGCAAAGCAGAGTCTGAATCCGTTGCTCTGCTGCTGGGAAGTTTCAAGGCATTAGACACAGGCAAGGCAGTGAAAAAGTAAGTGATCCCTAAATCATTTTGTTATTAGAGTAGTAAATTGTTTGAGAAAATAGTTCATTGTTCTGGAGACACTGAGAAAATAGACATTAACCTAGTGAATAATTTAAAGCAGTATGCAAACTTAAATGTACAGAGGAGCCATTCTTTCTAATTATTACTTTCTAATGTCAGAAGGCATGGGCAAGTGCCTGTAAAATTTCTTGCCTTTTTTTTTATTAGTATTATTTATTTTCCATTTATTTTCTTTCTCCTTCCTTTTATCTTTGTAATGTATCACTTAAATAGTAAAGCACTTAGCAATAAAGTTTCCTTGAAAAAAGCCTACTGAAGCAGCAGTACTGTTTAGAATGGCATTTAATAGCACTTTTACTAAACTTGCAAACTGACCAAATTCTAGCAATTATTTTTGTTATTGTATTTATGCTAACCAGTGTCCTCTGATATTCACAGGAGAGAAGAGTAGATGTGCTGCTGTTTGCTTGATCATATAGTAGTGTGTGGCCATTTATCAAACTTAAAGAAAGCAAGCTATAAAGTGAAAATATTACGAAGAGAAGCTAGAGAAGGGGCAACATCCTATACTTTTTGACTTACAGAGGCAGTGAAGAAGAGGAATGCTATTATAACTGATGATAAACAAAATGCAGAAAAGGAAAAAGGAAAAAGCACCCACCAGAAATTCTAAGGAATAGGCAGAGAATTGAAATCAGACCATCAAAGAAAACAACAGATGGCATGTTCATCTTGCTTTAGGCATGCACTTATAAACTGATCCAAAGCCTCATGAAGTCAATAGGAGGCTCTTTACAGTCGCTAATGGATTTTGGATCTGGCCCTAATGAAGAGGGTGATACAGGCTAATTGTCTTTCTTAGTCTGTTGATAGAGCTAATAGGTGTAGTTTCATATATACAAACAAGTAAAAAAGATTTTAAAAATTCTTAAGCCTAAATTCTGTAGGGTGGAGAGCTCACAGAAACCACAGCAGGCAGAGGCTTTGTTCTGTGCTAATTTCGTCTTCCAAACAACGAAATCATTATTATCAAATTTCATCTTTCTATCCAAATATAGTATAAATATTCAGTTGAATAATTTTGTACACATGCAGTTGGGAAAATGGACCATGAGGTTATTCAGATTTTATGCACTTGTCGTAGTCTGTTTCTGGTGTGTTACTGACTTTTAAAATATAGTCTAATATTGGTATAGTAATTATTTTCTCAGCTGTATCACCATGGCTATTCTTATTGATCTCCCTGTATTCTAGCTGAGTCTGGTTATGGTGTTTCCATTTTAGTAATTCTGGTTACTGAGAGAAATACTACTGGGGACTGTAGAATTACAGAGACTTAACTTCTTGATCTGGAGGACATGTAGTGCTAATAATAAGGTACCAGGTATCCCTGGATTGCACAGCCAATATATTTGTTTATCAAATGGTGACTGAAACAGAAAGAAATTGATTGATTTTAGATCTCAGTAATAAAGATCTCACAGAAGACCTGATTTTAGCAAAGCACCTAGGACCAAGTCCTATCAAAATCAATTGTTTAAATGAAAAGAGTGTTGTTTTGAGTTTCTCAGTTTATAAAGGGTGAACTCTGAGAAGCCTAATGAGTGTTATTGAGTTGCAGAGGTAAACACTGGTAATCAAGAAGAGTTAGAAACACTTTTAATGAGTTTTGCAACTTAGTGGTGAAAAAAGCTGTAAGAAAGGATCCTGGGTGTAAGCAGAGTAAAAGATACCTTTGAAGGAATATTGAGAGTAGAAAAAAGGATTGGTCTGTGCGAAAGGTACATCTTTAAGGTCAGTATTTTAGAAAGAATTTAGACTTTTAGAAAGAAGTTGACTTTTCTTTTTTTTGATTCAGGCTTAAAAAAAAAGAAGTTCATTTTCTAAATAGAAAAATAGCAGGTATGGAGTTTTGGAGTGTTGTCCAGTGAGATATAATAGTAATTGGGTTTGGGCCATGGTTATTTTTAAACTAGTACTTTGACTCCATGTTTTTTAAGGATCATCAATTTGAACATGGATGAAAGACAAGATAGCAAATTATTTAGAAATAGAAGTTAGGAGCCAGGAAAAATTAAGAGCCCAAAATGTGTTTAGGTTGTGGGAGAACAGGTGGTTTCCTTTCTAGATATTTAAATAAACTAAATAAGGTTTTTAACACTTCCATCAAGTCAGTGGTCACACATTTGAAGCAGAATATAGCAAGTTCATATAATTGGGAAGAAGAAAATGTGTTGTATCCCATAGTTTCAGCTAAATGGCATGCTAATCTTAGAAAAGCTTTGAATATTCTTTCATATTGAGGTCATGGAAATAAATGGAAAACGATAAAATTCAACACAGTTTAGCAAAGCTAGATTGTACCAGACTAATCTGATAGCTTTTTTGTAACAGACTTCTTCCTAGGGAAAGAAACCGATGTCCCTTTTCTCAATTTAGGTGATGTAAAAGGAATTACAGGTCATGCTGGAGAATATGGGGATTAGGAAAAGAGCTGTGAAACTGGGAGGACCTGTGTTTATAGGAGATGGCAAAGATTGCTCGGAAGAGGGAACTGGCAGGCCGGAGTGAGAACATTAGAAGAGTCCTCATGGATTCTTCTGGAGATGTATTCTGTTTAGTAATGATTTTAGCACTAAAAGCTTTTACTTGGCATACTCTGTGTGTCAGTGAAGTTCCCTGATGCCACAGTGTTGGGAAGATTTTTCAGCATGAGGAGGATGTAAGTATCCTAAAGAGATCAGTTGGTGATCGCAATAAGTGATGCAAAAGTAATGTAATTAAATTTAATCATACGAAGTGGTATGTTAAGCACCTATAACTAAGAACGGGAATTTTTGCTATATAACTAAAACATGAACTGAGAGAGGATGGGAAAGATTTTTGTGAGCTACTTTTGTATAAGTAAACTAATGTTACATAGTTGTAAATATATATATATCCTAGTAATATCAAAATAGGCTATTTGATGTATATATGAAGAGAGATGAATACTATGTGTTAAAGCATCATTAGGTGTATCGGAATAGTGTAGGTAATGGGTTGGCTCCTGAGAGGAGTCTAAAAACTTGTCCCATTAAGTCTAGAAAAGCAAAGGCTGAGAGGAGATATGATTGCAATCTGTAAATACATTTGAGGGTAAACACCAGATAGGGAAGATAATTAGGTAGATCAAAGGAAACTGTTGATAGAATAATAAATGAGTCCAAATTGGCCATGTATAAATTTAAGCTGGAAATTGAATATGCTTACTAACCATCAAAGCTATTAAATATCCCTCCTAACACTGACTTTGTGATGTAGCCTTCCTGTAGGATTAATTTCTGAAACACAGTTTAACCAGTTTACGACAGGGATTACTTCAGAGAATTGGCTGCAGCAGCCACAGGAGTCAACTCAGAAACCTGGGTCCTCTTTTCCTGAGATTCCGGTGAATGTGCTCATAGGCAGCACAACAAAATTACTGATTTTAAAACCTATTTAGACAGATAAACAGGACAGATCAAATCCTCGTTTGTATGCAGAATGTGTCATACATTGAATTGGTGCTTCAGGGCTAGACTGTGATTTTGAATCTACACCTGCTCCAGATGCATTAAAGTGTCCTTTACATTCCTCCTCAGGCTATGCAGAACCTTAGTTGTGTTCTGTCACCTGAGCAGGTGGCTGGATTATGCATTTATAATTTCTGCTGCCCTTGCCCATACAGCACAGCTGAGCAGTGAGCAATGTGGTTTGCCATTAGTGTGGACATAAGGAGAGGAGTGAGGTCATGGTGCATGAGGATTGTTTCTCCAGTGATGTGGTTAACGCACCCCCACCAGCTCAGGACTGTGCTGAGAAGCAGTGTAGGTGTGTCAAATTGTAGGCTTATGTGTTTCCCAGGCAAAGTTGTACCACGCTACCCTCAGCACCTTGAAAATGTCATCTTGTTCTGTTTGTGAAGTGCTAGAAAAATCAAGCTCTGCTTCGTGACTAGCGTTCCTGGAGTTAACACAATACAACCGATAAATGAGTATATTGTTATTAATTCAATTAAAGAATCCAGGACTGCTTTTAACACTTAATTAATTTAAATATAGATGAGTATATTCCACCAAACTACAGGTGATGGCAGTTTTGCAGTATTTCACTATTGTTCTGATTTTGCTATTGTTACTTAAGTTGAAAAAGATTTGACAGCTCTGATTTAACTGGTTTTCTTCATGGCATGCAAGCAGTAGATCTGGGCTTTTCAGTTATTTTTCTAAATAGTTATTAAAGAACTTGAAAGGAAGGAAATTTATCCCTGAAGTAACTTTATCAGATAATGAAAGCAAATGTCCCTTGCCAAGCAGGAAGAGATCATCAAAAGGGCATGCTTCTTCATTCAAACTTTTTTTTTTCTGGATGGACATGAATGTGACTTATTTTTCTTTCTACTTTTCATCTGTGTAAGCTTAGCAACAACTGAAGAATCTACTTAATTTCTTCACCTGGAATGAGAGCAAGAGACCTAATCCGTCTTTGCCATTGATCATTCTTATCTCCCAAAAAGGCAAATAGGAAACTAATAGTTTGAATTGTGCTTCTGCAGCTACGCATTATTTATTTTTAAGGCATATTTCACACCTTTCACTGTGCACTCTATGTCAGTGATTTGTCCTTGACCTGGCTTATTTTTGCCAGAGATGTTTTTATGCTATTGTGGTTTTCTTTCTTATCCATAAGTGCAACACAAAATTCTTCTTCTGTTCATTGCATCTTTCATCACCATCATTCCCGACACTAAAGATAATGCAAATTTTCTTTATGCTTCAAATTTTGCTAAAAACAAAAACAAATCTCTGGGGGAATAAAGTGGTTTTCCTTAGTTCTCATTCTTATTTCATTTACAAAATCTACTTCATGGGAACAGAAAATTATTTATTTTAGTTTATAATTCACTGCCTAGTGCATAGACATTTTTGGTCAATCTTACTGATTTTTTTTCTTTCTTTTTTTTTCCTAATTCCAAGCAGATAAGTCATTGTATGTCAGAATTCCAATATTGCAGAATGACAAATTTGAAGCTCCCTAGTTTGAAGAGATCCTTTCAGCTCTGTTAACAATATCAAGCTGTGGGGTTTTCAGCACACAGCTAAGTGCAGCGCACTAAAGCAAGGCCACAGCAGTGTCACAGCTTGGGGAGCTCGTCTTGCCCCAGGCAAGGCTGGAAGAGAGAATGAGGAGAGCAGGGAGAAGAGTTAAAGCCCACATCAGCTGATTTATGCAGGGTGGGTATTTTGTTATCTATGTTGTCATGTAAGATACTACACTCATGAGGACAGGATGTTTGTGGAGAAGTAACTTAAAACATAGCATTAAGTATTAATTAGAACAAGTCGATTATCCTGGAACTTGCTGACAGCTCTTTTCACCACTTCTACCAAAATAGAGCCCTGTCATTGTGCTTTTCCATGTTCTTGTTCGGCATCACTTGCTGAATAGCATATATTACTGTTTTCTTGTATTCTCCCATCTGTTTGTATGCTGGTTTTCTATGCATTTTCTTACATTTAGATTGTAAACTTCTGGGTTGTTTGGGTTCTGTGTTTGCACAGCACTCAACAGAACAAGCTACATTTAAATTAGGGTATCTGGGAAAGCTCCCAAGAATGTCTGGTTGTCTCCCAGCTCCATTTTGCTTCCCCAAAGAGCACTTCCATGCATAGATGTAATGAAAAAAAGGAAGGTGGAACATACAGATAGGCATTGTGGAAAGCTGCAAGAATCTCTATTTAGACTTACAGAGTGCGAGGACCCTATACCTTTCCATGCCTAGGGTGCAGTTTAAGCATCTCCATATTGTCCGTGATTCATAACTTTCTAGTACAGTATATAATAAAAACTGTACTTAAAGCATTAAGCAATGTACATGCAGCAACAAAAGTGGGACCACTATGAAATACTAACAAAATTACCCATACAGAACAGTTTTACCTGATGGCTACAGCACAGTTCACACAGGTACAATGCTAAGCTCTCCCTCGATTAGAAGAAGTTCAAGAGAATAATGTAGTCAATAAGTAATGAAAGAAAAGCCCTTCATTTGCCAATTAGCAACTTCAGATTGTGCATATTTTATGAAATTCTGAAAACATTGGTAAACATGCAGCAGCAAGTGTATTAAATTATATGAAAATAATGATGGCTTCAGGGCCAGTTGAGTTTGGCTGGCATTTAATTATGTATTTATATTGTTATATAAATATATCGCAAGTCTTTTTTTAAACAGACAACATTTTATAGGTTTGATTCGGTGCGTTCTTTCATTTCCCAATTTTCCGAGCTTCAAACCCTTGTTTCTATTGAGTAGTTCTTCATGGAATTACAGAATCACAGAATGGTTGAGGTTGGAAGGCACCTCTGGATCCCTCTGGTCCAACCCCTGCTCAAGCAGGGACACCCAGAGCAGGCTGCCCAGGACCATGTCTGGGTGGCTTTTGAAGATATCCAAAGAGGAGACCCCACAGCCTCTCTGGGCAAGTTGTGCCAGTTCTCCATCACCTGCATGGTAATGAAGTGCTTCCTGATGTTCAGATGGAAACAAATGAAGAGGAGTACCTTATGGTTCAAATGCAGAGGAGTTCCTGATGTAACAAGTTCAGAAAGAAAATGCCATATCTTTCTGTGCACTTTTACTAGAGATCTCTGAGATTCTTTTGTGAAAAGTGTTTTCTGTGGGGAATTTTTTCATAAACCTTTATGATACCTCCTACAAAAATATTTTTAATTAATTATATTTGTCATTTTGTTTGAAGAGAATTTTTTTTTTTGCTGATTTGACCTGAAAGCAATTTGCTTAGATGGCAACATTCCCCTTGACAAAATATTTCAAAGTTTTATCAGTTATAATTTATGCAAATTCTAGGTCAAGAGGCTTTTCTGATAATAATTGTAGCCTAAGGCCACCCTTGTAAAATTAGAAGGGAAAAAAAAAAGGTATTATTTATATTTGTCTCTGTTTATTAATCTTCATTATCAGCTACTTCTGTATATATCGTAGCTTAAAAGACAATTTTGACAGTTTTGACTCTAACCAGCAGTCAGAATATTATGCAACTCTTTCTTCAAATTTCAATTGTTTCCTAAAAATTGCTGGACTCCTACAGACAGATTTTTTCTGTCTCTTCACATCTCCTAGTTAGCTGTCCAACAGAAAGTAAATACCGCTTTTTTTCTGTCTCTGTTATACTGTCCTTCTCTCCCCAGTTCATTTTATTTTATATGAATTAAATGATGATGATAAAGTTACTGTGTGCTTTCTT
Organism: Anser anser; assembly: GCF_964211835.1. Classification (NCBI taxonomy): domain Eukaryota; kingdom Metazoa; phylum Chordata; class Aves; order Anseriformes; family Anatidae; genus Anser; species Anser anser. Next base: position 205,694,657 of record NC_139720.1, on the reverse strand, counting down.
TGGTGAAGGACACATAAACGAAGGCAGTATCAGCGCATGTTTTTCAGGACTCTTTCAGTATTTCTTCACCAATATGTCCCTGCTGTTTAAGGATCATCTTGGATGAGCGAAAGTAATGTGGTTTCCAGAGTAGGGTATTTCTTGGCTCTTCTGTTGTTATACCACCAAGTTACCACTTATTAATAATAATCATGTTGTAAGTGTAAATGCCCACTGTGCCACCCATGAGACTCAACCAGGAGTAGGGGGGTGTGGTCTAGCTACGCTGCTACTCTGAGGCTTTTTTTTCATAGAATTATATAATGGCTTGGCTTGGAAAGGACCTTAAAGAGCATCTAACTCCAAGCTCCCTGCCATAGGCAGGGATGCCACCCTCTAGATCAGGTTGTCCAAGGCCCCATCCAACCTGGCCTTGAACACCTCCAGGGATGGGGCATCCACAGCTTCTCTGGGCAGCCTGTTCCAGTGCCTCACTACCCTTACGGTGAAGAATTTCCTCCTAATGTCTAATTTAAATCTATCATCTTTCAGTTTAAGACCATTCTCTCCTGTCCTATCATTATTTACCTGAGTAAAGAGTCCTTCCCCATCCTTTTTATAAGACCCCTTTAAGTATTGAAAAAACACAGTGAGGTCTCTGCAGAACCTTCTCTTCTCCAGGCTGAACATGTCCATCTCTCTCAGCCTTTCTTCATAGGAGAGGTGCTCCAGCCCTTTGATAGTCTTTGTAGCCCTCCTCTGGACTTGTTCTAACAGATCCACATCTTCCTTGTATGGGGGCTCCAGACCTGGATGCAGTACTCCAGGTGGGGCTTCACAAGGGCAGAGTAGAGGGAGACAGTCACCTCCCTTGACCTGCAAAGGTCTTATTCCAAAGACAAACCACTACAAGCTATTCTAGAATGAAGAATTACATTCTTCCTTTCTCTCAACTTCCTGCCCTCTTGTTGAGAGCCATGATCTTACCCCTCCCCCCTGTTCATTCTCACTTTCATATTTGACTTACTCAGCTTCCTGAAGACTTCCTCAGGCTACTTATGAGTTCACTTCCTCTCTCCTAGTGCACCTTGATAAATGTCCTCTTTGTCCCTCTTTACCTTGTCTAATCAAGTTCAGCCATCCTGCAGCATCTGGTATTCACACATGGCCTACTTTGGAGGGGAAAAAAAAAAAAACTCTACAGAAAAGAATTAAGAATTTTCTCTTGGGGAATTCCATGAATCTAGTTGTAAGTGTATGTTTGTATAAGGCAGTGTAACAAGTAGATGTCCAAAGTAGAAAGGCATAAAGACATTTTCATTGAATATTTATTAAACCTAGGACTCTGGAACTTTGCTTTTTTCTTAGATTCTGTTTTACTTAGCAGCATTTCAGATGCTGATTAACTAAACCTGGTGTTACATTCCCTGGATTTCTGTTAGATTTAATTATGCAGGGAATGCAGTTTCTTAAATCATTTTGACACTACTAGAAAGCTTGAATATATTAAATTCGATATCAGACAAAATAAGAAACCCAAAAAAGAGCAATCACAGAACTTACCAGAGAGTTAGAGAAAAGGAAATATGGTAATGAAATACTGAAAAATATTCAAGAAAGAAAAAAACAATGTTTGTTTGTTGGTTTTTAAGGTAATAAAAGGAAGAAAGACATCATCCTGGGGGCATAGAATTGAAATAGTGATACTACAGAGGCTAAGCAAACAGCAAGACTAAACAAGGACTAGAGAAGTGATGCAGGGAAATACAGAACAAATTAATGTACTTTGCAGAAATGGTTAATTTCCAGGCTTACTTTAGTGATGGACAGGATTACATTAGGACTGAGTGTCTGCAATGCTGCTGACGGCTCACTGATGGGATATACAGAACATCTAGACCTTGTTTGGCGCTATTAATCATCCTTTTTTAATCACTTCAGCTCTGTGATGTGTGCCAGGGGCATTATTCTCTCACCAGTGTCTTACTTGAATCAAGGCAGTTGTCTTGTATCTCAGGTACCTCCTGCTACTCCTCACTGCTGCTCCAGCACTCCTGTTGGCTTCTCCATCCTCTGTGGGAAAAAGTCATAAAATATTGTAATAGATCTCACAACCTGTTTTTGAGTTGTGAAAACAGAATGTGACCCTGGTATTTCGAGATACAGGAAACACTTTATAATGGGAACACCAGCAGTCTTTGCAGAGAGAGAGCCAGAGAACATGATAATATATAAGCTATCTCATCAGCTGTCCTCCACTGGGTGAGTACATTGTACGGCCTCCAAAAGCTGCTTTCCACTCTGTGGATAAGAAGTTGAGCAAAGGGAAAAGTTTTCTAAAAAGTAAACTCACATTGAACAGTTTTAAGTGCATATGATGCCTTCTGTTGCCGGTTGTAGCATATTGAAGACTTATACATTCATTATAATCACTATGAGTTTTTTAAACCTTAAGAAAATCATCATTCTCTTTTCTTGGTTTATTTTGTTGGGCAACTGATTTGTTCATTCGTGGAATATGTGGTTTAATTGCAGGGTAACTGCCCAAATTCTAATGCAAAAAGAGCCCCTTGAAAACAGAATGTCTTTCTAGGTATTACTTGAAGGATAAAGCACAAAACTAAAATCTGAAGTGCTAAATTAGTTCTCTAAGTTGTCAGACAAGATTTCTATAAGTCTTCAGATATTGAAAAAGAGCTGAGGAAAGTCAAATCAAAATGGAATTTTAGCTTTCAAGCAAAATGAAAAAAAGACATCCTCTATAGAAAAAAAGACTGGAAGATTATCTGTGAGAGTGTTGTGAGAATACAGATAATTGAAGCAAGTTTCAGATGAAATAATCTTCTGATTTTTAGTGTTAGAACTGATATGCAGGAGGCAATTACTCTGCTAGAAAGAAAAAAATAATAATTTAGTTGCAGGCATGATGAAGAAGAAAGGACTGATTAAATCTGTGAAATAATCTTTCTAAGGTCTGGAGAGTAGGTAAACATTCAGTGAGGACCTAAAGAAAGGAAAACAAAACTTACGACCAACTACACATTACTGACCAGTAGTAACTAACCTTGAATCTGTCCTACTCAGAGTAGAGTGAGATGCTGTCTATTTCAAAGATGATACTCAGTGTAGGAACATCATCCAGATTTTTTTTTTTTATAAGTGGAAAATCAATATGATTATTCCTGACAGGAGAAGTAATGTGGTGTAAATATGTAAAGGATTCTTTTCTGAAGTTGGAATATGTTTAAGCAGTTTCAATGAAGATTCAGCCATACCTATGGAAGGTGCTATATCTTTGAAAATACTGGTCTGTTGCTTTTTGAAGTACAGCTTTTCCAGGCCACATTTCTGCTAGGAATTGCTGTCTGTTAATGATTTAAGCATTCTCACGAGCTTATAAATTTCAGACTGGCTCTTCTGACAAGGTGGGCAAAGGAGAAGCTTTCTGGAAATATAGAAACAATGCTGAGTTTAATCACTAGTTTGAATTCACTAGTTTAAATTAATTTCTTATTTTTCAGTAGCGAGTCTATTTTGTGACCACTTTAAATCAAGATGATTTTTTTTTTTTTTTTTGCACTGGGCAAAGCTAAGAACCATTCTTTGTACGTAGTGACTGAAATTTATATGAAATCTGGAGGAAATCTTATATGTTCACTGAGGTATTGTTCTTTGGGATAATTAGAGGTCAGATCATGTTTCCATGTGCCCATATTCTTCCCTTTCAATTTCATTCAGCCAACAAAAAATAATCCCCCTTTTGATTCAATGCCGTGTTTGGAGAAGTTTGCAGTTAAATTAAATGAAAACATGTCTTCTTTTATAGTATTTCATAAATTGACACAGTAACTTTAAATTTGAGAAGTTTTATGAAATATTGTTATGGGAATTTTGAACAACAGATGGTGGATAAACACAGTGCACTTTGAAATTTGGTATTTGTAGCACTTGTTCTCTCTGTGCTGTGGGTTCACTGTCTGTGGATGACTCACACACATACATGCATTCACGGATGAAGCAGAACAAACTTAAGTTTAGATTTGAAATTTTATTGATTTCCTGGCTGTATTTTCTAAATGCTTATAATGAAGCAATCTGTCTTGCTACTATCTGTATGCCATATTATGTATGCATATTACTTTGTTGTAAGATCAATGTTTTTGTTGACTGTCATAATGATTTTTATCTTTGTACTAGAAGTTCGAAAAATTCCTAGTAGTTAGGAATCATCATGGGTAGCCAGGGTGAGAGTGAAAACAGATTAATGGCTTCTTATAATTTAGTAAGTTTTACAAAGAATTTCTTAGTGAAATGCATAGGTGGAGTACTTATATGTTTTCTCAATTTTACCAAAGTGCTCTTTGTTCATTATTGTTAAATCTGAGTAGGAAACAACAATTTTTAAATAACTAAAGGTGACTATTGCAGAAACTGTTGGATCTAAATGAAACAAAGTGCTGTAAGCATCTTGTCTCAACTTGAATATTGAGCACTTTGGAAGAACGGAGTCCAACCGAGAAGAAGTGGTGGGGCCAAACATGCCCAATTCTGACTTTGGTCTTGGCCCCTGTGATGGTAGTGTAGGCTTAAAGATGAGGCATTTGTAAAATTGAGCTTTTTAGAAAGGGTCAAATCAAATATTTTTTACTTAAGTGCTCAAGCATTCATTTTGTCTAGTGTGATATTGATTTACATATAAAATTTTACATATAAAATTATATCTCTAAAATCTAAGCATCATGTTGCAGCTTTCAGCACAGATGTAACGTGTTGCTTGAGGCTAAAGTTAAATCTCATCTAGTGAAGAATTACATGCAGAACTTTAGTTCACTTTCAAAAGCTTCAGAAGTTTCTCCTAGATTATTCTAATTCTCTTGTTATTTTTACATTTGTTGTTTTGACAGCATATTTTGAGTTCTATAGAGAATTCTTTGTAGCCACTCCTTAAATTAATTATAATGTATGTTGCAGAGTATCAGTATTTTTGTAAATGAATTCAGCGTTGAGTAACTTCAATATTTCTGTCACTGAGCTGTAAAACTATCTTTATCAGAATTAATATTTACTTTCCGTATAGCTACAGAATTATCAAACCAATTATTTTTCTAGTTTTATGGTGTTTTGGTTTTTGTTTGTTGTTGTTGTGGTTTGGGTGTTTTGTTTTTGTTTTTTTTCCAGCTTAAAAGAGCTAAATCATTAAATTCACAGACATCTATTATCCCCTTTGTAATGATGCATATAGTTGCTCAGATTCAAAATAAACAAAGGGGACAGGCTGCCCATTGTGTGCTGCTGACCTCTTGTGCTATCCCCATGTTGTTTTTTTTTAATTTGTTTTTTTCTTCCTCTGTATTTCCAGATGCCTCATCATAGGAAAAAAACTTTGCCAGAAATAAAGGATTTTATTTTACTTTATTGAAAAAACTGTGTATCATTTCAGATGTTAGTGCAGTGTGACATTGCTCTGTAGAGGGAGCTGAGGCAAGCACTGAAATGGATAGATACTTGTAGAACAGTCATGCTCTTTCTCTGTTTTTCATATATCCCACCACATCAGATTACTGAGAAAAAAAAGTCTTTTTTTTTTTTATGTCTTTAATGGCAGTTTCATTTGTCTGTTTTAAAGCTGTTCATTAACTTACTGATAGTTCCATTCGGAATCTTAATCTTTCCTAGAGTGCCAGATTTTGCATAAAACAACATTATGCATGCCTTGGATATTTTAGCCAAATCTAATATTACAGTCTATGCCAGTATGTCCTATATGCTTCGTGTGACCAAAGTTCTGGTCAGTGGAGACAATCTTTTGATTCTGTATGTGTATATCAAGTTTGTCGATAACAAACGTCTGTCTGTAATTTACACATGGATCAATTTTATTTTTTTTTCCCTGGATGACTTTGTAGATGATGACAAGCCTTAATAAATGCTAAAACTTAATCCCATGCAATGCTTGCAGTTTTTCTTTGATAGATTTTTGCCTTTCACATACATTTGTTAACAAGGAGATAACATTACAATGATTGTATAATTTGTTTGCTAGCTATAGAATATTAATGAACAATCTTAAACTACAAAACACAGTCACCCCCTTGTTTTTTTAGGGTATTATCATTATTAGCAGTAGATTTATACTTGTATATACTTAGGCAAGCAAAATAACATTGTGATGCACAATGGAGTCTGGATTTTATACAGTATAAGGACAAAGTATGCAGAAGAGGCATATGCATTAATGTATATTTGTCTTCAGATTAAGTTGATGCTTTTCATAATCAGACATGGGAATGGAAAGATATTTGATGCTTAAAATAACCATGTTTGTGCTTTGAATAAGGTTTTAAACAAACCTGAAAATGTAAAGATAAATATTTAACATGCATGAGTACAAACAATGCAAGTTCCTTATGTTAAATCTTTTTTTTGATTATACATACAATTTCTGTAGTGAATTTGCAGATGGAATCTTGGGAAAAGCCAACCAAGTTACCCATATACCACTGACAGCAGGAAGAGAGCTTGATGTGAAATGTTATATCACAAAGTTATCTATTTTTTTCCTGCCTCCACTGCACACTGGTAAAAAATTGATACCTTTCATAAGTTTCCTTGGGGGAAATATGTAAAGTGACAGGGAAAGGATTCATAATCATGATAAAAATACTTATCCAATGTGTGGGAAAATGGGGCTGACATACCTCTTCTGCCCGATGTATAGCAGGAATTTGTCTATGATGAATGCCTAGATTTGATGAGGTGTGTCTTTCTCCTGTTGGACCTGTTCCACTTTGAATATACAATTATATATTCATTAGATCAGAGATGGTGTGCCTGTTGATTAAGGCACTCCTTTGAAATGGAAGCCCTAGTGGTGTCTGTTCCAGAGCAGTATTTTGGTTCAGGTTTGGCAGCTCCGATGAGTTCTTCATCACTGAGCTGCTGGTTATTCTGATCTCATTTTCTCTCTTTCTTGCTTTTTAACACCCTTTCTTACCTCAATTTTCTCTCTCATTTTAGAGCACAAATTGCATGCCAGGACTAAGAAACTATTAAATGAAGGTTGATTGCAACTGATAAATGTATGTGAAACATTTTGACTTGCACCAATTTGCATGTTGATGAATTGCACTGCAGAAGTGTCTCTTTCTATACGGTGTAGATAGAGGGCATGTAGTGTGCCTACCCTAATTGAAGTTGTTCTACTGAACATATTTTGGAAACCAGGTAAAATGGATGCCACCTTTTGTTTTTTTTTTTTTTTCCAAAAACGTACAATCATGCAAAAAAGATGTTTATCTTACCTCATTCTTACAGGTCAATGCACTCTGCTGGTGTTATTCATGAGGATTCTAGGATGTCAGTTGAGTGATGTTCAGTACCCTGCTTCAAAACCCACTACAGTTCAGTAGCTCTGAAGGGGGCAAGAGAAATGCCTCCTCTTTAGGAGGAGGTATGGGAATTAAAAAGCCCTGAAATGACAGTAATTAATGTGAATGCTTATAATAAAAAAAAAAAAAAAAAAGAGAGAGGGAAAGTTTCACTTCTAGAGATGCTTACAAATGCAGAATTAGTAATCTCCTTCTCTCTACTGAAATTGCTTCTTTCTCTGAATTTATCCAGTACCACTGAAAAGTAAAGTTAATTTAGAAGGCTGTAGTATCAGGAGCATACTGTTTATTTTTCAGTGAGTGTTTTATAAGTAAAATTTCAAATTTGCATTTGCATTGCTAAGGTGTACACACAGAAGCTCTTTCCCTTTCTGAAGAGCTAATTCTTCTAGCTTTTCTTTTTGCATTAAATACATTTATTTTGCATTTTACTGTCAGGGGAATGTATGTGGAATCCATTGCAGGAACACAGAAGAAATACCAACAACAGGAATTTCAGGTTAACTTCTTAGAGTGCTACTCCTAAAATGAATCAGCAAAAATAGGCCTCTAGTGACAGGAAAACTACTGCTAATACTAGGTAAACTAGACATAATGTGTTAGGAATTCAGATAAAAGATGGGTTTTAAAAGGATATACTTATAGCGTGGCTGCTTATTTTGAAATACTGATATTTTCTCAGACAGCAATATGAATAGGATGATTTTTCTGAAAATTCCACTTGTCAAACTTGTCATTACTGCCCTTGAATAGGCTTACATGTGTGAGCCACATAGCCTCGACCCAGAGGCATTTCAGGCTGTGATCTTTCCATAGAGAGTCTAATACCAGGTAGAAATGATTAGGGGTTTTGAGACTTGGTTGTCTTTTGCTTTTCTTCTTAAAAAGAATTTTGGCCAAATTCTAGTTCATCTAACTTTCATTTGTATGGTAGGAATCTCAGTCTAGACTCATCTGTTCCTCAGCCTCTCTTCCTACCACCTTCAAAGAGGCAAAAGTGGCATCTGTAAAGCTGGGGAAGAGAGGACTTTCTATTTCCACAGTTTTCCTTTTTAAATAATGTTATTTAGCTTGAATATTGCTATTAACTTATCCTAGTTATTTTTAATATGACTTAATATGATTCATTACCATGACACGAATCTGTAATAGTACATGAGAATTTAGAGTTTCTTTGAATTTCCAACAAAAATAATATCTGATATTACAAGTTATTATAGGAATATTGTACAGAAGAGCAGTCTAGTTCTGTTGCACTGTACTCTGTACATTTATTTATATATATATGCAAAACGTATTCATAACCTAACCAAGCTTCATGAAAGTATTGATACAAGTAAAGGAACAGTGAATCTTACCTCAACCAATTTCTAGAAGAGCGGGAATGTTTTTAACTAGGTTTTACAGACAGACACCTTGTTAAAGACTGCTCTTCACTTCTTCCTTTCAGAGGGACACACGTAAAATTGATGTTTCTAACGTAAAGGGATAGCTACTGTGCATTTCTCATGTGACAAAACTAACTTGCTTACTTTCAAAGAAGTGTGTGAAAGTTACTTAAGGTACAGGACTTTTTTTAGGTACACAGCCATGCAGAATGTTTAACTATCATATAATTTTTAAGATAAAATTCAGAAGGGAGTTTTTAGTGACCAAAATATTCTAAGCTTGAAAGCGGATTTTGAAAAAAATATATAATATTTGTGACACTAGAATTTAATAAAAGCCGAGAATAATTCACGATGGAAGGTATTTGTGGAGGTCATCTAGTCTAAGATCCTGCTCAAAAGCAGACACTTCTGAAGCTATGCTGGACTGCTTAGGGTCATATACGGTCAAGTTTGCTGAGAATAAAAACCAAAATGTTCACTGAAATGAAATGTTACATTAAAATAGGATTAGGACAAAGTTGGGAAAAAATGTAAGGTTTAGATCTATATCTCTGAAAAACAATGACTTGCATTTTATGTTATTTTTTGTTCTTTGTGTTTCTTCTCAGTGAAACTTACAGTTGAGCATCATGGGACCTGAAACAAAAGTCATAAGTGTTACTCAAAATAGGAAAGTATTTCAAAAGCTTGCTTTAATTTGTATTAAAAGCTGTGTCAATGCTAAACTCTGTGTGCATAGCCACTAGAGTAGTGCAGTGATGGCAAGGTAAGTGATGCAACAGCAAGAATATTCAGTCATTTGCCACTAGGATTTGTGCTTGAACTTGAAAGCCTCAAGGGCCTTTTAGTTCATTAATACTTTTGCTTTTTCTTCCAGATTACATGCCCTGAAGTTCATGATTTTGCATAAAGAAGCAAATTAATAGTTTTACTCATTCATTTATTTTGCCTTTGATGCTGGATTGAATAATTGTTAGAGAGAAAAGATTATCAACATTTTGTAAAGGATGTAAACATTCTAGAATTTTAATCTAGATGGTTAACCATATATGTATTTCACTAGAATAAATCTTTGGGCTATAATATGTTAAAAATGCTAAAATAATTAAATTGGAAGGTGAGAACAAATCTATATACTCATTTCATATTTGTGGATATGACAATCAAAAGGAAAAGAACAGTAGCTTAGAGAATAGTTTAGAACTTGGGCTTATTCCAGCAACTTTCATATTCAAGGTATCTCAAATTCCCCAAGTACTTTACAGAGCTATCTTACTAGAGCGATCTGTGCACGTAAATCCATTTAGATACACAACAGTTTTTCAACAAAAAGACTTCAAGCTACAAAGTGGTTTAACCAAGAAAAGTGTTGGGTTTCCACATACTCTCAAGACACCCACTGGGGTTTTCAACTTCTCTTTCTATAGCAGTGAATTATCAGCAGAATGGGATTAGAGGTGTGTCATCCTTTAGAGAGGAACTAAGTTCCTTCACTTCATTTCCTTTTAATTGCTAGCACTATGTGGTGAAACCTAGTTGGTTTCCATAGCTTCACTAAACTCATTTTTTTTGTTTCCTAAGCCCTTGTACAAACGTGACTGCCTACCTCTGTCACAGGCTTACAAGCATTTAAACAACCCTTAATTTCCTCAGTTTTTGCAAGTAATTGCATTGTAAAAACTTCAGTGATGATCATGTCAAAGTTTTCAAAGCTAGTTTTGCTATTCTTCCAATTCTTGTTAGTGTTCTATTCTTACTGCTATTTTTCCTTATGTCTAGTTACTATTATCACTTAGTGAGTGCTTTCCTTTCCTTGATCTGACTTTTTTCACTTTGATTGTGGAGTCCTGGGAGTTCAGAAAGCTCTCAGGTTATGGCTGATGAGAAGTCTAGTGCTAGCCTGGAGTGACACAATAAAACAAAGATTTTTTCAAGTGAACTGAAACCTTTCACTCCCTAGAAGCAGAGTTCCGCTCTTCCAAAGAATGTGCATCCGTGTTTTGACAAAACTTTTCTGATATTTAGTTTTCTCCCCTACTACTTTTCAGCTAGTCATCAGATTGTGTTTTCTGTGACATTTGTTTGCTTTCACTGTATGCATCTAACTAAAAGAGGATGTATGGTGCCTATTTTTCTGTATGAGAGAATAGGCAAGGTCATGATGCCCCCATGATGGTGAGGAAAAACATCCCTACACAGAATATTGAAGTAGGACAAGAAGCATATTGAAAGAAAAAAAAAAAAAAGTAGGCATGCACATTTGTCACAGCTCAGAAGCTGTTAATGTGCACTTAGTAGAGATACAGAAGAGGGGTGGTGACATTCTTCTTTGTCATAGGGGAAATCTTATATAGCAGTATCCATTATTTAAAGCTTTTTCAACTTAGAAGAGGGAGTTCCTGATTCCTTTTATTATTATTATTACTATTTGGTGGGTTTAGTGCCTTTTTTTTTTTCATTTAGTTAAAGGAAAAAATCTTATTTCCTTATGTCCCTTTAAAGGAAGGTCTGAAATTCTTAGGTCTTGAAAACCAAACCTGAAGAGAGTTCATATCTATCTTTTTGCATCAGTATCAGTCTGTATACAAAGATTGACATAGGATGCACTAGCTTTTATTTATTTATTTATTTATTGGTAGTGGCTTCATTTGCTGATTTGCTAGATTTGCTGTTCTACAGAGCTGTACATTTCACACATATTATGAAAAATAAAAATCCTTTGTTTCTTTTTCAAAACTCTTCCTCCTGAAGGCTGTACTTCACCTGGGCTGAGCTGAGAGAACAATATTCCTCTACTGATAACAAGTGAGAGTAAACGAAGGAGGCAGTTGTAGTTGTGTGTATTGTGGTTTTGTAATGAATGTGCCGACCCTGATAAGGGGCTTGAAAACAACAAATGGCACTGTGAGGGATGAAAATCTGTACCATATGGAACGTAATATAACTATGGAGTCTCAAAACTCTGACTCTGGGGAGCATGCCAGCATACGTGGGAGAAGTGAGAATTTCATGAATTATGTTACTCTTGAGTAGATTTGAAAGTACAAAAGAGTTCAACAGTACTCAGATAAATATGCAAATATCCTTGTTCTCTGAATGAGACAGAAAAGTGGCTTTGATGTGTAGGCTTTCAGAACTTGAGTTTTGTATAAAACACATAGTAGAAGAAAAGTACAGTATAGGATGGAATGTGCAAATACTGAAAACTGCTGAAATGATTTAAGTCTTTTTACCTATCAGGTTCCCCAGGTTTGGCAGGATTAGAAAGGTGTATTAGGATGGGAGATAGCTAAACAATCACATACTGAATGGCAAGAAATGGTCTGGTAATTTAGCATGTATAACTCTTTCTTCAGAATATAAAAATAATGTTAGTGTAAATGCTGGGTTGTGAGAAGTCCAGATAAGAATCCTAGAACCTTGAGTAGTAGCGTTGTATATATATTTTCTATCAAAATCCTGTATTAGATGGAAGTATTTTGCATATTACCAAATCACCTGTTCTGGCATGAAACATTAACTTGTTCAGCTGTTGTTTGCATTGTGGCTTTGTGCTGTTGAACTGGGCATTGTTGGCTGATGGGTGAAATACCCCTGCTAAGTATAATCTGCATCCTGATGGCTGAGTGATAGACAAAGTCCTGTATCACTTCACTGTTGGATAAAGGGAAGTTGTATGTTTCAGTTGAGAAGTACTTTGTGGAGAAAAATATAATTGAACAACATCTACAGACATTACAGACATAATAAGCACCCAATGAGACGTAATTAGCATCCACTGATCTTTTCAGCTATCTCCAAAGGTTGCTCTCTTCTTAAGCTTGTTATAGCCAATGGTAGTCACTCCATATAACTATCTTGGGTGCCAAACTAAGTAAATTTATCTGCTGTAGTACAGAGGAAAAGAGAAAGCATGTCAAAGACTATTTCAGAGCAACAGCTAATCCTGGCTTGTATCAATTCATCCCATGACCATCAATTACGATCAGAGTTTTCAATCATTTGTCTCATTTGAAGGGATTGATTAACTTGATTGATTCTTGATTAACACTAGTCCTCACAGTCCTTAAATGTTTGTTTATTTGCCCTGTCTCTTGCTACAAATACACAACAACCACCCCGTTTTGTAAGGCTGGTTTATTCTCAGCTTTCACTTACTCAACACTGCTGAGTAGTACTGAGAGAAACCTAATCCTGTAAAAGAAGGGAGAATGTGGTTTATGCAAGGTGTTAATTCTTTTGTCTCATGGGAGAAGGTGTTTTGTTTTTTTTTATTTCAGTTGAAACTGAAGTACCCTGAGGAAAGAACCCTAAGTGGAACCAAATCTGGCAGCAGTCTTAGCCAGGATTCATGTACTATTATTTTGTAAAATCTGGTTTTGATATTAAAAAGGTACTCTGTGAGAGATGAATTTTGGACACAACAAAAAAAATTCTGAGTATTCCAGCCAAACTGTTTTGAACAGCTGTAGTATTAGTTTCATATTTTACTTTTTGTAAGGCTTCAGAAATGTGACTGCACTTAAATAGAAATGTAAAAATTAAAAATGAGTACAGAGTGATACAGCTTATTAAAATAAATAAAAAGTCAATTTTCAAGTTATTTGTCAGAGTTTCCCACAGTTTTTCCACCACCTGAAATAGTCTCAGGAGTAGTTTGTGAATGAACATTTCCTTGCAGCAACATTTGCTTGTTTAAAAAAGAAAAACAAGAAAATCTTTCTCCTTTTTAACAAAAATAAATAATTCCTTAGCCAACATCACAGTCAGAAAAATGTGCAGTACTTACATAGAGTGAGAAGGTGCCTTGAATGAATTTATGTAGCTACCAAAGCTGAAAAGCTTTAGGATTTTGATGTATCTATGTCAAATTCTGAAATTCTGTCAAATGTGATACTGACTTCAGAGGACAAAATTTAAATTTGTATATTAAAGTGTTTTGAAATTTTTGCATAAACGAGAGAAAAATAGCGTTGGTTGGAAAGGAAAGGGTTTACTAACCCTATAGGCCATTGGTGCTCTTAAAACACTGAAGGCTACTTCTCATTCTTTGTTAAATTCAGCAGACAACTTTTTATGGAGTGTCAAATAACAAAGTTGATATGGTCCTTTAAAGGTGTAATAAATGGAGACAAAAAAAGGCATGTGTTTAGGAATGAGTCAGCTATCGTTTTGTGAGCTTTCTCTTGACTAAACTTGCTCTGATAAAACCTGCCAATTTAGTCAGCAATTCATACTTTAAGCCATCTGTAAAAACTGTGAGAGAGAAGAGTATTCCATATATTTGTCTGTGAACGTCAGAGTAAAAGTAGGAAGCCAGCAGGGAAAAGAAAAAACAAACAAACAAACAAACAAAAAAATCCTGAGAGAAACTTAGAAATACTTATCCTGTCAAGAATAAACAAATTAGGCAGTGTGTTCCTGGTTATGTTTTCTTTAACACATAAAATTCTGCTTCTTATGAACATGTGGTTTGGCAAAAGAAGATTTTCTTTTTAAAGTCTCAGAATTTTATAGGGAAACAGAACAATTATTGCAAGATTACAAATCAGATCGAGTTATTTATTCTGTAATTAGCCATTTTTTGCCCTATCATTTTCATTCAAAACTTCGCAGCACTTTGCATATGTATATTATTATTGGCCTTTCCTTTTTCCTTTTCCTCTCTTCTTCTCTCCTTTCTCCAATCAATAAAACTTCCCCCAAAGAAACAGCAACAAGCGCATGATCACAAAGTTAGCAAGAGTCAAGAGTTTTGATTCTCTTTTACATGGTCCCATGAACAGATTGAATGCTTTTTCCACCACCGTGTGCTCTGACCCCTGTATTTCCTCTGTACTGATAAGCAGCATTTCTGAGGGCCTAGTGGAAGAGTCATCATACATTTCTGTGATGCTGTGTTTGGATATAAATTTGCTGAGAAGCAGGAAAAACTTGTACAGAGGACCTGACATCCTTACTTGGCAGTGCCTCCCCTTTAAACCAGTGCAAAGCTTTGCAGGCTTGTGTCAAGTGTTTTGTTTACATATTTCTATTTGTTTGCTATTTGCCTAGTTCAGCACATTACAGATTTCATAGAATCTGACTTATGTTCCTTAACAGCAAAATGGCTCCTTTAAAACTGTAAGTAATAATAACAATAATAATAATAATAATAACAACACAAACATGACAATCATTTCAGGAATAGAGGCTGTGGGAATATGTCTTGTAGCCTGAAACAGTTCTCAGCCTCTAGAATCTGTTCTGGGAAATGCAGTTCCTCATTCTGTATTGGATGGACTAATGGACTCTGGAATAGGCGTCTTAGTATGCTTTCACTACAGGGTGAGGTTGCAGCAACAGTCAAGTAAATAATGTGCAGTTCATGTCTATTATTTTTCCAACCTAAATGCCAGAGAGCTTCAAAATCATGTCACTTCAGAACATTTTCAGAAGTTCTTTCAGGAGTACTGAAGTAATTAAGTCATTCAGAAAGATTCTCTGTAGCTGGTGTCAAAAACTGAGTTCTACTGTCATCTTACGGATTATAATGAAAAAAATGAAATTAAAATGGAAAACAACCCATATACAATTGTGGTATGCCTATTTAGTATGCTAAAATACAAAACGCGTGGCCCTTATTTAGGGAAGAACTCAGTCTGTCGTTGTGCATATCTGATTTCATTTCTGTGTTTTGGGCATTTATTCTTCTGCGATATTAATAAAGATCAAATGACTTTATATAATTCATAATCAAACTCTGCTCTAATGCAAAGGGGCAGACTGAATAAGAAAAAGAAAAAAAAAAGAGACATATTAAGGAAAAGATCATTTGTAGAAACACAAATATTTCCACAGAAGTCAGTGTGAAGCACTTCTGAGGATTGCTCTGTGACAAAATAAAAATGCTGCAACCTGTAAAGATGCAGCATGGCTGCTCGCAGTGGCTCATGAAAGGAGAAGAACTCAAGATGGAAGGCTAAGTAAGAAGAAGAATGGGTCTCATGGCCTTCTGGCTACCCAAAAACATTACCTGCTGGGGATTCTCATTTTATTTTTGTGTTCTTTATGTTGGCAGTTTAACAAGTCTTGAGGGGAGAGATTCAAACTGGCCAGAACTTGCAAGTTTTGTTTTCTTTCCCTGGCATGTGAATCATCCATCATCTTATTCTGACCCTAAGTGTTGCCTTTCAGCGTTGGCAGAAGGTACAGCACAAGTCATCCACAGTGATACTGTGTTTCTGGCAGAGGTTGTCTGCCCCTCCAGGGCCAGGAGAATTATGGCCAGGTTTCTTCTGATCTCAGGCTGAGCTATAAAGAGCTTGGCTGACCCTCATGGAGGTGGAAAGCCCAGACTGAGAAAGGCACAAAGGAGGTAGGCTTATGCAGTAAACCCTAAGAAGGATTGATTCTCATCCCTTCAGATGAGAACAGGAAAGAGGCCTCTCAGGCTGGGCTGGAGAGAAATTATTTTGATTTTATTTTATTTATTTATTTTGATTTATGTATTTTTTATTTGTTTTATTTATTTATTTTGATTTATTTCTTTATTTATTTATTTTGATTTGATGGTTTGACAGAAGTTTCTGTGTTTGAGAAGTAAAGTTGGGCAGAGAGAGAAACTGAGAAACTGAGGCAATGTAATTCTTTGAGCCAAACTGGATGTGTTGTATGGTGCTACACTTTTTGCCAGGCTGTGCTCATGACTGAGGCCTTGCAATAAGAGGTGGGGAAGGTAGTAAGGAGCTAATCTGAAATTAAAAAATATATATATTTATATATACGTACATCTTTTGCTGAGTAATTTTATGCATGTCTTCCCAGTATAGTCAGAAGCTAATTATATGAGGTTTTTATAGTAGTAGCAATTGAGAACTTGAACAAAGGGATATATTTAGGTCAAGAGAGAATTCAGCTAATATAAATGGAACATAAAATGATTTGGGTCTGGAAACATATATTTAGGCATATGAATAATCATGTTTGAGCTATGTCATTGAAGTTGGTACATCTGTCTGAGACTTGTTCAGAGTTTTTAGTCCCCCAAATATGTTGTGGGATTTTTGGCTAAAACCATTCTATCAAAAAAGCAAGAATATTTAGAATATTTAGGCCTAAAAACCTCTTTTGTCTGTATCAGCTGTTATTTGTTCTTATTAAACCATTTATCAGCACAAACACCAAGGCTCTGAGCTCCTTGTTACTTGTAAGCATCCAATAAAAATAATGCTTCGAATAGGGGGAAGACAGTGAATTAACATGACAGGTATTTATAATCACTCCCAAACATGAGAGTCAGTGTGAGAGAAAGCATGAATATACCACTGTGGAAAATGCTAAGTGGCTAAGTGATGGTTCAGCTGTTGTTTTGGGCTGAATGACTGTACATGTTTTAATTGGTAAACACAAAATGGCTGGGAGACAGAGATACACCTAGAAAAGGCTTGGAAGGTGTGAAGATAATGAACAAATATTTTATTTTTCTGGGGTGGGGACAAAGAAGATGCAAAAAGTAGAGGGTGGGAAGCTAGCCCTTGTAGAATGGTTCAGGAATGGTTGTGCTAATAGACAGTGCTTAATTGATACTTGGGGTTACAGCTCATTAACTGCAATGAGTTTTTATCACAAGAACCATATGCTGATGAACCTGTAAATTAGGAAGACAGGGCAAAGCATGAGGAAAGGGGAGGAACATAAACATCAGTATTGCTGCTCAGAACTGAAATAGAAGAGTTTTAATTATTTGTTATTTTTCAACCCAAGGCTCTTAAGAGGACAGTAACCCAGGAGTGATGGCAGGCATGTTTTTAGCCTTGTTGGCCGTGATCTAAAATGCCCCCATGCAAAGACAGATTTGTCTATGTAGCCATTGAAGACTCTTTAAGAACTACAGTGGGGAGGAAAAACAAAAAAAAAAGTTTAATTGCTCTTAACTTTTGCAACTCACTTTCTGGTGTAGGAAAGCCTTGCAGGGATATACCTAGCTGCTGAGCCAGCTAGTGTGTGACAGCTTGCATATCCTGTTGATCAAGTTAAGGTCTGCAACCTGAATAATTGCTTGTAATTTTCTGGATACAAAAGTGCCAATGAGAAGCACTGCCCTGTTCTTTTAAATGTTATTCCTAAGGGGCAGAATCAGAATAGTCTTGCAGCATAGCAGATTATGGATAAATACTAAGGGCTAGCACTGATTCTCCTGTAGCAGTTTGCTGTTTACAGTCGGTATTGTTGTATTTTCTCCCTCTAAAAAGTTAATGGAAAAGAGTATGGTAGGAGGAAGAGAGTGCAGGGAAAGTGTGAAACCTTTCCAGAAAAATTATTTCCTGGTAAGAATTTTAATGAACTTTATGTGGAGACCTGTAGCAGGTAAGCACATCCCACGTAACAGGCAAGCTTTGAGAGTTTATAAAGCTCTACAGGCACTCTCTTTTCTTATGATACAGTCATTTGTGTTCCCAATTCAACTAAAAATTATATGAATATTTCTCCCTGACATTCTCTTTCCCCATCAAGAGTAAGTTTTGGGGACTTGGAAATCAATCTCTGTTCAGAAGCAGAGATTATTGCATACTTATAAAATCTCTTTGGAGTTTAAGTAAAACCAATAATTTTATTTTAATGGTTTTATTTTTTATTATTTTTTCTTATTTTTTCTTAAAAATAAAATACTGCTTATTCTAATAAACCTTCTAGAAATTTGTCCTTGGTTTTAGCATTGTTTTAAGGTTTTTTGTTCCAATCTTCCTGAAGTGTGTATATGCATACATTTTTTTTTCATTCTCATATGTTGGAAGATTAAATTCATTAACAACTTGGCATATAGAAGAACTTACAGGAAACTATTCTTATCATATTGTTTAGAGTGCAAGTTGGTGTTGAGTGCACTGTATGATTAAGTTGAGTGCACAGAAAATAACCTGAATCTGAGATGATCCCGATGATGAAAGAGAGATTAAGTCATAGGTTTATAATGCTGGCCTGGAGATACTTATTAACACTAGAGAAAATATAGAGAAAGTGTTATATGTACACACAATGTTATGTTTTTCATATTATAGCTACCTGACCATCATTAAGATACGTGTAATTCTAAATCTTTCTCCTTGGATTATAAATTAGTTCAGTACTGAAAATTTATTCACAATTACATGCTGATAGCAGAGCTGCAGATTCTGTGGACATCTCCTGAGTAATGAGAACTGCATCATTTGCGAATGTAGAATACTGATAACAGAACTGAGAATTTGACACACTGCACACAGGCAACATGCAGATTTTCATACACAAAGTACACATGCCTGACCTAGTAACTGAACTACAGTTTAAAAACAAATATATATATATATTTAAAACAAAACGACAACAGCAAAAGAGGTGCTATTTGCTGTTTTTAGTAGCAATTCTTATCACTAGGACTGAATGAGATATCTGTCCACAAGCAGCAGTGATGAAAAGCAATTACCAGTAATCTGAGATGCTGCATGAAATTACAGTGAAGAAAAAAAAAAAAAAGATACTTTCAGTGCCCTGAATGTATTTTATCCACAGCACCACAACACTGGACATATTTTGCAATAGCAATAGTTCTGTACAACTATGATAAGCCTAAATACCTAATTGTAAAAATACTTTGGGACGATGGAGACTCCATCCAGTATTGTATTGCATCGAATGTATTATTGTATTTCAAAAGAATGTCTCTGATTAATATTTATTTATATAGAAAAAGTGTAGTAACTTAAATGTATTTCCAAAAATGGGTTAGAATTGCTGGTTAGAATTGTACGTGAGAAATAATGGCTGCATTTGTGTGTATGTATGTGCATGCATACTAACTTATTTCTCATGATATCGTCATAAATAGCAGTAGCAGTAAATAGGATTATTGAATAGATCTTTATAATGAATATTTCAAACATTTCCTCGTAGCAAATCAGTAGGATGAAAGACATACTGTGGGTTGTTTTTTTTAATAAATAAATGCACATGAATCTGAACAACGATCTCTTTTCAACAGAAAATGATGTACTAAAATATTTCAGAGCTAAATGTTACTCACTGTTTCCATTTATAAATGAAGGGCTTTTTAAACATCTTTTTAAAGCTCTGAAGTGTTTTTAGCCTCTAGCTCTCATTGACTTGGATA
The DNA here is from genome assembly GCF_964211835.1 of Anser anser. Taxonomy (NCBI): domain Eukaryota; kingdom Metazoa; phylum Chordata; class Aves; order Anseriformes; family Anatidae; genus Anser; species Anser anser. Next base: position 205,674,771 of record NC_139720.1, on the reverse strand, counting down.
AATTCATATTGGAGTTCAGATGCTAATTTATGTGACTGCTTTTGAAAACAAATTTAGGTCAAATCCTGTTTCTGCAGAAGCATCCATTAACTCTGCCATTAACTCTGGGAGTTCTTTGTGTTTGCAGCTTCTGTTCTTTAACTGACAATTATTTTTCTTTTTTTTTCTGGCTGAGTCACCCACCTGAAAGTATGGTGTTGCCAAATAAAATGCTCTCTTTAAGAAGCAAGGATACTTTGCTTGTGCACTGCAGGTAAGTTCTGTAGAAATCCAGCATCTGGTGATGCATTTTCTTTTCTTTACTTTTTCAGGGGAATTCTGGCCTGGGGTTCAGTATTGCTGGAGGAACAGATAACCCACACATTGGGGATGATCCTGGGATATTCATAACTAAGATTATACCAGGAGGAGCTGCAGCAGAGGATGGAAGACTCAGGTAAAAACTGTCTAGAGATGTTTGGAAACAAAATGCTACATTATTATAAACTGTCCTCTAAGAGTCCAGTGTGAACTGGGTCTTTCATGTGGTCAGGGGGAGTAAATGACATGACTAGAGTCTCCTTTCTGCTAATGTAGGAAAACTGCTTTAAGTAGCTTAAATACTAATAAAGTTAGTTAAGGGATAAGGTTAGTTAAGCCCTGTATAAAGGGGCATTTGCTGGTTCCACCTCCATCTTTGTACCAGTCATTTCATTTAGTACAAGAGGAGAGATGGGGACAGGAGGAGGAAAAAGTCATTATCAAAAAGAAAGTCTTCTCTGCTTGATCACTATATGTTCATGACTGAAGAGCTACGCTTTCATGTTATATATTAAGGCTATCAACACTTCCCAAACTGCAGAGCCATTCCTAAGTAGCCGTAGCTATTTGTAGATGCTCCCTGTTGTTTGACTGCAGCAGTGAGGTATGCTTATCTGCATTTCCAAACTTTTTTTTTCTTTTTGTCTCTGTCAGGATGCAATGGCTCTGTTCTGTATTTTGAGTCACCTCCAGAGTATTCTTTTGCTGTAGCTCCTGAGGTAAACACATAGATCACTTGAAAATTGTGGTACCCAGATACATTGTAGTGCGTGTCTTAAACAAGATGTACCACAAAAGTACTTGTGCTTCTCTTTCCTTACAGACTTAACTCAGAAAGGTTTCTGTCTGTCACAGAGACTGGCAATCATATGTCAGTTGAGAAGCCTGCTGATGCTGCAAAAAGGCAATTTAGCTGGAAAGACTTTGGATAAAATTCTGAAGTTTTCGGGATCTCAGCACTGGAACCTGACCTCTAGGAGTCTTTGCCAAAAAACAGATGGCCTAAAATCCATGAAATGTGACCAGATGGTAACAGAAACATTTTTGGAAAGCCTTGTCCTTTAATTCAAAAATAAAAGTATGAGGAATTGGTCAGTTTTTAGAGGAAGCTTTGAATATTTCATATGTTAGGTTAGTAATTCCTTTTAGGAAAATAATGTTACTTTTGCTGTTACAGTGATAAGGAGTCAGGGTGGTTGGCAGTGCCTGAAGAGTGTATGATATAAATAAGATTGCAGACAAAGAGAGGAGAAATAATCTCATGTAACTTTATGACTAAGGTGCAGCAATCTACATCTAAACTAATCATTTTAGAGTCCCCTAACAGTCAGTGAAGAAAAACCTAGGCATTTCTATTTTGTCATACATCACATGCTAAAGTCAACGTCTACGATAGAAGAATCACATCTTAAAAGAGCATTCAAGTAGCTCAGCTACAGTGATCTATACTGTAAGGGTCTGCTTTGGGCCAGATGGGCTTCATGCAAAACAGGCTCAGGAAGCACATGTTTGGAAATCACGCTATCAAATATGACATGACAAACAACATAGGGGGTCTTAAACTTTACCACAAATAAGAAAGAATTCCTTTCAAAAAATAATAATATCTTTTTAGTAGAGTTTTTATTACTTTTGGAAGCTGTTCTGGTTTAAGCTATTAAGAAGACACATGTCATTGTTGGTTTTTTTTGTCTTACTATCTTTATATGAAATCAAGTATTTTGTAATTCATTGCTTTACTAATTAACTAGTGTAAATTGAACTCATGGTTATTTGGTAATTACTGTGTTGTAAGTCTTAAGAAGACCTTCTAAATCCACAAAAGATATTGTACTAATGCAATTCATTAATCCATACTAAGATTAGACCTGGAAAGCTTTGTGTTTTGTAATAAAAGTTTATCTTATTACTAAGACTATTATTATAGTCTTAGAGTACAGTATTTGTTAGCATTTTGAAGTGAAATGTTATAATTCAAATTTAACCACAGTAGTAAAAATATTTGATAAACATATATTCGGCTTGGTATTTTTGCTCTTCTCTTTTGTAAACAGAACTCATTTACACCAAATTCTTCTCTCGTTAGTACAGAATATCCGAATGCAATTAGATCAAATTCAATCAGCAGAACTTTTTAACTTCAAGTAAAACTGTAGGCATATTAAAAATATGTCTCTAAAAACTACCATTAGGAAAATGGATTGACTTAATCCTGTGGGTTTTACACTCAATAAAATCTTAATTTTTTAGCTGAATATCACACAGTATCAATTCCAGATAGAGTATCTGGGATACAGAGTACCTGGAATTTCTTCCCAGTAACTCTGTATTGTACTCAGAACTCAAAAGGCGTTTTTTTCCTGCCTCAGTTTCCCAAAGGCTCTTCAAAATTTGTGTAGTACACGTGAATTTGTACTTGGCTTTCCCAATCTTACACTCAAACACAAGCTGAACAGACACACTGTTATAGAACTTTTTTTTTTTTTTCAATATTTTACAGTGTAAGGGCAGAAGTCATTCAAAAGACCTCACCATGATTTCCAAGAAAAGTTTCTGTCTGGAATGCAAGAGAGCTACTTGCATATAAACTCCATGTTTAAAAGGTTTGGGATGGCGAGATTTTATTTTATTTCACAATGTTTTTCCTAGGGGAAGATTCCTCCTTTCCTTGTTTTATCTGCTAAGTGAGTTTCACTTCGCTACAATGCTAGCAAGGAAACAATCCTGTCATGTCTTAGGAACACCTGAAAATGTATGTATCAGTGATCTTTACCAATATGCCACTGAAGAGAAGAGCTATCCTGGGGCAGCTTCTGCTGACTTACATAACAAATAATTTTACTTAATGGCAAGTTTATCAGCTAAGGCCACTCAGTAGGAACAGCAGCTCAATGACATGCAGTAACATCCATCGAGAAAGGCGATAATCCACGTACCTAGCAGAAGTCCTATTTGAATCCCTGAGAAAGGGGGATTGGTGTTTATTTACAGAAAATATATATATATACTTTCGGTGTCCACTTTTGCCTCGGACTCTGCCTGCAATTACTGTATATTATATAGTATTGTGGACTGTTTGGACTGGCTTCTAAATCTACTGCCTTTTCTTAAATCATAAAAGCCTGTAAAATCACTTTTACTGCATCTTATATAAAGTCCCTTTTATGTAATTGTGCTCAGTGAAGTTCCTCAAATAGAGAGATTCTGAAAGCGACCTTCAAGAAATGGACTTAATGCTGCAGACCCTGGCAAATCTTTTACATGTATGTATGGACTGACAAGCAGAAGAGTAGATAGTAGCTTCATCAAAGTCCAACAAAAGCAAACACAACCTCCTGAAGCTGGGAAGGAGTAACAGTCGTGGTAGAGGGTGGGGGCTTGGCATTGTGGAAAACAGCTTTGCAGGGAAGACCTGGGGGTCCTGGTGGGCAGTTTATATTTATAACTGTGACAATGAGGGAGGGAAGGAAGATGACAGAGCCTTACTCTTCTGCATAGAGCCCAGGTCAAGAAGCAATGGACACAAAATGAAAATAATAAATAGATTAATTAAAACGTGAAATTCCGTCTGAGCACAAGACAGTACTTTTTTTTTTTTTTTTACTGTGACAGTGGTCAAGCAGTGGGACAAATTGCCCGGAGAAATTATGGAGTCTGCATCCTTGGAGGTATTCAAACCCTGACCAGTCATGTTTCTGGACAACCTGCTCAAGCTAACCCTGCTTCAGCAGGAAGGGCTGGATGAAATGATCTCAAGAGGTGCTTTCCAAACTAAATGGTACTGTGATTCTCTAATTTGCACCTGAGTCATCAGTGTGCTGTGGTAGTGATGAAGGCCAGCATGGAGGACAGTTGAGAGGAAGCACTAGAGGCAACAGTCAAATGTTGCAACAAGGGAAATGCAAGATGGGTGTGAGATGGTGGTGGTGGGAGTTTTTTTCTTTAATGAGGGTAGTTTAGTGAGGCATTGTAAGTGGTGGTTCAGCAAGGTTGTGGGATCTCTGTCTTTAGATGGTTCCAAAGTTTGTCTGGACAAAACCCTGAGCAATGGGATTTAACTTTTCAATTCAAAGGTTGAACTAGATGTCCTCCAGAGGTCTTTTCCAGCCTGAATTACTCTCTGATTCTGTAGATTGTATTTATATATAAAACCTGATTGTGAGAGTGGAACAAAGGTAAATAAATTTCTACTTTTCTGTTGTTTTTTGTTTATGGTGTTTGTTTGTTTTTGTTGCTGTTGTTTTGGTTTTGTTTAGTTTTGGGGAGCACTACTTTTATTGACAGTAGGTACAATGCATAGTGTGGGTTTGTATCTCTTCATGGCCCATATATCTTTACAGCAATATTTAACAGTAAAAGTTATCAGCCACTTTAGGCTACATTCATTTTAATAAAACATTACTAGATTTGTAAGATTTCTTGAACTTTCAAATATTAATACATACTATTTTTCATACTATCCTCTCTGAAATACGCTGACTTCTACAGCTAGTAAAACAGACAATGCACTGCACAATTCAGACTGTAGAGAACATTTTAGGTAAGTACACTGGCACAGACCCCTAATCTTCCAAAATACAAAGTTGTGGAATCTTCTGTGATGTCCATATATTGCAGAGGAAACTTCCTTCTTTTCTGGTTTCTTTTGGTAAATAACTTCACGGAATACAAAATAATTACTTTTGGATTTGATTACTTTAGGTAAATGTGAATATAATAGTCTTGGGAATAACTGAAAATTAGTTTTTGCTGAATGCTGCATACCATGGTTATTTGAAGCTTTGATTTTCAAGTCAGTGACAGACAAAATCTAAAAGCTCCAGGAGTAGCAAACATTCCCACTGTCGAAGTTGAAGGAGAATTTCTCTCAGCAGTTTGATTTTTTAAAACTTCTGATGCATAAAAGCTGCTTCTTCTGTCTCTTACAAAAGTCAGTCTTCCATGGGCAAGCATCTACATTTTAATAAAGAAGGTCTGAATTTAGACTTTTCCTATCTGAAAGAAAGAGAATTGCATCAGTTTATGTCTCAGTGCCTTTTTTTTTTAGTTTTATTTGACTATGTGTTGGGGAAAAAATATAGTAGTTGACTCAATTGCCTAGATAAAACAATGAACTTCAATATATCATCTCAGCAATTCCTTCTATTGACAGTTATTGATCATAAGTGATATTCTGGATTCTAAAATGCAGCATACATTTAAAAAATTCACCATACTCTGTGAAAACATGAGTGATCAGTTAACGGAACTAGAAGCAGTGTGCTGGTAAAACTTGATTAAAATAAGAGCTAGTAAAAGAATGATGAAAAGCTGTCAATTATGGACAAGTATAAAGAGCAAAGACACCCCAAATATATTTTTTTTCCAGTAGTCATAAACTGAAACAATTTTAAGTAAAATAAATAAATAAAATAAAATCTATTTATAGTTTATCACAGTCTTTTTCTGGTCTTATGGTGGAGTTATTTTTCTCAGAAGTCTGTCTGCAGGAATGAATAGATATGAATTCTTGACCCATTGCTTCCAGATTCAGAAAAAGCACTTTTCCATTTTGTGAAGGAAATTTGGAAATATGAATTTTAAAAGGTCTTGGAATGTAGAAAACAAAAAAATCTGGGATACAGCCTGGGTTGAAATCTTATATTTTGTACCAATCTTGTGGCCTAGGGAATCTTATGGAACCTGTGGTTCAAAGATCACATTGTTACTGCTAATGTGATTGAATATGAAAGAGTTTATTTGCAGGACTGTGAGATTGATATGGACAGCCTTGGGCTTGCATTTCAAGGGATACTGTTGTACCAAAGGTTATTTTGGTATTTGAGCCTGAGATGTACTCAATAGGAAAGAGGGCTGATGAGAGGAATGAGTCAAAGGAAGAAAGTGGTTGTCCCCGCAGGCATCCTGCCCTGGTAAGCTGCCTGGACCTGTAGCTATTTCATTCATTCTTTCTTCTAGGAAACTGGTTTCAAGTCTCTTCCCATTTGTGAACACTTCTTTTTTTTCTTTTTTTTTTTTTTTTTTTTTTTCCCTTAAGGTTGTGAGCATTTGTAAGAAATTAAACACATTTAGAAAAGCACACCTACTGCCAGTTACCTTTGGCAGACTGATCAGGAACAGCACATGTACCCTCAGCCATCTGAATCCTGTAGGTTAAAAACTACTAAGGGTGTGCTGTGTTTGTCTTTCCTTTGCAAATGTGTCTTTCCTGATACTACTCTAATTACTGATTGTCAGCGGGTTTAGGATTATTTAACTGCAGAATTTTTAAGGCATGCTGCCTTGTTCTACCATCATCATAACAGTCAGCCCCAGTGGATATTTTTCCCTAGCTTTCAAGGTGATCTGGTGTGGGCAAATAATGTAGCACACATGCTAATTGTTGGAGACAAGAGCCTAAATAACTTACTCTTAGTTATCCAGTAAATCAGGCAGAAAGCTTGGAATAGAATAGTGATTCCTTCTCTTCTATTTCTGTGCCTTAAGGCTTCAGTTAAATGTCTACCAGCAAAGGTTTTTAACAAATTAGATTTGTGTTCTCTTCAGTTATCAACTAACCCACTGTGAAGTGTCGAAGTGTTATAATTTACTTAGATATATGTAGCAAGAGAGGAACCTCTTTCTCATGCATACTTTGTTCATAATAAAAAATTAAACTGAGAAAAGGGAATTTAAAGGCAAAGATTTCATTCTGGTCAGCTCTTCCCCCCCCCCCCCCCCCATCTTACTAAAGATGAACCAAAGAGGAAACACTACAAATTCATCCTATTCATTCAAACTTTAAAATTAGAATTAAGAAGCACACTGGTATAATTACATCCAGTTTGCCTGAGAAACTCAAAGGGAAAAAGAAATGGAGAAGAGGGAACAGAAGCAAGGCCCCAGTTGGGAAGTGATTTGATAAAAGACCCCCCTTCGGTCTTTGCCCCACAGGCTGCAATGACAGTACTTCACCTCTGATGAAAAGTCTGAAACCTCAATCCCTCCAGCAGCAGCAGGCACACAGTTGTTACCTGTTGGTATCCGTTTGTAGCTCTAGACTGCTTACTGAGAAATGAATTGGGAATGAGAATAGGAAAAAATTAGGAGCTTTTTCAGATTAATGTGAAGAGCTGTTCCCAGGAGGGATCATGTTCTTTACAAGTGTGTCTCTAATCCAGCTTGGGCAACTGGCTTTATTTCACCGTCATTATATATCAAAACAGAAGTGTGTCTTCCTTGTGATTCACTGCCTAAGTCCCTGTTAACTTTTGATCTTGAATTAAGCCTATCAGTACCAGGTCTATGCACATTGCAATGGCATAAAGCTTGTTCAGGATGTTATTACAATTACAGTACTGCCACAAAACACTGATTCATATCTGCACTGTTTACAGGCCTCTGACAATGTTATTAGTCCAGTACATAATTTAGTAGTAAGTTAATAAAGAGACATTCACCCCATTAGGCAAAACATGCTTGCCTTGCAGACAGTCATCAATTAGATCATGAATTATTGACTGCTCACCCTGTCCTGGTTTGTGTTAGGAAGTTTGATCTTATTAACTGTGTTTGTCAGTGTATCTGTGCATATTGTTTTTTGAGCTACTATGATATAAAAGAATGAATTATCACAGGGGATCTATATAAAAAAGGCAGGTCACAAAACCAAAATTGAATTTTCATATATATATATATATTTTAAGTGGCTTACAATGACTCTTGTTTTAAATTACCAACCTATACTTCTTTTCGACAATGGAATGTGTTACCATTTAATTCTCCTTTCAGCTGTTTTCACCACTTCACTTTTCTTTTGCTGAATCCTTCTTTTTCTTTCTTTTTTTTTCCTACATGAAGTTTGCATTCCTTATTCAGTATTTCAGAGACCCAATATGTCTGTGAATTTGACTGTACTTCTGCTTTTTCTACTTTGAAAATAATTTGATAGGCTGCAGAAAAATCTCTTATGCCATGCAAGAAAGGATTGGGAAATGATGTTTTGACAGATGAATTCTCAGGTAAATGAAATATAATTTAATAGGAAGTAAAGCCATGGCTTTTCTCTGGCTTGTGAATAACTGGTGAATTTTAATAGCCTCTTTATAGAAAATAACGATGGACATTTTTGTAGGTTTTTTTTTTTTTTTGGATCGGTTTCTTCCCCCAGTAAGTTTCTGAGCTGTCTTCCACTAACTGAAACCACTGTTTGAGAATAACACTTAAGCAAAATAGCGTGTTATTAGGGCTGTAGGTACCTTGCAGGTTTATAATGCCAATTGCATGAGGTGTTTCATGCAGTGGTACTGAATTAGTCAACAGGGCTCTTTGCCAGGAGTTTCTTTAGCAGCTATCCCACCAGAAATTTCAGTAGCCCCAGCATGCTGCAGCAGCAGCAGAACAGAACTGTGCAGCCAAATCCAAGTGATTATTTCATCAACATGTTTGCACTTCTACTGCAGTTACAAATTTAAATAGCTCAGTGATAATTTGTCTTGTGTAAGAAGCCCTCTGCGGTTATATACCTTAGAAATCGTCAGTTCTCTGTGGAGTCTGGCATTAGTCAAGGAAAAAAATATTTCACATCTGTTCCTATACTCAACAGGTGTAACCCTCTGGGGTTCTGCTGAATTTTTCATTTCTTTCAATTCCCACTGAATCTGAAAATAAGATTTCGGATAAACAGGGAAAAGACTTAGGTTCTCATTTAAAAAAAAAAAAAAAAAGGTTCCTTATAAACAGCAAAGGTCTGATTCAAAAACTTTGAAGAAAAAGCTTGGTTGGCTTTTTTGCTTCTGACAGCTAATCCCAGAAATGCTAATACATGGTGAGACAGACAGTCTGTCATTTCATGCACTGTCAAAACTCTCAGCTGCAGTTTGAATAAACACTTGGACTTTCAGGCTTTAGCCAAACTGTATTTCCTAACCATTCCTGATCTCTGTTGCTACATTCCTCATTTCGCTTTTACTATAGAAGTTAGAACAGGGGGCTTACATTTATTTCCCCATGGCATGCAGGTTTTAATATCAACCTTGCAATATGTGTGAGTATTTTGTTCGGATGTGTTGTTTACATTGTGCCATTCTGCATGTTACTCTGAGTCATGTCACTGCAAGAAGCAAGATTATTTTTTTTTCGCTTACTCAAAGTGTGTAGCCTAATAGGACTTACATTCTGAAGCTCCTGAAGTTTCCTACAGAACTTGAAGTACACGTTTTCTTCCCTTTCATTTTTTTTTTAATGCTACACCTTTGTTTGGAATAGCTCTTCTTAATCAAACCCGAGCGGAAGGGAGTGTTTTCTACTTGTTAGTGCAAGCGCCTGGGAGGCAGGACTGCGTAGTTTTGTTCTCAACTTGCTACGCCTGATCTGTGGTAACACTTTTCTTCTTTTGTGCTAAAGTTTCTCCATTTGTAAAATGGGTATAGTGATCATTATCTTTGCCTCACGGGGCTTGTTGTGAAGCTTAAACGAGTTCATATTTGCAAAGCACTTTGAGCGCCAAAGATGAAAAGTGCTTGTAAAAAAAACGAATGTGGAATTGCCTTCTGGGTTATCTGTTGTAACTGGTTTTCCTGCACAAACCTGAATATGCTTCAGACAGCGCTAGTGTCAGTTGGGAGGATTTTAACCACGGGTGAGGAATAACCAAGTAGTTTGGTGTATTTAGCAGCCAAAGCATATCTTGGACCCAAGGAAGCACCTCGTCCTTCCCTGGGCTGGACTCGCCAAGGCAGCACTGGAGGCTGTGCAACGCCAGGCCTCGAACCCCCGCATGGTGCTGGAGCCAGCCAAACCGGAGGGCTCGGAGGGTAAGTGAGGGCTGTGGAGATGTCCCTGCCCTCTACCACACCTACAGAGCCTGGCCTGGGGCATCTTCCACTACCTGCAGAGCAGCCTGAAGCTGGGAGGAGCTTTGCAGCTTCCTGGTGCCTTCTTCATTCATCTCAGACTTTACAGGGTTTTGTTTTCCTTTCCCATTTCTTTATCCCAACACCTTCCTCCCACAACACCCCACAGCTACCTACACCTCCTTTTTTCTCATTCTCTGCCCCTCTGCTCTCCCACGTTGGCCTCCGGCTTTGAAGGCAAACACAGATATTCATCCTGTGAGCAGAAGTTTTCCTTCTGGCCACCGTTAGAGGCTGCTGTCTCTGCTGGCTGCCAGAGCCACCCAGATAAAGCCGAGCTGCTGACAGAGCCTGGATGCGCTCAGTTTCAGTGCTTGGTTGCTAGTGGCAGTAGTTTCAGGAGGAAAGCATCGTACATGGCAGTGGCAGGAGACGAGACGCAGAGAGACTGAGGATAACTGGGGAGTTAGAGAACGGACGGAGGAATGGAAAAATGTGGTAAGAGCGAAGGATACCAAAGCTGAGAAATGATCTGGATAAGAAATGCAAAGGAAAGGGTGGGGGAAGCAACTTATTTATTTGTGTAGTAAAAAAGGGAAATGGCACTTGCTATAGGTCTCGCGAAAGGGTTAATAAAAGAAATTTGACTGAAGTTTGAGAGCCTGTTGCAGGGAAGCCTCCTGGCGTGCCAACCAGCCTCAGCTTCCTGCCCTCTGTCTGTGATCCCCCTCCCCATCCTGCCCTCCCCTGCCTATATGGAACTCTCTGCTTCCTCTGCTATCCCCTCGCTGTCATAAACTTGCAATCAAAATCAAGTATTTAAACAAAAATGTGGGCTCATCAGGCCTAGTGGCTGATTGATTACTAACCAGGCATTTGGTCAGTGGGTTGCTAGCTTTATTTGGAGCGGTCACCTCACTCTGGTATCTGGTCTGAGTAATTGCAGTTCTATTGCTTTTAGTAAAGTTGGACTTGGTTTCCAGTAACTCAAGGCAGGAATTTCAGTTCTGATAAGTAAAAATTATCTTTTATGATTGGAAAAGTGTTTTGTTTTGTCTTTTATACTGATGTGTCTGGCAAAGGAAATAATTCATCCCCAACCCAGCAGTTTTAACTTGGCATACATTTATGGATCGTAATTCCTAACTCTGCTTGAACTGGATGTTGTGTATTTTGGGGGGAAGGGAGTCTGCCTTATGCACGTAATATGTCTTAAAACAATAATATGTGAAGCAAAAGATCATAAACTCCGTACAAACTTTCTATAGGTGTGTCCTACCTAGTAAATGAGAATTAATTTGCCTTGAGTTATGCTAGTCAAGCAATAGCTGAAAGTTTGATGCAGAAAATCATTGTGTTATAAGTGATTTAGAATAGCTATACTTCCAAGTCCCTTATGTAGTAACAGGGTATGATTCTGCTTTCAGGTATTTGTGATGAAGGAAAAAAACAAATGGAGAAGTCCTCCTATTGTATGTCTGTTTAGACTTGACTTGTCCAAAAAGTGTATGCTTGAGTCTGTCTGTGTGCAAATTGAATGGGTGCTAGCTATTCCTCCCTCTCAACTCTACATAGCTACACCCTGCGAGATTAGCTATTAGCTAACGACTACTTCCTGTTCTCAAAGCATGTGTAAGGAGGTTAGGCTCTTCTGGGAGGCGTAAACCCAATGGGGTTTTGCTTCTCTTCTCAGTATACGATGGGTTTGTCCAAGAAGCATCCTGAACCTCTGGATTTTATCAGAGAAAATAAAAATGATACTTTTCATAGTGTTGTTGTTCCCTTGGCTCAACCTTGGGGCAGATATATGAGAAATTTTGACAGTATTTTTTTTTTCCTAAGGTGAGGATGTAGACAGCAATATTTGGAGTTATTGTGGAATTCACCACCATTTTTAGCTCCTGAATATTGTCGGTCATGTTCCAGGAGGTCATCATGAGTAACTTTCAAGTACTTCCAAGTCAATATGATGCAGTGAGCATTCATGCGTTTTTTTGAAGCTTCAGCTTTTATAAAGTTTTGAATAATAATAATAAGGTCAAATTATTGTTTTTCTGCAGTGTTAGTTTTAAAAATTTAGTAACACATTCACTCTTGTGCCTAAGAATGGACTCAGGTTAACTGCTTACCAAGTTTCTTTTGGAAATCAACAACTTAAAATATACATGTTTAGTGCATTAGGCAGTAGTAAATTTTTAAAAGTCTTCAACAGATGTGGGAATTAATTTAAATTATACAGTTTACTTATTGGACTTATAATTGTTTAAATAAGCTATTTTTTTTAAGTCTCACTTGCCTGTGAGCTTTTCTTAATGGAGTGCTGGCTGCATCCCCACATAAAAATTTGCTGTATACAAATTTCAGGTCTAAAAAGACTTCAGCATGCAATACTAGCTGAGCAAACATTTTTTGATGCAAAATTAGGTCCACATTGCTTTTCAGTGGCAAAGGGAGAAAAGTAAGTCAGGGATTCCTTTATTAAAAAATAATAAACAAACAAACAAAAAAATAATAATTCACCTTTCAGCTCATCTCTGAAGGGAAACCTGCATTCTCCATCCTCTTCCTAGGAAGCATGAGCCCACATCTTCCAGAAAAGTAATTAAACTGGAAGAGCTATGAAATAAATGTCTTTTATTCTTTACTTCCAAAATTGCTTCACTTCCTGAAAGACAAATATTGAGTAAGAGCAGTGTTGCAGTAAACATGTCATTCACAGAGAAAGGTGCAGGTTGTGAACCAGGGCCTCGTCCCTATGGGTATCATGAGCATTGATCAGGGACACATTGTGGTGACAATTTTTGAAATATATTTAAATATTTAATCGAGTCAAAGCAAGAGGCAAAATTTACTTTCATTCTTATATTGAGGATGCTTTCCAGAATAATGGGAGATTTTTACTGCAATTTAAAAAGAGCATTGCATTATAAAAAGTGGAACATCTTCAGCTCTGGAATCATTTTTCTAGGAGGTGATATTGGATAATAAGACAGCAGATGGTTGTTTTGATTTTTGTTTCCCTGACTGTGTAACCTTTTATTTTGTTTTATTCTATTTTATTTTAATTCAAAATGTATTAGAATGAAATGACTTATTTTTGGCTTGGCTGGAAATTTTTTTCAATGTAAAACAATGTCATTTCTTCAAGAAACAAAGCTAATAGAAACAGCTTTGACTTGAACTGCTTTTTTGTTGTTGTTGTTGTTGTCGTCGTTGTTTGTTTGTTTGTTTTCCAGAGTTCACTTATCAATCTGTAGATGCAGCCAAGAGGTGTTCAGATAAATAGAAAGACGGAGGGGTGGGGTTTCTCTGAAATGTTATCACTGGTGGTAACTAGTGTGACCACTAGATCAGCTATATGCCTTTGGCTTGTAGAGTTTGTCTAGCAGGGCCTTTCTTATGATGATGAAAAATCAGTTATGAAAGGCAAGAGATTATGTCCTGTTTCCTAAGCACAGGAGAGAAACAGAGCATTGAGAATGACCAGGGAGCAATGTTTGCTATCTCTTCTAATGAAAGAATTTGGGGAGATCAAATGAATTTGTTTATTTATTAACTGGTAGCAAAGCCATACTGACTGGCAGAGAACACTGTGGATATGAAGTGTACATGGGTTTTGAAAACAAATTAAGTTTGTGGAAAAGGAACCTAGCTCAGGCTATTAAATAAAATAGTAGTATATGTGATTCAGGAAACCATAGAGTCATCAGAATCTGAAAATGTATTCTGGGTAAATACTGTATTGTTCTTTTCCTATACCATCTGGTAAAGGCCACCATTGGAAGGAAACAGCAGGTCCGATGGACCCCTGTTCTGGCTTATGGTTTCATATAGCTTTTATCTTTGCAGCCAGGGAAACACCTTCAACCACACTTTAGCTCCAATCTTCCCTGCAGCTTGATCATTCAGGGGCAGCAGTGTTTCCATTAAGCAAAGGGCAGGATTCCTGGGTGGGTCGTGCTCCTCAGTGAGGACATAGATGGTAAGGTTTGGCTGGGGAGCTCGGTGCAGCCTGAGTGATGGCCATCTTACCCTGCAGCCATCCAGCCCTCAAGGTCTCTGATTTTAATTTGTGAGAGAGGTTTTTGCACTGTAGGGTTGAGCCTGTCCTTTTCTTTTTCCTATTTTTATTCCTTTTGGTAGCCATTAATGGGCCCCCTCTTGAAATCAACCATTGCATGGCTGGTTTTGCAGGAGCTCAAGCTAGCTCTAAACGAGCTCAAAGTTGCAGAGTGGCATTAACATGGCCCTTTACCAATGATAATTGGCTGTAGACATATGGTAAACAGCAATCCAGGTGGCTTTCCATGCTAGATCTACTGCTGCCAGTGTCTGTGCTGGTGTGGCTAACCCTGCATTGGATTTCACTGTGCCAATTTGATGTATATGAGCTGTCTTCAGACTCTCTTGGATACTAGATAGTATCTTTGCAGATATTTTCAATGAAGAGATGTATATAAGCACTTCCAAACAAATAGACATCCCATGATACAGGCATACTGCCTAAAAGGCTAATATGATCTGTTCAGTGTGGTAGAAAGGGTTAACTGAAGGAGAGCCCCAGCCTTTCCCCAGGAAGTTCTCAGAATTAGGCTAGAATGCAGAAATGATCCAAAGTATTTTAAACAACAGATAAACTGCTTTTTAGCCAAGTTTGTGCCTAGAATGAAGTCTTGCAGCTGAGTTTAAGACCTTTAAAATAATATATATATAAAAAAAAAAGAGTAAAGAAAAGCAAATGCTAATGTGTCCTCCATTGAAACTGTGTGAATAGGAACATATTAAAGATTCTAAATATATTTTCTTCTAGCAGTCTAAAGGCTGCAGGGACTTTTCCATTCCTAATTATATAGTGCATATGCTGTCTGTTTCTGACTTACAACTTCCAAAATAGAAATTAGAGTCATAAATGAAGCACAGGGAGAGAGGAGAAGGCATGCTGTGCATGATAAGGAGCTGCTGTGCTAATATTTTTACTGATACTGTTACCAGTCACTGGCTTGTGTTCCAAATGCAGTTACTGTAATGCAGACTCTTTAATTCATAGACATTTCATTAAGATGGCTGTTGTACTAAAAAATCCATGAGTAACTAAAGCAGTAGCAATGGACAATAAATGTAAATGCCTCCTGACAGTTCTATAGCTGTGCTGGTTATGTCTCGGGTCTCAGTTAGGCCGTGTTATTAACAGGCTATGGAAATGCACAATCATTTGAAGCAATAACACATTCTGAAATTCAGAAGTGTTTTCTGAAATCTGAATTGTTCCCTGACAATTTGCCTTCAGTCTCTGTTCTGGAAATGAAATGGAAGTCCTCTGGTAACACAGCTGCAAGTCAGGCTGGTATGACCTTAAACCCTCTTGGAGGTGATCTGAAATTTTTGACTGCAGTACAGTAGGCATTTCTTCCTCCTAAACCATAACTGGGCTCCTGGTATACAGAGGAGGAATTTCCCCCATGCTTTCTGCTTTCTGGTGCAATCCCACATGGCTGTTGCCTTCTGGAGGATGAGGGCTTCCTGCTAGTTTGTCCTGGACAATCAGAAAAGCAGCCAAGACATTGCACCAGTCCAGGGGGAGCGAGCAGGGTCTGCTGTGCACAGGCTTTTTCTCCTGCTCTTTTCTGTTCTGCTTCTTTTCTGTTCTCTCAGCTGGGAGGGAACACGATCAAGACTGACTTTCCTCTCGGAAAGGTAGATCGCTCTTTCTATGCCAAGACTGCTGCAACGGTCCAGAGGAGTGTACAATGAACTGTGGGGACAACTAACACAACTTCAGGTCACTCACCAAAACCTCCTGCCAGTAGGTGTGGGCTGACAGCTGGTGGTATGCTGCAGATACTGCTGCAGGGTTTCTATTACTCTGTTGTAAAAGCAACACATATTCTTAAATGGAAAACATTCCTAGGGTTTTTGATTTCGGTCTCTGGCTGAAAATCAAGCTGGTTGCTGGTGTGAGTTGAGGCTGCAGCAGCACAGCACTAGGCCTAACCAAGCACACCCTGCTTTTTGACAGGACTCGTCTCAGCTTTCAGGCTCCACACAGCCAACACACAGAAACTGGTTTGCTAGCACAGACAGAGAAAGCATCTATCTGGCTCTATGTACTCACAGAAATGCTATGCCAGAGTTTAGTTCCCTGTCTTTACACACATACAGACCCATCCGCCCACCCCCTTTGCAAGTGGTGGAAGCGTTTGGCCTTCATCTCTGACTTCTAAGGGCTGGGTTCAAGGGTGAATGCAGCCAGAAGGCAGAGAGCTGCTTTGGTTCATTATCTGTTGTGGTCAGTATGCCTACAGGCTACACTGGGGGCTGGTCCCTGCCTGAGATTAGCCAAAAATGTGGAGATTTTCCTCTGGAAAGTTTATGTAGAGTGTAAACGGAAGAAAAAGGTAAGGGGAAGGTAAATGGGTTTATCATCTTCTATTTGAAGACTATGAAAAAGGAAGTAAGTGACCGGCTCAAAGTTGTACAGAAAGAGTTGGGATGGCATCGGGTGAACATTTTGCGGGAAAAACATTATATTTTTCCTCAATTTATTTGTTACACATGAATGGCACTTGCTTAAGAATTGGGAAGATGTTTTTTCGTTTTTTTTTTTTTTTTTTTTTTTCTCTCTTGCAACACTGCAACACTTTGGTTTTAGTCCAAACCAAACTTTTGGCTTTAGTTTTTATCTGCTTTTCTCAAGACCACAGACAATTCTGCCCTTGTTGGAAGCGTGGGTTAAATATACTTCAGATACTGCCTTCATGTTAAATACATTTGGGTTTCCATTATATTGTTGTAATATCTGCATATATATTTAAAACAAGATTGCTCGTAGGAGTTCAGATTTTTATTAAGTTCAGCTCAAATTCTCTCAAGTCATTCATAAATTATTTTTCCACCCAAACCATAACTTTTATCAGCCATGTTTCAGCCAGTAACTCTTCTATGAGATATATGGAATTTCATTATAAAACACATAAGGGTCAAATTTTGAATTAGGATTGGCTGGTGCCTTCATCAAACTTATTTTCATAAGCACTTGATGTTCTCTAGTTTGCAGAAAGAACCATAAATTGCAAATGAGATCTGAAATTTTCTTTTACTGCTATGTTTTATCCCTTTATTTTTAAATTGGACATAACAGTAGTTTTATACTAGTTTACAATGTCAGAAAGGGGCCTGAGGGTATATGTGATTTTGCTACAGAAATTGGATCATGTGTCTAAGTATCATTATACTTAAAAAACAGTATGCCCCATGGTACATGTGTATCATTGGCATTTAGTTTTAGCTTTATATTCAGTAATTGAATAGGCAGATCTGAAGACTGCTTTTTTAAATTTGAGATCCTTTATTCTGCATTCTTGGTTGAAATTACAATAATAATAATAATGTAAAGAAATTTTATGGGCCAGTGCCAATAATTGCATTTTTTATCCCTATATGCTATACGTTTTACTTACCATGAGATGGGGAGGGTGGATATCAAAATTACCCCCAAAAATAAAAAAAATAAAGAAGTCAACAATGGGATGGAGGTGGCAGTCTTCCCTAACTAATGGACTAGATTGGTTCTCCTGGGGTCAGGTAATGTATTTACATTATGATTCACTGATATCTTTAAGAAAGGATAATAGTCAGTCCTTTCAACTTGTCACCTATAATCTTTTGTTCCTGCTTGAAGTGCTTGTTCTTGTGACGTCTGTAAGGAAAAAAAAAAGGCAAAAAAAAAAAAAAAAAGAAGCATCAGCCCTTTTATAGGGGAACTGTGGCTGAAAAGGTTAGACAAAGCAGGAGCAAAGAAACAAAATGAAAGTTTAGTTCTCTCTTACTTATCATTTCTGTCTGGTACCTAGGGTTTTGTACTGATTCTCCCTTAATAACAGTATTTTTTTTCTTCATTTCTAAGCTTTGGCTAAAGAATAAAGTCCATATTAATTTTAACTTTTCTGAGGAAGTACCTGAAAAAGTTAGAATTGCTTCAAAATGATCTGACAATGTTGGCCTTTCTGCAGTAGAAATCAGGGTAACTGTATTTGTGTAAGCAGGGCTGCCCCATTAATAGACTGCCAATGAGTCTGGAGGTGTCTAGATGATAACTAAGGCCTGTGGATTACTGCAGCTTTTAGCGTCTGCATTGTCCTGTGGAGCGCAGATAAGTCCCTTGTTCCTGAGACCATGGTTGGTTCCAAGTAGTTCCTCTATGGAATTGCAAGAGGGTTAATGTTTCCTGGCAGGACCATTTGGTCTTCTGCAGCTCTTTGCCGCTGTACTAGACTGCTTTGGGTCTCACTGCAGGGCACCATATTGCGTAGAACAGACTGAACAGAATAATCATTACCAGTTGTCGCCTACTATATTTCTGATAGGTGCCTAAGGGCCGCGTTCATCTTCTGTTCTTACAACTTGACTGAAGCAATTACCAGCTTTTCAAGGATGTCTGCACAGTTTCTTGAAATTAGTAATCAGAAAACTCAGATGAAGGTAGTCAGGTTTAGAACAAAGTTGGAAGAAGCCCTTAAAGCATAGTATTTTTTTGTAATTAATCCAACCACTCATTTGTGTTGAAGATAGCAACAGCTACTGGTAAACCTCTGCATCTTTGACCCTGTCTTAAAAGGCAAAATCTCTCTCATATTTCTTGCATCAGTTGTAACTGTCTTGATGTGGTTGTAGCATGTACTGTGTTCTGTATTTTGTGAGCCAGAGTTCTTCATATCTGAATTATTCTACAAATTCTTGTAGAATATATCCATTTTGTAACAGTATTTAGATGAGCCAGCATGCCATGGGACGAGCTGCCTCGCTTAATTTTAACTTAGCAGTTACCTGCATGGGTGACTTGAATAGATTGAAGTATATGCATAATGCGAGTCCCAGTTTGAGTATTTTGGCTAAAATAGAAATAAGATTACTTGTACTTGAAAATTAAATCAGAGACTTCTGTGCTTTGCTGAACTGAGATATGTAGTCCCTCTTTTTTCAAGGAAACAATACCATGAACATTGTTTCTAGGCTTATGTTCTTTTAAGTTATGGTGCAAACATATTTTCATTATTTTTCAACCTGGTACATGCAGTTTCCAAAATACTTCCAATCGCATGTTGCTTTTCAAAGAAACATGAGTAAATTTAGCCAGGAACTCTGTGAACCCATAGCATCAGCAGATGCTGAGACTGTATTATTAAGCCTTAGCAATTAAAGTTCTACATTTTAAGACTTTTTTAACAGTTCTTTTTGTTCAGAATTTAAAAAATATATATTTTTTTAATTGTTGCAAAACTCATTAGACATAGCTTAGAATACAACTTCCTTTTCCGCTTTTTTCATTAGAAAGTTTTACATTTTTTACTGTAAGTATCTTAAAAAGTAACCATATGAACATATTTCCTTTCTCAAGGAGAAAGGTTAAGTAGAGTGGCAATAATTTAAAAGTACTGATTCTATTAGATAAATGCTTTAGTATTAAAAAATCTCTTGTTGTGGAAACGAGGTTTGTTGGAACAATTTCCTCCGACTTGGAGATTTTGTGGAACAAATATAGTTATTAGT
The DNA here is from genome assembly GCF_964211835.1 of Anser anser. Taxonomy (NCBI): domain Eukaryota; kingdom Metazoa; phylum Chordata; class Aves; order Anseriformes; family Anatidae; genus Anser; species Anser anser. The sequence continues at coordinate 205,655,092 of NC_139720.1, read as the reverse complement.
ATAGGGATCTCTTTTTTTTTTTTTTTTTTGACTTGTGTATTACTATATTTGGATTATGGGCCAGATCTTTTGTTAAACATGTCTGAAGCTGGGCCTGAAACTAACTTGCACAGAGAGTGTATACCCACCTTGGGAAGATTTTAAGATAAATTGGGAAGGGAGTTCATGTATCAACAAAAGAAATATATTTTTGCCATATAGTTTTTACATGAACATCTCAATGAAACTGGGAAAATACACTGGAGGACTGTTCACAAGAGCAAAATTATAGCCTCTAAGTGATAAGACCTTAACTTCAACAGCTAAAAGAATTTTCTGATGCTGGATTTACCAATATTTTTGGCTATTTTTATTTTAGTTTTATACTGCTGCAGCATTTATAGGTCACTAAGAGAGTAGAACTTGAGAATGGTAGAAACTGCACTGTTTAACTGGATTGTACAAAATTTTAAAAAGCTTCTGGAGCGTCTATATTAATAATAATAAAAAGAAGGTTAAGATCAGTTCACCAGCTTATGTCCTTTATTTCATTTCACAGTGGACCTGCTGTTTTAGTGGTCTGAATATTATCAATGAATATTTGTAGACCCATGAGATCACTGTTGATCTATTGCTGCATCAGTGTGTCCATTAAAAATTGTTTTAAAGCCATAAGAATTCTATAGGTACTTATATATGCACATGCACGCTCAGATGCATGTGCATGTATTTTTTTCAATATATATATATATATTTTAGTTACAGAAACTAAAACATTCACCCTGTGTGTGTGATGGAGCTGTGGCTTTGGAAGGGTATAGGTGGATATCTCACACTAGGTGGGTTCATCATAGCAAACTAAATAGGATTATTAGTGTCAGAGTTACATCTGCACTGATAAAGTTAGTATACAAACAGAATACTTTGTAGTGAAGTACTTCCATCACCAGAGCAGCTTTGTGTTATCTCACTTACATTCATCCTACAATAGTACTATTAATCTGAGTATTTTTAATTAACAATGGTCTTACAGTTTTAAGGGAATAGGTAATTCTAGGGTGGGATTTCTGTCGGAGTGTAAATGTCCTTTTCCAAAGGCTTTGCTTCATTTTTGCTTTATTTAGTATGTGTGTGGCTTACTGATTTTGGCAAGTTACAATTGCGTGTTCTTAGTTGACTTTTTCTGGAAGACTTTTTTTTTTTTTTAATATCTTTTACAGAGGCATCAATAGAACCTTTGTGAGAGGTTGTAGATATATAGGGTTATTGAGTAGTATCAATACTTATCAGTGCAGTGCACAGAGTATATGAAACAAAAGAAATGTAACACTTCTTTTTAGTGTTTTTATATTTTTTTCCCTCTTTATCATCTTCATAACTATCCAATGGCTAGGATCCTGTGTTTTCTTCATTAGCATTCGTATAGTTTGTATTTTAAGTATGACAATAAGAGTCAGAAATTTGACAGAAATCAGATATATGGCAGTATTAATAGAAAGACAGAGTAGCAGTTTAGACATAATTACTATCTGAGTAGGAAGTAGTAGCAGGATGCATTCATAATTTATTTAATAGAAAAAAGCAATTTATATTAGACCACTTATTAATTTGACAGCCAAACCACACAATTACACATGAATGCTTCTGGCATTGACAGAAAGCAGGAAACCCAGTCATTGAACAAAAACTAGAAACTTTGCAATACAGTACTTTTTGTCAGGAGTTTCAATTTTCTGTCCTTTCCACGTCAGACCAATTGCCAGTTGAAGGATATTATCAGTATTTCTCCTGGTAAATGTTCTTTCAAAAGGCTGATAACATAAAAAATCTTTGGTTTCGAGTAGTGTTTTTTTTGTTTGTTTTGTTTTGTTTTGTTTTAAACAAAAACAGCAGCACTCGAATATAATAAAAGTCCATTCTAAGTTCTCAGAGTTCAGATAATCTTTTGTGAACAATTCATTTTCTCTTCATGTGCTAAGACTCCTGAGCAATATCCAGTTCAAGTGTTCTTTTGCTGTAAAGGGTTGTATTTCGTGGTCAGTCTTTATGTGTAGAGACAGCGAAAATGAGAATATTTTTAGCATTCCATATTTTCTTTGCTGATTGTCCTTTCAGACATGCAAAAGAACACATTCATTTATATATGCCTTTTTCTTCAGTACCCAAAATACTTACAGGCATCTCATAGTAAATGTTCATCACATAAGAACAGTATAGTTTAAGTTCATCTAGTTGCTTGGAATTTGCGTTTCTTACTTACACTCATTTGCAAAGAAAGGTTGGCACAGTAGTTAAGATATTAGCCTGGTGCTATGAAGATGGTTTTAGTGCTGTCAAAGTGTAGATTTTCTTTTTAACTGTAAAATATGGAAAATACTACTCCACCTCATTAGGTTGTTTTGAGGGTGAATATATTAGCTAATCCACAGCAAATAACCAAAAATAAGAAAATGAGGGAATTTTTTTAGTATTCTATAAAAAATAGATGTTATTACCAAACAGCAGATCTTGGAGACACATTTTGTGGTGAAAACATAAACAATGAAATTTACTCATGTTATTTAGGATGAAATATTCTCTTTTAAATTGCTGTTTGTAGGACAGCATTTGTGTTTTGATAACTTAAGAATTTTTGGCTCTGCTGAAGAAGTAAGAGAGATTTAAGAAGATTTAAGAAGGTATTTTAATGAATACTGATCTCTCTGTATTAAATTAAATTAACATATTTCCTTAAGAGCAATGGTAGTAGTAGTAAAAGCATGCATCATGAATGTTGTAACTAGATGATATTAGTAAAAAGTCTTTTAATAAAGTCTGCAAAACCAAGATGTTTAGTATTCTTTTCCACTCAGTGGATCCAGCCCCAATTTATGATGGAGGGTGGTAGGTGAGTAGGTGAGTATGATGTAGGTGAGTAGGTAGACTGTAGTTTGAATCCAGGATGTCTTTTGGAGAGATGCATTCTGTTTCCATCTCATTGCTAAACTAGCATATTGCATGAAGATTGTCATCTGGTAAAATTGCCAGTGGTGTGTTTTTCGTTTTATAACACTACTGACAAAACCTTGCTCAGTCCAAAATAACAGCTGAAGCATTTAGTATCTGTTATTCTTTGTTTTTCTTGTAGGGTCAATGACTGCATCTTGCGAGTGAATGAGGTGGATGTGTCAGAAGTCTCACACAGCAAAGCTGTGGAGGCCCTAAAAGAGGCTGGCTCCATAGTCCGATTGTATGTTCGTCGAAGAAGACCTATTCTGGAGACCGTGGTAGAGATCAAGTTGTTCAAAGGACCTAAAGGTAAATATGAACATAAAAAGACATCCATTTTAACCTTGATGTTTGACCTCTCTCGTAGCTCAAATAGGACCTGATTTTGTCGATTGGTTAACTAGTTGACCTGTCAAATACTGAAATACAGTGAATTTAGGTTGGTAGAACTTGAATTCATTGTTGAAGGTCTATTCCTGGAATATAAAGAATTCAAGAAGTCGTGATTTGTTTCATTTCATGTTTGCTGTAGAGATAGCTCCTTACCTTCAGAATAAATGCAAGACAGAAATAGTATGCTTTTATTGACAGCAGATACATTTCTTCTAAAATTCCTCTGTGTTGGACCTTTGATGTTGGATGCAGAGTTTCTGAATTCTCCCTTTATTAAGGACATTTCATGGGTATCCAACCTCTTCTTTCTGTTTTCATGTTGATGGGTTCTCCTGCAGTTATCTCCAGAACAAGGACTACTAATTTACCTAGATACATAAAAGAATTTTATTTTTTCCTTCAAAAAAATTCCATGGAAGCCTAGGAGAAGGCCTTGCCTAGTCTAAATCACCTTTATCACTTTTAACAGAACCTTCAGCCTACAGAAACAAACAAACAAAACTCACAACAAACCAAACAACAAAACCACACACAAATTTTTAGTAGCATCATTACAAATTGTAAAGCATCTCACAGGAAGCTGAGTAATATTTGTTGAAGTGAAATTTTATATTTTCTTTTCACCTTTCCTTTTATGCTTTATTATTATTATTATTTATAGAAGTTATTTTTTAACAAACTTAATTTTATTGTTTTTCCTGCCTGAAATTTCGTTACAGCTATTAGCTGTTAGATCATTATTTTTCTTTTATATCTAATTTCTGGACAAAGAAAATTATTTTTTTTTTCACAGTGTATGAGAATAGAATGAAGAGACAGTAGATTTTTGCCTTTTGTTTCTTAAGCAAGTCTTTAATTAATAGCATACACATGAAATGAATGAATTCACGTCCAATATATTTCATACATATGAGATTATTCTGCCTGTTTCATCTGCACTGAATAATCTGTAGGGTTTTTTTCAGTGCTTTCCTTTACATTTCATCTCATATGAATATTACAGTATACTTCTAAGTAGTTTTTGATGCCAGTAATATTTTTTTATTTCTAATACACTTAGAATTGTTGAGAATCATTCATAGTAAGCAGAGACAGTGCACTGTTTTCAATATCCTCTATACTATACCTCTTCTATGTATATAATGGTTCTCTGTGAGACTTAAAATATCATCCTCTACTCTTGGCAAACAGCATGGTAGATTTAAACATACACCTTAAGCTAAACCATCAAAGTCTGGATTCTTGTCATCAATTACAATGCTAAACTGTCTTTCTAACAGAAAAGCATATTTGTTGAGACTTCCTGTGTGTGTGAAATCAGAATATTAGTGCAGGCAGCAGTGGTTTTAAAGCTTTGGAATTAAACTAAGTATATGATATAACAGTCATTTTGAGTAACCTAAGGCTAACTAAACTAAAATTAACATATCCTTTCAGATCGTGATGAAACAGAAAAGTTATTCACCATGACCAAATTATAGCAGCATCGTGGAAATGGACAGGAAAGGCAATCATATATTAATAACTTTCTTGCAAGATGTTTGCTTTGATTGTGTGCCTGCAAGTACTTATTTTTATATTTCTATTTCCACAAAATAGGGAGGATACAAAAAAAATGCTTTTTATGATAAGCTAAAGAAGCTTTGCTGCTTAGTGCTACAAACATCAATTTTGTAGCCATGTGTTTATGAATAAGAAGTTTACTACGGTTATGTGTTATAAATACTGAATTTTATTGCTAAGCCAAATATCTTTTTTAAATTTTCACTTCAATATTATATGAACTTATATATATATAAGTTAACTGGAAACTTGGTTAGAAAAAAAAAAAGTTGATAGTTTTTTGCAAAAAAAAAAACAACTTTTTGCATGGTAGTCCATGCACCAGCTCCTGCCTCCCTACTCATAAGCTTATTCACAAAGTTAGAAAGACGAATGTGTTTTTAGACAAGGCAACTGTTTTGCACTAAATTTGAAGCAGCAGATCTTTTCAGATGCTTCTTTTTCTGTCTGCTTCTATCAGTAAATTACTGAGTTCATCCTTCACTGCATTGACAATTTACCACATGAAAGCAACTCTTAGCTCCCCAGTAAAAACTTAAACTTGCGGATCACTAGCTTTTCTAGTTTTGTGTAGTAGATCATATCTTTCAGCACTTGAAGGTGATAAAGAAGGAAATTTGCAAGGCTTTTCATACAAATACCCTTTTAATTTCATCTGAGGTATTCAGGACAAGGGCATTACAAGCTATGAGTTCATAAAGTTTGGATATTTTTTAATATATGTTAGTTTTTCTAGCCAACAACCAGCATACAAAAGACAAAGGTTAATTTTGCAAATCTGTTTTGAACATAAGAAGTTATATATGCATTTTGTAGCAATGGCTTTGGGCATATGGCAAGGGAAAGGCCATATGTTGGAAAGTGGTAAAGTGCTTGGGCCCTTTCAAATTGAGGTCCGAGTGCAATTGCTCCTGCTGCTTTACAAAAGCTGTCCAAGCATCATGTGTAATAAAAGTCCATGTAACTCTTTCACTCGATTTTTTTGGAAAAGAGATAAATGAAGACACAAATGAGTTTCACAACAGAGAACTGAGGTGTCAAACAGAACTGCAGCTATGTAGATATTTAAAGTTGTGCATTCATCAGGTTGCCACACTTGATTGATAATATTGGGTGATGTCTATAGTCAGTGTCTGGAACTTAATTGCTAACTCGGATCATTGCAGGATCTTTCTGTCTTTTGTGTGCTTGGGAGATTGTCTTTTCTATGCCTCCTTTACGTCTCTTCAGTCAGACATACAATTTTAATGATTCACTGTGATGGCTTTGCTTAGTATTTAATAAACAGTAGGTGTTTTACTTCAGACACTCTCAGGACTCTCTGCAGGTTATAGCAGCCAGTATCTTTGCAGTAGCTGAGGTTTGTGACAGAGGAAGGATATGCAAGGGAGCTTTCTTATTGAAAATCAATGGAATTTAGACACTACTGAAAACCCTGTCCTTAAGTAATATGTTTTTCTTGCTCTGTATTGAAACATAATAAGGCTAACAGTAATGAGAATGGATTACATACACTGCAGCTTTTGTTTCTGGGGAACAAATGGGCAGACATTCAAAACAAAGGAATTTAAAGTTGATTTTTGGTGTTTATTGTAACTTCTGTATTAGATTCCTCTAAGAGCCTACAAAAAACTTTGTACTATATATGGCCAGTGAATTACAAACTTCAGGCCTCACCTCGAGTACAGTATGCAGTTTTGGACACCAGAGTACAAGAAGGACATAAAACTGTCAGAGAGCATCTGAAGAAGGGCTATGAAGATGGTGAAGTCTAGAGGGGAAGATGTATGGGGGATGGCTGAGGTCCCTTGGTTTGTTCAGCCCAGAACAGAGCAGGCCGAGGGGAGGCCTCATGGCGGCCTGCAGCTCCCTCACGAGGGGAGCGGAGGGGCAGGCGCTGAGCTCTGCTCTCTGGGGACAGCAACAGGACCCGAGGGAACGGCATGGAGCTGGGACAGGGGAGGGTCAGGCTGGGTGTTAGGGAAAGGTTCTGCACCCAGAGGGTGGTCGGGCACTGGGACAGGCTGCCCAGGGCAGTGGTCACAGCACCGAGCCTGCTGAAGTTCAAGGAGCATTTGGACAATGCTTTCAGACGTAGGGTCTGATTTTTGAGTGGTCCTGTGTGGAGCCAGGAGTTGGACTCGATGATCTTTGTGGGTCCCTTCCAGTTTAGGATATTCTGTGGTTCTATGGTTCTATCAATACCTAACTGATATCTTAAGCTCTATTATATATCAGGGAATATATATATATATATATATATAAAGGATAACTTATTCTGCTATCTGGAAGTTGTGGTGGTTTGAGAATAAAATTATAGAGAAATAAGATTAATTTCTCTCGTCCTCTATGATAATTCAATAGTAACTATCCTTTCAGTGTTTGAACTGCATCAGAATCTTGCAGAGATGGCTACAGTTTCTGTTTTATTCACTCTATTTTGCATGGAAAGGCTCTGAAACAATCAGCAGCTACATCTCTTTTTCTGTTTTTGTAAACATGCATTTTTTTGCATTCCTGGTGAATTCAGCCAATGGTACATTTTGATCAGGTTCACCCAACCCAGCTCTGGGCATCTAATGGAAGATATTTTTGGGGCACTTATTTTTCTATTCTTTCCTGCTGTCCGAATTAGGACTGTTTGGGGACTTTTGTTTAACTCACTTGGGATGTTGATATGTTTTGGAGCTCTAAATTAGAAATTAATACATCTGTTAGCCCAGTTCTGTATCTCTCTGTGGATGGCTATCCTCCTTATCTTATTTAATTTCTTAAAGAAGAAGTCTTAGTCAGCCAAGTTTAAGCTCCTAAATTGGGCATCTCAATAAAATACTCAGAAATAGGATGGGATAAATACAAAGGGCTTTATATGCATGTATTTTTTTAATTATACAAATTCATCTAAATGTTAGATGAAGTCATTCGGCATAACCAGTTCCAGAGTTTCCATTTCATTGTTTTGCTGTGCTGGCCTGAAGCAACTGTGCAACACGTGGGAGATTTCCTTTTCACATAGCTATTTGTTTTATTCTTGATGACAAAGAATAAAGTCACTACGTAGTAATGAAGCTTTCCTACTGTACTAGGAAAAGAATCAGTATGCTTTAAGTAGTATATTTTTTAACCCATTGCTTAGTTACAGAAATTTGAGAAGATGCAGAGATTTTCACCATCAGTATAAGGTATGATTTCACTGCAGATTTACTTTTAATTGTCACTGAAATGTTCTCTACTCCAGAATTCGTACTTGTTTCATAGAAGTTGAGTTGTATTTTTGTTTGGATTGATGGCCTTTGTGGGAAAAGCTTCTACTCTGTTGCATAGATAGCATCCAGCTTGCAGTGACAACTGAAATAGTCCAGAAAGTTTGGTAGAAGTATGCATATTTCTGAAATTTCTGCGAAGACTGTCTTGTAAAATAGAAGTGTTCAATTCAGGGCAGCAGAATAGAGTGTTTTTGTTTGTTTGTTTGTGTTTTTGTTTGTTTGTTTTTATGTTTACAATTTCTGATCCCAATAAGGAAAGGAGAAAATCTATTATTTTTATCTACTAAAGTAAAGGCAAAGGTTAGCTTTTTATCTCAGGTAATAGTTACAACTCTTAAAATGAAAGAAGGAGCTTTTGCAAACAATGAACCCCAATTATCTCCTTCCCAATTCCAGAGAACACTGAGAACTTTCCAGTCTTGCTGTTTGACAACTGTTTGCAAAAGCTTCCTTCAGACTGATGATGATATGTATATTTTTATTAGAATGTCTCTCTCCCACTTTTATACTGGCCTATTTTTTTCTAATTTACTGAACAATAATACTACCCAGCAATCATTAGCATTTGGGGAGAGGGGGGTTGTATGGCAAGTTAGGTAAATATTCTGTTAATTTGCTTGAAACTTCCAAAACCTTTTAAATTTCATGCTAAGAAATGTCTTAATATTTTCAAAGTGTTTTCAGCATTTTTTTTTACGTTAGCCAGAAGCCTTTTCTTATAGTCTTTTAAAAATTTCAGTCTTATGATCTCATCAACTGTGAATTCACTTCTGTTTTTCAATGTTTTCCTTCCGTGCTGTAAGCTTTTTCATGAATCCTGATCTAAAACAGTGTAAAATAGAGAAACTTAAAAAAGAGAGCTGTAGAAAAATGTGAAAGCAGGCAAATATTCACAAACCTAGATTTAACAAACTACTTAGATTCTCAACTCTAATTTATGTGCTTCACTTCATATTACTGTAATGCACTATCACTTACCACAGGTATGAATAGAAAAGACACTACAGCTAAAGTAAAATACCATTTTTTTGTGAAATGTCTTTGCTTGAAGGGACCTGCATTTCATCGAATCAGCAGAAAGTGCTCCATCAAGCACTAATATATAATTTTGCAATTTTAAGAAAGTAATTCAAAATCATCATTTATAAGCTAACATCTCTAAAAGACATAGTTTCCCTGCAGGCTAGGATTGTCTCATATAAGAATATGTGAGTATCTGCATAGTTTATCACATGAATATGGTATTCTCTTGAAACTCATAAAATTAGAAAGCTTTGTGATAATGCCATAAAAGCTTTTGCTGTTTTTAAAAAATACTTTGATATATTAATGCTGCCAATGCCTGATGGAGAAAAAATGGCAGGTTATATCTGCACCTTCATTTTTCTCAGACTCAGGGTCTCATTCTTTAATTTAAGTGATGATATCTGCATATAGCTGCTATTATCATATTCTGCTTTATGGCACAGATAAAATATTTATGTGCCTTTGGTCACTACAGACTTGCCATCTCGCTTGTATAAATTACCACATATGAAATATTTCTTAAAAAACATTCAGTGTGGAGTGGCTCCTTCATTCCTGAAGAAAAGTAGTGTTTATTTAGTGTAATTTCACATAATAATAGTCATTAGAGTGGCACTTGCGTTCTAGTTTTTCAGGCTTTGGCTAGCTTCTTTTTGTCTTCAGTGGAAAAAGAAAGTAAATCTGAGGTGTTGTTTGTTAGAATTGCAGTTAAATGGCAGACGATGGTGGTATCAAACTGTTGTCATGACAGACCAAATTCAACTATCTTTGGAGCTAAGTAGTTAATTGACAAAGTAATGGCTTTCTCCATCAGCAAGGAAATAGAATTTAAATGTCACCCATCTGGTGGGTTGTCTCACCATTTAAAAATTAGAGGTATCCTATGAGCTGCAGGGTGTCACTTGTTTGGAATCTTATATTGTCATAATTGTGACTTCCTTTTTTGTGTTTTCCTTTCATTTTCCATTTTCAGTAAAGGAGTGAGCAAAATGACATGGAAGACTATGCAGCAGTTTTATATATACATATTTTGTTTGTCTTGTTTTTCCCTCAAAACCATTCAATTCTTAAAAACTCTCCAAGTAGTTCTAATACTTTGGGGTTAATATGCAAAACACACACCCCATCTCGTAGAAGATTTTAAGTATCAGTTTCCAGAAATCATTCATAACGAGGGAAGTTACTACTGAAATGAACAGTACTTTCTGCAACTCCATCATGCTAACAATTTCTGAAGTGGTGCAGTAGCAATTTCAAAGTGCAGTGCTGTATTTTAATAGCCAATTGAGATGGCTATAAAAATCCAGCACTGCGCATTAAGATCATTACTAAATTGCTTCAGCAATACTTACTGATGAGGCAGCTTCAGCAGAATACGATTCATCTTAATGAACTGTGTCTGCAGTAGAGCAAAAACAGCAGCACTGGGAAAGAAGGATGTGCAGGTAAGCTCAGATGCCAAAAAGCTTAAGATTTTGTTTGAAGAAAAAGCAGCTTTGGCTAGCTTCGTTTTGTCTTCAGTGGAGGAAAAAAAAAAAAAAAAAAAAGTATATCTTTCGTGTTGGTTGTTAAAATTGCAATTAAATTGCAGAAAATGGTTGTATCAAACAGTTGTCACATCAGACCAAATTCAGCCATGTTTGGGTCTAAGTGCTGATTGACATTTCAACTGACAAAATCTTCTGTACTTGTCCTTTCTGAGTTAGGTAGGAATTTCGTATTACTATCCAATTGCCTTGATATTTTTGTCAGCTCCGGCTATATACAACATGTAATACAGTGCAGCTGTATGACCTCATTTTCTCTGACATGTTGTCAACCCTTTTGTTGCAGTCAAAGTTACTTTTATGTCCTTCGCTGAGAATCAAGAGGAGTTAGCAGGAGTTATGAGACTGCCCTGAACACAGCTCTTGACACCTTAGCCATTTTAACTCTGTAACCTCAAGCAGGAAAGTTGAGGGAAGGAGGATGTTGCTTTCTTGTCTTTGCCCATACAGAGGAAAGATGCACTTAATTTCTGTGCTCAGCTCTTGGATCATCAACATAGTTACGGATGCGTCTCCAGGTTTTGCTTGCATGGCTTTCTTCTGTGTGAAGGTAGAGCAGACCATTTGAAAAATAAGTTTTGTTCGATGTATCCTGTACTTGTGGAAGTGCTTCAAAGTGAGTTCCTTACTAAATGGCTTTCCCAGCTGCATACTGATCACTAGGAACATACTGGGGCGCTGCTAGAAAATTCCTCACAAAATCTTTTTGTCTGTGGCAAAATCTTTTGTCTCTGGGAAACTTTGGCATCTGAGCTTTGGGGTGTTTTTTGATGCCACTGCATTTTTCACTCTGTTATTTTTAGAAATCCTGAGGACTTTTCTCCACCACTAGACACTTTGTGTGTTTGTTTTTGTCTATGGCCAGTGCTACACAAATTCCCAATTAATATTTCCCAACTTCTTCTCCGTTTCCTTTTTTTTTTTTTTTACTTACCAAACCAAATGTAATGTAATTAGAGCAGGTCTCATAATTTTGCAATGTCTGTAGTCATTTTTTCCTGTAGACTAAGAATTTATGGGTCAGGGAATATTTTCATCATTTCCCTCTCCACTCTAGAATGCTGTGTAAGAGTTAAAAGGGAGTTAGAGAAGATCCCTTTCATTATGTTTGCCATCACTGTTTTCATCAGGTCATCAAGAGAAAGGGAGGAGATGCATCAGACAGTACAGCAGAATGTTAATTATCTCATCAGTATTTCCAGATACACAATAAATCAAAAGATGAGGAAGGATAATGGCGTCATTTGCTAAACTACTGGGCTGGGTGTGGAAAGAAGTCCTTCTGTAGACAGAAGGCCAGTATCTTTTCTCTGTTTTCTTAGTGGAGGAGTGAGAATTGTTTAAGGAGTGGCAGTTTTCTTGGCCTTTTTTCACCACCTGTATGTTCTTTGTTTTAAATTCCTCAGGTGAGTTTTAGGGAATGATTATGCTTGATCTTTCAGCACTTTAATAAATAAACAATTATATTACAGCAATTGCCCTGAGCCTGATGTGACATCCTGATGCAACAGAAGATATGTTAAGGCCTTAGCACCCTTTGTAGAATAAGTTTATTCACATGACATCTGTCACTTGCAGCTGAGGAGTCTGAGAATCCTTATGGCTGCTTCTTTGCAGAGCTTCCTCCTTTCTTGAATATAAGGCCAAAAGTGCAAATCAACCAGGTGAAATTACAGAGCAGTGATTTCATCCTTTATTGTTCAGTTAATTATCTACATAGCAACTTCTGTCTTCTTGATAGTTTTTTAGATGTCCAGATCTTTCTCAAGAAATCTGCTGTCTGGAAGACAACATGAATCAGCAAATTATTGCAGTGCCATGAAAGGCACCTTCAGAAGAATAAATTGTATTGAATTAAATTTTTATGACCTGGGGAGTTGTATCTATTCATTTTTTTTCTTTCTTTCTTTTTTTTTTTTTTTAATTCTAAGCATAGACAGACAGTATTTTAAGTCTTCTGAGATAGGCCTCAGAGATTTTGATGGTGGTAGAGTGACGAAGATGAGTCAAGCTTTACAGATTGGACTTACACAGTAAACAAAATATCAACTTGCAGCTTATTTTTAAAAAATATTCAAGATTTTTGATATTATTATTTTGTTTCCACCAGCTGAAAAAAAAAAAAAAGGAAGGAAGTATATTAAAGCATCTCTGAAGGGAGTAGCTGGATTAGTCAGAAGCCAGATGCCAAAGTGATTAATTGCAAATAGTCATTCATCTGTCTATTCCCCATACTATATCCAAGTCCTTTCTGCAGGTCTGTCACCCTCATTTTGCTTTCAGTATTCTGAAGCTTGTCTATAATTATAGTCAGCCATAATGAAAACAGAAGAAAGAATGCAACTTGGTTTCTTTCTAGGTGACAGCTAAAAAGTAGCAACCAGATATAAACACATGGAAAAAAAAAAAAAAAGAAATTTCCAAAGGTGTTGGACTAATTGTCTAAAAAAAAAAAAAAAAAAAAAAAAAGCAAATAGTAAGTTAAAGCTAAAACACTATAGGGAAAACTGCTTTTCCTCCATCAGTTAGGGTTTGTTTGTTTGTTTTGTTTCTTTAAATATCATAGTAGTATTCCTAGAAATAACAGTCTTTCTTGTAGTTTGGATGAAAGAAGATTCATTGCATTTTGCTATGAAACAAATGGTCTCTGCAGTTGACTCTACTTTGCAGCTGTGTCATCCCAAGGTATGGGACAAAAAACTCTGGGACTCCAGTGCACAAAAATTATGGTACTGCATGTGTTGCATCAGTCACATGTACAAAGGCAGCTGATTTGCAGAGGTTTCTGTATTGCAGATACACTGAGATGAGGCTTATTGCAGAAGCAAAGTTCATTTTTGCTTTGCCAAAGGCTTGTGATCACTGGCACACAGACAGCTGCTCTTCAACTGTTCTTTCAAGTGAGCTGTTAAAGCTGTGTGGTTCGTGAGAGTATCACTTCTTTTTCTTTGCTTGCAGAGACTCATTTAAGATCTTTTCTGCCACTTGGGACAATGACAGGGTGATAAGTTTTTCTTAATACAAAACATTTGGTGTCTGAAAGACCAAAAAAAAAATCCTGTGACCTCTTCCAGAGAACATTTTTGTCTGACTTTAACCCTATACAAGAAAGGCAAGAAGACTACTTAATGCTTCTGCCTTTAGTTTCTATTTTCTAAGACAAATGCACAACTGAGAGGTTACGGTAGCAAAATATATATGTGGAGGCAACTTACAGTGGAACAAGAAATACATATCCAAAGTATTCCAAGAGCATGAACCCAGGTTCAGTACCTGGGATGTTGGCTTCTGAATTTTCAGTAGTGATTTCTATGAACAAATAAGAAGCCTGCTCATGGATTCCTTAGAAATAATTTTGTCCGATTGTTTCCTTTGATAGGAAGAAACAGTTGTAAAGCAAGATCTTAGAGCTGAAGAGAGTGTAAAATAGGGCATAATGACAAAAATAAGTGTTTGGGTTATGATAAAAGATATGTTGCGTAAGCTAAAAGAACAATATCTTCAGGGCATGCTTGAAGTTTTTATTTTGGAAAGAGATATTTGCAAATAAGGATGTAATAGACTTTTTTTTTTTTTCCCTAAACTGTGTTCTGGCTTTATTCTTGGCTTTGTTTTATTTGTTATGCAAAACAGTGCTTAGGATGTCTTATGAAAAGAATAGAATGGCATATTAGCCACTCCAATAGAGAAAACTGAAATAAGGAAGCATAAAGTTACAGTAAATAATTTAGTAAAGTTTAGTGTAGGCATGTTTATGTTTCCTGTACTATAATCAAAAAATGAACTCAGTGTAAGTAGTAGGGTAGTTGTGAATCTTACCAATAGTCTGTAGGTAGGATGTGCATTGTTTCTAAATTCTAATAATTGTCAAGTGCTATAGCCAAAATTTCTAAAATTATTTCAAACTAATACTGATAAATTCTATAATAGCAAATCACTTCCTTTCTGAAATGTGGTGTAAATGATTTTAATTTAGAGATGTGCTTTGTAGTCAGAGAATGCTGAGATGACAGGTGCTTTTGAGGGAAGATATAAAAAGTGCCTGCTATTTTGCTGGTATCAATTTTCACAAAAAGGTCATCTGTGATAAGATTGCTATCATGATTAAAACCAGTGACAGAGGGGCAAGACCTCAACCTCAAATGAAGAAGCAGCAGGCCAGGCAGCACATAAAGATGTTTGATATTTTAACACTTTGCAGGCCCTGAAGATCTTGATCCCAGACCACTCAGATGTGGCTGATCAAATCAGTGCTAACAGGGGTTGTTTTTAAACACTTGTGTAGAGAAGGCAAAGGGAAAAACTGGGAAGAGCAAACAGAAAACATATTTTCACTGAAGTGAACAAGGAAAGTGATGAGAATATAAAGCCATCAGTTTGCTTGCAGAATCTCAGAATGCCAGAGGAAGTAGTAAACCTTTTCTCAAGCACCTAGAAAAAGTTTGAAGAGTAATGTTACCAGAGGATGTCATACTCCTCTTTTGCAACTCTTTCACATTTTTCTCAGATGACACCATGTGCTGAGAGGGTTTAACACTGAAAGTGGTCAGGAAAAAAAGAAAAAAGAAAAAACAAAACAAAACCAAAAAAAAAAAACCACAAGGTGTAACAGCAGGGACAAATGCATGGTATTTTCAGCAGAAATAATCAAATAACGTAATAAACAGTGCTTAACAGAAAACTGTCAGGACAGGAATCCTGTAGAAAAAGATGTAAGACTTTGTTAGCTGTAGCATCTTGTCTTTTACACATCATGCTGCGATAAAACATTCAAACACTATACTGAGATTTATAAATTGAGGTATGGTTTATAAGACGTGAGAAATCCTTTCATCTTTCACAGGTAAAGACTGAGCTGGAGAGCTCAGCCTTTGAGCTTTCCACTTCAAGAAAGGTGTGGACCAGCTGGAAGGACTCCAGGGGAAAGCAGTAAAAATGATCAGAGATTTAGAAAGCCTGTCCTACAAGGAAAGAACGAGTGATCTAAAGTCATTTATGTGAAATACCAAAGACTTAGAAGGGGCTTATGGGCCCCTGATAGCAATCTTCTTGCTTTGCAGCACATCTTTGAAGAGTGAGTTTGCTCTGTGTGCCCCCTAGGGAGGGTGTGGAACAAAGCTTAGTAGACAAATTACGATAAGCAAGACTGATTGTATTTTAGGACAAATGATGATTGTGATATGAAATATTACCAGGCAGGTCACCAAGTCCCTAGCAGTAGAAATATCCAGGTGTGCTGAACAGCCATTTGTCAGACACGGTGCAACTGTCGTTGATTCTGCCTTGGGCCAAGGAGATAGAATAAACGATCCGTTGAGTCTCTTCCAGCCCCAAGACTCTGTGATCATAACAAAATTTTCTCTTTTCACTGCAGTATGAAGATAAACAGTAGGCATAGGGCTATTAAAGTCCCGTACCTGCAGAAATAAAGAGGGTGTCTTCCAGGCAAAAAACACACACAATTCGTGTGCCAGTTGTCAACTGTAATTTAGCGTTTTTGATTTCCCTCTTTCTTTCTTTACTTGTGGCTAGGAGCAATAAAACAATTTTAGAAAAGAAACTTCTTCACATGTGAAACTATTAATGAATACTGCAACAGGTAAACTGCAGTCTCAGCCTTCATTTTTTTCACTCACATCAGGCTAGGGTTTCTCTGCTTTTCAACTTTTCTGTTGCTCAAGTCAGGGTCACGCTCCTCACAAACACCTTGGTCAGGTATATGGCCGGTTCTTTGTCAAAGGCTGTTCTCACAGCAGGCTTCTGTATTTGGAGGCTGGCCAGGACTCCTTTGCTTTGGACTGTACTAAAGCTTTTAATGCTGAGTCTTGACTGCAGATAAAACGCTTTTCTCCATCTGTAAGCAAAGCTGCGTTTCTTTATATCTAAAATCGAACTTTTAGGCTCTGGGTTATGCATCTGTGGGTCTCACTAGGATGAGTCTTTTCATCCAAAGAACTGCCTAAAATTTCCAAGGGGTGGCCAAGAAGTGGTCTAGGAATAAATCAACACATCAGCGCATTCATTCTTTTCCCCAGGGTTTCGCTTTTCATCAGGGAAGCTGTGTATGCCATTCCTGGACACCGACACCTACACCCTACCTCTGGCATTGCAGGGAGATTCAAGCACTGTTATTAATTGAAATAGCTGATGCAAAGACCATGTTAACACCCTGTGATAGAACCCCTCGGGGGACTAATAGCAGGGTCTTGTGTTTTAACGTATCTAATGAAGTTCTCTGATAAAAAGTGTCAGGAAAACCCTTATTCAGAGAAAATCTGTAGTGTAACCCAGCCTGAAACAATCACATTAAAGTGTTATAGTCTGAGTCTCCACAATGTTAAGTACAAGCTCTTAGAAAATTTTATGTGCTCAGGGACCTGTCTGGAAAGATCGGTACTTCTGAATACAGATTTCAAATATGGGTTCATGTTAAGTTTCTAGTTATGTATAAGAGTAAACATTTAACATAATTTCTGAGGAGACACAAGTGTCTGATTTTACTCTATGAGAATAGAGGATGCTTCTCACTGGCAAATAATGCATTTATGTTTCACTTTCTTAAGTGTGCTGCAAGAAAATATCATTGATAAACAGAACTAAGGGACCAAAGTATAGTTTCAGAGAGAAAAGAATTGTCAAAGCAAAGACCAATGACTTGTGAATCTGTTTTCAGCATGCCTTCACCTTATTAGTATACTTCAGTAAGCACCGTATCTTTTCTTTTTCTGTATCATCTATGTAATTGTAAATTTTTAACAGCAGGGCTCTGTAAATTGCCTTACATTAAAAAAAAAAAAAAAACACTTGTGAATTTGTGTCTTGATTTCTCTCTTTTTTTAAAGAGGAAGGAACTGAATGGATGATGGCTTATTTATGGGTTGATTGCAAATAGATAAGAAGCTACAAGATGAACTTTGATTTCATTTTGTGTTTTCAAGCTTCAATATAATTGGCAGAGAGCTTTTCAAGAAAGTATTTCTGTTCAGCTTTGCAACAGGGATAAGAAGATAAATGCTAAATTCCCCTCTTTGAATGGAGGATGAAGAAAAGAAACTGTTGAGTCTCTCCCTGACATTTATGGTTGTTAAACAAATCCCAACCTGACAGAATGCTTCTTCTTTCTCCATTTAATTGGTGAAAACTTATTGAATATTTGGCTAGAACAGCCATCCAACTTAGAAAGTAGTGACCTAGCTGTACTCGGATATATTATTATTATATATATTAATATATAATGTTACACACAGCAAATGTTTTGTGTGTGTGTGTGTGAACTAGAATAATTATTTAATGTTTCAAGACTGAATCTTGATCTGAAAACAATGGTGAGAAAAGCACAGCTTTACATAGTACCATGATTTAAAAAAAGAAAAAAAAAAAAAAAAGTAATGACTACTTTAAAACATATCTTGGTTTCCACACCTACAGGATCAAGTGCTTTTCATTTAGCATTATTAGGAGGTGAAATAATTTGTGCTGCTGTCAGTAATTGCAGTAATTCATAGTAAACTAAGCTGAAAATGATGTAGGTACTATTTGTTAATGACAGCCAAACTGTGATTGACTGTCAGCACAGATTTGGTTGAAACAACTGGTATTCCTTGTGCGTAGAAAGTGAACTTTATTTCACAGTTTGATCCCAAGTGAATACGTATTGTTAAAGCAATAGCAGATTTTTGGATCTCGTCAGTGCATTCCAGGTTTGCGTAACTGCCTGCAGAGAATCCATGAGATATGATTTTTATTTCTTAGGTCCAAAAGTTACATCCTGGAATTGACTTGCATTAAAAAAATAAAAAAATAGAGTCAAGTGAAATTTAATAGCCAAGAAGAAGGTGAAAAAAACCTTCAAGATTTCATATAAATTGTCTGGTGGAGAGAGGAGAAGGTCAGGGAAAAGGAATTTCTCTAGGTTTTACACCAGTGAGATCCAGCCCCGCCATGCTGACCCCATTTCCAGATACTTCTGCCTCACACTGAAAACCTTAGAGAGCTGATTCTGAGATACATCTTGAGGGAAAAGAACATTTTGAACAGGGGATGCAGTTAAAATAAATACACCTCAAAAACATATTTATGGTAATGAGTCTAATTATGTTAAAAACTTGGGTAAGGTAAAACCAAGGTTTCCCACTGCTTTCAAACATGTGCACAAATACTCCCTGAATTAAATGCCATTTTATCAGGGCAACAAAAGGTGGTTAAATCCAGCTTTCTTGAGCCCAGTGCTTCTCTCGAAAGGATGAGTTAAAGGTTTTATGTTTCATTCTCTAGTCAGGAAAGGTTCACGTACCAGTATATCTGCCAGAGCAAAAACTGGAGAAATATTGAATAAGCATCACTATTTCACCTTTTTCTTCACTTATAACGATATCAGATCTGTCTTAGTTCTCAGGAGCATTACAAACCTGTGATTGCTAACTTCTCTTTCTCTCTCTCAAGATAAAGAGAGCAGTTTTATTGTTCCCTTTCCTCCCAATAGGCCTCAGGCTCTAATGGCATATTTTCACTGAAATTTTCTCTGTGCTCTGCTAGTCTAAACAGCCGTTTCTGTCCTCCTGTCTCCATCTTCTGTTCCTGCATCTTTGCTTCTTAGCACATCCCCCAGGTTTAATTTGCCTGCACTCCACAGCAGTCACAACTTTCCTAATGTGCCCTGTGGAAAGCTGTGTTGCCAGCAAGGAGGACTTGGGGGCCAACACCATTCTCTGCTGCCAGCCCCTGCTGCCGCCTCTGTAGGTGTTGGTGAATAAGCACCTGGTCTGTGATTCAGACCAGTTTGTCTGGGGTTTTGTGCCATTTTCAGCTGCTAATCTATTTGCCTAGAAAATTGTCACGGCTGGTACAAGGCATGCAGTAGGGAAGTGTGGCCAAAGGCAGGGAGGAGAGCAGAGTTACTTCTTTTGGCAGTGGTGAGGCTCTAGGTCAGCATATTACAATCTTAAAAGCGCATGCTGCAACCCCCCTCCTGGCTGTCTGCTGCCGATTGGGACAGCTCACTGCTTCGTCTTTGATCAGATTTTTCCAGCTGATTTTTCCACTGAATTAAAGGATAGTGGTGAGGATGGAACAAAGCACCCCCCCCTCCCAAATCCCTGTCAAGAAACATGCTGCTAATGCAGAAACAAATATAATGAGGAAACGAGAGAGGATAGCCTTTAACAGTCCATTCATATGACATTCAACATAGCACAGTCACTTATGCTGTGTTTAACACTGTTCCCTGCAAGATGTAAAGGATCCTTTCACAGAAGCAGCCAGCCAGATGATGGCTGCCCTAATCTAAAATTCTGATTTTCGGTGACTCTGGATCTGAGGACTGTTTGTACTTGTGGGTGCACCAAAAATGTGTGGAAACTTCCTGTGTGAACATGAAATCAGTGTGCATATGCAGCTTCAGTGTAGGCATATGCAAACATTGCATGGAAATGGGAGAGGAGAGAAGACATTTCAAAAAATAAAATCATGAGCAGTTAATACTGTTCCTAAGTGGCATATCTCGGCTCTATCTGCTTTATGTCAGTAATTTTCAAATTTTTAAAAGCATCATTTGACTGTTTTTAACATGAAATGTTTAGACTTGGTGTATTGTGGCTTTTTCTGAAAGAGCTGAACTGCTTGCTTTAATTCTTGGAGTGTCAGTAGATGTCAAAAACAAAATAATTTTCTTTCTCTTTCTTGCATTTAAGCTAGTAAAATTGTGACAGTGTGATTTAATATGATTTTTAGTGAACTTGAATCCTCGTTAATGCTTTAAAAATCTGCTTATTTTGAATAATTAGGAATACTGCTTTCTCTTTTCAAGATTAATTTTGAAATATTCTTGAGAATTCGTGTTTAGCAATGAGGCCATTGCTTGTCTGTGCTTTCTGGGAAATTTATTCCAAATTTGAATAGATTCATTTGAATAAATGTAGAAATATAGAATAAATACAATTTCTAATGAGGCTCAAAGTGTATTTTCCTAGCTTGCTATTTCCTTCTTTTCAATTACATCTGGAGGGAATGCATCTTTGGGGATGAGTATATGCAGGCAAAAAGTCCGTAATGGGAAAAATATTTAAGTGCAAAACTGATTGGAAAAGAAAGAATTGTTTTCATTTGCAAGTTAGACTTTTTTTTTTTTTTTTACAAATCTGTACAAACAGAAATATAATTTAACAAATACATTTTGAAGGCTTTATTAAAGATTACAGAAAGATGAGCTTTACTGTTATGATAATGTAAAACCAATGCTTTACCTACTGTATCTACTGAGTGATTGTTTTTAAGCCCGTTCTCACTGTGTTACACGTACGTTAACATTTGCATCATAATCTCTCTTCCCATCATCTACTCTCTGGTGGTCAAAGTAAACATTTCTTTTTGAGACCAGAAGTGTAACCCGGTGTCGTGAGAACAGATTCCTTTCTTACAGTTACAACCCAGTGGTTTCTACTGCAATGTTTGTTTGTTTGGTTGGTTTTTGCCCAAAAGAATAAAAAAGCAGTTGGAGAAGAGTTGTAGTAGTTTAAAATTGCTTCTGAACAGGCATAGAGGCCAGAGCAAAGTCAGCAAAAAATCCCTGAAATAGCCGCAAGACTTGTTAACATATTCTGGACTTTCCTGCATTTCTGACTTTTGTGGGACTTGGAGGATTGAGATGAATTCCAGAGGAAAGCTGTAGCATGTTGCACTCCTAGATCAAGAGTGAGCTCAGAAAAATCAGTGCTATACAGGGAGCCTGCCAGGCGTCCCAGCACCCCACCGATCTGGAGCAGCTGTAAGGAACTGTCGGTAGCAGTGTGCTAGCTGAATTTTAAAATTATATATGCAACCTGATGGCATGGATAGCAGTGTGTAAAAATTGAAATGGAGATTTCAAACCTGCTTAGGTAGTCTTAATCAAAGTACCAAAATCATCTGGCCATCATCGCCACTTGGGTCACCAAGCACACTCTCCTCCATTCAGTGTTAGCTGACTGCCATCCTTCCAAGCCCTTAGTCCTTCAGAGAGCTGTTTGGGGCAGCATGAATGTGTGCATGCATCTGTGCATTGAAGAGATTTTAATCTCTGTGGGATCATTCTCTCTCCTGACTCTCATCAAGCACGCAGTGAGAGCAGACTTCCACAGGTCCCTACGCGGGGCTGTGCAGCCAGATTGTGTCACTACAGTGTTTTAAATTTCAATTAATAATTTTAATTTTATTAAATTAAGAATAGTTAAAATGAAAATTAACTTTTTATTAAGATTTATTTTAAAATTTGAATTTGCATTGTTTAAAATGTGTGCAGATAAAAAGTGTAAGAGGCAAAATTTTTGTGTTTATTTTCCATTAAAAATTCTGACCAAAATCTTCCTCCATGCAGAAAAGCCGCAAGCCCTCTCTGCTGAGGTGACTGAAGGGCCCATTCCCTTGAAGAGAGGCGTCAGTGCTGCTGTGCAAACAGTGCTGACTTGCAAGGAAGGGATTTTCTTTGCCTGCTGTATAATCACAACTGTCAAACAGTGTGCAGTCATGGCCACAAGTGTGCTTGCCATGCTTATGGAAGTCTTGTGTGTGCTGTCCACTTTCATCCTCAGTGCAGGCTGTACTGTAATCTGGCATCTCTGCCGGTTCAGTAGTGTGGAAAGGTGACGCACTGACAGCCAGAATATAGGGATTAATAAAAATAATTACAGTAAAAATGGCTATGGGCAGGAACAAAGGAGCAGCATGACAACTGCTGGATAAATAGCTGAACGCATAAAGGACACACACAGTGTAAAATGAGCTATAATTTTCTCCTTGTGTAAGGTGGTTTCAAAGAATATTCTTTTTACCTGGTGGCACTGTACGTCATCTTTCAACATACATTCTACCAGACGTCTGAGAAATAACTTAAAATATTAGATATTTCTGGAAAAAAAAAATCAAAAACAATCAGTAAGATACTTTAAATTTTCAACTCAGGGCTATTTAGAAAGGGACATCAGGTCATGATTGGCATTGTAGGGGGCTGGGCCTTCTTCCCAGTCGAGGCTATTACCAAATCGTTTCTCACGAAGAGCCCTCTGAAGGGAACAGGTCTGAAATGGGAACTGAAGATGGCAATGAAAGTAGGCAGCTTTTAAGCTTGTTATGAATATTAGTTAAAGTTTTATGAATCATACTGTACTTTAGACTGATTTTTTCATCCTCAGAACAAAATGTAGTCAAATTTTATTCATGTAACTCCTTCTGGTATAAGCTGTGACATGAGTCAGGAATAGGAATTGTTGTAAGAATTCACTCAAATGATATTTGAATCTACCCCTGCAGCATGGACAAGAGAAAAAAAATGACATTATTTCTAGGATTAATAGTTTCTCAGGAATTGATCCATGGGATGAAAAATAAAGACAGACAGATAGACAGAGAGGGAGAAAAATAAAATAAAATAAAATAAAATAAAATAAAATAAAATAAAATAAAATAAAATAAAATAAAATAAAATAAAATAAAATAAAATAAAATAAAGAAAAATAAAATAAAATAAAATAAAGAAAAAGAAAGAAAGAAAGAAAGAGAAAGAAAAAGAAAGAAAGAGAGAGAGAGAAAGAAAGAAAAAAGGAAGGAAGGAAGGAAGGAAGGAAGGAAGGAAGGAAAGCTCTGTAGAGGAAGATAAGTTCCTCCTTGTATCATTGTTTAATTATTGTGTAACATTTTAATTTTTGTTTTGTAATATATTTCATTTTTGTGCATACCAAATAATAAATGAAACTGATGTCAATAATGAACATTAATCATAAGTCACAGCTATAACAAGCATATTAAACTTCCACAGTTATAAGGTGCTATATCTCTCCTCCAGAAAAACTAAAACCGACAGCTACAGGCTTGAGCAAAAGGGAAGGGGGGGCGGGGGGGGGAGGGTATATTCCCTGCTTCTCCTCTGTTTATAACTAACCTTGCTTTAGTTTGTTTATTCATAGAGTGCTAGATATAACTGTGGGCCTGTCAAAACAAGTCAATCAGCTGATAACAGCAAAAGCATTTTATATTATCCATGTTCCTTTCCACCCTCTAAGTGGAATTTGATTAATTAGAGGCCTGTGTTGGACTTCATTGCTCCAGGTTTGATGAATTCATGAGTAGGTTCATCGGTATGATCCTGTTCTTCCCTGTTTCAGAGGAAAAAAAAGAGACACCTAAACGTTGGCTCTGGAAGCTTAAAGTAATTTCAAGTAATAAGTAATTTCAACACTGAGCTCTAATTTTTGTAACCAGGTGCTGTAGAAGTGTCTGGTCTGTGGCAAGACGAGAGCTGCCTCCATTTGCCTTTTCCGGTTATTCACAGGAGCATGGTCAATGTGGGGTGTCCCACCCCACAGCCAGGTGTTGCCAGGGAAGGGCCTCAGTGTGCAGGGTGTTGCATGGGTACTTTGTGGTTGCGTTAGCTTGTTTTGCTGCCTAGAACAGTTTTACGAAATCTGAGTTCAGACAGTGTTCTGGAGCAGATCGGTTTGTTTCACACCTGGAGGAAATGGTTGTAGCAAAACACAATGAGACATCATACAGGAAGAGAAGGGAGTATTTATTCATGAAATCTCTACATATGTTACCTATTTACACTCTTATTCTGCTCATTCTGTCATCTATTTCATTCACTTTTCTTTTTACCCACATCAAAAACCCTAAGATGCTTGTGCTGAGGGGGACTAGCTCACTCTTGTGTGATACAAAGGACATGGGACATGGAAACCTTACCACATCCCTTATCATTTTCTTGATTGGTGACCATCAACTAATTTTAGTACAGATGCTTTGTACTGTCTAAGAGTCCACCATTGTTATGGGGTGGTCCTTTACTTCAGAATATTGCTTTCTTCAGCCTCCATAAGCTATAAGCACAGCGGCTGTTCATTGTCTGTTTTTTCATTTAGCAAATACACATCTTTATTGCAATTATCTGCTTTCCCATTGGGCTTGCAGGCAAGGGAATGGCATATGGAACATGCTGTAACCTTGCTGCCAGCATCCTGATGTTATGGTACAGGGTCTTCTGCTGACAAGACACCTGTGCTGCGGTCTTAATAGAGCCCAGACCTTCCAGGTTTGACAGAAATGACTCATTTTCAGTTTTATTGCTAGGAATGCTCTGCGCTGTCAATACACAACATTTTTCTAACCCTTATTCGTTCTTCTTGTGCTTACATGCACATTTCTGTCCGTATTTCATTAATTTGTAATCTAATATTTCTATTAGAAGTCCTGTGCTTTTTGTGGCTTCATCAAGGTATTCAGTGTTGAGGATGTCTGTCTCTTGGTGGTAAGGGATGCTGTGGTAAAACCAGGAATTCAGCAATTAAGAATTACACATTTTATATCTCTAGAGCACACTATTTTGGTTAAATATTTGCAAATCGTACACATCTCAGTTACATTTAAAGTTTATGACCTAAATTTGACTATCTTTGGCTGCCCCATTATTTGGAGCTTCTCAGATAGGACTGTGGAGCTCATGTTGGATTTGCCCTGTAAAATCCTCTTTCTGTTTGCTAGCTTAAAATAAACCTGTTTCTCTGTGTAGGATAGTAGCAAGCACAAAATCCCATTTGGGTTACTGGTGAGAGTTTCATTTAACTTCACTTCTTTTTACAAAGCTGACATTATCTAGCAGTCATTGGTCTTTTAGGTTCCCTGTCTGGTTACTCTGGAAAATGGTATGTTCACAGTGTGGACATATCCCCTGTGTCTTACACATTGATTTTATTATTAACATATAAAAGTACCTGTTGTTGGACTAACCATTAAAAAAAAAAAAAACTAGCTCCTGCACTTGTGGGTCTTAAAGGTGGATGAATTTTGCAAACACCCACCCACTGGAAATGAAAGGAAATAAAGTTTGATTCATTTTGCCTATTTTATACGTCGACCAATTTTGTATGTGCCTACAGTGGCTTTAAATGAAGCTGTGTGACATGGACATGCATACACCACTATTAAAGCCATTTCTCTTCCCTTTCTCCTCTTGGAGTAGTCTTCTCTTTTTCTCCATCTAATCCCTGTTATGAGGAAATTGGGCTCTCTGTCCAAGCAGGTGTGTTGCTGTGAAGCAGAGAGTAAATAAGGAAAATAGGAAGTAAGATGAAGGGCAATTCTCAAAGTGATTCCCCTTCTTCTATATTCTGATGGCAAAGTCTTACTGACCAAAGTCAGGAAGTCAGTAAGAAAAAGGTTCTACATTTAAACTTTCTATTTTGATTTTTGAACTCAACAGAGCAATTAAAACGACTGAGTTTAGAAAACGTATCTTGCTTCCTTTGTTACATTAAATTCGAATGACTCTTCATTTCTACAATAGAGTAAAAATTGGAAATACTGACCCGATGTAGCCAGTTAAAAGAGAGATCCAAACCATAGATGCTCAAACCTTTTTCAGGTCTGAAAACAAAGCAGAGACCTTCATTATAATTGGAGCTGAGAATGTACCTCAGGTTGTGAACCTGTGTATCACTGATCATCCCACCCACCTATTCCCACATCCAGCCCCCAGCCTTTCAGAAACCAAGAGTGTGATTCATCTTGTCTCTTTCAGATGCCTGTTTGAGATGAGATGAATCACCCTCTAAAAGTCTTTAATGAATTTTCATTGATTATAAAGGTATCATAAATAATTAGCATAGTTGTCTGATGTCATTTGGCCAGATGAATCCTACCCAAAAGATTTATTCTAATATACTTTCCTAGTGTTTCTGGCAATTAGCAAAAATAATTTCAGTAAAATTAAATGTTGCCGTGATTCCATTCCACATTTTTCCCAAGAAGCGATCTTTTAACGCGTACAAGTATATTACGCAATGGATCCAGATTATTATAGATAGAAAAGCCATGGAAACTCTCTCTTCCTCAGTTGGCTCTCCCACCCACCCTCACTCTTCCCCCTGCAGTATTTCCACGTGTCTTGTTCTGTTCTTTTACACCTTTTCATACTTGAGACTGATTATATGTATTCCAAAGGCAGATCCTGCTTACCAACATAATATAGCCCCATGCAGTCACATTTTATGTCCATCAAAAAAGCAGAAAAAAGTACTCCTTTCATCACTGTGAACTTCACTTTTGTAATGGGGTAGCATCTTATAAGGTTTTTTGTTTGTTTGTTTTTGTGATTTTACATGTCAATTGTGATATAACCATGGGAAAAAAAAAAAGAAAGAAAAAAAAAAACGACCAAAAAAACATCCCACCACCCCTCTCAGCGCTGCATCAAGTAGAAGCAATGGTCTTTGCTTATACTGCAGCAGGACAAGGATGAATTAGGAACCCTTTTGCACAAAATATGGTACGATACAGCCAGAAATGACCTTGCCCTTTTTAAGTGTGCACTTTTAATAAAGGAGAGAGAAGAGGATTGAAGCATACCATAACCTAATCTTCCCACGTTGATGCTGTAGGTGAGCAGTGGAGCTGAAGAAAGCTCTCCAGCTGCAGTGAGCTGCCCACTCATTTCCTGTGCCTGTCATCATCATTCTGGAATACTCTTGGAGCTTTATTTTACTGATAGAAACATGCAGTTTTTTTTTTTTTTTTTTTTTTTTTCCAAAAGGATGATAATTATGTCACCATGGAACATTGTTCCTAGTCCACAACTAATGTTTTAAAGAAAATTTTAATTCTGGGTGTTTTCTTAGAATACCTTTATGTAATCTTTTTATCCTTGTTGTTGTCCCGGCGGTAGAACATAAATAGTAACAGTGATCACCAGCTTTAGCTGGAAATTAAATAAAGCTTTATTTTAATTATCTCATACTTCTGAATTAACTTCATGTGTATTGTTAATAGTCATCTTAATTAAGTAGTATTTCAATTTGAGATATAATTTCAGAGGTTTCTTTTTGTAATTTACTGTTTTGACAGTATCCATGAAGTAGCCCATTATGTTATCTGACCTCACATTTTTTTAAGCTAAAAATAATGATCAAATTAAAATAGTGTGAGAAAAAAATCACTTTTTTTTGATATTTAATTCACTCAAAAAGCTTATCTTTGTCCTCATACAGCTGCTAAAGAAGCCTGTGTGTATTAAATAAACCATTGCTTAAGTTTTAGTGCACAAGCAGTCACACTGGTGAGTTTCCGATAAAATGCCAAGTTCCTGGCAGTTCATTTTTCTACTGCATTTTCACTGCTCAGGCTGAAGCTATTACTAATATGTTTGTTTTAAGAATGACTGAACACCGTGTATTTCAAAGATAAAACTAGTTATTATTCTGTATGTAGATACAGCTATTTTTTTTTATTCAGCTAAAAGAGAAATGCCTGGTTCAAGCAATAATCTAAGCAGGTTATTGTCAGTAACAGCTTATTTGTTCAGATGGAAGTTCCCATTAGATATAAGATCTATAAAAAATAAACCTCATAAAGTAGATTTTTATGGAAATGGAGCACAGTAGTTTCTGTCTTTTCTCTGATTGAGAGATAAAAATGTTATTACAAGTGAGAGCAATGATTTGTCTGTTTATGTAGTGTGTCAGATGATAGGGAAAGTAGGAAAAGGGTAAAACTTTTTTTTTTTCTCATACTAACATCTATTTATTTTTCCTTCCTTTTCCTGAATCGTATCAGGATGTAGACGCTGCTCCAAATTTTGGCACTTAGGGTCTTCATCTAATAATTTCACAGATCACTGAGAGAAAGTTATATGTGAACTATCAATTTCTTATTTTATATATGAATAGCCAAAGATATTTGTGTCCTGGAAAAATATGCAAAGCAGAATTAAGTCAAAATATCTACACAATTTATTTTTCATTTTCTCAGATCTTTCAATGTGGTACTACAGAAACTTACAAAATCTGTAGTACACCTCTCACAGTATTTTTTCAAATTCTGTGGACAATAAGAATACTTTTATTTTTTTTTGTGATAGATTGTGATTTATTTTATACCAATATTTATTAAAATGAAGTCCAAGCTTCAGAGTTTCATTACTAGTCCGCAGAAATTTCCACCATGAAGAAGTTGTGCCATAACTTGTTTATGTAGGTTGCACTGTCCCCTGGTGTGGACAAGACATTAGAGTAAAATTATCATTGGTTTGATTCTTTTTATATCTACCTTTCTATAATTGTACGTGGAAAGGAGTTTCATTGATTTATTTCTGTCCCTCAACTTCCAAGGAAAAGTGAAAGCATATGACCCCTCAAATACCTGTTATGTTGTTTGCATTTCTTTAAAAAATATTGTAATTATACAATTACACTCTTACTTAGTGTTATTCATGTACTGATAATGTTTTGTTTTTCATATCTTCTCCAGGTCTGGGTTTCAGTATCGCAGGAGGGGTGGGAAACCAACACATCCCTGGGGACAACAGCATTTATGTCACCAAGATTATCGATGGAGGAGCTGCACAAAAAGATGGGAGGTTGCAGGTTGGAGATAGACTTCTTATGGTAAGTATGACAAATTTAAATTGGATTTTATATGACTGAAAGTTGTTTCATGTAGGGAATTTTATTTACTGTACATTTTAATGAAGGTAACCGTTACAACTTCTCTAATAATTATGTTAGATTTCTGTCATCTCCGTTTTTTCCCATTATTCATATGTATTTCTAAGACTAGAGTTAAAGAAGAAATATACTGGGAAACCAATATTTTGTGAAGAAAAGGCAATGTGTTTTATTGCTGTTACAGTCATTTAACTAAGAAGAGAATAAATGCATTGTGCACATAGGTCAAAATGTACCACAAAAGTTCTAAAGGAAGGTGTTACACAAACTTCATTGCAGCACAACTGATTCTACTGACCATTTCAAGAAAGTGATAAGATGTAAAATATGCCACAAAACTCTCAAGCGTAGCCACTGCCAGTGGACTATTACCTATATATTACTATATGCATGAATGCTGCATGTAGATGCTCCATTTAGGTGTTATAAAAGATACATTTTCTATCTTTTATCCTTGAGGAAGTGTTCTAATTTCTCTGATGGATCTCACTTCTGGAAATTTTTCCTGATATTTGCAGTGCTAGTATATTGTTCCCTGTAGATAATTATTTCCCACTCACAGAGTTTGTTTAATTCTTTGTAAGGGGGAAATCCTGACCCTGATGAATCAGCAGAAGTTAATCTATGTCAAGTTGTATTCATGTCAATGCATTTGCGTAGATTTCAGCAAGCAGAGAAATATATTTTCAGTCATTGCCATGAAAAAAAGTGTACTGCAGTAGCTCTGTTTTGTGACATGATATCTAAGCAGTGAAAAATTGCTGTGGCCTTTTTTTCTGCTTGCAAAAATATATCTGAAGTTTTCTTTATTTGGCTGGGAACACCATGTTCCAGTCACATGTGAAGATGACCATTCATTTTCAGGGTATTAAACACAACATAAAAGGCACTTGGTTGCTGTGTTGGTGACTTTAGCTTTTTTTAATTAACCCTAGTAGACAGATAAAACAACTTAAAGATCAAATAATGTTAGCAAATCAAAGCAGAATGAAACTAGAACTTAACATTTCTCTGACATTTCTTCTTTTCAGGTTTTCAGCACAGTGAATTTCAAGTCCCTGCTCTTTAATGACGTTTTTGTTCATTTCTCCATAGAAATGTGTTCTTATATTTGCCAAAGTTGCTCTTTATTTTGTTCTTTAGCACCGTATAGAAAATCTACTTGTATTCAGCTGTTGTTTCTTTCTCTGGTGATAATTCCTTCTTGGTTTTTGTGTGATTTGCAAATTTTTGTTACCTTACTCTTAACTTCTTCCAATTCACTTGAAGAAATACATAATATCTGCAAAACACAGACACACTGCATTCCCTGCCTCCAGTGTCACTTAATTACAATGAATTTCAGTAGAAAAACAATTTTCTACATCACAATGTAGAAATTGATTATTTTTCTAGTTCTTTTTTTTTTTTTAGGATTTGCCTATTAAGTATCTCTTCTCATTCCTTAACCTACGATTCACTGCAGTCAGATACAGATAGATACAGGTTTCTCCACTGGGACAAGTTTTTACTCCTGAATCTGACCTCTGAAAATGACCAGAAGTCATCCTCAGTATGTTTGATGTCACATCTTCATACTGCTTTTCTTTTGTTCTGCACTAGTTCATTACTTACCATCATCTCCTCTTATCACTGCATGTAAAATGAGGAAAAAAGTCAATCATAATATTGCTCTCCATAACACACATAGTCCCGTACTTCCAGACCAAGCTTTTCACTGTTGCTTAAGAAAGTCCTAGTATCAATTTGCTCTTAACTGCTACACTTTGGAGATAAAGTTACAAGACCAAAACCTATTTCTTAAATTCATGGAGATGAAAAGCTGTGTTTTCTGGTTCTCTCTGACAAGACACCCTGATTTCTTCATAACTTGTGGGTTTTCTTGAATATCTTTAATATTTTTTCTCTTCTGCCCTGGGTAGTATCTGTCAGTTCATGGCATTTACTTCATGTTCCTTTGTGAAAAGTGAGTGAAAGAATTCATTACTTTCTTTTGGCAGTGTTACCACTTTTATCAACACAATATTACCCTTGTCACCTGCATGGTCCTATTGCTGCTTCACTGATTCCTTATTTATTATATATTTGAACACTTCCTCATTGTTTTTCTTCTCAGTAGTGCTTGCTTTCTTGATCTTTTTCTTTTCCAGCATTTCTCTGTAAAATTTACTAGAATTTGTCATCCTTCTGGAATTCTCAGCAGCTGCTGGAGTGGTTGTTTCTTTTCTTGTGTCTATGTTCTGATAAGTTTGGGTAAAATGCTTTCAGATCCCAAAGAACATGCAAATCAAATGCATTAAAATTTAAGATGTAATAGAAGAGATGCTGCAAAATCAAAACTAATATTGAAATGTAAAACAATGAGGTGCCATCTGAGCATTTCACAGTTTGATGTCCCTACAGTTATTAAATGCAGATTGCTAATAGTGTGTTAAGCATTCACAAGATGTATTATGTAAATATTGAGCATTGTGATTATTGTGAAATCTATACAAGGGCATATCTGTGCAGTTATGCTTCTGTGGCACTGAGCCTGCTCTTGTGGCTTATTATCCTAAATGCTTCCACATGGAAATTCTCCAATGTAGGATAATTCTTAGCTACCCAATAGTAAAATTACTGGAGGAAACATAAGAGTGCTCCAGCCAAATACTCAACTCAGTGGTTTTGGTAGGTATATGTGAAATGAACAGACCAGAGCTCTCCCCTGAAGACTGACAACTAATAGGAAACTTCTGCAGTCTAATGAGTGCCAGCTACTGAGGAATAATCCCTTCCCTGCATCTCCTGGTTCTGCTCTTGCACATTCTGCCCAGGATGCTGTGGCCCTCTTTGCTGCCAGGACACACAGATGGCTCATGCCCAGCTTGATGTCCACCAGGACACAAGGGCTGTTCCACATAGCTGTTGAAGGGGGCTAGGGAGTGCCAGGGGCAGGACTTACTCTTTCTCTCTATTGAATATCAAGAAGTTCCTGTTGGACCCTTCCTCCAGCCTTTCCAGGATGTCAGCCCTGCGCTCGAGTATGTGGACCAGCCCCCTAGATGACATGTCTTCTGCAAGCTTGACAAGAACGCACTCCTCATATTCTCCAGCTCGTTGATAATGATGATCAGGAAGAACTGCAAAACAATTTAAGAAGTTGTCACCTCTCAGATGATAATTACCTTTTTTAATCTGAAACAATCATCTCACTTTGGAAGTGCTTGGCTACAGAACAGATAAAAGAAATCAGTGTAAAACTGTATTTCCTTGTACAAAACAAGGCTAATAGTTAGAAGCAAGATATTCTTTCAGGGAAAGCTCTAAAAATATCAAGATTTAGAAGAAGATTTAAGATAATATTTATCTCATAAGTATTTTATTAAGTACTCAATCCTATTCTAAAAACCCTTACATGTTTAGGCATCATTCATTAGTCTATTTCTAAGCCTATGCAGTCAGAGAGATCATACTTTTGTAGGACTATTTATATTTGTAGGAAAAAGTGAAGTTACTCGCATACCAAGAGATTTAACTTGATTCTGTTTTATTGCCGAAAACAAAAGGAAAAAAAAACAGGAGCCACTTTCCTTTTCAGAAGTTCAGGCTTCCCATCCAATTATCTGCTGGAAAAAGTCATGTTACCACTTGGTGGTTTCACAGGGCAATGATGGGATTGTGATTTAGAACTGTCAATCTGTGCCTTACAGGATCAGCTACCGATATCTGTTATTTTAGATCATATGTGGATGCAGGATCATGTTTGCGTTAATGTAATCAGAGAATATTATTTGAGTTTAAGGTGCATCTATGTTAGCATTTGGTTCAGATCAGAAGTGCTTTTTTAAGATGATTTTGTCTGTCTTGTGGGTTGGTCTTTGAGGAAACAAATTGGATGTTTTTTTATGAAGATGCTCTCCAGAAGCATTCTAAATGAGCATGTCATTGCAGCTGCTAATAGGCATTCCATCCTACTGGAAGAGCCAGACTAGGTGTAATCCAAAGTAACCCCCTTCAGGTGTGTATAGAGTAGATCTCACATCATCCAGACCCTCAGTTATTTCAGATCACTCCTAGTGCACACATATTAGGAAGAAATTCTTCACTCAGAGGGTGGTGAGGCACTGGCACAGATTGCCCAGAGACACTGTGGATGCCCCATCCCTGGCCGTGTTCAAGGCCAGTTTGGGTGGGGCTTTGAGCAACCTGGGCTGGTGGGAGGTGTCCGTGACCATGGCAGGGGGTTGGATGTGGGTGGGCTTTAAGGTCCCTTCCAACCTAAACCATTCTATGATGCTATGATTCCTTGCTCAGGTAGGTGCAGCACTGGGCAGCTATGCCAGTTAATGAAGTACAGACATTACCCCATTAGACTCAAAGGCAGAGCAATGTGAACAGATAGTACCTAATCTGTCAGTTGTACTGGCTGACTAGCAGAAGGGAAGCACATTACAGTAAAGGTAAATAATAGGTAAAGGTAAAAAGGTAAATAAAAGGTAAATAGTCTGAGTTGAAGAGTGAATTGGTACAGAAGCAACTCTGGGGGTATGGTGACTATGTCCCTTCTGATGCAGCGCTAGGCTCTGAGCCAGGTTGACACTATTGTTGACTCTGGGCTTGCAATGCTGTATCTAGCATTCAAAGGTAGATTTGCTAGAATCAGTTTTTGGATGATACCATAGCTATAAGCTCCCCATTTAATTCCTTCTCATGATACTCTCATTATATGATTGTTTCTACACAGTTGCATCATCTTCATACCACTTCATTCCTTAGGTCACTTTATTTATTTATTTATTTTTACCTGAATCAGTTTAAAAGGGATGGAAAAATGGAAAAAAAAAAAAAAGATGATCCACTATGATTTGGTGTCACTTGCACGCTGCATGCACATGATGCCTGAAGCCTGTCACTTCAGTCTCTACTCAAAGAGTAGATCTGTTTTCTGTGAAGCACAGACTCTTGCATTTCTTGGCAAAGAGTAGATCTGTTTCAGTGTTTCAGGAGGCTGAGTCCATACCCACTTATAATCTAAGCAAGGTAATTTCAGAGTGAGTAACACACAGTCATCTGAAGCTGGCCCATTGTTTTCTATACAGACTTCAGCAGTTATGCAACTAATTTAGGAGTCCTTGGGATTATATGTTAGTTAGTACAAGCAGATTTACATCCTTAGAACAAATGATTGGGCTTCAGGATTGGAAAGCCATTCACTTTTCACAGCTCTTTAAGGCATGGTGAGTTTTAAAAAAGGCCATCAGCAGTTCTAGATTTACAGTGGGCAGACTGCAGGTATTCTCTGGATTTGCTGCTGGTACTCACTCCAGATTTGCTCAGGAAAATCCACTTTCTGAATCAGATGTAGAATATTACACTAAAGCGAGTATTACCACTGACAAAGCAAAGATCACCTCGTTTTCTCATTCACTGAGTGAATTCTTACTCTAAATAATAGAAGAAAGGAACAATTTCCCTTAAAAAAAAAAAAAAAAGGAATATGAATTAAGACATTATTCCTCCAGAGATCTTATTCTGTTATTGGCTTATGCTCTTGTGAATGAAGTTATTTTTTAGCGCACTTGTAGTCTTTTGGGGGATTCTAAGCTTTTCACTCCAGCTACTTCTCAGTGCCTTTATTTCCAATATGAATCTAGGAAAACTTCCAAATACAATAATTCTTGCTTAAGTTTAAACTTCATTGCCTTTATTATGCTATTTAGGGAAAAAAAAAAAAAGCAGTCTTTTTATATCTCTTTGGCAATACTTCATACTGATTTTCCCCACCACTCAAATATATTTTTTGATTGGACTTGTATCTTCAATTTCCTTCTCAATTACTATATTATTTTTTTCTCATCATTTTCCTGTAATATCAGTATGTCTTATAACATTCCTTCTGTTTATAGAAACAGCTTTCCTGATTTCTTTTTTACTTCAGGTGCTGTTTGCATTTCATAGAATCATAAAACGGTTTGGGTTGGAAGGGACCTTATGGAGAATCCCCTTTTTCACACTGCTGGCTGCTCTGCTTTTGAGGCAGCCTAGCATATGGTTGGTTTTCTGTGCTTCAAGCACACACTGACAGCTCATGTTGAGCTTCTCATCAGCCATCACCCCCAGGCCCTTCTCCTCAGGGCGGCTCTCAATCTATTCTCTGCCTGTATTTGCGCTTGGGATTGCCCTGACCTAGATGCAGGACCTTGCACTTGACCCTGTTGAACCTCATGAGGTTCACACAGGCCCACCTATCAGGCCTGCCCAGATCCCTCTGGATGCCATCCCTTCCTTCCAGCATGTCAACCACACCACACAGCTTGGTGTCATCAGCAAACCTGCCAAGGTGCACTTGGTCCCACTGTTCATTTCGCTGACAAAGAATCTGTCCCTGGCTGGATTTAATTATATCTGGGCTTTAGCTTTTCTAACCTGATCACAGGCTTCTCAGACAATTTCTTTGTTCCTCCCAGGCTACTTGTGCTTGCTCCCACCTTCTGTAGGCATTTCTGAATTTTCTTTATATGGTACATTTCGGAAAAGCCTCACTTGCTCCATGCCTATTTTCTTTCTGATTTCTGTCCTCTGGCTCCCATGGTTGTATTCTGTGGCTCAGGTATCCAACTCTTGAACTGAGAAATGCTTTTACCACTCAGATGAACTTCTTTTTTTTTGCATTTGCCTTAGGGTTTTTTTTTCCCCTTAAATTTCTATTTAAATTGGTGTCCTAGAGCCAGAATTTGGTGTGAAGTACCTGTTCCATCCACATAGCTCCAATGCTAGCCCTTCTGCGTAAATATCTCAACATCTTAGAGGGGGCTATGCCCTATACAATTTGATTTTGTATTTTGTGCACATCTCCCACTCTCTATCATCTTTACCTCTGATTCAACATTTTTTTTGGAACTACATCCTCCACTATGGTTGTTGTGGCAGCAGGA
The DNA here is from genome assembly GCF_964211835.1 of Anser anser. Lineage (NCBI taxonomy): Eukaryota > Metazoa > Chordata > Aves > Anseriformes > Anatidae > Anser > Anser anser. Next base: position 205,618,952 of record NC_139720.1, on the reverse strand, counting down.
AGTGAAGCTCTCTTATCATGCACTGCCTGTGCCACAACCAGTGAAACACAGCCAGATTTATGGTTGTAGATAAAATTCAGTTAAAAGAAGCATCTTTCAGGGAAACAAGGAGAAGTTCAAGAAATTGTATCTCTTGGAGTTTTTTATGGGAGTTTCTCCTCTCCCCAAGTCATTGGAAAAAACTATTGCAATATCGTATTTCCTAATAATCACCATCTCTGACATGATGTTTAGAGAGTTGATATCCAGAGATTTTCTTATGAAAAAAATGGCATACCACAATCGTCTTGCAATAATATCTAGGGAGTTGAACAATGTAATAAATGTATTCATGTTTTCGTTTTTGTATATTACATTCAAATGTCTTTATTTGCGATGATTGCCTTATGAATAGGAAAAAGAAGAAAAGTTATGAGTGCTTGCACATTCTAGTAATAGTGGGAATTGTAGGTCCAAAGCAAAGAGCTACCTTTTGAATGAAACTGGGGAATGCATAGTATATTTTATATACTGTAATTCTAAATTGATCTTAGCAATGACTAAGGAAGGTGGTTTTATCTCCTTGCTGGAACGCTTTTTATAGCAGAACTCCATTCACTTTGAAGGGCCCTTTTTTTCTCCACAAGTTTTCATCCAGCTTCTTTGAAGCTCTCCTTTGTATCTTGATTTCACTCGTGTTACCTTCTTTCAAATTCTACCACGTTCTGGCTCTGCATACTCATTTTCTACAATATTCTGCACATTTAAGCTTATATGTACTAGAAATGAGGAAAAAAAAAAGTGGTATTATATAAACTTTGCAAGGATTTTTAAGACCTTTAAGTGTATAAAGAATAGTTCATAATTGCTCAGGCATTACTTCTTAGTTTAGAATTACTTGGTCTTTAATTTGTATTTTAACTTTAAAATTTGTACAACTTATACACAGAGTTGGTGAGCTACCTGTCCTGTAAAGTCATTGTTAGATAGAGAAGAAGTAAGACCTGTCAAAGAAAGTATAAATGTTCTATGTATCATGCTAAATTCCCTGTTTCTAAAGTGGTAATTTATCCTCCAGTTGCACAACTGTGATATCCAAGTGTGCAGTGATGGAAACAGTCTTACCATGATTTTTATCAGCTAGATTCCCAGAGGAAAAAGAAAAAAAAATTTACAAGTTGTCAAAATCCAGATACTGCTATGATATTTTATTTTGTGTCCCTTTATTTTTTTGGCTAAGAGCATCTTTTATTAAGCAGAAGTATAGTGGAAGGTTATTTATTGAGATTTTCTTTTACTTCAAAAAGCTTGTAGAGTTGAGTTGAAACACAATAATGTACAAACAACATGGAAAGGAGGGAAGATAAAGGGCAACTATATGGTTGTGTTGACAAAAATGTGAATTTTCAGCATTTGAGATGGTTTTGAAATATATAACTAAGAGAGGCTAGATTTCAGCATCCTACCAGCCTAATAATTTAAAAGACATTTATTTATTAAAAGTGAGAAAGTATGTTAATGCTGTTCCTAACAAAAATAAATAATTAAATAAAAGAGAGAGAAATTTATAGAAGGCAGGGATCAGATTTTTTATTTAAATGGAAGACCTGTCAAAATACAGCATACCGTGTTAGTAACTCTCTTCTGACAGTTAAGTTGTATCATAGTTCTTCGTGTCAAATTGTCATAATAAGCCTGTCATTGCCTCTTTCAATTAACCTTAAAACCAAGTCTGAGAATTGTAAAAGGATCAAAATTTAAACATAATCCTTATATTTGACAATAATATCCAGTAGTGTTGTTAAACAGTAGTATCTCTTGGTGTTGATGAAATCATCTAGGTACAAATAGTCTTCCAGTTTTTCATAGTATCTGAATTTCTCTTTGGTTACCAATTACCCAGTTAATTCCTTTGCCAGTAGCTTACTCTCACAGCCAGGTCTCTGATTATTTACTGATACTAAATTCCTTAGAAAGTATGCATTGCCTTCTGTGATTTACTGCAGTACTATATTACAGTACAGCTGAGCAGCTTCTTTTTCTTCCATCATGAATAAACTTTACAAGAAATCCTTGCAATAACTGTAAAAGTTGAAGGATGGCGCTTTAAATCACAGTCAAATGTTTCATACATGACATTCACCTTGAAATGAAGCTTTTTCTATTACCTTACACCACACGTCTCAAAGCTAAATCTACACCCTTCTTTTCTCTATCCTGTGACTTCTCTGTTCAGGCTGTATCCTTTTTGGTGTAGGGAACATTCACTAGTCTGTTGATAGGAGCACAACCTATTGTTGACATTCAGTAGATACAGTGGATTTATGTGTGAATAAATTGTATAGCCCCTTCTGACATTTTTCTTTTGATTTTTTTTCTTTTTGGAGTAAAGCATAAATAGGCAAGGCTTGTTGTCACTGTTTCCATACCTATTTAATCCTCTTATTGGTTAAGTATTTTTCTTTTAGGATAGAGCACAGAGCTAATGCCACATCCTCATTTTTTTCAGTGTCTGTCTCATGCTTCCAGAAAACTGATAAACCTTCACACTCAAAACCTCCTTCCTGCACACAGAACTGTTTTTTGTTGTTGTTTTTTTTTTCATTTCCTGCACCTCACAGGCAGACCCTTATTCTTTATATCACTTTGTATCTCTTATTATTCCAACTATCAATGACATATTATGGATGGACAGATTTGGGGTGTTAAGAATATTGGAGGTCCTAGCCATCCATGCTATGAGATGGATTTGGACAGTTAATCTTGGTAGGCCAAATAGTATAGGCAGTTTCTGTAAATGATCTGGTGTGTTAAGTTATTAAATTATTATTAAATACAGTTTTACATTAATGATGATACTATCAGAAAAATATCACAAAGTACTTATCTACTGACAAGACCAGGTGCCATCTCAACCCATTATGTTTCTCCAACATTATCAAAACTGTTAAGTTAGTCTTTGAATATGGATATGCTAAGAAAACTTTATTTTCTACCTTGCTGTAATACCACTTCCAATATCTTCAGTGCTCTTTGTCTACAGCAGTTTTTCCAACATCATGACAACTGTGAGAGTGTCTTTTTTTTTTTTTTTGTCTGTTGCTGCATCCTAACTCAACTTGTCTGATTTATCCTTTAAGGTAAATAATTACAGTTTAGAAGAAGTTACCCATGAAGAGGCAGTAGCGATACTGAAGAACACATCAGATGTAGTGTATCTGAAAGTTGGAAAGCCCACCACCATTTACATGACTGATCCTTATGGCCCACCAGATATTACTCACTGTAAGTGACTATTGTAATTCATTTTGTATGAAACGTCAATTTGTCAGATCATTGTGTTTGTTTCATAGCTTGTCCAAAGTACTCCATTAAAGTTTATGAAACAGTGTGGAAGGCAACAAAAATAAAATGTTTGATGCCACCTAAGTAAGCTACACTTGTGAAATATTACCAATAATACAATTCAACTAAAGTATATTTGCAGCAAAAGTAACAGTGTAGATGATGTACTACTGTGGTGACTCAAATGAGACAACATCCAAGTAATCAGATTGAACTGTAACTCTTGTGACAATTACAGTGATATACATATGCAGATATATTTTGAAGTATGATTGGATTTGAAGAATGGAGTCCTCTGTCCACTGAAAAATCAGAACAAGCAGCAAACCATCCAAACAAACTTACTGAAAAGCTTGAGAAAAATGGATATGATATTTTCATAAAATATTTACTTGGAATGTAAAATCACTGCTCTATCTACATACATCTGCCTATTTTCTATGTGTATCCACTTCCTAAATTCCTACTCCATTTTGCTTTGTTCTCACTCCACCCATTAACTTTACGTATGTTCATCTGCTGTTCCTTCACTGAGGACTAAGAATTTATTTGTCCTTGAATTAAATATCTTCCCTGCTGTAGGAAAAGTTGCTGGAATGACTTTTGGTTGTTTAATTGTTAATAAAGCTCAGTGCAGGATCTCATAAGAAGGGAAGATTATTTTATTTTAAAACAAGCTGATTTCACTCAGGCTGTAATATCCATGTACTGAAAATCATCTAGACTTCTTTTTGGTGTTCAAGCAAAAAAACATGCAAAGTGAGCTTGCTAAGATTCCCTGAGATGACCAAGTGCAAGGGTGGGTGGCTGTGGAATCCTTACCATACCCATACACCATCTTCTTAGGTTGCCGACCTGCTTGACTATATGCTTTTTGTAGTCTTAAGGAGATGACTGTGATTAGGTTTTTCTCTCTATCAGGATTTACTCTCTTCTCCTTTGTCTCCTTGTCTGTGTGTCCTAGACTCCAATCTAGTCTTTATCTCCCGCTATCATTTCTTAATGGCTTGAGTCTTTGTTTTAGTTTGAGTTTAGGCTGTCCTGAGAAGTTTGCCCATAGTTTTTTTATGCTTGATAACCTACTGATGAATCTAGGTGCTACCAATACGTGCCATTCTTATAAACCTCCTTCTGCCAGTCCTCTTGATGTTTCCATTCCCATTCTCTTCTCATAAACAGTGATCTTAACATTTCAGCTGTAGCTCTCTATACCACTAATGCCTGCTGCTCTAACCACTTTGTTACTGAAACTCCCTTCCTTCATTCAGTTCTTCGCTAAAAACTGTCTGCCTGGGGTTTCACTACCAAAAGGGAACAGCAGCACCACCTGACAACTGGATGACATTTTAATTTTTGAAGAGTTTCAGCAACTGACCCATACACATCTTGATCTTCTGCCATAATACTAGGGGCACTTAAGGTCAGGGAACTAACTAAGGACTGGGAAAGGTTGATTTTCCCTGTAAAAGATAAGAGATTAATTTTAGCTGTTCATTTGCAGTGTGTTGCCACTGTGAACTGAAAAAGTTGAGGGGAAAGCTTCATATCCATAATCCTCTTTATTCAGACTGCTCCATTAAAATAAAAGAGAAGGTTTTGTAAGATGCACTTCAGGTGGCATATTCAACTGTGCTGAGGATACCGATTTACTTAGCAAATGTTACAACAGATGGCAGTCAATATTGTTCAGTAGCAGTCTGGTCTGAATCTTAGCAAAGCCCAACAAGTAAAACTGCTAAATGTCCCTATCCAATCTCCAGCATTATAATACTTCCTAAAATAATTTGAGAGTTCTAAAAGAGTGTGTTTTATTATGTCAGACTATAGATCAGCAGCATATGAACAGACAGAAGCAATTCCAGAGAGGGAGTAAAGGTTGAAAAGATTTGCAGTAGCCCATCCCAGGCTATTGGTGCATAGAGATTCATTTATCCTTGGGGAACCTTTCATTATACCTGCATGTTCAGAGTATTTCAGAATGGGTAATGGCCTTTCCCTGTAGGGATATTTTGCTTTGAAGCATTCTGAATCTCAGCATCTGAAGGAAGGACTGAAAATAAGACTAGAAAGACTTCTTTTCATGAGAAAATTAGTTGTAGCTCATTGCAGAAGCATGTGTCTTTGTTTTTGCTACTTATCATTTCCTTTTCTAATTACATTAACTAGAGATTTGATTACAGCTATTGCAAGTAACTTGAGAATGGCAAAAAGTAAACAAATAACAAAATCCACAGACCAAAGAATCAGACAGCACCATCCTGTAATTGTAATTATTAGTCATTAATTTGTATGAGATTTGTATCCAATTTCTGTTTTGTATACAGATTTACTGAGTTCTAAGTAATACAATTTATATTGGTACTGAAATTTCAATTACATGGGAAAATGTGGCACCTTAAGTAAATCACAGCTTTAAATCTTCATCATACATAGTTCTTGCTATACAATTCCTGCTCTAATCCTGCAATGAGCTCTTACTGTATTACTCCCACTTCTGTACAATGGAGCCAAAAAGATGTGTGCTTTTAATTTCATTCTCTCCTATTTACATTTCCTTCTTTGAGTCTGTAATAATTGAAGAAAGTCTTTGTTTCCCATCTTCCAAACTATCCTTTCTTACTTCGATCCCTTTTAAAGATTCAATTCCTGCAAAATGAACCATTATCATTATTATTGTTGTTGTTGTTGTTGCTGTTGTTTTGTTTGTTATTATCAACCTTTTGGGAAAACTCCAGCTGCTCATTCTGTCTTGTTAAATTTTAAGCTCTATCAGGCATGGACTGTCTGTTTTGGTGTTATTTACAGCAACAAGCATATTCTTGGTACTTAAATAAAAATGATGCAGTTGTGACCTAATCAAATATAGAAATGGCTAACAGGAAATGCTTATTCTTACCACCAGCTTATTCTCCACCGATGGAAAATCATATACTCTCTTCTGGAAACAATGGCACTTTAGAGTACAAGGCATCTCTGGCCCCTATCTCACCGGGAAGATATTCACCCATTCCAAAGCACATGCTTGTGGAGGATGACTACACCAGGTCAGATGCTTTTCTTTGTCACATTTCATGGCAATTGCAAAGAACATTGTTAAAGCATTGGTAAAGCAAGGTGAAGCATTCCATGCACACCGGACGGCACACAGCATATAGTTGTTTTCACCTGTGTTCAAGAGAAGACAAATCATAACTGTTACAGGTATAGAGACATCTAAGAGAAAGATCTCATGAATGAATGCTGACCTGAGGTCCATGTTTTCTGGGTACAATCCTGCACTAGTTCCTAAACAACATGGCTGCATTAGAGCAGTGCTGGCACTGAGCAAAACATTCTGTTTCCTGAGAGGTGTATTAGCTGTGATAGCTTCTTACCGGCACAACTAGGAGATCTCAGGATCAGTGACTCATCTGGCTCACTGCATGTATGGGTGGAGTGGCTGTACATGTGTTTGTACCTGTCTGTGAGAGTGTACTCTGAAAGGTCTGTCTTGTTTAGTTCAGTGAAAGCAAGGCTGAAATAGCCTGTAATTGCTCTGTGTACACACATTGAAAGATAAATGACAGAGAGAGTAAACAATATGGGAAAAGAAAAAAAAAATATTGTATAAACTGTCTGTAAACTGTCTGTGAATAAATTTAGGTGGGAAACTAGAAAAAGTCTCATAACCATTAGAGAATCATAATATGAAACAGCTTTCAGTGGGAGTATAGAGGTTAAAAGGAAACTCTGTACAGTGGCACTTGATACATTTATAAAAGGAGTTCTTGTGATTATCAGCAAAATGACCCTGGAAATACCTTCCAATGGTTTTTTTGTTTGTTTGTTTTCTGTGTTTTTTTGTTTGTTTGTTTTGTTTTGTTTTTAACAATCCAAAAAGGATTGTGGACATAAGATAATAAAATTTAATATATTTAGTTGATTTCCAGGTAGAAAAGACACAGGAAAATGCAGGAAGAGTTATTTTATGCCTTGTGTTGTGAATGGCACTGATAAAACACTGTGTATTTATCTTATTTGGCTAGTACCTTATCTTTTAATGTCTAGTACCACAGAAAATGATTTTTTTTTTCCTGTACTTCAGTATTTATAGATTCATTGTGTTTAAAGCTAAAAGGGGCACTGTTTGTGGTCATCTAACCTGACCTACTGTGTATCTTAGGCCAAAGAATCTCATCCACTTATGTATTCGGCAGCTTCATAACTTGCAAATTTGCATTTCATATTTCTTGTTGCATAAGATTAAGATCTCAAGCTGCTTAACTTGTTGGATCAGACAGATTCAGAGTAACTAAATCATGATACAGTTTTAATCAGGACATAAATTTATGGAAACCACACCTTGCTTCCCTGTCTTGGCTAAAATAATTTCTCCTTTGTTTTGATTGAGGATGCAAAAACAATGTTGCTTTCCTTCAATTCATGAGACATTCAGTCAGGATTTCTCCAAAGGGTTCCAAGAAGTTACATTTTTTTAATTAATAGTCAAAATTCTGATTTCATTAAATTGCGCAACAAGGCTTTACCTGAGTTCGTACTGACATCATAATTTCTAAAATGCCTATGTATAGGAAGAATACTAATATAGTATCTGGGTTACAATGATGAAGACTTGTAGTACTGTTTTATCTCTTTCTGTAATGAGACATCAGCACCATTATTATTGACAAAGTGTTGGCAAAGTTTAAAAACAGCAAAAAATGCAATGTTAAAAGTAGATAGCTAAGGAGACCCAAAAGTCACAGATAATATGGGAAGGAATCCTGAAACAGGAGAAAAACTGCACTCAGAATTCAAAGATCATTTAAAAAGTTAGTAAAACTGAAAGGTAATGGAGAAGTATCCTTAGAAATCCTTTGTTTCTGTTCCTTGTAGCTGATTTTAACATTTTAATTGATTGTATTTTTTTTTTTTTAAAAAAAAAGGGGGTTGGGGAACAATAGTTATAAAACAGAAGTGAAGGCAATAACAGTTCTAGTCCATTGTCGAGGTAGGTATCCAATAGAAAGCATACCTGCTGGAAGAATCATGCAAGATACTTATTGAAACACATCAACGTCTTTTTGGTCTTCTTAGGAAGAAAGATGTCTTCCTATTCCAATAATTTTCATTTTTAAACAAGTTAATTTTGTTGGCTTAGGTCCTGACAGTAAAACCAAATACTTACATAGTATAATTCTTGGCTGAGGTATTCATACCAACCTTCATTTTGTGTTATTTGAATAAAAAATGAATGTCCAGAAAAGCACAATATATTCTGAGTATTCCTCTCCTGCATTCTTCCTATCCGGACTTCCAAATTAATATGTTTTCTAACGAAGGTCTGTTATCTGAAGTGTGTAGGATTGACACTATCAACTCTGCAAGCATCACCTTCTGTGGCATGTATAGGACGCTGGCAGAAATAAAGATGTCAAATAATACAAGCAGACCCTGAATGCAACAGACCAAATCAAATAACAAACTTTATTTAAAACAAGTCTTTATTTCAACCTATTGAAGGAAGAGGCTATTATGGACTTAATTTTAGTAGTGATATAGTTTATATGCTACACTGATATCCAGGATACAGTAGCACAAAGATTAAATGAATACAGTGATGTGTCATAAGAAAAATGGCACTTCCTGCTGCTGGATTTCCTCACTGAACACACATCATACAGCACTATCTGAGAGACATATGAACAAGAGCCAGGAGACCAGCTTTCTCCTCTGACTACTATGACTGAAAAGCTCTGACCTTCAAAAATCAAACCTTCTAGCCCTTGAATGACACTGAACATTCTTCTTTCTTTCTTTCTTTTCCTTTCTTTCTTTTCCTTTCTTTCTTTCTTTCTCTTTTTCTTTCTTTCTCTTTTTCTTTCTTTCTCTTTTTCTTTCTTTCTTTCTTTCTTTCTTTCTTTCTTTCTTTCTTTCTTTCTTTCTTTCTTTCTTTTCTCTTTCATGTCTGTGTAACTGATTATTGCCTATTAATTTAAGTGGGACTATTGAAAAATGCCACAGTTAAATCTGATAAATTTTGACAGCTATAAACTGGGAATGGTGATTGCACTATCTCTGTGCAGTGCAATGGGATTTGCTGATGAGTGTGCCTTTAAAATGGGAAGATATTTTGAAAGTCTTTGTTGCTGACCAGTTTAGAAAGACTTAAAATCTTTTGGGAAGTTAATTATCATATTGATAATTCTAGTGAACCCTATAGATCCCTTGACTGCAGCATTTATAATTAGGTTTCTTCACATAATTTTTTATAATTAAGATAATTGCCAACTACTGCAGTGCTATCCATTAAAACTACCTGGTTCTCACTATAATAGGTTTTCAGGGTTAATTTACATGGTGATCACATAAGGAAATTTATTACCCATGCAGTCATAATATGGCAACACTTCTGTCAGATTTTCATTTGTGCCAACTAAAAATATTTGGAACAGTAACTTCTCCACTATAAGAGGCATTTGCAATCTCAGAATTTGTTGTACATACGACTTGAGTGAAGCTGATGTCAAGCTTTCTTTTAACTTCTTTGCTTTAATGAATCTGTTGGTAAAGTCAAAACAGTTGAACATTAATCATAACTTGTCCACTTACTCTTCTTACTCTTTTTTTTTTTTTAAATGCCAGTTCCAGATTTTTCTTTACCTGAATATTTTTTTTGGCCAACAAAATATGTGTTTCTGTTGATAAAAACTTGCATTTTTGGTCTGATATTGAATCAGCATCTGGAAAAAATCGGTACATATTTTACTTAATTAAACTGTAGGAAAGAAATAGCTTGATCAGAGCACAAAGGATAGAAAAGTACCAAATCATCCTCAGCCACAAATTTTAATGAAGCTGGGTGTAATTCTTTAATTACTGAGCTTTTGTAAGTTGTGTATGCTATTGGTCCAGAATGCTGTCGGTTGAAAGGCATAATTTACTTTCTGTTTTGTTGGATTCATTTTAAATTCCCTGGGGATGGAAGCTTTTCCTTCCCGTATTTTTACAAAAAGATTGTCACATTTTAAAATTCAAATAAAATAACAAAATTTCAGGTCAGTAGAATGTGACATATATCGCTTAGATATAAAAGATATACTAGTTTCTAGTAAGATGGAAGTGTTGTGCAGGCAGCCCAGGCAATTCCTTGATTGTGGTATTAACGATTTCCTAATGCTTCTCAAGGGGATAAACAGGTATAATTCTCTGCTTGACTTGCTGCTCATGAAAAGGGAAGAACCAGTCCGAAAGGTGGTAATAAGTAACAGCTCAGATCAGAGTGACCATGAGTTGGTGGAGTCCATGATTCAAAGGAAGTCTGGAAAGGTAGTCAGCAAGTTATGACCGTAGACTTCAGAAGAGCAGACTTCAGTCTTTCTGGAGAATTGCTAAGCAAAATTGCTTGGGATGCTGCCACACAGACATAGGTTCCATGAAAGATGGATGATTTCTAAATAAAACTTGCTGAGAACTCAGGAATGAGCCATACCATTGAGCTGGAAGACTGGGAATTCATCAGAAGGCCTTCTAAGCTATGTTAAGAGCTTCCTGAACTAAAATGCAAGATGTAGACAAGTGTTGCTTGCCTGCTTAGTGATAAAATCAGAAAGCTGATGGCTTTGATCTAAGATTTCCAAGGGTCATGAAGGGTAACAAAAAGTGATTCTGCAAGCGTGCTAGTTTCAAAAATCAAGGCAAAAATTTATTGAGGACAAAACTGATGGAGAAGATGATGTAATGGCAGACAGTATAGAAAGAGTTTAAGTACATTATCGTCTTTGCCAGGCACTGAAGGGACCAAGAGGTAATTGGAATAGTCAGCATGGATTTACCAAAGCAAATCATGTACTTGTACAGCCTGATTGCCTTTCCTGATGAAATGATGAGCTGTGTGGGTAGCAGTGATTGTCCTATACCAGCTAGGGCCACAGTTCAGGGACTACCTCATGTAGAAATGGCTCTTTGCTGGATGAAAACACAGCTAGCTCCAAAGGCATCCCTGGCCCACACCATAACTCACAAAACGTGCATCTGATGTACTGTGGGGCATGTGGCGATTCTTTTACACCATTACCTGCCTTGGGGAGTGGCTGCAAAACTGGTCCAGGCCATCTCATTCCTCTTCTCTGTGAAGATCAGGAGAAGCTGTAACACACATGCTGCAGGATACAGGGAGTGCCCTTTAAAACTCCTCCAGCAGCCTCTCATCCAGACATAAGGAAGTGTTGGATAAATGGGTACATCTAATCTGTAGCTGGAAAGAAGGTATGACTTGTAAAGTCTTGGAAACCCTCTGGGTAGCCTTTTGGTTATCTCCTGGATTTTAAGCTGCCACCTTCCTTATTAGCCTTCTCTCAGCATGGCTGTGCACTTTTGCAAGCTACAGCAGATTTGGTAAGGCTTTTGCCACAATCTCCCACAGAGCTCTCATTTGAAAGATGAGGAAGAGTGGACTAAAAGAAGAGATTGGGTTGGGAGCTGACTGAACCAGTAGGCTGAAAGGGTAATGATCATCACTTGACATCTGTCAGGCAGGCAGCAATGAGCAGAGTACCGCAGGATACGCCAGGTGTCAGTTGAATATCTTCATCAATGACGTAGATCATGACACAGAGCGCACCCTCAGCAGTTTTGTGGATGATGGTAAGTTAAGGTGGAGTTACTGACATGACGAAGGGCAGAGCTATATTCCAGAGCGATCTTGATTAAACACAAGAATTGGGCCAGGAGAAACCTCCAGTAAGGAGGTTCAGTAAGAAATCTGAAATAAGGTTTCAGTAAGAAATTTGAAGTTCTGCACCTGGGGTGGAACAGCTGCACACACTCATATGAGCTGTGAAACAAATATCTGAATTACAGCTACATTGGAAATGACCTGAAGGTTACAGCAGATGCCAGGCTGAACATGGACCCAGAAGTGAACTCTCATTACAAGGCAGGTAATCAGAATACTGGGCTACATTAGGAGAAAAATGGCCAGTGGATAAAGATATGTTCTTGCAGACTGACTAGTTCCTGTTTTTTGACTTCGAGAGGGATGTGGATAAACAAGAAAGGGTCCATCAGATTCTGAGTCTTAAATCTCATGGAAGTTACAGACACATTGAGGGAGCTGGGGCTTGTTTAGTGTTATCAAGAGGAGACTAAGGGTCATTCTAAGAGCATCCTACAACCACTCAGCAGCAAAGATGATGAAAGCAAACTCTTCTCAGTAGTGACAAAATGCAAAAAGGATCAAAGGCCAGAAGTGTTTGTTTGGCATGATCTGATTTCAACTGAAGAAGGAATAAAAAGACACCAGGTGAGTGAGGTAGTGCTGGAGCATATTGCCCAGATGGATTGTGAAGTATCCATCCTTCGAGATTTTTAAGATTTGGTTAGGTAGAATCAAGGCTGATCTGATCTAGCATAGGCAATAATCCTGCTTTAAACATGAGATTGGATGAGATGACCTATAGTGGTCCCTTCCTGACAACTTTTCTATGATAACTGGGAAGAAAAAAGTGATTTGTTGTTTTAGTGTTTTGTGGAATATACACTACTAATAGAGCTGAAATAGAAGTAACGATTTACTCTTTAGCAGATGTCTGCCTTTCTATTTCCAGTAAAAATGAAATCCTGTAGTTTTTAGATGGTTGCTCCTTCTGGCTTTAACAAACAACATAGGTAAAAGATGCATAAAATAAAGAACTACCATCTTGAGTTTTTACTTCCTTTTTAACTTCAGAAAATAGTAACATCAAACTGTTGTGCTTCAACAGATAAAAAATGTACTTTAACATTTAACTCTGGGTAGACATTAAAGATTCATGGATGGAAAAGCTGTCTGAGTTATCTGTTTTGCTGTGAAAAGCAAGTTTGACTTCTTCTATATGCATCTTTGCAAAATAACATTTTCTGGATGAGGAGGAGGTGCTGGGGATTGGGAGGGAGAAAAAGGAGAACCATTAAGTTGAAGTCTCAGGGGAAATTTTCCCTGTATTGAGAGCAGCATTCTTCAACTGTTTCTTGGGTACTTACATAAGCCTGCTTGTTGAATTGAGGTTATTTTATAGAAACACCTTTAAAGTTGTATTGATGCACAGATTTGACTGTTCAGGATTAAAGCATTACAAATAATATGAAGTTATGCATGTTATAAAACTATGAATAGCAGTTGTTTGACAATGGTTTGGGCTTTTGTTGAGTACAAAAATAGGGATAAAGAACTGCAGATTTTAGTAGTGTTCCATTGGGATTTCGAATGAGTTGACTTCATCCAGAGTTGTCAATCATCCATTGACAAAACACTCTGCATATTTGAAAAGTGTGTATTTGCTGAAAGGAGTTAGCTTAGCTGCATTTCTTGCTCTTTTTGTGAGGGAACAGAACTGAAACTCTTGTATCCCAGATGAAGAAGAAGAGCACTGAGTATTGTAGGTAGTGCTTTCACACAGTGAATTTTGCACCATGTTTTTGACTCAACATTGCTCTATAAGCGGTGAAAAAAAGACATGCAGAAGTATGCTGGTGCAGTTATATGGATATGACAGGTAATTATTAGCTCTCAGCAATCATATCATTATGCCTAACCTAAACTCAGCAAGTAACCTATGCCTTAAAGAGGATTAATTACATATAGTAATATTAAATCACTTGTAACACTGTCAGCAGATTAATTGTTCCAGCTAGTACTTTAATGCTTTTTTTTTTTTTTTTCCCTGAGGCTGGACAGCAAAGGTTGCGTGTTTGTTTTATTTTAAAATTTAGTGTAAATTACAGCTATTGTTTTTAAAGTAACTTTAATTGATTACGAGTATCAGCAAATTGAATTGTATCTATTTTAAACCATAGCAGTTTGGTCATTTAAGGAGTAGAGGAAGAATTACATGGCTTAGTTCATGCTAAAAATCATGGTGATATATTTTAAATATTATAATATTCCATACGTAGCATGAGGGTGTTGAATTCTGGAAGCTGATGAAGTTCAACCTACATAGAATTTCTACTGCATTTATGAAAATCTGTCTAAATGCCAACGAATACATGTCTTTGGAAAAACTGCAATTCATTTATCTTTATATATCTTTATATATATATATGTATATATATATATGGGTAAAACTCTTTTGAATTCCATCCTCATACTGTAGTGCAGCAAAGCTTCTCCCAACTTTACAATACTGACTAGATTGTTTAAAAAAGCCAGCATGACTGAGCCCAGCATTATATGGCCCAAGCTAGTTTTTCTCTCTACTTATATCTTCCAGCCCTTTCTGACATAGAAACGTAATCATGAGTGATTCTTCTCAGTGCTCCGAATGCCCAGTCCTGTCAGATTTGAACATTGAAAAGGTTGGAGGAATGGGAGGGAGTGTATTTGGCAAGGAATTACAGTGAGATTGGATGTAAAAATGAGTGAGAACTTGTCAATGTTTGTGTGAAAATGGAAATCACAAGCAGAGAAGATGTATTTATTGTGCAAGTAAACTTAAATTTAGGACAAGGAAGGACATAAGTGAGAAATGGGTGAAGAGACGTGAAGAAGCATTAGAGAAAAATATCCTGGAGAAGAGCAACAATGAATTTCAGAGTTGCTGAACCAGCAACTCTCTCAGACAATAAAAACTGAAGTTTGGGATAATCAATAGTTGTGCAAGAAGACAGGGGCAAGGAGCAGAGGTACAGAGCAGGTAACAAAAGTTGCTGATACGATGCTAGCAGGATTAAACTGAGGCCATCTCTCTAGAAAAAAAATGAGAGGAACCCAAGATTTCTGGGGTTTGCAGGACTAGACCATGATTTCTGCAGGCAGTCTGTCATTATTGCTCAATAATTGCGTTGCTTGTCCTTCTGGAGGATGACAGCCTGCTGCTGCTGCTGGTCACTCCCTGTCTCTCATGTGGTAGAGATTTCATGCTCTAGATCTGAATTTGGTGACTCTGCTGATGATCATATTGATTTCAACATGGTGTTCCATAATAGTATTTCTTTCTTGGTTTAGCCTTTTATCAACCTAAGCAATTATACAGTAAATAAATAAATAAATACAAAAATCCTATTCACGTTACACATTAAATGTACAGTTAGGAAAATTAAAAAATAAATTTGCCTGTATAACCTTAAATTGGACCCTTAGTGTAATGCAATGTTACAGTACTTAGTTATGCTATCATCTAACAACAGCTCCTTCTAGAATTCTATCAACAGCTTTTCAGAAAAAGAAGTCACAGTTGTATTTTTTAGCCCTATATTATTATTTGCTGCCTTCAATAAAGCAACTATTTTACATTTCATATATTTAGTACACAAACTTTAAATTTATTGTTAAACTTTAGAAATGCATAATAATTGTCTGTGTAAGATTTCTGTTTGCTACCGCATTGTTAGAATTCATAATAATTAATTTTAAAGTGAAATTTTACTTATTGTAAAGTCAGCAGACAATCTGTTATGTCCTGAGTAATCTACACGTATTCATCAAATCTGTCAGAGATTCCCAAAGAATGGGATTTGACTATTTCTATCAGTGGAAGCTACTTAATACTCAGTTCTTTACAAATATAAATAAATAAATAAATAAATAAAATAAAATTGCAGTCTAGCTTAAGGCTTGTATGTAGATTTTTGAAATAAGATAGTGGAATTGGCAGTTATAATACAGGCAGTAATGGTACATAATGTTTAATAGTGCACAAAGTAAAAAATTGAGCCTAAGTACACACTACATGTATCCACCGACATGGACTCTTAAAGCAGCTATTACCACTTAAGCAAGATGCCTTGGGGTAAATGTGTTTAATTCTGTAACAGTGTCAGCTCAGTTCTCAAGAGCAGTCAAAAGGGTAATTAGAATTTAAATAGGATCTGATAGGAAAAGAAGAGAGTACTAAAGATAATGTTTTTCTATATGAATCTATGATGCATCCGATTCTTGAATACTACATGAAGGCAACTCGATATAGCCCCAGAATAGGGTGACAGATGATCAAGGGTGTAGCATGGCTTCCAGATAGAGCTACATAAATGATAACTCCAGCATAGAAAAAGAATGATAGGGAGTAATAGAACAGAGATCTGCAAAAGCACCTGTAATAGGGAAGTTAGCAAACAATTATTACTGGCACTTTCTTATAACTCAGTGGCAGGGAGTATTCAATACATTGCCAAGTAAGTTTAAATTACAGAAAAAATAAATGTTTTTGAAATGTTCCCAAATGTTATCAATGTGCTACCAAGTAGCAGGTTTACAATACACAGAGGTGGAAATTTTTGGTATGTCATGATTGATTTGCTGAACTCACTGCCACTGGGTGTTGTTATGCCTAGGAACCTAGCAGTATTTAAATACAGATGAGGAAAAGTGCACAAATTCACAGTGGATAGACCCAGTAAACACAATTTGCTTGGCTTTCATTTCTGGTCCATGTGGTCCCTAATATGCTGATTTTCAGCAGCTAAGCAGGGAAGGGACATTATTTACTGTCCTTGTTCCCTAAACATCCCTGCAAGGGACTAGGTACTGGTGCAGATGGGCCTGCAGTCTGACATTCTCACGATTCCTATGTGAAACATTCTTCTTTTCTGTTTGGCTGCAACAGAAAATTGTACTGATTTTTTTATTATTATTATTTTTTTTTCAAATTAGGCAGTCATTTTGTTTCCTAATTCCTAATGTTTAAGACTCATGAATGTAGAACTAGGTGTAGAATATTAGAAATTCTAAATTATTCTATTATGCCTTCTTGTAGGCTGTTGAAAACATGATTAAAATGTTTAAATTGTATTGCTAAGAGTAACGAGGTATCCTTACTATTCATTGCAGTGCTAAAATACTGCTATGATCTCAAGCACTTGTTTTGCAGTTATGGAAAACTTTAAGGCTCATGAACATAGCAGTTAATAATGCAAAAGCTGGGAAATAATTGATTACAGAAGGATTTCCAGAAAGAACTAGGGTAATATCCTTCTTGTAGTTTCCTCCAGCTCTTCACACACCTTCTCTGACAGTCTTCCAGTTGAAATAAACATGTCATGTGAGTGTTTTGGTCTTATTCAAACTGCTAGGACATAACCTGTGAAATAAAATCAACTTTCAATTTTAAATAAAACTTCTGAACAAGATGTATGGTTCTCCTAGAAGGTCATATGAATGAGAAACTAAAGAAGTCAAAGACATACATATGAGTCATTGGTTATTAGAAATAGAAGACTTCATTTCTATGAAATTGCTATTGATTTGTGTTTTTATAGTGACATAATTTTAAAGACAGTTCTTTTCACACTTCCTAGCAACGTTATGTTAGCAATACTAATGTATTATATGTTTTTATTGAACTTAGATACAATTAAAAATTGCTACTCAGAGGAAAAACAAAACAAAACAAAATCAACTGTCGGAGACTTGTAGAATTGTGAGATTTACTTTCTCTCAGATTGAATTTAGCATTTCCTGGCTATAGCCCTACAGACTCAATATGCTATGAGAGTAGCTGGTTACCTTCCATAACACAAATGGTTTTAAAATAAAAAAAAAAAAAAAAATGAAAGTGTTAACATTTAATGTGCTATGTGTTGGCAACTGAATCCTCACAAACAGGATTCTGCAATAAGAAAAGTTAAAATTAAATTGAGGACCCTGCATGATGCTGAGGAGAGAATAGTTTTAATAAGGCCATCTTCTTATAACTTCTGTTGTGCAATAAAGCCAGCCTGAAATAATAACACAATGATGTTCCAACGAAGAAAAATAAAGACTATAAACAACTAGGAGGATTTGCTTTTCTTACACAATCTGTTATGAAAGAAATAAACAGAACCTTCACCAGATCAATACTCTACCTCCTCCTCTTACTGTTTTTTGCTGTTACACAAATTAGTTAAACCTTACTGTGGAAATCTTGCCTCTTTACAGCTAGGTCTCTACTGATTAACATTCCAGCTTTCAATTTTTGGGGGATAGAAAAGTAATTTATTACTATCTGCTGTTCAAGCCACCATTTAAAAGCTTACCTTGTGGCACTGACTGACTTGATTCTCTCTCCAGTCACTGAATTATCTTCTGAGGCATGCTCAAGCAAAGCTATGCTACTGCTGATACTTTCTGATGCCTTTCCTCTGCTCTTGTACACCTGATTCTCTTTCTAACTTAATTATTCCTGTCCATCCTGACCTAGTAGTTGCTGCTCTCATTTATCATAGGGATTACATTTTAGCTTGCAGATAAAAACAAAGAACTGTAATCTGTGTTAGTCACAAACAAACAAACAAACAACAACAACAAACAGTTTAAAAGCAGAAAAGGATCAGATCTGCTAAGATATTACAGAAGCAGTTAGTTATTGTTCAGAGTAGACCCATATTTGACAATTACTTCTTGGATAAATTTATTATCATTTTATTGAGTATACCTTAATATTCACTCTGACATTTTTAGGGTATTCTTTTGAGTAAGTCTTCTGTGAAATTAAGACAATGAACAAAATGCATTCTGAAACAGTTCTTTGTCCTTCATCATTTTTAAAATTGCAAACATTGCTTAGTATTTATTATAGAGACAAACCCTCTGAAGCTGTACCTGCTGTCTCTGAAAGTGATGCAATTGCAAATAAACTACAGTGATTTGGTCTTTAAAAATATATATATAGCCATCTTTTACATTTTAGTTACAGCATGATATGTTATCTGCTGCATGTATTTTTGATTCATTTGAGGAATTAATGCATCATAAAATAAAGCCTCAGTGTTTTGTTTGACTCTTACTTATTTTGCAAGATTGTTGTCTTCCAAAGAAGGCAGGCACTGTTGTAGATAAGTACTAGCTTGCCATAGAGAACAAGGTGAGAACTCAGGATGATGTTTCAAGATAGGCTGTTTCAGAAAGTGTCTTAAATTACTTTTAAAGATTACTGGCCTATATGAACCACAATTTGGGTGACCAGCACAGCAATCTGCCCAGTATATTTTAATCATTCTACTCCTTTCCATTATTTATGCTTTCAGTTATTTTTATCTTATTTAATTTGCATTTGCTAAATCAAATTAGAAGATAACATAAATTTATACTGATTTGAGCTTGATGCTTGATGTTGTATTCTACTTACTTTTCAAGTTCTTGCTTTTCCTTTTCCAATACAATGTATAGCCAGGGTCCAGATATGTAGTTGGCAGTGTTAGCATTCAGCAAGCCATGTGTCTAAATAGTATGAAAGTATCTAAGCAACCTGATCAGTCCATGGTTTTAATGACCACAAAGAATGACATCTGATGGCAAGTTTTATGGTGATACCAGTTCATTTCATAGGCCTTACAATAAGGACACATATTTTAAATTAACTGATGTCTGGAATCCTATTCTAAGCAAAGGATTAAAAGGGTAAGTTTGAATTCTTTTCCTTAACCTTAAGAATTCTCACTAGCTCAATTACAGGTAATATGTTGTTAGCTAGGTCACAGTATCATTTCTGTTATAGCAATGAACAGAGGACTTTATACATCAGCACAGTCACTTGAGAAAGGATTGTTCCAATTTTCTGTCATCCTACCATCCAGCAAGATGGAAAGGAGAGAAAATACTAAATGTTTCAAAATTTCCTGGGTTCCACAAGACATTTTGTTTGTGACCCATGTTTATATTTGAAGGAGTAATTTGATTTCAATATCTAGGGTGATGCTGAATGTTTATCTTCATTTTGCTTTTGGAAGCAGTTTGTAACTGTCCATTAGTGTAGCAATCCCTCATATCTGTCCATCTCTATAGCATGATTTGAGTCTCAGCACAAGCTTGGATGGTCAGTCACTGGTGACTTAATATAGTTTGAGCATTCACAATTTTTCAAAGGGTAGCGATACTCTCATGTCATCTACCACTCAGAGATGAGTAACTTGTCTTTAATAAGTGAGCAAGCTGATTATGGACTGGTTAATGTCTTGAGCCATAGAGAAATCTACAGTTTGTATCCATCTTCCTGCACTGGGGAAATATTTCTTCATTTTTTTCACAGTAGGCATCATTTATATTTATTTTTATTTGTTCTTTAATATATTGTCTAAAAAAAAGTGATTTTTGAGGGAATAAAAGGCAGTATATGTCAAAAATTAAAAAATGTATGTGTAGTCTTTTATTTTTTTTTTCTTTTCCTCTGGATTTTTGGTGTTGAAAACAGCAATTGATTTAGTAAATAAATTATTAAATCTAGCCCTCTGAAACAAGTGTGAGATGTGCTAAGAAAAAAACATTTGCTATTTTAAGTTCATTTTAAAAAGAATTGTGCTATATGCATGACAGAATGCTTTATAATCAAATGAATGACAACTTTGCTGTTTTGATAGTTGGTAACCTTAAATTGCCACTTTTAACTGTAAAGTTTTCCCTGGGAAAGTCAGGCAGAGAGAGTTCTCAAATCATATGTCAGATTGCTATGAATAATGTTATTAGCATTAAGTGAGACAAATTTTTACGTAAAGCAGCTAGCTACTCCTTTTTCCCCAAAGAACAAAACCAGAAACTAACAACAAAGGAAAATATATTCTCTGTATCTGCCAGTGCATCCACGACCATAACAAATTCTGGTACCTGTGAAAGTCAGCACAAACCACACCCGTGTGAGGCACAGAATAGCCAGAAGAACCAAAAGAGTTTCATTAACTGCCTGGCCTCTTGATATTTTCAGGTCTGTGAAATAAGATTTTCATCTGGCTAATGCTGTATTGCTGTGATCAAAGACAGTGCCATGTACTGGATCTTCTGGCAGAAGCTAGGATATGACAGCAATTTTATCTTGGCACTCTTTAGAGCAGCAACTCAGGAAATTATGAGTCAAGCTTCACTCTGCCAGTAGGCCCAGAGTATCTGCTGGGGCCCACACAATAGCTGGAGAAGTTACATGACTGGAAATGTACTATGTGGTGCTTTTTTTCTGAAAACCGCTGGTTGTCTCATGTGGATCCCTGGGTGGTACTAAAGGCTGCATCCCCTCCTCCACTCTCCCCAGGAGGCTCCCTGGGAGGTTCCTGGTAAGTATTTCTTCTCCCAAGTGGTTGGACTCTAGGCAGCAGAAAAGAAATGCTAGGTGACCTCTCAGTGCCAATTTTAGGACATTATTCCTCATATCTAGCCTCACAGGTGGCTGTCCATAATTTGGAGCAAGAGAGCAAGTGAGATTACTGTAGCCTTGACAGCAAGATTACCTGTTTGGGATGTGGTCTGCATAATCAGATTTTGAAGGCTGAATCTGAAAAGAGCGCAAAGAACTGTTGAAAGGAATTACCTGCCAGTGAGATGAATTGCTTGCACAGTGTTACCATCTCTACAGTGTTGTTCTAGGATATGGCTCACATTGACTACAGCTTCATTAGCAAAGCCTCAGAACAATGAGGCAGGAATTTTTTTTTTGTTTTTTTTTTTTTTATTTTTAACAAATAATATGTACTTCATCTTAACCTAATGGGTAAAAACACCTGTTTTCAGGTAATAAACATCATATTTTCTTCTAAGTGGTAATATAAGAAAAGCTTGAAAAAGAAAAATAAGAAAAAAAAAAAAGAGCATTTGGGAAAATTTGTCACTGAACTTCAGAGGTAAGGTATTCCCATTCAGTGCCATACTTCTGTAAGCCAGTTTTATGGCACACTTATATTTGGTCTATATATGCAGTTGCTTGTATGCTGTAATACTGTTCAAATTCTAAAGTTACCTTTAACAGCACACTTTACTTGTCAGAAAAGCCCTACTGAAAGGGTCTTGACAAATTTGCTGTGCATGCTTTTAAACTGATTGCTGTTTTCTCTGTATTCTTGGCCACTAATATGCACCTGATCTTTTACTCTTGTCTCTGTATCACCAGGCCTCCTGAACCTGTTTACAGCACTGTGAACAAACTGTGTGATAAACCACCTTCTCCTAGGCACTATTCCCCTGTCGAGTGTGACAAAAGCTTCCTTCTTACAGCTCCCTATCCCCACTACCACGTAGGCCTGCTCCCTGACTCTGAGATCACCAGGTACTGCATGCGCTTCTTCCTCACCTCCTTCACTAGAGTGCATGAACATCATTAGATTTATCTCATAGTTTGCATCTTCACCATAGATCTTCTTTTTCTACAACTTTTGCTTATTTTTAACCATGCTTTAACATCTGCACCACTGAAAGATATATGCTACCTTGGTATATAATTTTGGTCATCCAAAATCCAGTGATGATTACAGGCAATGTTTTGATCCATTGGAATGGTGCTCTAAAATAGGCTATGTCATATGTACTACCTTTTACAACTTAATTCAATATATGTTTATCTGTAGATATGGAAAGTAACTAAGACTTCACTGAAAGTTGTAGTGATTTGGTTTGAATTCAGTCATTTTATTTCCATGTTGTGCATACTTGGTTCATCTTAGGGTTCACAGGGTGGCTGCCTAAGCCACTCAGAAGAAAATGAGAAAAAAAAATAATCACCTCCTTCACCAAGTCACTGTTGAAAGTATGTTTAAAATTTAGTGCTCTGTAGGCTAGCAGTGCTCTGAGAGGACAGTTAGTAAAACCTAAAATGATGAGCATTTTCCTGATTGAAGAAATGGAAAACACTGCTATAAAATAATTAGTGATTACCTCCAAGAAATATCTAATAAAGAAAAACATACTATTCAAAACTGTATGGTAGTGTAACCAGGCTACTCTTCCATAGTCTGTTAGCATAGTAGCAAACTATTTGCAAACAGGACATCTTTTATATTCTCCAGCAGAAGAAAAATAATTATATTTGGAGCTTTGATCATAGACATTTAGCACAGAAAGCACTTTTCAAAGAAAAGAGTACTGTGGGAAGAGGAGAGCAGAAGCGTGTAAGTAGAAAGTAAAACGCTAAATTAATGTAAGATACAATAACAGGAAAGAAACCCTGGGGATTAGAAAAACAGCTGTGGAAGGCATTGCAGTGCTATGAAATAGGAAGATAAATTAAAAAAGCAATAAGACAAATATGATTGAAAAATGCAACAGATGTGGTAAGACCATACAGAAGCTGTTGGTTTATTAGAATGAAAACTGTGTAGCTTCTAGAATTTGTAAAAAGATGCTTAATCATTGGATAAAGTGGTTAGTCCAGCTGCTCGGGCCAGTACAGATATGGCTGAAAAACAGTGATAAGGTCAACATTTCTATAAAGGTATAAAAAAATCCAGAAGGGTGCTAGGCACTAACAAATCTGTCCACAATATTTTTAATTTCTCTGCAGATACTAACTTAAAGGAAGTAATAATTCAAAAAAAAAAAAAAAAAGTAAAATGATTTTTACGTACATGAGTAATTTGTCTATAAGCATTACAATGCTTCTGTATGTTCAGAGACAGACAACAGAGGAGATCATTATAAAAATATCCTTATTCAACAGTTTTCCTTTTAGAAAGAAAGGAACCAACCTGAATTAGCAAGTGAAACAAGCGGGTTCCATGGGAATTTGCTGCCATGCAGGTGTGCATTGGGAGCTCTGAGGACTGTAGCTTGCTAACCATAGACAGGTACAATCCATCGCTCAGTAAATGGTGAATCTTTATAGACAGGACTGTCAGGGCTGTGCCGAGAAGGGTGAGTTTGTTTAGGGTACTACCTGCAGACCAGATATTCAGATGTCAGTAATCAGTGGAGCCCTAGAGAGCTAGGATTTGTGCCTACTTGGGGTTGTTCACTACATCCTTTTGTTTTGCCATGTGATTGATTGAATACTTGGTCATCAGACATTTGATGACCTGCTGTCAGGACTTAAAAACCTGGGTTTTGTTCTACTGAGTGTCAGTTAATGGTTCTCTTTAATAACAAGGTTTTATTTCTCTTCTTTCCAGTTTGATGTAAAAATAAGCCCTAGTGCTTGTGCGTTTAACCATGTTGTTTGTTTCAGTGTTCCAACAAAAACTTCAGAGAGATTACAAAAAGATGAGAAAAGACAACTCATGGTTAAATGCTCTGCAATATGCTCTGCTATATGCTGTGGTAAAGGCAACTGATTGCTATCATTTATACTTCCTCCCCACTGTGTAATTACATTCAGATGGAAAATATGACAGTTTTTGATATTCTCAAATGCTGTCAGCTTTTCCACTAGACTTTTTGAATAACTGACCATGGAAGAAACCAGCTGAAATACTTTTCACTGAAATGCTTTTGGTGAGGAAAGTGACAGCTTTACAACACACACCATGATCCAATCTCCAAATGGACCCAGTATTTGTAGTTGGACAGTATATTTTAGAAAAGTATTAAGCCCTTTTAAACACTATTAGAAGTGGCTATTTTTTCAGAAGTGTTCATTGTGTACAGTCCTAATCTTCACAAAGGTGATGTGTCTCAGGGATGCATTGTCTTGAATATTTGGAAGAACTAATCCATAAGAAGACTATCTTTTTATTTCTGCTACCATCTTTATTGGGATCTGCACTACAAAAAAATCCTCCAATATTGCTCAAGTATCTTGAGGGGTCTCCCTTTACTCACATCCTCAAAAATTCCTCAAAGCCCTATTCCCCCAGGTTATATACTGATTTGCTCTCCAGTCAAATATGAAGAGATCTCTGTCTTCTTGCAGAGGTCCTAGAAAATTCAGAATTTGTTAGCCGTAGGTTTAAGGAAGGTGCAGCAGTTACTTGCTTGTTTAGGTGACTGCAGTTGTTGTATCTCAGTGCTCCAGTACTGAGAATCTGCTGGTGAACTGCAAGAAATTTGATTTGACAAATAGCTCTCCCAAAAGAAGAGGAACATGATGTCTTGTTCTCCCAATTGAAATGCTTGTAAGCCAGCCAACACCTTTCAAACTGCTGCTCCAGATAATTTGTTAGCTACTCCTCAGATGATCACTTTGTCAAGGCTCATTAACTTAATAGGCAAAGAGAATTCATAGGCCAAAGCCTTATTTGTCTATAATAAATTCAAGTTTATAACCTTTGATTTTATGGTGATCTATATCGGCTTCTGGGAGGCTTGGCAGTCTAGAACAATATACTCAAATTTTAGGATTAAAGTTATTTGTTTTCTGATCAGATCTTGTGCATTGACGTTAACAGGTCTGTGTCAATGTTCAAGAGCTGAAAATCTGTCCCACCGAAGGCAGAAAAAAAATCTGTACCATCAAAGTAGAGAGAAATTTTGGAGTAGTAGGTTTCCCTTTGAGAGCACCAAGTGGGAATGGATACAGGCTTTTCATGTCCTGGCCTCTGTCATTATTGACAATTATATGTACAATTAGAAGATAAGTGGCAGCAAAAGAAAATTGTAGCTCAGACTAACACTGTTTCTACAAACAAGAGACTTTGTTTCTGTATAATGTAACAGAACATGTTGAGTTCATGGTCTTTGTGCTGAGAGCTTCATTACATTCATCACAATGACACACTTCAAAAATGCTTCAGTTCTGTCCAAAATTGACTTCCCTGTCTTCACCTTTTTTTTTTTTTTTTTTTTTTGGCACTCCAGTTGCCAGCACAGTTTTTGCTAAAGGGTAGCCTCAATATTGTTAATTTGTGGGATATTTTTCTTTCATAGTTGTTTATTTTTCTCCTAAGCTTTTGATCATGAAGCCACGTGATTGCATCAATATGTTTGAATTCATGTAGTGGAAAACCATACTTTGTAGTCACAGGAGAAAAGCTTGGAAACATGATCCATTCTTAGAAATAAATGAAAATTTTGTTCATCCTAAGTCTGGTATTTGTGAGCTTTCAGATCCCACTTTGGGGGCTTGAGTGCCTGAATTTAAAATATTTGGCTTGCTTTTTAAATTAAGATTAGTTTATTGAAGCCTGGCCCAGTTCTAGCTGACACTGTGATCTGCAATCTTAGGCAAGGTACTTAATGATTTTGTATTTTATTTTCCCAGTCTATGAAAGTATTTTAACAGTGATCTCATGAGCATCTCTGAAAACTAGTGCTATCTGTGACAATTGCAATCTATTATTAACAGCAGTTTGTGTTATTATTTAATAACACAATGTTTGTGTTATTATTTAATAACACAGTGAATGATTTTAAGGTATTGGATGAATTAATGATAACAGTTCGTGGGACCGCCACTACTTTTTCACCAATGGGGATTAGGGGGAAAAGATACTATTGGCACAGGGCCCTGCAGCAAAGTCTTTTACAGAAAACAAAATGCTATTTTCATAGATATTCAGGGGTAACTGAGCATCACATGACTCAAAAAAGTTATGCAAATAAAATGGTGTGTAAGTGTATACAATGGATATTGGTAAGGAGCCTATAATGTCCATAGTCTTAATGATTGATATGTGGGGCTACTTCTGATGTGTGGCTGAATTCCCACAGCTGCCAGCATGAGCACACAAGGGCCACTCTGCTCAGTATTCTCTGCAGCTGACTAGTGCATGCCTACAGTGCTATGCACTACTGATTATGGTCACTTCATTTCATTTTAGGGATCCCTGAGATCCCTCTATAGGGTGTGAAGGGACAGCTGAGAAGGTGCTGTTTTCTTTCCACTGATCCTATCAGGAACCTAATGTAACTACACTTCACAAAGGTGTGAATGGTGGGGCTCTCTAGTGCTTATTGCTATAGTGTTCTTTCTCATTTGTTATTATCTGCGTGGATTTTTCTTCACAATAACTATAGTGGTTTCACACCCATGGCTAGCTAAGCTTCACCACACCACTCTCTCACTCCCACTCCTCAACAGAATACAGGGAGAAATTATGATGAAAGAAAAGCACATGGGTTGAGATAAGGACAGGAAGATAATCCACAAATTACTGCCTTGGACAAAACAGAGTTAGCATATGGAGATTAATGTTATTTTCTGCCTATCACTAGCAGACTACAGCAATGTGAAACTAAAAGCAAAATAAAAACACCTTCCTCCAATTTACTCTCTTCCACCTCCTCCTCCCAAGCAGCACAGGGGAATGGGGAATGGGGGCTGCGGTCAGTCCCTGACGCTTCGTCTCCGCCGCTCCTTCACGGTCCCTCTCTGCCCCTGCTCCCCGTGGGGTCCCTCCCACGGGATGCCGTCCTTCCCGAACTGAGCCTGGGGGGCTGCCCACAGGCTGCAGCTTTTCAAGAACTGCCCCAACATGGGTCCATACCACAGTGCCCATCCTTCAGGAGCAAACTGCTCCAGCACAGGTCCCCCACGGGCGGCAGCTCCCCCCAGACCCCCTGCTCCTGCGTGGGCTCCTCTCCACGGGCTGCAGCTCCGGCCCGGGGCCTGCTCCTGCGGGGGCTCTCCATGGGCCGCAGCCTCCTCCAGGCCACATCCACCTGCTCCACCGGGGGCTCCTCCACGGGCTGCAGCGTGGAGATCTGCTCCGTGTGGGACCCGTGGGCTGCAGGGGGACAGCCTGCTCCACCAGGGGCCTCTCCACGGGCCGCAGGGGAACTTGTGCTGCGTGCCTGGAGCACCTCCTGCCCTCCTGCTGCACTCACCTTGGGGGCTGCAGGGCTGTTTCTCTCTCAGCTCTCACCCCTCTCTCCCAGCTGCTGTAGCACAGCAGGATTTTTTTCCCCCTTCCTTAACTCTGCTCTCCCAGAGGCCCATCTAGTGTAGCTCATGGCTCAGCTCTGGCCAGCAGCGGGTCTATTTTGGAGCCTTCTGGAGCTGGCTCTGATCTGACATGGGGCAGCTGCTGAGCTCTGCTCACAGAGACCACCTCTGCATCCCCGCTGCTTCCAAACCCTTGCCACATAAACCCAATGCAATAACCTGCTGGGAACAAGCTTATTGTCAAAATGATGCATATAGCTGTACTTGTGCGTGGCTGCCTTCCAGGGAGGCTCTTGTCATCATTATTGAAATTCACATCATACAGGAGTACTCATCGTCCCCTTTTCAATCCCATGTGTTTAATATTGGAATTATATCTCCCAAAACACATCTAGCTGTATTTTGAGCTTTCTGAAATGCCTGACAACCTGAAGATGGGATCTATCAAGGAGGCAGTAAATAGCATGGAGATTATGAAATTTGGTCTTCAATTTGCCCCAGATAAACACAACCACCTTTCTTGAATTTACAATGAACTTCTTCTGGTTTAGTCATATTCATTTACTTTGAGAAAAAAAAAGAAAAAAAAAAAGAAACAAAAGTTGCAAAATTGGAATTGAGTCTGTTTGTCTGTTTTGGACAAATGAGTTTAAATATTTAATATCAGAATTGTAGCAGATTTGTACTTTTCCCTATTATAATACCTTGGAATCAACTTCTGTACTGATCTTCGTCTTAAACAGTCCAACCACAGACAGCAAGCTTATATATGGGAACTAGTACCATTAAATAGCATTGCTTAAAGATGGTGGAAGGGAATAAGTGAACAATTCTTTGTGTGGACTTTGATCAGCAAAATAGGCAACACTGAGGTTCAACTTATTCAGTGTCAGTGGAAACAAATTCATCTTTTAGTCATAGAGCACTTAGGAAAAAAATGGTACGTTTAAAATAAGCCTTAAAGTATTTCACTAAAACCATAAGGTGGCATTTTCAAAGAATGAGCACCACTTCTCTTTTTGAAAACTGACTTTTAGACATATCTGTGCCTAAACACATGTTTAGGCATTCAGAAGTACAGAATATATATCAGCCCCTAAGCAATTTAAGGTATTAAACTGGTCACCACGGAGTCTGATGTGGGTAGTGATGTTCATACTGATCAGCACTGAGGCATCCTGTTACTGATTTCAGTGAGAATTAGCTATGTGAGTGTTATAGTCTTAACTCCCTAAACAACATCCTTAGAAATTCAAGTACCTCTTTAACTCTGGCACCTAGATATTTCTAAAAATAAGCTTGACTCACAAGTGGGTACACACATTGCAGTGGCTGACAAGATGCAGTCCAGATGCATCCAGCTACGTGCCCATAATGCTTGGCTGGGCTGGGCTGCTTCTGAATGCAGCTCAAGAACTTCAATATTTTATAGTCATATGTTATACACAAAACAAAATCAGCATAAATGGTATTGATTAACTCTCTACAAGTGGAATGTAATGTCCCAATGTAGATTGTCCCTGCATGTGAATCAGACTCCCGAGACCCTTAAATTATTCAGGATCTTTTGGAAATGATACAAATTCATGGTGGATTTGCCTTATTACTTTTAATTAACAACTTTAAAAGTCTCTACTGGAACGGTTTCCTGTAATTTCTTTTAAATCCTGATTCAAGTGTTCTCTTTAAGTAAATGATCCAGTCATATTGCTGTTGTAGTTAATGAAAGAAAAATGATGCTCAGCTTTCATGTTATTTTGCGTGGATGAATCTCTGACCCTGATAAGCACTAACACTCCTATAGACTCTCTTATGCTCTTTCCTTTTTCTTTAATGAAGAGATTTCTATTTTGAACACTATTAATTAAAATGATTAGAAAGATGCACCTTTAGAAAACTCAGAGAGATGATCGCAGGAGAAACTTAATCTGTAGAGGCATAAAATCTCTACAGTTCAAGTGGTTAATTATGTAAAGTTGTAGAAGCCTTTCAGGTTAAGATGGGATGCTTCAGGTTAGAGCTGCTGGGCTTTATTTCCAGTTGTGCTGCTAACTAACTCTGTTTAGTTGAGCAGTCATGTAATTCTATTTGTCCTGCTTTATCTATCATTAATGATAGATAATCTTCTTAGTTCTATTCAGAAGGATAAGTAATATCGTTACACAGAATAGAAGAAAATTAAAAGGAAATAGGAAAAAAAAAAAAAAAAGTTGTTTCTATTCTATCATTTGGGAAATGTTTTGTATTGTAGGAATAGCCTAAGAAGTCTAGCAGTATTCTTGGCTACATGAGGCAAAGCATGGCCAGCAGGCCAAGGGAGGTGATCCTTCCCTTCTGCTCAGCACTGGTGAGGCTGCGCCTGGAGTGCTGGGTACAGTGCTGAGCTCCCAGTACAAGAGAGACCTGCACGCACTGGAGAGTCCAGCTCAGGGCTACCAAGGTAATCAAGGGACTGGAGCACTTCTCCTGTGAGGAGAGGCTGCAAGAGCTGGGGCTGTTCAGCCTGGAGAAGAGGAGGCTCAGTGAGGGTCTCAAAAAAATCTATAAATACCTGAAGGAAGGGTGTAACGAGGATGGAGTCATGCTATTTTTAGTGGTGTCAGTTGCAGGACAAGAGGCAGTGGGCACAAAGTGGAACACAGGAGGTTCAGTCTGGACATCAGAAATCACTTCTGTGCTGTGCAAGTGACAGAGCACTAGCACAGGCTGCCCAGAGAAGCTGTGGAGTCTCCTCCTTGGTGATCTCCCAAAGCCACCTGGACATGGTCCTGGGCAGCCTGCTCTGGATGTCCCTGCTTGAGCAGGGATTGGACCAGATGGACCCAGAGGTGCCTTCCAACCTCATCCATTCTGTGATTCTGTGAATCTGTGTTTCTGTGATTTTGTGAATATATAGTTTGATTTTCAGAGATACTGGGTTTTCTGTGAGCTATAGATCTACTTTTTTTTTTTTTTAATGTTCTGCACTCATGGAAATTAAACTGTGTATTCTTAATGCATAAAATATACAGAAATATTAACACAGTTTAGTTAAATAGCAGTATTTTCTTTACTAGGTCATTAGAGAAGAAATAAATGTCAGTTCTTACAAAGAAAACATCTGTAAATCACTGGTATTAAGTTTTTCCTGCTGTTATGATTACAAACATACCCACGGAGAGACATCTGGGAATAAAGGAAGCTGTATCCTTCCTTTTCAAACCTATAAGCAAGCTCTGAAATTCAATCTCTCAGTAAGACCAAAAAAACACTCCTGAATGCCAGTCCTATGCGCCAATGCTATGCCTTTTCTGTGTTAATGGTGAAGACTGGGACGAGGAGACTAAAAGGATATCAGACCACTTTTAACTGGATCCTGCCTGAGGATTTTGGCCTGGACAGTCTGTCACCCAGCATGGGGAGGGTGAGGTGGACCATGATACCCAAACTGAAATTTAACTGGATCCTGATGCCTGCTACAGAGGATGCCACCCACCCACCTAACACTGTCTCCTGCAGTTATTGTCTAGTGATGTTTCAGATTATTTCATGAAAATCCAAACAGTCCATTCATAACTAAGTCCACACCATAACTATTTTGTTTGAAACAACAATTTCTGTGAGACCCATTTTCAATATACATAAGCAGTATCTCAAACATTTTGTTCAGGTCTATGAGTCTGGTCTAAAAATACCCTTGAAACAGTTCTTCCAAAAAGATAGAGCACTAGAGCTTCATACACAATGTTCAGATACTTCAGAGTGTTGGGAGAAATTTAAACCCACATTTTAAGTATTGATTCCATACCAGGTTTAGTTTTTTTTTTTTTTTTTTTTTTTTTTAGGTGTATTCAGAACAAACGACAGAAACTTGACAGTGTCACTCTGCAGACAAATGCTACACTAACAAATTGAAGTCATTCACTAATTCATGTCTTGTCCACAGTGATGAAAGTTAATGGCAATTATTACCTGACAACTGTCTAAAGGCCAAAGTGAGAAATGAGTTTGGAGATTTCAGTTTCATTCCTGTGGACGAATTTCCACATCATAAAAATCATCACTCCATCTGTCACAGTAATTGCTAGACCCTCAGCTCATCAGAAAAACCAAGAATAGATTTAACCTGGAGAAAAAATTACTCTTTTTACCCCCAGAGAGAGTTCTTTGAGTTAGAAATGAAATAAGACTGTGGAGACAGGGTAAATAAAGCTACCCTGTGGCTACCTATGCTTTATCTGTTGGAGGAAGAATAATTTCCAGGGCTGCAGCTACACACAAAATGAATAAATAAATAAATAAATAAATAAAGAGAAAGCTTACTGGTTAGAGCAAAGAACTGGTTAAAGCTTGGAACTGGGAAATTTTCCTGAACCACTGACAGGTCATATGACCCTTGGCAGATAAAGACTTTCCTTCAAATTTGCCCAGTTGTGAAATATGTGACATGCATCCACAGATCCCAATAGCAGCCCTCGGAGTTAAAATATATTTCCAACAGATGCAGATATGCATGACTTTCTGTACTGCAAAAACAAGAGTGATCATTAGTACCAAGTGGAGAGATAGGAGGCATCATTGCAAGCAGGTGGGACCTCTAATTACATCAGTGTAATTTGTCATGGAAATGCGAGAGAATTATAACAGCACCAGTAACGTGCTAGTCTTGTTTTACACTACAGTTATCCCACTGGAGTAATATATTGCTGAATCAGGCTCCCAAACGATTTTCTATCTAATTATCACCATTTATTATTGTTGACATAAGCCATATATGTAGTTTCTTGCAAATATGTCCATTTTTATTGGTTTAGTAAGTCAAGTAAGGTCTGAATTTGAATGGGGAATATGTCTAAACATACATTTGTGAAACAGAAATCAGAGGGTTGCACTCTTTGCTGAATCTGTGCTAGGCCAATCATAGAATTATAGAATCATTAAGGTTGGAAAAGACCTCCAAGATCATCTGGTCCAACCATCCTGGACCAGGATGATCTTGCAAGCCCGTCCAAGGACACTGTTTGTAAGGTGTTGCAAAACTAAATGAACTGTTTAAACTCAGTCCTCATCTCTTGTACTCACCGTTTTCACAGCACTTTACTTCTTCTGACCCAAAAGCATATAATACTAATTAATCATAGAATCATAGAACTGCTTGGGTTGGAAGGGACCTTAAAGACCATCTAATTTCAACCCCCCACCATGGGCTGGGATGCCACTCACCAGGTCATATTGCCTGGGTCCTCGTCCAACCTGGTCTTGAACAACTCCAGGGATAATTAATGAGATAGTCAGAAACACAGAAATACAGAGATTAAAGAAAATCCTGGCATAATGGGATCCAACTCATTGGTCTAATGTAAAATTTCTACATATTTTTGTTTCCCATTGCAGATATTTTTTCCCAATATCAGAAAGTATCTGTACCTTTATGGGGCCATGAGAATAATAATTACTTAATATTTATTTATCAGTACTCATTACATTTCCTATTTAAAAAAAAAAAATGTTTCTCTTTAAAATTATTGGCTATATAACTGGAACCATTTGCTTGCAGATACTTCTGTGTGATATAAGCAATGGCAACGAGAAACATAAAAACATTATTTAAGAATCTTATCTAACTTTGAGCTGGACTGAAAGTCTCAAAAAAATTTCAGGAGGTTCTGTGCATTGTTCATTAATTCTGTCTGGCAACACAGCTAGTACAAAAGGGTTTATGAAAATGGGGAAAATAGCAGAAAGGAAAACCAAAATTGTGAGAAACTAAACTCTCATTTACCTACACAGTACATTTATGTACATATGCTACAGTAAGTGAGCTGTTTTTAAATACCATCTAGATTTTGAATAAATATCAGGCTAATTATAGGTTTAGCTTTTCTTTTCGTGTGGAGAGGACTGATAAACGTTTTTATTATTGATTTAAACTCATTTTCATGTAAATATGCCTGTAAATGTTTGTAGTATTTAAGAGACATGGAAGATACTGCATAATTTTTTTTTTTTTAAAACACTACATTATTCACTAGCCTAGTGAGAAAATTGCCTGTTGTAAAATGCAAGATGAGCTTTCAGATACTCTCAAGAGTCAAAGTGCAACTGATTTTCAATAAAATACAGATTTGGAAGTACCTAAATTACATTTGGAAGTGAAATGTGAGCTACTAAAGGAATACAGGCCAGAGATACATAGGCAAGAATCTGTTAATTTCTGTTTAAATTCCATAGTTTGGCATGTTGTTGCTTTGGAAACCATGACACTTCTGCTCTTCTGTCTCAGTTTGAGTATTGAATTTTCTTTCTTTTCACCTTTCAAATGGAAAGTAGGCTGAGTATACACAAGCTAGAACACATCAGCCCATTTTTAATTCCTAATTAAAGCAATTTCACTCCAGTTGACTTGTGTCCATATTTTCTCACTTCCCTTGATGGTATGAGAATTAGTAGCTCAGTCCTTCAAGAAGAATATTTTAAAGCTATTATGGCATTTGTGGAGTAGTGGGATTTACTATATGTTTAGCCAACAAAGTTATCTGTTGATTACATAAAAATTAATTTTTTTCCCTCTAGACTTACCTTCTAATGATGTAACCCTGCAGTAAGATCTAAATATGACTTCAAATCTTTAACATTTCTGTTAAAGATTCCACCTCAGTTCAGAATAAACATAAGAAGGATAGTTTATCCTGGTGAACAAGTGCTATGTCTATGTGCAGTCAGTTTCTCTTCCAGTTCCATAGTTTCATTAGTAAATTTGTATAAGTACAGTAATCTTTTCATATGTTAGTTATATGTTTAAAAAGTGTATGTGGAAGGAGGAGGAAGTAACAAAGCCTTACTATATAGGAAGGCACAAATGTTTAAGAACATTGGTTCATTACTGGGAGCTGCTCAGGTGTTCTTAGTGTGGAGCTCTGAGATTGTGGAGTTCATTTATCACTATACTGTGATAAAAAAAAAAAAGTTCTCATTTTCATTCACATTTTCTTGAAATGTGATTAAAAAAAAAAAAAGGCACACAATAAATGAACGTTTCTCAGGATTTACTGTTTATCAATATCCTCACAAGAGTCTCTTTCCAGCTACTGTCTGTGAAGGACCCTGGGATCAGAACCAAAATCTCTGGGAGTGTGAAAATACTGAAACTTTGTTTTGTAATTGAAAAGTGGAGGGTGAATATTTAGAGTTAATATTTTGACAATGCAAGTTACACAGTTATTGTACTTCACCATAGTTTCTTAAGCATCAGAGCATTTACGTATATTAATTTGAGAAGTATCACTTGGTGGGGGACAGAAAAGGGAAGGGAGAAAAAAGTATTCTTATTTATTGCCAAGAAATATAGGGGAAATACGAAATCCTGAGCATCAGTTTTTGATAGGAGACAGTGAAAAGTACAAAACTACCCCTGCTAAAGTATACGTACTTACGCAGAGATGTTCAGTGCCAATTTACAATAGTGGGACAAATGACATAGATGTTCATCTTAAGCTACAGTCATTATAAGGCACTGTATTGATATGAAGTCACTGAAAAAAGTAAAGCCACTGGGAAGGTCCATGGGAAAGAAAATGAAAAAATGCACATTACATGTCCAGAAAGGGTTACAAGCTCTACACATCCCTGAGTTTTGCGGAAGTCTAGTTATGCAACTGACCTTTTTGAGTTGAACCTAAATTTAACTAAGTTGTTGGTGTAAATATGCATGCAGTTTGTCGATGTTTTGGGATCTTAAACAGTTTATTCTTTAAAAGGTTTTTGCTTCATTTTTAAAGAACAGCACTAGCAAGTCAAGCCAAGTCAAGCTTTCATGTTGTCATATTTAAATTTGCCAATTTTGCTACTCCTGTATTACCACTTCACACAATAAAAAACATGGTAGTTTAGTGTCAAGTAACAGCAATGCGGCATTGACACAACTTACAAAATGACAGGTTTTCTTCAGCTTGCCCACAGAAATGATGAATAGTACAAATTAATTTTAGTCTTGTCTACCTAAATGTACTTATATTACTCCCATCACAGTAAGGGTCTGGACATCTGATTTATCTTTTTTTAATTATTTTTTATTATTTTTTATTTTTTTAGTGGCAGGTAGTTGAAGAACATAGAGGCTGAATGTCTATAGTAGGTCCAAAAGGAAGTCCGCAGGGAGGCTGGGAAGTTTCAGACTCACTTGCTAAAAGGAGCAACAAACAAAGCACACAAATCAAGAATACAAATTCAAATTTTAGTAACATCTGAATGTAAATCAGTGTCATTATCTTTTCTGAAGAGTCAAGATAATGTCAATTGATATGAAAATGAATTCCTAGAAAAAAGTAGAGGAATTCATGTGGTTTAGGAATTTTGATATACAGGTCAAAAATTAGCCAAAATGCAGGAATTTAGTAGTATTCTGAAGGGATTTTCCTAACAACAACAAGAAGAAAGCCAAGTGAATTAAAATAGGACCTAATAAAAATAAATATGTAAAAGGTATTAGCATTTAACCTCTCAAGACTTAAGCCATTCTCCAAGTAGA
Organism: Anser anser; assembly: GCF_964211835.1. NCBI lineage: Eukaryota > Metazoa > Chordata > Aves > Anseriformes > Anatidae > Anser > Anser anser. The sequence continues at coordinate 205,582,676 of NC_139720.1, read as the reverse complement.
CAACATGAGACATGAAGTAAGAAGAAATGGTCTCATTTGGTTCTGTAAAATGCTGACTGTTGTCAGAGTCTTAATTTGAGACTTTGTTTACCTCTGGTCTCTGCCAGGACATAACTGCACAGCGTTAACACTTACTGTAGGAATATTTAATGAGTCTAGAATGGTATCTGTGAAATACATGAACTGAATTCATGAACCTCTTCCAACATTAATTTGCATGTTCTGCGTTTTCATTGAAAAGGAAGAGTCTGTGTTTGGGACTAACATGTAGCAATGTCTGAATGAATAAAGGAATTCCACAACCACACTAAGTATAAGTTTAACAGTAGGTTGCAAGTTTAAATGAATTTAGATGCCTCAGATGTGTAGAATGTCTCCAGGTCTATCCTTGCACCAGGAGAAAAAAAGAAGCGATCAAACTATCAACTTAACTTGGGTGCAAAAATGAACATTATACACAAAAGTAACTGATGAGTGAAATAATCCTCTTTGGGTTTACTGATGTATGTATTTGGAGAATTGGTGAAGACCATATAAACACATTATTTATAATAGTAGACATTCCTGATGAGTTGGAAAAGAGGTATAACAGAAAATAAAATATCAATTCTGAATTCTAAACACAAGAGCCTATTGCCATGGAATTTCCTGCCAATCTTGCGTATGCAAGATATGAAAATGTGGATGACCATCCAATGCATGTGCATATATTCACACTGCCATTTGTATCATCTGAGTAACCCATCTTTTATGGATGAAGAGTTTCACTGATTGCAGGGTAGAACTGTTTTATCCTCAAAAAGTAACGCATGGAGAACTGAAACAAAAAGTTGCAATGTTAGCTCAGTTTGTGTGCACAGGATCAAATATGGACATAAGATGCCAATTTCCAAAAATAGCTTCCTTGTGTTGCTATTTTTCTTGAGTGCTAAATGCTGATGGAATTCTGTTTTTAGTCCTTGTTAAAACTGGATGAGTTGCTCTTATAAATCCAACTGTGATCTTTTTTATTGATGGCATCTCATTTGAGGTGCTTTATGCTTCTTTGTGCTTCCCTGTCTGTCTGCTATTCATGCACTTGTCTCTTAGATAGCAGTGTCTTTTCTCTCAGTGTACCCAGCCCAACTGGTTCTGGCCCATAACATTTGAGAACCAAAGTAAAGGTACTTGCAGAGAGAAATGATTAGTTGGAAACAGAGAGCAAGATTATGTTCTAGATAAAACTGTTTATCTAATGAATGAAATCTGAAAGTGGTAGAAACATGGCAACAGCACTACCCTTCACATTACAGTAAGCTTAAAATAACCCAAGAACTTTGGGTTTCTTTGCTGATTGAAGTGAAGATTATAGTTATATGAAGTGATCCCTAACCTAGAAGAAGTGTTTGAAAAGCTTAGCAAAGGAAAGTCGGCCTGTTGTCCAGGGCTTATGCTATTAGGTGTATTAATGACATCAAATCAGTTCCCAGAAATGTCCACTAATTGACTGCTTATCAGCTCAGTCATGCTTGCTAATTTTGCAAGACTTTTTGCAAGTCTTTTAAAAACAGTTTCCAGTGTCTTAGTCAACTGATTTAACTACTAGGTTTGTAACTAAACAGTTCACCTTAATGACTGTCATAGCCTTACAGTTCTTCATGAATTCTTTTCATGGTTCTTTCCTAAATAGCCAAATTTCTCTTCAAGGATTGAATTTAATGAGCATCTTTAAATAAATGGTGTTTTATCAGTTAATTTAGGGATGTAAGGATTGACATAATGGAATACATAAATAATTTATTTACTCCATTGCTCGTCTAATCCAATCTATGGCCTATAATCAAAGACAAGCAAAATCAATTACTAGTCTGCGTGGACAATATTGCAGTGTTGTACTGCGGAAGATGATTATGTCTGATCCTCCCACTGTAAGGAACCCCAGAATGATAAAATTTAATAGCTTTTTAAAACTTTTTATATCTAGTTCTAGTGTATACTTCATCCTCAGACCTCATGGTGCAAAATGCTGACTGCTTCCCATGAAATGCTGATTAACTCTGGCTTCTATCAAGTGCAAAAGAATCATGCTTCATGAAGATTAGATTAGGAACAGGAGAGCTTAAGCTCTTGAATTTCTTCACTGTTCATCTTTCATTTTAAAATACATTCTTCATACTTCTGCATTTTCAAATTACCATTCATTATCCTGTTTGTTTGTATTCTGTTCGTATGTCATTTATGTTTATGTGCCTTGCGTTATTTCTACTTTTGTTTTTCCCTGTGCGTATTTCTCTGGCCTTTATGTTTTTTGGGTTTGGAACTGCACACACACACATGCATGCTCGGCTGATTGCAATGAGAGATAAAATGACACTAAACAGCAGCAGAATTACATTCTCACCTCTGGTCTGTTAAAAAAAAAGATAGCCAACCCATGTTCCCAGTTTGCACAGAGATAATGTATATCCAAATAGGAGGGATAACATTATCCGAAGGTATCACACAGGTGCAGTAAACATTGTATCAGAAGTAACTGCAATATAAAGTGTGCTGTTCTGATAGATTTCAGACTGTAATCATAATTTAGCATTCTTTCTGTTGTGATAATCTTTTTTGTTTTAATAAACCACCTGTGTGGAAGCTGAATGCACTCCTTTTCTGGCTGATTCACCTGGACAGGTAGCGTAATTCATTGCAGTACACACATGAGAGTTAATAAGTAGGACAGAGGAAATAAACTTTGTCTTATGCAGAAATAGAATTAAAATTCACATTTATGTGGAAAATGTTCTTATTGTGTAAATACAATGATACAGAATCTCATGGGGTACAGAAATGTTTGTTAATGGCATGCTATGATTTGGCATCAGACAGTTTTTCATTGCTGTTTTAAATCACTTTAATTAATTGTCATCATCCATATGCTTTCTCTTGAATGAGTAAAATGCAGTGCAATGACTCTACCATGAAATGAACTTAGTGCTTATTTTTCTTTGGATGGAGATGGGTAGGAATTTTGAAAATTAGTTTAATGGGTTGCAGTTATTTAAGCACTGTCATTAGGGTTATCTATCTATTATTTCCCTACTCTTTAAAAGGAAGCAGATGCAGTGTAAAAGCCCTATGAATTATTTTACAAGTGCCGTCTTCAGTGCAAAGAAAGTCAACCCTCCTTGGAGAAGAGAAAACAAAGCTAAGCTTTCCTAGGCACTAAATGCAGTATTGCAAAAAGCCAATGTAACTGTTAATAATCTCTGTCCATTTTGTTAATGTGAAGATTGCTCTTGCAGAGTTCTCTGTTGAAATCACGTAGTACTTTTTTTTTTTTTTTTTTTTATCCTGAATTGGAATTAGGTCTGTAATTCCTGAAGGGAAAGGAGCTCTCAAAATTCTTATAAATAGTATTCATAACTTTAAATGAACTTTTATGGACTGTAGTAGAAAAGTATCTGAAAATGTGAGATCTTTACAGATTTTTCTGGTGTCTGAATGTTTAACCATTTGTTTTCTTGTCCTCCTATTTAGCGCATATCTCCTGTGAAACTGAATTTTGACAAAAATAATTCAGCTAAATATTCAGTTAAAATCCTGGTCTTGACACTTTCTGAAATTCAAGCTTTTACTGGCTGTTAGCATCAATATGAACAATTTCCTAGCTTACAGTATTTCAGAATTTATGCTGTATTCACAGACTGTAAATTAGGTGAGCTTTTTCTTTTGCTGATAGAAGCAATTTCATTACTTCCCTACTCACTTCTTTTTTTTTTTTTTTTTTTTTTCAACAATGCAGCTTATAAATACATGCATGATGTGCAATTTGGGATTTTTCAACTGCAAATCTTATATGAGTCTACTGTGCCTATATGAATATTAGTACAACTTTGAAGATTTCCTAGATTTCTATCTAAGTTTTGTCATTCAAAGTTCCTTAAAAGAGAACCAGTTTTTCAAATGCTTGCTAATGTCTTTTGACATTTGCTTAAACTGAAATGGGATTTTGCTACAGATACTTGGGTCATTACTAGCACAGAAACCTAATGAGCTTTGTGTGCGATAAATAGGTTTCATTATGGAAGCAATACACAGCTCTAGAAATACATCCACACTGGTGTTCTGGGACAGTGGTGAGTGCTGTGCACTGCAGTAGCCACAGAACAGCTACTGATGGAAATTGTGCTACGTGCTCCCCGGGCACCCCACTAGCCAAGCGCCCTGCAGCAGAGGCTCAGCTGTGGTGGGACGAGGCCACTGCCTGCATCTCATGGTGCTGGGGGTAAATTCCTACTGTCATCACGCGTATCAAAACCTGAAGAACCATACTACACATATATGGGTGTGTGCAATTACTGCAATAATTGCTTTTTTATAGGAAAAAAATGAAATACATTGGAAATTAAGCAGGGCAGATAATGATATATATATAAAAAAAATAAAATAGTGAGAAGCTGAATGGTTCCATCCAGCTATATAATGCCACAAGCTTTAGCACTCTGCCTGTGAATTATTACAACACTATTCTGACATTCTGATTATTTAGTGTCTCCAGGCATCCTTGGTAGAAGTTTTATTTTAGAAAGTCTTTAGAATTACTGTAGAATTTTCCCCTATTGAAGCTGATTTTTTTTTACTCAGCAAGAATACTTGTGTCGCAGAGCAATCAAACAATCTACAAGTCGCTTGCACCCTGTGTAATTCACTGGAGTGGTAATGCTTGTAAAGCACTAATGCTGAAAGAGTGTTAGGAGTGACAGCAAACAGTAAGTGAGGTATGGCATTCAAGTGCAGCAGCACGGCAAAACAAAACAAAACAAAACAAAACAAAAAAAACACGTACTGACATTGGATTACATAAGACCAAGGAGGAGGGTAACCAGGAGGATGACAGATACTTTCTTCAGAAAGAATTGGAAACTCAGCATTGGATAGGCAGTGGTATCAGGGTACCACAATACAGGTAATTGGGAGGCCATGCCGAGCACATCAGGAAGCCTTCTATAATTCCTAAACAAATGCTTCCGATTTAAATTCACAAAAATATCACTGCATCCTCCTCCTCAGCTGTGATTAAAGACAAACACAGAGTTACGTTAATGGATCACTTCTAATTGATACTGCTTAAACAAGTGAGAAGGTGAGATTTTCTCTCCTCTACCATTCACCTTTTTTTTTTTTTTTCTCCTACATACCTGTGTAAGTTTTCTATTATTTCAAATATTTTGAGATGCAAATCTCAGTCTTCACTTAGCTGGTATAATTGCAAAACTGATGTCATCAATGAGTATTTCAAGTCCCAGGTGGATCTTTATAATTTCTTATATTCATTACGGTAGTGATAACAATAAATAATAACAATAATAATATTAATAACAATACTTTTTAAAAGAATGAGAGGCTAGTCAGAAAACTTGAGATGCATTTTTTTTCAAAAACAGAATGTCTTGGAATGTCATGGAGACTTAACATGTTCCATTTCTAATGAACATGAGAAAAGGGTATGAACATGGAACATAATGAATTAGAAGGATGATGGGGTGAAATGGACAAATTTAAGCAAAATTAGAAATGTATCATATAACAGTCATTAGTACCTAGCGGTGAAGTCTAGAACAGAGTAACCTCTCAAAAGAACAAGGTACCATGTCTGAGCCATTAAATCAAGTCTCAGATTTCTTAAACGTCTGTTCCACTTAATTATATATTAAGTCGTCACAGTGGGTTTTGGTACAGTTTTCATTCAGGATGTCTACTTTGCTCAATACCATTTCCTTCACAGTACTGTGTAAGTCTGTATTTACCCTTTGTGTAAATATTAGACTACATGTGAAACTTTGCCAGCAGTATAACCCTTCCACTCTACTCTTTTAAACAGCATTCCTAAATATTTTCAGTTCCCCGCATATCATTCCAAACTTCATCAGCTATTTTAAATATTGTATTTCAAACTAGAATAGCAATTCCTTCTCAGATAAGCATACTTGCCATGTTTTAAAGCTTATCATTATCTCCTGCAATTACCTCAGCTGTAAGGAAGCAGATTTGAAGTCTGTGGATGTTTCACCACTTTGAAGACAGGTGCTGACTTAGGCACACTCTTAATAAAGCTGTATAATTAGCTTTATTCCAGGAGCTGCTGCATTTCTGAAGCATTCCTGTGAGTCACAGTTTCACCTTGCATTCTTCCTTATTTCTACATGATGCTAATTTAGTGCTGCAGTAACTCAGACACTTTAAGTCGGAAAATGTGGCTAACCACTTCTCTTTGGCTACTGCTTGGGGAAGGAAGGAGAGAAGGACGAGGTCAGCAACCTCATTGACTCCATTTGTGCAAGAGAAATTATTCCAGAGAACCTGGACAAAGATGTAATGTGGCCCTTATTCTTCATGTCTGTAGGCAGTGACAACCTAATCCTTTTGTTTTTCTTTTGTCCATTGGGTAGGTATTCAGCATAGCAATACTATTTGTAGAATATCTGTAGCAAAAGCATTTTAAAAAAGGAATTATGACTGCTGAGTCACCCCAGAAATCCTCACTGTATGTGCCTGTACTGGAAAACAGTGTTACAGCTCGTGCGTGGCTTTATTGCTGAAGGGTGATCTGAAGGTAACAGGGTTGAATGTCCTTTTCTCTGAAGCTTCCTGTTTACCTCTGATCGGAGACTGTCTGGTTGGTTTGATGCTTCTATTATGGGTCAGTGACTGTCAGTACTGGATATTATCAAGCTGTTTGTAGCTGAGATAATACCAAAAAAGCACTCTCTGGTCTTCTAATTAATCCCATAGGAAAGCAAAACCTCATTTAAGTTAAAAGTTTAGCTGTCGGCAGCATCAAGAAAAGCTGGTTTCACTTCACTGAGCTGAATTAAAACTCCACATTAATGGAATTAAAGCATGTTGTCTTTTTAAACTTTTACATTCATCAAAGAAAAGGGTTAGAAACTCTGCAAACAACTGCACTGCTACCTCTAGTCCTTGACATAAGAAACAACATGCTGAGAATACATCATAAAACCAAACAGTATTAGTATTCCCCTCACTGCTCCCCAGTGGAAATTTCTTCAGTATTGTATGTATTGGTCTTCTTTTAATATTGTGAATAACAAGGAATAAATCAGAGCTAAGCTTTATATATTTATTTGCACAGAATTTGTTGATAGACAAATCCATTTTGTAGTGTATACCCTTCTGTGTGGTAGTTTCAGGGTTGGGACTTCAATAGAGTTGCTCAGAAACCAGTCTTTGGCGAGGTCTGTCCAGCCTGTGACACTGGCCCCATCATTGCTTCTTTACAAGAAGGCACAGTTCAATCGATTTAGGAAGCAATTAATGATATCTGTGCTGTCAGTTTTCACTCGCCAAAGCAAATAACATGCGAAAACTAATGAATTCTTTTGCTATGGCAAATGGAGGACAACTGTTCTTTGTCGGTAGGAGGTGGGCTGGGAGAGGAAAGCAGATGGTTTTTCTAGGACTCCATGTGAAAAGACAACGTGCATTGTTTTTTATATGTGCAGAAGAGACCAGGAAAAAATTGATATTGTAGCAACCTTCTTTCTTCCACTCTGAATGCATTGGTAGGCTTTGAGGTGAACTATGATTTGGTTGTCATGCAGTCTGATCCCTTAGTGCCAGTTTGTCCTTCTTTTTATTTGCCAAATTGCATTGTAGAAGCTTAAAACACAATGAATGTTTCCCAAATGTGATTGTTTCACCCCAGATGGGAGTTGCACTGGAATATTGTGTTGGTGAAAGTGCCACAGCATTTGTGATGGGAAGACAGTATTTCCTGTGGTCTGTAGAAGGGAAAGAAGAGTTTACAATGTTGCCATCAGTTTCAGCATCCCCCACACAGCAGAAGTTCAATTAAAGCATCCTTGGGCTAGAACAGAATTAGAACTGAGGAGACTGACTATCCACCTTCTTTTTACTATAACACTTAGTGATCTTTTTATTTTCATGATAATGATTTCAGAAATATGTTGACACCATGCTGCCCTATTTTTATTATTTTACAAAGACATTAAATGGCAAGCTTTGCTTAAAAAACAGATTAAAAAAAAAAAAAAAAAAAAGCAAGCAACCAAAAAACCTTAAACCCATTAAAAAAAAAGAGAGAGTTTGGGTCCTGTGCCTATTTTGCCTCTTATTATTTATTTAGAATTTCATTCTTTGTTCCTTCACTCATATGAATTTTCTTACAAGAATAGTATATACCCATTGTCTCAAAGAACGAAAATTAAATGGAATTAAATTAAAATTGGTATTTTACAGGAATAAAAGTCTATGAGATTCATTTCTTCAGGGAAAATCTATATTAAGTGTCTGGAATACTGAGTGATATATTGAAATATTATTACTTTATATTATTAAAACTATTGAGATGTTCATTCTTCATTCGTTTCAGAGGAAAGGTTGCATTTTATAAGCCTAAATGTCAAACTTCGAAAACTTAGATCTGTGAGTGTAAAAATATAGTACTTATGGAAATATCTCAATATTGTTGTATATGTCTGTGTTTAGGCATTCATCATAGAAAATGTTGGTGTCATTAACTCATTAGAAGTTGTATTTCGTGCACCAAAATGAGTGGTACATGATCTTTGGCACTTGTACAAGTGTACTAAGCATGTGATGGAAACTGCTTCTTTATGCTGATTCCACCACTTTGACAGAAGCCATCAAGAGCTTTATCTTTCAAATCAGTCAGTCAGGAATTATATTAAATATATATTTTTGTGTCAGCTACATAGCCACTTGTGTCAAACAGCGGTTAAACTGTGTTTTTAATTTTTAGCTGTCATTGTATTCATGATGATACCTTGGCATAAATTTGCACTGAGCATCGAATTTTATAAATGACACATAAAAATGAGTTTTCATATCACCAATTAAGAATTATTTTTATCCAAAGAGGCCAAGGATTCATTTTAACTGTATGTCACGGATACTTAGGATTGGAAAGGGGTTGCTAATGAGTGGAATATTGCTGCTAGCTGAGACCCCTGCTTGGAAGGAGTGATGTATGTGCAGCTCCCCTTGTGCAGCTCTGCATAACTAGGTAGTCACTCCAGAGAAAGATACTGATGACACCTAGTGCTTGAGACATTTGGAAATTTCAGCAGAATACTGAATACTGAATTGAAATTGCAGCTTTAATTCATACTCGATATGGGTAAGAATTACTTAGCAGAGTATTTGATATAATAGAAAATAATTTTACTATCCATCCTAGTCTTTTTCTTTTCACTTAGTGGTTGAAATGTAGTGAGGATCTTATTTTCTCAAGAATTTGCTTTTTCCTCTGAATATTCTTCTTTTGCCAGCCTGTCTGGATGACCCTTTGGTTGATTTGCTGCCTCTTGCCCCAGTCATAACAATTCTGTGCAAGAAATTGCAGATGTGATGGTACAGCCCAAATTCTCAAGCGGCTGAGGAGAGTGATGAGTGAGTTCTGGGTACCTTGCCCTTTTGTTGAGGTCTTACACATCTGATATTCTGAAAGGGATGAATATCACTTCCGTCAGAGCAGGGCTTTGGAAGTGGTTTTGACTGGGCACCCAAAATCAAGGAACCTGGTGCTCCTACTCACTTCTGGAAAAGCTGTTTGATCTCATTTCAGTTTTGTGTTCCAATGATTTTCCTTACAAAGTTCATAATTAACATTTTCAAGAGCCTTTCTAAATAGTAATCATATGTTTTAAGAAAAAAAAATGATTCACATTTATAAAAAGATTCCTTTTTAAAAAGTGTGTGAATGCTGAAATCCAAGAATAACTTGATGAAAGTGCAGACAATACTGGCCTTAGATCTGCGTACACCTACATTCAGCAGTGTAATTCTTTCCACTTCAAAGAAGATTTTATCATATCAAAAAGCAGATCATTTATAAAGACCGGTAGGTTTTGTTAATTCTGTAAAGGCCATTGTGAACAGTATAATGACAAAAATCATAATCTTTATTGATCTGTTATATAAGATGATTGGAAACAGTGTGATCTGACAGACAGGTTGTAATCTACAGGTTTGGCACCAGGTAGCCAGGGTTAATTATCCACCCTCAAAAGCAGTTGAATTCATCAGTCAAATGCAGCATTGCTGTTCAGGTGGGGACTGAGAATCTGTCACAAAGACCACCCCTTTCTTCAATATGACTCTTCTGCTGCAGAAATAAGAGTTCACTGTTCCATAAATTACTTCGGTGAACATAGTCCACTCTTTTATTTGCAACATCCAAACACAGTCACATCCCACATTTTTACTATTCAGTATATTTTTGTGACCTTTGTATGTTGATAATTTTCTAGATAAATGGGCAATTATTTGCTTTTAGTGTTCAGCAGCTGAAAATCCTATCGTTAATGCTCTCGTAATTTTGCTCATTTTGAAGCTGGTCAGAGTTTTACAAATATGTTTGCGTGTAGTGAAATCTTTTTAGGGAGAAGAAACAAAGCTTTCACAATTCAATCCATTTTGGCTAGTTGTGGTTGGATGTAAATGTTGCAGCTCTGCTCATATTGGTATGCTATGGCTCTAGTAATGATGAGGTTCTGAAATAGAGAGAGGTGGCTTAAGATTTTTAAGGAAAAGTGCCATTTCAGCTGTCATTCCTTAGCTTCCCTTTCCTATGACAATATTGCTTTCTAAAACAGATGAACACTACCTAAGACTGAGGGGGTTGGCTCAGATACATACCGCGTTGTATGCAAATACTTGTGAAATAAACATTCACTCACATTCTTGCAGGAAGCTTTCAGTTGCTACCATGCCACACCTTCCTGACAGACTTTTCTTCCCACAGAATATGTAGCATCTGTTGCGAGAATATGAGCTACTTCTTTAAAGGGTCCGTTGAGGGTTTGGCGTTGGCAGCGTAGTTCAGGCATGGCTTTGCCATCCTTCCTCTAGACAAAGACCTTGAAATGCAGTGTGACTTAGAGGGGTACCACCTGCATCATCATCCCTTGTCTCTGCTGGGTTCTTGTTCCTTCTGCCAGCCATATTCTTGCATCTCTTGGTGCAGCTTCAGGGAGTAAGATTTCTGAGAGTCAAGGGCTAGTGGAACGGATGCAGGAGTTATGGATCTGCTGTGCCACTTCTGTACATGTACAGAGGGAAAGGTGATGGGGAGGCTGTTCACTTCCTTAGTCATTGATCTGGGGAGATAGTACAGGAACGTAAGGATAAATGTTCCCTTCCATCTTTGTAGAGGAAGAGGACAGAAGACAAGCCATGACCTGGTCTTTATTTTTTTTTTAAACAAAGAAGGCGGTTTAAAAATACATAAGCATATGCAAGATGCAAACTTAATGTGAAATTTTAACTAATATTTCTAGTATATTATTCTACAATGTTTGTCCAACTTAACAACAATTCTGTTCACACCAGGATGCCAGAGTCTCTCCTGGAGTCTCTCCCCTTTATATCCTGCTCTTTGTTATACAGTAGATAAAAGCTCTGTAGTTCTTTGAGCAAGGGGAGTATACTTTCCCACAAGCCTTCTGAAATATTCAGAACAAGGATGAGTACATCAGTTTACTAACATGAAACAAGAGCACAATGGTCTCAACTGGAAATACGAGCAGGCAGCAGATCTTTTGTTTGTCCTGCAGCAAGATACCATGTATCACAAGTCTATGTGCTACACAGAAAAATCGAATCTGTGCTCTAAGACAGACAATAATGGCTATGCTACAGGAAAACGTGCATGTAAAATAGATGCATTATTCGTTGATGTTGAATGTCTTAGCTCTTACTAAGAACAAGGTCTGCTTCTTCTGAACAGCTTGAGTTGTACACAAAGCTTGAAAACAAGACAAGACCTGCAGTTAGTAAAATAAGTGATAAAAAACTGTCAAAGATTTTTTTTTTTATTCTGTGGTTTGCATTATTAATATTTAGCCTCGCTATGTGATGTAGCCTTTTAACTAATCATAGAATACACCCAGACACTTCTACACTTCTATTTTTTAATTTATTTTTTTTTTTATACAAACTGTCTTCGGTAAGGAATGCAATTTGTTATCACACAACTGCCTGATGTGTTGTTATTCATTTACATTTACATGAATATTAACGGTTTAATGCTATTATACAACAGTATAATACTGAAGTTAACATTTGCTATGTAATTTATTGGGCTTAGCTAACACAGTAACCATTTTTGAGGTTCCTCAGTCATGAGAATGCAACATAGAAGACCAGTCATTAGACCTCAGGATTTTCAATTGGAATGATTTTTCCTTCCACAGAGCTTGCATTTTCCTTAGAAAATACTTTTTTTTTTTTTTTCCCCTGAATGTTGCGTCTCAAATTGATAAAATATCTTGGAAAGACTCAAGCCAGTTAAAATCTGATACAAATAGCGAATGTTGACTGAAATTTGTGAAATCCAAAGTTACATTATGGTGTAATTGCAAGTAGCGCATGGCCTCTTGTATTGAACATTCTGCCTGAGAGACAGTAAGAATTAGATTATTAACATTATGCTTTACTGTTTTACCTTCTGCTCTCAAATATCTTGTGTTTTACGGTTAGTATATTTTGCAGAACAATTAGCACCTAAGTTATTTTAAGTCCCTGAACTGTGTATATATGTATTTAAAAAATAATAAGAAAGATCAGGGGGAACTAATCTCTTCATTGTAGTGTTTTAATAAGGAATGAAACCTGATACTAAACACAAGAGATCAGCTGAACCCTTTTTTAAGAGATCAGCATTGCTGAAATCAAAATGCCTTAGACACGTGTAAAACAATCTGATTGTTACTTCTGTTTTGCTGTTAGTTAAGCTGCTAGAGAGAATAAGAGCAAGAGAAACGTGTATTTCTTTAACAAATACTTTTCTCTATTCTTCCTTGGTCATACAGTCATTCCCAGCACAGCACTGCAACGCGGCCACCCACAGTGAGCTTGCAGCGGACCATTTCTGTGGAAGGGTAAGATGATTCTCTGTTGAAGCTGCCTGTTGAGCTCTCAGATATCCCTAAGCCAGACGTTGAACTCCCCACCTACATGTAGGAGTTAACAACTTGTGTTGTTGCATACCATGTTGCATACATCTCTCAATGTCTGTGAGATGCAGAAATAGATACTTCCAAATTAGTACTGACCCTTTTTAGATATTCATATTGAAAAGTTTGCCTTACATGAAGACAAGAATATCTGTCACATATCTCAGTATCTCTTCATCTCACTTGACTAAAGTCAATATTCACATGTATTAGCTGTAAAATGGTTGCCATTAATCATGGGAATTCCCCGTGAAGTCTCACTCTGTTTTCTTAATACATGCATGAATTTCTTTTGGCAAAGCAAACCGTGTCCCGGACTAAGGCTGAAGAAGTACTGATAGAGAATAATAATCCCATGCTGGTGTACGTCTGTGTATATTATGTGTTAATTGTAGAGTATCACTCTGAGTACTTAGCTGACTCCACTTTGACAGAAATAATTGGGTAAAATATGAATAATTCATAACTGCAGTTAATATTTTTGCATCTTTATGATATTAGAAAACCTGATATTTAACACTGAATCATTTAGATTTTGGTTGCTCTGACTGGTGTAGTTTCCAGAAAATGTTATATTTGTTTCTCCACTCCCATAGAAATGTAGAACTGTCTGAAGTATTTTGTAGGCAATAACTTATCATGGACTACTGTTAGGTCTTATTTCAAAGCTTTTCTTTTTTATATATAATATATATATATTATATATATTATATATAATGTTATATAATAAAAGTGGGAGTCCAAAGTTTCCACACAGGAAAGGTGCTATCTTGCTTGTATTTTATGTTGGAACCTCACTGTGGTGCAGTGAGAAAGAAAACAACACACATGTAAAATAATCCACTCCTAAATGAAGCCTGAAATGTTTTTCCCACAAGTTTCAACATGAAATATTAAACAATAAAAAAAAAGAACAAATCTAATAATAATTTTATGTTTGTATTTAAAACGGGTAAGACTGCTTTATTAATTTTCTATTGAAAACAAGAATCAATAATGAAATCCTTATAGGAAAGGCCCATATGGCTTAATAGCTTTTATCTGGAAGGTAATTTTATAAATGAAGGCCTTATCAGCCAGCCTTCTTGCTCTAAGCAGGGCTAATTTCAAAGTTAGAGATGGTTTCTCAAGGTCTTTTTCTAGTGAAACTGGGACTATCACCAAATGTGGAAGTTACGCAAGCTCTGGGTAACCTCTGTCAGTGCTAAAACACCCTCATTTTAGTTTTTTTTTTTTTTTTAAATTTTAATTTGCTTTCTCTCTAATGAACTAACAAAGGCATACTCTATTCCCCTGCCTTTTTCTCAATCCAATTCATGAGGAAAATGATGTTAGAAATAAGAAAAACTGTGAGGAAAAAAAAAAAAAAGGAGAGTTTGCTAAATTGAGATTTAGGAAAAGAAATTCTATTACGATGTCTGTGACGTGGTCTACTGGACTCCATAATAAGGAGGTACCCCACAGGCTTAAATTGCCATTGAAATTTGGTAATCAATCTTGTCTACATGAATTTTTAGATAAATTGCAAAATCTGCACTGGCCACACAGACAGTTTGCATATATTGTGTATGAATCATTAGAGCAGGGGAAATCTGCAATTGATATTACAGGTCTCCTGCTGTTCAGGAGGTAGAAGAATATCTGGCTTGTAATTATTACTAATCAACTTACACTGAGTCATATTTCATTTCACATAGGAAAGTGGGACTGTTAGCCTATTACACTGCTGAGCAAATAAGAGTAATCAGCTCAGCCCTAAATATTTCATTATATTAAAGCTCTATTTATTTTAATGTTTTTGTGAAGTCCATGCTGCTAAATAAGTTTATAGCTAATACAATTTCATGTCAAAACAAAGTTATTTTTCTCTTTTAGGAACTCGGTTTCCATCAGTAGAGTCCTGTATTTAGGTGACTCATTATATTGCTTTTGAGATGTGCTTTGTAAATGACTACTTTGCCTGAAAGGCATCCCTAAGACACACTGAGATTTCAGGCCAGCATGCAGGCTGTGTGTGACTGACTGTGTAGGCATTGCGGTAGTACAATTAGTTGGTCCTCTGAAGGAGAAATGAAATACTGGAGGAACAAAAAAATGCAGGTGGAATTGCATTCACTGGCATTTATTCCTTTCCACCTTGTTGAATATGTGATAATTGAACTGGCTAGCACAGATGTTTTAAAAACTTTAATAGATTTTTGATCTAGGTAATGGGTTCATACATAAAAAAATGTTTTTTTGAGAGAATGCTTTTGTGGGCTTTACGTGTAGCAAAAATGAGTATCAAAGTAAAAAAAAAAAGTTTTTAAAACCTAAATTTTCTTTATATTCAAGCCTTATATTCTTCACAGTTTAATAGCTGTACATGAGGTGAACAGGTTTATTATGTCTACAAAGGCATGAACTTCACAGGTGTCTGATGTCATTGTTAGTGCAATCTCATTAGTAACTTCCTAAATGGTTTATCTGCATGGTTTAAAAACAAGAAAACTATTATGTTTGGATTTGAAAATATTGTTAATCTGAGGTTTTTTTAATGGTTTTAATAAAAATTTTAGCTGTGAATATTCAAAATGGGAAAAATACTGGACAAAAACTAAAACCTGTTACCTGGAAATCCTTCTGTACTACTCACAAATCTATAATGTTAGTCCTTTATGATAGCAATTCTGTCTCCAGTTGACATTCAGACTAAATTTTACTTAACATGCTACTGTTTATACCAGCCATCTACTCTGCTGAACTGTTTAGAAATTGGGATTTCAACTTCTTTCATCAAGAACATTTTATATATAAATATTAATATGTAAATAAACAGCATTTTAACCAGGACTAAGGGTAAGAACTTCTATTCTGAACAGAACAGCCATTACAGACAGCTTTGTATTTCCAAAGTATCTCATATAAAGTAATCCTGGATGCTTGCTTCTGATGTACTGTGTATTGATATTTCGAAACATGGCTTAGAGGCATTGCTATTTTTAGGTATTCTCTTAACCTTTGAATGCCTCCTGTCTCCTGACAGTGTGATGTGGTTGCCTATTGCCATTTCCATCTCATCTAGCTTTGCTTACAAGCTGAAAAGCTGGAGTGTTCATGGTAAATAGAGCTATGAAATGGCAAAAGCAATAGTTTATAGAAAAGTGATTTCAATACATAACAAATAGTTTTTTAAAGCCAGGATGCATAGCAACCTTTTTAGTATGTGTATGTGTTGGGTATAGCAGGTGGAACAGAGATGCAGATTTCTGGATTTGATGATTATCATGTAAATAATGCACCTCCTAGATCAGGGAAGAGAGACAAATGCTTATGTGAGACAATGTATAAATGAATAAGCACACTGGAATAATCATCTCCCTTTCAAAGCTGCAGAGCATATTAGTTGTCCAACATTGTTTCTCTAGAATTCATTGGAATTTCTCATATCTAGGAGATGTACTCCTGTGCCTTTGAGGTAAATGTCAGGCACCGAGGTAAAAATACAGACCAGTTTCACGTTTCAAATAAGAAATTATTCTGGTATGCCAAGTCCATCTTGCTAGCTGTAAGCAGAAAACATTGCCTGGTGTGCAGGCTTTAATTTCTCTACAAAGGACAAAATGAAAGACTACTAAAGTCCAGAGGGGTTCCCACAAAGCAAATAAAATTGCCCATATATAAGTCAGTGCACTCATGCATGCATCAGTCAGGTTGAAGCCTGGCTCCCAGTAGGTTCCCTCATATTAAATATACTTCAAAGTTTGTGACAAGTTAGACATGATGTTTGGAAAATAAATGCATAAAAAAACGTATTCAGTATTAAAGTTAGGATAAAGTACTGCTTCTACAGCTAATGCCAACGTTCAATCAACAAGAAATGCCAGAGAAACCATAGTCAATTAACCTGATAAAATACTTTTTCAAGCAGAACAGGTCACTATTGCAAGCAAATTTATATTTTGTTATGTGATCTGATTCAAGATCATACAAGGCTGAAGGTTTAGTTGTTTGCATATCAACATTTAGCAAAATGAGATTACAAGTTACCAATCAGTTGCATGTTGTAATGAATATGAACGCTCGCGCGGCATATGACCAAAATAACATCTGAGTGTAAGAAGGCAAAGTTACGCCTCTGGACTGTGATGCTCAATGTGACAGCAAAGGATAAAAAGAAGATTTCCTTATTTATTATTTTCAGTCATAAATGTAATCATTATAGTAACAATTAAAGTCATGAATTGGGGATCAGACCCCACTGGGTCAGGTATAACACTTCTGTGTAACAGTAGTGGGGCTGGAGAAGGGAAGGGCTGCCTGCTCCCTGCTGCTGCCAGACTGCGGTGTTTTGGAAACCTCACAATAAAGGTAGATCAGAGAGAGGGCTGTGGGCAGTACTGTCTCCTGTTGTGATGGAAAGATTTTGCCAAGCCTAAGAGGGAAATAACAGGGGAAAAAGTAATAGCCATGATGCTGCAGAGATGATACTGCAATAAAACAATAGATGAAATCACTACAGATAGTTTTTTTCTTTAAATTGTTGTGAAGCAGTTGTAGAAGGTATAAAAGAAAATGTGAATAAGCTAAGGTTTTATTCTGCCTGAACTTTGATGGCTTTTAAAAAGGTGTGTGTGCATAATCCGTGCCTTCAACCACTTAAGATTTCAAATTCTCTCTTGCGTGATAGATCAGAATTTAAAACATTGTACACACCGGCACCTTCTCTATCCACCATAGCTTTCTGTGTTACATGCTATGTGGAAGAATGTTCAACCTATTTGAATTGCCCTTTTCAGGTCCTTCCAGTATTGGTGCCCTTTGGCTGTCCAAAATAAACGTGCAGTTATTTATTAGGTTTTTTTGAGGTACTAGAGGAAAACTACAAGTATTTTATTGAAAAAGAAATGGCTTGATTAGCCAACTGACTCTAAGCAGGCACAGCTAGCTCAGTGCTCACACAGTGAATTGCTATAGCCAGACACCATAATGCACAAGAGAATGGTTCTTTGATCCTGAGATAACATTTTTTTCCATGATGTACTATCACTAATGCATAACCTTAGACTAGTATAACTTCACTCTACAATTTTCTTTCCTGCTATTTGCTACTTGTAAGTAGTGTGAACACTTTGTGTTGCATTATCACAGAATCATAGAGTCATCTAGCTTGGAAAAGACCTTCAAGATCACCAAGCTAACCATCAACCTGACCTACCAATTTCCGTCCCTAAGCTGCCACATCCCTCAGTTCTACATACACACATCTCTTAAATACCTACAGGGATGGGGACTCCACCACTTCCCTGGGCAGCCTATTCCAATGCCTCACCACCCTCTCATGAAGGAATTCTTCCTAATGTGCAGTCTAAACCTCCCCTGGTGGAACTTGAGACCGTTTTCTTTGTCCTGTGATTTGTCACTGTGAGCACAGTGCTTCACACAGAGGGTGTTAGGCCAAGCTGGGGACTGGGTGTTGCCCTAATACAAGCACTGCTGGGCTTTCTATGGCATGTGCTACAGTGACACCAGATCATCATGTGCATGTATGATGTCAATATTCTTTGTGAAGAAAACAGCATTTTTGAAACAAGCAAACAACAATAATAAACCTGTGGCCAAAGCAAGATCAAAGCCATATTTCTCAGTCCCAGCTCATTTGGGATACCTCACTGATTATATGTAATTGACCAAATCTCTATGGTCTGATACTTGAAAGTATCCAATGTGCTTAAATTTCTGTACATGGTCCAAAAAGCACAAAATCTTTTCAACACCCCGATTTTATAGATGGTGCAAAAGAAACAGAAAAGCAGAGATGTATCAGTGTGATATGAATACTAAAACTGACTGTATTCTTTAATGTAGCCAGCAGCACAAAATAAGCAAATTGAAAATGGATTTTCTTTCAGTTAGCTGTTATAAGAATAACTTGTTTTCAGAAAGCTCTTCCCCTTCATTTATCAGTCCACTTTTTAATCTCCTAAATTAAGTCTATAATTACTGTGGATTCAGAATCCAAAGGAGAACGATAGGAAGACTCACATTGTTTTTGTCATTCTCTTACTATAAAAGAGTAAAATTGATCAAAACAAAAATTCAGTACAAATATAGTAGATACAAAACACTTAGCTGTTTTCAGCATAATGAACAAGTGTAACAAATATAAAGCAAAAAAAGTGGTAAGGAGGAAAAATATCTCACTTTTTCGACTTTTTAAAGTTGTGTTTTTCTGACAGGAGAAATTTCATTAAGTGTTGAAGTTTTACCCTCTCTGATTTGTTGCTACTTACTGGTTTCAAACATTAATTTAATAATACTTTGCTCTTACATCAGGCCTCCAATTTATAATGTGCTTTACAGAATCAGCTCTGCTGCATTCCCTGAAGCAAGTCCATCCAAATTGATTCTCCCATTGATTTCTGAGCTTGTAAATTTGTGTGGATTGCAGCACTTCATTTGCTCCTTTGCTCCTTGTTATGATTTCTGGCTCTGTTATAGTTAATCTTCCTTCTTTCTCTACATTTTTTCTTTTTAATTCCTTTCCTTTTCTCCTTACAGATGTATTCTCTCCCTTTGTCCTGTTATCTCTTTTCTTTGCTTTTGCTTTGTTTTATTTTGTTTTTGCCTTCTGCTGCCTTCTGTCAGTCCAGGGATGTTTTCATCTCATCCTTCTTTCTAATTTCTGCTTGATTTCCCCTGCTGCTCTTCTCTGTTTGTATTTGGTACAAAGCTGCAGGAGGGCATAAAACATGCACGCACTGAATTAAAGTGCTAGTATGCTCTGTTAGCACCTAGAAACTTACCTTCAGCCTTATTTATCACAGAAGAAATTGTAAATGTGATAAGTAGTTAAAGCTGGAGGCAAAAGCATGCATTTCAGTTACTTTTCCTTTTTAGTAGCTACAGAGTGCCACCTATTGTCTTAGAACAAAACAATGTACATTTTAGATAAGTTACCCTGAAATTACCTTTGCCTTATTTGCTGTTTTATCTATAGAACATGTTTTTACTGAATGCATTTACAGGAAGAAATTGTCATTCACATGTGAATGTGAAGTTACTTTTCTTTCACTTTTTACTCTCTCATGACCGTCTTCTTTTAGTCTTCAATTGCATTGCTTCATTTATGGCATTTAGCTGCACTCTGTCTGGAGACCCTTCATGTGTATTGGAAATATATTAATAAAGAAGCTCAACAGAAGGAGAAGATTTTTTCCTAATGTTGCTTCCCAAACATTCAAGATAGATTGGAGCACCTGTTCTTAGATCTCCTTAATAATTACATCAAGATGACTATAACATTCTATGCCAGGTGATATATTATCCACTCCTGTGAAGACAGGCTGAGGGAGTTGGGGTTGTTCAGCATGAAGAAGAGAAGGCTCTGGGGAGACGTTACAGCAGCCTAAAGGGGGCTTACAGGAAAGCTGGGGAGGGACTCTTTGTCAGGGAGTGAAGTGATAGGACAAGGAGGAATGGCTTTAAACTACAAGAGGGTAGGTTTAGATAAGATATAAGGAAGAAATTCTTCACTCAGAGGGTGGTAAGGCCCTGGCAGAGGTTGCCCAGAGAAGCTGTGGATGCCCCATCCCTGGAGGTGTTCAAGGCCTGGCTGGATGGGGCTTTGAGCAACCTGGGCTGGTGGGAGGTGTCCCTGCCCATGGCAGGGGTTTGGAATTATGGTCTTTAAGGTTGCTTCCAACCCAAGCCATTCTGTGGTTCTGTTGATCCTCATCTTTAGCTTTATCATAATTAAGCTTTTATTTGAGTGTGCTTAAAGCATTGATAGATAACTCACTTCTGCGTTACTCTTTAAGAGATCATCTGCCAGTATTGTAGTTTGTTTCGTTAAGCAGTAAAATGTCTTCCTACTTTAACTCCATAGAATGCTACAACTCTATTATCAGCACAAGTGTGGTTTTGTTTGTTTGTCTGTTTTTCAGACTCAGTTTTTTATGCAAGTGTGTATTATGATATATTTCAAAATTCTTATTTGTATTTATGGTATATACCTTCTATTTTTGCAGCATAGTCGTGGCTAATGATTATTTCTATGATGATTATTTTTATGACAGCTACACCTGTGCATTCTTAAATCCACTTTTCAGATTCCACAAGATACTCAGATATGAAAGAAATACGGAGGCAAGCTAGGGCTAGTAGTTTCTATACAGCCAAATTTGAGTCGTGACCAAAATTACCTCATGAGGCTAAAAAGCAGGAGCTGAAACCATTGTGTTCTAATCATGTCTTCTGACATTTCCCCATTATTGTTCGAGCTTCCTCTGAACGTAATCATCCAAGAGCAGAATGTGAAATTTGCTGTCAAAAGGCCAAAATTACAAAACAGCACTGACAGCATTTTAGGCATAAATCTGCTGACTTGATCAGAGGCAGGGATTAATAACTGGGCCAACTTTTTGTTGAGCAGCACAGCTTAGCATTCAGTAGATACCCAGTTGTATTGAGCTAGTTTTGCCCATAGCACTAGCTTTCAATTTTATGATCCAAGTTGCCTGTCGTGTAAAAATACTCATTTTCATTTTAAATGAGAACTTGTCTGATTTCTCACCAGCAGAGCATGCATATATATTTGCTTGACTTTACTACCTCTTTTTCCTCAATATCCAGGTAAATAATACTGGCAGTAGCTAGCTCTCCCAAACTATTTTTGATCTGTAGGACTCAAGGATGACAAGTGTCATCATATCTTTTTGTGGGTGAAGAAATTGAAGAGGGAAGAACAAATGACTTGCCAAATTCACTCAGCAGCACATTGTCTAACTGGGGAAGGAATCCATGCTTCCAGCTGCTTTCCTAGTTCTGTTCCAGCCCCCAGGCCACCCTTACTAATTAAAAACCTACTTAGACTTCTTAGATATGGATTACATTATGTCTAATCTGCACATAGTTAAGGAGGTGCTAAAAGTGTTGCTACAAGGCAAATCAACAGAAATGATCCAAAAGAGAAGAAGCCCCCTATTTATTTTTTGGTTGGTTCAAAAGAATATGCAAAGTCAAGACTCTCTGTCATTTTCTCACAGTTGTATTTTTTAAGGTTCTTTTTTCTGACTGTATGTTAATGTTAAGTTATAAAATGGAGGGACATACGGAGTAGGAAGAATACTTTCAAAAAGGGTTACAATCTCTTTTTAAGATACTATCAAAACTTTGCTTTATCTTTTCTTTCAAAAATACTAAGTCTAGATATCAGAAAGTTGAGATATTGCTTAAGGATCATGATCAAGCCTGGGATAATACTTGTGAATTAGCATTAGGCAAAGCTAACGAATTCCTACTGATTTTGGAATTATCTTGTAAAGATAAAGTTGCAATGTATACAGCCATAAAACTTAAATCACACCAAATAAGACTTGTCTCTTAATGCATCACTTCTTTCTCTCTTCCTTCTTTTCTTTTCTTTTTTAAAACAAAATAGAAATGAAAAAGCCATTAGTATTCTACAGAACCATTACAGAGTACACAAGAAATATGGGATCTTTTTACAGGAAGTATTCTGAAGCACAGGTCTTGAGGTCTCTTATATGCATGTTTATAATTGTCACTTTGCTAGTAACCTAGTAATTTTTATTTTTAAAAATTGAGAATTAGAAGCAGATTCTCTTTCTCTGTGAGGAATCACAGACATAAATGGATGTGAGTATTTGCAGGACTGGGCTTCAGATACACACATATTGATATTACAATGTCATTTTTTATTTATTTGTTTATTTTCTGAAAAGTAAATTGTTAGAGGGATTTGGAATTGTGTAAGTACCAGTAAACATGTTGTCTGCATGTTTATGCATTCTTGTGTGTACTTGTTTGTCCAAGGGAGAGACAAATCTGATGCATGGTACATAGAAATCGAGAACTGGAATACTTGGCACACTTTTTCTCAAGTGTACTACCTTGATTGCTTAGGAAAGTCTTCTCCTTTCTCTGGACCTGAGTTTTCCTGCCAGTAAATGCATATTATTATGCATCCTTTGGGGTATATTTTCAATTTACAGATGGAAAGTGCTATATGAGATGTAGCTGTTATTATTTATTGATTTCCATCATAATGAACAACTTTTTAAACAAGTAACACAAAACCAGATATACCTCAGTCTGGGGCAGTGATAAAGCTGCTATGTGATTTTACGATTGCAAGTTCCTAATAATGTCAAACCAGAGTTTTTTGAAAGATTCTTCTCTATTAGATTGATCATGCAAATGTTATTTGCTTCAAATCTGCCAGGATTAAAACCTCTTGTCATTGCTTTGTCTAGGTCTTTTATTTTTTAATTGGTTCATGTATAACTTTTAAGAAAAAAAAGGTACCATATGAAGTTTGATTGCACTTGTATATGCAGTATTGCTATAAATGAGATTATAGAGGATCTTCAGAGTTTTGCCTGTTAATTAATCTATTATTTAATTTAGTGAGGATAACTCCAGTGAACTGGAATTAATAGAGATGTTTGAATTCAGCCATGAGGAAAAAAAATGGTCGCTGCTTAGTTGTTATTCTCCAATTAACAGATTTATATCATTTATTAAATGGCTTAGTTAGGCAGTAGCAAGCCATTGTCTCTTAAGCAAAATATAGTATGCTGAAGATGACTTGAGATGTGTACACACTAAATCTTTGAATGGATAAACATTATCATTTTGTTTCTGTACAGAGAGCCTCGAAAAATCATCCTGCACAAGGGCTCCACAGGACTTGGTTTTAACATTGTGGGAGGAGAAGATGGGGAAGGCATTTTCGTGTCTTTCATCCTAGCAGGCGGGCCTGCTGATCTCAGTGGAGAACTGCAGAGAGGAGATCAAATTTTGTCTGTAAGTATTTGTGTTGGGCTTTGCTGACAGATTGCTTAATCTTGTTCTTTGTCTGTACTGCAAAAGACACACAAAGAAGGCTTCATAAAGCCTTTTTGGTTTCTATTGTGTGAAATCCAAGCTGGAAACAGTTCATCACTGAGTATTTTGTTTATTTACTCTTGCTTTTTATACCATTTGTTCAGGGTGTTAGCTGCAATGAGACTTAGCTCTGCTTAATATTACCTACAGTATGGCAACACCACAGTGAGGACCTCAGCATTCCTTAGTTTAGCCCATCATCCAGTTCCATTTTGCCCAAAATGCACTGCATAGTCAGAAGATATTTCCTAATTTTAGCTTTTCTTTGAGGGGAAATAGTAGGATGAAATCATCCAGGCTGGGGGTGCCATCTAGTGTGCAGTAAACTGCTTAGCAACTGCCCCAATACAATGAGGTGATTAACTAGGTTATGTTAATTATCTCTGTGCCTCTAATGAATTTGATGATCACTCTGAAATTTATTTTCAAATTTTATAGGATAAGAGGCTTTGTAGACTGAGGTTATATTTTGCATATTTAGTCTCAAAAACATCTATGAAATTTTTCTTTCATGTATGTGTTGATAGTATGCAGTTCAAAAACAGCATTTAGGCTCTGTCTTAGGCTCTGTCAAGTAATTGAACATCTGACTGAAACAATCTGAACATAAAGGATTCTGAAGGGCAATAAAAGCCTTGAGAGTGTAGTTAAGTATCCATTCACATTATTCTGCTTTACAGAAAAACAAATAAACAAACAACAACAAAAAACAACACCAAGAACAAAACCAAAATCAAAACTTTATACAAATTGATACACTTGGGCCTGTTTCATGTAAAGTACATAAATAGCTTTAACGCAAAGAACTGAAGCCCAGGAATTACTCATCCCACATGAGTGACCAGCCCATGAAGCTGCAGTGTCACACTCGTTCCCACTGTCGTGCTTTCTGTCCCTGACATCTTGTATCCGGGGCTGCACTTGGGTTAGTGGCAGGGGAAGAAGATGGCTGTGGACTGGATGGTTTGTGGTATGGTTATGTGGCAGGTTCCTGGTCAATGTGTGACTCCCTTCAAGGGGGAGCTGGAACTGCTTTTCCTACATTGCTTAGGCGTGTCTTGACCTCTGGCGTGTTCTATGACTAGTGAGTTTAACTTCTGCATGTTGAAGTTTACGTGTGAAAAAAATAACAAAGTACAAAGTAAAAAGCTGCTCCTTTGTAATATATAGAAAATCTGGTGAGCTAACACTGGAGGGATACAGTAACCTGAAATTTTGGGTTCCGTTGTGGTTTAACCCAGCAGGCAGCTCAGCACCACACAGCCGTTCACTCACTCCCACCGCGCCCTGGGTGGGATGGAGAAGAGAATCAGAAGAAAAAAAAGTAAAAACTTACGGGTTGATGTAGAAAGAGTTTAATAGGATAGAAACAGAAGGGAAAATAATAAGAAGAATGACAATAAGAAAATGCATATATATAAAAATGGTACACAATGTAATTGCTCACCACCCACTGACCAATGCCCAGCCAGTCCCTGAGCAGTGGTCCCCCTGCCCATGACCAAAACCCAAGTTTAATTTTTCAGATTGACACCATATGGTATGGGACATCCTTTTGGCCAGTCTGGGTCAGCTCCTGGCTGTGTCCCCTCCCAGCTCCTTGTGCACCCCCAGGTACCTCACTGTTAGGGCAGCAACAGGAGATGAAAGTCCTTGGCTCTGTGCAAGCACTGCTCTGCGACAGCTAAACATAGGTGCATTATTAGCATTATTTTTCTCTCAAATCCAAAACATGGTGCATACCAGCCACTGTGAAAAAATTAACTGTAAACTAGACGAAAGCAGGACAGGATCATAACACTATCTTTTATCTTGATCTGCTCCTTGCAAATAGTTAAAGAGAAAGGACAAGTAGAAGACGTTTATGTGCCTTGAAGAGATCCCTAAATAAGTTCATAGGGAACTGCAAGAAAACCACAGTAGAATCTTACAATGTTATCAGCATGGAGAGATAAGGAAAGCAAATGCCTGTGCCAACAAGAATACAGACAAGGAACCTGAGGAATAGAAATGGACGCTTATTTCATTTATTTTTCTTTGGCTAGATGCAGCACAAGAAGGCCGAATAAAAGAGCACTATGAGATTGGAGCCTTCACAGTACATTGTATTCAGAAATCCAGCAGCTCACATACAACTTTAAAAGTCCATTTTGTTTTATTTTTCAGTAGGCATATATTTAGCACTGTGGGATACTGCCAAAGTTGAATTTTTAATTCCACTTTTTGTCTATTTCACAGCAATGTTTTCATAAGTTCTAATTAAACTTACCAGTGTCACTGCAGCATTTACTTGTCATGCAAGAGTAGTTTGTTTGTTCATTGAAGAGAGGGATGGAAATTATTACTAAATTAGACTGCATATATTTCCCCAGGCAATCACTAAGTCAGGCACTGCTGACTTATTAAGTCACAAATAACTATTATGAATCCACTTTTCCCTTGCTCAAACAAAACAAATGTCATGCACGGGCTAATTTTAGAGCTGATTAATCTTAGACCATTGTCTGGTGAAGGGTCCTAGACACCTTAATTTTATCAAGCTGCACAGAATAGGCCTGTTTCTCTCTGTCTATTCTTACTTGTCTCATCCCTCAGAAACACTTATTCCTTACTGTTTCCCTATTTGTTTCCCTACAGTTTACCCACTTGTTTCTCAAAACACGATAGATCTGGTTTACCAAGAACCAATAATGCACACCAAGCTAGTATATCAAATTAACTTGGCGTTTGTTAAATTTCTTCCAGACAGGAAGCGGCATAAGTGATTTAAACTTTGGAGACCTGGAATGAATTCCTGATTTTTCTGTTGTTTTTCCGTGACCTTGGTCAAGGTGCTTTAGTTTTCAAAGCCACCTTCTCCAATGTAGAAGAGGAGAATCACAGCACTTTCATAATTTGTGCTTGTGCTGTAAATATGGCAAAATGTTGACTAGTTGAGAGCTGTGTATACTCACCTTCAGGTGGGTACCTGTAAATATACCTTAAATAGACTGCAAATCCATGAGTTAGTCCCCACAAAGCTAGAAATATGCACTGCCTTTGGGTGATTCACTGGATGCATATGTAGTCCCAGAGTCAGCCTGTAAAGCCTGACGTCCCATAACTTTTCTGCCTCATTTTCTGCCTTCTCACTGTTACGTGACAGAGAGGTGCTGTTATGTGACAGAGTCCAAACATCCTCCAAGGGGCGCTATGATATATTATGGGCAAGGAGTGAAATTTGAGTTTATTTTTATTAAACGCCACCAGGTGGCATCACAGGATCAATAATGACAGAAATCTGACCCAAAACCTTAGGAAAAACAGTGATAGCCATATTCTTATTTTTTCAGTTAATTGACTGGAAATGTTTAAAACTTATCTCAGGAAGCAGGCTGATATTCCAAATGCTTCTGTGCAAAGAGACAAAATGAGTCATATCTGAACCTTGAATGCAAATTGAAGAATAATGGAAAATGTTCTCTTTCAAATGGCAAACATTTCAAATAGCAAAAAGTGATTTATAAAGTTACATTTATGAAAAACTGTTTTTCCCCTCTAAAAAGTGGTGTTTTAAATGCTGGTTTCTTCTTGCTATACTTCATTATAGTCTTGTGAGTTCTTACCAAACTAATCATTTTCTTTTTGACTTCCGAATGTCTCTAAAAATGTGGTAATGCGTACATCAGCAAGGTTCACCAGTATGACAGAGTATGTCCCTCCCACTAGGGTTGTCCTGATATTAAATAAAATATAAATGTTACCAAATAGCATCTTGAATACTAATTGGGATAAAGAACTGATTTGCTAAATTCTGCCTACACACAGATTAGCTTTTCAATCAGAAGTATACAACACAAACAGAACAGCTAAAAATACCAATGGAAGTATTTCCATTTTATAGCAGTGGAAATGGGATGCCATTATGTTAACTGATTAAATTAAGGCAGGAAGTCTGGGCCAAGACAAAGTTTATATACTGCTTGAACTCTGATCTAATTCCAAGTTCTCCATCTGTTAGGAAAATGAGGTCTCTAGTACAAATAAAAAGTATTTTTCCTTGATGCCACTCTTGCAATTTGAAATTCCAATTCCAACACTGAAGGATATTTTGTCTATTAAAATAGAAATGGTAACCCAGTGTTGTTTAGTGAAAATCAGTTTGATGAGCACAAATGATTTCGAAGAGCCATAAACATGATGGCCACACCTTGTACGTGTATCCTAACTGACAGAAAACAGTGCAAATCTTAAAATTTTAGAGAAGAGGCACACACATTGTAAGTTTTGAATACATTTTAAGTTTTAGGGGAAATACTGGGAGGGATAGGGGGAGAAATAAAGTTCTATTAATACATATATATATTTATTAACAAAACGATTTTCCTTTACAATCTCATATCAAATTACCATAAAACAAAACTACTTGATTTAGATGTCTTATCTTGTGTTCTTCCAAAGCACTTTCAGTACCAGTCTTGCAAAATTCTCTGTATGTACATCTACAGAGCAGAGAGTTAGTTTACCCACGCAAATTCAGAAGCAGAATTAAGATTTACTATTTCAAGTCTTGACACACAATTTACACACAATTAATTAGAGCACATTGCTCCTTGAATTTCTTTTCTCACATTTTTTCAAACACTTATATGATTTTTCTACCAGACTACATCAAGTTAAGTATGTGTGTAAATGAAGGTAGCCATAGGGAAGTAACAAGTGTTAACTATTGAAATGATTGAATTTTATGTCGTTGGGCAAGACTAAATTTCAGATTAAGATACTTAAAGATTGACATACTTTCTGGGTGTGTATTTCCCATTAAAATTAATAAAGACTAGAGATTGATTCGCCTGGCCAACTATGAGGTGTCTAGAGCAGGTTGAACTGCTCTGTAGTCCTTATTGCCTGTATTGATCAGATATCCATTGACTGTAAGTTCAAACACTTATCCTGTGTATGCATGTCTATATTTAGGCATCTTAAACTGAATTTCACATTTCATGTGTTTGCCTTTACAATATATGTTTGATTTTTCACCTAATACTGTGTTTGATTCATTACAAAGAAACGCAAAATGTGTGCCATATAAACAGTATCAGTTTTATTTTATTCTCCTACATAAATTCTTTAGTACCTTGTGTCTCACAGTGGCAGGATTAAGTGTGGCTGCTATCCTGAAAGTAGTCAGGAGAAAGAAGAGACTGCTTGCTATGGAGCAAGACTGCTGCTCCCAAGAAACACATCCTGCCAGTTACATTAAGGAGATAAAACATGTTTTCTGTAGAGTAATTGCTGAATAAGGGTGGGAAAAAGAGTAGAAAAAGAACAGGCTGCACTGTGAAGATGCAGGTAGAACTCTCCTAATGCTTCCATTTTCACTGGTATCTCACCTGAAGCAGATGAACTAAATCAGACAAATTCTGTGTGATTTTCATCTTGATCTAGCATAGTATTCATCATGAAGTATTCATACATGGGGAAAGATAGTATCTGTTATCCCCTGCTACTTCCTGAGAATCAAATAGCTACATACCGGGAAAAGGGCTACCAGAAATATTCTGCAGGGATTTCTGTAACCTTCTCATCTGGTTGATGGTATTATATATAGTTAGTTTGCAAAACTGGTATTTCAGCATCTCAATTCTGTATTGCCTTTGGTTTTTTATACAAGGTTTTTCCTTGTAGAGGGAAAGTCATCTCTTATATTGATCAGATTTTATCTTCTGTCTGTGCATTGTCCTGCTGTCATTTTATGTGAGAGGTTTGCTTTTCCTTATGAGCTTCTACTTAGTTCCTCCCAAAAAACTCCTACCCACCTTCTCACACACATCTGTAGCAAAAATAAAATACACTTAAAAAAAAATAATGTTCTGCAATTTCTACTCCAAAGTATGTGCATATAGAGCAGGATAGACCATTAGAACTCTGTACCTATTTATAGCAATATTTATGCTCCATTTTGCTGCAGTTGGAATTGACCTTCCGATTGACTTCCCTTAGTTTGGTGCAGAGAAGCTTTCAGTTTTCTAATTTAAAATGGCTTTTTGCTCATGGTAAAAGCAGTAAAACTACTTATGGCAAAGAGTGCATTGTGTTACCTAGTTACAAACTAAAAAAAAAAAAAGTCAAATACTATTTAGTTTTGCTTCTCAGATTTTTTTTTTTTTTCAAAATTGCAACTGGCTTGGAAAATGTTTGAATCATCTCCACTCGGCCCAATCCCAAAACAGGCTTTATGATGGAGATTGCTATGGGGCACAGAATCCTTTCTCCATGGAGCATCAGTCACTCTTGTGTAATAGTGCTAGGATTATGAGAGGTACTCCCTTTGCCATATAGCACTTGCCTGCAGAGGCACTGACCATATCCTTAGGGTGCTTACTTTCCTGTGGTGTTGAAGATGATGTAAAGTTTTTGATGAAAAGTTTTTAGAAAGTTATGAAATTTGAGGATGATTCAGAAATGGTAGTAGGTCTCTAAGAGTCCTCCACCTATTTATGTTTACGTGAAGTCATCCAGGTGCACAGCATCCCAACCTTGTAAATGATCTCAAATTCACCTTTTACAATGTGTTTATTATCTTCAGATATATGTCCAGTATTTGCTGTCATCATGATAAATCAAAAACATTTCACATGACAACACTGAATCACCATTACAAAATTTCTGTACAAGAGGAGATTTTTAGAGGTACAGAAGGCAACTGGACACCTAATAAACAAAAGCTGGGTGCTAGTGCAAATCTGTGCTTTTGAAAATCCTCTCTTTTATATATTTAAAGAGGTGGCATCATCATCATCATCATCATCAATTAACAAAATGCCTTGGAGTTTAATTTCCATGTCAGGAAAAATCTAGCATTCTCCCTGACCATGAAAATTGACTTCAATGAAGTATGAGCTGTGTCTATGTAAAAAACATCTGCAAATACTTACCCTTGGATAAGAAAGCTGGTAAAAAACTGTTTTTTAGTGCTATTGATAAATACATATGATCTGATGACCGGCTAAGTTGAACTTAGACATATTCAACCTCAAAACATGATGCGCTTGTTTTGTAGTCAGGGTAACTGGATTATATTGCCATAGAAGCTAGTAGACTTGTCACTTTGGGACTTCAAAATAAAATAGATGGCTTTCTAAAATACAATCTTAATGGAGCTTCTAGGGAAAAATTTACCACCTGTATGCTAGACTAGTATGTGCATTAGGTGACTGTAGAGCTACCTTTTGTCTTTTATTAATCTAGAAATGTGTCTTCCTGATGGATTTCTCTTTTTTCTCTCTCTCCCTTCTGTTTCCTTTCTCCCTTTCCTTCCCTCCCACTACTTTTCTGTAATATATAGTTCATATTGCAATTTCCTTGATGCAGTAACTGCTTACTTAAGTCTTTGATATTGCCAAGCACATGATTAGAACCTGATAAATACTATTAACAATTCTCATGAATAAGATATATCTCTTTTTGCCAGGCTGTGTTAGCTATCAGACCTGTCAGTTGTGTCATGCAAAGCTAGCAAATTGGCCTAGACCAGAGCCCATGTATTTTTGCTGTGATGAAATCATCAGTTGCCTCTAAAACATTCATTTTGTAATTGCCTCAATGAGTAGGAATGATCTGATGCCAGACTGCTTGCTCTTCAGCTCCTAATTGTTTAAGGAGGAGTTCACATTCACTTCAAGGATTCTAAATTAGAAAAATTTGTTTCAAGATTGTCAAACAGAATTATATCACATCTGATATATTGAGGATGTGGGGTGAGCTTTATAGCCTTCTGTGTAGCCTTAATGTCACTTTCACAATGAAGGGAAAATAAAAATAGAAATTTGAAAGCCAAAACTATTACTGCTGGACAAAATGGCTACATCCCTGAGTGTTATTCTTTCAGAGATTTTTCCCCAGACTGGACTTGTGCTTAAACAAACTAGACTCCAGGCATCATCCTGCTCTATTGCCCTGTAGGTTTCGTGTTCCTGAGCGATTTAAAAAATGATCCTATGACATGAGATGCATAATAATAGAAATTGGCCATCAATTAAGTATTAAGTAGGGTATTTGAGGGATATCTGCAGTAATTTCTTGGAGAAGATTCTGGGGATCCTTAAAAAAAAAAAAAAAAAGTCTTTTTGCTGAAGAAGCAAGCCCCTGTTAAAAACAAAACAAAACAAAAAAGCCAGAACTACAGAATACAAGAGCCACTTCCTTTCCATAGTTTTTTAAAAATATACTCTATATTTGAGACTACAGCTCATCATATATTCAAAGAGTCTGTGTCACATAATCCTACTCTGTAGAGCCACAATTAACTATGAACCTTGTGATTCAGGCAGTTTTAATATTTAAAAAAAAAAAGTCTGAACTTAACAACTGAGCACTGAACAATTCATTTAGAGCTGAACACTTCACCTACAGCCAAATATTCCAGTTAGACAAGCTACCACTGAACCATTCAAACATTGCCTCATGGTCACTGGCTTGAATTCAGTATAGATTTGTTGTGACACAAGACACAAGATGTTATCCCGCAGCTCAGAGGCCATGTTACCATAGTCTGTGAACATGGAAATATGGAAAGCTTGTCAAGCAGAGAATAGGGCAAGAATTTCAGTTTTTAAATTTGCCACTAACTCACTGCTTGGAGTTCAACAAGTTACCAATGCCCTACTGTCTCTAAGCAGCCTCTAATATTGATTTAATTTTTTATTCCAGTACCTGAGTAACTTTTACATATCGGCTTCAGCTGGAATGATCATTCTTATCATCTTCGAGTTACAAGACACTTAGTAAAATGGAAACCTTTACTTCACTTCAAAAGCAGAAGAATTGCAATAATTAGTTCCATTTATATCATTGTTTGAAATTCAAATGAGAAACAAGCACACTACAACATTATGAGAAAAACTAATCAAGGGTAATTTAGCTATATGCATATTTTGGTAGGAAAAATTCCTTTTAGGACTGTGTGGAAACCAAGATCTATGCTATAACTGCTACCAGCAGGGGAATGCCTATGTGACCCAGGATGAGAGTAGGAGACAGAAATCCAACTGCTGAAAACAGAATTAGGGAGAAATAGGATTAATTCAGAAAGTCAAGAAAATGAATGAAAGTAGCAGTCATGTAAAGTTAAAGCTGTAGGAGGGAGGAGGGACGATCTGGTATTTTATCAGTTTGGAGTAGGAAGATAGTACTAACTGTAAAGGAGAGTGAATATATGAAGACAGACTTCGGTGAGGAGATCCATGAAATTACGTGGTGGTATTTGAGTGACCAGGAGGAAGGAGGGAAAGTAAATAAAACAGCTACTAGGTTTAAATTTAAGATGTGGTGATGAGCGTTTTAACGTAAATGAATATTCCTAATTATTAAGACTGATATCTTGTATATAAAATAAATGGAAAATATGTATATTTATTTAAAAATTAGTTAATAAGTAGTGGTCTGCACTATTAGCCAGCATGGTATACATATATGAAATTTTTCACCATTAACAACAGTTATATGAATACGAAAAGGCTACGTGTGTGTCTCTGATTAGACTTTACCATTTAGCAATGAGATAAAATATCATTGATCAACTTGTAGTTGCAGGATCACATTGGCCCAAGTCAGTAATGGAACTAGCTGGTAGCTATTTAGTGACCCGAGTGAAGTAAGTTTAATGTTCTTTCAGGCTCCTATAAGTCTACATGTCCTTTTCCAAAGCCATGATTTATTTCAAACCCAGTTTAAACAGGTTTTAAGGAATTCTAATGGAAGTGAGAGGAAATGGCTCTTAAACTATCACTGTAGTGAATGAATTCAGTGCAATTACTTTGATTTCAAAGTTTGCCAATCTGGCATCATTCACAAAGACCACAATTACATGGAAAGCACTTCTTCTATAAGGAAAAATTCTGTTTCATTTAAATTACAAATTTAAATTTTACAGTTTGGGTTAAAATACAAGTCTTTGACTATGGTTATAGACATAACAGGTATTATTTGAAAAGATTTATGTGATCTGGTGAATCATAAAGCTGGTTGGTTCCTATGGTAAAAGGCACTGTATGTAAGACACCACTTCAGTAACAGGATGTTTATTCCTGCTTTAAAGATGTAGTGCTGTGATACCTCTTTCAGCAGGTTTATCTCTTGCCTTAAACTTCCTGGCAGGAAAAGGCATACTAAGTGATACAGCTTGTACCCCCACAGTGTTTCTTGTTTTCCAGACAGAGAAGAATTTGCCTCTAGAATGCCCAGCTCATCAGAGCATAAAGACCAGCATACTAGAGGCAGAAGTCATAATTATAAGGTAGAAAGACAAGAATTGACAAGGTCACTGAAAGTGCTGGCCCATAAAAAGAGAGCAGGAGAACATGGTATTGTGTTTTCAGTGGAGTCAACGATAAGGTAACCACCGTCATAGCATGTCCAAGCTAAGCAGTTTTAACTGATAGGAATAAAATAAAGGCATGGAAAAAGAAGCAAGAAAAGTGAGAGAAGAGCAATAAAGTGCATCTGAATATTTAAAACAAGGTAGGCTAGACAGCGAAAACTCTTTTCCCCATGTGCATTTCTCCGTTCTTTCTATTTCTAAGCGTTTTCTTGTCGAGCAAAGCAAGAGCTGGGCTGTGCCAGCGGCCGGGAGCTGTCCTCGGTGCTGAGCAGGCCTCGGCCTCCAGCTGGAGGCTTCGTGTAGCGAGGTGGTGACAGGTCGCTGCTCAGCGAAGGGCTGTATTTTGGCAACATGCATGAGTTTCTTTGAATTCTTGTAATTTTTGCTGGATTATATCTGTTGTCTGAGTGCTGTGGGACATTGCATAGCAAGATTATGCCACCCCCTCGTGAGGAAAGCCTTCCCCAGACGTGTTCAGAGCAGGTCACCCCTAATGTGTGTTTTTTAGTGTTCCCCGTCTTGCTGGAAGACCGTGCTTCCATCACCTAAGGGGTGATGCTGTGTATTCCGTTTCCAATGACTAGTCAGGACTGCTGGAGAACATGGCTCAGCTTTCCTCTCATCTTTTGTTAATGACCTTGAGAATGCCTAAGTCGATATGCAAAGTTAAGGCAGGTGAATAAGGTTCTTTGTATTACCTCTTAATGCAGTCAGTGGGAATTCTGGCTGTAAGAGTTGTTCTTAGTCAGACTTCTGTTTACTTTTTCAGATGACAAAAACTCTTATTTTATCAGTTAAAAAATAAAAGAATTCAACCACAACTCGAAAAAAAAAAAAAAATCTTCTGTATTATTCCATGGTAAAAAGGTGCTTTTCTTTGCTATTTACCTTACTCTATAAAAGCAGGCACAATGTTACTGACAGTTCAAAGCAGAAGTGAAAAGAACTCCTTTATGTTTTCCTCACTAGAGAAGGGGTGTGTTTTTCCTTTCCTTTCCAACTCATCAAAAGATGCTAGGCGTTCATTTAATCACTGTACAAAGATGAAATAAGGTAGTTTAAGTAAGTAAATGTCAATAAAAACAGATATTCTGCTGGACTTTGCTGTAGTTGAATGACCTACATGTGGGTCATGCTCAAGTTAACATAACAGGAGAAGACAGCCAGATTTGAGTAAGTCGTAAAATGACACTGTTCAGAATTAAACCATTTTGTGCTAATATGGGCTACTCAGATATTTTAAGGGAATATAGCCAGTTTTAGAAGAATGTGATCTATACAAGAAATATATGCACTCTTTCATTTAGAATATGATTTAGCATTTAATGAAGTAAATAGTGCTTTTGTCTGAGTCAATGAATTCAAAGACAATTACTGTGATTCCTATGAACTATAGTTGCATTTTTTTTTTCTCCAGATCAGTTTAATTTCGTCTGTAGTTTTAAACTATAATATTTCATCACAGAATTTCTTTTTGTTTGTAAGCATTTTAACCACTTTTTGTCACAGCATACAGGAGAGACAGATATCTGTATAAGCTGGAGGCTCTTCTTATTTCCATTATGTCAAATTCATTTAGGCGTTAGGCACTGGAAATTGTGCAGTCAAATTCATTCCAAGCTAGGGCATCAGGATTGTGCAGTCAAGCTCAGAACAACAAAGTGCTACTTTGCTTATTGTATAATGCTTCTTAAAGGAAGCTAGCCCATTTAATAGAGAAAAAATAAGACCTTTGAATATGCATTAAACTTTCCTACACACACTTGAAATTTTTCTGGTAGTTTTGTTTTATTTACTGATTATTCTTGACAAAAACAACATTAAATTAATTGAAAGCAGCAATTGAAATATATTTTTGAAATTGAAATTAAATCATTTCAAACAAACATATCACCATACTCAATTGTTATAATTAAGATACTGCTTTGGAGAAAGAGGCAAAACAGAATATTTATTTTACCCTACTGAAAACTCTTGTTCGTTTTGGCCTGAGGGTAAGAATTTGATTAAAATGTGTAAATTAATGGCATCATTCATCCAGATGTAATGTTTTTACATGAATATGCTCTTTTTCAATTAGAAGTTCTGGGACTTGATTAAGTTTGTTTTTAAATATTGGGAAATGATACTTTTCAGGGCAGAAACTGAGTTAGCATTTACTCTTCTCATTCTCTAGCAAGTCCGACTAGGTGATAGGAAAGTCCTTTCTAACTTTAACATCTATTATTCTGTAGGAAGAACCTGTCACAGGCATTATTGAACTATACAACATGTAAACAGACTCACACCTGTCTATTTGGCAAAAAAAAATGTTTGATTTTATTCTGCAGCTATGCACCTACAAGAGGGAAATCAATGTTTTGGCAATGCAGTGTAGTTAGGTCACTCACCTGCTCAACATATTTTTTTTATATTTTTTTAATATATTTTTATCCTTAATGCTTTGTTGGGTTTTTAGTTATTAGGTCAACTATAGATAGGACTATTGTTCTGCAGAGGAAAGCAATAAGTATGTGCTTTGTTTCTCTTTCCTACATTCTTTCCTTTTATCTGCAGAGATATTACTATGATTTATTAATGCTTTTTAATGCTTGCTGTTCTGTTAATACAACTTTTATAGATCACCACGTTGTTTTCATATTTTGATTAAGAGAAGCTTGTGTTCTGAAGTCTACTGTCTTCAAGTTTAAGCCTAAATAAACTGATTTCTAATTTCTTTTTTTCACCTTGTAAAACTGATTGGGTGACATCATCCATATGCTTCTCCCCAGGTCAAGCACTTGAGAATTCAGGAATGTTTCTTTAAGTTTTTCTTCATTCAGTTCATCCTATTGCTTCTTTCTCAGGAGCCTCTCGAGGACTCCAGATACTGAGGAAAAAAGAAAACAAAACCAAACCAAAACAAAACAACAACAAAAAAGGAGATAAAGGCCAAGCTTTGAAGGAAAGGTGACCTGGTTTCAAAATTGTCTTCTTCAGAAACACTGAATCCAGGCTGAGTTTCCTTTACGGCATGGTATAGGCACTGTGCTGCCTATATGACAGAATTCTCTTCAGGCCTCCAGAGACACCAAAGCTGTGACTAAAGCCCTGAGTTAATGAATAGTGCTGGTAGGCCTTCGCGCAGTATTAAGGATCATAGCATCATCACTGAGTAAATGTAGGGCACAAAACCCCTTGCTTCCACAGCAGTAGTCTAAATCACATCTCTTTCTGGGAAGTTTGTATTCTCCACGGTGGTTTTAAACTAAGTCCTAATTGACACTGTATTCATCTTTAGGTATTATCAGTATCATGTATTACAATATATTAGATTTTGTGATACTAAGAACTCTGATTCTTTTTCCTTTTTTCTTTTCTTTTCTTTTTTTTTTTTTTTTTAGAATGCACTTAACTATTGCCATTTATGATACTATATTCCTAGACTAAATGTCAGCAAGTTTTTTGCAGGTGTCTTATGTTAGTCTTGCCTTCCACCGAACTTGAGGTTCACCTATAGAACTGTGATAAAAGTATTTGAACCTTTGGCTCATTTTTATTTTGTTTTGTTTTGTTTTGTTTTGTTTTGTTTTGGAAGCTTCCACAAGGCATTTCTGCAGCCGTTGCTTTCAAACGAGAAGACAGAACAACTGAGAACTCTTGTTAGACAAATTAGGAAGTCTTTAATCTTACATTTGCTCAGAATTTCTTTTCAGGTCCATTAGTCCATTACTTGTAAGTAAAGATTTTCACTTCCCTGTACACAATCTAGATACAAATTGTAAAAAACAATATGAATTTTGCATACTTGAGAAAAATTTAGAAAATAAAAGATTGTATATATCAGCATATAGTGCTTTCAAATATATAAGCCAAATACACTAATATATGGCAATACCAGAATACTGAGTAACTGACACAGCTTCAGATTGTCTGTATGAATGTTAACAACATGGAGACCTATGCATACCTATTCTCACAAAGTAGTTCTGGCACAGGTATTTGCTTTGAACATTTATTTAGGTGTGGTGGTCTTCCAGCCTACACTTCTACTACAAGGTCTCTACCTTGCAATAGGTACTTTGATGCTCCTTAAAATGTCTCATCCCTGTATATATGCTCTCATCCTCTCTCCTGTCTGCTGAGATCCCTTTGGTACTCTGCTGCCTTGTATGTCCTTCCTATGCTGCCCTAAAGGGTCTGAGATACCTGCGTGGATGAAGCAGGCATTACCAGCATGGTGGTGGTATTCATACTCTCCACTGTGGAATGCACATATGGACAAAGTAACTCAAAAATTCATTTATTTTACTGTGAGGTAACTTAAAATTCCTGTGAACTGTAGTTGAGAGATTGCAACAAATCATGTTTCTCTAAAATTCTACATCTTCTATAGTTTTGAATGTTATTTGAATGTTATTGTAATAATAGTTAAAATTCAAATAAATTTTTTATTTTTATTTTTATAAATGAGGAGAGGTCATTAGGTCATTTTTGTGAATATAATAGGGAGAAATATTAAACCATCATTGAAAGGAGGGGAGGAAAATAATAACTGCTTAGGAAAAAAATTGTTTTGTTTTGTTTTTTTTTCTTTCATTGTTGTAAAGGAAAAAAGAGTGGAGAAATGTATTTGCAGACAGGTCTAACAAGCAAAATGTTGAGTCTTATGGAATCACATTTTCCAAGTGAAACCTCAGCTAGACAATTATGTTTGTGTGTACCATTAATGGTTCTATAGCACAGAGCATTTTTCTGGATCAGAAACTATGGGATCTCCTGGGTTTTGAGTTATTGCTATCACAAATTAGCTGCATATGTTCTCAACTCCTTCACTGCCATGTGCAAGATAGGGGGATATTTCTAGGCAATAGGAGGAGTGTGTGAAAAGAGAATGGTAGATGGAGTTTCTGTTCTGGCAGTCCTCCAACCAGTGTTTTTTTGTTAGAGATGCTCCATATATCTCCACGTTCACCTGAAGGTATAGACTGGGCTTGCTAGGTCTGGTAGTTTCCTTGCCTGCAGTATTCTGCAGTGACCTTCCAGCACAGCAGAAAATGTAACCTTTAAATCTTATTATTTAAAAGAAATTGATTGATGAAGAGGCCGCCAAAAATAAACTCAGTAGAGCAGGAAGCTCCCTAAAGCAGAGGCCAGATAACAGGGATGGATAAGCATTAAAAACAAACAAACAAACAAAAAGTTTGCAGTGTAAGTGCCGATCTTCATGGGCAGTGTTAGGTAACATCCTCTCAGCCTTTCTGAGTTTGTACCTTCACTTCTGCATCTGGACAACCTGATCTTTACATCCATCAGATATTTAGACAAACAAGCAAACCAAAAAAAAAAAAAAAAAAAAACCCTCTGTCTTGCTGTCTAATGTTAAACTACTCAGATCTGTTGTTGTTTGCATTCCCCCTGCAGGTGAATGGTATTGATCTTCGAGGTGCTACCCACGAGCAGGCTGCAGCGGCGCTAAAAGGAGCAGGGCAGACGGTAACAATCATAGCACAATACCAGCCGGAGGGTAAGCAAAATAATAAACTTAAAGACATATGGTAAAAGATAAGTGCTCTAAAGCCACCCGCTTAAAAGGATGAGGCTGGTGTAGACAGTGCTTTTCCCTATCATCAGAGTTATCTGGAATGAAAATTGAAGTGTCAGTTCTATTCCTAAGAAGTGACTGTGTTTTTGTCACAGACTTTGCTTTTAGAAGTATTTTATACAACTGTAAGAACTATCTTTAAATGTGCATACAATAAG
Source organism: Anser anser (assembly GCF_964211835.1). Classification (NCBI taxonomy): domain Eukaryota; kingdom Metazoa; phylum Chordata; class Aves; order Anseriformes; family Anatidae; genus Anser; species Anser anser. The sequence continues at coordinate 205,542,698 of NC_139720.1, read as the reverse complement.
ACAGTAATCAATGTTTACCTGATCAGTTTATTTTTGTTACTGCTTATTCTACGTTCTTTTCGATTTTCTTCTGGAGACAGGTAGTGCAAAAGATAAGAGTGAACAGAAATGCCAGGAAGATCTGAAGCTGCTTCAGACAGCCAGATCAGAATTAAGCAAAGATAAGCTCTCCAGGAAAATGCATAGGGCCTCCCTCTACTACCGTTGCATGACCATGTCCTTCTATGTAGAGGGCAATTAGCCCCAGATCACAAGTATTTACAAGAGAAAATGGTAGCCTTGTAAATAAAAGCATCAACAGGAAATTCAGCAGGAAATAAGACATTCAGGGTAGGATTTATCCCATCCAGGAGTATTACTTTCTGATAGGGGCTAAAGATAGTTTTTCTCCACAGTAGTTGTCACTGTGAAACATTCTCCATGAGAGTTCTGCACCTACAGGTGTCTGTGAAGACTTGCTGGCACCATTTTATCAGTTTTCAGTAAAATAGTTCTAACTAAATTCAGAAGTCCCACTATGACCTGCGAACCCTAGTTGTTGATTCTGTATAGCTGTGCCCTGCCTAGACTACATGAAAGTCTCAGAAAACACTTGGAGGGAAAACACTTAGAAACACCGCATTTCTAAAAACAGATTCACTAGTCATTTTTTTCAGATACACTGGGGAGATGAATTAGTACTGCCAGAGTTTATGCAACATGATACCTTCTTTTGTTTTTCTGAGTCCTGATGATAGCACACACACACACAAAAAAACATCTTTTATTTATCAAACTTAGAATTGTGCTTCAGATCTGGTATCATGCATCCATTTACCAGCTTATCTGCACTTGAGTCACCAAACAGAATAAATTAGGCTATACTAAGGAATGTGTAGATGAGAGCAAATGAAATTGCAAGTGCCTATCTTTAGCTAAATAAATTCAACATATTAATACAAAATATGTTAGCAATAATCAGAGTTATTTCAAAGAAAAAGTATTGAAAAGGAATTCCATGACAGATAGCTATCCTCACTGGATTCTGAATAAAGCCATGCTTGTTAGTTGCGGCAGTCTTGTTTGCTGTCTAGCGATTTTATATTGCAATTATCACCATGGTGTCTGACTACTTGTAGCAATCACTGGCATTTCAGATTTTTTTTTATGCCATTGTTAACTCACAAAGCATGCACTGTCTGACAGATTTTTCCTATTATATTTGAACTTTCAGTCGACGTACTGTTCCCCTACATTCTACCAGCTCTGTCCTATGTCAAATTCAGTTTTGGAGAGCATGCAATTCAAATGATGCTGATAAAATCCTTCAAGTATTATATTACATATTTATTCAATTTTTTCTTATATTGCTGCTCCATTCCCCCAAAACCCTGTTGAGGGCAGACTAATCCCAACTGCATGACTTGTCTGCGAAGCATAGCCAGTTTCCTGTTTCATCCAAATCATTCAAGACACTCTGAAAAGAGTGGAGCTGGTGAAGAACAGAGCCCAAAAGTTAGCCTTTTTATAGGAAATGATCTATTTTTTCAGGTAGTGAGAACACTCGGTAATCATCCAGCATGTTGTATCTTGCTGCTGAATGATTTCATGTTAACCTAAGATGCAGGTTAACACAAACTGTGTAGACACAGGTGTGAAATGAAGTTTCTCTTTCTTAAATAAATCCCTAACAGCAAAGGAAGATGAAACATGCTTTAAAGCATTGTTTAAGTAGCCTTCACAGAAAATTACTTAGGGATATACAGATCGTACATAAAGACAAACATTCTACGTCAGCATAAATATTTGTTTTATTTTAAAGATCTTGCACAACTCTTCTTCTTCTTTATATGAAATTTACGCCCGATCTCTTATTTACCATGTCTTATCTTGAAGCATAAGAATGGAACACAGTCTTAAAATACAGTCTTAAAACTGTACAGCCATGCTTCCTTCAGGGGCTCTGCATTTGGACATACTTCCCAAAAAGAGCCTAAGCAGAGTAGACTTGTAGCTTGATTTTTCCATGTTCATACTGGAAGCGAATTGTTGTTACTACAGCCTCAGTTGTTTTGGAATAGACATGGCAAATATTAACCCATACCATTTTTATCTTTTCTAGCTTATTTAGCATTTAGAGCTTGTTTCAAACAAAAATATTCAGTGAACCTTTATTGATATTGCATGTATTAAGTGATTATGATTTAAGTAACAGTCAATACTATAAGCCAGCTGATGATTAGCAATTAAAGTTGTTAGTAAGGAAAGCTTACTTTCCAATAATTTGGTTTTTATGCAGTAAAGCAAAGCTTACTTGTGTTGGCAATAATGCCTCCAAAATTACATCATCAAGTTTGTCGTGCGAAGATGAGGTGAATACTATAGAAACAACTTTCAAATTTTAAATTTCACTTTCCTTGTTTCAAACAGTCAAAAGTTTATCTAAGCTTATAACACCCCTCACATTTACGTATATAGAGTTGGAAGCAAATCTCATGAGAATGGCAACTCCTGCAAAAAATCTAGTGCTTGCCATCAACTTGAATAGTTTTTCCTCTTAATACTATGGCATTTTGGTTTGTCATCCTGTCTGGAATAAACAAATGCAGAGAGTAGCACAGTCAAAATATAACAGCATCACAGAATTTTTTGAATGCTGTCAGACTTGTGGTTGGTGATGGCACTTATCTGAACCATGCTGCACTCAGATGAAAATGGTCCTGGAAGCAGGATAAAATTCTGTAAAAGAGTATGGATACAGTGAACAAAGGGATAATGGAAGATACAAGCAGTGATTTGCATGACAAGGAGAAGAATGGAAGTACAAGGGATATTATAAGGAACCAAGAACTTCTCATTCAGCTCTTCTGCTCTTTAATTCCTGTCTTCCTCATGTACATTCTCCGTTTGTGTTTCCCTCATATCTCTGAGAAATAAAAGAAGAGACAAAAGAGGAATGAAAGTCCAAACAAATGCAAATTACATGAAATGATTTTTGGCAATTTTATCAGAAGCAAGAAGAAAACAAATCACAGAGATTAAAAATCAGACCTCAACAGCAAGAGTATGTTCATAGATGTAGGAACAATGCCCATCATTCTTTTTTCTTTTTTCTTTGTTAGTTTGAGTAATTCCTTACTTTTATTTTAAAAATTGAAAATACCTGTGTACTGTATCTCATGTACACATATATTGTGTAAATGAAGGTCCAGTAATGTTGAGCATTCTTACCTCTGGTTATCCTTGTGAGTGTTGAGGTGTGTATTCAAAATACGCAAGTGATCCTGCAGGCTTCAAAAAGATGACTTCTGTGTATTCATGTATTGCTCACATCTTCTGCACAATATTGAATTGAAATTAAAGAGAATTTAAGGACCAAAAGCTACTTAGAACAAAATTAGAAGGGGAACCAATCCCTCATAATTAGTTTTGCTCTCCAATTTTTAATATTCTTAGAAGCAATTTAACCCTACTCCCAGTCTAGCAACTCTCACATTTCTTTTAAAGGATTGTACAAATATGAAGCTAGTTAGTATACCCTTTCCTTCTGCAAAATAATAGGCTGACTCATCATCATAGAGTGGATCAGTGTGCTCTTGTTAAACAAATATTTGTATATTAAAATGGGAATATATAACACATAGGCAAACATTTTATACATTTCCATGTTTTATGTAGGACATATTTTGTTTTTAATGGCAACAGTGTTAAATAACAGCCCAATATAGAAGTAATTAAGAAAAAAAAAAAAAAAAGAAAAAGAAAACATTTTGTCAGTGAAACTAAAACACTAGAAATGGATTAAAAAAATGAATTTAAGTTAAAATAGAGACAATTTGTCCTATAAGACACAGTCTAGGAGTTGGGGAGACAAAATACTGGACTCCTAATGAAAATGCTAAAAAGCTTTATTGCACATCTTAATCTCAAATGTTCAAGTATCTTCCCATTACAGCACTGTGAAAAGGATACAGTTTAGTCCTAAGATTTTTGCTAAACATTCAGTGTCAGTGGTCTACAAGCTGTGTTGTGCTGCATTGCAGTCTCTCTGCAGTTATTCCTTCACAGCACTCCCTGGAAAAATGTTAAACCAGTCACAAGTTCCAGGTGCTTTCAATCTTTCAACCAAGCCAATTAACTTGCTTTATTAACAGCTGGCATATAGGGAAAACATTCATTGATTACCTTTCGATTAGACCAGCTCATAATGAAGAGGTTAAAACGTTGTTACAAGTGAGAGAATTTCTGCTTTATCACCTTTGGAGCAAGCTGGTAGCTGCTTGCTTGATGTCACCGTGCTCAGTCTGCTGTGCAGTGAGTAACTTCTAGGTTAGAAAAAGAGTATCAGATGGAGATACTGTGATAGGCAGCGTCTGTCTTTGAAGGCACTAGCTGTGGAAATTACTGGAGAGCTGTACTTAAAATTATAAGCATTTCATGGCAGAAAAGATAATAAATTCACTTTTCAGTTCTTTTGTTCCTGAACCTGGGAGGCTTGTACAGTGCCTTGTAACAGACCTAACTTTAATAAGCAGCATCAGCTTTTACAAAAGCATGCTCCTTGTTTTATGCCTTCCTCAGACCTACTGGTGCACAAAACCTGCTCTTAAAATATGAGAGTACAAATCCAGGGGTCATTCTTACAGGTCATTCTTCCGGAGCAGTCATGGATGTTTTTTAGCTCTTACCTCCATTTCATTCCCTGCTCCTGCCTTGAAAATATAAATGTTTGTCACCTGTTTTGGTACAATGGTCACACGTATTCCTGATTCAGATGTTTAGCCTTTTCAGATGCTGCAGAAATAAGTTAGATACAAAATATATGGGAAGAATAATTAACTGTATTTATTTGTTTTATATAGATCTCTTCTGTACCTTCAAATGTGAATGCTCATGTTAAAGGCCCCTTTTCTCAGCTGTTGAAAACTGATATAGCTTAACTACTTGGATAGGTGCATTACAGCAGTTGGCCTTCATCTAGAAGTCCCCGTATCTAATTGCCAAAGAATGCAAGATGCTGAGGTTATATTTCATGCACATGTATTAGAGTATATAACATAATCTAGGAATGACTATGCTGGATCTGGCCAAAGGTCCATTTGCTGAGGATCTTGTTTCAAACAGTAGGCAACAGCTTAGGGAATGAGGAAAGAGCAGGACAAGCATGTTGTAATACTTCCACTGAATGTAGTCCTACTGAGCAAAGGGGCTTGAAAAATCTTTTCCTTCTCTTCAGCTGGAACATGTCACCACTGTAAAGATTAATAAAAACAAGAGATGAGAAGTATGTTTTCTTGGTTGTCTTCCTGAAGCTCAGTAAGTGAATTTCATTGAGAAACTTGTCCATTTTTTAAGTTAAGAGAATATAGAAGGAAGTAATAACGCAAATGAGAAAGCTGGACTTTATGGTAGAGTATACAGAATATATTACAAAATTCCTTATCTTAAAGTTGTTTTTATCTCTCATTCAGGTAGCAATATAAAGGGCTGCTTCCCCCTGCACACTTCTTTTTACAATGGAGTCTCCAACTTCACTGTTTTCCTTATTAACTGATACGGGGGGGTTGTTTTGTTTTGTTTTTAAACCAGTTTACAGAACAGTAGACTCTTTTCTCCAACTGATTAAATGTCAGGCCTCTGCCTCCTGTGATTCTCCATGAAGTGCCCACTGAAGAAAGACTAGCCAGCCTTCAGGTGACAATGGAAAAACTAGTTCTCCTAATGATTTTAGCATGTAGTGCTTTAAGAGAAGTGCAGCAGTTCAGTAAGCAAGAAATTGCTTCTTTGTTGCAGAGATTTCTGTGTAAGCTAGGGTGTTCTGCAGCATTACCTGACAATAACCCACAACTTCATGTAATATATCAAATCCTAGCAAATGATATTTGAATGCTTATAAACTAAAACTCTGACACTTAAACTAATCCTTGAGTGCTCCAGGTTATGTCAGCAGTTAATGTGCGTGGTTAGATGCTGTGATTGACATTTGCTGTTTTTCTTTCTTTTGATCTTGTAAATACAGCTTTGGTACCCTCAGGACAAATGCAGCAGTTGCTGAGATAGTCCTACATTTGTCTGGCAGTATAGGATTATAGCCTAGGTATAGGTTTTGCCTCTAATTACTGTATACGACTGAGAATATACCACTTTTATTTTTATAGTGTTGGACCAAAGTTTTCAACCTCAGAATTTTATTGCAAACTTTATACTATCTTTACCTGACATGGAGGAAAAAGAAAAAACACGCATGCAAAAAAGGGGAGGGGAAACCCACAATCCATATTTAAAATGAAAAGGACAATTAAAAAATCTTCTTATTCACTTCTACTGGTAGCATTTCCTTTCTATTTATCTGAGCAATCCTAACCATGACTTCTGCTCTCCTGCAGATCAGCTGTAGTCCCTGTGTGACTCTGCCTGTATGTACAGGCACTGCCCCCGTGCAGTGAGCAGGATATTGCTGGGGCTCTTCGGGTGCTCTTTTAAAGCTAAATCTTTGTAGGAAGCTCCTAAGACATAAAAAAGTTTATATTTTAATTCCTCTGTTAAATTAAAAGATCACGTTCCCAGCACAGTTATGTAGTGTACCTTGTCCAACATCAAATGTGATGTTTTCAAAAAAGTACAGTTCTATTTTTTTTTTTGCTTTGACTGAAATAACCAATACTTACTATGCGTGAAACAACTTATGACTTTCATTTCTTTTCTTAATGTTATTGTGCAGATTCTTTAACACTGGTTGTTAGTCGAAGCTTAAAGCTTTTATCATGTTAATTTTATGATTTGGGGTATGTGGGCAATGTAGCCATCGCAGTGTGCTGGACTGCAGTCACTGCTTCCTTATAGACTCCTGAGCTTGCTTGATGCTCATTTTCATAACTCTTTCAGTTTAAGTACTCTTTTCATAATTCAGATGTATTTAGATCATTTCTGTCAATAGGCTTTATGTTTCCTTAAATAGTATATTCTTCTGTAAGTTTGTCTGTGTCAGCTATAGGAAATTGTGCATGGAAAATGTGATTTCCTTTTAAAACCTGTCTTCTCTTGTTTTCATTGTAAATGTGATAGATTGAAGTCATGGTGGTGTTTTTTTTTTTTTTTCTTCTGCACTTCCTTGTGAGCTTCAGTTAGTGCAGACTGCTTAGTTTTTCATTGTTTGTATATAGTTCTTTATGCTTAATTCTATTTATATATACAGAAAAAATAGTGTATCTGTTAAAACCTCATACTGGAGGATGTAAATTGCTTTTCCTCGGCATTTTATTAAGTAAGTTCAGTGAGTTCTTGTTCTTACTGTTTTATTAAGGTACTCATATAGTAAGAAGTTGCTCTTATTGGGAATACAAATAAAGAATCAATTTTATTTTTGCAACAGCTGTTATGTTTGCAGCTGCTAATTTTACTGTTAAATGTGGGATCGAGTTTCTTCCTACTTTTCTTCCCTATTTTAAATTTCACTAAGATGATAACCTTTTCCCCTTATTTTTGACCTAATGTGACAGCTTTTCTGGAAAACATGAACTTGCAGCAATGGATAAGAGATGTGTGGATTGTATACTGGCCTTTTAATCATTCCGTGGCAGTAATAGAAATACCAATTTTGCAACTGCAGCGATATTACAGAAACCATTTCTCTTTCAAATTAATACTCTGATTTTGTATCTTTGACAACAGACTGGAACATTCCTGACCGCATACTTGAGTCTCCCTGTAGGGAAGGTGTGGGGAGCCACAATAGGGAGCACACAGCTGGCTTAGTGAGGGGAGCCCAAGGAAGGTTTCCTTTAGAACCAGATTGAGGGAAAAATTTTGAAATTATGGACTCAGATCCCATTGCATTGTTTTTCTTCTCTCACTTCCTTTCTTTTTCAATTCCTAATTGTGCTTTCTGTTTAGAAAACAAATGTATTCTATCCAAAAGAGGTACATTTTGTTGCAAATATATAGTTTGTTTTGATGTTTTGTTTTTTAGTTACTTTCAATGTCACTTGTATTTCTCCTTTAATTACAATTAGTTTGCCTGTCCTATTTCATAGCTACTGCTTTTCCAGGTCTTCATGATAACTTGCACAACTTCATGTTTAGAGGTTGCTAGGGTAACTTGAAACTGGTCCTGGGTGATTGGGCTATTAAGTCATAAAATCACAGAATGGTTTGGGTTGAAAAGGACCTTAAAGCCCATCCAGTTCCAACCCCCTGCCATGGGCAGGGACACCTCCCACTAGACCAGGCTGCCCAAAACCCCATCCAGCCTGGCCGTGGGCACTGCCAGGGATGGGGCATCCACAGCTTCTCTGGGCGACCTGTACAACCTGAGCCTCACCACCTTATAGTAAAGAATTTCCTTCTTACATCTAATCTAAACCTCCCCTCTCTTAGTTTAAATCCATTACTCCTTGTCCTATCACATGTGAAGATACAAAAGACTCTGCAATAGAAATATTTTTTTATATAAAGAGTTGAACATGTTTCATTTTAATAGAGTTCAGGATCTCACTTCCAACAACTGGTGTTCTCTGCCTTCAGGTGAATTACTTCATGTAGAAACATGACTGAAAATACAGAACAGTCTATAAACTGGATGAGACTTCACACTATTAACTGATGCTCATGTGTTTAAGCTAAGACTCAAATAAAGGCCTCTGTACAATCGCTGTATCAGCTTATGTCCCCAGATAATATGAATTCTAAGAACTTAAGCTTTCTCTGCAGTAATCCGTGTAAAAGTGCTTAGCAAACAAAATACTTTGGTTTGAAATTAAAAGAGCATGTTCTTCTGTGGCTTTCTGGAGAACTGCTCTTGAATATCTTCTAAAGAAAATAAAAAAGTATATATGGCTTTCAAATCTCCCCTGTAAGTTCAGGGTGTGTTTGCTCTTGTGTTTAGTTAGAAATAGGCAAATTGAAGAGAGAATCTCTGGTGTCATTTCCCCTGCTTGCAAAACCTCAGAAAGGGCAAAAGAGCAACTGTAGGAGAGAATTGAGCTCCGTGGTATTAAAGGATGAAGGTTTCCCAAAGCATCTAGGGATTGCAGCCTGCTTGTGGAGGTCTCTTATGCTGATAAAAGCCTGTAAGTCTGACAGAAAGTGAAGGCCGTTACGGTAGCATTGCTAAATATCACAGGAGGTGACAGAATCTCTCTCTCCAAGGAGGAGACTCCACAGCTGCTCTGGCCAACCTGTGCCAGTGCTCCATCACCTGCATAATTCTTATTTTAGAAATGACACACTGAGTTCCTGACACACTCAGGAACTTTTCTTTTAATAATATTGCAGAGCTATGCAAATACAAATTAAAGTTTTTGTTTGTTTGTTTCAATTAAATGGGGCCATTGGCTAAGCTTGTTCCCTGAGGTCTGTCCATAGCCAGTGGAGAGACATACACCTCAACTGTGCCTTTGTTTTACTCACTAAACAACATGATCTCAGGGATCATTTTTGAGGCAAATTAGTACAATCATTGTTTTGATGGAGGGAGAAAAGGTGCAAAGTATCATAAACAAAACTGGTATTCTGGTATAAAATTAAAATCGAAGAGTTTCAAGGCAAGCAAGGAGACAAAGATAATCTATTTACTAGCATTTTGACATCTTGGTAAATCAGTTGATTTTTACTTGCAACATATGGGTGAGAATGATGGCAGAGTGTGAGAAGAAAAAAAATAAAGCATAAACTATCTAAATAGGGAGGGAGAAAGATGTAAATGGAAGAACTCTCAGCTGTTTCTGAGCACTGCCCTGGCATGCACAGCTTTTTAAATTGTTTCACTTACAGCAGCAAATGGTTGCCCTGCTCTATGTGCCTTCCTGGCTCTCTTTACTGAGAGGGGCAACATAAGAGAGATTTAATGAAAGTATAAATATTGATCGGGGGTATATTTAATGGATGTGTAATTTTTATGAAGCACAGAAATGCCAGCAAGTAACGTGCTATGCACTCACATAAGTACACACATGCACACACAGCCATTGGAAACTGGAATTTGGGGAGTCTCCAGGGTCAGATTTTAAGAGCTGCATGGGATGCCTTCAATAGATTCCTTCACAGCTGTAATATGCCACACATTCTTAGATTTTGTGTGTGAAGGATAAGAAACTATACAGTATTGGATCATATACTTGCTTAGCTGTGCTTGATATAAAACTGATTTTCAGCAAGTCAGTTCATTGTCTCTGGAAATCTTTACTACCTGAGCTACCTGCACAATAAATTCCCCTTTTTCTATGACCTTGATCTATATCATTCTGTTTTACAGCATTATTTTTTTTTTTTGATGGCTGCTAACCTGGCATTTGACAAGGGAAATAATCAGATTTATATTTCTTTTGTCAATCTCAGTACTTTATTGAGAGTCATTGAAAAAAAGTTATGTCATGTCAGCCTCAAAACAAACAAACAAAAAAACCCTCTGCTTAATATTTATTTTGATTATGAAAACCTTTTGCATGATAGATCAATGCACTGAAGATGCATAGTATCTTTGATTTTAGCCTCCCTCACGTCTTTGGATTACCATATAGTGGTTAAGTTGGATACTTAAGTAAAAGCTGAATTAAATCATCATTTAATCAATAAAATTTGAATTGGTTTTTAAAAAACAAAATATATTAACCCTAGTTCAGTATGAATAAGCCTTTAAAGATAGAATATAATTTATTTACAAAGTAAGAAAAAATCTATATCTTTTAACCCGAGAATCCATTTTCTTTTAGAATCTTTAGTATCTATTGAACATAAGTACTTTTTTTTTTTTCTCTCCTGTCTTCACAGTGGAAGATGGTTTCAAAGATATTATAGTTAATACTTTCTAGGTCAGATGCTCAAAGTTAAGGTCCAAAATAGAAATATCTTCATCTGCTGCACTGCTGAGTGATCACTTCTTCTAGAAATTCAGATTAATCATATTTTGTAGCTTAAATTTGTACTCAGAAATCTGGCATTAGTTACCTGTTCTGAAAGGTTTGTTATTGGACACCCTGAAGTACTGTTTGGTGACTTCTAACTTCTGTTGGAGTTTGCAAGGAAAACGCGTGTGTCTACCCCCGGTAATAATTATCATTTTTAGTGGTTCCAACATACTGCATGTTTGTTTTAGAATGGTTTACATAGCATACCTCAGAATTACATAGAAAATTCAGACTTTACAACATTTAAACAACATTTGTAAATGTTGAGCTGAATTGATGATTGGTGCTGCTTGGTGCTTAAGAATTTTTCATTATCTTGGAGAGAATCAGCACAGGCTTTTTGTTGTTTTTGCTTTTCAGTAAATCTTGATCATTACGTTTGTCTAAATCTGGCCCCGAACATTGAAGTTGTCAAACTCATCAGCTGCTTTAGCAAATGTTGCCACTCAGCACTCAGGATATCCTTACCTGGTGCTAAACTATGTATGTGGGTCAGGGCAGGGCTTCCCTTGTGGATGGTGGGATCCATCCCCAACCAAACTCCATAAACCTTGATAAAATCTTTGTCACTCTGTTAAGGTGACATGCAACACGTTTCTATGTGTATCTATATAGTGCTTAGGCACATTATGGAGTCCTCCTGCATTTGCAGTGGCACACCTGAGTCTTCCTCCCTTCTTGTACCAAGAAGGGAGAGATCATGTGGGAGCATGCAGAGGAGATGACTGAGACTAATTTTCTTTGTTTGCTTTTGCAAAAGTTCTTGCATCAACATAAAAACTCTATGAACATGGGTCTGAAAAGTATCCCTGAGTAGGGCTTTTGTTAGCTATCCCCTAAATTATGGAGACATGCATGTGGTAATAGGAACCAAGTGTGAAAGGGTGTACAGAGTAGCAAGTTATAAGAACTTGGCACACTAACCTTTCTGTGATGTCATTTGTGAAGTGAGTGATGACAATTTGTTGTATATCTGGGCACTTCAGTTGTGGCTATAAGGCTTTCTTTTTTTTTTTTTTTTCCTGTGATGGCTTTCAATGTTGTGCTGTTGGTTTTTTTTTTTAAACCTCCACTATGTTACATGTACATGTGTTTGTGTGCACAAAATTTTGTGTGAAGAACCCCACCACCTGTATCAGAAGCTGTTCAAATGGTTTTAATTATCTAAGCTAGATTTGAATAAGGGTGATCTGCCTTTATAGCTTGGAGGGTAACATATAGACAGTCTAGCTTCTGTCCCAAGAATAGTGTAACTGCATTACTTTTTTTCTGGGAATAATATGCTCTGCATGTGTGCTAGATGCTATGAAATTAGCACCTATCTCAGAAATCCAGCTCCTTTATAGTGGAAAACAAGTCAGTGTAAAGTATCTTCTTGGGATGCTAGTAATATTTCCCAGCTGTTTGTAAGCCTATCTCAGTATTTACTTCCAGAAGAGAATTCATTCATATCATTCTTGGGTTGGATTTAGCAAAAATGTAAAATTATGCAGTCTACGGTTACAAAAATGCAGAATTAAAGTGTAATGAACAGCATTGGACAAAACAGTGGAGTTCTAACAGTCAGTGGGTACTGACTCTTTGGTTGACTTTGCATAGCTCTCCTCTGATTACTTCGTTAACCAATGCAGCCATCCTTAAGGATCAGAAAAGTGTATTATGAGTTAGCCAATAATTGTGTTTTGAAAGTGTAGAGAGCAATGCAAGTGCCGATTATTATACAGGAACTGTATGGAGTTTCTCTGTAAGCTGTCACCCTGCACTGAAATAAAGAGTTTGTAAATTAATTTCATTACTCACAAGCTGCATACATTTAGCATTGTCGTATAACAACCTAAATAGAGAGGAAGTATCTTCATCGTGATGGAGATAACTGCTGCAAAGAAAAGTGCTGAGGACTGTGAGGACACCAACTGCTTTATTCTGTCTTGTCCCCCCAACCAAAAACTATAAAATTGCATCAAATATGTAATAACTGTATGAAATGACTTCACAGTACTATGAATGAAGCAAAGTGACTGCATCATCAGTTCTGGGCTAGAGGGCTGGATAGGGACAGGCCTGTCTGGAGCCTGGGCTTTACCTCCAAAGCTGTTTCCTAAGCAATTAGAAGTGAGTGAACAATTAACAGTTTTCTGTTTAAATCAGTTCTTAGTGGGAATTTATGGAGTTTTACTAAATGGACTTTCACACAAATCCAGTTGGCTTCTATGGAAATCTTCATCTGCCAAATGAAACTTCTCATTTCTAAATTGTAGGAATTCAGAAAAAGCCCAAAGAGTTTCCATTTGAAAGTGTTTTTGTGTTATCTTTTGGTACAGTTCAGGTACCTCATCTTCACACTTTCTCTTCCTGGAATTCTGATCACTTCTCCCAGGATCTCCTGTAGACAGGAGCTTGCAAGATGCCTCATTCCCTTGCCCTGAGTACAATTGTAGAAGCACAACAGGACTGTGTTCCAAATGAGAATATTTGGGGTTGAAGGCTGAAATTAAACATCTTAGGAGGAGTAAGAGAGACACCAGTTCTGGTAAACTACCTATTTTGAAAACGGTGTGCAGATTACTGCTGTCATGAAACAATTTGAATTTATGCTCTTTAATTTACATTTCCTTTCCGGATGTGCTCCTCTTGGAGATCTTTCTGTTGTACTTCAAAAGAAGTCCATATGTGTTTAGAGAGGCATGTGGAAACTTCAGGCTGCTGCAAAGGTAAACAATATCACAGGTATTAGGCTTTACCATAAGGTTAAAAAATAAAAGAATCATTTATATATAAAATATACATATATCATTTGTTTATGTTTATATACTCTCTTCCATGTTACAGAAGATAAAGTTAGTGGCTTCCTTGATGTTACTAAGTTGTTGTCGGAGTGAAAATTGCTACAAGCGCCTTTCTGCACTGAATGTCATACGACATTCACTTCACTGGGATGCTGTGTTAAAAGCCCAGATTCAGATGGCTTAAAGCTAATGTGCCTGCCAATGTGCCTACCAATGTGCCAAATGTTGTTTGATACTATCTCTTCGAAGATGCCAAGACACCCAATAGGAAAGGCTAAACACAGGGAAGCTTTAGGCTGTCCAAATGTGGGCCCAAAGCAGTAACAGAACGGTTGATATTTGTCTTCTGCGTGAATACAGGTCCAGATGTGATACTGTATTGTGTGTGTTAAGAATAGATCTTGTGGTAATAGAGTAATAAAATCTACCAGAAAAGTCGATATTTACCACTAGTATAATTGTTCTGGCTCTTATGAGAGAGTTTTAAATGCTGTGAAAAAAAATAATAAAGAAGAGTATTGCATTTTCACTTAGGGAGATTTTCGGTGATAGTCTACCATAAATCCCTGGTCTTCTCCTTAGGAGTGCTTTTGCCTTTGAAATCTCTCAATCTGTTTCTGGTTTAGTGACTGATAAATCACACATTTTTCTCAGCTCCTCTTACCACATCCATGGGAGGGTGTATTGTTTCCTTCTAGATCTGGAGAACAATGAGGTGAGAAGGGTAGTTGATACTGGAATCTTAACAGCAGACTGAGTCACAAGTGGTAGATAAAGTTGTCTTAGTATGTTTTTTTAAAAAAAAAAAAACATTAATTGTAATGCAAGTGAAAACAATGACTGCTGATTGCTGTTTACACTTATACTGCATTCTTTCCTTTCTCTTTAAGTTGTTTCTAAGTTTGAAAACTCAATCATGTTTAAATTGCTTGCATCAGTATGGTAAATAAAATGGCAATTACTGAGCAATCTGCTTTCTAACACATTAAGTGATTTATGGCAGCAGAAGGCAATGTATTAAAAATCTTGTCTGTGAAATTAAAAATATAATGGCTGGAAAACCTAGTATGAATTCAAAGAAAGCTATAAAACTTCCAAATAATTAATGGGGAACACCAAGAAAATGGTGGATAATGTTAAAAAAAGGAGGCAGGAGTAAATTTATTTGGAAAGAAAGTAAGATTTAGATTGTTTAATCTTCTGGATTCCAATGCATGCATAGGAAAGAATGCAGCTTTCAATTTTCTGTAGCTATTTCCAGGGAAAATAATAGCATAACCATTTGCAAAGCTAGCTGAAGCTAAACACTTACATGAATGAAAAATTTTACACTGGGCTGTGTAAGCAAGGCGGGTTTAAAGCATAGAAAGAGCAGGCAGCAGGCTAGGGCTGCAGACTGAAAGGGTGGTAAAATAATCCCATCTGCCTGTTTTGCCTGTGCCAGAGCTTTGAAAAGCTGTGTGGGCAGCTGTCTCCAGCTTTGCAGGAGGGATCAGGGTCTCCCTCACCTCTTTGGCAGAAGAGGGGTGAGCCTGGCTCTCTGAGGCTCTTCCTTTCCTCTCCATCCCAGCTCTGCCCCTTCTCTCTGTTCCCCTCCTTTTCCTTGCAGTAGTAGCCTGGCCTTTTATTCCTGGGGCAGGAAAGATCATTTTTGCCTGCATTTCAAAAGAGTCTTGAACTGGCTTTGCATATACATACAAGACACTGGTCCCCAGTCTTGCAATACGGTTATCAGAAACAAGAGATCTGTGATTTTTTTTATTTTTTTTCTCTTTTCCAAGCCCAAAGAGGTGCTTTCTCATATTTTCCTTGTTTCCCCACAGATTTTCACTCTCAGTTCATGGTCTGTTGTGGCAATGACAGCAGAAGAGGGCTTCTTGACCTCGAGGTTAAAGCATAAGATTGACAACCAGGCATCGTGGGTTCTTCTTAACTCCACCACTTACATTTGCATTGCTTATCAACTTTTTTTTTGCCTTTTTTTTCCCTCTAGGTTCTTCTACTGTTACGGTATTGCAGACTGCTTTGATCCTTTATATGGTGTTGTTTGTAAAATGAGGTGTGATGTAGCAAGGAGTAATGGAGCATGATAATAAGAACGTTGTGAAATTCCATGAGAGCCCTGTTCAGCACTTCCCATTCACCAAAGCATCCCTGCTTAGTTTACTGGGTCTTGAAGACAGGGAGAGTTTTAGTGAGTAACGTGCAAAAACAGGCTCTTTAACTATGGCTTAACCTTGAGATGCATTTTGTGACTTCAGTGGAAGCTATGCATGTCCAACAATTGTCATATCGGTCCATTTTCATTTGTAAAGTGCTTTGAGATCTGCTGGGGAACCAAGCTATTATACAAGCTTTAGTATGCACTGCCTAAGTGAGCTAATTTTGTGTTCGGGCATAACTAATGGTTGTGAGCATCATGGTTAGTAATGTATTTTGGGACAGGAATCTTGCATTAAGTATAAGAATAATTTATTATTTTAAGGGTTTTGATTATTTTCTTGCATTCAGTTAATTATGTGCAATTTTCAAAAATCCCTCTATGACTTCAGAAAGATACCATAGCCCTAAGTCTTTTTATTTGATTTGACTTGGGGTCCTAAGTCTCTTAGCTTACATGATAGGGTAGTCCATGTGCTTTCCAGGCAAAAATGAATGAAGTCTAGAAGCATGAGTAATGGTTCTATAGTGAGTTGGCTTTTAATGCCAAAAGCTGGGATTTTGCTTGTATATCAAGACCGGAATGTATTATTCAAAGTGACATAACTTACTTTATAAACTATTTTTTGGAAAATTTACAAGTAAACATGCTTATAAAACAGCTTTATTAACAGGTCTCTTAAATTTTTTAGTACTTGAAGTCAGATTTGTTGAGTGCCTTCTTTAATAGAGGTTGCCATATGATATTTTTGTGCAGAGAGTTCCACAATGAATTTTCCTTTTTAGAAAATGGATGCAATGTTTTCAATAGATCTGATGCCAAAGGCATGCTGCCTCCTTTTTCACAGTGGCCATCATTTCTGTTAGGAGGCAGCAGTTTTCACATTTCCAACTCTTGAAAAGCCGTGGTTTTCTTTTTGGTATAACCAGATCTGTAAACTTCCTAGTTTTGTAAATCTTGCTTGGGGCTAAATATATATCCCTGTAATGTGTTTTACCTTAAATTATTATGTATGTTCAATTGTATCTCTTGATGCAGTTTTTGTCTGGGAATAATTATTTAATGGTATTCAAGAAGTCCTCAAATGCCTTTTGTGTAAGAAATTTAGATATTAAATAGTGAGATGAATTTCTAGAGTATTCTTTGTATTTTTACTGGCTGTGGAGATTTGCTTCTTCATGTCTCTGATAAAGGTTGTTGGGGCTTGTGTAGCTCTCATCAATGGGGCAGTATTTTAATGAATTTAGCATGTCGTATTTGTTCTGCATAGGTCCTAGAAGGCCCAGTTACAGACATCAGTAAAGTATTCTTAAAACAGAGTAAAAAGAGTTGGAGTGTCTCTGACAGCTGATGAAAGTACCGAATAGATAAAGACAGACAAATATCCAAAGGCAGCAGTAAGGTAACATTGGCAACATGACAAGGTAGGAGCCCACCTACATCAGGTTTTCCTGCATGTAACACAGTGAAAAGATAAGGATTAGAAGAACGGTGAAAACAGTGCACAGGTATTTCCCAATTGATCCTTATAAGTGTTAGGAGATCCCTAACAGTATTTAGTATCCCTAAAGTATGAGGGGCCTGTCTGAACATCTCTTGACAGGTTGTTGTAGGCCAAGCTGAGGTAGGAAAGTCCTCTAGATACCAAGTGAAGTATCCAGATGACTGTCTGGAGCCCTAACTGCAGTTATTATTAATGTTGAGATGGAGGCCCCCCTTGTGGGGGTGTGCAGTGAGGTCTGGTGCACTAAAAAGAGGAGTGCAGAGGGGGGAGGCCCAGGCTCACCACACGCACATGGCCGCTGCTTTAAAGCAGTCATCTGGAGGGACGCGATTGCTTTTGTTGAGGCCATAGGGTGACAGAGGATTTCAAGGCCTCAGGAATGTCACACAGCGACAAATGTGACATGCTGAAAGAGCGCATGAAAAATATCTCCCAACTAAATTTCTTCAAGTAAATGACAGTCTTCCACAATGTCCACAGAAACCGGCATGCTGGAAGTGTTGCGTGACTGAATGTGAGATGCACGCACACACTTAAATCTTTCCCAGTTTTGATCCCCTGTCTCTCGGTCTGCTTTTTACTGTCTTTTTCCTATAAACTCTGATGCAATGTCTTTTTTTAATGCTATGAAAACATTGGATCTTTCAAATCAAAATTGTAAAGGTTTTCATTGCAGCATATAAACATTTTACAGTCATGGCTCATATTTGAGTTTGATAATAACAGTGAAGGGAACACATTTAAAATGAGTCAACAAATGCAAACATGAGTTACGTCAACCTGATATAACCCCATTCCAGTGTCATTGCTAGCATTAACTCCAACCTTACATCTTGTCCTTGTAGAGAGCTGATGTACTGATCGCTTCTTCGAGCTGCAGTTCAAAGATAATACTGTGAGATTTTGATGGTGCTGTTCTGATTCATTGCTTATCATGTTTTTGGTCAGGAAGGTATTTTAAAGCATGAATATATTTGCAGCATATTTCGAACAATGAATAATAATAATACATAATGTTCAATAATTGTTTAGGCTTTTAATAAGTGAAATTAAATCTAGCTTTTCATCTTAAATAATCTAAAATTATTGATAACACATTAAATGCATTCACACTTATTCCTCTCCTGCTTGTGAATTTTTACTGCACAATAATGAATATTGAGTGAAGTTTAAAACTGGTGTTTCTACTCATTGTATTATGGAATTGTAAAGCCTACAGTGTTAGCAATCAACAGGAGCCAGATAAGAAAAATGCAAAACTATTACTTCACATATGTCAAAGTATATATACAAGAGCTCTGTAGAAAAAAAAGTTTTATCTGTTGTTTGTACTATATCTGAATTAGTTTGTCCAAATAATTAAAATACAGCTTTTAACAATAGGATGGTAATGAAAAGCAAATGAAAAAAATATGATGTGTTAATATATACAAGAAAAAGAAAAAATATATAGAGATAAAAATTATTTCATTTAGGGTTGGTTTGAAAATAATGAAGTCAACAATTTTATTCTGATTCTTTCAGGTTCACCAGTAGGCTCATTTTGATTGTGGGTCATTTCTTTTACTATTCAAAAGCACAAACATTTTCAGTTTGAGCATGTTTCAGATTATACCCTTTATATTTTTCCCTTCAAATTTTAGTCTGACTATCCAAGACGTTTAACTGAGATAAAACTCTGAAGAGATGGACAGAAATTTTCAGTGATTCCAGAGAAAATGATTTAGAAGCTTAGCAAAAGGAAAAAAAAAAACCTTTCCTACAGGTTGTTTTGACAACTGAAAATGCTGCTGAAAAGATATAATTCAATCTGACACACTGTGAGATTCATCCACTGTGTAACTTCATCCATAATGATGGGCATATGTGTCGACCAAAGTATGTTATTTCTTAAAATTACTCACATTTCTGAACAGGTTTCTCCAAAACAGTCAGATTAGGTTGTTATGATTTAACTAACTTCATTGCATTGGTTAATGCAAAAAGACTATCCTGCTGTGCATTCAGTCTTTGGCATTTGTCTTGCTCTATACTGCAGGAATAAGCTAAGCAAGAAGAATAAACAACCATTTCTGAAATCTGCATTATAAACACTTAATCCTCTGGGCCTTATGAGAAATCTTTTGTTAAAGAATACAGGTTATTGCTTTGTCATTGGATCGTTAGATTTCACAATGTTCTGGTATAATCTTTTGACCAGAAGTAATTGGTGTCATTTTATCTTTTGTACAAGTATGACCAGTATATCATAAGAGATATATTCTATAGGAGAGCTGTGACGATGGTCAGCCTTTAAAAAGCCATCTGTACTTCGTGTCTCTCGAATGGCATTGTGAATATGGCAAACCACATTAAGCTGTAGAGAGGAACTTTAGAGGAATTTGTTAGCTAACTTCAAAACCACTTTTTTTTTTCTCTTTAATGCAAGGAATTTCTGTGACAGTGAATTCCCATCTACAGCCATGGTTTTCTTTTTCAGAATTTCCAATAGCTCTGTGTGTGCGTATGTAAATATAAGTGTACTACGTAGTAAGTATGTGCTTGTGTGTTTTTCTACAACATACGTGATCAAGGAAAGAGCAAGTTTTTCTGAAATCAACATTAATTATGACAAAGTAGGGACAAAGCAAGACAAACAAGTATGTCATTTTGTCAGTTAATGTAATTTGTGTTAAATAAGGATCTTTTTTTTTTCTCTTTTCCATGCTCCAGAAAAGAATCTTTTTTGAGTCTAATTAATCTGTCTCCTAGGGAAGACAGCATAAATGGAGTAGCTTTTGTTAGCTGCAGATCTGTGCTTAATTGTCAACGGCTGCTTCTAGATCCCAACCCAGAACTACATTGCTCCAGCAAAGCTTTCACCCTTTGACGTCCAGAGAGATTTCTTAGAAAGGAGCGGCTGCAAGTCCAAGTCCTGAATGTAAGTGAGGATGTGAGGACACATGCCAACAAGCTCTCAGGTCCTCGCAGGATCAAGCTCTACACAACTGTGGTTCATGGTGGCAGTTAACCATGTTTGGTTGCTTTAACACCTTCATGGGTTCAATGAAGTTTTGACAAGCAAACTACTTTCTTGTGGTGTTGTAGTAAGACACCACTGTAAATTCAAAGGTGAAGCCTCTAATGAAGAGCCAGTTCCTCACATGTTTTAAGTAGTAAAGTGTATTTTCTCTGTTGCAGTTTTCCAAATATCCAGGTAGATTTTTTTTTTTTTTGGCATTAACACTAATTCTGCATGAGTACAGTCCTAACTGCATCTGTACTGGTAAAAATACACAGCATTACACTAAGTCTTATACTATCATCACGGTTCTTGACATGCATTTTTGCCTGGGCAAAGTGATGCCTTTGCAAACAAATGTTGGCCATGGTTTAGGCTTTAACCCAAACCACATGCCTTTGCCATTCAACCCTTTAAGCACAGCCAACCAATTTTAGACTTATGGATATCCTTCAGTTGGTCTAGAAGCCAGAAAATAGACCCTGGCCCAGTATGTAGGGTAGATATAGCCACAGGGTCCTTTCCTACAGACACTGACTTGCATGAGTCATTTTAGTGGCAGCAGCTGGACTGTTTAGTTGGGGTTGTACGCCTCACTCTGGCTATAATCTTTACCTAATAACAGAATGAAAGCATTGTTTGTGATTCCAGTTCTGATTTTGAGATTTAAATCAATATTTGTCTCATGGAGGGGGGTGGATGGGGGAGGGCAACAACAAAAATGAAAACCAGGCATGGTCAAAATGCTGCCTTCTATGTTTTTTTGGTTTTGGTTTTTGAATCTTACATCCGTTTCTTTTGGTCTCTGTTCTCATTATGTACCCCTCTGTCACTAATTTGTTTTTGCTATTTTCAGGTTTCTATTCAATCACTGACATAGTTTTTTTAAAACAATTGCTTCTTGGAGTGCCTCACATTTAAGAAGCAGCCACAGAATCATGACCTAAAAAATAACTTTTATTCTAAAGAACACATTGATCTTTTTCAAACCATGCTTCTTTACAAAATCCAATTAATTTTCCCAGTGTGATTCCTTTTAGCCAAAGTAAGCAAAGAGTACAGAATAATCATTTTACTTATTGACCAGAAGCTGACTAATTCACTGTCTGTTTCTCATCCTTTTACCAACATTTGCTATTGTTTGGGTTGTAGATGCTACAGTGGATATTTATTTGCTTGTAAGTGAGTATTTCTAGCAGATTTAGTTTCATCATTTTATAAAACAATTTAAATTCAAAGCATATTGAATTGGCATTCTATGTATAACTTCTGTTTTTTTTTTTTCTACCAATATTAGCTTACAGCTTACTTTGAAAATGAATTTATTACTGTTTATCAAGATGAGATCAATATCACATCATAAGAACTTTCTTTCTAGATGTCGTATGGCTGGTCTTGCCTTTATTTTCTACCTCTTCCCTCTCCAGTTTTCATTTCCTTCTCTTTAATATTATATCCTGATTTATACTGATTTGAAAAATAATGGATTAATAGTATGTCTTTAGTGTAGTATTTATTTTATTGGTTAAGCCTTGATATCTTTTGTTATTTAAATATGAACAATTTTTTCCTCAGGAATAAATCATCTAAGTTCTTTAAGTGGACCTTATATAAATACTACAGCTCTTCTCTGCTCATTCTTGAGATAAAGCTGCCATTAATTCAGTATTTTTAAAGTAGGCTTTATTTTTCTGTGTTTAATTGAGAGGGGAATTGAAAGAAAATGGCAGAAATGCAAGAATCTGACAGCATTGATCAAAAATATCTTCAGTCCGTTTCTGAGCAGAGACCAGATATGAGACACACCAGTGGCCTTTACAGTTCTTGCTCAGGTATAACTACACCCTGGGTATCCAAAACTGTTGCTTGACATTAAATTCATTTGCTTGTTCTGTGGCTTGTACTACTGCTTTTGTAGTTCTGTTCAGGTTCTGTTTTATACTTCTGGGAATTGCTTCTAAAATGTTCTATTTTATTCCGTTTGTGCTGAGACTCATTGCAATCGTTTAAACCCCTTGGTATATACCTGACCAAACATTTATGGAAGGTTCTTTATTCACACCTAGTTTTACTTCATTTCAATTTACAACCTCTGTTCTATGCTATGGTCTAAACAAAAGCTAGTTTCTGTCTAGTGATCCTTTGCAATTTTTTTGTGTAAATATGCAATCTTGTGTTATGCTTTCAGATATCTTCCTTGATGTATTGTTTCTGTTTATTGTCTCTATCCTTATGTCTAACTAGTTCAAATTCTCCATTACTCTTCATTTATTTGTTTTCCCCATAGTCCTCTAAGAGTGTTCTGTTTTGCCTTTTTATTATTACTTCTAATGAGAAAGTAGAGACTGGTTGATAACTTTTCAGGGGAGTAGTTTTTATTAGAAAATGTCAACTGCACAGAATTAGCTTTTTGAAAACTCTGTGAAGGCAACTGGAAATTAGGAATATTGCTGTTACATGTGGAGTCAGAGCTTAGAGATCCCAATTCCCTTATTCTCAGACTCTCTCTGCTCAGGGTAATCTGTTCCTGCAGACCATACAATTCAAGTGGCTTCAGCAGTTACAGGATCAAGGCTAACACTGGAAAAAGTGGAGGGTTTAATTTTTGTAACTTAGTTTCAGTTCCAATTTGAGATAATTTTGCCTCCGAACTTCAGTTTTTCTTAGGGTGGAGAGGATGTGTCTGAGTGTGCAAACCTCTCTATCCTGGCACAGTGTACAATTGTATATAGGCAGGGCAGAGCTCAGCAGTTCCTGGTCTCTCCAGTGCAGTGAGAAAGAACATGTGCTGCACTGGGTGCTAATGGAGAGCCCTTCTGCCCAAGGCACTGGAATTTATATCCTACATTATTTCTGGACCTCTAGTCTCAGGGAATGCATGTGGTGTATGTAATCTCTGTGCCTCAGCTCCTGCTCAGTCATAGACTTGTTTCACCTCTCTTCTGCTCTGTTCTCTCTGCCTCCTATTCAAAAAATCTCTGCTTCAATTTCTTTTCATTCTCTCCTGCTTTGGAGCAGTCCTTCCCATACGTTTGTGATTCACCAGCTGTTTTATAGCTTAACGCCTTTCCCCTGCTCTGTCCATTGGTTCTTCTGTTAAGATGTACCCCAACAGACTGCATATGTTTCCAAAGGGCTTCCTAATGCCATGCAAACCTGAATTTCTTCTGAACACTTGAAGAGCCAGTCATTCAAAAGAGAGCTGCATTGGCAAAAGGATGGACTGGCTGAAGGGGTAGCCCTTCCAGCACTTCTCTGTTTGTGCCCAAGGTCTCTGGCCCCAACACGACTGGCTTTTCTCCCTGACAAATGGAATGACATTAGTTTCATTTCTGAACATACCACCTCAAAGGTGTACTGAAGGCCTATTTAATTCAAGCTGAATTTGAATTTAACAGACGCTGTAGCTGATTCTGACCACCTCCTCCATCTGGAGCTTTCCCCCTTTTTAAATAAAATACATCTCCATTACTGACAATTTCCTAAATGCTTTCCCTACATACCACTATAACCATTTAATGGCATGGTTTAAATGCTGCATTGCCTGTTGAGCCAAAATTTGGCTCAGCACTGTATAAACAAATTATGTAGGGCCATCCCAACCCCTGTGATCTTGCAGCCTTGTGTCTAGGTATGCTGCCAAATATGAAAGAACGATGAGCAAAGCCAGGGCAACATGCGACAGCATGGGTTGGCTGTAATGAGTCACAGGTTGTTGTACCCACTGTGCACTGAAAAACAAATAGCTCTTAAACCAAATATTTCATGATAAAGATGGCCTTTGTTCAAATTGCACAGTGACTGAGCATTTGCCCAGTGTTCAAGTTGTCTGATCCACATGGCACGTGCCTGAAGGCAGATTTAGTCTTGCGAGCTTAGCAGGTGCAAACAGTGCAAACTGATCTCTGTGAAAAGATGCTATTGTCTTCAATCCTCCTCCAGGATTTTTCTGGTCTTAAATTTGTAGCTGAGGCTCAGCTGGAGTTCTCCTGATTGGCATCTGTCACATGTGTTGACACAACATGTCTCACAAGTGTTATTAGTCACTGCTTTTCCAGCATGGGCTTTCTGCTGCTGTGGGCCACAAGTCTGGCTTCAACACAGAGATTCTGTGCTGTGTATTTTTGTCTTTTACAGCTTAGAGAACAGGGCCTAGACAGAAGAAATAATAAAAAGTCTAAGAAGTAAAGGGCAGCAAATGAATGAGGGTTCAAGTTGGGTTCCGTGTCAGTTTTAGACGACTGCACTGCCTGCTTCTAGATCCCATTCAGTTCTCTTCTTCCTGTTGCTGATGTTCTGTAGTGCAACAGTGCTTTGTCTCATTTTGCAGCCTCCACTGATGCTTATTTCATTCTTCTAAAGCTCTCACAAATGCAAAAATTATTTTGGAGAGGATATGTGGTTTGAATCTCTTCTGAGAGGAGCTAGATTTTTCTCTTCAACAAACAAGATTGCATTTCTGCTCAACCACATAAATCCTTTGAATTTTCTTCTGCTTTTTTTTTTTTCAAAACCCACAGACTTTTCCTTTCTATGGATTAGCATCAGGTGGGCAGCACTCTCCTTGCAAGGCACAATGTCATAATCAAATCAATTTTCAGAGCAGTAACTGCACGATGAAAGCATTTGTCTTTTCAGCTGTGGTGTGTCTGTGGGATGGAGGGAGTAGAGATGTCTGCCCTCTTGCCAAACTCCATCCCTCTGCGTCACGAGGAGCATGGTACCACTCCTTCCCTCTGCAACAGGGTTGACTCACCCCTTTACTCACCCAAGATCAGGTTCTCTAGTGTTGTCCAGCCCCAAGGAGCCAGTGCAGCAGCAGCCAGAAATGTGGTAAATCACCTCATTTATGAGCTGACTCTTTGGGGAAATAAGCCACTCTCAGAGGGGTTGTGCTGCCTGCCTACATAGATGTTTTGTTAGGCTGTTATCTTGGGATGTGTTTGTTTATCAGGAAGGAAAAAGGAAATTGGCAGGAGCAGGGAGGGTTTTTTATTCTGCAGTAGGGAGTTTTTATAAAGTAAAAATCTTTTTTTTTTAAACTAATTCTGAAGGTTAGCATAGTGATTCTTCTTTTAAAAATCTACATGTGATCTATGCAATTGATTCAGAGTTCACGTAACTGAACTCTAAGTGTGCACAGCTAATATCAGCAGAGGGAGGCTACTGCATCCCATAGGGAGCATCTGACTAGTCCAAGTCCAAGTGACAGCTCATCTAGGGCAGACGGTGGATGCATCACAGCAGTGGGGTGCAACAGTGGGATGGAGGTACCTGCTATTTTGGCAGCCAGAGTGCTTCTTGGGGCAGAGGAGCCCTTAGAAGGGAATGCTGCACTGACTCACCAGTCTCTGTGACACTGCAGAAACAGAGGCAAGTGATGATGGTGGATTGGAGGTGGGCCTGTTAACTCTACTGTCAAGATGATACTAAAACTTCAACTAAGTCAGCAGAAGCAATTTAGAAGCAAAAGTCATTAGATCTCATTACTAGCTCCCCAAGGAGTCCAACTCCCCAAACAGCTGTCTCCTCTGAAAACTTTCAGAGCCTTAGGAACAGCACCAATAACTGGAAAACAGTGCAAGATGCATTCAGGAAGCTCCACTTTTCCTGTAGGCAAGATTTTCACTGCTGCCTTGCATTAGGGCTTAGAAAGAGGTATTGACACTCAGCTCTCTTCTGGCACTATGAAAAAAAAAAAAAGCTGCATAGAAGTGTCGAGGGATTTATAGGAAACCTCTTTAGACTAAACTTAAAGTTCATTGATGTTATAGCATGGTAGCTCTGTTAGAAGGAGGAATTAAGGAATTACAGGGGAGAGAGTGCTCTGGCTTTAATTTGTAAGTACCTTTTGGTCACAATCAGTATCTGACATTAACCCGAGGCAAAATCACCCTGCCACAAGTAGTCTGTCCGTATGGAGTAAAAAAGGCACTGCAACAGTGAGCTGAAGAACACTTAGTTGCAACAGATCTACTGTTGTTTATACAGAAGGATAATATTTAACAACCTGGTAAATGTTTAAATAATATTGTATTATGGATAATGAATAGAGTTTAGAATATAGATGGCTTTCATCAAGAAGGGGGAAATGAAAAATAATACAAACAGAAAACAAAGGAAAAATCTTATGAAGGTTATACAAGGTCATGGCTGACAGATGTTATGTCATCTTGTTCTGTGCTTGTGTGCTTACTTCCTTGTTTAGTTGAATGGAATAAAGACTCTTCTTGAAAGAAAAGGACCCTGATCCTATGTACCAGTAAAGACAAGGAGCCAAGAAATTGGAGAGGAATTTGGGGAAGAGCTACGTATTTTACTTTGCAGGTTTTAAAATACAGGAGACACTCCTCAATGTAGGGAAGTTCTTAACATGAGTATTGTTTGTCTTGTGTGAGTTTTAATTTAGGAGGGGAACATGGATCCACTTTGCTGCATCTGTGTACAGGATCCGTAGGCTTGTAGATCTTGTCTTCAGTGTGGATCAGATAAGAGAGCAATATAGGTAATATATATAACATCAGGCCATGTCTGCATGCTTGTTTGGTGTCATTTTGTTTGTTTTTCAATTAGTATGCAGAGGCCACTGGGTCAGTTAATAGTGTTTTTATAGTGTTTGTTTGTTTGTTTATTTATTCCTGCTGGAAATCTTTTCCCAATTCTATCTGGACAAGTTTTGTTGTTTCTGGGACTTGCATATTCTCATTACAAGGCAATGCCCTCCACTTTGCGTGTGTGTGTGTAATGTAACATTAGAACATTAGAGTGTGAGATACAAAGGGAAAAATGCTGTTAAAATTTTGAAGATGTTGCAGAATATATCTTCTGAACCCTAACATAATATGCAAGGTAGAAAGAGAACTTTGAAGACTGGACAATTGCTGTCTTTTTTTTTTTTCTCCGTATTTATTCCATATCTGTAAAGAAGAAATAATAATGATCCAGCAGCCATTTTCTGTACACAGACAATGTTTCCATTTTCTTTAGAAACTAAATAGCCAGACAATTTTTTTTTGCTAAGATTCATCAAGGTATTTTGAAGCCTTTTTAATAAAGGTTTCCATTAGACTTAATAATTTATCATCTAGCTAATTGCACAAAATGCTCTCTAGACAAATCTCTTTAAGACCTAATCTTAGCAACAATGTTATTTTTATGTCAGTTCCTAGAGCATGAAAGCTTTTTTTCATGCTAATATTCCATGCGACTTCAGAAGATTATCTAGGCAATGAAAGCATGAGTTGGGACTTTGGTCAGAATGTCAGAAAATGCATTGGTTTTCTTCTCTATCACTGCACATTTCTTTGCCTTTCTTGATATGCCCAATGAACTGAAGGAATTAAAATTATGAAATACCTGGGACAAGAAATGTGCTTGTATAATTCCATCAATAATTTAAAGTAGTTTTCCTGACAGAGAGAAACTCTGTAATTTTCTTACCACTGCAATTTAAAATAGGAGATATTTTTCCATACAGAATTTCAAATGCTTTACTATAGCCAGACTTTCAACAGAACATTTCCTATAAAATGTTGATTTCTGTGTGGTGTTTTCCCAATTTATTTTTATTTTATTAGGGACACTACAACTTAATTAACCTGTACATGTTGTCTTTATATTCAGTTGGTTTTGCTCCATGTTTCTGTGCTCTCTAACCTATCTGGAAACAATGCTGTACAATATAAGGGAAGTATATGGCCAAAATCCTTATTTAGATGAACAAGCAAGTTTTGTTTGTTTGTTTGTCTTTTGTCTTAATCCCATTGATTATATTTGGCCTCTCACATATTCCAAATGCAAGTATTAGTTGTATATGCTCTTGAAATTTTGGATGGATACTCAAAAGAGGAGTACAAGAGGTAATTTCTTATACTAGGCAATATTTGGGAGTGGAAGTGTTCCTCAGTAGACATTTTTAAGGAGAAAAATAATCCTCCTAAATCTATTAAAGTAATTCTTACTGTTTTTTAACATCATGCATATCAAGGTGAAAACAATATCATAATCTAGTAAATAATAGATATGTTGCTAGAGAAGAAACATCTCCAGGGTACACCGAAGTCCTAAAAGAAGTTCTCAAGTTTGTGACTGGGATTTAGCAGGCACATTTCCAAAGACAGTGATAGGTGCAAAGGAGATGTTATATTGTTATATATGTTAAATATTTGTCCAGTGTGGTTCACTATGTACTCTGGGGCATAATACAGCTTCTCCACAACATCCTCACCATGAAGAGCAGAGGAACCTGTCAAGAAAAAACACTTAAGTTAGAAGAGTAAAGGGTGTTTCATCACACCTAGAAAAAGGCAGCTAAAATCTCATAACAAATATTTCAAAATTCAGTATTTTTTCAGTATTCTAATGCACAATTGTGACTGAATTTCATGACCCCCGGATACAAGTTCATGAGTATGTGTGTCCTGTTACTGTTGTCCAGAGTGTCCTGTTACTGTTGTCCAGAGCATAGTTACTGTAGTCCAGAGGACATGTTTTAGAAAAATAAGTCCTCTTTTGATAAAAGTTTGAAAGTAGTTGGAGGAAAACTCAAATAAATAGTTCTTTCATGATTAAACAAGTACTCCAGAATTATACAACTCTTCTATAGCAGCAATACAGCATGCTACCTTTGTAGAAAAAGTACAGAGCTAAATGCAAATAAAATAATTTGAAGAAAGGTGAGTGGAGATGGGTCCTGAAAGTGTGTTATAATAAATTTAACAACGTGGAAAGGAAAAAAATGAAAATTTTGAAAGGAAATATGGTTTAAAAATCAAATTGTGTATTATAAAAACAAGCACTTAGAAAAGCTTCTAGTGGAAGCTAGAAAGTGGAACCCCATGTTCATTTTTTATGTGTGAAAAGAGAAGGAAATTAGCATCCAAGCAGAATCAATAAGAAACGAGAGACTGGCAAAAGGTTATTCAACTCCAAAACTAAACAAAGTTTATCCATACAAATCTAAAAAATGAGAGAAATTAGATATATTTTTGAAAATATAGAAAACTTTTGAAAAGATAGAGAGAGAACAGTTCCTCAGCTAAAATCTTGGATCCATTTTTTTTTTTTGAAACATGCGAAATTATCTCAATGATAAATGAAAAAGGGAAAGAGAAAAACTCAGTGGTACAAAGGGCAAAGTAACATTAGGAAAAGGATAATTACAGACTGTTTTGTTTAATTAAAAAGAATTATCCACAAAATGGAGATTAGGCTGAATTGAAAAAGTTTTAGTAGTAGCAGGATGGCTGGATGGTGATGTTGGGAATATGATAACCTCTGAATTGTATACAAAGTCAACATGTTATATACAGGTATAGCAGAAAGAATGAAGGGCCTGGACATGAGAAAGAGAAGAAAGTAAATTGTGAAGAGATTTTAGGTTATTTGATATTCATCTCAGCAAGCAAAATATTTGGTGCATTAAAAAAATAAATAAATTAAAAATTTTCTCAAAACACGTGAGGAATTCTTGAAAACAGAGAATGACATCTGCAAGAAGGGTAATATGTAATACATGGCAGGCATTTGTAAAACACCTTGAAAGAAAAAGTGGCTTAAGCTTTTTCTTTATATATTTGTTTGATTTATTTTCATCTCTGCAAGAATGAAAGAAGGGTCGGGGGGAGGTTCAAATTCAGAGTTGCTGTTTCACATAAAAAGATCTACAGATACTGTCATCTTGGATGGGACCTGCATCCCCACTAGTAAGTACCAGCACGTTATGCAGAAGATGTTAGAGCTCGTTCCTTCGTTCCTTTCAAGTGGATAATAGTTCACAAAGTTAATCATTTATGATAACCAACTATGAACCTAACAATTGTTTTTGCCAGCAGCTAACTTATAATATGTGGACATTTATCTTCTTTTTCTACTTAGTTTGCTGGCTGTTCAAAGGGCTTTATGAAGGAATTTTTTTGGACACTGAATGTGGAAGGACCTTGGGGCTTTCTTTAGGGAATATTGCAAAGACAGCAAAGGCACAAGAGCACAAAAGAAAATTAATACATTTCTCTGCAGGCTAATTTAAAAGTAGTAGATAAAAACCATTACAAAAGATTCTGTAGTTCTTTTCAGTATGAGAATGGAGTGTTTTAGTGTCTTTAATTTATGAGTTTCTGAGAATATGCATGCAAGAGCATGACCATAACAGTGGAAAACATAGATTCTGTAGACCAGTATCGTCTGTGGTAGCAATCTAGAAGCACAAGAGAGAAAAGGCAGAGCAATTTATGTAATTGAAAGTAACATTTCATAGAGGATGTCTAATTAATCTGAGTTAGGTGTGGCTATGTTCTACTGCTTCTGTTGTACCCTGTATTGGGATGTCTTATTAAGCCTCCTTAATTCTCAGTTAAAATGTCTTTAGTTGTTAAAAGAACAAAACAGAAGATTAAATGTACTAGGTAGGCAAAGACTACAACCTGTCCAGCTGTCTAGATGTTCTGCTTTCTATCTGTATCCAGCTGTTGTGTCATTCTCGTCCTGTAAGCCCAGAATTGTCCTTTTCAGTGGTCATAGACAGCTCATGCTGTCCAGTCTTCTTTTGTAACAAAACATCATAAGTCTCCTAGTACAAATACTTAGTTTAGGTAATGCAAACACTGCATTAAATGGTCTGTCCCTGACTGATTCAGATTACAGTATTGTACTATATCTGTTTGTTATCCCACCCTCTTCTCTTCCATCACTCTTTAAATACTCTGTAAATAGCAGAATCAAGTTCTGGGATTCACTTGTAGTGTAGCACCTGTGCCTCCTCCTTCTTGCCACACCAAATTTTAACTGAATAGGAATGATAAATTCTAAAACTGAAAGGACTGACAGTCATGACAATAAAACTCCTGTGCATTAATGAATTCCTTTGTTTCTGAGGTAGCCAGAGCAAACTCACTAATGCAGACATATCTCTGTGCAGCGTTATACAGCTCAGGGGCTGCCTTAGTCCCACACAGTGTTTCATCTGGCAGATGTCTGCATCTTCTCTTGTGCCATCTTGCATTCCCAGGCTGCTCAAAACCAAAATGAATATATCCTGCTGGTTTGTTTGACTTACAGGAGGATGCAGGTCGAAGAGAAAATGTAATTTCACAATGTATATTCAGAGATTGTTACACATGGCAATGTTTCTGACGGTAAAATGGGCTTGAGTTTCCCCAGCTACTCCTATCCATTGCTCCCCCTACATGCACCATAGTTTATTACCCCTTCAGATTACTGATTCATCAGGTAAGTGAAAAGATCACAGTTAAAGAAAAAAAAAAAGTTATATAACCCAAAAAAGCTTAAAAAAAAAAAAAAAAAAGAATTTAATGCAAAAATAGTTGAGTCAGCAGCACTGAAGGAGCAGTAGCATAAGAAGATGGAGAAGGGGAAGGCTGGAAGCTCCTGTACTGCTGTAAGGAAACTCAGAGTTGGGATTGTACTCTGCAACTGAAGTTGCTGGGGGAATGAGCTCTGGGAGCTGGGAGGGCTGTACTGTTTCTTTGCAGCGTTGGAATGCTCTACTGAGACGTTGTGATACAGTCTCAGGAACTGGAAAAGCTCAGGGGCTTGAAAAGCAGAACGAGCATCCCGTGTAGTTCATTCTTCAACCATTGAAATTGGTGTGTTTGTTTTTGTATTTGTATAATGTATTTGCTGTGTATTTTGAAGATACCAGTGTCCCACACATAGGGTTTCCATCTAGTTCCCTTTAGAAATTTTATAATATGAAAGATTCCACAATAGGATTTAGTCTATTTTCTTTCATATTGTTTAGTCAAGTATTATCCTCTGTTTTCCATTTTCAAATCTGGCTGTAATGACTGTTATTAAGATTGTGCTTGGTTATCGCATACACAGGCTATACTATCTAGCATCTGTAATTTTTTTTGCAAAAAGAAAATGAACGCTTCTAAATCACTCTTGTTGCCTGTATTATCCATCTCCAATATCTCTGATATCATAACATCTTTGTGCTCCAGATTGCATTGTATTTCTCATCTGTTCTTCCAAAGCAAAGCTGGAAATTCAATATTGTTGTTCAATAAGCTGTTCACAAAGACAGGTGGTGAGTTTAAAACACTGAAAACCTATGCTTCTTGTACTGAGCAAGTGATTTTGATGTGACTTGTATCTGATTCTTTACATTTCTATGCTTGTGCCCATAACAGTAGCAGGGCTGCAGGAAACACCCTGTGCTCCTTCCATGCATGCTGAGTTAGGGAGTGTGAGTTCTGAGCTGGTCAGCAGAGATTTATCAGGTGGTTACACATAGGGGCATTGATCTTGGATGGAGGCAAGGTGGCAAATCAAAGCTTGCCTTGGTTGACTTTAATAAGAGCTGTCTTTCTCAGGGAATTAGGAAGGTGTTTGCAAGGGCTGAAGGACAGCCGTTAGAGGAACTCTGAATCCTGGAATGCTTCCTAATCAGGAATGCTTCACATTGTTCAAGCTGATCTGTAAAATGAAAGCTGAAACCTTTCCATCCCACTTCCACAGCCCCTTTGTTATGACAGAAGTCCTCTGGTGCGATTGAAAATGCATTGACATTAGCACAAGGAATCCCAATATTTTCTGCAAGCATCTTGTATTGCAGCTGCCTAGTCCTTCAGAGGTCATGAGAAGGGGTGTAGTAATAGCCAGTTTCATGGCTGTCTTGTGGTGCATACGTGGTTGCTTGTGGGACTGAGTGAGCAGGCACAAAGGGTCACCAAGTCATCCTCAGAATAATTTGGAATCACCAAATTCAGCCTTAAGAAAGACAATTAGAAAGCTCTGTTTTAGCCATACAGCAAAGCAAGAAAACCAGATGAGAATGAAGCTGCTGGTAGTATGAGGACACATTTCTTCTCTAACAGGCTGCATTAACATCACCTGTGTTGTGCTATAATATATAAGTGCTATAAACTGGCAAACAAAAGAGTTCTTGCAGAAATAGCCATGAAATGTGTGTGAAGAGAAAACAAACAAACAAGAAAAAAAACATAAATGTACAAAACTAAACTTACAAGACCAAATATCTGTCTTCATCTGCACCGTTCACGGAGACAGGCAAACAAGGTCTGCTGAAGTTACACAACACTGTCAAATCTGGGCTTCTGTAAATGAAAACAAGAATTGCACTCTGTGACTGGGGATCCTTTTCTGGAAATGTCTGGCCTCCAGCCTTTACAAATCAACACCAAAGAGAGTTAAATGCCATCACAAATTATATCTTGCATCAATAATTTTCCCTGTATACTATATCCCATATGTAGATGTTATTTACCTCCATATGGGCAGGAAAAACCTGCCTCAGCTGCAGTGAGCAGAGTCCTTAACTAAAACATCAGCGGAAGCAGGAGCCTCCAGCTGGTTGGAGCTCAACTTATATGCTCCAGCAGTTCCTGGGACAGCAAAAATCCATGCATGGCCATGGAAGCAAACGGGAGTTAAGGAAAAGAATGTGGTGGCTTTTATTCATTG
Organism: Anser anser; assembly: GCF_964211835.1. Lineage (NCBI taxonomy): Eukaryota > Metazoa > Chordata > Aves > Anseriformes > Anatidae > Anser > Anser anser. Next base: position 205,508,917 of record NC_139720.1, on the reverse strand, counting down.
GGACCCATAGAAAATTCCAAATCTGAGAACCAGATTTAGCATGGGAGGAAATGGGGGGGATTCATTGGCCAACAGTTGAGTCAGATGTCAGAAAATGCAAAACTTGCTCTTTTTAAATAGTGCACTTTTGAAAGTCAGCAAAATTGCTTCTTCCTCCTGGGGCCTTCATGTCAGAATGTCTCTTTGGCTAAAATTTGTCTCTTCAAAGCAGCTACCCATGTAGATTTGCTCTGAGATCACTACTACTAAGGAACATCTAAAGCCTTTTCTTCTTCAGAACAGTAACTGTGTGCTTAGAAGACAGGAGAGGAGAGGATGGAAAAGCATGTGAAAAGCTGGGAGAGATTCCTTCAGAATTTTCTGGCATGTTTGCGAATCGTCTCTGCTCATGTGAAAAAACAGCATAACATTAGATTTCTCTAATCTTCTCTAGTTTGTAGAGATGCTACAGCACTAACATATGGATTCCTCTTAACAGTAAGTTATCTTGGAAATTGAACATAATTGGAATAGCTATTCAGTATTGTAAAATACCTTGATTGAAGGTCTAGTTGTCATTTTAGAAGCAGTAGTAACATACAAATATTTATGCATTCCATAATATTTAAAAAATACATTAGATTGTACTATAGCCTAGCAATTAACAGGCTTTAGCTGGCAGTCTTACTATACCCTATCACAACTATGAAAATGTGCCAGCAATGAGTAACCCAGTATAGTTCTGCATAAAAAAAATTATAATAATAATAATAAAAAAAATAAGCATAATTACATTTATTTTTCAAAGAAGAATAGCGTTTCTTGAGCTATGGCAGTAAGAAAGATTGTAGCCTGTGCAAGTGGTATTGAATGGAAACCAGATTATAGATTACTGTGATCTAACTCATTTAATCATTCCCCTTTTCCTCCTCCTTTCCTCAGTCGTACTGTGTTGCTCTTGCCTGAGTAAAGGTTATTCATTGGATAAGTACTGGTTTTTCATTCTGAAAAGCTTTTCACTGTGTTTATTCACTACCACATTTTTTTTTCTTGTGAGTTAATGTTTAATATAAAGAAGAGAGTATTTGGAAAGGAAAATATTCAAACTGTAGTCATTTGTGGGTGCTATTAAACTGACATCTCAGTTTGGTTCTGATTATAGCTTTAAATGAAGAAGGAGGCTTGGCACTTTTATTCATTTTTATTAATTTTGCTGTCAAAATTAGCCAGCTTTACTTAGCAGGATGTGTTGGGACTGTATAATGGGTGCTCAGATGCCGTAAGTTTAAGACAACAGCTATATAATAATCTGTCTAAAATAAAATATGAAAGTATTAACAGCAAGTGCTTTTTGTTCAAACGAAGGTCTTGATATAACAAACACACGATATTTCCAGCAGTGAAAGTGCTGCAGAAACATTAAGCATTGCTATTAATATTTGTGCACAGTGGATTCTTGTAAGGTAATGCTGAAGCTGACTTGTAGAATCAAAAACTATTTCATCAACATCATACACAAATTTACTTAGGAAATTGAACTCTAAATAAAACACTGGGAAAAATCTTATTTACAGCAGGTCTTCATGAACCTATGAAAAATGCCATTTATAAAGGTAGATGTCTAAAATTGTGAAAAAATTTTAGAAAAAAAAATCAAAGCAGGAGTAGAAGATCTTGCTATTTACTTCACTGAGTGCTGCATCAGACCTTAAATGTGGTCCTGATTAATGCAGTCAGCTAAATATGTCTCCTTAAAGAGTAGAAAAATGCAGCTTTATTTGTTCAAAAAATATCTCCATCATTATAACTGTTGTCTTTGGTGCATAATATGGAGCCCAAATTTTCGTTGGTAAATATCAGCCAGATGGAGTTCCTGCTCTGATAGATTCTTTTGTAAGGGTAACTGGTAATTCCCACCACAGAAATTCAAGCAGCTTCCAGACCACCTACAGGGGGTTTACAGCTACCCCAATCAGACATTTTTTCCTTTTCAGTCATTGCCTGTGCTCCAGGAGCACCCTCTGTTTAACAGAGGGTGCCTGGGCTCAGTCTCTGGCTCTCTCCAGAGACACCCATCAGACTGGCCTGGTGAGAAGAATTGCACTGCAAAATTCAGGCTTAATCTGGCTGTTTTGAAGACAGTGCAGTCAAATAAATTTATTCATTCCATTATCTGTCTTTTCCATAAATGTATAATACTGGCTTTTGGGAAGAATTGGTATTCTGTTGCTGTGAGGGGTGGGACACCCACAAGCCCTGTGTAGAGGGATACACACTGTTGCTCATGAGCCTTTTCTTTAAAAAAAAAAAAAAAAAAAGGCAGAATGGGAATGCAATTAAAAGATTTTTGTTGTTGTTGTTTTGTTTGTTTGTTTTGTTTTAGCTAGTTCATTTAATAATCCTAGCTGGAGAGGCTGGGGGACAGACAGACACCTGGATCTGCAACTGGTGGGACCATAGTATCATGGTATGAGCTTTCTTACATTACGTCATAATGAAAGCTATGACCATTTTCAGTGGATCCCATCAAAATATTTTAAACCCTATGGAATTGTATACACATTTTATTAGATTATTTAATAAAAAAACGTAATTGTAGTGAAAACTTGGATTACGGGTACATCGCAATTTACTGCTTCCAGAATTTAACCAGCCTTATAAATCCTGCTCTGGCTGTGCATGTACTTGAAATGGCCTTGCACAAATGACAAGTGGAAAACAGGAAAGCAAATGTTGGAGAAAGTAAGAGTGTGCTGGTTTGCAACTTGGGAAGTTTTCTCGTAAATCATTCATTACTGCTGTAGGCCTGAGTAAGGAGAACAGTGAAGACTTTTTGTTGCCTTTTCCTTTGAAATTTAATGAATAAACCACAATCCAAAACATTATTCTAATCTCAGCTTCAGCAACTTGAAAAAACTTTCACTGATATTTGTCATATTTCAGTGTTTCTATGAAGCTTAAAATTCATAAATATTAAAATAGAATTTTATCACTTAAATGCGTTAGTTTCAACAAATATAGCTGCTGGTTATCACTGAAATAAATCATTAACATTCAAAACCAGCTTCGTTGCAAATAGGGAAGGCAATTATTTAGTACAATCTGAAATATATATATATATTTTAAAAAAAAAAGCAACCCTTGGAAGATTGTGGCCCTTTAATTCCTGCAGAAAATCTTCAGTGCATTTTTCCTTTGAAAAACTGCATTGGGAGACTTTTGTATTCACTGACACTTTGCAAAATGTGCTCTAGAAACAGAGCCATGCTAGTTAGAAAGCGTAGCTCACTCCTTCTTCGTCTAGTTAGAGCCAGCAGCTGGGCAAGATTCTGCTCATGTGTGGACTAGTGCTTTTTATCCACCTGTCCCCAGCAAGCCCTTGCCATGTGATGCTGTTTCCTGCTGATGCCTTGAGAGCCTGTTCAGGGACAAGCCCAAGGGACAAACTGCAATGGCAGCTCGATGGTTTGGGGGCCAGCTCTTAAATCTTTATTTTGTCAACAAACTCCTGTGTTGCCCTGATATTGTAACACAAGTGTTAAAGAGAAATGGTAAGCATTACTGATGAAGTGCTTTAGGGTGAAGTTTATGCCTCGGCACACTACGCCTGTGGTTGTCCTCCCTCCTACCTGCCTGGACAATGTACCCAGCTGCTAATAGCTCTGCTATCTGCCTGCTGCAAGGACCGGCAAATGCTCTGGGGCAGGCCCAGCCGTGTGAGTCATGAGTAAACCCGCAGCATGCCTGCCTGAGCAAATATATGCCTGTCAGGCTGCTGAAGATGGTCTTTATGTGACACTTGTCATGCGAGGAGATATCTCAAATTTGCTATCTCAAGTGGAGTTCTTAATTCTCATGTTACCATCTTGCAGGTAACATTCATCACATTGTGTTCTGAGGTCCTGTGATTGTGGATATGTAGCTCCATCATCGTTTCTGTGTGGATAGGATAGGATTTATAAGCACAATCAGCAAGAATGGTTTGAAGCAATCCTAGCAGGATTCCTTCTGCATTGCTTACCTTTACTTTCATTCACGCTTGTAGGATGACGGTACCTGTGAATGGCTTTGGAAATTCACTTAGAGGCACTGTATTAGTTCATACTTTAAAGAAGAAAACTTCTGCAGGAATGCCAGCAGTTCTTTATTCTTTGAAATTACACATTTTTTCTTCAATATTGTTTTATCATTCTGAAGAATGATTACAAGCAAGACAAGTCTTATAGCCAGGAGATCTAAGAGCTCTACCAGATTTACCATGTGAGCTTCAGTTATGTGCTGAAAAGTACAAGGGCATTAAAGCTCCTGTCTTACAGGCGGATGTCTGGTTGGCACTGATTCACCTCAGAGCTGCTACAGACAGATATTAAATTTTCAACTTACACTGCTTGGACAGCAAAGAATGCCTAAGGCTCAAGTCAGTTTTTAACCAAGGGCTAAGATCACCTGAGATCGTTGAGCAGAAGGTGGGTATGTACTTATTTATGTAAGTAGGATAATACTTGGTCATGCTGTGACCCCCAGCAAGGAAATGCATTTGTAGGTAACAAAAGCAGTCTGTGAATTGTGGCTGGTTGTTTCACAGTTAGCTAATTTGCACTAACAGTGCTTATTTGTGAAATGACTTGTTTAAAAGATCTGTTGGATCTAGGAGTTGGACTGGATGATCCTTATGGGTCCCTTCCAGCTCAGAATATTCTATGATTCTATGATCAGTGATGTTTTCATGTTAAAAGTTTCAGCTGTTATTTATCTAAAATGGAAAACACAGTAACAAATTCTTGAAAGCACTGGGTGGAATTGCTTACCTATCCATCCCCAGTAGAGGCAGCTGCAGGCAGGAGTTATCCACCAGTTGTGTAATTAATTGAGATGATGTTCAAGCTATTTGATAAGGATTTTTTTCTATTGGTAAAGATCTTCTTTGAGCAGGGATCTTTTAGTATACTTAATATCAGATTACCTATAAATATATTTGGAGAGTAAATGAAAAGCAGGTAACCAGAATATGCTAGTGTTTATATTCTGAAGAAAAAATAAATTGCTATATTCAGGGTTAGTAGACCTTATTCTAGCACCTTTACATTAATAAATAATGTAATGTCACTTTGGTTTTCATCGGTTTCATTAACTTTTAATACACCTGCCAGAAACCTTGAATTACAGATAAGAAAGCGAGCTGTTATTATTTGGTGTGAAGGGCAATTGTTTCTAAGAGGGAAAACATGGAAGGATTTCTTTTGTTTTCTTTTTTTTTTTTTTCTCTTTCCATCTATTGCACAGGGAGAAGGTATCAAATGAAGGCAGAAATGAGGCTGACTTAGCATATATTGTGCAGTTTGATTTCTGTTAGTTTTTTGTTCAAGTGAAGTTTACCCAGAAGTGTTTTCTTATACTATAAATGTTAGGCTGCAGATTAAATCTTTGCACTGTTCCCATGGAACAACAGGCAAGTTGGAAAGGACATAAAGAAAAAGGTAAGTCAAGAAGGAGCCTTTGTAGGGAATTTTGGAAAAAAGGCAATGTCTCTCTGTGAATTAGTGTCTTGATATGTACCCAAAGGTTTTTGGAAAATGAACAGAATGAATAATAATGGTTTTGTCCTGTTTCATGTTGACTGGAGCAATTCATTTTTCAGTTTTCACAACCATTGAATTCCAATGAAATACACCTCCGGTTTCTAACTCTGCTTGTAACAAACAGGAAAGTGTTAATCAATATTAGAAATGGTAGATTTTATTCAATTGTTTTCACTGTTGTCATCACAAATATCATGAATGGCTCTATATCTAATGTTCAGAAAGCTGATAGGAGTTAAATTACTAAGTGAAAAGCCACTGAAAAAAATACATGGGTAGCAAAATGTAGCCTGAGTGAAGAATTAAGTGGTAGGAACTCAGTTTTCAGGTTGCAACAGTCTTGATTATTGCCACTGAGGAATCTGGGTTTCATTGTGCTGTGAAACACTAAAAAAAAAAAAAGGGGGGGGGGGGGAATACAAATATACTAAAATGAGAAGTATTTCTAGTGCAGATTTTGCTGTTAAATATTTTTCCTTACCCATCGTTGTAGATGTGTCCTGTAGCATATAGAATACTGAGAAATGAGACAATTTTTTCATATAAGGAATCTGGTTTCATATATAAATATCAAGAGGTGACATCTAAGAAGATGACTGATGTTAGTGCCTCTCAGAAGTGCTGTTTTGCGATGACAGTAATATAGCTTTAAAGGATGAGTGAATCTGACTTCTTTGTTAAGCTTAATCTTTATGGACAAAGTCTTGTACTACATGGAGGATGCGATGAGAGCTGAACTTTGAAGAAGATGGTGTGCTTCTTTGGAAAACGCAAAATGTCAGCATATTCCAAAAATGGATACAGAATAGATAGTCGGGCAAAGGATTGATGGAATAACATTTTTGACATTACTTTACCCATCAGCAGAAATTCAGGGTAGATAAATAGGGACCCTGTGAAGCAGAAAGCATTATTCTGCTGTCCCACAGAAGCCCTGCTGAATTGCTAAAGTGTATGGCTGCAAAGCCTGCTCCTCTTCCCTGCCTTGGGAAATGATGGGGCAATGTCTGCTCTGGACTAAGGTCTTTTGCATTTACTTTTTCCCCAGGGGGTAGAATATGACTTTCTCCATCTCAATGGCTGTCAGCCTGAAGGGATGCTGACAACCTGTCTGCCAAGGAAAAATTTTAAAGGGGATATCTGGTGTTAACAAGTAGGCTGAATAAATGAATGTTTCATTTCTCTGTTCTGTTGGTTAGACAAGGTAAATGAGAATGGGCTCATCAGCCCGCAAAGGTGACTCTTCATGACAGTTAAGTCCAAGGAGTCAAATGGTATTTCTTATTGGTGTTGCAAAGACCTTTTCATATTCTTTTTATTATTATTATTATTAATATATATTTTTTTAATTAATCTGAGAACCAATGGAATAGTGGAGATACGGTTCTGGTTGTGGAGATTTTCTTCTGATGCTCATAAACCAACCATGCTTACAGACATGTAAGAGTCAGTTGTTACTTCAGTGCAGAAGGACTGATGCAGCAGAGCTTGAACACCCATGAAATTTTCTGTGCTGACATTCCAGTTCAATTTCCTCTCCTGCACCTAGAGAAATATCATTAAATTCACTGGAACTCAGTTGCTGCAAAGCTAACAGGCCTATGGTTCTCAGCAAAAAATGTTAAGAGTAGAGCATCCACAACATTAATTTTTCAGGACCTACTTATATCCCACGGAGATAATATGAGCTACAATTAGAAAAAAAAATAATAAAAAATTTAGTTTTATATATTTAGGGTTTATTAGCCTGCTTTTCAGCACTGGAAAGTGATTGCAACACAAAGTAACTACTTGTTTTGTGAATGCTTTAAACCTCTGAAGGCAAGGTCGTGTTAAAGGACAGAGAATCAGAACCAAATTTTGATGAGTTTGAAAAACCTGTGATCTTGGACCTACCTTCCACATTGCTTGTGTGACTTCCAACTTATTCGCAATTGCAAATCATGTTTTTCCAATGCTGTGAGTTTGTCTTTGGAGACTGATTCATGATTGTCAGTTTTCATATTGATCCATATAGAACTGAATTTAAGTCAATGAGTTTGAAATTTAAATTTCCTATATTGTCCACTGTATTGGAAGGTGTATACTGTGCTTCACTTAGATACACTACAACATTAACAACAATGATTCAGCAAGCGTACAACTTTCCCTATAGAGGGAAAACTTAGACCATGCCTTCTTGCTCTATTTGTGCCCCTTTTTCACTTATTTACATCAGTAAAATCATTAGCCAAAACCCCAAAATTCATAATCGTTTTTTTTTTATAAGAAAAAAAAAAGAAAATTTATGCTTCAGGTGTAAGGTGGTATTTATGCCTGTCCATGCTGTCCATTTCTGAAGGAGGACAGAGAGCTGTTGGAGGACTTGGTGGGCATGAAAGCAAAGGAGAAAGAAGTGACGAGGAACCCCACATATATCTGTGGAGGAAGTAGGGATCTGTGTATATCTATCTGAAGGTACATTATATCCCAACAATGATACCATGATCACCAGGTAGCAACAGTGAAACATGATATATGGAGAGAGAGAAGTGCAGCTCATGTTTAGGCAGAAGCTAGGAGGCTCATTGTGATAAGGGCTAAAAACATACGGTGATTTTATTAGAAATGACATTTTCATGTAATCAAAGAATACAGCGCTGAAGCTTAAAGAGCAATTCAAATGCTGTGAAACTCAGGGGAGATTTGGGACAGACAGCAACTGCATTCCCCTTGGCATGTCTCACACTATGTTAAAGCGGTTGCATGAAGGACTGCTTCTGATTCAGTACAGCGCTTCCTGTGGTCTTATTACTTAATGCTAAACTAAGCTGCTGCTTTGATGTTGTTGTTTGTGAATCACTGATCACATAAAAATGTTATAATCGGAAATGCTGAGTGTATATGGGTATCTGACGTCTGGGTTGTTTTCAGAATTTTTGGCAAATACAGGATTTTTTTAAATACATACCCAGGTTCTAGTAGTGATTGTTCTAATATTTGGGTTAAACAGAAGGAAATCATCTAAGTGGAGACTTAGTCATCATTAAACAACTCAGAAATAAGAATTTTAAAAGAGGTTTCTATGTTATCTTACATTGCATAGCAAGTAACTAAGTTTTCTTCACACCAGCTCTTGTTCAGTAAAGTTTATTGTTCCTAAGTTGTTTGTCCAAGTAATTTTGAAACTATAGTAAAAACTTGACAGAATAGACCAGATTAAGTAGATAAAATGTACAGTAGATAAAATGGACAGTTGGAAGTAGTACTATTCTAGGGTGGAATACAGACTGAGTGTATGTAAGTCAGGAGTGTTCTTATGTGCCTTATATACCCTCCTGGGTGTATACGAGACATGGTCCTTTCCACTGTGTTCTGGTTAGGTATGCATTTATCAACTGAAAAGATAAGGAATCAACAGGACATGTGAAACACTTTATCTGTTCAGGGTCTTGTTCAGTTGTAATGCCAAAACAGGTGTGGATGACCACAGGAGACCATCTGGCCCACTGGGGAAGTGTTTTCTGAGATAAAGGGAACTAAAAAGGTGACAGTGCCAATTTGAAATTTATGTCATTTTAGGATTTATGTGAGTTTTCATGTCCAAATCTTTATTTAGATGGATCCTTCCCATTGGTAGCACTTATCTCGTACTAGTCTGTCATTGCATTTTAACAGATAATGGCAGAAAGAATCTTTGCAGCATTTAAAATTTATATCCTGATCTCTGATCTGTTATTCAGTTTATCATTTAAATTTAATGGGATATTTGCCTAAGTAACACAAGGCAATCAAATAATTCACAAGAACAGCCTGCCTCTGTATTAGTTAAATAGAAAATGGACACAACTCACAGTGTGTTCAATTATTTCTGTACCATCTTCTCAAATATATGAACCAAATCTACAGTTACGCTCACAAGGGAGCAACTTCAAGCCTCTTTGAACTGCCAAAGCTATATAGACAATATAAGTGGAAGTGAAAATTGGGACCTGTGGTTTCAGTGTCGTTTCTATAGACCACAGCTTTTGAGGAAACAAAGGGCTTGAGGAAACCTGATTGATAACTGGTAGCTCCCAGAAGAAGCATTATAACTTTCCCACATACTTACAACTGATACAACTTGACAGCATCAACTTGAGTGCTGATGGGTGCAAAAAGAGGACTCCTGTATCCAGCCCAGGAACAGGAATTGTCGCTGATTGAGGCTTATCAAAGGAAACATGGGAACTTTTCTTTCCCTGCGGACATCCATTCAGGAAGATTCTGGGCCTCCCGTTACCTTTTTCACTGATTTACAGAGAAAATGAGAAGCCATTTCCCCTATATAAAGAGGATTATTTGAAGTCTATAGTTTGATTCTGATGACACAGTTGTGCTTTAACATCCTGGGAACATATTTTCCTTCTATATAAATTCACGGTTAGAGAGGAGAATAATTTCTTCATTATCCATATATTAACTCTGGGAATATGCCTGTTAACCACTTGCTCCCATGAATCATGTTTGTTTTTCTTTTTCTTTTTTTTTCTTTTTCCCTTGATGGATATAAATAATTTAATGCTGTTTTTTCATACCTCTCCAAGGTATTTGACTAGATTGTCTAAAATAATTAGTAGCAAAATTAAAAGCATGCAGTATTAAGAACAGTACAGATGACTTCTGGTGCTATTTGTTGTGTCATTATGCCCTGAAAATCTCTGTTTTAAATGTATCAGCATGTTTTTTGGTGTTCTCCAAAGATCAGTCTTGGGTATTTCTTTTTTACTTACAGTGACAGTGGCAATAACATTTCTAATCATCTTAGGCTGTACAATGCAGAGAGAAGGTTAAAGAGAGAGAGTCTGAATCACAGTGGCTCTCAAGAGAAAGAGAGATGTTAGATTTTTGCTGATAGATGAGTGGGAATTTTGTTAACAATTTTTTCCTGAAATCCCTTTTAAATTATTCACGCTGGCACTTCTATTGAAATATCATCAAATATTTGGTAACTAATAGGCTGCTTTTGAAAGTATAGGTTCCAGAAAGTAGGCCCCCAATCATTAAAAATTAATTTTCCCTTATTAATGCTATCAAATGTTTCTTCTGCTTAGCAATCCTTACATAGCTATAAATCATAGAATCACAGAACAATCCATGCTGGAAGGGACCTCTGGTGATCATCTGGTTCAGTCCTCTGGCTACAGCAGGGCTTTATATTAGGTTACCCAAGATCATGTCAAGTCAAATTTTTCTTGAAAATTTCCAGCAAGGGAGATTCCACCACTTCTCAAGGTGAAGGGTGACCTCTTCCAATATTTAATTGTTCTTACGACGACAATTTTTTTTCTTATATCCAGATGCAATTTCCCCCAAAGCAATTTGCTCTCTTCACCTCTTGTCCTGTCACAGTGCATTACTTGAAGAGAGCACCTCCATCATCAGTGATGAGATGCCCACCTTTTCTCCAGGCTGAACAAAATCAATTCCTTCAACCTTTCTTCATACATCGGGTTCTTCAGTCCTCATGAACCTCCTCTAGACTCTCTCCATTTCTTAATGTATCTTTTGGCCTTTGGGGAAAAATGAAAACTGGACACAGAATTCCAGGTGTGGCCTACAGAGTGCAGAGCAGAGGTGGAATACTTGCATCCCAATGTAAAACAATTCATCAGAAGCAGGTTTTTCAGAATACTAATGCTAGAATCTGATTTCTTGCTAAAAGTTATTGGATTCAATGTTTTCCCTTTGTCTTTTAAGTAAACACGACTAGAACAAATTTATTTATGTGGCTGGGTTTCATCTAGTTTTGCTTTGAGTGTAATTGATAGAGCTGTTCAGATCCACTCATCCTGTCGTTTATCACTTGCTTCCACCAGTGTTCCTTGACCAACAGCTTTATGTTTTTATTTACCTTCGAGATGCTGATTTGAAGGCTCTTTAGAAAGGATTTTCTGGTTAATACTAGACTTTTGGGCTTGTCTGCATTTGTCCACTGATTATGTCACCATGTTTCAGAGAAATGTAAAAACAATTTGCATTTCTGCACAACCTTTCAGTCAGGGAGCTTAAGATGTTTTACAAAATCCCAGCAAACAAGTTCTCATCCATGCCCATGAGAAATGCAACAATTTGTGTCACAATTGAGAAAGCTGAAGCAGTGAGAGAGTACAATTTGGAACTAATAGTTCTAGCACTATCTGATTTTGCTGATCTCTTCCCAGATACATAGTGCACAGAGAGACAATGCAAAGCTCTGCTGTTTTCCTTACAGCTTTCCCTAGTCTTCCCTCATGTAGCCTGTCCTCATGTTGATGCTGGGTCCATCCTGCAGTTTAGAACTTTACTACCATCCTGGAGTAAAGCCCTCGTTGTGGATTGGTGACACTGGGAGTAGGGCAGGCCAGGGGGGATCATCAACCTCTGCTAGCCCTTCCCAGCCCTCTGACATCTTCTATGCCCTCCTGCTTTCTCACCCACATACTTCAGTGTCTTCCAAATTTCCTGCTGCCAGAGTCTGTCTCTGCCCCATCTGAAAGCCGTGAGCTGGGCAAGATGGAATTGCAGACCATTGCATGACACAGTGAGAACAGCAGCTGCAGGTGCTAAAGGAATCATATCCATACAGAAGTTATATAGGGCCATGAAGCCCCAAACACTCTCTTTATAGCCTAGATGCTTACACTGAATAGATGGTGTTGCATACCCTTAAGCATCTGTAAATACATTAAGACAAAATCATGGCTATTTCAAGCCATTTCTTGGCTTCTTCCAGTGTAGGTTATAGACTATTTCCAAGGTTTATATATTACATATTAGTTTGCCATTTTTGTCATTGTTTTTTTAACTAAATCATAAAAATTAAAAAAAAAAAAGTGAGATTTTAAAAACTTAATGGTCTGTAGATTAGCCACTATAATGGGAAGTCTTAATTTTTCAAAGGCACATGGCATTCATAGAAGCACTTACATGGGACCCAGATTTTCAAATATCAGGATGTGTAGTGGTATACATAGCAATATTTTACCTCAAAAGACTGACGTCTCCAAAAATATTTTCTTTTCCTTTGGTGCTGAAATTTTGTGAAGTTTGGAACTTGCATATCCCTCAACAAAATGCTAAATATAGGCCTGGCGATTAGCTAGCTAAATGATCCAAAATACAAAACCATGTCTCCTCTTTAGAACATATACAACTACCTGAAAGTTCTTTAAAACTTAAAAATGGTTGTTATGCTGCAGTCACTATTTCATTTGGATTGCCATTATGCTACTTTAATTTGTGGATGCAAAAGGAGGAGTGAAAATTGGGTACTGTTAATTAAATATTATATTTTAAAACCAACCACCGTGAAAATAGATATTCAGAGCTATTCACAGCAATTTTTTCTCTAACAAAGACTGTGCTCTGGGCAGATATGAAGTGTTTTCATTCTTTTTTGCTTATACCCATAGCTGTATACCGAGCATTTGGAGCTTCAGCCTTTGTTGCTCTTTGCACTGAGACTGATATTCCTGAATAAACCTTTAAATTATTTATCTCATCTGATTAATACAGTGACTTTGGATGGGCTCAGATCGCTTTCTTCATACAAAAGATGGTACTGTATGTTACTTCTACAGCTTCATTACCACAGATTTCTACTTGCAAACAATTTATTTGAAAAAAATACATCTTGCTTTTCTTCTCTTCATGAAATGTTTGCAGTCAGATGACAGTGTTTATGAATTTGTTCATACTTGATATGGTTCAGTGAACAGATTTTGCAATTGCTGTGTAGCTCTGTATTGATTGCCAACTAATGACAGAAGGTGTTCGGGCAATTATTTGAAATTTACTGTTTGATTTTGATGGCAGGTCAACTGTGTATCTCAGTAATATTTATTTATTTATTTTTCCACTAAGTAACTAAACTAATCTTTGTTTAATTTACATTCATCTCCAGAAGCAGCTTGGGGCTTCTTAGAAGGATGGGGAAGACTCAATTCTGCTGCCCTTTGGGGAAATGAGATGGAACCAGGGCACATTCGAGGTGCTCCAGCTGTGGGATGGGAAAGGAATGGAGATAAGAATGGGACAAGGATAAAAAGCCAGCGAGAAAAACAATGCAAAGTTGCATTTGCTATTCTGGCTGCTGGTAAAGGAGGTTAAATGGGTCTGTCTGTAAAAGAAAGGACACAAGTATTACAGTTGTAATTCCTGTGCTTCAGATCTTGATTCTTTGTCAGCACCACCAAGTAGGGTGCGATCCACAGCTATGGAGACTGTCCTTTGGTAAGGGATGAGGCAGATGAAGAGGCAAAATCACGGCACTGTAGCAAAAATGAACCTCAAGAGCAGGGGCAATGAGAACTCATCTATCCATGAAAATCAGGAAACACTTGGTGGAAGGGCAGGGGGTGTGCTTGTCAGTGCAGCCTCCTTGCTCAGGGATCCACCAAACTTTTAGACACATTCAGTGAGGACTACAAAAGTGAAGGCAGGGAGAAATGACAGGTGGAAGCATGTTTGTCAAGGAAGCAGATGGGAAAAAGGCTCAGCATGATTGCTGTGAATAAATGTATTATTAGTTTTCTACTGTTGTTACAAGCAAATGAATGATCATAGAATCATGGAATCATTCCGGATGGAAAAGACCACTAAGATCATTTAGTCCAACCTTTAACCTAGTACTGAAGTCCACCACTAAACCATGCTACTAAATTCTAAATCTACACCTTTCTTGAAGACCTCCAGGGATGGTGACTCAACCACTTCCCTGGGCAGCCTCTTCCAATGCTACACAACCATTTCAGTAAAGAAATTTCTCCTAATATCCAACCTAAACCTCCCCTGGCACAACTTGAGGCCATTTCTCCTTGTCTTATCACTTGGTATTTAGGAGTACAGCATGATGTAATTCTTCCCCCTTTCAGTTAAGTTGTCCTTGGTTTTTGTGCACGGTATTTGTGAAAGTCCTATTTTCTAAGTGTACTTGAGAAAAACACTAATTTTTATGGGAATCTAGAAAGCTTCAAAGTCTAACCTGTTTTCAGGGGGTGCTATGCTTATGGTACTGCATAGCCTCACTGGTCATGGCTTGATGTTACAGGCAATCTGTCTTTAGGGCTCTGAGTACTGCACCAAAACCACTGTGGCAACGTGATTTAGAAGGCTGATGCCCTGCAAGCCTAGGCTGCCGATTCAATCATGTTTAGAAAATTTGACCAGTTTTATGTCAGTATGGCACCATCTGAGCCTGAGTTGTAATTTTATGCCAGATTGAGTATCATCTGTCCTCAAACATCAGGCAGCAGCAACATGTAACAGGAACAGAAACTCTGTAGCACTTGCAGAGGTGCTTGGTTGGTAAGGTGAGTGTATACCCACTCTCCATCCACGATCAAATTTGCTTGCTGGTTGTCATATAGGCATCATAGGATTGTAACTTTTCTGGCTTTTTTTCTCTCTTGGATTTAGTTTTCTTCACCCAAATGCAAATTGTGCTGGATGCCTGTATCAGGTGCATTAGGTGATAGAAGTAAATTTATAGGGGGGCTACCCATGCACTCACATTAAAAATATTACCCAAAATACTGGTGATACAAAACATCCTGTGAGCTCGTTGTGTCCAATGCATTGACATACATTTAGCAGTGTGTAGTTATATCACTGTCAATTAATAGAAGTCAAAGATTTAGATACCAAATAAGTGTGTTTGGGCATATTTGATAATTCCTTTCTTTCCTTGCCACTCAAGTTCAACTCTACCAACACCAGGGTCACGGCAGGCCCAAAGAGTAGAGGTTAACTGAAAGAAGCATTGACTAGATATCAGGCAAAGCTGCACCTATAAGAAATCTGAAAGCCATAAATGCTAGAAGAGGAAAAGAATGCCAAGAATCATCCATTTGCTAAGGAAGGCCTGCTGCTTGTGAATTTTCTACTTGTTGACCAGTTCTGTTTCTCTCCGTGTTTCTATCTGCAAGTCTCTGTTCTAGTCTGTCATTGATTTACACAGAAGAAATAGAATTAGTCCTAAAGGACACAATTAGAATTAGTCCTAAAGGACACAATTGTTTCTCTAATTCCCAATATGAAGCTGGGTTTGCACTTGACTTTCCACTGTGCTTTTATGCATTTAATTGCACTGCGAAATTAAATACTTTGTGTTTGTTTGAAATCATAAAATAACTCTCATCAATGAGTCTTTTTTGCTTTGGTTCAGTCACAGCATGTGTATGATTTAAAAGTTGCACCACCCACGTTGTCCAAAATTTTGCTATGCACAGATGCTCAGTAAATTGCATACCTCCATCTGTGGCAATATAATTAGCTGGAAGAAAGTTTGGGTTTGGATATAATGCATTGTATTCTGATGCAGCTTGAAACTGTTTTCATTCCTCTGAATTATGGGGGTGGGAGTTCTGCCATTTAATATAGTCTGCTCTTAAATTTAAAATGTTTCTCAGTTTAAACTGAGAAAGAAGTTGATCCCATTTTAAGTAGCAAGAACTGAAGTGCCCAAACCTTTAACCATCCAGTAATTCTTCAAAGACTTAACACATTCATATACATTTATAATGGCTGTGTTCCTTTTTCACAATGGATAACCACTTGAAAATGATATAAGTACAGTAAATACCAGATAAATGTATTTCTAGAAAGTAAATGGGTGGGTATTTTCTATAATAATAATTCTTAAATTTTCAGTAGCATTTGTTATTTGAACATTTCAAAGGCTTCTAATAACTGTTGAGTAACAAAATCATGTAAGAAGCCAGAAGAATTGTTTCTGTTATTTTAATAAAACAGAGGACAAAGGGACTGTGATTTGCCCAAACTCAGCAGAAGCAGTAGAAAGAAAATTCAGGCATCCTGTTCCACAATATTATTTTAGTCACTCAAATAACACTCATAAAAGAATACATAATAAATGCCATTCTCAAGAAAAATCGTCACAGGAATCTTTATTTCAGTTGCTTATTAGGTTAGATGAAGTGTTCCAGAATAAAGCAATGTTTTTCTAAATGTGGTAATCTTGAAATTTTTACATATCATTTTTGCTGTTCTTCTTCTCTAAAAATATAAATGTATACTTAAAAAAAAATCTTTTGAGTGTGTGCCCCTGCTGGCACCGTACACGAAGCATAATCAAAACTGCTGTTCAATTGCTGTAAAAATACACTTTTCTCTTAGAGCAACCTCCAAATTCAAATATCTATCTGATCCCCATCAAAGCAGTATGCACTGTATTTATTATCTAGGAAAACATTAAAGTCTTTGTAGATGCTTACTCTTGGTCCTGTCTTTGCCCTTTTATAAACACATACTTAGTCTTTCTCCAGCAAAGCTGAGGGGTAAGAAATCAGAGCAGTTAACAACAGGTGAAACTCACTGCAGGGAAGAGTACAATATACAGCCAACTGCTGTATGAGTTTACAAGAATCCTGCCAAGAAAGACACAAATAACAGCTCATGTTATCTGTCATTTCTTCAAAATGGAGGTTACTAGGCATAGAAAAACAACCCAAACCTCTGAAATATCACTTGGTGAGTCTAACCATTAAACTAACCCTGTAGGATGAAATACCCTTGGAGCTAAGGGTAGTATTTAAAATACTGTTCTGAAACAAGGCAATAGGCCCTCCAGCAGCTCAAACTGTATTATCTTGTTCAAATTCCTTTGAACTTCAGCAGATCTGTTAGTGGAGTATCTGGGGTGCTCCAGCTTCTCCTGTGTGACGTTCCCATCCTTCTATTTGCTCTACTTCCCAGCCTTCCTACAGTGAAGCACCCTTAGTAAATGTCACAGACACTTCTCTGTGCTCAAAGAGCAGACCCACAGCCTGTCCTTAAGAGGCTCCAGACTGACAGTTTCCTTCGCAGCTCAATCCACTGTTATCTTCCTTGTAACCAATTCCTTATCCATCTTTCAGTTCCTGCCTTAATCCTCATAGAATCATTAAGGTTGGAAAAGACCTTCTGGATCATCTGGTCCAACTATCACCCTACAACCAATGTCAACCACTAAACCACGTCCCTAAGCACCACGTCCAACCTTTAATTTTCCCCAGGTTCATGATAAGCAAGGGGACAAATTTCTCGTCAAAAGGAAGTTTGTACTTTTTGAGGTGAAATATCTCTTGTGTTTATGTAAAATATCTCCTGTGTTTCTGTCACCATTTCCTATAAATATGTAGAATATTTTCACATTTTCTCCTTTTATCCTTGCCTGTCCTCACTTTTTACTGACTGCTCTCAGATACACAAAGAAAAAGAGCTTTTTAAAATGAGTTTTTAAAAGGCTTAATAAATAAATAAATAAATAAAACACTATTTAGAAACATTTAGAAAAAAGTTTAGAAACTGAATTCCCAGTGAATAATTTAGTACAGTGCAGGTGCTGCAAGTACCCAAACACAAAATGTATGTTTTACCTTGGAGGAACTCTTAGATCCTTAACTCATGTTGTGTTTGACAATACGACATATGTTACCTGACTTTTGGTATGTGAAGTAAATCTGTTGCATTTCATATTTAGTCAAGTTTTAACAAGTGGTTCAGTTAGGTCAATATTTGAAAATCTCTTCAGAGAGATATTGGCAATAAAACAGTCAATAAATTCACTTTGGTTGAAACATTGTTCTTGTAGAATCATAGAATAATTTGCATTGGAAAGGACCTTTGGAAATCATCTAGTCCATCTTCCTTCTCAAAGCTCTTAACTTGAAAATTATATCAGATTGCTCAGGGCCTTTTCAGGTGGTTTCAGAGATCTCCAGAGGTGGAAATTATACAACCTGTAGTGCAGACTATGCTAACTGCATCTTTTTCCCTTATATTAAGCTAGAATTTTTCCTGCTGCAGCTTGTGTCTATTGCCTCTTGTTCTATCACCAAGTACCTTCAAAAGTGGTTGGCTCTGACTTCTCTGTGCTTGCTAAGTCGGTAGCTGAAGAAAGATGTTAGATCTCTACTTCAGGCCAGATTAACCTATCTTCCTCAGCCTCTCCTAGAACGTTATTTTCTCCTGCCCTCAGCTGAGCACCCTTCAGTTTATTAATGAAATTCTGCATTGGACAGTACTCCTGGTTTAGTCCGTTAAAACTGCATAGCAGGGAGTAATCACTTACCTTAACTCATTTACTCTTGCTAGTACAGCCCAGTATGTAGTTAGCCTTCATCAATGGAAGGACTCAAATTGGAGCCCTAACGGCATCATTTAATTCTTCTATGCTTTCCATGACCAGAAGCTAAGAATGATGGCAGTCAATTATAATAAATTCATGAAATGCAGGTGATTGATCGGTTTTCTAGTGGGTAATGCAGATTGCTGTTTTTCAGATGTTTCAGGTATGATTTTGCGTTAAGGTTACTGATCTTCTTGTAAAGCAGAGTGGAAATATCTTATTTCAAATGTTTAGATCCTTGGCAAGGTATCCAGTGTTTTTCTCTTGATATATAGCATTGCTGAGTTGCAAGCAGGATTTTGATGCCTATTTGTTAGGATCAGGGCAAGTACACTTTTCATTATGAATGAATCTGGTATTTTTAGAGATATAACATTAAACTTAGGTCAGTATTCTATCTTGATACCAAAAATTCTGTCTTCTTAATAATTTAGCTGTGTGATAATGCATCAACTTACTATTCTATGTCAACACCTTGAATGTTCTCTTTTAAGTTATATTACTTTTCCTAACAAAATCTTTTTGGACCAAAATATACCACATTTTTGTTAAATACATAAGGCCATATTTTTCAGAAAGTGTGGTAAAAAATTAAATGCAACAATTTTCCATCACTTTTTCAAGTTTGATAAACTACATCTTTCTCTTGTACTTGTTCAGACCCCAAACATTACATTTCATTAAATTTCCAAACACTTGATGTTATAATCTTTAATGTTTGGAAATGGGTGACTTATCTGACAAAATCTAAACTTGAGTTTCACGGAAGACTTGTTCAGTGTTTAGGAGCTATTTGTGGTTAGTTTAATTAAAATAAAGTAGTCTTGCATGTTACCTCATATTAGATGCTCCTTTAGATTTAGAAGCATCCATACGCTAGAATTGAGTTCAGTGGCACAACTGTGTGAAAGAAAAGAATAGAACATGATTACATGCTAGTTGAGTTACAGTCAACTAGCAACTAGTTTACATAATGGATGTCCTATCCTAACAAGTGTTGTCTGGACAAAGCTCCCATGCAAGAGGTTCCTGCTCCTCAGTTCCTACTGATACGATGTGGAAAGGTATAAGCAAAAATTACCACTCAGATGACACCTGATCCTGAAGTTGTTGCTCTGAAGCCTGTAGGCATACATTCAATCTAGCTATATGTTCTGTTACTTGCTAGACTGAATTTCACATATTTTCCTATGATTTTTCAGATGAGCTTTCACAACCTGCACTAACACACATGCTACCTATGTTAGTGGTGCATGAACAGGTTGCACAAGGACGTATGGGTGACAGTCACTTCTTTGATCGCCCTCTATACAGATACTGAAGAAGTACTGGCATAGAGGGAGAGTTCAGGGCATCCTTTTGTGAAGGTCATCTCACTAAAAGAAGTGATAGTTGGACTGGACAGGTTTGAACTGAGGGTTTCATTTCTTTCATTATGTTCTTCCCTTTTCCCTTTTCTTAACAGAAATTGGAAATCAGAAAAGATAAATTGTGACAGGTCAATCCAGGTTTAGAGTGTTCTGCCTGTGAATTGCTACAAATGAGAAAGTAGTACGCAGTCAGAGTAAAATACTCCTCAACCTTCTCCACTGCTCTTCCCATGTCAGAAGTGGGCAGAAGGAAGGATGACATCCTTCATGACACAAGAAAAAATGACAGAAGTGCAAAAGAATCTAAGGGTCTTCTTTTTGAAAATACATTAAATTAATTCATTATCATCTCTAAATGATGTCTTAATGCCATGCTGATTGAGGCATCTGGAGCTGCTATAACATGGATAATGAAATTACCTGTGTGTATAAATGACTACTTCTTGCATCTCACCCTGTCTGAACTTGAGACAGATTCTGAATACAAAACAGCGCAGGATGACTTCCATTGTAAAGGGCTGAGCTGTTCTATTGGGGTGCTAAGAACATTTGCTTTCGTAGCAAGAAGGATGTCAAAGTTGCTCAGCTTTTTGCATGATTGTGCTTTAAGACTCTGTACCTCTAGCAGATTGACAAGCCAAATAGTAGAAAAAGTGAGTGGGGAGTTGCCATGGTGATCACAACATTTGATAACTGCAAAAAACACTGCTTCATAAAGCAACCATGAACCAGAATACAAAGATGGCATTTATTGTGACCAAAGTCCAAATTCCTAGAAGACTTGCTTCATTGACTTTCAATATATTGATAATTGGTTCAATTTGATGCCTGTGATATGACTTCACACTCAAAACAGTTTTGTTTTGTTTTTTTTCTGTCCCCTAATGAATTGGCAGAGACTATAAAGAGAGAGAAAATTAAAATCTCAGAATTGTGTAGAGATGGTAACCAAGTAGATATATGTCAGCATATGTCTTCCTCTCTACTGTGTGGCTATCTGTAATGGACTCTTCTTCTACAGCTTCCCCTTCTACAGCTTTGGAAAAAAAAAAAAAGTTCGCAGAAGTGGGTTCTTTGGCTATGCCAGTGTGCCACAGAAAGTTGTGGCAGAACTAAAGCCATGCATTTACAGAACCAAGTCATGCATTTATATTCTTGTTTTGCTCCCTGTCCTCTAGTTTTGTCTAGCTAGATTTAGCAGCATAGATATAAGAAAAGGCAGAGTCTCCACTCATCAACAGAACAGATTTAAGCTTTTTTGTCTGTTACTATAGAGAGGCTGTTCAATCACCTTTAAAATATTTTTTCTCCTAAATATGTAGCTAGTGCTACTCCTAAATCTGTAGCTAAAATTTCTCCAGACATCAGACTTCAACTAACTCTGAAAACAATATTTAATTTGTTTGGTCTCAAATTAGCTGCCATTCTGTTTAGAATGACTAATTTAAAGTTTCCTGTTGATTCTGTTCACAAATCTTAAAAAACCTCTAGTAATAAGCAGAGAGAATCACAAATACAGTCTGAGAGAATGGAGTGACTAATCAGAGCACCAATTAAAGACAATATAACATTGCACAGGAAACTTAGGAAAATGGAAGATTTTGCAAATGCGAAACCTTTTTTAGGATAATCCTTATAATACATTATAGCATAAAATCAAAGTCAATATAATTATCAACATAGAGATTCTGGTAGCCTAACTTCACTTGAAGCTTGATCATATTTTTTGACAGTGACTGTCTTCTAAGATACAGAGAAATGTTAAGTGCGCTTGTGGGAGCAAGCATCGTATTTTCCATCACCTAACATGGCCATCAAGCCCAACTAAACGGTACAAGAAAGGGGCTGATGTACAACTGGCTTGACAGTCTGGACTTTTGACAGGTTTTTTTGTTTGTTTTTTTGGCCCCCATTCATTTCAAGCACAGAGATTGTAATTGCAGACTTACTTTTTAAACAGCACTGACTCATCACTATCTATTCCATTTCAAAATTTTAGTTATGTATCACTATCCAGCCCTTTTGAAGTATTCCTGCTACAGGTTCTGTGCTCTTAATCTCAGTGAGTTTGGGTTTTGTTTATTTACTCTAATTAGGCTATGATTATGAGTTATGAATAAAATTTAGGGGAGGTGGGGAAGGATAGAAATCTAATTTTTATTTTTGGTAATTCATAAGTGCACATTGTTCTTTATGGTAGTGCATGACTCAGACAAGAAGGTAAAAGTTTCTGATTCAAGATCTGAATCAGACCATAGGTTTCCATGCATCTGTTCAGTTTTTGTATTAACTTAAACTAGCTTGTGGATAACAAGAAAGTCTAACTGAAGATTAGCAGGCTAAAATTGTTTGTCAAATCAACTGCATAAAAAATAAATAAATAAAAAAAATAAAATAAAATAAAATAAAATAAAATAAAATAAAATAAAGTATGTTGCCTCTAACCTTAAAAAAATGAGGGAATAGTAAAAAAATGTAATAAGGGCATAATTACTTCTTTATTTGAATAGTTTCTTTCACTCGAACTGTTCATTTGGTTAGCCATTGTTCTGAGTGAGATACAGCCTAAGCAGACATACTGCTGCAAGCTATGAGGAGAAGGGTAATCTTAGGGGGTGGTTTGAGATTAAAGGCTGATGGATGTTGTGTAAAACTGGGGAGTCCATCTCACTGGACATTGTGGGAGAGGTAACTGTGGCAAACTTCCATGTGCCTCTTTGTAAGAAAAGGAAATGAAGCAGTGGTTCTACAATACTAAGCCCTAAGGAAAGAGTAGGAGCAGGAAGAAAATACAGAAGGAATACCCCGAATGTTAAGTCATGATGTGGCAAAGTAGATAGGGATGCACAAAAGTGAGGGGAGGAAAGCCACATGGGGGATCCGGTTCTTCTTCAATGATATGTCAGAGGCAGATTCTGTGCCTTGTGTACATCGACCACACACACAGATCTCACCTGGGTCCTGGCCCTTCCCACACTGCAAGTAATCTTGACTTTTCCCTTGAAACCTCTTTCCTATGAGCTGATGGAAAGCAAACAGACAGAGCAGGCAATGAGGCCATCCATGGGCTGGTCCTGCATGGCAGGTGCAGCCTATAATTAGCTGTTACAGTCACTGTCATTAATTTGTGGCTTCCCATTTGTGTTCATCAGCAATGGTAATTTTCCTCTTTCTTTTTTTTTTTTACCTCAAGCCTGCTACCTTCCAACAAAATCCTTAAATGAATCAGATTTATAGGATGCTTAGTCTTAATGGGGAAATAAAAAGATGGAAGAGAACCTGCAGACAATGTGAGTCCTCACCCCAATCCATGCTGTGACAATCTATGGACCTGCAAGACATCATTTATTGCTCGCCTATACCCATATGTTGTCATTAAATTAATCCTTTCATGATTACTATTTGCCGTGCTTCTGACTAATTTCCATTCCCAAAGGAAAACCAGCTCTTAGAAACCAAATGATTGTTTTCAAATTCACAAAATTGTTATTCATTGCAAAAACAGGATTGCTTTTTCCTTAGAAACTCTCCCAATTATATTAGCCATGCTAGTTACTAGCTTTCTGTGAAATAAGTTTTCTTTTGCCTGTTCAGATAAAAAGCTAGGAGACAAAGCTACTGAAAAATCGCTAATAATTATGGCTGAAAATCAAAATATTGAAAACCGACAGGGAGTGTTAGTTTTGCACCTAACCTCTCTCCATGCTTTTCTCCCCAGCTTTAATAACAAAAAGCTGTAAATACTGTCTGCACGTTTCCTCTTCACAGTGACTTTGCAAGCAGTATTCTCAAAGTAGAAAGCTCTGTGTTTGCAATGCTCTATACCTCACGAAAGTTACTGTTATGATTTTTCTGAGGAAATACAGCTTTGTTTGTAGCTCTTAGCAGTTACCAAGTTAGTAACTAATGAAATCAGACTGTGGTGGTGGAGGATGCTAATAGCATAATTAGGTTTGCATACTTGAGCCATGCCATGAGCATTCATGATACTTTACAGGCCTACAAAACACAGTTACTGGCTGAACTCACAATTAACAAATGCTCAGTGAGGAAAAGCAGGGACTGAAAGGGTTGAGACACAAAAACACAGCAACAGTTAGATTGTACTTTTTTTTTTTTATGCACTAAAATAAGATGAATAGAAATGTTTGTCTTGACAAGCCCTGTCCTAAGGAGCAGAAATCCCATCTATACTGATGAAGTGGAAGGGAAAGGTCAGTAGAGTTTGTCATCTGCCCAGCCGTGGGTTGTGATGCATCCCCTGGATGTGAAAGGTTGCTCAAAGAAATGACTTCTGTGTGAGTTTCCCTGTGGAATGATCTCATCCTGACTGAAGTCAGAAGAACCCAAGAGATGATAATTCTGTGATTTCCCCTTGAGCAGAAATGTTTCAGTGTGATGGGCTGCTGTGTTGAACCTCCATTAAAGAAACTTGTGGCTATTGTAGTGGCAGTGCTGGCACAGAGAGGATGTTGTGTGTGTCTGCTCTCCTGGAGAGACACCAGTGCCTGCTTATGGGGAATGAGGATAGGAATCTGTCCTGTGATTTTTTGCTTATGGTAGTGCAGATGTTTAGTTGCTGTAGGAAATCAGTTCCACTTAGATCCCGCTGCAGTCTCACATAACTACTGTAGTCTCATTTGATGCTTGAGTTTTATTGCAGAATCCTCCTGCTGTTGATTTTAGCTCCAAGGAGTCTAAGATCCCTGGGGTCTTGTCTATAATTTGTATTTTTCAGTGGGGCATGGATTATGATGAGACCCAGGGAGTACAATGATGTGCCCTGTATCCACTTCAGTGTTACAAATAATGCTGGGGGCAATGCTTTATAAGAAGAGGCAAAACATTATTACTTCTCATGGGATTTATGGTAATAAAATTAATCATGATGAATTATTTGGGTATCTGTGTGGCAGTCATTTTTCCAAAGCTGTTTTTTTCTGCCCTACAGGGGCTGTTTATTTTACGTGCAGGTCAGTGAGCTTTTACTGAAATCATAACAAACATACAAATGTAAATTTTTCATATAAAGTCACAGGGGGAAAAAAAATCCCTAGTTAGGAAAGATGGACAGTAGGTAATTGGAAAAATTGGTTCTGTTCTATGCTATTGTATTCTAATAGACAAAAATTTAGTTTAGGGGCACCCTGGTGAAGTTCATTCTGACCAGTCTGTCCAGGTAGGTGCTAGGAAAAACATTCGTAATAGAGTATGAAATGAATGGTTGGTAAGATATTCTTTGCTAGTTTCAGGTCTCTTTGGAAACAACTGATAATGTGAATTCTAACACTATGAGAATTATAGCT
This sequence comes from Anser anser, assembly GCF_964211835.1. Taxonomy (NCBI): domain Eukaryota; kingdom Metazoa; phylum Chordata; class Aves; order Anseriformes; family Anatidae; genus Anser; species Anser anser. The sequence continues at coordinate 205,483,554 of NC_139720.1, read as the reverse complement.
TACTGAGTTATTTCATTATTGTTTTAAATGCAATCCCAAGTTAGAAAAGAAAATGTTAACAATACAGATGTACATTTAAAAAAAAAATCATGTGGGAAAATCTCTCTGATGTGAGATGCAGATGTACCAGCAGAGCTTTGCTGCTGAGATCCAATTCCAGACCTCTAAAAACACAGAAATTAATGAGCAAGAACACATGCTCCATGGGAATTAAGCTTCTCATGTCACTGTAGGAAAACCAAAAAGATTCTTTGAAAAGTAAGAAACTGTTATTGTTCCTTGCTGTAACCTTCTTTCTTTATGGATGTTCGTAGCTGTGGCTCCCTCATTTTGTTTAGTATTGTTTCGTGTGGGTCTTGGGTGTCTGTTCAGTGCAGTTGATTTCTGGAAACTGAAGAGCAGATGGTTGGTGTTTGTAAATTGCCAAAGCCTCGTGACTTCAAATGCTTAGTTGCCTTGAAAATTTGAGCAGCTAACATAGCTATTTAAGGACTGTACAATTATTTTCTTTTTTCCTCCCCTACTTTCCTGAACAAAATGAAGATTGAATCTCTCCTGTGCTCTTCGTAAACTGTATGGAGAATACTTGTTTACATTGCACATAGTATACTGATAATATACAGCTTAGGAAATTATTCAGATTTTTGGCTTTGATTATAAGTATAGTTAAAACATATGCATATTTGATAGTTTTTTTTCAAATATAGATGAACAAATTTAATATTATTTGACTCTGTATATTATCAAGTTGTGATTCGGGCAGCATATACTCTACAGTGAAGAGTCTTCACTATGTGGCATGGTCTTGGGCACCCTGCTCTGGGTGTTCCTGCCTGAGCAGTGGTTGGACCAGGTGGCATCCAGAGCTCACTTCCAACCTAAACCATTCTGTGATTCTGCAAGCATAAAATTTTAATAGAATTATACAAAATAAAATTTTACTTAGTACTTATTTAGCAAATTGCAATATAAAACAGAATTTTTGCGTTCTGAGAATTAAATAAAATATTCCAGATTTAGTCTGTAGATTACAGTTTAAGAACAGGGCTCATTTTTTTTAATTAAGCAATAAAATCTGATTTGATCTTGACATATTTATTGGTATAACTATTTTCACTAAGGGAAATATATAAAATTTATATTATTCAGTGCATTTTGCAGACATTGCTTTAGCATTTCCTTTATGTTATAAAGAATAAATAAAAACCATGTAACTAACCCACCCTTATAGTATTAAATATATCAACCAGTTTTCTATCTCTGGGTGTTTCCTTTGCTGCAAGCAAAGAACAAAGGATTATTTCTGCATGCTCATTAATCCTGCATCCTACAAGAACAGAGCCCTGTACACTTTAATTTGGAAGACCTCTTAGAGATTTTGCAGAAGGCAGCCTTTCATTTCCTCCACTGGCATGCACTCTGGATTTCTCCTTGAGTTTTCAGTACGTTTGCTATAAGAGCTTGTTCTGAGCCAGCTGCTGCAGTAGCACAGGAGAGCTGATGCTCATCCCTGAACCCCCTCTGCCCATGCTGCCGGGAGGCCAGACCTGCCTTCCACCTCCTTTCTCCCTCACCTGGGGAGACAGGGTTAGCCCATAGGAGTGAGTTGGTGACTCCTCCGCACCAGCATCACCAAGCACCACACAGCGATGTCCATCCCCTGCAGGTCTTGCAGTTCTGAGAGCATCTCCTCATCTCCTAGCCTCTCCTCCCACCAGTCTTTGTGCTTCAGCTTCACTCCAGGCTCATTCACCTTCAATCCTTGCCTCATCCCTCATTATCCCTTGAAAGGTCCCATGTGCCTATACTTCTCTACCTATTAATTAACTCTCTGCACAAAAGATACTGAGATAATTGATATTTGCTTCTGCATGTTACATTCTCTCCATAGCCTATGCCTTTTTCATCCATCTGTCTCTAAGGAGGAGGCAGCTATTCTCTAGGTATATAATGCGTAGCACAGCAGGTCTCTACTTTCAGTCATCCCAGAACTATTAACCATTAGTAATGTGGTTATTGATGATAACAGTGCTTTAGAGGTGTTTTTTTTTTCTTTTTTCTTTTTTTCCTTATTTCTGTGACTGAAGTACATGGTGTCACTCTTCATCATTCAGTCTAAAAGGATATATACCAACTATCCCTGGTTTCACGTTTTCCAGTCACTCTTCATTATCCAACTGTACTACCCGCTATATGGGTTGAGTTACTGAATTCTAGAAATTACCTTATTTGTATATTATTGCCCTGTTGCTGCAAGAAAATCAAAATTCAGAGTAAATTTTTTTTAATTTTTTGTTTGTGCTACAAAGTTTACAGATTATCATCTTGGCTTGTAACCAATGACATAAAATTGATGTTGTTATGCTTTTTTGTTGGTGTTTAGATAGCTGCATTTGCAGAACGCTGACTGTACTTTTGTTTTACATTTCTGTTACAATTAACTCTTCCTTTGGATTAGTCACTGGATTATGTTTACCTCTTCTCCTATGCTTTTATGAATTTAATCACCTTATTAACATCTGGCTAATATCTTTCAAATTCAATGGCTTCTCATATGCAGTAGTATTCGTACTTTCATCCTTTTATTAAATGCTTCTCTCCCTCCCTGCATTTCACTTCTCCTACTCATTTCAGCAAAGTGGTTCCTATGGTGACACGCTTTCCATATACACTTTAGGTTGTGCTCCAGCATAAAAAACATTGTATCAGACTCTCTTCTATTTAATGAAGGCTTAGGCTCCCCCCTCCATGGATCTGATACTGCGTGACTCACTCCTGGATTTGGATCAAGTCTATTTGTTGCGGGGGGATGTGGAGTTTTTAATATGTAAATGTGTTTTGCGATTATAAACCTAGTTTTGTTCACATTTGAAATATTTAATAGACATGATTTTTCTGCAGTCTTCTTCAGCAGCCTATGTGGGCTTATGGCATTTATCATTATTCTTTCAAGCTAGTATTCTTGTCATGAAAGAATGCCACAGAAAACATCACATCAAGAGACCACTGGGCACTTCCACGTTTGCACTTCTCCAAGGCAGGCAAGGATCTGCAGGATCCTAGTTGAGACTTCCTGGGCTTCATTTAAGTAATATGGTCATTGATACCCCCCATACAGGTACAAACTGTGCTCACAAAATAACCATCATTCCCTTCTCTTGTCCCTCATAGTCCATCAACAGGTCTATCACAAACACAATCAACAAGATGTTCCTGTTCGCAGCTTTTGGATTGTAATCACAGTCTGTTATAAACTCATCAGATGTTTCAGATCTGTGCTGCTTTGTGAGTGTTGAACACGTTGCTTTCCAATGTGATTTTTTTTTTCTTAGGATAAAATAATCTTTAAATATTTGCACAATAATACTTGAAAATCACCACTCCACTGAATGTGAGAAGATGGGATAAAATATATCCCTTTTTTTCATATAGATGCCTGTGTGCACACACATAAATCTATGTAAAATCAGTTAAAAAAACATCCTTTTCCAATGACCAGATGCTAAAAGATATTGTTATCTAAGTGTATTATTCCAGTGATCTTTAATCACACACTCCTTTTGTGCTGTTTTTTTTTTTTTTTTTTTTTTTTTTTTTTAAATATAGGACATACATGTCTCCCCTGCCCAAAACAGTTATATTTTATGTACAAGATGTGATTATAGATGTTTGCAGACAGGCAGAAGACAGAGTGCAAGGAAAACAGTAAGACAGTGATGATCAGTAAAATGGACTTTAGCCTAAAAATACTGCTAAATTAAACATTGTTACAATTTTGTAGGTCTCACGGAAAAGCTGATCAAAGCAAAGATGTAGTAAAATTAATTTTGGATAGATTTCAGTGAAACAAGATTTCCTTTGCCAATGGCAGAGAAAAAGAAATTGCAGTAATTGAAACATGATATGAAAGCATGAGCAAAAGATTTAGTTGCATGGAATAGAATTTACTCTCTAAGTAAATTCTAATTTACTACTCTAAGCATTAATAATTCTACCTAGGTCAGGAATAATAATCATGTGGAGTTAGAATACTTTGGCTAAAATTTTCAAAAGCATCCATGATACTGTAACACCTATAGGAAAATGGTTTTTGTTTCTAAAAATGACTGAAGCATTTAGAAATGGTATGCCTTTGGTTAGGTACTTAAATAACGTCCCAGAATCCACCAGATAAGTGTGTTGAGTTAACGCTGCTGATTTTAAGCTAGGTATCTACCTATCTACCGTCAATCTTTAGATTGTGAACTATTTTTCTAATTTTTTGAAGTGAAATCCATTTAAGCTTTTTTGTTTTTTTTTAACTGACCTTTTATGTTGGATTTGTCCCAAGTTGTGGCTGTGTTGTAGAGCTGCTTCACCATTTGACAAAACTGGATTCACAATTTGTCTTCTTTTCTTATTTTATCAAGCAACTGATGTCTTCTCCTTGCAGTTCCCATCAAATGCTCATTTCTTTATTTTGTGTTGGTTAATTGAATTTCTGGATTTTTATTTATTTATTTATTTTAATCTCATAATTTAAAGCTTGTCTACATAGTCTGTTTAGGCAGATGAGAAGTTACTCTGTGATGTGAATTGACTCATGAGTTTCATCTGTTACGTCTATTCTATCAAAACTGCTATTGTGGCAACAGTAATTCTGAAAACATTTTTTCTTAGAGTTTAACAGAAGTGGGTCTACTCATGCAGTAAAACCACTATGTCCAGAAGTTGATGTTTACAGGACAATCATATGAAGTGTTGTCTCTTAGCATCCTATTTAGAAAATAAATTACTCATTCCTATGTGTGCTGGTTGAGGCTGAGCAGAATTACTCAGTTGTAATGTGGTTAACTTCAGTATCCTTCACTGGAGACACTGACTGTATGATGTCACCTATCCAAAAGGCAGGCAAAGTGGAAAGCTTTTGAAAAAGGGCCACTGATTTTGCATAGCTATAAACTGGTGATTTTTATGTCATCACTGTAATTTCAAAACACCTTCCAGGTCTGCATTAATTAGCGTAACTAATGTACGCCAACAACAGTTCTCGTCTCACCTTTTGAAAGAAAACAATGTGGGCAGAGAAGTGTTTTGGTTTGATTTTTGAAGTTATCTATACATGCATATTTCTACATACTCATATTATTTAAAGAAAGGTGAAAAAAATGTTTAAAAGCAAATCTGGTGAGGTCCATGACTACCCTCACTTATGTTGGGAATGAATTCCTTAGCCATTGGCTGATCTGTCAAATTGTGGTTCAGCTCTTGGATGCTCTGCATGAGTCATTCGGGTATAATTCCATCCCAATTAACTTTTATATTCTCAGCTGATGTTCAGTGGCTGTGAGTATGGGTAGGTCCAGTAACTGCAGACGTTCATACTTACGTAAATAAGACCCAAAGTGGGTGATTTGAACTCTTACATCACTGGCCGTGTTTAAAAGTGCTGGTCATAATCTTCCCAGACTACTACACTTTAGGGGCATAATGAGCTTTTTTGGAGAGTATTTGACTGGAGATTATTCAATGACTTAAGCAAGCAATATCTGGCATCCTACAATTCCCTAGAAATTAGTGGTGGGGACTGTGACCTGTAAACGAGAAGTGTGAGAAACTCTTCAGAACGGATTGTACACCCTTAGCAGCTTGTATGTTGATTTTCAAAATGTGGAGGTGTAAAGTGAAGACAAATTTCATCTCTTCAGGATTAGGAGGTTCTGAAAATGTGCAAATCTGGAGATATTCCCACATGTAGCTATAGTTATAAACTAATTTTTACATGATGTGCCTATTTATTTTTTAAAACCTGCATATTTTGTCTTAAGTCAGTTTTATAAAAATGCTTCCCTCAAAGTGTTAAGCATTTGGGTTCTACTTTTGTCTTGTTTTTTTGAATGTTTCTGGAAGAGCTTTAGTATAGGATTTGATTACAGCAATGAAAATATGTTAATTCACTGAATTCTCTGCATTTAATTTTTACAAAAGAACAGAAATTTCTAAATCTGCAGAGCTCAAACTCCACAAAAAAAAAAAAAAAAAAAAAGATTCTTGAAATAATGGAGAATAAGTAAGGACAAATTTTAAGAATATACTAATATACTTCTGTTAACTATTAGTGCAGTGTAAATGGCTGGGCCAGATGTAAACTAAAAAAGCAAAATTTAAAAGAAAAAATAAAACTCATGCGTTTGTAACTTGTCAGATCAACATCAGACCTTGTCAGAAGGTAAGGGAAAGAGAAAGCACGTAACAGAGTGTCTTTCCTTAAGAGCAGCACACATGCTCTTCAGAGCTGAGTGACACCTTCCCAGGTGATCAGAATTTATATATCTATCTGAGTGAAGTTGTGGCTAAAGAGGGAGGAAAAAGCTCAATCTGTTAAAAACATGAAGAATTTATATTTGTTGTAGAACAAGAAGCAGATCTCTGTGAAATGAAGGCATGTCAGTGACAGGTATGGCCTCTTTTGAAAGGCTGAATGCCGACATATTTACTTGATAGCACAATTAAAATATGTGGAAATAATTTTTTCTCTAACTAATAATCTTGACTTAAACAGAAAGAAATGTGCATATAAATACTTTCTAGAAGCACAAAGAAAGAAAATAAAGTGATGAAGTTTCTTCCTTTAAAGTCATAATGCTAGGGGATGGAATTTTCCAAAAACATTCAGTGCTCTGATGTGTTAGCAAGAGTAGAGTTAGACCAATAGAGAACCAACAGGGAATGCTCTGGAAACTATCCAGGAATTAAACACAGAATACGTGAGTTTGGAAGGAACCTCTAGAGAATGTCTTGTCCAACTCCCTGCACAAAGCCAGGCCAGCTCAACCAAGCTGCTCAGAGCCTTCTCCAGTCAAGTTCTGAGGCTCTCTGGCTGAGGATTCTGGGTAACTCACAGCCTCTCTGGGTAACTTGTTTTAGTGTTTCACCACCCTCATGGCGATGTTTTTTTTTCCTTTAGGTTTAGTCAGAATTTCTGTTACTGAAACTTTTGTTTTTGCCTCTCACACTTTTACTGTGCACCTGTAAAAATGGCCTTTTTCCATCTTCTCTTAAGGTGGCCTCTTTCCATCTTCTCTAGGCATTCCCAATAGGTTAGCTGCAAACAATGACAAGATCCCCCCTTTGCGTTTTCTTCTTAAGGCTGAGCAAACCCAGGTCTCTCAGCCTCTCCTTCAGCATAAATGCCTGCAATAGGGCTATTCAAAGTAAACTATATATGAGAAGGCAGATCTCCTGCTGTACTGTGTACCTACCTCCCTTTTTGAGCAGAGGGGCAACTCTGCCAGTCTACTTTTATCCTGAAGCCCTGTGGAGCTCTGATATGAATTATTGCCAATTGTAGGTGACAGAAGAGATGTGCATTGCTTGGTTACAAGAGAACATCTTTGTTCCATGTGACTGCTCCTTTTATTGCAAACCTCACTGTAGCAAAGAAGAAGCCACGTTGTTTCGTCTGCTTTCTGTTCCTTAAAGTATCATTAATTAGTTCACTATTGTAGCTACACATCTAGAATGCATTTCATTTTGTGATCCCAAAATGCTTTGGAAGACTAAGGGCTAAATTATATTTGCTAAGGTACAGAGGTGCAAAAAGAAGATGGAACTAGGAATGACACACAAAACAGAGCAGAACTTGAGCTTGGGGAAGATGAAGAGATCACACAAAGAGACCACTGTGATGATGGTGCCGCTGTCTTCAAAGAGGCAAAGCCGGGAGGAAGCACTCTGGTCTGCTTTCTTGTATTTCATGTATTCCAGGGGTTCTCATATACGTTGTATTTTGGGGCCCTTTTGCCTAAAATTACCTATAGTTAGATTAGTTTCATTTAATGAGAGAGATTTTAAAGCAAATTTTGATGGAGTCTCTATTTTAGTCAACATGCAGTTTTTGAGACAACAAAACTGTTAAAACATTAAAAAGAAATGCATAAACATTGAAATAAACCCCATAAACTACTTGGATGGAGTTAATAAACTCCATCAATTATATTTCCACAGATGTAAAAATCTAGAGGGGGATAGGTCACAAAGCATTTCAAATCATACAAATTGTGTTAAGAATATATTTGTATTTTACTGGTTTGTATTAATAAAGTTATAATTGTAGGCATTTGTTGACTCATAACTGATTTCCTAATCTCTCTCTTCCTATGATATGGTGGTTATTATTGTTGCTTTCATTTATGTATCAGTTTAACACGATAGATGAATTTGCAAAAATTAGCTTTCCATTTCTTTCTATTTTCTCTCTTTCCTAGGAGAAATTTTGTTCATAATGTAATGCAAACTGCCAGGGTCTGGGATCCACAAGATCAGGTATTTAGATATACATATGTCATTACCTGCACCCAGAGCGGGGCAGACACACGTACAGGGATGAGGGGGAACTGGAAAAATATCTTAGCCCATATAATCCAATATGGGATATAATAATTTGCCAAGAAGGAGAATCTATGAATGTCTTGAAAATACAGTATAAGATGTCATTATATTATAAAATTCTACTACTATGGAATTATAGTTTCTTTTTAACTGCGTATGGAAAAAGATGACAAAACTCATCCTTCAGTGCAATGCTGAAATTTTCACAGGATTCAGTTAACAGTCTTTAAGGCCATGGCATGGGCTTGGATTACCTACTCTATTATACCCGTCTATCATATGCTCCTAATTTTCACACTGGTACCACACTGATGAGCACAAAAGTTGTGTGTAACAAAACCGTATTTTCCATGAGGTTAAAGTCAAAGATGAAAACTGTCTCTGAGATCTTGGAGAGTTTATTCATTCTGTCTTGATTTGATGACACAGAGAAATGGAGAAGTCAGCAATTTATGTGCTAATTTCTTCCAATGGTTATTCATTTTAATAGATAGTAAAATGTGTGCGTTATTTCCCATGTGGATTTGTCTGTCTTCCAATTTCTAACCTCCTCTCCTTTTCATGCCTTTCTAAATGAAAGTCATTAACTATGTAATATTTTGTTCCATGAAAATGGCCGTACATTGCAACTCTCTATTTTCTCTTTACCAAGCTAAAAACCTTTGTAACAGTTTCATCAGCTCTTCAGCTTTCTTTTTCTTTTGAATGTTTTGCCTTCCTCTCCAGTGCCTCACTGTCATTTTTGAACAACGGAATTTGTTTCAGTGTTTTAGTAACAGTTTCATCAGTACCCAAATATGCATTTCTAATCTTCATTTTAGTCGTTTTTCTGCTCAGTTGAAGCACACCTAACCCATCTGAATTATTTCAGCCATTTTTACTCTAGGTACCTTTTAGAATCACTCTTCAAGCATTTGTAGCACAGGCTTTATTTCCTTGTTTCTTTGTATAATATCATATAAGTTGATTATATTCACATGGATTTCACTCAACTGGGACTAGCTTAACAAATGAACCAGATCATGAAATATTGCTGATTTTCTCTGTTATTACCTTTTCTACGAATCTTTGTTCTATCCTTGAGTTTAGTCAAAAGAGCTTAACTTTCAAAAGCATTAATGAAAATGCTGAAGAACATTATATTTATCCCTCTGAAACCCCACTGAAGAGATCAGGAATCATTTTGTGCTTTTAAATAATATTTTGAGAAACAAGCCAATTACTTGTAACTTAATATTGGCTCTACTGGTAACTCTATGACACACAGCCTGCAGTTTTAATTCAAACACTTCACAAAGCACTATTACATTTAAAGATTTTTTTAAATTGGTCATCTTTGTAAAGTCAAGATTGAGGCTTTTTGGAGGAGGTGTATTTTAAGTAAAATCCTGTGAATGGTATGCTGTTCCTGTGTTCCTGTCTTTATTTTTTTTTTTTGTAATTTTTTTCAACTGCATTGCTATTAGGCTGACTACACTGTGCTTACCCAAGAGTCTTTCTTGTCTGTCTGCAGCACAATTCTTTCAGCCTGCTGGAATTTCTTCAGCAGTCCAAGATGCACTAAAGAAGAAAATCTATACACCAGATGCATCCTCATCTGTCACTTCAAGGACTCTTAGACATTAATTAATCATGCCTGTTTATATATATTCTTCAATACCCAGTTAATAATGTTTAGTTTTTTTAATGACTAATAAACACTCAACTAATTACAGACAGGTATTTCATCCCTTTTATGAAGGAAAAATGCATCATCCTATTTCTTTCCAAAACCTGAATAGGAGTAATTTAGTAAATATTTCCCTGACTTCTGAATGTGTTAAGGATTTTATTATCTTCACCTAAGGGTGTATCTACACCATTTTTCAGACACCTTTTTTGGTCCGGATAGATTGAAACAGTCCTTCGTATTGTTCTTAGTCCTGCTAGCTATATTTCCTTGATATTTTAAAAACATTCTATAATTTCCTATACTTGAAACCTTTTGATTTATATCAGCTGATACTTTTTATTTTCTTTTTTTCTTTTTTTCTTTTTTCTCTTCTGATGGCTGCCTTTATTTCACCATGGAATCATGAGCCTATACTGCCTTTTCTAGACTCATATCTGTCAGTATTAAAGATTGATCGCTAGGATCTGGGGATCTGGGATGGCAGAGTAGTGAGTTGGAGGATCCATTTGCACAGCCTGCTACAATGCTAGCTGAAGGCTTGGTCAACTTTTCAACTATGTGCACAAAGACGTTAGAGGCAGGTGATGGGCTTAAACTCTGTGGCTGTGGCCCCAGTGTTTGCAGCGACTCTCCAGTGATGAATGGTTGCATCCTTGTGGCTGAAGGTACCATTTTTGGTAGCAATTGTTTCATATTGCAGGGATGCCTGGTGGTTTTCTGCTTTCTTCCTCTGGAGGCAAGTTCTGCCATAGTTTTCACTTGAAGAGTTATGTGGGGGAAAAATGCGAGCATGTAAGGACAGGGGCAAAATTCTGTTCTCAACAGAACTCAGTGAATCTTTAGAACAAACTCCTGTTCCTCTGTCCTGGGATGCCTGAGCAGCAAATTCTGCACAGAAGCTTGTGAGTACAAATGCGTGGCTAACAAAAATTGTTATTTACTTGAAAGCAGAAAATTACAAAATTTACACCAGAGGTTTGAAGGCATACAATAATAATAGTTTTTATCCTTTAAGTACTCTCTCAGCATTCATCTGAGTGCTTGACGTGCTGATCAGTGATATGGAATAATGTAATAAATTCAGCCTGACAACCTGAGGAGTTCAGTGTGGAAATTGTGCCCTAAGTTAAGGGCATGCAACTTAGTAGAAAATGTGGGTGTATAAACAAAAGCAGAGTTGTAGCAAGAGTGACTAACAAGGGAGAAATGAAATAGACAAGTTGGTAGGTCCTGTTTCAGGATAGCGTCCCTTTAGGGCCAGCACTCAGACAAATGTTTGACCTGCCTGAGTCCTTAATTAATGTTTCATGTTGCAGTTATTGTCCTTGAAGGGAATATGTCTGTGGTAGTGCTAAAACTTGAGCAGGAATAAGAGGTACATGACTGTCCTATTTTGGGTATAGGGAGAGGACAATTTTGATGAAACAAATATCACCTTGATGCAGATCCAAAATTAGAGCTTTCTGCAAACAAGATCATAGAGAATCAGTTTATTCTGGTTTAGTTCTGACATTTAAAGAAGGCCTAAAATTAATTCTGGATGTGAAAATGTTTGGGTTTTTACTTGGTTGTTCATAATCATCTTTAGTTCATTTAAGTCCAAGCCAGATGGAGCCCCTGGGGTGAGATGGAAGGAACTCCTGCATGATGGAGAACTGAAGGTGCTAAAAGCTGGGAGAAACTTCAAGGTTTGAAAAGGGAAAGAATCACAGAAAGAAGATGGGAATCTGCAGCTTGTGCAGAGGCTCCAAGTGTTTCAGAGAAGATTAGGGAGGAAGGACAGGACTGCTGGTGTGTTGTCTCCTGTTTCTTAGGAAGTCCATGCGTTAGAACCAACAGGGGCTTAAAGTGAGGAGCCTCACCTCATACGGGGCCATGATGGGCCAGCGGAAATCTGTGCATAATAGCTGCATAACTCCTGTTCCATTAAAAGTAGTCACTTTGGTTGCATGTATGTTAGTAAACAAGGTTTGGCAGTAGCGCCAAACTGGAATGTGATTGCCTTTGTCGTTAAACTGTTAGCAGTGTCCCTGACATGGTTTAGCCAGGGCCAAGAGTCCATGGCTGGGCATGTACTGGGAGCCAGCCCAGGTTCTGGACCAGCCCCAGGGGCCAGGTTAAGCTTTGGGATGGTAGGAGAATTTAGTGACAGGGATGAGAGGCTCTCCAAGCTGTCTGCCTCGGGGCCTGAGAACCATCTTGGAAGCATCTGAGTTACTAATTATAAATCCAACCCTCTAATTAAAAACTTCAGCGTTGTTGTTGTCATTCAAAGAAAACCTCCATCTTCTGAGTCCAAAAGTCTTTCAGATCTACCTCACAGCTCTAGCCAGCTCAGAGTCCTGTTACACTGGGGTTAAGCCATCCCTGGCAGTGTTTGCAGCTTTCTACAAGCACATGTGAGTGTGAAAGTAAAGCTGACAGGAAGCCAAAGGCTATCGTTGTATGATTAGCGCTTCAAGAAGTGCAGAATGTGAACATGTGGTATAAAGATATTTTTTTTAAGTACATTTTTCCCCTGCAGCCAGAATGTCAAGAGTACCAGGAATGAATGCTCAGGTTCAGATCTCCAGGCAGATAGATGCTGCTGTGTGCTACACAACCTGTTGGCACCATGTAGTCTTTGCAGCTCTTGAACTGGCAGCATGCCAGGCACTTGAGGGTCACCCCTAATTTGCCTATTTATTATTGATTGAATGCTGCACAATGTGATGATTTGCATAAATCTACATAGCTTTTTAATTTTTAATTAATGCATGTCATTATTACAATTTTTAATATATGCTATCAACCAGTTTCATGAGCTATGGGGAGATAAAGCCAGATGAACAAAGCAGAAGGAACAAAAAGCCCTTTCTGACCTAAGATCCACCTTTATTCCCATTACTGATGAGATTTTTGAAAGCAGTTCTTAGAAAATGAGGGACCTATTCTAATTGTTCCTGTGCTGCTACTTAGCACAGACTGTGAGTAGTTTTGTATCTGCTCATGCAGACAGATCGAGTCCACTTAACTGCTGTGAATTACTCTCCTCCACTTATGGAACACTCGGATCAGCAGCACTGTTTGTGGTGCCTCTCCGGAGCTGTGGGTATCCCTTTTCTGGGCTAGAGAAGCAGATTTGGATGGAAAAAAGTATGAAACAGACAGATACAATGGATGGGGAAAAGTGATCTCCCAATATTTTATAAACCTTCTTATGGTAGAAAACTGCTCTTGCAAAACCATTGTTGAAATATTGGTTCATATTTTGAAAACATTTAAATCAATGTTCTCCTAGGGAAAAAAAAAAAAAAAAGAAGAAGCTGAGCCTTTAATCTGAAAATGTACTTTTAAAGACAGACACCAAAGTACTTCTTGCTCTGAACAGAGCACCTCAGAAAAAACGGTTATTAGTAGAGTCAGAAGAGGGTTGTGACTAGCCTTGGCTAGGGAGTTGCATTGAGCAGCAGAGCAACCAGATAACCGCCATGTTTTCTGGAGGAAGAGTTCAATTTTGGTTGCTGCTAGCAAAGGAAAATATGAAGTGAAGGGTGGGGGGATAGGGGGGTGCAGAAATCTTGTCTGAAATATGTTGAAATAGATTGCCTGTTAATTGTCTTCCTTTTTGATACATGTGATAAGTGACTGTGATGGGTGGTTTGTGTTTGCCAAGGCGGTTGGGGTTTGTATAAGTGTCATGACTAAAATAGCGGAGGAACCATGATGAGTTTTCCTCTTCCCATTCTAAAGCCCTAAATGCTACTGAGGAGAATGTATCTGTAAGATATTTATTTTAGTTTTCTCTTGCAGTAGCATTTTTATGCTAAAACAGTATAATCATGACTAAATGAGAAAAATAGACATGGTGAAAGACCAGCTACAGGATTTTATTTGTCACATATACTTCATTAAAAATATTTAATATTCTTGGAAAGGATGCTTGTCGTGTAACAGGAGAAACTGTTCACTGACAGTGCTGCATCTAGATATTATCAACAGGCACTGATGGTATGTTGCAGAGAAAACAAACAAACAAACAAAAAAAAACCACAAAAAACAAAGAAATACCTTATTCCATAAAACACTGATTTAGGAACTATCTATAGAATAATATCTTAGACCCAGATACTTTAATGTGTTTGGACATTTCACTCATGGGGCAGTCATTGAGGGTGCTTCCCTTGCATAGAAAATCCTAAATTTTCTAATAATGATTATTTATTTGATGACACTACTGTGTATTAGTAGACACTGAGCACCTCTTATATTCCCATTAATCTGCCTAATCTACTTGTCCTTCATATTAGTACTAAAAGGAAAAGTGTTTTGGTAGGGTACATTCTGGTAGAATATGATTTTGCCAAAGTACCAGAGAAGTCCAGCTGGGTTTCTGATTCCTTGCAGCTCCTTCTCCTTGCAGCTCCCTTCTTCCTCCTCCTCACTGAGCAGTGCTTGGGGTCTGGCCCTGGGCTGGATGTGCACACCACATACTACCTGGTCTTTTGCTGTGATTTTTTCAAATATAGAAGTTTGATTATTAAGATTATTAAGAAAATTTCCAAAATATTGAAATTGTGGGAAATTAACTTTCCCTGTCTAGCTTGACTTCCTAGCCCTGAAGGGAAAAGTTGCCTGAAAAAATATTTTTAAAAATATCAAAATGCAAAATATTCACTATTACGTTATGGTTAGAATCAAAGATCTCTGGAAATAGAGAACTGGATAAACTGTGAGTAGAATAATTCTGTCATTTTTCTCCTTTCATATATTGGCATGAAGCTACAGAGATGAACTACCTTTGGCAAGATTAGATCCATGAGTCTTTCTTGAAGTTTCACATGGATTTACCAAGCAGAGCGTAAAATTATCCTAATCCTAGTAACGTTCAGTACATACGGGACATGCCTTCACATAGCAGGTTGCTTCTCAGCTGTGATTGATGAGTCCTCAAATACAGAAAGCAATGTGAAACATTCTGTAGACTTCAGCAGCCATAATATTTATCACATAGATCAAAAAATTCCTCAGTGTAAGTTAATACAGGACACTCAAAGTATCATTACTTCAAAGAAAAAAATGAGCTTTTCAAAATGGTATTCTCTAAACTGTAAAGCAGGGGTGTCAATGCTGTCATTAGTGATTATTTCCTATATGACGGCATTTCACTTCTTCAGTACCATATTAAGGACTAATCTGAGTTTTTCCATGGCTTGGCCCTCTGTCAATTTTCTTTATATGTATACACCTAGATTTTACTGAATTGAATATAGGCTGTGTCTCTTTGTCTCTTTTCTTCCTATTACATAGGAAGAAAGAAGAGAGTGTTTTTTCTTTTCTTTGTTTTTTCTTTTTTTCTTTCCATTTTTTTTTTTTTCCTAGAAAAGTCAAAACCAATTTCTGGCTACAGCATCCAGACTAGCGCTAGTTGAGGTTTCTTTCCCACAGGAAGTCATTAACTTTCTTGACCAGGTCTAAGAAGTAACTTCAAGAAAATCAATTGTTTGAAGGGAGTATTGTGTTAAATTAATGCATATTAAGCTCCCAAAAGAATTTAATCATACCGGGGGGGGGCGGGGGGGGGGGAGAGGCCTTAATTTGTGGTAGTTTCATTCAAAGGAAGATCCTAAAGTTACTTCATGAATATTAACATGCTTTAACTTTTATATACATTGATTTCTTACATTTAATTGATTTGCCCTAACTTTCCCCAAGTCTTCTAAAGTCAACAAGTTTGTAGCTTAAATCCAGATACTTATTTGAAAATCAATTGAATGTAAATCAAGCAAGGTAAAAATTCTTCATTCTGTGTAGTACTGGTATGGGAATTATCTTACAGGAAGAAAAATTTTGATTATAATTTTACTTTCAAGATGATGTTTCTTAGGTTTCTAAGAAAAGCCAAAGACATACCTCAAAAACTTTACAAGAAACATGCATATATAATTAAATGATTCATCTGTTTTTATGGTAACTTGCATTTAATTTCCATCCAAACTCTAGATGAACTTTGTGGTAGTGATATTTTATAATTAATGTACTGTATGTGAATATTTGCCTAAGATATGCAGTGCTAATATTTACACCTCACCTGGCAGGAGACAAAGAAGTAGTATATGATTATGCAAAACTCATACTGCAAATACTAACTGCATAATGTTCATAAATCATCTATAGGCAGAGAACATCTACTAAGTAGTGTGTGGTTATTAATTTGTGATAACAACAAAAAACACAAAGAAAACAGAAAAAAAAAAGCACAGAAGCAAACCTAATGTAGAGAAGAAACCATATATTCATTGCAAATTATTTGTTCAGCTCTGCTGGTCGGTCAGACTCAGAAAAGGTTTATTTACCAGTTTCTTCTTTTTTATTATGATATGTGTAGGTAGTGTATACACACACACAGGATTTGCATTTCCATCCTCCTAAAAGCCCTTGTTATATCACTTGGTACAAACTGAAGTACTGTAGTTGAAAGATGCTTACTGGGAACCAAAGCAATGAAATTTAGTGATAAGAAAGCAAAATATTGTTTTTTCCTCATTACCTTCTGGTATAATCTAATTAACTTTTGCATGCCCACAACTTTGATAATACCTTCAGGTACATATTTTTTGATTTCTTTATAACAGAACACCCAGATATCCATAAGGCCACACATAGACAGAGCACACCATCTCTATTAAGATGTGAAATCAGCTACAATCTCCATAAGAATCCGTGCTCTTAACTGCCGTGGCCATTCATGGTGGACTGTAGACACTGTTTTCTTCATAAAGGTCATATAATTTCCATAGGAAGTAGCCTTATTTTCATAATTGTACTGCACTTTTATGCATTGTTATTAAAATCCTTGTTTGGTAGAAGCACAAGATAGTATGGACTGTCCACTTTCAGCATGTTCATGTTGGAGTCACTTTTTTTTATTTTTCTCATTCAAGGATGTCACTTCTAGTTATGCACACCCCAAAATTACACTTAAAATGCCAGTAAGCATTTGAGAATGGGAGCTGAAAAAGTTCCTTTATTTTGTATCCATGCTCAGCAATAGCGCTCTAGTATTGTTTCCTCTTATACCTCTCAGAATGACATATATTACTCTCTGGTACGCAACATGATGTTAATCAGAAGGGCTGTATGATTTTTGTTTTTTCCTAACTGTGGTTAAAAGCAAACAAAAAGGTGTGGTTGTTGTTTACCTGAATTTTAGTAAAGCATTTGCCACCATCTTCCACAGTACTCTCCTGCAGAAACTGGTTGCTTCTGGCTTACACAGGTGTAGAGTTCACTGGGTGAAGAACTGGCTGGATGTTTGGGCTCAAAGAGTCCTGGTGAGTGGAGTTTGATCCAGTTGGCAACCAGCCACCAGTGGTGTTCCCCAGGGCTCAGTCTTGGGTCCGGTTTTGTTCAACATTTTTATCACTGATCTGTTTGACGGGATTGAGTGCACTTTCAGTAAGTTCACAGACGATACCAAGTTGGGCAGGATTGTTGATCTGCTTTAGAATAGAATAGAATTGAATAGTTCAGTTGGAAGGAACCTACAAAGGTCATGAAGTCCAGCTGCCTGACTACTTCAGGGCAAACCAAAACCTGAAGCACATTACTGAGGTCATTGTCCAAATGCCTCTTGAACACTGTCAGACATGGGGCATCAACCACTTTCCTAGGAAGCCTGTCCCAGTGTCTGACCACCCTCACAGCACAGGAATTTTCCCTCATGCCCAGGGGGACCCTCCCCTGGCACAGCTCTTTGCTGTCACTGTGTGTCCCGCCATCAGTCCCAGGTAACAGAGACTGACAGAGACCGTCCTTGGTGCTTCTCTCCTCAGGCAGCTGGAGAGAGAGATGAGGGTAGGAAGGCTCTTCAGAGAGATCTGGATAGGTTGGATCGATGGGCTGTGTCCAATTTTATGGCATCCAACAAGGGTAAGTGCCAGGTGCTGCACCTGGGGCATAACAACCCCTCACAGCAGTACAGGCTTAGAGAAGAGAGGCTGGAAAGCTGCCTGGTAGAAAAGGATCTGGGGGTGCTGGTTGACAGCTGGAGAGTTGAACATGAGCTGGAGAGTTGAACATGAGCCAGAAGTGTGCCCAATTGGGCAAGAAAGCCAGTGGCATCCTGGCTTGTATCAGGAATAGTGCGGCCAGCAAGACTGAGGAAGTGACCGTCCATCTGTACTCAGCACTGGTGAGACCACACCTTGAATATTGTGTTTGGTTTTGGGCCCCTCACCACAGCAAGGATGTGGAGTTGATCAAGCATGTGCATAGAATTTCAGTGAAGCTGTTGAAGGCAGTGGAAAACAAGTTATGAGAAACAGCTGAGGGAACTGGGGTTGTTGAGTCTACAGAAGAGGATGCTGAGGGGAGACCTCATTGCTCTCAACTACCTGAAAGGAGGATGCAGTGAGGATGGTGACAATCTCTTTTCTTAGGTGCCAAGTGATAGGACACGAGTAATTGGTCTCAAATTGCACTGGGGGAGGTTTGGAGTGGACATTATGAAGAATTTCTTCATGGTCAAGCAATAGAATGGGATACCCAGGGAAGTGGTAGAGCCCCCATCCCTGGAGGTATTTAAGAAACTTGTGGACGTGGCACTGAGGGACATGGCTTAGTGATGGGACTCGGTAGGTCAGGTTGGAGGTTGGACTTGGTGATCTTGAAGGTCGTTTCCAACCTAGATGATTCTATGACTATGTTTCTAAAAAGACTCAAGAAAATCATTGTTTGGAGCTCTCCAACTCTTGCAAGACCATTTGTTTCAAAGGTACTTAGGTGTCCTGCAGCATTAACATTGAAATATGTCAAATATTGAACATATGAAATATGATTTTTAGTTTATCTTCACAGTACCTGCATGAAGTAGCGCTGAGCAGAGAAACTGAGTCATAGAAGCAGAATCTGTCCCAAGACATGCAGGAAGGAAACTACTTCAGTAAATCTCCCAGGTTTTTGTCTACTGCCTTTTGCTCCTTCTTTGCTTTTCCAAGGCTCTCTCCTAAAAAAGACTATGGAAATTTAAGCACATGGAAAAGAAGGCAAATAACTTCCCCTCACCAATGCTGCTCTTATTTTCTCTTTGGCCTGTATTTTTCATTTGATTTGTTCCCAGTTCAGGCATCATGATGAAAGCTGGTCAGGGCAAAGGAGTAGGAAGCTACAAATTTAAGTGCTTAGAACTGCACATTCTCAGATTTAACATGTACAATCTCTCTGTTCAGTTCTTCATTATTTTCTGATAAATCCCATTATATCATTTAAGAAATACTAATCAAATGTTCTTGTTGTACCTATGTAGTCTGAGTTATTTGGGTAGCATTTAATTCAGAGACTCTGATGCTGCAGTGAGAACAAGAGTGAGTATTTATATTTCACCTCCTTTAATTCTTCAGTTCTTCATTTAAAGGTCTTAGAGCATTTTCCACTCCTAATTAAGCCTTGAGCTATAAGTAGTTCAAGAACAGAGCATCTAATCGGTGTCCTGATTCCTGGGTCCCATCAGATACAATCCTGACAAAATGGTAGTTTGTCCTGAAATGCCCAACTCCGTAGAAGTTGTTTGCCAGGTAAAAACTGCACGTGTGATGGGGTGATGGACATTTTCTTGTTCACAGTAATTACTGCCCTGTAGATGGAGTATCTTTGCCGTTCATGCCTTCCAAGTGTCCAGAAGACATGGGAATACACTGGGCATGAAAGTCATCTTAAAGCAGATTCACCAGGGTGTCCTTGCCCGTAACTAACAAAAAGGGCTTCTGGTGAGAGCTGAATTATTTGACCTGACTTCAAGCCAGGACAGTTAATTCTGCGGTTTTAGCAGTCTTACAAAACATGCAAGACTACAGATGATTCCTGCTGAGCTGAAGGAAGGCTTGCCATATCCCTACAGAGCAGTTATTTCTTCCTTTCTTTTCAGAACAATTCTTCATTTTGATGCTTCTGCAGTTGCGTATATTCTTCCTTGCTGGGAGGTACTACATCCTTGGCATATTTGCAAGTAATGGCAAGAAAACTGCAGAAGTAAATTTTGCAAGAATGGCTGACACAGACCTAGCCTGAGTATCACCTGCTGTCCTTCCCTGGCTTGACTGCATCACAGACTGCTTAAAATGTTCCTGCTCCATGAACAGCATAACCATGGAGTTCAAAATGAGTAGGTTAAATTTACTCATGGTGTCATCTAAGCTGGTTCATTTGGAGCTAGCATGGGTATCTCTATATTGCTTTGCCATCTGCATTGTAGTTAGTCATCCAGGCTTCGTATCTTCTTTCCTGAAAGAAATCTGTAGGAGAGGAAAACTTAGCCTAAAAGTATGTGTGTACTGATTCCTCTGCTAGTTCATTGTCACAGCCAGTGCAGAAGGCATTCTCAGGCTATGCCACTTGTCTTTTTTGTGATCTACCACAAACACAGGCCTAAATTTTGCAGTTTTCTCATGAAGACTGTTCTGTGTGCTCTTCAGTTGTCCTTCTTCATGGATAGCCTAGACAGTTCCTTTGCAGTATTGCCATGAGCTTCTTCAATAAAGTTGTTCTGCTCTCTCCACTGCACATACCGTGCCTCTTACTGTGATGTCTGTAGAGCTGTTACTTTCTCCATGCGTCAGTAATTGCTGTAGGTAACATGAAGAACTATGCCAAGCTGACAGATTTTCGTCACCATCCTCAGAGGAGTGAAGTGTATCATTCCTGTGCTTTGCTTCTTCCCCAAATCAGCCACCTACTCCTCCCACCACAGAGTGCACGCACTCAGACTGCGAACCGCAGGAGGATCTGCATGTTGCTCCACCATTCTTTGCCATCCAAAGCTGTTAACTCATTTTCTCCCCGCACCAGGCTTATAAGGAGTTGAATGTGAGACCTTCTGTTTGTGTGAAAGATGCTTGTCTGGTTTGCTACTGAATTTAATGTTTTGCCTAATAGAAAGCGGATCTTGAGGTCTTTTTCCAGCTCTTGGAGTTAGTAAGCTTTAGACACTGTAAGTCATTTAAAAGGAAACAGCAGAAATAAAACAGTGGGAAACTTGGAGTTAAAGGGAAAGTGATAGTCCAGACGGAAAATAAATAAATAAATAAATAATCTGGATGCTGAACCATAGCATCCAAGTTTCTTGGTTATTTTAACCGGCTGAAGTGATCTAAGCAATACAGAAACGCAGCATTTGTATGAGGTGTCAGACTGCTACTGGGAAATCCACTGGCTTTTAAATGGGCTGCTGTAGTATTCCAGGTTCATGGGGTGCTTTAAGACTTTTCAAATCAAATCCAGGCAGCCTCTCCAGAGGTTCTCAGGAAATTGCCATCTGGCCTTTCTTCCTTTAGAGTTCTTTATTTCTGATAAGATCATTCATATTCTGGAGACTGAATGAAGCCAACATTAAGAGAGTTCAGCCTTCCTAACTAGCGAAGTAAGTTCTTTTCATTGCCCTTGGTCGACAGGAATCGCTGTCTTGGGTGTCTCTTCATTCAGACCTAGCTGCATATCCTCTTTAATTCCCTTTTTCCTTTTTTTTTTTTTTCTCTTTTTTCTTTTCTTTTTTCTTTTTTTTTTTTCAAAAAGGAGACGAGCTTGCACACAGCACTTGCAGCAAAAAAGATGTCACTTGAAGAAGAAAAGTATAGTAATTCAGAAAAATATTATTATAGAAATAGCACTTGTACAGTCCTTTACATCTTCAAAGCCCTGTGCAAGCTAATTTGTTAATTAATCTAAATATACGGTTTTATTCATTTGTCCTCACAAGGATTAATCTTAGGAACTCAAACGCTATTTAAAAACTGTTCTTAAATGGAATTACAAGTGTGCTACATTGAGAGGAAATGAATTTCTCCATCACCTTGCTGTGACAATTAAATTCATTTACATTGTCACTGCTGTTTATTTTACAACGAATGATGTACGTAGGTTACAGCAATGAAATCTATCTGACTCAATGGGTGGTACTTTTTTACCATATAGGTAAAACTAAAAGGACAAATTCTTACTGTATTCAGACTACTTATGGTGGAGGAGCTTGTGAAATTCATAAATCCTCAGTGGTCTTTGCTGGAATCAAGTCTGAGAGATTTCTGTACTCAAAGGATACAACAATGCCATTTAACCCAACTGCCTCTTGGAGAATATAGGTACTGAATTTTTGTGTAACCGGTGGTTACTTTTACCAAATGTAATAAAAGACAAATATGCTGAGCTGGTTTTGACTTGGAAAAAGGGAGGTCTCAGAATTAGCTGAGCTCCTACAGATTTCGTGGCAATTTTGAGTGGGGTTAGGGAGGACATGTAATTTAGTGCTTTTTCTGGGAAGAAAACGGGCAACAAACTGGTTAGTGACCTGGAGCCACCCAAGTCCTGGGCTTTGTCTTATAAGGGGCCCAGGAGAAGCTGGTGTGATGTGAAATGTTGCAGATTGAGGCAGGGCAATGGGTGGGGTCTGAGATCAAAGGAGAAGCATTTGTGGGAAACAAAGCTTTACTAGATCCCCTGATTGTTAGAAAGTTTATGTTTCTTGTTATTACAGTTCTTCTGGATGCTATTGTCTGATAAATGCTAAGTCCTTTTTTAAATCCTGCTGGGTTTATTGCTTTAGTGATGCTCTCTGACAGTGCCATCAATAGGCTATCGGATGAAAGAGCATTTGCTTTAGCCAGTTTAAATCTGGAAAAAAAAATCACTAAAGGGGTTGAAGAGCGTAATTGCTAAATGCAAGGTACTAAATAAATACCTCTTTAGTTTGCATGATGGCTTCTTAAGCCACATGGTGAGAATTACTGACCAATCTACTGATCCGGACCATCTGGGATAACCTAGAAATTGTCTCCGGTGGTTCACATTTATTCACCTGGAACTGTGGGTCCACTCTGTGGACATCCTGGAGGTCTGGTTTTGCCTCACTGGGATGTGTGCTAACTGTACTAGCTAATTCGTGATCTTACTAGTATCAAACCTGCCTGTATTTACTCTTCATTTGAGTTTTCCTTAGCTGCTTCTTGACTTGAGAAGGTAACTTGTTATTCCAGCTGAATGCTTTGGCTTTTCCCCAGTGATCTTTGTGCTCTTTTTAGCTAGCAAATGGGTATAAGGTGTAGTCAATATTATACCACATGATGGTATAAGAAAGAAGTCATGTTTTGGCATCAAATGGGAATGCTTTTGTCTTTTTTTTTTTCTTTTTTCTTTTCTAAATAATTTCTATTTTGCAGATTGAAGCAAAGAACCTCAAAGTCAATACTAAATGTGTTCGTTACAAACTCCTTAAAAATACAAACTAAAATATATATGTAGGTACACATAAATCTGGCAGCCATATGGGATTTTCGCACACCTGTCAGTGAAGTGAGAAAGTTCAAATTTCAAATCTCACATTCTGCGATAGAATGTGAACCATGAGCAGAGCCTGGAAGACAGGTTGTTAGATGAGTGTATTCATTCACTAAGAAGGTAGCAGGCTTTATATGGCTCATTTTTGATAGAGCACCACACTGCTGAATATTATGGAATTGGCAGGTATGAAATATTTCCCATGGAAAATAACATGGAAGCCAAGGTAGCTAAACAAAAATTGAAAATAAGCGTGAAATGAGGTAGCAGTGTTTCTTGGAATTGTGACTCTTGTGTAATACCACAGACTGTGGCTTATGCATGCCACCTACACACTGCTATGAAATATTGTAGTGATACATTGCTGTGATATTGGTCAGTTTTACAAACCTGTAATTCAATAAATGTAAACTGAATTTTAGAATGAATGTTATATTGGTCAAGAAGATTCAATCAAACATTGCCTACGTCTTCACCATGCTGCACCAAATCACTGTCATGTTTACATAGATTTTTGGTAAGCCTCTTCAAACCTGAATGGTTAAGGCAAAGCAAAAAGAAAAATGCCATTTAGGGGCATTTGAGCAGAATTTATAGTAGTATGAAACCTGCTTTTCATGAAAAATAAGTCAGAAAACCCTGATTAGTACACAAGACAACAAATTCTTCTGCTTTGGCCATTGTAGTGAATCTCCATAATTTGCAAGTAAAACACGTAAATCTGTGAGAATGGAATTCGTCTCTGTAAAGCCAAATTCAGTGGCACAGTTCTTTTTGCTACTTCTCCCTGAGCCAGTGTCTGTCACTTAGATTTTTTTCTGGCCATTTTGGATTATCCCCAGCCAGCATCACTGGAGAATCCAGTTATTGAAACTCAGCTGCTCTTTCCTCTGATAAAGCTATAGACTTAAAACCATTGTTCTGATTAAGTCCTGATATATCTCCCCTATATTCTGCCACCCAATTATGTACAGCTTTTTCTTCATGCAAGTAAGGTTGCTTGTGCCTCTGGCCTCTAGTGATTTTTTTTCTCAAATAATGAAGGTGTCGAACACAAAGAGATAAATGAGGAGGGGGGGAACAAGCAGCTGAGGACAGGAGAAAAGGGATATATATAGGACTTGTTTTTGCTATGCATGAAATGCAACACCCCGTACCCACATCGTGACGCACATCAGGCGTTCCAGATGGTGACAAGGGTTGGGTTTCTGCCTTGGGCTGCCATGCGCAGGCTTCATTTGCATTCCTCAGCCCAGTTGTTCATGGAAAAGCATCCGGAAAGTGCACAGCCGCTCACACAACATCACTCACCTTCCAAAGCACAACCTTGCGTCATGGTGCCAAATGTTGGGAGAGTTTTACAGCCATGGGGAAAGAAAGGAGCTGGAGAAAGTTCAGGCTCCAAGTAGAGCCCTCTGAGTGTCATTACCAGGGATGTAGAAACAGAAAATCATCATAAAGTGTTCTCATTCACTCCCCACACTCATACAAATAGCCTTGAGTTTGTGTAAAATGTGGATAAGATCACTAGATATTCCTCCGAATAAACATTTTTTGCTTGATTAAAAAAGACTTTCCTTACAGTGATCTTTTCCGTGACTGATCCTTGGCTGTGTATGACCGATACCATAACCAGTTTTGCTTGTTGGGGGCTAATTGTGAGAGTTAGATTCTGTCATGTGCAGCAACTGTGATTGCCATTGTTGTAATTAATCCTATTTCAAGTTGTTTAGTTTAATTGACTATATTAATGTATCTGAGCTTTAGCTGTTTGATTCTGTTATTTTGTGTGTGTACATTTGCTTTAAAACAATGCAAGAATATGGAAAAAAGGCATTAGAGAAGTAAAGAACATTACAAATACATATTTTTAATTTTAAGGATGTACTTAAAACCTACCAGCATTTTACAAGAGTCTTTAAAAATATATGCCTAATTTTAACTAATAGGTATATTGCTTTTAATAGTCATTGTTGCTGGAGCACTGCTGTTAGTTTATTCTTGTTAAATTCCACAGAATTAGCCTCAATAATATCCATTCATGATAGTGGAAGATGTGAACCATGTGTTAGTGACTAAACAAGAACTGTGTCTTTAAGAAGGGATGATTTTCTGAAGATTAAAAAACAAAACAAAACAACAAAACAAGAACATGAAAACTGTATCTAGAAGAGACTGAGGATGCATTTACTACTGTATTAAGAAAGGTTTAAGGGAAGAATTCGGTTCTAGTAGATGGTTTCTCCTCTGAGTTTAGCTTCTCCCCTGAAGTGCAGTTGATCATTCCACCTTAACAAGGTGCAGTGATTGACAGGTAGAGATGTTGCACAGAGCAGAAGGTGGGAGTGTGCTCTATTGGTTTGTGCTTGTACATCCTGAGCACCAATTACTGTCACTGCTGCCAGCACTGATGTGTTTATCAGGATGAGTTATAGCAGAATATATGTACACAGGCAGTGTGTGTATGCTGGATGACCACCCCCTGTGATGTAAAATATGAGAGTCTGGGAGCTACCGTTTTATAATTCATCAGGTTCAGCAACTGAATGTTGTTGGTTGGCTTAGTTATAAAGGCAAGTGTGAACTGAACAGCAGACAGGAGCATCTCGCATTAAGAGTCCTGCGAAGCTGCATTTGGTGACTGGGCTCTGCTTTTGTTCAAGTGAATTCTGCCCTCGGTGAGTGATGTGGGTTCTGTCGAGCTAAAGCTGTTATTATATAAGCTGGGGGAACCTGCCTGCTAGTTTTATTTGTGTTTTGCTGCTGGAAGTCCTTGTCTGTGGTTGTTTTTAGCTTTTACAGTATTTTCAGTTGTGTATGTTACTGGCACAAAATGAGATGAAAAGAAAAATGCAATGATGAATTATTCACCATAGTGCTGTGAGGATCTCTTTTCTAGCTAAAGTTACTTTCCTTTCGTGAGTGTGGTGGGTGTTCAAAGAAGCTACAAACCAGCAAATTTACCTGTCGTTAAATTGCTTTTATTAGCAGTTAAAGAGAGTGATTGTTGTAGCTTTTATAACAAGAGGGAGAAAAAAAAAAAAAAAAGGTAAAATCAGAAGCATTTAAAAATTCTTTGCTTTTATTATGTGGCTTTTCAGATTCGGCATTAAATCTTTTGTGTGCAGCACAGGGCTGCAAAGAATATATATTGTAGAGTTTTTTTAATTAGGTAATCAGTAAAATGGTATCCTCTCTCTGTTTTTGTGGTAATATGCTTAGTATCACATTAAAATGAATGATTCCCCATCTTGCATAACAACAGTGTTGAAAGATGTGTAAGATGAAAGGCAAAGAGAGACTTTGAAACAAACTGTGGGAAACATGATATAGAACAGCAAGGCAGGGAAAAGATGTATTTTCTACAATATCTGCATTACTTTTTGAATTTCACCAGCTTTAGTTTCTAATTATCATTTGCTTCACTATGATCTCTCTGTCTTTTCAAGAAAGCTCCTTTAATATCTGCCCACATTAGCTTGCCAATTACCTTAAAGATCAATAAACTGGCAAAATATTTTTTGTTTCCTTTAACCAGAAAGGAATTGAACAGCATACTTTACCAAACAGAAATAATAACATTGCTGTACAATACCTGTATCCCTTGTCAGGAGAGGCAGGTGGTCGTGAGTGACAATTTTAGTTTTCCTTTTATCATCAGCAGTATTATCAAAGCAGACAGACATTGATTCTGTCCCTCTGTGCCAGTTTCTTTTTTTCTCCGTCGGTAGGAGAGGAGAGTTTGTTTTATCAAAATATCAAGAGGGCTCAGCAGACCAGCACCTGTTGTCTTATAGCTGTATTATTAGTAATTGGAGAGAGACTCTCTTCCAGAGACCTCTCATCTGTTGTCAGTCCAAATTGTTTACCCTGTAGTGATTTAAACTTATACTGCTGCCTCTTGGAAATACCCTATTCTATGAGTTACGTGTGAAGCATCAAAGCTGCTGAACAGATACTGGCTTAATTAATAAAGGACCTCTTTTTAGCATCATTTTTATTTAAAGATTAAGGCAATTGGCAAAGTGGCTTTTGCCACAGACTTTCTTTGCAGAACAGATTTGCACTTATTCTTTATAAAAACCTAAATTTGAAAAAAAAAAAAAAAAACACCAAACACCAGAATTTCTCAAGAAGATCATTTCCTGCCAGCTTAACAGATTTCCTGTTTCTAGGAAAGAGTATATACCTGTGTCAGCAGTGCTTTATTTAAGGCTATTTAGCTGCTTTTTAAGCATTCAGATCTATTTTCAGTGACCCCTGTGCTAGCAAATGAGGTTTCTTGAAGTGTGAGCTTCTGGTTTTGCAAGTTCTCCTTCTTTCAGAAATCTGTGATATTGCATCCATCTGTCTAGGCATTTATATTGCATGCATCACTGTGGTGTAATCTCAGCAATCTGAACATTAACCATGTAAATGTATGTACTGTAACTCAGGAAGTATAAATTAGGACAGGAAAAGCAACCCTAAAAGGAGAAAGTTATGATATGGGCATATGGCTCTTGTGGGCACCGGAGCTCCAGATTCGCTATTTGTTATAGCACAATAAATTAAGCTACCAGCTACTTCAGTCTGTAGGCAATGGTATGGAGGCTTGGACCCAGATGAAACCAGCTACTTGAAGTTTGGTCCAGATAAGACTGAGACCAAGTGAATGGAAAGGAGCCAGAGGACATGGCAAAAATCTCTTTTTATTCTGGGTGCCTAACAGTCTGGGAGTGTTGCTGAGGGAAAACCAGCAGTGACTAAGAAATGTATTTTAAATTCTCTCTGGTCTGGAGAGCACAGTTGTTTTATCTGGATATGAGTTTGCTCCTGTCATCCATGCCTCTCCACCCAGCAGCAAGTGGCTGCAGCATGCTCCGTGGAGTTCTGAGCCTTGAATCCCCTTAGTTACCCAAGCTGGTACAGATAACAGCCATCTGCATGGTTAGCGGTGTATCCTGCTGGAAGCGAGCTACAGCACAACTGCAAGAATTGTGTTGGCTTCCTATTAATTCCTGAATAGGGCTAGTATTTCGGGGCTGAAGTAAAACACTCTCTGAGTAGCAGACATCTGCTCTCCAAGAGGAATCTTCCTCAGCTTTTGCCTTTTGGTTACAGCTGAAACCAGCCAAGGAACTGATGTTCAAATTATCTTTCGTATAAAATATAGTGTATGGGGGAAAATGTCTTGTAAAAAAATGTCCTTAGCTTTGGAATCCATCTCTTTTCTTTGGTCTGAAATATCTCAGGTCTACTGACCTTCGGGATTGCTGTGAAGTCCCATGGCAGGTAGTGATCAACATTTTTTGGTAAAGAGTTATTTTTCAGTTTGCCATAAATAAAACTAATGTCTGACTGTGCTTTTTCCCTGTGTCAAAAGTGGCTGGAGACTGCAGCAGCAAACTCACATTTGTGTGCCTGTAACACCTCTATTTTCCCTTTTCAAGCACACACACACAAACTATACTTTTAGATAAAAGAATGCCTTTATACTTTGTGCTGAGTCTTGGGTACAGAAAGCTCTAGTGCATAGACCTGAAAACTATTAACCATCTATTAAATCTCTTCGTATTTTATTATTTTTATTTTTTTATTTTTATTGAACAGACTAATAAAGTGACATTGCATGCTGTTTCTCAGGATTTTCAGATTTGAATTCAGTAGTCACAATGGATATGAAACAAGGACCTACAGGCACCAGTAATCATAATGATGTGCTTTCAGTGAGAAGTTCTTCAGTGGAAAAAGGGGTTGGAATAACAGCCTAGACATATAGTATCCTTGATGTTGAGAATAACCAATGTAACTTTTTTTGGTAGGGAAGAGCTGGAACTTCATAGTAAAAAATGATAATCTGTCATCGGAAAACAGTAATATATTTTTTCTATGCCCAGAGAGAAAGGCAGAGGAATACTGTTTTAAAGGATTATCAAACACTCAGAGCATGAAAGGAACAAATTTGGCAAGTGGAGCAGAGTGTGTTCATAAACACAACATGCTCTTTGATGTTGGTCTGTTCCTTGTGTTGGAAGTGAAATACATGCAAAGGTCTAATCCTGATAGATGAGATTTTTTAGGTTTTGTATGATTGTACAAGCAGGAGAGGGTATTTAAGTTAGGAAAGCAGTGAAAAAATCACTTCTATGTAAAATCCATCTCAAAAGTGCTAAGTTTAAGTAATTTGTAGATGCTTGTAGATGTTTGTTTTGCTTGGGTGTTAATCCTACACCTTCTATGCTGCAGGTGGTTAACACAACAAGCAGCTCCATCACCAAAACCTTCCAGGTGAGAAAGCTCCATTGTAATAAAGCTGTTTCTGGGGA
The DNA here is from genome assembly GCF_964211835.1 of Anser anser. NCBI lineage: Eukaryota > Metazoa > Chordata > Aves > Anseriformes > Anatidae > Anser > Anser anser. The sequence continues at coordinate 205,453,899 of NC_139720.1, read as the reverse complement.
ATTCAGCACCAGAATTCAGTAGGAGCCAAATATAAATGAACTGAAGCGGTACAAATGCTCTGAGTTCTGCTTGACATTTAACATAGTCCAGATAACCAATAACATGAATAGTATCAGTCAAAGGTCCTTTTCAAGAGGAAATCTGCTCATTTCAGGTTTCAGTGGAGTTTCTTAGTGCCCTCAGAGGAAGGCCCTGAAGGCCTGTGTTGTCCTAGCGCATAGCTGAAATGCTGTTGGTTGCTATGGCTGTGTCTCTTATCACAGAATAGTTATAAACTATGTAGAAGCTGCCCATAAAAAGAGGTCTATGATTCAACTCACATCCAGGATCAGATCTACATGAAAATAGCTGTAAACCCATCATATTACAGGCTGAAAGTGCTCCTAAACCTCTGCTGCTCATATGGTCCTCAGTTCTCTGTCTTGTCTGGAATCATCAGAGATGGAGAACATTTGTTATTCTACTTGCCAGTGTGCAAACAGTAGCGATACTCATCTCTGGCAGATTCATTAATTGTCTAAACAGTGGCATACTGTCTTCTGTCCTCTGTGAACTTTGCATTATTAGTTGGTGGCTTAACGCATGATATTAACATACAGTTTTTATTTTGCCTGACAAGCTAAAAATAATGGCATCCCCATATTTCTATTTGGGACTTACCAGTGAACTCATTCCAAAATCAGCCTGATGAAACTGCAGATGAAGTCCTGATTCCCAGAATACTTCCTTAGTGTAAGCAGAAATCTCCTATTATTTTAACCAGGCAGGAGTGTAATCTGGATTGACAACAGTTTTAAAATCCTGAAAGTTAGTGTCATTGTTACATCACACTGGCCAATGTGTTGTGCTTGAAGAATCTGCAAATTGACAGAATGGGACATGGTGTGTCCCTTCTAATTCTTTACTGTACTCCGTCTGGAATGTTTCTTACTTGGAAGAGAACAGAAAAAAACCAAACCACTCTGTAAGTGTGATTTACAATACTGTGTGTTAAATTTTAAAGAAAGAGATTAGTGTGCTGGCATTTGAGCTAAGGAAATGCTAATTTAAGAACTTGCTATTATCCCTTTTTTGTGTTGTGGTAATAACCTTTAACATTATGAAATAATAAAGAACTGATTGAACTGGGTTGTATACAGCCACATGCTGCAAGTGAGCTAGACAGGCAGACTGTAATCAGTTTACATTTTTGTTTGTTTGTTTTGTTTTTATAGCTATTTATTTCTACATATTAAGTAGATTGTACTCTTAGAAACATTTCCACTACATTCAGTAATGTGTACAATGAGAAAAAAAAGCGTTCAGAGCAGCTTGCAATACTAAGGAGCAACTGATTTTACCTAGCAGTGTCTAAGAAAAGTATTTCTCGTTGAAGACAATCTCTATGTTCCTTCAAAACACCACCTTACAGCCATTTTAAGAACGTATAAGCACAAATACCATCACCCTCGGTATACACTACCTGTGAAGGGTATTTTATTCTCTCTGTATTTATTTGCAATACTGTTTCATGTGTTTGTGGCAGATCTGTGCATCTCCCATTACCAAAATATTCCTTGTGAAAGGGAATCTGTTATCCTACATGGAAAATTGGGAATGGGCAAAATAATTATCTGATTCATGTGCCATGGATTAGCTGTGACCTCCTCAGCCAGTTTACACTGGCTGTGGGCTGAACCATAGTTCAGAAATGCAAAATATAACTATCAGTAAGTAGCATTAGGTGAAGCCCTTCTGTTAGCAGCAGTTCTCTGTATTTCTCATCTTTAAGGTACAACCACAGGCATTAAATAGTTCAGTGAAATACACCCATCCAACACAAACCAAGTTTCAGAAGAGAGAGAAAATAGCACTCCTACATACAAAACAGGTTTCCTAGGCATGGAATCACTTTCATTTCACAATATTTGGCAATTTGTCAGTTAAACCCTAAAATTTTCTGGAGATGTTCTAAAACATCCTTGTTTGAATGTAAGAATGGTAAATGTAATTTAAATGTTTCCTGCTCATGTTTTTGTTCTGTCCCTGTTAAAATTTTATCATCCTCGAGTTATAACAGTAGACTGATCCAGATTCACAAGATTCCTGAAATAACCTTGTGGAGCCACTAAGGTATTTTTATGGTAGCAATTGCATTTTGGCTTTTGTAAGTTTATGTGGTATGAATACTTTACACTCAAATGTCTTCCTTTGTTTTCACTGTCTTTCCTTTCTTGCTACTCACACCTGACTGCTGACATAACACTCAGGCAGTTTACTCTTCTCTTTTCAGAGATGTGTATAAATTCTACTTTGTTTATATTAAATTTCTTTCACAGCATAGGTAATAAATGGTAGAGATATGAAAAAGCAAAAATAGAAGGGTTTGAAACAGAAAGTAGATACAGCTGCGTATTTTCATGCATTTTCTAGTGGAATTACTGTGAAGTACATATATAACTCTATTTCAGGTTATTTACCATTCATAAATTAGTCTGGCTTTTACCATACACTATTTGTAAACCTTTAAAATCTGACATTTTTCCTCAGTTATTTCAGATATTTAGCAAAGTGTGAGTATGGCCAAAAAATTGTGACCAGAGAAGTACTTATTGAGGCTGAAACACTGAACATTTTTGTTTCTGTTTATTTTCTGAAAGCTTGGTCAACAGAAGACAAAACAAACTTAGCTATAGGTGTTGTCTGCAGGATTGTCCACTAATTCTAAAAAAAAAGTTTGATCCAGAAATAATTATTTGTATTTGCATCGGGACTCTTCTCAAGATAAAAAACACAGGAAGAAAATTAACTGTTTTGCCTGTCTTTTCTTTTGGATCTATGCAATAATAATATTTTTGTCTTCTCTATTTCTTTTACCCACAGTACTGTTCTCCAGTGTTAGGTTGCCTTACCTGAGATTTAGGTTATGATGAATTTTCATAGAGGTATGATTTTAAAAGTATACTATGAAGGGAAAAAGAACCTGATCTTTCATGTCATTGTGAGGTTCAAAATGCCAGAAACATGCCTGTTTTTTTTTTCTGGCCTACATGTATGAATTATTTTTACTTATTCCTGTTGTCACTTTTAGAATATTAACAGAAATACTTGTAGACGAGAGAGATCATTATATGAAAAAAACAACAACACAGAAGCACCAGAACCAGAAAACAAAGCCAGAGGTAGATACTGCTGAAATAAAATGTATCCTTGTACATTTCTGAAAGGCTTTCAGATTCAGGTGGTAGCAACTTAAAAGTGAAAATTTCAATAACAGTACTTGGAAACATTTGATGAAAACCTTCTAATTGTTGGTTGCCAAAATATTTACAACATTGCTCCTCCCCCTCAATTTTCAATTTCCCCAAACTGTCATTCGGGGCACGGAGAAAAGAGGGGCAGAAGGATCTAATGTTAGATCATCTGTGCTGAGAATGGTGTCCCTGTTACCAAATTGTATTTGAATTAAAAAGGTGATCCTTTTCAGGGAATAAACATCTTTAATTTACTGTTTTGCCCAGTATAAATTTGGTGTTTAACATGCAAGTAAATAACTTCTGTTCCAATAATAATGTCATTCACTTGAATAATAGAAACTGTGAAGATCTAAGCACTGACATACAGGGCCTGCTTCTGATCTTGCTTGCACTATTTTTATATATCTAACAAGATACAAATGAAAGACCAGCCTGAGACCACAACCATGGTTAATGCCTACCTTAGCATCTATGAGGGTTAACTTAGCCTTTCATTTTCTGGTTGATACACCTTTTGCTGAGTGTGGCTGAAACACTCCATAGGTCATCCAGCTAAAGGTGTAGTTAAATTAATCTACTCAATCTGCAGATCAAGCACCATTTTAATTTAGCCACTGTTCTGTTCTTTAATTTATTTTCAGCATTTTTGTAATTGTGACTGACACCCTTGATGTAGATGCCATTGATATATGGTATTTGTAGTGCATTAAATTTAAGAAACACACCAGGATTCTTTTGGATAAAAGGCAACGATATTGTAAATTATGTTAACATGTGGTATGGAATATCAGCCATCGCTCAGATAAATTGCATAAGCCACAGCATATAGATAACTGAATAAACTGACATATAAATAAAATTAACGTATGATCCTAGGAATGCTTTTTTATGGCAGAGAAAAATCTGAGACCTTATGATACTAATTCCCTAAATTTTAGTTTTAACTTAATTTTTGGAGGGTTGTTTAAAACAGAATGGAAAGACCATTTGAAATGCTGTTGAACTGTATTTGAGCATGAAACACATGACATCTTCCATTGAAAATGATACCCCAGGAAATTTCCTAAATATTATTTCTGCAAATGTGAAATGCAGCCACCTCTGCTGATGAAAGGGCAGGAAGCTGAATGCCAAACATGACAATATTTTGCGTTCAGGGGAAGCTAAGTCAAAATTATGCTTTTAAAAAGATAGTAGAAGAAATGTGTACCAAAAATGCAGCATAAATGAGTTTGTGAGTGCCTGCCTTAAAAGTTCTGCAACCAGTAAGCTGCACAGAATTCCGTGTATTTAGTTCACACAAAAAAAAAGTAGTGCATAGTTGATCTTACCCAAGATTTGTGCTTGGACTCCACCAACTCCAGGTATTTCAAATATAGATTCTTAGTCATCTTCTCTGGTGCTAAATGCCAGCAATTATAAGTACTGGTTGACTCATTTCTATACTCCATGAGTTTTTATGGCTGTTATAAACCTTTGAAAATGCTGACAGACCTGCAGCCATCGTGGGTACTGCCAATATCAGGGAGTTTGATATTAAATATAGCCGGATATTAAACCTTTATATTGCTGTACCCAGTCATTCAACAGCAGCGTGACCAGGTAGAATAATATGAGCCAGGGGACACTATCACACCTAAGTGTAATATTTTATTTATTCTAATGATTTTTTTCATTCTAAAGGACTGAAGTTGTTAACCATATATTATCTTGCCACCAAGGTTTACGAGCTCTGTATTTCTAAGTAGAAGAGAAGAAAGAGCATTGCTTGTACGTTACATTTGTATATCACCACAGAGAATTAGACCGATTATTGAGAGATCACAAAGTAGTTGAGACTGGAATGTAGCTCTCGAGATCATCTACTCTAACTAGTAGCAGGGGCAGTAGGTTGCTCCAGGTTATGCCCAGTTGAGTTTTTAGTATCTCCATGAATGGAGACTCCAAACTCTCTGGGAAACCTGCTGCAGTTTCCATCATTCTTAGAAGAAAAAAGCTGTTTGTTTCTCTTCTAATTTTTAAATGGAATTTTCTGTATTTCAATTTGTGTACATTGCCTCTTGTCCTTTCACTGGGAACCAGTGAGCTCCATCTAGAGCTTCTTTGCTTCCCTCCATCAGGAGTTTACAGTCTAAACTGGCAAAAATCCGTAACATGTAGCACTAAAGTCCAGCGTTGACCTAAATACTCCCTAGTGTTTGGGGTCTGACATCCAATATGTAGTAAACATGCTAAGGCGGAGACAGGCTTCTCAAAAGAAATGTGAACCCTTCTCAGTATTCTGAGAATGCTTCTCAGGCTCTTCCCAGATGTTAAGTCCCACTCATTCAAGATTTGATTTTTGATTTTTTGATTTTTTTCAAGATTTGAATGAAACCATACTACTTTTGTCCAATACCTTTTCCCCTTTGCTCAGATCTGCTAAATGCTTGCTTATAGTTTAAGTTCACTTTGAAATTCTGGTGGGTAATGAGAATTATAGATTCATCTACTATTCATCCTTCTATTGATGGTAATTATTTCTTCTCTTACTCTGTGAACTGAAATCTGCCTGCCAGAAATTAAACAGAATCTCATTCAAACAAAAGAACCCTTTCCTTAATTGAGAGACTTGCCTGTGTTACACAGCATGTGAAGACAAAAGTGCACTTTCAGAATCTTGAAGCTGCCTTCAGCATTGGCTTGACTGATTAAAAAACAAACAAACAAAAAAAACCTCTATGAATAGAGTATGGCCTACATAAAAGAATTTAAAACTTCAAATTTACTTGCATTTGTTAACATCCTCTTTAGTAGCCTTTCTACTCCAGAGATTTCCTGTCTTTCCTTTCAGAGTAAGTTGTTTTCATTAAGCTCTGTGATTACAAACACGGCTTAGCAGTATTAAATGACTAGATATATTTATGGCCAAATGGGATTACTTTGATAATTGGCTCTGATCTGTTGCAGAGCCTGTTCTCCCATGCCTGCTGCATCAAGACTTGTAACGTGATAGAAGTGCCATCCAACTGACATTTCCGAGATCCTTTGATCCTGGATCTCTTCAGAGGTTTAGTTTCTTTTCGATTGTAGACAGAGAGCAACAGCCCCCCAGAATTTTTTATTCCTTCTAACATTGTCCATGTTGGTGCCTTCATAACTGTGTAGTGAAATTGTGATGAAGAATGACATTAAAATATGTGAAGTCATCACAGTGTTTCATGCAACCATATCTTACCCAGGTCCTCAGTCTCAGCCATCATGCAGGCAAACCAGATTTTGCTCTTAGGTCAAGCACTCTCTGAGTTAAAAATCTTTGGCAAAACAAGCATAAGAGAGGTTGACAGAAACCTCTAGCACTGAAGTTACAGACTGACTTTATGGTGTCATCCACCAGGAATTATAGCATTTCAGATACATATCTCCTTGTGCTTGCAGTGACATATCCTTATGATAAAGGAATAAACAGACCAGTCAAACAGTTGAAACTGTTAAAAATAAATAAAAACTAAACAGTTTGTCTTATTAGGGTTACATGCTGTCTTATGAAACAGAAAGGACTAGTGCCAATATAGTCTGCATTTACAGGTTTGAGGAGATGCACATTCAGAATTGCCCTTCATCTTGATTATCCTCAAATCTGTAACCAACACAGGACCTTCTTGTGCTTTAAAGTAATGTTTCTATCTTCACACAAATGTGTAACATATGAGTCTTCTGTATCCACTGTGTTGATAGTGCTGCCTCACTGAAATCTGAACACTTCATTTTTTTCAAATGTATGAAATGATAAAAAACTGCTATTTGGTGTGGAAATGCTGAAACTGGTCTTAAAGGTAGTGGGAACGAAAGGCACAGAAAGGGCCGAGAAATCTTTTTCCTGTGGGTGACATAGAATGTGATATAAGAAACTGGATTTGTATTGATTAGTTTTACATCATTGACATCAGCAGACCTGAAGCTGGTACATATTTGTATATCTGTAAATAGGAAGAAATGCTCCCTGTGTTGAAATAGCAAGGAGAATAATTCTGCTTACTACTCATCGTGGAGACAAGAAGTGTAGACCAATACTGTTCAGATGTTGCCACAATGATGGTCCCATATATTTCTTTGGAAAGACTGGTAAACACTGAGTCAGGCTTCATGTTTTTATTTAATGTGGTATACCAATATGGATGCATTAAAGTAGATACTCGAGAACAGGCTAAAAGCCGGTTCCCTATAATAATGTAGAATGTATTAATAAAACTCTGAGATGATCCCAAAAAGCATACATGTAACAGAAACCCAGGTGTTACAGTGCTTACAAACAGGCCTAGGAAGAAATCCTCCTCCCCATAAAATATGGCTCTCGATATTACTGTGCGAAGTACACCCACCTTGGTCTTGTTCTTACTAGTGCTGCCCATAGTCACAGGGGTATAAAAATGCTTTTTTTTGTTTTGGTTTGTTTTGGTTTGTTTGTTTTTAATCAATATTAATCAGAAATGTGAAAGATATGGATTTAAAAATTCTTTATTGTATCTATATCCACAGAGGTGTTCCCTGTAACTTAAAGAAGAGAATGTTTCTGTATTTGGAAATCCCAAAGCCATGAATTCATTAGAAAGTCAGGACTAGCCAGTGACAACAAAAACAGTATTCTGTATTCCAGGGATACTTCAGCAGCCTTGAAAGCTTTTCTTGTTCAAAATATATTCACTAGTGTCTTTTCTGTAATGAACAAAAGATGCAAAAGAGGTAATTCTCATAAAAGCTTGATTAATCTGTGTATGCTTACAAGTGTCATTACGTTGGGTGTAAGAAAGACTGTATTTTTGAAGCAGCTTGACAGGCTGGGGGCTAATGCCTGTATTGTACTTCTGTGCCTGTGCTGTGAGTTATCTGGAGCAGGACATGGTTATGGCAGTGCTCCCCTTGACTAGCCAGTGGGTATAATCCTGCCAAGTTCTGTTGTCAGTCCGTCGGTAAGAATAATGTCAATAGTAATTAGTCACTGCCCATTTTCATCCCTCTTGTCATCTCTGCTCTCAGGGGCAACCACCGCCATATTATGCGTGCTTCCAGTCCTGCCCCTGTCTTGCAGGAAAGGGAATTCCTTTAGCACTCCCTTTTCATGGGATGTGACTATTGCCTGTGCCACTCTTTAATCTCCTACAGGGAAGAAAAAAAACGTTTAAAAATTAAGAAAAGGCTACCTTATGTGCAAGCCAACCATTTGGATAAATGTCATGCTCAGCCTGACATTTCTCACTGCCAGTCCTGTGGATAGCTGAGCAAGCTGGGGCTGCAGCCCCCAGGGGATAACAGGGGAGACACGCAAAGGTCATTGTGATTGCAGTGGAGCAGATACTTTAAAGCAGAACCCGAATATAAAGCATTGTAGCGGCAGGCATGCAAATTAAAATGTAAATAAGGTTGACAAGCTTTCCAGCAAGACATCAAACTGCCAAAGGGCAATTCTGCCTTCTCCAGGCCTTTTTGCCCTTCATGAGCATGCTACAGCTGTTTCCTTGGCCAGCAAGGATAGTAACCTCTAGGGGAAGGAGGCATATTAAAGTCGTAGTGATTCTTAGCAGCTGTCACATTTGCAATGGTTTCTTTTCAGAATGTTTCATAATCTTTTTTTTTTTTTTCAGTGTACTTGCCTTAGAAATTTACATTATACAATCACTCTACATTAATAAACAAAAATATGCATATATCCATGGACAAGCATCTATTACAGTCTTAAATCTATGAAATTCTTACAAGCTTCATGAAAGTAGGGTAATTGTGAGAGACTATTCCAGGCTTTTGACATAATTATATATAGCAAAGAAATCAGAAAGGTGAGATGAGAGAAGAGAAAGTCATTCATTGAATTGTATTTAAAATGTAGCAGAAGCTAGAAAATATTGATAAAGGTGAGATGGGTTTTTGAAAATGAGAAATAGAAGAGACATAGCTGAGGTAGAAGTCAAACGATACAGAGTCTTGTAGTTCTTGGGATAGATTCACCATCAGTATCCTGTGTATGGGAGATATGTGGGTAAAGATGATTATTATTACTTTCAGAAGTGTGCTTTGATTTTATCTTTTTTATTATTTTTATTATTTTCCTAGTGATTTAGTTCTTTTTATTTTAATGACTGGCGGGAATTCGAGTATATTTTAAAACACATGTGCATTTAACCAGCAGCCCCCTTGTCATGTCTCCCCTCCCTTGGAAGGGTTCTGCCCTCCGCTACCAGTGCCCTTCAGAGCAGCCGTTTGGCAGGCACTGCGCAGCAGAGCCAGCTGTGTGGCAAACCTCTACAAAGCTGATTTTTGTTTCCCTTTGTCAGTGCAAGATACTTGCTGCCTGTTGGGATGCTTTTAGAGGCCTCCTGAGCCAGCCATCTCAAAACAGGAATGGTTTGCTGCAGTAATAGTGTCTGCTAATGTCTCATTACAATCAATTTAAATGCTTCAACTCCACTGAGAGCTAATAACACATGAAAGTCAAACCAGGCTCCTAATTTCAAAGACATATATTTTTTTGTAATGAACTGAACTATTATGCCCTGTTGAAAGCTCCACTATGAAAGGATTTTAAAGCTGCATTTGTAGGGTCATTAGGAGCTCCTCTTATGTATCTTCTAAGCTTTGAATAGTCAGATATTCTCAGCTTTCTGTTTATCTTCAAAAAAATAATTAAGCTTTATTTATTGCCCTTTGCTAAATACATATTTAATAGTATTAAAAAATTAAAGTATGACCTGCCTAGCTTCCAGCAAGCTTCCCATTACATTTTATAGAAAAGACAGTTTGTTTCACTGTCCTTTATTCACTTTATTCTGATATTTCCACTCCCAACTCAGTCTCTATCAACTTGATTTTCTTTCAACTAAGTGGCCTTGTAAAAAGCAAAGTTGAAGTAATGATAGCAAATTGCACCTGAAATCATCATGGGCCACTCTTCAGATGGAAATCTGCCGGGAGAATGGAGACAAATTGAACCCAACGAGCTCAATACATGGCAGAAGTTAGAGAAACAAGAAGAAGATGCATACATAGAAAGGAAAATCAAATGTATTGTTTTTTTTGTTTGTTTGTTAGTTTTTTTGTTTGTTTGTTTGTTTGTTTTTCCAGATCTGGAATCAGTGGGATATAGAAAGCTTTGGGAAAACAGAAGAGCAGTTAAGCTGAAGAGGGGGAATAGAAAGCAGGCTTATGTATTCTTTGAAAATGTAAAAGGAAGTCTTCTCCAACTTATTGTATACAGGTAGTTTAAGAGGAACAGTGGAGAAATGAGGCAGATGAGTGGGAAGGACAGAAACACGGGGATCAGACACCCTGGCTGGGTAAAGGACAAGGAATGGGGCACATTGAGGTATGCTTGGCAGTGTGCAAGTGAAGAAATACAGGGTTGGTGCTCAGCAGCCCAGGGTGTGCTGAGGGCTGTGGGAGCTGCAGAGAGGATGTCTGGCTCTCACTGAGCCTCTGGTGGGGTACAGATGGAGGGTAAGGGGTGTATGAGCTGGGAAGTGTGGAGCTTTGTGGCTTTGCTTGCTCTGCAGGGGTTGTGGTGCTAAAGCTACTAAGAGCTCACAACTGTCCACTTGTTTTCAGCTCTTTGCCACAGCTCACTGATCCCCAGTGTTAATGCTCATTAAAAATCTTTAGTAATCTTTAGTAGAATGGCCCAATCAGTTGTAGCCCCACATGAGAAGTGATGGGACAGTGGGGGCAGAGACCATGCAGGCTATTTTTGCCATGAAATGCAGTGTGTTGTGAAATTACATCCTCTAGTTGTAACAGAAAGAGTCAGGAGAAGGGGAGGTCAGGGTTTTGATTTGTCATGTTTAGGACAGGGGACAGAAAGGACAGAGCACAGACAAATACCCTGCTGCTATTGACAAGGGCAAGGAAGACTGCTCCACTCGGTTCCTCCTCTCCTCAATGGAGATGGAAGGTCCTCTGGAGGATGGTAGCTCTGACCTGAGCTGTGGGCAAGCCTGAGCCTCTCATTTGGGTCCCTAAAAGATTAACCCCAATAGGCTGCAGTCAGACTTTTTGAACCCCCTGCCATCTACCCACCTCAAGGTTCTGGGTGGGAGGGCAGTGAACAAGAAGGTATCAAGAAGTAGGACTAGATAGTGATTGGTCTCTTTGGCATTATTTTGGTAGCACATCTCTGCAGGAGGATGACCAAAGACTGCAGCTTTAAACTTAAGGAGTAATATGCAGTCATAAGATGTACGGGACTGTAGCCTTGTGAAGGAAGGCAAACCAAGCAAATTGAAAAAGTTGGTTTAACACAGGCTACAGAAGAGAGGGGGGAAAAATGTATTTAGCCATTCCTAGCATATCTAGACACTGTTCAGACCGTACAAGAATAGTCCCAATTACAAGACAGCTTAGTCGAAGCTCTGAAGCTTAACTTGGCCTACTGCACTGGCAGGTGAATATTTATCATCTTCTTTTGTTTGTGCATGTGGCACCAGGGAAAGTACATTGCTTTCCCATTGAAGTCCAACACAACCCTCTCAAGATGAAAAGATAACTCATCCTTGAGATCAGGAATCTTTGGTGGGACCAAGCAGCCCCTTGGACCACTAGGAAACAGGCCAAAGAGGCTGCCTGAACCCTTTATGCCTTCAATTTCTATGGCTAGACTAGTACACTACATATCCATTTAGGAGTGAATTTTGCGATAAATTTATCCAAAGAACATAGCTCTCTATCACAAGAGTTTTATCACAGGTGAAAGCTAAAATGGGTTTATGAGACATTCTTGAAGCATTCTCTAAGTCCACAGGCAAATATTGTTACTCCACAAAATGCCACTGCAGTCAGATTGGTTTGGGCGTCACTGATCTTGTATGAATTAGCACAAATTAATTTTCACATTAACCTGCTTACAGCCATGAACACTGCACTAGGTACTAGGGGATTCAGTTAATTACAATAATAATACTTCTGTGCTAATTACAGGGACACACCAAAAAGGTTTCTGTAGCAATACTGACCCATTTTATCGCATGTAGGCCACTGGCAGTAATGAGCTTCATCTGTCCCAATTGGAATGCAGTCATTTTCTTTAAGGTCTCATTTCTGACATTTGCAGACTTTTTCAAAATGTTTTCACTTGCTAAGCTATTCCTTCCTGTCTGTTTAGCTGTGTTCCCCTTTAAATTATTATTTTTAATTTCAATATATTTCTAGTTTTGACATATTTCAGATTACTATATTGCCTTCTCTTCTGCATTGTAAGCTAGGAGGAATGATCCTTAAAAGGAGCAAAAAAAGCTTCAGATGACATATTAGGAATAAAAGCAGTTGCAAGGAGAGCAGAACACCAGAACAGAACGTTTGGGATGGTTGAAGTGTCTCAATCTCTGGGGAGCTTTAAGAACAAATTACACAGGCATCTGTACAAAGATATAATTGTGGCTTATGCTCCCTGATGCCTTTATGCTCCCAAGTGGCTTTGAGGCTGGCAACCTCTGGTTCCTCTTCACTCTGAGGGCTCAGACTCATGCTCCAGTTGCAAATTTCTGATGCCTTGCAATCATGTGAGCATGTGCTGTTTGTCCTTGGAAAATGCTAGGCAATGCAGTTTGATGCAGTCTGTTACCATAGAATTATAGAATCACCTGTTTTGGAAAAGATCTTCAAGATCACCAAGTGCAACCATCAACCTGACCTACTGAGTCCCATCACTAAGCCTCGTCCCTTAGTGCCACATCCACATATCTCGTACATACCTCCAGGGATGGGGACTCCACCACTTCGCCGAGCAGCCTGTTACAATGCTTGACCACCCTCTCCATGAAGAAATTCTGCCTAATATCCAATCTAAGCCTCACGAGGTGCAACCTGATGCCATTTCCTTGTGTCCTATCACTTTTCACCTGAGAAAACCTGAGAAATCATTGAGGCCTCAGCTAAATCATCCCACTGTGCTTCAAAAAATTCAGTCAGTTGCCACCACACAGAAGACACTTAGGAACTCGATCACAAACACCGGCCCATAATACACTTCCAGATGATCTCACCCAAGCCACTCTCTTTTGATCTGAGTATGTGTCTTTCTAGGGAGAATGCACAGGAAACTAAAGTCATAACTTGTTCTTCAAGAAGTTTAAGTTTTTGTGGGTTTTGACTCTCCTTGTCCAAACTGGCTCTGAAAGTTGTACGGGTGTGACCTTCATCAGGGCTAAAACACATAGGTGATCATCTTGATCTACTGCCTTTTCCTACATAGATCATACTGGACATTCACAAGTGGAAAAGCAGAAAATCAGAGTGTCTTGAAGAAGTGAGCCTACCAAGGCTGAACCAAAGCATAGTGCCAATAAAATATTACAGAATATCACCATTTTTGTCAACAACCTCTTCAGGAAAGGGAAAGGCAGTCTCCAGGGAGTTACATAATAAACAGATGTCAGATAAATCTTAGGGCAAAGCCATAGATTGTGGTCTTGAAAAACTGTCACCGTATTAAAAATTATGATTTCCCCAATGAGAACGAGTCTAAAAGAATTTGCTTTTCAAGGGAACATATGGCACTGCAATCCAACTGCTGTCACTAGCTGTAGGCTGTTACTGTGGGGAAAGTCTGTGCCAGTAAACAGTTAACATTTTCAACAGCCCCTTTTTCTCTCTCTCCCACCCCCTCGCTCCATCTCTCTCTCTGCATTCTATATATGCACACACACACACACACATATATTATGTATTCTCTCTCTCTCTGTGCATTGAATTGAGGTAGGGTAGTATAAAACACTGATAAAACAAAAATAACCACCATGGTAGAAAAACAAAGCAATCACAGAATGACTGAGGTTGGAAGGGACCTCTGAAGATCATCCAGTCCAACCCCCCTACAGAGCAGGATCACCTAGAGCACATTGTGCAGGATAGCATCCAGGTGGGTTTTGAATATCCCCAGAGAAGGAGACTCCACAGTCTCTCTGGGCAACCTATTCCAATGCTCTGTCACCCTCTGTTCACTTTAGAGAACAAACTGCTGGTCCTTGGGAAAAGCTGATGAGGTTGTCATTCTTATTCCGTGATGCTTGTCAAAGTCATGAAAGAATACAAAAAGCCTGGATATCAGGTGGGAAATTTTCAGCACTTCTGTTTTCTACTAATCTTTAAGCCTTGTCCATAATGTGGCTCCCCAGCACAGCAGGGAGACAGAAGTCGTCTTCTTCCTGCAGGATTGACCTATGTGCTGTGGTTAGGCAGATTTGGGTGATCCATTACAAGATACTAAAGAATTGGCACAGGGAGCATAAAGGGTCTTCCAAATATCTGTTTAACTACAGATAGTGCTTTATCTGGGAAATGATACCCATAGTGCCCGTCATAAGGAAGGGAGAAAAAGGAATGATGTGCAGTCAGGAGACTGAGAGATGCATAAGTCTCAGTAGTATGTAGAAGTACACTTTAAAACAGCTTTAGAAACAAACAGGGAGGTAAATGCAAAATGGGATAAAAAAGTGATAGTTTTACTTTTTTTTTAGTAAAGTTGAGAAAATTTTCCACATATCAGTCTTTGAAAATGCATTTAATTTTTAGAAAAGGAATATGATTGACGTAATGTATCTGTTTTTTCAGGGGATCGTTTGATAGTGTATGATACAGGGCACTGCCATTTAAAACAGCATATAGATTAAACGCTGTAAAAGAGAGACAAGCATAGCAGGTAAGACTGAAACAAAAACTGGATTGATTATTTAGCAAAATGGAGATTGGTAGGTGAAATAGTGCTCTCTCTGTAAATCTGTCGTGCGAATCAATATACAATGGAAGAGCAATTTACACAAAGTCACTGTGTTGGTGAAAAAGCCAATAAGCAGACTTCGATGGCATTTAGTTAGAAGAATGAATCTAGCCATTTGAGGACTGGATTCTGTGTGTGGTCTTCCAAGAGTTATGAAATGCCAAAATTTAAGTAAATCACAGACAGGATTTGAGCAGTTTATCAAGAGGATTTTTGGTTTTGATTTTCTGTTAAAGCTGGAACTGGGTTTAAGAAGATCTTGTCTAGCTAGGTCTTTGTGCTTTAAAGGTTCTCTGGTTCTGCGTGTGATGAGCTCAAGAGTGACAGCAGTGATTATGAGACATTTGTTTGATTTTCAGACATTATTCCAATTTTACATGATCTGGTGATCAAGCTAAACAACATTTCAGAGCACCCAGACCATCAAATATAGCCTCTGTGTCTAATTGACAGCCAAGTGCAGAACATATATGTTTGCACCTAGATATCCTGTTGCACAGTACTCAAAATATTCCTTGTAATAGGCTAAGAGGCATGCAGGGAGCTTGACTTATCCTGAGGTAACATATGTATTTGTCTTTTTAAAATTCATTCAGGCTTGTAATGTGCTCAACCCTTCCCTATTAGTTGTTTGCATTAATAATGGTAATCCCCCTTAATCAGGAAGCTGTAGCAAACTAATGTAATTCTGTGGCTGCTTTCAATACTGCCTTTTAGAAAAGATCGATACGCTTGGGAATGTTTTCATCCGTTTTATTCCTTTCTTCATGCTTTACTTTTTGTTCAGGACATTTGGGATTTATTTACTTATTTATGGTAAATATGGATACTTTTGTTTCTAGTTTTTCTCAGTTCTTTTCAATTAAGTAGAGTGTCCCAGACAGCCTTAGGAGATGGCAGAAGATACCCTCGTGTGGAAGAGCAGTATGACTATCAGAAAGTGAAGGAGTACAGAAGGAGGTAGTTCTATTACCCAGCAGATTTCAAAGTGAGGAAGGGAATGAATCGTTTATGAATTGCATTATTCAGAATAAGAAAATGGCACTAATCACAATAGCAAAATAATTCAACTAAAATCCCACTCTGCGCTGGTGCGGCCTCACCTCGAGTGTTGTGTGCAGTTCTGGGCCCCACACTACAGAAAGGACATTAAACTGTTGGAGAGTGTCCAGAGGAGGGTGACGAAGATGGGGAAGGACCTAGAGGGGAAGACATGTGAGGAGCGGCTGAGGGCACTGGGCCTGTTCAGCCTGGAGAAGAGGAGGCTGAGGGGGGACCTCATCGCAGACTACAACTTCCTCGCGAGGGGGAGTGGAGAGGCAGGCGACCTATTCTCCGTTATCACCAGTGACAGGACCCGTGGGAACGGTGTTAAGCTGAGGCAGGGGAAGTTTAGGCTGGACATCAGGAAGAGGTTCTTCACCGAGAGGGTGGTTGCACACTGGAACAGGCTCCCCAGTGAAGGAGTCACTGCACCAAGCCTGTCTGAATTTAAGAAGTAATTGGACTGTGCACTTAGTCACATGGTCTAAAATTTTGGGCAGACCTGTGCGGTGCCAGGAGTTGGACTTGATGATCCTTATGGGTCCCTTCCAACTCGGGATATTCTATGATTCTATGGTTCTATGATACTTATCCCTGTTTATTTTCAAAAAAAATTCCTGATAGTCCTTCTGATCTCTGCTTTTGCTGGTCTGTATATCTATCCTGGTATGTGTATCATAGTTCCTGCATCAGGTAGTACTGGCATTCTCGCTACTACTTAGTTTTCTGCTTTAACCTATACTTTTATAATGACTTGTGGAGTTTTTTTTTGTCTGTTTGTTTTTGGGTTGGTTTTGTTTTCCTGTTGGTTTTAGCTTTCATGCTGATTTATGGAATTAATAAAATCACATTAGCTGACCTTCCACTCTATTTTAAGAACTAAACTCTTTTAGGAACCCCATTGTTATCTCTTCCCACTCTGAGTATATCAGAATTTAATGGAATATAAGTAGAAAATTGGCATATGATGTCTTTGTGAAAGTTTTCATGAAAATTTTTGTAAAACTTCAATTGGGAGTTTTGAGCTCTGATTTAGCAGTTGTTTTTGTTTGTTTGTTTGTTTGTTTTCATTTCTGTCTGAAAATCAGATGGGTCAGACTGACCTACCTTTCCCCTTTTATATCGAAAAATTCTTGCAGTAGTCATAGTCACATCATGTTTCTTCTTAATCACGTTAAGTTGTTATTGATCCTGAAGATGAACAAATAGGATTGTACCCTTTTTCTTTTCCCAACAAGATCTAGTGCAAACCAAATCCAGGTGGCATCTTATGCATACTATGGAAGATACCACCTGCCCTGGTCTGCCCCCAGCTCTGTATTGCTGCCTCTTCACTTTTGCAGGTAGAGTTTCATGTCTGAGTGCTTCACAGTCTGCATCAATCAGACTCAGCCAGGTTAGCATAAGTAGTCTAAACAGTCTAACCTACTTAAATCTCACTGAAACACGTTTGGGAAGACTCACATGAGCTATGTAGCTGATGTGGAGTGGCACACACAAGACTTTTGGAAGGAGGAAACTTATAAACAGTTGGAGGCAGGGTAATAACCACTTAGCATCAGAGCCCAAAAAAGAGGAATAGCTAGCCCCTGTAGATCCAAGGTTAGTGAAAACCACAAAAACTACTTCCCTGTATTGCCGTGCCTAAGAAACTCTAGCAACAGTCACCTCTGTATTTTGTTTTCTCCTGTCAATTCATGTCTTTAAGATCTGGAAGCAGGCTAAGTCAGCATCATCATTAAGATGATATGGCTAATCAGTATAAAATGCTCAGCTCCCAAGAAACAGAACTACTCTCGTTAAAAAGAAGCAAGAAAAAGCAGTGAAGCAATAATAACAAGTAACAATTGCCCCAGAACTATGATTTCAGATGGGGTGTTGTGGAAATTGAATAAATCTCTGAAAATAAGATCCTCCGCCACTAGCCTGAAGCAATGAAATAGCTAAATGAATTAGCTTAGCTATTAATAGAAAGCAGTTTTTTTTTTTTTTCCTTTGCAATGTCCCACATAAACATTTGTTGAAGAGAAAGGATTCCAACGCAGGGAAGCTTTTTTCACCTTGACAGAGAGTCATCTTGTACCTAAAACACCAAAGATATCTTTAAACATTGCTGCACTGTACAAAATGGTAACTCCTACAAAGCTATCAAGGTTAATGAGACATATGCTATTCTGCTGGGCAAGCATGGCTGTGCAAGTCTTATGCCTGAGGTAAAGAGATGTGCCCAGCTTTTCCAAGATCTCACACTGTGCTGCCAAGGCAGACCATATGTGATATGTTTGTTGCAGAGCTTGCCCCTCCTCAGACGTGTGCACACAACGTTGTCCAAGATGTCAGCTCAGTGTGAGCCTCGTGGAATTTGAAAAAGTACCCCAAATAGTCCTGTTTAGTTTGGGTGTGCACCAATTCAGATAAAGGGGGGACAAGTTTTTGAGGATACAGTAAAACTCTGTGCAGGTAAAAGGTTCCCAAAATCTTGGGAGAGAAGGCAAAGTTGTTTGTTGAAGGTGTTGAGTGGCACACAGTTTTCTTCAACAGCTGGGAGAAGCTATAAGAAATTCCCAGCTGAGAGTGCAGGCTGATGCTTCATAAGCCAAGGATAGGCTTTAAGGGGATGGGTAGAACAACACCTCAGTGGCATACAAAGTCCTTGTCACTCACTAACAGCTTGATTAATTTTAGTACATCTCTTTCATTATGAGGCATGAAGTTGCTGAAACTGAAGCTTCCAGAGACTAATTTGGATGGGAATTACATTCCCCGTGACTATGAATAGAGCACAGTCTTAGTCTCCTGAATGTATCGTGGGAGGAAGATATCTTTTCAGGTGTATTTATATTCAGAACTAACACAATATAAGGGTTGTATCTAATGGTGCAACAGATGGAAGAAGCATTATCTTCAGTAATAAAGTAAGTGAAAATAAAGTTAATAGTGACGTTTAGGCAATGAGGCCAGCTACAGAATTAAATTTTAATTTGAAGGCAGGCTCAAGTGTAAAGGCTTTACCTGTATATTCATAAAGGAAGACAACCAACTAATATCAAAAAATAAAGAAATTAATGGTCCTACTGTGCTGAAGTTTTAAAGGCCAAAGCAATGAGTAAAGTCAGTAAATATGCCTGTGTCATTATTGTTGAAAGGTTCCTGAAAAGGTGTGTTGAAAATATTCCAATAAAAATAAGCCAGTATATTCAAACTCATAAAAACTAATAAAATGTAAATGTATCTTCCCTTTCCTCAATATTGAATTCTGTGTTTTTCATTTCCTTTGAGTGAGCTCAAGGGAGTTGTATGACTGATAAGAAATAGAAGCATAACATGTTCTGTTGCTCATTGCATAGTGAACGGAGTAAGGCAATTCAAGCAATATTTTCTCCAATAAATAATGCACGCTATTGCATTGTCTATTGATGGCATCAGAATTGTATGCATTTTTTCCTGTCAAGTGATGAATTTAACTGATGTTAAATCTAATTGATCTTTTGGACTCATTAAAAGCATAGCACTTGCCATACCATATTAGATCCAAAGCCAATCTTTTCCAGAATCGTGTCGCTGGCAGTGGACAACACCAGACACAGCATGTCTGGTGAATATAGGAAGCAAAGGTACAGTGAACTGTACCTAACCACAGCATGCTTCTTTGAGGTCTGTGGTAACTTCTTAAAGAATAAACAAATATTTTTCACCATCATTAACTTGCTACATAAAAACTCGCAACCTCAGACTATAGAAACTATAACTAAACTTCTAATCATCTAAAAACAGCAGTCAAGGTACTTTTGGCAAAAAATGGTTCAAGATAAAATGTTAAACAACAAACAAAATGTCATAAAAAAGACAGAAATTGCTAACTGTAAAATTAAAAGCAGTTCACGTATTTTTGCCCAGTCCTTCACTTTTGCTTCCAGAGTCTTCCAGAGCTGTATGATGCTAGGCACCTGGCAGGCGTAGCTAGGGACACATCAATCTGTCACCCAAATATCTGCCTTAGGTGCTGTAGTATGGGTACATAGCGTGTAGTATGTCTTGTTCTTTGTGACTCACTCAGGTTCACATTATAAATCAGCAAGAATCAGACTCGGTCCTCCGAACTCTTGATACCGGTCTGCTAACCTTCCTCTGGCCTCCATGTGTAAGATGGGGTGACTGCACAGCATTGTGGGTGAAGGGCAGAAACTACTCACTTTTGAAACAAATGCATTCTTCTATTATTTTAAATCTTAAACCATTCAACCAAGACATCTGCTAATATGGGGCAGAGGGAAGAAAAAAAAAAAAAGATTTACATAAATAGCACAAATAATATTGCCATAATAATAGTATCATGCTCATTGCTATCTCAGATGTTCAAAGCAGAACGTTTGTGACTTGCTGCAGTAGCATACAACTTGTATTTCCACAGAACAGAACAGTAAAAAAATCTCAGAAGGCTTAAACTGGCCTGGATCCACTGAAATGATGCCAAATTGTTACAGACGCAGAAGCTGGTCTGGTAGCTATTCCATTATTATGGTGTCTAGAGTTATTTGACATACCCTTTTTAAGGTGATAAAATTCTCTCTCTAACTAATGCCTTTCTAGTTGATTTTTGCTTGTTTGTTTGCTTTTCTTTTGTCTGTTAGTAGTGTTGTCTGTTGAAATTGGATGATTTGAGTTTTCCTTTCCTTCCACACCACCCCATTCGAGTCCAAGAGATATATATTGCCTTTTCCAACCTCCCACTTACATTATTAGCAATCATTGCTTCACCATTTGCTGTAGTGGGTTAGAGATGCATTATTTTGGAAGCACAAAAGCAGCAAAAGCATCATTTATGATATCTGTTATCATCTAGAAGCAAACAGTGATGATC
The DNA here is from genome assembly GCF_964211835.1 of Anser anser. Classification (NCBI taxonomy): domain Eukaryota; kingdom Metazoa; phylum Chordata; class Aves; order Anseriformes; family Anatidae; genus Anser; species Anser anser. The sequence goes on along the minus strand of NC_139720.1, from coordinate 205,433,020 downwards.
CTGAATTACACTGGAAAGCAAATTTTGATACCTGCTGACAGAACAAATTTCTCTCTAGAAATGCTAACACTGAAAGAGTTCAAGCTAATAAAACCTTGGACTGTGATGCTGCACTTCTATTTTCACTGTTGTATACTTTGTCAGCATTTCAGTTGCTTAACTTTATTTATAAGATCAGGTTTTTTTTTTTTTAAGTTCTCTAAATTCAATCAAAGCTACAATCTTTATTATAAACTTAAAAGTGAAAAATAATAGTAGTGTAACTTTATAAAACTCTGCAACTCTTTCTCATAAAAGAGCAGCTGCATCTTTATTCATTTTTCTTAGTTGTTCTTTATTTTATTACCAAAAATTATCATGAAACCATCAGATATAAAATCTCTTTGCTATTTTTAGATTTAGAAATTATTTGATTTTTCACTACAATTTTCTAAAAATTTCTTGAGGTTTAGTCTCTTGCATTCATTTTTGGTCTCTCAAATACACCTTAGACTTCCAAGAGCTTTCTTGTATGCTCAAGTACAATAAATAGTCTTTTAGGCCATTTCCAAAGTGATTTGGAGAATTTGAACCTAAGATTTCAATATAGTGCTTATTTTGATTGAAAAAGTCCTTGGCCCATATGTATGAAAGGACTTAAGTCACAACAACACAACATCACTCATCCTATCCGCAACATCTAGGCTTCCACCATGGATCTCATAAACTCATGGTACAACATGCGGAGGAGCTTAAGCACTGAGGAATCAGTCTCACAAGAGACTGCAAATTCAGTCAAATCTTGGGCCATCAAAAGTTAGTCCATAGGAAACTCAGAAGGAAGGTGGATATTTAGAAACCTCCTCCACACCATGTAGGTACCCACCTGTACAGTTGTAGAAGGGGAGGCGAGATGTTAAGTGTTTAAGTCACTTCAGCAGTAAAAATGTTGGTGCCTGCATAACCTCAGATGCCCAAGTGGATTAGGCAGGATTTTGTAGATCGTGGTTTTGACCTTGGCCAGATAAACTTGACGTTTCAGTTTAGGTGCAGTACTGCTAGCTTTTATTGTTGTTGTTGTTTGTTTTGTTTGTTTGCTTGTTAGTTTTTAAGGGGGTTAGTTTTAGGGGTTTGACCATTTACCTTGTTTTCATTTCTCAGTATGTGACCTAGGGAGAAGTCTCAAGGTGTTTGAAAGGCTATCCAGTCTTTTCAACCTAAGCAAGTGCTTTTCGAAACAAACAATTACATTAATATTCAAAGGTTAGAATATGTGTGGGTGCCAGATTTAGCACTTGGCAAGCTGCTGGAATGGGGCAGAAATGCAAACACCAGCTCCCTGTCTGCATATTCAGGCTAGTGTGTCCTGTATGAAGCAAACAAATGTTGCTTGTTCAAACTGGTGTCCATATTTGATAAATACATTCAGTTTTGGCCTTGGTTGGGTTTGGGGACAATTCACACTGTAGTAATTCAAGCTGACTGCTCTCTCTCCTGACTACTCAGAGAGCTGAGCAAGCCAGTTTCAGAAAACAGACACTTGGAAAAATAGATGCTTGGGGCAGCACTGCTGGGGTTAGCAGACACTGATGTCAGAGTCCTGAAAAAATAGTATTGCTGTCGCTGCATCCAGACCATGGCTGGCAGCAGCAATCTCCACTCCTGCACCCAAAGGCACTAGCTCCACCTCTTCAGGGCTAGTAGGTTGTACTTCCACCCCTGGGACAGCTAAATTCAGGTCTATTTGCAATGCTGTTATCTTGCACCATCTCTAAAGCTGAATATGAACAAGCACCTCCCTCCATTTCTTCTACCCTGTTTCTTACAGTGACATTTCCAGAGCCATAGGCCACCAGACACCATTATATGATCTGGTCTGACCTCAGCAATGACATAGGTTACTGTTTGCTCACCCATTTGCTGTTTTGTCTAATATCTAACTTTATCGGTTTCTTAAGCAACTAGAATTAGTTTGTGAGATCATTAGTGATGCAGGCAATGGGTAGGACCTTTGCAGATGGATTTTGGTAAGTAAAAATTTGGCATATTTCACTAATGATGCACTCTGGCAGCAATACGTTCTTTGTTCTTCCTTTCTTGAAAGGGCATGAAATTAGTGAATCAGCCTTAACTGCATTTCTTGTCAGTATGCCACAACCTTAGCGCCCTTTTAATTGTGTAGGAACCTTTGAAGTATATTATTTAGATTCAGTGCTGAGTTTGAAGGGAGCACGAAGTGTTTTTTCTAGACTTTAGCACTGCCACTTGCTTGCACTTAGCAAATGCAAAGCTATTAGGAAGCAGCTCCTCTCATATGACCTCATATATTAAGAAATGCTAAGAAGAAAGGACTTTTTCCCAGTGGGAAGGGCTACCATGGCAGTTCTGAAAGCAGAAATGGATCATCGCTTGTTCATTTTCTATTCACATTTCAAATGCAGCAGTCACTGTAGTATCTAGGCATCAGTAAAAGAAGTAGGAGGACTGAGACTAAAGAAGCTGATCTGAGCTGGGTTAAATACTATCTGCATTGATGGCCTTGCAGTTTTTGGTCCAAGAATTTGTTGGGAGAAAGGGGAAATTGTACATTTTTGTATTTTTTTTTATGCACCAAATATGAAGAAGGTACTTTAGGAAAATGTGGACCCATAAATTTGGTAATTTTCAAATTATCTATGTATTTCAATTCAAAGGAAAAAAAAAAATCTCAGGATCACAAAGAAACAGAATTATCATTCATGCTTTAGTATTTCTTAATGAAGCAGAGAGCAGTACCTTGAACCATGTATTTCCACTACAAACTTATTAGAGAAATTTTAACATGTGTTGTGGTTTCAGAATGTCTTCTGAAAACAGAGAGATCATTTAATTCAGAATAAATTTATAGTCAGGTAAAATCAGTTAAATTCCAGATGCCCCTGCAAGCTAGAACATAAAATGTAATATCATCTGACCAACCCATAGTCATCTGTTTGTCTCATGTGCTGGTGTTGGAGTTGCAAATAGCTGGATGCTGTGCTAGAGAGTCAGATTTTCAGTCCTCTCTTCTCACTCTCCAGATTGGTGTCTAAATCTGGGAGTCACTCCCACACCTCACATACAGAGTCTGCCTGGGACATGGTTGTTTATTAAAGGGAAAGCTGCCATTGCGGCTGCTCTGATGCAAATCATTCAGATCCTTGGCCTCATCCAGGTATACAACATCAAAGAGACTGAATTGTACTATGTGTTTACTGTGTACTATGTGTTACCATGTATCCAGCACATGACACAGACCTAGTAAGAACCCTGAAATCTTAGTATTTTGTCTGTATGCAATGGACCGACATTGTGTGAGGAAAAGAAATAGGGGCTCTTTCTTTTTAAGGTCACCTTTCCTATTTGCCAAGAAGAAATGTTAAATTCTGTTATAATGAAACAGAAGTTAAACAAAGCCCTGCTTGGAAGATGATTATTTACTAAATAAATTTTAGAGCAGGCGAATAGAACAAATATGACTCACAGAGAGCAAATTTAAATCCTAGACTGGGATAAACATCTCAAAACTCAACCCCACTTTACAAAGCAACACAGGTTTGGAGGAGCCTTAGTTCCTTTGAGGATTCGGGCTTTTAAATCACTGAGAATTTTAAAGATGTGCTGTAGGTGAAAGAAATACCAAGAAACAATCTAAAGAATAAATTTGAAATACAGTCTGCATGTAGGAGTGTCTCTTCTCCTGACATGCGGAATTTCAGCTGCAGTCAGTGAAGTCACAGGTACGTGGGAAGATTGAAGAGCCATATAACACAGCAGCGCTTCCCAGCTGATTGGCAAAGTAGCCACTGTCACTTAAAAGATCAGTAGGCAATGCCAAATAAGCTCAATGGAGAGGGAGTTAAAATTCATCATCAGAAGAAGGGAAACAAACAAAACAAACAAACAAACACAAACCCAAATTAAACCACTCTGGTAAGCCAGGTTGAAGGTAGCTAGCATCTGTGCAAAACGTGGGATCTTGGAAAGGTCAGATGTTATTATCCAATGAAAAGTTAAAGGGCACTGAATGAAATGAATTAGTTGTTGCTGCAAAGCATCTAGACATTCTGGGAACAGAGCCAGTGTGAACAACAAATGATCAAACAGAAATAATGCTGAGATATCTGCTAGGAGAAAATGAGAATATTGCTGTATTACAGCATTCTCACATAGCTCAAACAGCAACAAACAGCAGACCAATAGTTTGTAAATGCACAGTAACGATTTGTTTGCTTAAACTGAGAAGAGTTGTGACCTGATGAGATGTACCTCCATCCCTTAAGGGAGGAAACCTTGCATGCTGTTTTCGCTTCTGCTCCAGACTTGCTGTGAAGAACTGTATATCCTCCTTCTGAAGCAGTCAGTAAAATAAAACATTGGAGTGCAGGGAACATCATCTTTTCACTGGCATCAGTCTGCAACATCTTACTCTTCAAAGTGTCACTGACTCACTGAAATGTTTTTTGTCCACCCCCTCAAGTTAGCCTTGTATCTCACATTGGTAGATTTCCCAGTTTGGGGTTGAATTACAACTCTGTTGCTGGAGTATTGACTTTACATTGTTGGTTTCAAGGAGTTAAAGATTGTTCCCAAAACTTCAGCTTTTCCTATTGCAACCCGAAACTCAGCACATTAGGCCAGATGAGCAGAGGGAATGCTCTGGCAGGATGGACTGTTGACCAGGCTGTAAGAGGAACGTGTCCTTTCAGAGAGGAGCCTCACCAAATGAACCCTTGTCCCAGCCCTGCCCCGTGTTGCTAGTCAGCAGGTCACCATGTTCTATAAAGCTGCCAAAAGAGCTATGAAGGAGAAAATTATCTGGGAGCTCATTGTAGGACATCTTTACACAGCTAAACAGGTCTGGAGTTTATGGGATCACCCACCCTTAAGACCCAGTTATGGCTCCACCAATAGTTTGTAAATGCACAGTAATTGTTTGTTTGCTTAGACTGAGAGTTTTAGCAGTTTTGGTCCTAAGTGGGCTGCGTTAATAAGGTGGCTTATTGCTCGCACAGGAATCTCACAGCTCTTTCAGGGATAGACTTTGATATATCTCCTTCAGTTCAGTGGGATTTTATACTAAATGCTTGGCTGGAGAGTGACTTTGCATGGACAGAAAGTGATGGGATGAGGGGGAATAGTTTTAAACTAAAAGAGAGGAGATTTAGATTAGGTATGAGGAAGAAATTCTTCACTCAGAGGGTGGTGAGGCACTGGAACAGGTTGCCCCATCCCTGGAAGTGTTCAAGGCCAGGCTGGATGGGGCTTTGAGCAATCTGGCCTGGTGAGAGGTGTCCCTGCCCATGGCAGGAGGTTGGAAGTGGATGGACTTTAAGGTCCCTTCCAACCCAAACCATTCTATGATTCCTTGATATAAGTCATTAGTACATCATCCCATTGCCCCTACCAAGGTATCTCATTGTTTGGAAGGAGGAATGATATAGTGGAGGCCTGCTTTCAGCATCCTTTTTGCAGAATGTATGGTATCTGATAACACACTTTAAAGCTTATTTCCTTTTCTGAAACTGCAGGAAAGACGGTCTAGCTATCTGAGGGACTGCACAGTCAGTGTGGAAAGTGTTGAAATGTTCAACTACTGCAATAAAGAGGTCATATATTTACCTAAAATAATATGTTAATCTGAGGTTCTATTAGACCTCAATTTTCAGGACATGCCTTACACTCATTAATTTAATATTCATTTACATTTAGCAGCCTTAATGATTATATAATTATATAGGTCAAGAAAACTAAAATATCTTCATTCTCTCTCTCTCTCTCTTTTTTTTTTTTTTTTCTTTTTTTTTTAATCTCCTTAGAGTACGCTCGGTTTGAGGCAAAAATCCATGACCTGCGTGAGCAGATGATGAATCACAGCATGAGTTCTGGGTCTGGCTCCCTGAGGACTAATCAGAAGAGGTCACTGTATGTCAGGTGAGTAGGGAGAGCTTTCTCCTGGGAATATGTCACCAGCTACCCGGTCTGTGCCTGACTTTTGTGTTGTGGGTTCAGATGGGTGTTGAAAGAACTTTAAGGATCTGAACTGAATTGAATTGAGAAATGCATCAATCTTACAAGCACAGCATCATTAATGTGAAAATTGGATAAGGCCCTATTGCTTAATCCTATCATTTCAAGCTGTTTTCAAAGAGCATTGTACTTTTATAGTGATTCGGTTTTATGAGATGAAGATTTCTTACCATCTGTCAGCTCTTTGATATCCGAGATGGATTTTGTGGTGTAGTGATGCATTTCTGCGTTTCTGCGATTTTGTGCTGTAGTGATGCACGCGTTTCTGCGTGAGGCCTCGTTCAGACATAGAACGATTGTTCTTATAAAGAACAATTTTTCCGCAAGACATTCTCACAAAACAAGGACTATTATATGCTATGCTAAGTATGTGACAGTCTGCTGCTCTCCTCTTGCACGTGTACCCTTTATCAGTCTGCACATCTATCACACTGCAACAAATTTACCATCTACCTAGCAAGATCAAATATGCAGATGAGACCCTAAACAAGCAAATGTAGGTAGCTTAAATGGGGTAGTGAATAGCATAAAAACTGCCAAACTGTAAGCCAGGTGTAGTAGTGGACTGCTACAAGTTTTGCTTGGACTGTGTTTGCTTGGACTGTCTATTGCCATAGTCATTGCTGGCTGTGAGACTGGGAGTCACCCAATTGGCCCTAGCAAAGCTCTTGCTGTCACTCATGCCTTTTGGGACTTTGGGAGACTATGGGACTCTGTGCCAAATATCTTAATAGTCTTAATAATTATGCTTCTCTAGGCTTCTCATTTTTACTTTTTTTTTTTTTTTTTCCTCATGCTCAGCATATAATTTGAAATTCCTGACAATCATGAAGTAAAGGGAAGCAATTTGTCAGCCTCCAGGCAGTGATAATTAGTCATGGGGGAGCTAATTCAGGTGATAACATTGCAGAGATCCAATTAAGGCTAGATTCTCCATTTTGTCATTATGCCCTCAGCATGAAGGGATAAGGTAACGCAGAAGGAAGGAAAAAAATTGTTAGCGCTGATGGTCTTATTCTAGTGGACAACAACCACATTAAGCACTAATTGGTACTGTTGCCAGAAAGGGCAAAGACTAAAATGCTGTTACCAGAGGGCTATTGGACAAGATCAGGTTGGAAGCATCATGCGGTGGGTATTTTCCAGACCCAACAACGAGTGACTTTGTAGTTAAGAGTTTTGGTCAACTCCTTGAAATTGCATTTTTAGAAAAGCTACAGTCATTGGCCATGTAGGTACATATCCAAGCTTACTTTGCTTTGAGGTAAGCCAGAACTCAAAACGTGAGGAAGAACAGTGCAAGAAATCAAAGCCAGCAACCACAAGTCAATTCAAGTGTATATATAAGTGTCTAATGCAGGACCGTGAATAACTTACTGGTTTGAGCTGCAGCAAAGCTCAGTTACCCCTGTATCAGCATCGACCTGGTAAACCCTGCTGAGAACCAGGGCTTATTATCTTGCACACAGAGCCAAGCTAATATATCTCTGCTGCATCTGGAGTAGCCTGGTTCCTCTGTACAGTGTTGCTCTGTTTGCACTGATGAGCCTGGCTTTCTGCTAGTTCATGAATTCTGGATGTGGTCTGTCTCACTAAGCTGATATGCCCTGGTGCTTCACTGCAGGAATCTTTGGTGTCTTAGCCACATATCTAAATATCACTTCCCAAACCATAAATGTAAAATCTGTTCTTTTATTCCAGACTTGCTCCAAAAAAAAAAAAAAAGCCCTAAACCTCTCAAGCAGAAATCCTCAAAAGCCTCAGTCTCTTTTATTAACATGAATTTGTGCAGTCAAACCTACACAATTGGCTGTGTCCAACTCTGAGAAGTCTGCTTGAGAAGCTCTGTATTTTGCATATTATTATAATGTGTTTGTAGTGCAGCAGTGCCTGGAGCATTGTGCTAGGCACTGTTAGTTCAAATCATACACTAATTACAAAGGTACCTTATGTCTACATTAAGCACTGTAGAAAAAAATAAATGTGGGCTGGGAAATGTGCTTGTTTTCTGAGATTGAAATTTTTACGGCACTTTATGCATAAACTCCTTACAGCTAGCAACCCCTGTAAAAAGTCTAGGATTCACCATATTTTGGTATTCTTACAATCCATGACACTTCTATTTCAGTTGATTATTCTGGCCAGCGTCTGCAAAAGAACCAGAGGCAAATTACCATATGTTGCAAATCTGTAGCTGTAAAGCCAAGTCAAGTTTGCTGTTTTCCCCTCTTTGGTATCTAGTGATTTTCCTGTCCTTCACTGAATACAAGCATAGTCATTTTTTAGCCAGAGAGTTTAATCAAAGCAAATTCCAGTGCAAGGAAATAAAATTAAGTTCTATATATGTTGTTAACAACTGAAAATGCACATAATAATCTGCTCGTTGTAAAGCCTAAAGGAAAGAGGGTGAGAAAAAGCAAAGCTCTGTGAGATTTCCCAGTGGATGCAGGGCTCATTAAATGCAGGTTTTTCTTACTTACCTCACAATCTCTGATTTCCCCCCACTCCCACCATCCTCTGGCTTATGCTGTTGTAAGAAAACCCATCTCAGTGTGCAGCCACCTTCCATCAGTCTCACTGCTGTCTCAGAATCCTCTTCAAAAAAGTGACATGCCAATAAAATCGTTTTTATATCCAGCATTTTGCTTGCTGTCCACTATGCAGGCAACATCTTCACACTGTTCATTTTGTTTCCCCTAACTTTTAATGACCAGAGCATACTTCTATATCTTAGCTAGTCACTCTGAGGCTCTCTTTGGATAGAAAGAGAAGGACACCTCCAGGGAGGGAATCTTCATGCATCTTATTCATCTAACCTGTTCTAGACATCTGCTTTAGAATTATTCTCTCCACAATATATGTTTCTACATCTGTATCTAGGGGGCAATCCAGCCCCCTACTGTAACAGCACAGTTTTAATTAAGATATATAAAAGTAGTTATATTAAATGAAGTGAGGTGAGAACTTAATGTGGAAATAATGGTTTGAATATAGGACTAGAACAAGTTGGATGAAAGCAATTAAAAGTCATATTTAAGCAATGTATATACTACATCAGGAAAACAATTGCGAATGATTTATTCAGGATAAATTTTGTAGCTCTGACATGGTCTTTTTTTCTGTGCATAATTTTGTGTTTCTTATTTATTTATTGTTTTATTGTTTTATTTATTTATTGTTTCTTATTTATTTATTTATTTGTCTCAGTCTGTCTTAAGACTTTCTGATGCCTCCTAGAATATTTTCCATGAATTTTCTGAAAATGTTTTTTCAATACTTACTATTCCTTTTGTATCATAACCTATGTCTCTGGGATGTTTTCAGAAAGGTCACACCACTAACGGCAAAGTATTAAGAGACTTCAGGGGAGGACTGAGCAGTGGGGCATGCTGTTAACTCTTTTAGGAGCTCACATCCTCTTTGCCAATCTCTCCAATGAGGAAAAAAAAATACAAAAAGCAAAAAGCGAGAGAATGCATGTGAAAAATAGCAAATTCTATTATTTAGAATTCATTTGTTACTGATGTTAAATTAATTTAATTTGAATTAGCTGAAATTCAATTATTGAGGACCAATTCAATTCTTTTCAATTCAATGGGATTCATCTATCAGCTCATGATTAATAAGGAAAGGAAACAAACCTTTCACCAGCTAAGTGCTGTGCTGTGCTATATACACACGTAGTTTTTTTTAGTATTACACATGCAAATTTTTATCTTGCTTTTCTCTGTATGTACTAAGCTTTTAAAATCCGCTCTTGTAGAACTATATATTTGGTTGTTTTGAAATAGTTATGTGCTTTCCTTTGTCCTTGTAGATCCAGATCCATAGCTGAATTTTTCAGCCAGCTTGTGAGAACTCTTAGGAAACGCTAGATGACATTATTTAACGTAAAGACATGACAGCCTTTTGAAGGTGTTGTGGTTTAACCCAGCAGGCAGCTAAGCAATACACAGCCATTTGTTCACACCCACCCCACCCACCTCACCCTCACAATGGGATTGTGGAGAGAATCACAAAAAAGGGTAAAACTCCCGGTTGAGATAAACACTGTTTAATAGGATGGAAATGGAAGGGAAATAATAATTATGATAAAAGGATATACAAAACAAGTGATGTACAATGCGTTGCCCATCATCCACTGACCAATACCCAACCAGACACCCAGCAGCAGCCTCCCCCCTGGTCAATTACCCACATATTTATTGTTCATCATGACACCACACGGTACGGGGCATCCCTATGGCCAGTCTGGGTCAGCTCCTGGCTGTGACCCCTCCCAGCTCCTTGTGCACCCCCATGTACCTCACTGGTAGGGCAGCACCAGAAGCTGAATGTCCTTGGCTCTATGCAAGCACTGCTCTGCGACAGCTAAATATTGGTGTGCTATCAGCATTAATTCTCATCCTAAACACAAAGCACAGCACCATACCAGCTACCAGGAAGTGGATTAACTCTATCCCAGCCAAAACCAAGACAGAAAAGTTAAGCATTAGGGAAGTACAGTACTTTACAAAGTTTGGTGAATGCAAGCAGCCTTTGAAACTTTAGTATAAAATTATACAGCTTTGGAGGAAACTGAGAGCTTAAGCATGATGAAGGGTTTTTGTTCAGTTGATTTACTAGTTTCCTTCTGAACTTAAAGTACTTATGCTAGATTTCTGAGCATAAAAATAGATACTTCAGTAATGCATATTTTATTGCTGCTGGATGTACAAAGGAAAGGATTTCAAGGACTCACCTGGCACCCAAGAACTGCTTTCTTAAGTTGTGTTGTTGATTTACAGATGAAAAATAATCAGATAAGCTTAGAATAAACAGCCACAGTGCCTTTTAATCTTTATTAAAACTAGACAGCTTCTGAAATAATGTCTGTAATTAAAAAATCCAATGTGCCAAAACCACAAACAGGTGCTTTGGTATTGCTATCACTCAGCAGTAACAACTCAAAAGCTTTATAGATACCCCAGTCCTTCCACTGTTATTTTACTGTTTAAAATCTGTTTGATATCATCAGTGACTAAAAATCAGTGCACCTAATCATGGCTACTTGTTGTCTTATATTGACAGACTGATCAAGATCACTGACATGCAGATATTTCAACTTCAGCACTACTTTGAAATATATCAGTGCAACGCAAGTTGTACACTTAGGTGTAAAGGTGGGTGTGGAAATCAGAGCTGGGACAGGGCTGGATCCAGATGTAATTTTGGTAGCTGGAATTTCTCCTAGCTGGAATTAATGCTAAACATTTTGTAGCTTTGATAGGAATGTGCTGTACAAACACAAAGCATTATGTGTTAAAAATGATTGTGTTCTGGTTCATTTCCATTGAGCCCTAAGGAACAGAATCTGAAGATATGCCATAGCAACTTAGCAACAGCTGAAAGGAAGTCAAGGCTGAGACACTTTGGGATGTTTATCCAATTTCCAACTTCCAATTTCCAGCACAATAAATTCGCCATTAGGTCTTAGACACCTTTATGTGCATTTCCTGAGCTTCTTAGAAATCAGCATGATGCTGTATAGCTTCGAGAGACTTGATTACCAACAAATCACAGAAATTCTGACTTCGGAACTTTGCTGAGTTACAACTGAAGACTTTGGCTGAAGCAGTTTGTGAAGATCGCATGTGGCATGTGGGGCTGGTTTTATGTAATGTCTGTTACAGCCACCCTTCAATCTCCCTGTCAGTTTGGAGGCAGTGAACCCCCATAGGCCACTGAGCATCAGATCAAGGCGCCATGGGCTAAACTCTCCTGGGAGCACTGCACAGCAGGTTGTGATAAGAGCAGTCTGACATTAACATGATAAATGCAAGCTGTGGAGACATCTTGGTGGTGAAATCTGAACTCGTGAATATATCAGCATTGGTGACAGAAAACTCTGCTCTGTAGATTTAGAAGGAGAAATGTGATAAAGATGTAATTTATTTTTCTCTTTTCTTTTCTTTTCTTTTCTTTTCTTTTCTTTTCTTTTCTTTTCTTTTCTTTTCTTTTCTTTTCTTTTCTTTTCTTTTCTTTTCTTTTCTCTTCTCTTCTCTTCTCTTCTCTTCTCTTCTCTTCTCTTCTCTTCTCTTCTCTTCTCTTCTCTTCTCTTCTCTTCTCTTCTCTTCTCTTCTCTTCTCTTCTCTTTTCTTTTCTTTTCTTTTCTTTTCTTTTCTTTTCTTTTCTTTTCTTTTCTTTTCTTTTCTTTTCTTTTCTTTTTGAAGGAGTTGCTGAGGGAAACAGCAGAGGTATGAAATGGTCACACCTATCTATTGCAAGGAGACATAATATATATAAATATCTATATAGAGATAAGTTAGTATTAAAATGTTATAACCACATGTACATGGTCTTCACTTAAGCTAGTTGCTTAGTCTCTCTCTAGAGTCGGTGGAATGCTTTTGGCACTTTCAGAGTACAATTCATCTCATTCAGAAGTAGATATCTGAAATTGCTCAGGCGAATCATGCCCTAAAAAGGTCTGTTTCTCACAGTTGAGTGGAAGGAGCCTCAGGTGATTAGCAGAGTTGTAAACATCTATATTACAGTCACTTAAAGCTGTGAGACCTGAGCCACACCCACACGGGCACACGCAGACACACACACACATGCACAGTGTGCATGTGTGTACCTTGTAGAAGCGGTAACATCAGGCTCTATGGCCGTTTATTCTATGACTTTTTCTGCTGTGTGTTTGAGTAAGTCACTGCGACGTAGCTTTGAAAGTAGTCTGGTTTGTTCTACATGTTCTTATCCCCCAGGATTCTGTCTATATTCATTTGCCACTTTCATTAGTGCTGTTGAGAGTGTTTGATGATAGACCCATGTTCAGTGCATGGTCCTCAAGCTGGGTAAGTTTACGATTCATGAAATATCCCAAGTTGGAGGGGACCCACAAGGACCATTGTCCACCAGTGGCATCACACTGCACATCTCAGGCTTCAGAACATTGTAGGTCAGTCTAAATTTCTGGAGACTAAATGTGAGTTTGGCACCTCAGTATTGTTGTTTGCTTTTAAGAGAGAAATAGCTAGAGCTTACAGAGCCGTGCCTGTACTTGAATGGCATGACAGAAACTATTAGAATTCTCTTTAGTGAAAGGTAAGTGAGGGGAATTGAAATTTTAGTACAGTTTGTTCACTCACCTTGGATTATTCTTAGGCAACTGAGTGGTCCAAATGGTAGCAGAAAGCAGAAAACAGCATTTGGAAAATCTCTGCTAAATGGCATAGTACAGAAAGCTGGGTTTTCTGATGGTCTTTAGCAGACATGTTTGGAAATGGTCAGATAGGTACGCACAAAACCTACACTTGTGAATGGGTTGTTGCACTTGAAATGCCATTTCAGACTGGAAAATTGAAACCCAACAGGGGAGTTACTCATTTCATATGTGCTGGTTTAGTATGAGTTTCTTAATATTCAATTACTGCATTTTAGCTGTTCTTTCTCTGAATATAGGGTTTTCAGATCTTGCTGGCAGCAGTGAGCATTTTCGCTGGTTTCAGTGAGCAATGCTCAGAGTCAGAACCAAGGAGATGGTGCAAATGTCTATTTTTCAAAGCATGGGGGGTCACCCTGCATGCTTGAGAGACTGTAGAATCACAGAATGATTTGGTTTGGAAGGTACCTTAAAGCCCACCCAGTTCCAACTCCCCTGCCATGGGCAGGGACACCTCCCACCAGCCCAGGCTGCCCAAAGCCCCTTCCAGCCTGGCCTTGAACACCTCCAGGGATGGGGCATCCACAACCTCTATGGACAACCTGTTCCAGTGCCTCACCACTCTTACAGTGAAGAATTTCATCCTAACATCTATTCTCAATCTCTCCTCTTCAAAACAATTCCCCTTTGTCCTGTCATTATCTGACTGAGTGAAAAGTCACTTTCCATCTTTTTTATAAGCCCCCTTTAAGTACTGAAAGGCTGCAATGAGGTCTCTCTGGAGCCTTCTCTTCTTCAGTCTGAACCACCAGCTCTCTCAGCCTTTCTTCACAGGAGAGGTGCTCCAGCCCCCTGATCATCCTTGTGGCCCTCCTCTGGACCCACTCTAACAGGTCCACATCCTTCCTATGCTGGGTGCCCCAGAGCTGAACGCAGCACTCCGGGTGGGGCTTCACAAGGGCAGAGCAGAAGGGGACAATCACCTCCCTCCACCTGCTGGCCACTCTGTTGATGCAGCCCGGGACACAGTTGGTCTTCTGGGTTGCAAGCATGCACTGCTGGCTCATGTCAAGCTTTTCATCCACCAAAACCCCCAAGTCCTTCTCTGCAGGGCTGTCTCAATGAGCTTTTCTCCCAGTCTGTACTCACGTCCAGGATTACCCCAGCCCAGGTGCGGCACCTTGCACTTGGCCTTGTTAAACCTCATTAGGTTCACGTGGGCCCCCCAGCCTGTCCAGGTCCCTTTGGACAGCATCCCTTCCTTATGTTGTATTGACTGCACCACTCAGCTTGGTATCTTCTGCAAACTTGCTGAGGGTGCACTCGATCCCAATGTCTCTGTTGTTGATAAAGACACTTAATAGTACCAGTCCCAAGACGGACTCCTGAGGGACACTGCTCATCACTGGCCTCCACTTGGGCATAGAGCCAATGATCCTTTCCCCAGGTAGATGTTCATGAGCTGAAGCAGTGAAATTGAATAATTATTCACTCAGCTCTTTATTAATTATCAGAGGTGCTGAGGAGCAGAGAAAAATGAAGGATAGGAAGATGAGGTCACCTGGTGATACAACAGACAATACATCCAATACAGAGATTACTTACTATTTTGAAATTCATGTTTAGTATTTGGCTCACATAACCTATGTGTAAAAATAAGCAGGAAAATGAGACCAAATCTAGTATCCAGCTATGTTTTCTTATGAACCTCAGACTGCTTATGGAGGATCACTATTTTGGTGTTTACAAAAACAACTATGTTCCTCATCCCACAGCACTAAGTACAGACTTTTCACAAGATTTTTTTTTTATTTTTTATTTTTTATCAACTAAAAATTGAGAATAAGGAATGTCTGCATTCAAGCTGATTTTACTGAGGTGACCTCTCATGGATATCAGTGGGAGCTGTAGGCATTTTGCAGTTCTGTGAATTATGCCCATGAGTTTTTCATAGATCCTTACTGAAGTGCCTGAACTAAGACACACAGCTACATTCACAGAATCACAGAATGGGTGAGGTTGGAAGGCATCTCTGGGTCCATCTGTTCGCATGCCTTTTCAAGCAGGGACACCCAGAGCAGGCTGCCCAGGACCACGTCCGGGTGGCTTTTGGAGATCTCCGAGGAGGAGACTGCACAGCCTCTCTGGGCAGCCTGTGACTGGAAAGCCACCTACACTGTAAAGTGCTTCCTGCTGTTCAGATATGTTTAGAGAGTGTTATCACTCTCAGCTGAAAGATGGACGTGAGAATTATTACAGTATTCACAATTCAAAAGCCTTCAGGCTTATATTGTAATTACATTTGGGTGCTAAAATAAGCCCTGAAATGTGATGCTGTAAATATAACAATATGCCCCATCTAAGTCCTAGGACTATGAAAATCAATGCATTTTATATATTATCAGTTGAAACTATCACCCACCTTAAAAGCTGCTGTAGTTTTTCCTGACACTTACTATATTTCTTAGCATTTTGCAATATTGATACTAATGAACAGTTAGGGAAAAATGAGGTTAGTTTGCAATTTTTAATAATATTTCAGAGACAAAAAAAGACAAGGTTAATGGAGAGTGAAAAACGAACATGTAAACAAATCAGTCAAAACAGCCTCGCCTTGGCTTGACATCAGCTCTCTCCTTCATATCTTCGTGTTTATCAGACCTACTACTCTTAGGTAACTGGTGTGAAATAAGCCCAGCTGATTCCGTCCTGAGATGTGGTCCTGCATCTCACATACTTCTTGCCCACCATCTCACCCACGCTGTCTTCTCTGAAATTCAGGATGGTGTCTGGTGACCCCCGGCATCCCGCATGAGGTCCCAGAGATGCTGGGCACCTGCAGGGTTGAGTTGCTGCTGCTGCCCAGAGAGACCATGCATCACCCCAGCCCAATGCACAATTCCTAGCTGTGGGGTAAATCAACAATCTAGAAACCCTGTCACCAAGGGGTGATTCTCCAGTTGTGTCAAAAAATGGATGAAAAACAGATTTATCTGTATGTGTTTGTAGCTATGCAAATCATTAAACTCTTTGTGTTCAAAATCACGAGCTAATGCAAGTGGTACTGAGCACCTCGAAGGACTGAGCCCCATGTGAATAAACTGCAGCCTAAAGTAATCTCAGATAACAAGCTCTTCTTAAAGCTCAGAATATAAAGCAGCTCCCTATCAAAGCATTTCTTGTCTAATTCATCTTATCTTTACATTATCAGTAAAACTTGTTAGATGTGAAATAGCTGGTTGAGACCTGAAATCATGTCCTTAGTGCTGAATTATTAATGCCTGCTGAAACAGCTTTTCTATTAGCAGCTTCAGTAGAAGTAAGTAGTACACACTTCTGGCAATTTCCCTTACTGTTCTGTTTCATAAGTGATTTAAATAATGTCCCAGAACAGGTAATGTGCTTGACATGCAATGTCTGCTCTAAAGAAGCAGCACACCTTTTTCTTTTCTTAAAAGCTCCTTTAATAGCTTTTCCTTGCACACGTATTCTGCTTTCCTGTTCCCTAGTGGGACTGCCTGCTTTCTGGTTTAGAACCTCATCCAGCAGGAGAATGTCAGATAGAATCATTTCCAAGCCAGAAAATGATGATGAATAACTTAGCCATGTGTGGAAATAGGATTTGTTTGAAATTTCTATAGCCAAGATAGTCACAGCTTCAGACAGCCTCATTTCTAAGCAGAGACTCAGAAGATGATCCATCAGTGCGGGGGGGGGGGGGGGGAAGTGACAATGAAGATAAACTGTCTGTGGCTTAAAATGGCTGAAAGTGAGTCAGCAAAACATGCATTTAAGCTTTGTCTGTTCTATTTGAAAAGCTGTCTAATCCAATAAACAGTTTCTTATGATGTTTCCATGTCAACAGCTATAATAGGACACCATGGGTTTGTGCAGCTCTCAACTGGAAAAGTACACGACACAAAGTTAGATCCTGAACGCAGAGAAGGAAACCCATTGAAGCAAAAACTCATGGAACTACAGTCAAAAGTTGGAAATCTAAATATGTGCATTGGCACAGTACAGGTTAGCAGTGTCCAATGTGAGAGAGAGGTAAGATTGCTTGGCCCCTGTTAAAAAGTTCTTCACCTGAGCATCTTAAATGGAAAAGTTATAAAGATGCTGTAGAACGGGCTCTCCAAATTAGCTGCACTGGTAGAAAGCTGACAACAGTGTTGAAACAGAATATAACCCTGCTGAACAGAGCAGTGGGAATTCTCATTTGAAGAGCCTTCCGATAAAGATAAATGAGGAGGAACTTTTGTCTCACCGCAAGGCAGTCCACCTGTGAGAAGGGAACCCAACCAAGTTAAGTGATGAGGCTGAGGAAGAGATTAGTGGGCTTTCCCAACCTTTTTATAGAGATATCAGAAATAGAAATGACTGTACTAACTACAGCAAGCCTGCAAAGGATTTGGAGAATTGCTTAGCAAAGATGGGGATCACAGGGAGCTCTTCAACATCTCCATCTGGTCATTCCCTGCTACCCCGTTCTGCAGCAGGGAACAAAGTCCTGCAGCAGGGAACAAAGACTGGGACCTCCCAGGCCTCATTGGCATTGCATTGAATAGGTGCTGTTTTAGATGCAGATAGTTTGCAAAGTTTGCTCTAGGGGATGGTCGTATGGCAACAGTCGATAGTCCTGGCAGGTGGGATCTGATCCTCTCTGAATGCACCTTGTATTCAGAGCACACAGAGTAGAAAAACGTATCAGAGACTAGCAAACATGTATATGCGTATATGTATGTGTGTTTGTGCATCTGCCTTCTGCCATGTCTCCAGATTTGCCTCTCATAGACACTGACTGGGCCACACTTCTCTTACAAGTTCTTATCTAATTTGCTTACGTAGAAATGTAGCAAATAAAAGAAGACTATGAGCTGTTTGGTAAAGTCTGCCAGATGCTTCTCACTAAATAAGAATTAAGATAATGAAAAATTCATAGGCTTTCCATAAATGCTACTTCTTTTTCTTATGTTTTTCAATTGACATCGCAGACAATGCAATTCTTTCACCCAGTATATTGTGCTGCTATAGTTATCAATATGCCTGCTAGCACCACATAATATTTATTGCTATACAAACTACTGCCTACAGGGAAGGCAACAGCATGCTGCTATCTCCACTCTCACATCTTCCTCCTAGTTGTTCAAAAGAGTCCTGGTGTGACAGGAAGCAGCTGAAAGCTTTGTGAAAAGTTAGGATAGAAGCAGTTACTCGAAGGAATAGGAGAATTTTTTTATAGCCTCATATTTCTAGCCACCTAGATTTTAGTTATTCCAGATTGAAATAGCTTTTACCTTAGCATGCTGATCATAGTAAGTGTTTTCTTTTCATCTCCAAGAAGTATCAATATTCCTTTCTTTCTGCGAACCAAAAAGGTCTGTAATTTTCCCTTTCAACAAGTGCTATCTCTGCAGCCACATTGTCTCTTCTTAATGTCCTTGAGGCACTTTAGAATCCAGGTAGAGGTTGCAGTGACTGGCTGTTGTAATTACTCCTTGCTGCCGAGACTCTAAGACAATTTCTGCAGATAAGTATCACAGGTTATCAGTCATGAATAGGAAGCCCAGCCTAATGGCCATCAAGCAGTATCTTACCTCTCTCTTGCAGATGGTTCAAGATACAGAGTCACACACAGTTCAGACCTTTTGTCTGTTCCCCTCTGTATCCAGGCAGTTGGATTTGCATTTGTCAAAATTTGTGGTATTCAAAATACTGAGAGAACTCTTATTGTATGAGAAGTAAAGTTTTGATTTGAAAAATGCCCATGTATTTCTGTAGAAGGAAACAGACATCTATGTGAACTTATCTTGAAAACAGTTTAACAGAGACTGTAAACAGAATCAAAAACATTTTCAGTAGAAGTGCAGGGGCCATGGCAGAAGCAACGTTTCTAACATGATTCACAGATTCAAAATGCAGTTTTCCCTTTCAGTATTACCACTGAAAGTGATTTTGTCCTTTCTGTAGTGGCATTCAGAGCATTTCCATACCTGTGGTGAGCTATTGCAACAAGACGGCTCTGCTGCAGCGAGGAGCTGTGAATGCAATATCCTGTGAGATGCCCCGCAAAGTGCATTCACCCTCAGAGTAATCCTGCTGTGGTGTCTCTTCCAGACATGATGCTACAGACAGATTTTTATGACATCCACTTACTGTTAATTTAATAGCAAATCTATCACTTTGTTAAATACTTAGATTTTAATACAACTTATTTTTGTTATTTAGCAATCCAGTGTCTGGTCTTGACTTCACACTCAGGATGGTCTCCACTGCCATTACCATGGTCAGAACTAGGTTCCTAAAGCAGCTAATAGAGCTATTAGGACCTACATGATTTCAGCACACAGCACTTCAAATCTGATTCATATGGGTTTCATTCTGGCTGTTGTTAACCCAGTTAAAATACAATTGAACTTATCAGTCTTTACTCTGGTTTCAAGTCAGAATCATGGAAAGTTCCAGGAGTAAAAATCAGAATTCTTTCTTTGTCATTGGTATTTGCACGTGGATTCATCTTGAAAAGCTCTTGCGCTTCAGGAAGTCTGTTGACAAAACTGAACTGGACCTGAATTTAAGTCTCTGGAAATTGAGTTACCTACTTAGGCTTCAATAATTCATTAGAATAGTGGTAGCTGGATCCAAATAATAGCTGCAAGGAAAAAAAAAAAAAACTAATGAATACAAGTGGACACACTTCCTATCAGGTTCTGTGCTGGGCTAACTATCCAGCCAGATCTAGTGGTTGCTACTACAAGATGTGTGAACTCCACAGCCCACACCAGGTGCAGTAACCAAAGGCATTCAGCACAGGTTATAAACTTCCATGCACAGCAGAGAGTAAGCCAGGCAGCCAGGCAAGGTTCACCGGTTTAAGGCAGATAACTGGATGATTTTACCAGTTCAGTTCTTTCACATAGATTTGATCTCATTAAGCGAGTCCCCAAGAGATTATTTCAATATCTGAATGTGCATATGCAGCATATTTGCATAAGTCAGGAAGGATGACTTTTTATTATAGCTACTATGTTAATGTAATGATCTTTTATTTTCTTGATACTTTCAGGAATTTGTATTTTTTAGGTTATTTCTAGTTTTCTTTCATTCATATTGTTGTTTGCTGCTAAGATTCAGAAAGTGATTAAAAAGAACATCATTAGAAATACGGGGATTAAAAAAAAAATAAATCCATCTTCAGTAATCAATATGTCTGATTTTGTCTGTCCTTTACATGAGTGTAGACAGTGATTCACTTAGCAGTACTCCCCTATAGGCTCCCTTTAAGAAAATCACAGCTTCACAGCTATTAAAAAAGGCTGGATAAAATTCAACAGATAGTTTTGCCCTGAAGGAGGATTTCAGCAGCTTTGGCTACAAGACTGTAGAAGTAGGGAAAAAAAAAAAAAAAAGAAAAAAAAAAGGAATATCAATCAGCATACAAGATATTTTTTCTTACTGAAGGTATAAAATAATAGGGACTTTGACTGAATTAATGACTTGAAAATTATTCAGATGAATGCAAGGAACATCGCTGAATTCAGGGTCTGGAAAACATGGGGTTGTTTTCCTCTTGGTAGAGTGTGAAATAGCGGTATGGTAGGTGTTTCTTAAGCTATTTTAGTTTCATTTTTTCTGTATCAGCATTCCAAAATCATCAGGCACTGGACCAACATAAGAACATACTCCTTTTTAGGGTGGGCAGTATGAAGAAGGGTTAAAGTTTCTTTTCCCTGAACTTTCCAACTGCTATCATTTTCTTTGGTTCATTGCAGCAGCTCTTGATTTACATTAGGATGAGAAAGAAAAATCCCTGTTTGGTTAATGGGTTTTGAATTTTTAAGAAAGGATGCTTCAATTATCCTCAGGTTTGAATGCTACTTTATTGGGAAATTTTACAAAAATATTAAGTTGCTTCAGTTCAGCTTTTTGTGTTCCATCTACGGAAATGTTGCACATTGCCCAGCGTGTTATACTAAAGACTTGCTTTTTTTTTTTTCTTTTGCCAGCTGCCTTGGTGTCTAAATATATTCCAGAACTATAGGGGACATGAATGTGAAATGGGATTTTATTATATTTGGGAAGAGCAGATGGATAAGGATATGGAATAAGGAAATTATTCTAAAAGAGTATAATAAAAAGCAAGTAATAATTATGTCCTTTACAAGCAGCAGTAAAACATATCTGCAGCCAGTATAACTAATGGTTAATGTAGTGTGAATCAAGGAGTAATACAATGTAACTCAGGCAAAAATTGTAGGGCTAATAAGAATTTTACCCAGAAGGATGGTGCTTGGAAGTTCCCTGTGTGTTTAAAGGACACAAAGAATTTTCTATCCTATCTGAGCTCTTTGTGAAATGATCTAAGACCTAAAATACACAATTATATTGCTGGAGAGAGATGGAGTGATGCTGAAGCACTC
This sequence comes from Anser anser, assembly GCF_964211835.1. Taxonomy (NCBI): domain Eukaryota; kingdom Metazoa; phylum Chordata; class Aves; order Anseriformes; family Anatidae; genus Anser; species Anser anser. The sequence goes on along the minus strand of NC_139720.1, from coordinate 205,411,426 downwards.
TGATGAGTTGTTTGTTCATTGTAGGACACCTACTTGTAGCTATTGGAGATAAAATAGAGTTTGAATAAATTGTCTAAGAGTCTTTCAGTTACAGAACACTGAAGTTTGAGGTCAAAATTTATCTAAAATTTCTGAATTAGATATCTGAGAAGAGGTTGGGTTTTTATCTTTTTTTATTGCCAACAAATGGGAGGAAATACATGACTCACCAATCACTTTTTCTAATGGGATCAGAAGGGTACTTCTAATGCTTGAATTTCCAGTTAATGGCCTTGGCCCTGGTTAAAGCTATGAGGTGTCATAAACATGAAAATCAGAACAGGTTTAAGAAAAGGATAATCCAGTCTTTCCCTTACTTCTGTCTTATAACTAAGGTGCTGGAGCCACACAAGTCGTGAAGAAACCATATTGACTCAAATAAACTCCTTTGAAAACATATCACCACATCCTTTCCTTTGAATGCATATCAAATGTCTGGCTTTTCATCCATTGCTGTTATGACAGGCTGAACAAACAAAAATAGAAATCTATGTAGTTTTAAGTTCTCTTATTTCTCTGTTGGGCTGTTGTTAAGGAAATGAGCTACAGTCCAAGATTATTGGCATGGGATCCGTCTCAACACTTACTCTAGAGGCATAGCCTTCTAAGTCAAGGACTTCCTCTATTCAATCAGCAAATAGGGAATACTTGTAATTGTGTCTTTGTCAAAAAGTCTACACCCACAAGAGAGGATCGGGATTGCTGAGATGTAGGTAAAAACAACACTTTTGTTCTTTGAGTATTGCTTGAAAGTAGACTTGCTAACATTCAGGTCAACTACTTCAGTAAGATTCTCTCTGAAAGATATTTATACCAGAAACATTACAATCTTTTGAAGTCAAATACCAGAAATGTTTTTCATGATGTGTTCCCTCACCTCTGCTCACATTATAATAGGACTTTATAGGGTGAAGATCATTTAAGAAATCAGCTATGCAGAGTATTCCTGGAAAAATGAAGCACCAACAGAAATAATTTAGTCTAATCAAAGCTGGTGAGGAATGCTTGTATGAAAATACAAATACTTTTGAAATAATCATAATGGTCTGAGACTTAAAGATTATTCAGTATTTCTGTGAATGATTTTTTGCCAGTGTGTGTACAGAGTGATCTAATCATCCCCAATTACATGAATAATTGAAACTTTGTTTGAGCCGATTGACTTATTTTAGAATTTATTTCCTCATTTCTTAGCATTTTTCACTGATAAAAGCAGCCATCTACTAGGAAGGCTAAAGTTTCCACTGCCAATATTTTGTCTGACATAGATTTCCCTAACAGCTAATTAATTGGTAATTGTGATGGGGAAAATAAAAAAAGAAATGTTTATTTCCAGTTCTAGAATAGTTCTGGGTTGCTGTGTAATCATGCTCTGCAGAAGGGGGCTGTCCTTTTCGTTTCTTGAATGCCTATGAAATTGTATCTACTGCTTTAATGGAGGAAGAACAGTTTAACTTCAGTGTATTTTCAACTGATAATGACCATTGTTAAACAATCATGATGGCTTCGTTGATCCTGCTTCTCAGGAGAGAGAAGGGCTTGTGGTGATGTGAAGGTTGGAGGCCATCCTGGGCATAGTGATCATGAATTAATAGATTTTTTTTGATTCTTGGAAAAGTATGGAGGGGGGTTGGCAAAACTGCCACCTTGGAGTTCCAGAGAGCAGACTTCGGCCTGTTTAGACTGGTTGACAGAGTCCCTTGGGTGGCAGTCCTGAAGGACAAAGTAGTCCAGGAAGGAAATCCTAAAGGTGCAGGTTGTTCCCATGTGCTGAAAGATGAGATGGTGGTAAAGAACACCAGCCTAGCTAAACAGACAGCTTTGACTAGAACTTAGGAAAAAAAAAAAAGGGGGGGGGAGGGGGAGGGGAGGGAAGGAAGAGATAGAGTTTATGACCTTTGGAGGAAGGGGCGGGCCAGGAGGACTGGAAAGATGTTGTGAGGCTATGCATGGAGAAAATCAGAAGGGCCAAAGCCCTACTTAACTTAATCTGTCTACTGCTGTTAAATACAATAAAAATTACTTCTATAAATAAATTAGCAACAAAAGGAGGACTAAGGACAATCTCCATCCTTTCTTGGATGAGGGTGTTAGTGGCCCCAGGTGCAGGACTAAGGACTCATCTTTGAATAAACATTTTGGCTTTTTTTGAAGATGGGTACAACATTTGACACTTCCAGTCATCAGTAACATATTCTGATCTCCACAGCCTTTAAAAGATGACAGAGGACTGGCTATGGCATTGACCAGTTCTCTCAGCCCCCTTGGATACAGTCCATCAGGTCTCGTGGATGTGTATGGGTTGAGTTCAGTCCTTACCTACTGCTGGTATTTCTTCTTCCTGAACACCATTTCCAAGCATAGCACCTGGTGACACCTTGTTGGTAAAGACTGAAGCAAGGAAGGAATTGAGCCTTATCTGTGTCTCCTGTCACTAAATCACTTAAGCCATTCAGAAATGGTCCCACATTTCCTTTGTTCAGCCTTTTAATGCCGATACAGGTGTAGAAGCTCCTGTTGACCTTGACACCCCTGGCAAGCCTCAACTCGTGCTGAGCTTTGGCTTTCCTTGCACTATCCCCTGCTCCCACTCCTGTATGCTGTATTTTGTACATTTAACACAAGGTGCTAGTAATCAAGCATCACACAGTGGCATCTGCCTAGTAGTTGAAATTAAAAAAAATAAAAAAAAAAATCAAGTTGCATCTTTATTTTACTCATGTTGTATCTGTTCTCTATACATTGTTGTTTTCCTTCATGCCTTCTTTATGCACTAATTGCTTAATATACATGATGTACATGTATGACCTGAAATGATTAATACCATTCTGTTCTGTTCTTGCTCTATCCATCTCTTTAAATGCTATATTTGGATGTTTTCTGGTCTCCACATCCTTTTCTGTAGTATACCGCAGATACCTTGTGTAGATAACCATTAGTCCTTTGATGAATTACAGGCATCTTACTCATTAATCTATTATCTAAGAGCTCATCAGTCACGGTTTTCAGCTCTTCATTACTTCAATAGCACAGCTGCAGTCATTACATTTCACATCTTTCAACACTTCAACCCTTGTTTTTGTGTATGTCTGGAACTTTGAGTGAAGTAGATGGGATTTTGGAAGTCTGGGACTTAGGCTGTAATGCACAAACCTAAAGGATGTTCCCTGTGATTATAGTTACAGACATCTATTACTTCTGGGGGTTGGGTGAGAAGCAACTTAGTGAGATTCCACTGTTCAATGCTTGTTCCCCCTGAGCAGTGTTTTGAAATTATAGTTCATCCCATGATATGCATTTCCACTCCTGAAATCTAGTTGTGTATTTCACATGAATTTTTCGAGCTTAATTTGGATTTATTCCTTCCTGGGTGTCAGAAAGAATGGAATTACACTCCTCTGGAAGCATACTGCATTCATTTTTTCTCATCTTGCTATCCTTGCATCAATATACAAATAAAATAGCCTTTGAAAAAATGTACCTTTATCAATGACGTATTTGACTTTTCTAAGAATTCTGCTCAGCTGAATAATGTCACAATTCAGTCTGCTATAGTAAAAGCATCACAATAAATTTTCATCCATTCAATAATGTGGCAGTTTTCTCAAATTTCATAAGACATCAGTTAAGCCATAATTAAACCATCATGAATGCCTTCTACTTCCAATCTGTCCTCTTCTCAAACAAATCACCCCTCATAATTAATTGAGAGAAATGACGGAAACAGAATACTGTAAACTACTTGAAAACATATTTCGACACCTAACACAACCACAAAAATAATGCTTTTCCAACAGCATTCCTTTCAGAATCATGTTAACGGGCAATGAAGAAATGCTTAAATTATAGCAAAGCATGGTAGCATGACAGTATCCATATTTTAATGTTCTGAGTTTTTCAGGCTCTCCCAGACCATTTGTAATAAAGTAAATCTTTTCATTGCTGTCACATCACTCCTGCCTCATTTTAAATCCTATTCTCATCCTTTTCCTTATGCTATGTAGGCAGAAGATAATCTCATTTTATTTGGTAAACCTCTAGGTTTTGTTTAGTAAAACTGAAGGATGAGTTCTTAATGACAGGAAGCAAAATATGTGAGCTCTAGATAATCCCATTTGTTGAGAGTCTGTGAAGGAGGTTAATGCATTTTTGTAGGATTTTCCCAGTATTTGGTTTATTATGTTTGCAGCTAACACTGCTCCTTACCTCCTTTCTCTTATCTCTTTAGGCAAAGCCTGTGAGACTTCTTTCCATGCCACCATTCGTTAAGTGATGTACTGATTTATCTTCATTGATCTCACTGCACAGTGTTTAAGAAATTGATGTTGCCATTCAGCAACAGGGCACACTCTAGTTCTTCCTCAAGTCAATACAAAATGGGTCACACCTTGAATCACCCCTCTCCATACTGAATAGTTTTCAGTGTCAGTCAAGGACAATAGAGTGTTTGGTCAAAGTAGAGGATCCTTTTAAGTTTAGCAGCCTGTATTAAAAATAAATAAATAAAGAAGTTATTGCTGATTGATGAGGGGAGAGGCTTGGAACTGACTTTGTTAAAAGCATTTTCCAAGGTGGCTTGTAGGAGTGAGCAGAGTGAAGATGCAGTGGCAGTGAACATAGCTGACTCCAATGTCACCTGTACTTCTAATGGAAGCACATGCAACTTGCAAGCCATGCTGTGAGCTACAGGAGCACAGTCTTGGCATCAAAGCATCTCATAAATAGATACATGGTCTACAGAGGGTGATACAAGGTGCTTAACTTAGTCACATAAATTCTGCATACAGTAAATGGAAGTACCTTGTAGAGATTTCAGTTTTGTTGTGCTAGGCAGAGGGTTTAGCTAGATACATCCTTAATGGAGCTCCTTTACAGAGCACAGCAACACCTTAGAGGTGGATTAGATTGAATCAGTCTGCCCTGGATTTAGCTCAGAGGAAAAATTGAATGCAGGCATATGCCTGAATTCTTATTCTTGCTGAAAACTTGGCTTTGGTCTCTGTATTAGGTATCAGCTCTTCTGGGAACTTCAGAGCAAAGCTGTACAAGTGAGGACAGGTTCTTAATTACTTACTAGGCAGCAATCTCTGCTTAAAATGTAAGAGGAAGAGATGGTGGTTATGACAGTATCCTTACATTTTGCAAAATATCCTGGCAGGTGCATGTCCTTTTTCCCATATTATTGCTGTTTCAGTCATAGTCTGCCTAGAACCACTGACAACAGCCATGATAGCACATTGGCAGCTGAATCCCTGAGCCCCCAGTCAAGAGGTTCCCACCAACTTCTTCCTTCCAAACTTTAACATTCCTTACCCCTCGGCCACACTGCCCTTTCAAGGGAATGAGTGAAAAATGTTTTTTTTTTTCCACAAATGACAGTCCTGTGAACTTTCACTTTATGAAAATGAGAGTGTTCTGTCTTTGAATCCCTTCAGTCTGCTGAGAGAACTGAATTTATATCTACTCAGTCAATGGTGCGGGAAAACCTTGAATCTCCCATACCCAAGTGAGTCTCTAGCCACTAGTCTACTAGAAAAAGGTAAATATCACAGCTGCGTTTTTGAATGGAAATAGTCTTCTTTTTTTTTTTTTTTTTTTTTTCTCCTGAATTCAACTTTGTATATGCTTTTTTAAGCATGTTCACAGCATAATAAGATTGAGCCCTGCAGGGATTAAATGCAGCTTGGATATTTCTCTGCCTTAAATGTGAATTCCACAAATGTTTAAACGAGAGAGAGAGAGAGAGAGAGAGAGACATACTGGGTCTACTAAAGGTAGTAGGAACTCTGATTTTTTCAGGAAGACATTGGTGCTTAAAATCCATCTAGGTCTATTTTAGGCATCAAAACCAGTCAGTCTGAATCTTTCTCTCAGCTTTGACTAACTAAAAGTGTCCAGAAAGTTTTGTCATAGGCTGTATTCAGTACTCTTTTACCCTGTTGAACTTGAAGGAACTATCAAAGAGGTAACATTAGAAATGGCTCTGATTTTCAGGATCATCTGAAGCTTTCTGAATAGTGATCATCAAGAAACTCCAAGGCAATTACAATCACAGTCAAATCTATATCTAAAACAAATCATATGCCAGCCTGGATTTTCATGGGGTTGTATAGTCTCAGAGCTGCCATTTTCTCCCAAAGAGACCATTAAACTAACAAGCCATTTTAAAGACAATATCAATGATTAGCAAAGAAAATATCATAGTTGATTTGTGAGCCACATTCATTTTAATGAATTCATTTCACTCCATAATGGGAGTTCCAGCTGCTGAAATGTGTTATGTTGGACATAGCTTTATCTCACCAACAAAATTATATGATTTCTTAAAACATGTTACTGTGGCATAATTCCTTGGTTATGACTATATAATCCAGATAATCTCATAGCCCAGTTTGCAGTCAGAGCCTTGATTGCTCACACCATACTGCTAATTTACTTCCATACTCTCTTTTGGAGTAAAGTACCTGGTTGCCTCCAAGACCAAATATGGATATGTTATTTTAGGACAGTTCACTCCAGAGATTTCTCTGGGCAGTATGGATAAGACATCCCTGGATTTGTTTCTCTTTGTATGCCACAGTCTTGCAACCCTATCCTAGCAGGCTTCCAATCTCAGAGATCCCTATATGCCCTCACACCCTCCATGTTCAGGACGTGAAATGCTATTCTGGTACCATGCTATAAAACTCAGTCTGTGAAGCTACAACATGCCATTAACATTACTTCAGTCACTTTGAACAGGAAGAATACCACATTCATAAAATAATGGTCTCTAAAGGTCATAGGATGTGACGGGCTCAAAGCAGACCTGATCCTAGTGCTAAGCAGTGTGGATGGTGTGTGCTACAGGGGATTAGCCTTGAACAGTGAGGTTGCAAACCAGCTGGCAGTATTAAACACTGGTGTAGCTATGTCTAACTGCTTAAATGTAGAGTAATACTAAGGCAAAGGCACAAGCATCTTTTTATAATTAGCTTCCATTTAGAAAAATATTCAGATTCAAAAAGATCTTCAAGACAAATGTCTCAGTCTAGAGAAGCATACATCTGGGTTATGCTGATTCAGAAATGTCAGGGTAAATTTTACATAGATGTCACAAATTATAAGAGCTTCCATCTACCAGTGCAATTATTGCACATACGCGCAGTGCTTTCTGTTCAATCTCTTGTTTTGTGAGGACCAGTTTCATGGCATTTGTAGTAAAGAAGTGCTGTTGTTTCTGATCTTGCTTCTCTTTAAAATTCCACAGACCTTGCAAAAGACCCAGCTGTTGCTTTAAAATGCAGAAAAGTAGGACACTATGCCACTCGTGGGTGCTGTCATTACAGACCCATGTTACTGTTTTCTGTCAGCTAGAAGTTAATCACTTCATTTTTTATCCTGTCAATCATTTAGCAACAGACGAACAAAGATATCTTTAGGAAACAGTGGCATCTTTTTTCTCCAAGGCACTTTTTGCATGAACATTATGATGATATTTCTCTTATTTAGTTTATTATGAGGTATAAACATACAAACATATTTCTTAAAACTTTTCTTTAGAAGTTGCTGCTTCAGCATTTACTTGACATCCAATTTAATAGTTTATTTTCTCTGAAAATGCAAACGTTTTGACTAATGAGGTTTGAGAAACAGTTTCCAGGAAATTACCGTTCTACTCATGTTTTTTACCCAAAGGCAAAAGGAGCTAGATTTTTAGTGGAAGATTCTCACTAAAACTGAGGAATACTTGGATTAACTGCATAAAGAAATATGGTGCTGTATGAGGACACTGCATGTATTCAATAGTATGATTAAAATATAAATATTACTATGCTAGGTTTGAAAGATGTGCATGCACTTGCTATCTTGCAAACCTGAACATATATAGGTACTTTTAAAATTATTGCATTTTGTATTTTACCAGTAAAATTCTGTAAAAATGAATTCATAGATTTTCATGAAAACAATGAATCAGTCAAAAAAAATGTGTTTTGGGAAGATTGTTCAATGCCCTTAAATCTTCAGTGGGTTTTTAATCCTTGTATTCAGTTCAGTTGTCCACTGATACTCAATACTGGAAAACCCGATGATTCCCTGAAATAGTATTCTGTAAATTAATTTCAACTATTTTGATTTCTAAACCTTAATAACTGCACCAAGATTTTAAAATCAGAATCATCCCTTTATACATAGCTATCAGAAGAAAGGAAATGGTCTTATCTAAAATAAATGTTTAGATAAGAACATAAAAATAGTCATGTCTGTCTCTTAATTAGGACTTTTCATAGCTCGAAGCTTTCTCAGACAGAAAGACTATGTAAAGAAGCAGAGATATGTACAGTAACTTACATAGCCTGGAGAAAATTGTTAGCCTTAGGAGTGAGTCCAGCTTTTTTCTGGGTCCCACTCTAATGCAGTGTTTATGGGCAGCTGCATCAAGTATGTGCAAGTGTGCAAATGGAATTTCAGCTTGAATTCCTTAGTTGGTTTCCACAGCTAGGGCAGAACATAAACAAAAAAATTGTCTTTCAAGCAGGTCATCGTGAGCCAAATGACTATTGTTTCAGGTTATACAGATCAAAAAACAAATCCCAGTGGTGCATGATGAACACATGAAGGTGAACATGACCACCAATTTTGGCTGGACTTAAGGTCCTTCACACCCATTATTCTGTATCTAATAGTATCTGATAGCTGATGCTCTGAAACTATAAAATTAGCACTTGATTTTTTTTTTCTTCTTTGGAAGATTTTTTTTATGTCCATTTAATTTTTCAACCTCTGCTACACCCGCTGCTTAATTAAGTCTTGTATATTATCTGTTAGTGGTTAAATTGATACCTTCATTTTCTTGTTTTGTGAGAACAGTGAACAACAATATTCTCCTCTTCCCTCAAATTCATAATTTCTTAACTTTTATCATAGTCTTTGAAAAGGTCACCTTTTCAAAGTTGAGAAGTCCTCATCTGTATAATTTATTCCTATGAGAAGATTGTCCTTATGGGCCTCTCTGCTCCCTTTCTACCTTTGGCAGATCCTCTTCAGAATGAGGGGATCAGGACTGCTGGTAGTACCAGAGTGGGGGTATCCTTGTATGGTGGTATAATAACAATGATTTCTGTTTGGTTCTTTATTCATTTCTTCAAAACTTTAGGAACAAATTTGCCTTTTTCATGACTGCCAAGCATTGAATTCAAGTTTTCCTAGAACAATACTCAAAGTTGCCAACATTTCTTCCCCTGGGAGTAATTGTTTGGCTAGTGAACATCAGTATGAACATTTATCAAAGACCATGGGTGTTCACCATGTCTAACTTTGTATGTATTAATATTGAATTTCATCAAGTATTTTATCACCCAGTCACTTGATATTTTGACATCCTTTTGTAAGTCTTCTTGGTTAGTTTTTGGGTTTGCTATTGGGTTTGCTACCCTTGATACGTGTTTTCAGTAACTATTATTGCTTCATTTTTTGCTACCTTTTCTAGATCACTAATGGGAACAATTAGGAAGTTAATTATAAGCTTTCTGGAAATCCAGGTTTACTATGTCAGCTGGAAACTCCTAATCCATGGAGTTCTACCGCATCTTTAAAGAAGTTGAGTAGAGCTACCTGCTACTCAACTCAGACTTGATGTATTTGTGGTCTCCCTGTAAAAAACTGGCTTTTCATTTTACATTTCCTCATGTTTGAGTCATTCATATGGTCCTCGTAATTTATTGCAATTCACTTTATTGATTTGTTATTAAACTTTGTCTACTGAAACATCAAGTGCAAATTGCTCCATTGATTTGACAGATCTGAAAGGCTCTTCTGTGGGTTCATCCTTAAACTTATCCTGGAGTTGATTGTAAATAATTCATTTAGCTTTATTGCCATGGCCTTTTCTTTCCTGAGCTTTCTTATTACACCCCAATGCCCTGTGTAATTGCTATGGAGTATCTGAATGCTGCACAATCTTTACTGTACTGAAGTCCACCACTAAACCATACTACTAAGTTCTACATCTACACATTTCTTGAAGACCTCCATGGATGATGATTCAACCACATACCTGGGCAGCCTATTTAACACAACCTAGCATTTTTTACTTTATAACAGGTTTCAGGTTGCTGAAATAATCCTAATCGTGAAACAAAGGCTTCTATCAAGGAGACACTGGGTAGATCTGGTCAAAAATTATCTGATACAGTTTTGGGACTGACACATACATAGGATCTCCATGGCTCAACCGTAGCTCTCCCAGATCCCTGGGATGTCTAGCAGTCTGTGGGCTGCCTGTGCAACATCCTAGGTGCTGGGAATTGCTCTTCCCAAGGACTGACAGGTGAGGGCCATTAGCTCACTAACTCTCACAACAAACTGTCTGCAAACTGAAGAATTTGTCCTGATTCTCCTAAACCAGAAGTTCTCATAATTTATCACCTGCATATATTTGAAGTGTTTCTTTTTCCATCCAGATTGCTTTGTTCATTTTTTTAAACGCTGAAAACTTTCCACGTCCTTACTCCTGTCAGCACCAATCCAAGTTGTGCAGGCAGTTTCTATTTCCCACCTTCTATACCTATTTTCCTCTATAAAAGTGACACCAATTTGTTTTTGCAGCTATCCTGGCTCAGAATAAAGGTCCATCTAGCAAATTGTCCCTTCCTTAACAGTTGTTAGTAGCAGATGTTTAGGGAACATATAGGAGCAGGGCACATATGGTCAGATACTCACCCTGCTGTACACCGCAGCTTTCTCCAAAGAGAGAAAGCTCTTCCTCAGCCTTTAAATCATCCACAAAATTGCAATGCTCTTTTCATGTTGCAAGAGAATAAACAATAATTTCCTACAGTTTGCAAATGAAGTTACAAAATAATTTGCCCAGGCAAAAAAATCTTGTTGATGAAAATTTCAATTAACTTTGTCCACATGAAGTGAAAGAAATATACATTTTCAGTGAGAGACATTTGTTTGTTCACTTTCTTGCTTGTTTGTTTTTCCATAGATCCCTGAGATATCAAAATAAAATTAAAAAAAAAAAAAAAACTTGCTTTTGGGTCTCTATTCTGTTACTCTGTAGGACTCAAATAATTTTTGTACAAGCAAACACTAAATGACAGTGTAATTTACATTGCAGGATTTTCTGACAAATGTGTAGCTTCAATAGATGCTTACTTCTATTGAAATCACAAAGATTTCACCCTTTATGTTTAATTTACCCATCGCAGGCATTGACGACATGGCCACTTTACCATACTCTCTGGGCACTTTATAATACTCTCCTTAAGTATTCTTATTTTCCAAAGCAAAGTCAACTTCAAAATGGCATTAAGTTGCTCAGAGCCTTATCCAGATGAGTTTTTAATATCTCCCAGGGTTGCACAACCTCTCTGCACCACTTATACTAATGTTTACCATCCTCCTAGTGAGATTCTACCCTCTCTCACATGTTCAGATCAGCTCCAATAATGATATCTGAGTAGGGTGACTGTGGGCCAGACTCTTAGTACCACAGGGCCTGTGACATCAGGGACTGCAGTTTTAGAACAGTTCTCATCATACTTCCTATGGATTTCTCTACTAGGAGAGTGGGATTTGCTCCTCCTTCCTACTGTGGAAGCAAGAGCTAACCTCATGCTAACCTCATGCAGCTTCCTTAATGACAAGTTTGTTTTTGTTTGTTTATCTGTTTGTCGGTGGGTTTTTTTTGTTTGTTTGTTTGTTTTTAGAAAGGACTTTCCTGCCTTAAAGTGTGGAGGCCATCAACACCCTAATAAGAGGACATTTTTGGATTAGCCATGATGAAAACGCCACACAAAGACATGCATCTCTTGTACAAAGAGATGACCTCTTGTACAAAGAGATGTACAAAGACTGATCTCGTGTACAACTTTCCAAATCACAAAACCTTTTTTCAGAGGGCATTATTCAATGTTTTATGAAAGAGAGGAAAGATGCCAGTAAGTGAGGGAGGGAGTTACTGTTCGCTTATAGCTGCTGGAAACATAAGCTAGATTTTCATCATTCCTCTCTGTTTCCCATCTCCTGCACACACAAATCTATCATTAGGGTATATGAAGTTCTAGCTTCTGGCATGACAGAATTATTTGATTCAGACTTAAAAAGTGGTAGTAGTATATGAGGTTTACAAACTGAGTCTTACATCCTGAAATGATCTTTTTTTTTTTTTTTAATAAATTTTAAAGAAAATATTTGCCTATAACAGAATCACAGAATCAAAGAATGGCTGAGGTTGGAAGGGACTTCTGAAGATTATCCAGTCCAACCCCTCTACCGAGCAGAATCACCTAGAGCACGTTGCACAGGATGGCATCCAGGCAGGTTTTGAATATCTCCACAGAAGGAGACTCCACAACCTCTCTGGGCAACCTGTTCCAGTGCTCTGTCACCCTCACAGTAAAGAAGTGCCCCCTCATACTCAGCCAGAACCTCCTGTGCTTCAGTTTGTGCCCGTTGACTCTTGTCCTGTCACTGAGCACAACTGAAAAGAGACCAGCTCCATCCTCTCGACACCCTCCCCTCAGATATTTATACACATTGATGAGGTCTCCCCTCAGTCTTCTCTTTTCCAGGCTAAACAGGCCCAATTCTCTCAGCCTGTCCTCGTACAACAGGTGCTCCAGTCCTCTAATCATCTTCGTAGCCCTCCTCTGGACTTGCTCCAGTTCTTCTTGTACTGGGGAGCCCAGAACTGGACACAGTACTCCAGGTGAGGCCTCACCAGGGCTGAGCAGAGGGGGAGGATCACCTCCCTTGACCTGCTGGCAACACTCTTCTAAGTGCACCCCAGGATACCTTTGGCCTTCTTGGCCACCAGGGCACATTGCTGGCTCATGGTCAGCCTGCTGTCCGACAGAACTCCCAGGTCTCTCTCTGCATAGCTGCTCTCCAGCAGGTCACCCCACAGCCTGTAGTGGTGCTTGGGGGTCCCTAGTTGCAGGACCCTATGAGCAATATTAGGAAAGCAACTGATCTGTGAATTATTTTATATTACATACAATGTATCATGCCACAGATAAGTCTCAATACATAACTCAAGGTTTGTGTAATCCTCTTGAAATTGTTCAGATTACTTAAATGCTAAAGAAAATGTTTTTTTGTAGCTTGATATAAGAGAGTGCTATTATTATTACTTTGCCTAACTTAAGGACATGGCTTTTGATAAACCACCCCCATTTAAAGTTAATTGCTAAGTAGAAGTAGGGGTTAGTGTTAAATCTCTCTTCTGTAGAACAGAGGAATGGCTTAAAGTCAAAGTAAACTTAAAACAGTATAGGAGAAGAAAACAACTAATTTTCCTGTAAGATTTATTTTTATGCTTTTTTTTTTTTTTTTTTTAATTGCCACAAGGCTCATTTTAAATAAAGATATTAAAAGGCAAGGTCCCAGTTCTGTAGCTTAGTGTCCTTGCATAAATCAGGAATCACACACAAACAAAATGAGGAAATGTCATTACGGACAAACCATCAAAACTCTGAGCCTCGTTCATGGCAGCAGAAAGAATGGCTTATCCTAGGTCCTAGCACCATCCAAGAGCAAGGAATCAAAGAGCTTCTGTCACTGCACCAGGCCTTCATCCTATCAGCCTCAGAGCAGCTTAACACAAATTCTGTCAATCTTAAAGCTGCTTAGGGTAACATCTTCAAGGCAACTTAGCAATTCAGAGCTTAATCTTCATTGAAACTCAACAAAACCGAGGCTCAGATGTGTTTAATTTACCTTTAAAAATGGGATGTAGGAACTTCTGATGTTACCTTTAATCCTGCTGGGTTTTTAGTGCATGAGAGCCAGGGCTCCCAGGAAAGCAGGTTGTGGGGAATGCAGTGGAGTGAGTGATGAGCTGCAAGGAGCTCACATCAGCATGGGCTTAATTTCATATTTAAAAGACAGAAGCTAAGAAGTTTATCATCATCCCCTTGCAACTTTGTTTAATAAATGTTAAAGTACATATCGTTACTGTTAAATATTTTTGATAACAGTGGTTGATGAGCACTTCTTTCTTCAAAGTTCATAAACTTCAAAGTTTCTAAAGAGCATTGACAACCCCACACAGAGTAAAACCACCAAACATAACATTAACAAGAAGAAATAATCACGGAGTTTTGACATTTAAGAGGTAGCATCAAAGACTACCATTATTTGCTCTTTTTGTTTATTTCTGCTTTTGAATATGCTCACATCATATTTTTAAGCCCATGAGAAGGGAATACTAATGAAAACTGTACTTACAAAGTATTCATTTGACTTGAGGAAATGAGGTTTATAGAAAACATCATCTACCAGGAAAACCATACAACCCAATCATATAGTAAACCTTACTGGGATAAACCTCCTTTGGATAGGTAAAGGATGACAGATAATAGCTCATAGAATCCACAGAATGGGCTGAGAAAATAGTACATCTCTTCTAATCACTCCTGCTCTTTCAGGCAAACTGCTATTTCTCTGTTATTTCTGTTGCTGTTTAGAAGGTCTTGGCTGAGTTCAGCTCTGGCCTTCGGCATTGTTCCATATCTATTGATTTGTATAGGGTTATAGCTTCACAAACTGAAGCCTTTAGAGTTTTCAAGTTTGGCCTTATGAAGCACAGGTTATGTAGAGTTTTCTGACCTTTGTGCTATAAAAACACAGCTTTAGTAGTCTTTGGTTGCATGTGGATCTTTAGAAAATCGCCCTTCTTTAAAAGAGACAAAGTCAAAAACAGGAATGCACTGCATTGCTTCCTGTTGAAGTCAGTGTGCTAAAACAAAAAGGACTCTATCAGCAACCTCCCACTGATTGAGTAAATTCTTAATGAGCTCTTCAAGTTCTGGCCTAGAGACAAAAGGATTTTATGATTTCTAAAATAGTTGCATCCTGCAGAGTTTATGGATTTAGCACATTTCTCCACATTTGGCAGAAGAATTAATCTCCATAACAATTTTGATTGGCTTTGTCAATCTATGTTGTAGTTCCCATATGCAGGTGACACCTCGTTATTTGAGAAGAACCAGACAGCTGACAGAATAAGAATGCAAATTCATCTTCTGAGTCTTTTGTTCTTAAAGGAGAACATTCAAGTTCAAGCAGAAGCCATTACTAAGAAGGAGCCATTGCAAACAAACATCTTGACTTTTCCAAAATGTCCTCTCTCCTCGGAGACAAAGCAGCCATAGATTCTATGATTCTATGGCATTGCTAGTTGGTTGAGGGAAGTGATTGTCCCACTCTCCTCTGCGCTGGTGCAGCCTCACCTCGAGTACTGTGTGCAGTTCTGGGCACCGCACTACAGAAAGGACATTAAACTGTTGGAGAGTGTCCAGAGGAGGGCGACAAAGATGGGGAAGGGCCTAGAGGGGAAGACATGTGAGGAGCGGCTGAGGTCACTGGGCCTGTTCAGCCTGGAGAAGAGGAGGCTGAGGGGAGACCTCATCGCAGTCTACAACTTCCTCGCGAGGGGAAGTGGAGAGGCAGGTGACCTGTTCTCCGTTATCACCAGTGACAGGACCTGCGGGAACGGTGTTAAGCTGAGGCAGGGGAAGTTTAGGCTGGACATCAGGAAGAGGTTCTTCACCGAGAGGGTGGTCGCACACTGGAACAGGCTCCCAGTGGAGTAGTCACTGCACCAAGCCTGTCTGAATTTAAGAAGTAATTGGACTGTGCACTTAGTCACATGGTCTAAAATTTTGCGTAGACCTGTGCGGTGCCAGGAGTTGGACTTGATGATCCTTATGGGTCCCTTCCAACTTGGGATATTCTATGATTCTATGATTCTAGCCAATGTTCTGTCTTGTTAATACTTTCTCCTGGCTTTGCCTGTTTACACTTTTTTAATAGCTAGAGAACAATTCTTTTTCAAAAGTAGTCTGTCAAGGTTGCAGTGCACAAACAGGTTTATTATGACATGATCAAAAGAGCACTATCATGGTAGAGAAGTCTGAATACTTCAACTTTTTACATCTCTTGCACAGAAATAAGTAAGAATATTCTGTCTGACAACATTCCAGTATTACATACTGATTTCTGATATAATAATAATATCCCATTTTACTGCCACAATTGTCTGCATTTTGGCTGGTGGGGTGTTTTTCAGTACTAGAGTCATTCTGCTAAGACGAGGTCATACCACTCTCTTTGTATTTATTATGCTCAAATTATACAAATCATAAATGTGGATCATTTTTCCATAGAAAGACTTCTTATTTTAGTTCTCCAGATGTCTAATATCCTTGTCCAAAAAAACAAAGAAGTCATCATATATCTAGCTGGTGGTAATAATTATGTTATCAGTAGGGTTCTTTCCTGTGCTGAAAATTTCCTTTTGATTATAACCTAGTGGAAATACAATGAATTCTGTGGGCAGCCTGGCCACAATGTAATTTTAAAAGCTTCTAATGGACATGGGGTCATGATTAGGTCTGGGAGAAAGCAATTGCAAGCTACAGGGTGTCTGAGACAACTACCTAAAAAAACAACTACCCAAAGCAGAACCTTGAGAGCTATTGTAATACCGAGAGATATCATAAACTAGTTATTTAAAAAAATAATAATAATAAATAAATAAATTCAGTGCTTTTATACAGTGTATTCTGTATTAGGAAGAAGTCACATTTGGGAGCAGGGAGGGAGGGAATGGCTACAAGCAGGGCTGCACACACAGTCCCAGTGTTTTGGTCTTATCGTCTCTGAAGGAAACATTTTATTTTATTTTCCCTGGGAAAAAAAAAAAAAAGAATGAGTATTTTCAGGCAGGAAATAAGTTACCATTTCTTTAAAACTAAGAATCACGGAACTCTTTGGCTCCTGTGTCAAACTGTGCAACCCACAGGTTGCAATTTCAGGTGAATTACCCAGTAGTTTAAAGTATCCCTGATTTGACACCCAGTCACTTTTCTTTTTCTTTCTGGTTATGGATAATCTTAAATGTCACAACACGGGAATCTGTGCTGCAAAACTGTATGGGTTCCTCAGACAAAAATCTGAGATGCAGTCAAGCAGCAGTTTCACTGAGTCTGTGTGGGGAGAAAAAAAACAAATCCATGAAGAAGCACTTGCAAATTTCACATCATTTTGATGCATAATCCTCAGGCCAGGTCAAGGTCAGTCAGAAATGATTGCATTTCTTTAAAATAATCCCTCAGGACAAACCTAACCTAAGTTTTCCATTTTGTTGTGTAATTCAAAACTCACTCACAAGTTTGGGGCTTCATAATGAAATTTCACACAGTTCCCAAAGTACTCCTCAAACAATATGTTATTGCAGATCTTCTCTGGAGTTTTTCAAAATACTGTTGCCTAAATACATTAACAATACATTGAGTACAATGTAAGTGAATTTAAAAACATCTACATTTATCAGAAATGCGACTGAAAAAAAAATATGGTAAGGGTCAAGGAATATGCTTGCAGTTTAATGCTAGTTTCAGATTTTTGCAAATCAAATGGGAATTCTGTTTGGCCCCTTTATGCCCTGTAAAATGTTGAAGAAATGAGAAGCTGAGAACATGAAAGAGCTTCATTTTCTTGGGTTACCTTTCAAGTCCTTCTAGAAGAGCTGGAAGGCAGGTAAGTCTGGAAGCAACATGAATTCTGTCTATGTCCATGGCTTAAAAGCTAAAGCTGCTGGTCCTTCCTCACAGTGGGCTGTCACCTGTGCTGCATTTCCTAGAACAGCCTGGAATTGTTCATCAGATCCACTGTCCCCATGCAGTATGTTGTGATGGGCACACAGACTATTCAGCAAATGAGCTAAAGACAAGGAACATGATCAGTCATCCTTCCTGCCACTGATGAAGTCAAAAGCTTCAAAACCTCTCTAATAACATGAGTCCCTGAGGCTCTGAAAGGCAGCTTCCTGAAGTGATCAGCTGATATTAAGGATCATGGTAGGATCTGCAAAATGAACAAAATATTCCCCAATGACAAATGGCAGTCCTCTTTCCTGATGTAAATACAGGAAGAAAGTATCTCCCTTCTCCTAGTGAAATCTTTCTGGAACTAATGCTACTGTCTCCAAACCTCTTTTCATTGAAGTCTGTGGCAAAGCTCTCTACCAAATTCCCACTAGGAGCAAAATGATAAAGAATGGCTTGGAGTGAATAGAGAAACTGCTGAATGAAGTAAAGAAATAGCATGGCAGCAAATGGAAGGGGCTTGGATGTAAATGTATGATAAGATTTGGAATAGTGAAGTGCCTGAAGGGCAGCCCCAGTCCCACAGGCTCTCCATCAGTGAAAGCTTAGACCTACCAGCTACATTAACACTCCAAACTCCACGTGCCTGGGAGCATCCTCCAGACTTATGGCCCACCACTGCAGCCCCATCCCTTCCTTTATGCCCTACTGCCCACCACATAAGGGAGATGTATCCAAACTGTTGCTGGGAACAATCCCTAGCCCATGCTGACTTCCAAAGAGCACTTAGAAACCATGCTGCAGTGCCCTAGCATGGTTTAATATAATAGCACACATGCTGCTGACACTTGTTCCTCTCAGACCAACTACAGTAATTAAGGTTGAGGGGATCAGCTTCATGATGCAACATCATTAAAACAGGAAATACTCATAGGAAAGAAACAAACAAACACACAACAAACTAGGAATCACAGTTCCTTCAGTCAAAGGTCTGAGACAAACATTCAGATTTTTTTGTTTGTTTGTTTGTTTTTTGAAACCACACTGTCGTAGTATACTTTTAATGAAAGGTGTTCTTCAAAACAGTCCACTCCCACCCTTTCAGAGGTGGCAATGTGTGACTGGATCATTTCTAGCACAGGGGCTGTTCTGGCAGCCTGCAGGCATTGCAAGCAGCACCTCAGAGCTTCCCAAGCTCACGTGGAGAGAGCAACCCTTCAGAACGATCTACACATAAGATTCACCTGTTCAGCTTCTCCAGATGAAAGCAAACCTGGGAGAAGAAGGTGGAAGCCTTTATTGACATGCTACTAAGTGAAAATTTAACCCTTCTAATAACATCTTAATTGTACTGCAATGGCTGTTTCTATCACAACACTGCTGTGCTCTCCGTTGTAGCTATAGCAATGAATTACACTAGGGTTTCTTTCATTTTGCTTTAATGTTTTCTTCAAGCTGAGCCTGCAAGTGAGTGGAAATACATCTATTACTGAGAGTGCAGAAAAGACAGCAAAAAAACTTGGGGTCAAATTCTGACTCCGGTACTGAATTACTGTATAAAACCAGGAAAATTATTAAATCTCTGTGTGTTGAATTTCCCTATTGGTTAAAAAAAAAAAAATGGGGGGGGGGGGGGGCACATAAGACAGATGTCAAGAAGAGGAAGAATAATGTATCTCTCCCTAATGATAATGTTATGAAGTCTGATGTCTGAGAATCTCTGCTAAGGAAATTTTCAGAGAAAATGGTGATATCCTTAACTCATGTAAATGCAGATATGCTAGCAGATTGCAGAAGAGTTAGGGCTGTTTACAGAAACTGAAAATCTCTCCTGCTAAATGTTGTTGTCATTTCATAATCAAGTAAATGGCAAAGAGCAGCCTGTAAATTTATGTGCAAACTCCCATCTGTGCCAGAAGAAGAAAGTAATTTCAAAGATGCAAATAAAGCTGCCACACAGTACCTGAACTGTATCACATTGAGATTACTAGCTATGGTACAGTGATATGGGAGATATGTTTTTTTTGCACTGAACATACAGGGGCATTCAGCAAAATATATTGCTGTGCTTTGAATGCATTAATATCCCTTGCCGTGTCAGGAAGATCATGAAGACTACTTAGAAACGGTGTTTAAAACCTCAGATGAGGAATCTCAGTTTCTCTGTTAAATTCCCTTTTGTGCCACAGGCTTAGCAAGACCACTTACTCTTTCTGTACCTTTTCGTTTTTGAAATGCTGGTAACAATACAGGCATGGTGGATGCCAGTAGGCTGCAATGCATGGGATTGGACCATGAATTGATTTGCTATTTCCATAAATCTAATATAAGTTCTCCTATGCCAAATATTTATAACTCCAGATGCAAGAAGAGGTATTATTAGAATAGAAATCAGAATATGAGGAAACACTTCCTTACCATGAGAGTGACCAAGCACTGGCACTGGTTGCCCAGAGAGGTTTTGGAGTCTCCTTCTCTGGAGATATTCAAAACCATCCTGGATGCCATCATGCGTAACATGCACTAGGTGACCCTGCTTGGCGGGGGGGGTGCTAGACCAGGTGATCTCCAGAGGTCCCTTCCAACCTCAGCCAGCTAGACCAGGTGATCTGCAGAGGTCCCTTCCAACCTCAGCCAATCTGTAATTCTGTAAATTTACTATGCAATGCAGCTTAGCTTTTCAACATACCTCAGATGCTAAAGTGTTTACGCTAAATTGAAAAAAAAAAGTCCCCATTTTAGTGGTCTTCACTGTCATATAGGCACCTCACTGCACATTTGGTAGTGTACTGCGTCTTGTCACTGACCGTATTTTCATTTCAAACAAATTTTGAGCAAGGAATTTTGATGCTGTTGTGAAATGCTTGTCTCAAGTTTTACACTGAAGTAGGTTCCTAAAAATTATTAAGAAGCAACCAAGCACAAAAATAAAACCTGTTAGGTTCTTTCCAAATTACTTCTTGGATTAGGTAGTGCAATGATCACTTCTGAAGTCTGGAATAATGTCAGGGACTCATATAATCTTGAATATTTCTGATATCCAGCATGTTCTAAATGTTTGCACCTTCTGTTTCACTTCTCAGGACTGTGCTTCTTAATTTTCTACAAGCAGGAGACATTCACAAAGAAGACAGCAGCAATATATAGCACTCAAACAGCACTTTTTAATTTCAAAATGTTGTACAAATATTAAGTAGTTTTCCCCAAACTCAAGCAAAAAACTTGGAACCGAGAAAAAAAAAAAAAAGTCGTTAATGGAAATGCGGCACGTATCCTTTAAAGCTTTGGTAATCACACCCATTCTTATTGTTATTTTTCTAATAAGGGAATTAAGATGACCAAATCACAAGTTCAACACATTTGTTTGAATTGTTTTCAGCAAACTCTGTTTCCTATTTCAGTGTTTTATACACACTTCACAGTAATCACTGGTCTTTCTATATTTGTAACCTAAAAATATGTCATCTATCCTGTGTAACCCAGGTTCCTATTTGTGAAATGCACTACCCAGAAGATACTGAACAGAAATTTTTCTGATGCTGATGTGGCCTAACAGTGGCCTAACATCGGAGATGGCTATGAAATGAAAGTTAAATAATTTAAACTGATTTCCTTTGTCATATAGAATAACTATATCAGTTCAACAGTATACTTAATCAGCTGACTGGGAAAAAGGAGCCTTGTAGAGCTCTTGGTTCTGTCCTGTGTGATCCAAAAAGGGCTGAACAGTGGATGCAAGTAGCTGGCTGAGGACTTAAACACCTAAAGGAAGAACTCCTCTTTAAGATGTGCTTTTGTCAGCTGTGGAGAAAAGAAAAAAAAAGAAGAAAGAAAAAAAAGAGAGAGAGAAGCTGTTACTATCCATGCTTCTCAGATATGCACCATTAGAAAACTGTAAGGTTATTTGAGGTCATTATTATTTAAAATCGCAGTAAAAGACACTAAAAATGAGTTACAGCAACCCATGAATAAGCAGGCAGCATTTAGGCATGTTAGCATGCTCAGCAAGCTCGTTAGCTCTGCTAATCTGTATCTCCAGTATCTACCCTGTGTGCTTGTATTGTGAGGAGATACCTTTAACTTTTCAGGGAAAAATGCATGGGTCTGTATGGGGTAAATCCTGGTCTGAATAACACTTCTTGGTGCTTCTTTCAGATATCTTCATCTCTCAGAGAAGTATGATGTGTGCTCCTTGGTAGGATAGGTCTTTTATATAGGACTGGGCTGCTTATGTCCTCTCCATAATATTCTGCAAAGACACTAATGCATTTCAGCCTTTCTTCTGATATTCCCCATGGCACGGCAGAACCTATCTTGTATATTATCTGGCTGAAGAAGCCAGACAGACTTTGCTGAGAGCTGGACTTTCATAGAATCGTAGGATAGTTGGGGTTGGAAGGAGCCTTAAAGCCCATCCAGTTCCAACCCCCTGCCATGAGCAGGGACACCTCCCACAGACCAGGTTGCTCAAAGCCCCATCCAGCCTGGCCTTGAACACCTCCAGGGATGGGGCATCCACAGCTTCTCTGGGCAGCCTGGGTCAGGGCCTCACCACCCTCTAAGTAACAAATTTCGTCCTCATATCTAATCTGAACCTACCCTCTTTTACTTTAAAGCTATTACCCTTTGTCCTATCACTACATGCAAAAAGTCCCTCTCTAGCTTTCTTGTAGGTCCCCTTTAGGTACTAGAAGGCCTGTCTGTGGTCTTCCCGGAGCCTTCTCTTCTCCAGGCTGAACAACCCCAACTCCCTCAGCCTGTCTTCACAGGAGAGGTGCTGCAGCCCCTTGATCATCTTCATAGCCCTCCTCTGGACTCATTCTAATACTACCATGTTCTTCTTGTGTGAGGGTCCCAGAGCTGAATGAAGGGTTCCAGGTGGGATGTCACAAGAGCAGAACAGAGCAGGGGGGGACAATACCCTCCCTCACCCTGCTGGCCACGCTGCTTTTGATGCAGCCCAGGGTATGGTTGGCTTTCTGGGCTGCAAGCACGCATTGCCAGCTCATGTCGAGCTTCTGGCCAACCAACACCCCCAAGGTCCTTCTCCTCAGGGCTGCTCTCTGTCCATTGTCTGCCCAGCTTGTGTTTGTGCTTGGGATTGCCCCAGCCCAGATGCAGCACCTTGCACTTGCCCCTGTTGAACCTCATGAGGTTGGCATAGGCCCACCTCTCAAGTCTGTCCAGGTCCTTCTGGATGCCATCCATTCCCTCCAGCATGTTGACTGCCGCACACAGCTTGGTGTCATCAGCAAACTTACTGAGGGTGCACATGCATGTAACAGTGTCTAGAACGAAGAACTCAATTTGTTCTATAGCTGGGCCAACTGCCTACTTGTAAAAGTATGTTTTACAGAACTACGAATGATTTCTAAGTTGTAAGCTTAAACACATTTATGTTATAAACTTAAACCTGTCTCTTAATTTGAAGTGTTTGTGAAAGAGCACTGAAGTCAGCTCTTGTATCATTTTCATCTAGTAATGGAGTAATCAGCATCTGTAGAGCATGCAGCTACGAATCCTTCACTCTCTGAAAGGTTTGCTTGAAAATTCTCATCTATCTGTAATCTCATTTTAATTATCATTACACATGATTACTCCAATCAAACTAAGTCAGTGGCAAACATTGCATTCTGCATTCACCGTTAATGTCAACGAGCATGATGGCAGTCTGTGATGTTAAGTTCTGCTCTAAGGTGAAAATGTCTGTTCAAGGACAAAGAACACTGCTCTGATTTCTTTCTCCTCCTTAGCTTTTCAACACACCCTTTACCTTAGAACTTTCAAAATATTGAGCATTCCGATTTGGCATGCAGTTTACCTCTGGGATGTGACAGTCTTGCTTATTCTCTGCAATGGAAAATATTGTCATTTGTTTTGAGTGATTTAATTGTGTGTGGATTCAGGATTGTAACATCTTCCAGTATTCAGCATGGCAGCCAACTCTGTGGTCAGGCTTTTGAGATGTTGATAGGCTTCCATGGCAAGGAACACAATTACTCAGTGAATTTCTCAGATGATGGCTCTTTAATACGGTGATAAAATTTAGAGTGTTGAATGCTGATAAGAGATACCAACAGAATGATGTGCTGTAAGTTTGTTTGTAGGTGCACTGCCATTTCTTCAGATATTGGGTGTCATTAATTGATTAAGGAGAAGCAGCTGATGGTGCATAGCTGCCTCTTCATCATTTGACCTCATAGAAAGCCTTATTTGAGAAGGCAGCAGATGATCTGCTACTGATAAGAATCCTTCACGAAAGTAAATTTTTACTAAGATATAGCCAAGTTTTTAAAGAATTTCCACTGCTAAGCCATTAAAAATTTTCAGATGTTACTTTCATTCCAAGAACATTTACCAAGAAAGGCACAAGCTCATCCAAGCTCATGGATTACATAAAGTTCAGCAGGATTAGTTATTGTCTTCATCCTCAGAGAAAGGAATTATCTGGGCTTTTCTGAAGCTGTTGGACTGTAAACTCTTTAAGAGAAGGCATATTCCAAACAGCATTTTTTTCTCTTCGTGAAGCAGATCCTTCATGCAGAATGAGTGCTTATGAGACCTTTTGAATGATTTTGGTTGCATAGTTACATAGTTACAACTCCAATAACTTTTTTTTTTTTATATAAGTTCTCCTCATTATGAGAGGTAGCCTTGTGTTTTAATTTTACCCATAAAGCTGTTATAATCATTCTCTGCAATTACACTACAATGCGTAACAATTAATTATATCAAATCCTTCTCACAGATGTGTTTACCAGTGAAGAGATTACTTCAACTTTATTTCTGACAATAAAGAGTTGGTCTTATTATGTCCCTCTTGGGATTTTACTCATCTATCCTTTCTGTAGTTAGGATTATAACCATATTATTTACCCTACAGGAATTTCCCTACAGGAAAATAAACATCAGTTCTTGTCAGGCACACGTTCTTTAAACTGTATTTTGTATAGGAAAAAATATTCCTATATATCTTCTCCTGTAAGAAACCAAGATCTAGGATTTTAGCTGGGTGACTTCAGCTAGCCACCTGCACTCACATACAGCCTTTCTGGGATTCATGTCCAGGGCCTTTTGATGGGAAATAGGGAGTATGTTGACCCCAGGGATTGCTGGTGGAAGTGCAGGGCATAGGCCTGGATGAGGCTGAGGATTGTTTTCACTGTAGTTTGGTAATATAGAGCTCAGTGCAGACTGAAGGTCTTTCTCAGGATCTGGTTGAATACTTTGGCAATTAGTTCATGCTGAATTACTCCCAGCCACAGTTTAACAACCACATATATTAAAGATAGCTCTCCATTTCTGCTTTGGAGTCCATATACAGATATTAATATATGTCCTATATATAGGACTATTGCATAAGCATACCCAGAGCAGAGATCCACTTTAAACTGGTAGAAAACCTCATCAACATCAAAGAAAGCAGCCAGAGCTACCTGGACAAGTTGTGCTGCACTGGGGGACTGGATGTGGACGGAGAAACTGGTGGTGCTGCGTGCACCTAGAGGGCATTTTGGAGGGACATGTGCCAGACTATCATTACTTTGATCACGGCATCTTTCAGTTTAGTTTAGTTTCAAGTTTCAGGAATTCCATCCTATCACGGGAACAATTTTAACAGCCACAAATTGCTTTTGGCAAGGTCACAGAGGGGTTTCTGGCCACCGGACTTTTTTGCTGGATACTCTGAAATGGTGATTGTTCTTTATTGAGTGAAATAGTAAATATCATACTTCACTGTTAAGTTTCTCTTAAATAAATGTATTCTGTAAACATTACCTTCAAAGCAGGAAGTTTTCTTCAAGTAAGACCTTTCCCTTTGGAAAGGAGAACTGGTTAGCTGGAACATAAAATATGACAAAATGTTCAGAAGTAAATGTTTCCAAGACTGAAATAATCACTTGTCTTTACATCTTTATTTCCTTTCACAGAGCTATGTTTGACTATGATAAGAGCAAAGACAGTGGCCTCCCAAGCCAAGGACTCAGTTTTAAGTACGGAGACATCCTTCATGTCATCAACGCCTCAGATGATGAATGGTGGCAGGCGAGAAGGGTTACTCTGGAGGGGGACAGTGAGGAGATGGGAGTTATACCCAGCAAGAGGAGGTGAGTGCTGCCTCCTCCTTCCTCCTTCCTTGGCCATGATGTTAAAATACTCCATTTTGTTAAAAAAAAAACACAAAAAAACAAAAAAAACCAGGTGCGTCAATCTACTGGGAAAAAAAATGGGGAAGGTAGAGAAAAATCCCGTAGTCATTATTTCAAGAGCTAGAAGATAAGATTTTCATTGTGAGATTTAAAGAGCTTGGGCTATTTAACTGTGTTGAAAAGAAAACGAAAAGGTGACTTGATTAGCACTTTCACAGAGAAAGGTGGGATGGGGGAGAGAAAGAGAGCACCATCTATTAAAGAACTGCAGCAGAGAAAGGGAAAACCAGAACCCAAGTCTGGGAATTAGCTCTGAATGTGAAGTAGAGCACATGTTTTAATGTCAGGGTGATTAGCCATTACATCAAACTGCTGAGGGATGTGATGAATGTCTTGACATTTTCAAATGAAGAGTGTATGTCTTTCTTTTCTGAGTGTAATAGAATTAAACTGCTGAGCCTGTGTGATGTAAAGAACAAGGCTAAATTACATAATGGTCCTCTTTGACTTCAAAATCTGTTAATTTAATCTCAGCCTGTCTGGAAACTGATGGATAATCAATATCACAGTATGCTTTTCATGTAATGTAAATGAAGAAACTTTCTTCCCTTCTCCAAGCTAAATCTAAATCTTTGTTTAGCTGTGATGGATTCATGCTGACTGGTGGAGAGAAAATAGACATCTGAATGTTTCCCTTTATTTGTATTGTTTACTCTGTCTAGGTGTTTTGTAAAATTGGCCACAGGTCCCTGATAGTATCAGGACTGCAGCACAAATCAGCATTACTTTGTGCCTTTGTTGATAGTTACTATAAAAGGTCAAGAACTGAAAGGGTGGGAGGAAAATTAAATCTGTCAAGCCACATTACATTTTTCTTTTGCAGCAATGCTCCCATACTGCATATAAACTTTCTATTCCTAGCTATTTCAGCCTTAGCATTAATATAAAAATGATCGTGCCCATTTTTTATAATGGGAAAATGGAATGTCTGATGCTTTATAGAGCACCTGCTGTTTTTTCAAGGAGAGTTGGCCCAGGTGCTAATAGAACTCATGGTAGCCCTTGTTCTAAATTACATAAAAGT
Source organism: Anser anser (assembly GCF_964211835.1). Classification (NCBI taxonomy): domain Eukaryota; kingdom Metazoa; phylum Chordata; class Aves; order Anseriformes; family Anatidae; genus Anser; species Anser anser. Next base: position 205,384,553 of record NC_139720.1, on the reverse strand, counting down.
AAATTGAAAGGCCTTTAAAAACCTTATTGACATAAGCCCTGCAAGGTCCTTATTTTCTCTAATGATGACCATATTTGAATAGCAACCACACCAGGGTTTTCAGCAAAAGGCAATTTTGTAGTTGTATAATAGACCGAAATAAAAACTACATTATAATTTTGAAGATGGGGAAAATGTGCCCATTGAACAAACATATATAGTCTCTACATATTGAAAGAGGAATTCCTGCCTATTATTAATTGCTACACTAGATATTGTTGTAATGACATGATTGGATCACAAATGGGAAAAGAAGAAAGTCTGTTCAATTTTTACTGAGGAAGTGTGGTGTGCACCATGAAAGCTACAAAAAGCTGTCAAACATAATAAAATACCTATAAGGGAAAGAAGGGCAAAGCAAAACAACTGCTGAAGACATAGTGTTGTATCTTCTGTAAGGTGGAGAGGATGTAAGTGCCTGAGACTTATTGGTTTCCCTACATAGTGATGCACAGTGATGGGACCAAAGACAGAGGCTTTCTAGTCAAGGTCAGACATACGACACAGCTTGGGGAAAGGATGTGACTTGGGAAACAGTGAGAGGGAAAAAAGAAAGAAAGAAAAAAAAAAAGGTTAAAATATTGGTTACAGTCTAAAAATAAGGGGCTCAAATTTGAGAAGACACAGGTCTCGTTACCATGCTCTCCACTTGTCATCCTGATTCTTCACTAGTGAATCTCAGCAGTCTGGAAAAATCAATGGCATCTGATTTTCTGCCTGCATTAATGTAATGATGTGATATACCTGAGCTGGAGTAGGGGAGGGTGCTATTGTTTCATGAAAGGTTTCAGTTATACAAGGTTATTTTTTCAAATGCATTGAAAAGTGACTATTATTTCCTTATTGTGGATTCTGGATGATACCTCAGAGCCAGTGAGACCAATATGCTCTTGCCAGCAACTTCTGTGGTCATTTACACCACCCAAGGGGAGGATGAGCAATCAGTGCATACAAGGATGAGCTATAGAGAATAAAACTCATCAGACTTGCCAGAATATACTAATTCAGAGTTGAATTTCCTCTATGTGTGCTGGTTATTGAGTATGAGAGACTTGATCCAAACCAGAATAGCCCCAGGATTCATCTGACCAAATGTAGGCATCTTCATTTAAACTGATTTCTCCAGGCCGCTGTTATACATCTTACAGTTTATACGGGGCTATTTCTTTAGAAATTTCATGATATGTACTAGGACATATTTATTAACAAACAGTAAAATATGTCTTGTGACAGAACGGGAGGAAAAGAACATCTGTGGCTATTTATTAAGATGTGATTTGTCCCACAAGCCCACCTTTCTGTGAAGTTGCAGGCTGAAGAGATTTCATATTTGTTTGTGCTTTTCAATTCTCCACTTCTTTTCTGTTCATTTTCTTTATTATTATTATTACTTTTATTTCTTGTGTGTGTGCAGAAGTATGTATGTGTTGTATTTGGATACCTTCCTCTACCAATGTATATATGCGTAAATATTATCCTGTCCTGTGGGACTGCAACATTTTTCGTATTTTGGGTGAGAGGGAGGCTATGCAGATCCAGAGATTATCACTGCCAGGATGAGTCTTTTTGCTGCCTGGTTTGCACCCTATCTCCTGTTCAACAACAGCTAATATACAATTCTTGCATTTTTCATAACTGAAATCATTATGGAATAGCTCTGAAAACCAGCGACCTCTTCAGTTCTACTCAGTATATATATATATATATATATATATGTATACAAATAGATAAATACATGTATACATACATAGAAAATCATTATATAAATATAAAATATATATATAAAATATTATTTCTTTAAGGCACTGTGTAAAGGTAATTGCATTCCAAGTATCGTGTTTTGCATTTTTTTTTACATATTTTTCAAGAAGAGCTCTTCAAACAATGACTGCAGCATGAGTTGATAAGATAAATTTTGAATAATAAATCATGATTCCATACTCCTTTTCTCCTCTATGCTATATATAATATACGAGAAGAAATCATAATTTCTCATTAGAGAGGAGCTGCCACTCATTATTCTCTCCGGGATGTCGGATACATTACCAGCCTTTACCTCTTAGTGATTCAGTAGAGTTTGAAAGCTATTTGTCATTACATTTCAGCACTGCTGTCAATGTGTGGACTTGATGTTGTGTTGGTTGTTAAATTGTAAAGTCAAACTTTAAGAGGCAGTTTTGGAGGGTACCACTGCAGCTAAAGGAGTTTTCTGAAAGAGGCAGCACAAAGAAATGACAGGGGCCTTGTGTTTCTCCACTGATCTGTGCAAGGACCAAACCCCACAAACTGGTGAGCCAGTGACTTCATTGGGGATCAACAATAACTAAATGCTCAATATCCAGCAGTGCTGAAGTATTGCTGCAACCCTTTCTGCATCTGGAGACAACATTTCATCCATTTGTCAGTATGTATTTGCTGCCTGATTACATCTGTTGTTCTGCACCATAGGACTGAGTAGCCAGTTGGGTAGAAACCAAGTGTAATGCTATAAAGGTGTTGTGATTTTGGATCATATTGGTGTAGGCAACCATAGGACTTCAGCATAAGAGGCTGCAAAACACTTCAGTTGTGGTTTAACAGTCACCAAATAGTTGTTATTGTATAGTGTTAATGAATGGATATTACAAGCCAAATTGTTCTTGGTTACATGTCCACCACAAAGATTTATCCAAATTATGCCTAAGGTGAAAGCAGGAAAGGTCTCCCAGGTGTTGGGATACCTGCCAGTCCTATACCGATGTCTCAGGTGGCCTATGGTCTTAGATGAGCACTGCATTTACGTATCTGAATTACTACCACATCATCAAAAATTACTATATTTTCTACTAGAGTGGCCAGCAGAATTAGATTTTTACATCAGATTTTTATTAGCTTTAGATGTATGGATTTAGATTTTCATTTCTACGTATGCTGGGCTTTTGATCATAAGAATTTTTGGTTGCCTCACTGTCCTTCCTCTTGTCAGGATAATCAAATGGATTCAGCTTCCCATAAAGGTCAGTAGCAGGCAGAGCAGCCTATTTCTGAGACTCCCTCCCCATGGAAATTCTCACATTCAGTAAAGTGAAATAAAAAAAAAAAAAAGCATGAAACCAATGTCATAAGTTACAGTGTATTAAATTCCTAGAAAGATATTTTCATTTAGGAGTAAAGCGATTTTAATTTGCTGTAGCATTGATTTTACACCTTCTTTTTTTTTTTTTTTCCACTTTTACTTTGCTGAGTATCTGCACACAGAAAAACTTACATTGTAATCCCCACACAACAGCAACCTCCCACTTCAAGAATGGAAAGCTTCAGTATTTTCTATGATGTGTGTACTTTTGTTTGACTTGGGTCTGTGTGTCTGAAATTAATTTAGTTTGCAATTCCACACAGAACAGCCTAGCCTAAATTCTCACCACTTCTACTATTGCTCCCACTGTAGGCACTGAGTATTTGGTCTGATAACACTAAAGCATTCACACTAATCCTTCTGTCGTCTTTAAGATGTGCAGCCACAAAACCATCATTCCAAGATTTCCATTTTCAGCTCATTTGAGTGCATGTGGCTGCAAAGAGTTGTGTAACTCGTATCTCTGTTATCACTGACTAAAGGTGTGTGGCAGCACCATCCTGACAGTTGTGTTGTCAGATGGACAGCATTCTCCCCGCAAACACGTGTAACCACACTCTCCTCCCAGAGCAAAATGGGAGGAAAAAAAAACATTAAAAACCAATGTTTCACAAACATTTTTAAGGACAAGGAACAAGAGATTTCCTCAGCACAGAAGTCCCTGTGGACAAAAAGCCAGCTTAAATTTGTTATTCTGCTCAGCCTGGCAGAAAGGCATGTTTATCCACTCAAGTGAGTTTTATTTTTAATGGTCTCCTACAAATTGTCCACCTTCCTAAATACCCCTTAAGACTTCAATCTTTAGATTATAAAACTTTTTAATGTGGCATGATCTTGTAAGCTTTGTCTAAAATAAGTTACCTGACTATGCTTACTAACCTAATGAGAAAAAATAAATACGGAGTAAAATTGATATGCGTGTGTATATATAATCCTCTTCCTGCCTCCTACAATGACAGAAAGTTATCTGCTGAAGGAAAACAGCCCTTCGCTTTTAAACAGAATGAAGTTGTTCTACAGTATTATGAGAATTCATTTTCTAATAGCATTAGATCTACCATTTTCATAAAATATTGACCAGGTGCTAAGCTGCTTTCTATAAGCAAGTCAGTGAAGGTGAAGAGCTGAAAGACAGCATGTTCTCTGCTACTGAAAAATTCTGATGTTCTGTTGCAAAAATACCACTTCAGGAATGCTCAAAAATAATCTGGAGAACAGGAATTTATTGGTACATTCAGACCTCACATAAACAAAGCTAAACAATGCAAAGAATGGAAGCAATAAAAGACTATTTGCTGATTCCACATATTTGGACTATATATAGTAATCCACATTTTCACTTACCTTTCACTTGATGGGTAGGGAAAACAGATGTAAAGTGGATGTCGTGGAAATGGCTAAGCGAGACATGAAGAAACATGTTAACAAAGATGTAAAATATAGCAAGTTTTTTTTTTTTCAAATATCCATTTTATATTGCATTCTGTAGTAACTCTCCTTACTACAGTTCTCATACTGGATTTGGAAGTTGCTTTCATTCTACAAAATGCCTCAGTGCCAAATCTGTGCAAAATAGGCTACTGTAACCATTTTACTGGATTCCAGACACCATTTTTTTTGTTTGTATCCCTACATCAATGATAAATGCAATTATTAAAGATTAATGTATATCTCACTTGTTATTTTACATCTCCACTGAGAAGACTGATTAGTGCTTTTACAAAGGCACTGACAAAATTCCCAGTGGTCCGTTAATACCCAACAATAAAGGTTCACAGTTCATGTTCAGATGAGGTTTACTCAATTTCTTCTTGTTTACAGTGCACAAAAATATCCGAAAGTCTCATTTTGAAAAATCCCATTTTCAAGAGACACAAAAGGTGGTTAGACATTGCAATGCCTTTAGGTGTTGCATCCCAGTAGTAAGTTCCTCAGAAAATGAGTCAGAAGGGAACAGCGTCATAAGGAGCTAAAGTCTTGAACTTGCTAGTGAGGAAATACTGAAGTCTGAGGTATACTTTGAATGTACTTCTCTACAACTTCCTCGCGAAGGGGAGTGGAGAGGCAGGTGACCTATTCACTGTAAACACCAGTGATAGGACCCGCTGGAACGGTGTTAAGCTGAGGCAGGGGAAGTTTAGGCTGGACATCAGGAAGAGGTTCTTCACCGAGAGTGTGGTCGCACACTGGAACAGGCTCCCCAGGGACGTAGTCACTGCACCAAGCCTGTCTGAATTTAAAAAGCGATTGGACTGTGCACTTAGTCACATGGTCTAAACTTTGGGCAGACCTGTGCGGTGCCAAGAGTTGGACTAGATGATCTTTATGGGTCCCAACTCGGGATATTCTATGATTCTATATTTTGAATGTACTTCTCCACTCCTTTAGCCATACTGGGGAAGAGGAAAATGAATCCTGATCATTAGTGGGAAAAACACAAACAAACAAACAAACAAAAAACAAAAAAAAAACCTGTAAGGTGTCTCCTACCATGAGAAGTTTCAAAGTTGTGAAGCCAGGTGGGAGGCCATATCTTACCTCACCCTGGTCACTCAAAAGGCTGGAGGAGGTGATTTTAGATTATTGTCCTTCTACTAGTTCTTCCATACGAGACAGTAACTCTCTCCTTTCATCACACAAGGAGTCTAAGCAAATAAAGCAGAAATAAAGATTCTCCTGTGAGTACAGATGCCCTGGAAGCGAGTGTAGCCACAACAGACAGTGATGCCATACTTCACTCTCAAAAACTTATTTCCCCTTGAGTTTAATGAGATTTAAATCTCCCTGTAGTTGCACAAGTAGTGATGGAGTAGCTTGGGACAGCTTATAAGTTTTTTTTACCCCAAATTATCCTTTTTTTTTTTGGTAGGGGAAGAAACTTGCATGAATGAGCATCTCTGAAAACAAGTACACAGTTTATACTCCATCTGCCCCAGATCTCAGATGTTCTTAGACCATTTCACTGTACACCATAATGTTTCTGCAGGGAGCTACACTTGGAGAGCAGGTGGAAAGCAGGAGATTCAGTCCTCATCAGTTGTGCTTGATGAGACTGTCTCCATGTGAGGCTCAGAGATTTTCAGCTCCCAAGTCACATCTTTGAAGATCTCTTGAAACCTCATTGAGCCTCAGTGACCCCCAGGCAATTCTGAAAATGGGACTTGAGCCACGAAGTAGTTTTTGAAGTTGTGTCCTTGCTTTCCTCAAACCTGTAAGCATAGTTCTACCAAGCAGATTTATAATTAGGAAGGGGCATGGGATCAATGTATATCATGCAATCTTCGGTTGCAAAATTGGGTCTCTGCAGAATTTGGCAGAGGGGAATCCTTCCCCTTCACTTAATTTTTTGCTCAGTCCCTTTATAATCCAGTTTTGTGCAGCAGTGGTGAATGAAAAATGAATACAGTTTAAAGTGAAACTTTTCTTCCTTTAAAAGCAGTTTCCTCAGCTGATTGTTCAAAACATAGTCCAAGGGATGGTGGCTGTACTATCAGCTAAAACAATGGAGAAGTGTAAAGAATTTAGGCATTCACAGTGTCAGCTACTGTGAAACACACTTTGTGCCTAACCTCCTCTTTTTCTTGGAGATAAAATGACTCATTTATTTTTGTTAAAATATAGAGACTGAAAAAATAAAGATTCAAAAAAGCACTAAAAATGCTTGAGTTAATGTTCCTTTTAAAAGTTAATTAAAATATATATTTAAAGAACTGGATCAATGATGCATGCAAAACTGATATTCAGTATTTTTTATTTTCTGTCATTCACAACAATTTTTAGTCCATTTTTTGCATCTGTCTATGGCAAAAATGTCCCAGTAGCTCTGATGAGAAATTATAGAATCATCTTTGTTCACTGCAGCCTACACTCTGGCCACCTCAACAAAGACAGAATCTTTGGAGAACCAATTTCTAATAGATTTCTCCAGAGCATGCAAAGAAACAAAGCTTTTCAGACATTTGGATATTGGGAGGATTCCTAAAGGAAAAAGAGAGGTTTATTCCTTACACCAGAGCAGCATCTTGTCACACTTCAAGTCCCTCACCCAATACATGAAGACACTGGAGCACCTGAACCAAAGTGCTTTAAAATAATTTTATATCCTGGGTGAAACCATTTATTTTCTGCCAGCTTTTCTCCAACAGCTAACCCATTTCGTTGACACTTTGGGCAGCAGCAGTACTGTAATCACCCTGGGATGTGTGAAATTTTGGCTTGGAAGTTTACTGTTCAGCTAAATAATAAGTAACTGAAAAGATTTCTATTATGAAAAGTGTCAGGAAAATTGTAGTGGGAGACAACACTGTATGCTATCCTCAATACAGTTTGTCGATTATGAAATGCTTGTAATATTCAGCAGGCATTATAAGCATGTATGAATATTATTGCTACACTTTCCAGGAGGATTAATGGCACGTAATGATATTATTTATGCACTACTAGAAGCAATGCAGAATGTTTCTGCAGTTCCTCATCTGTCTTGTATGCCTGTAGAGAACAACCATTCCTCCTTGACTGCTAATGCAATTATGAAGAATTTCATAAATAAGATCCACTCTTCAGGGTTAATTTCCAAATTTCTTTATGCAGTGAATAAGAAATCAAGTTAAAAGCAGATGTTTTAGGAAGTTAGACAGGATTGGAATGAGTGTAAATGTTAACACAGATTAATAAGTATAAGTAGAATACTGTGTTCATTTGAGGTAATTATTTTCTCAGAAGGCATCCATCCTATTTAGGCAATTACACAGCCTCAAGTCTTCATTTCTTACTGATACTATCAAGGGACTTCATCTGCTAGTTTAACTTTAAGACTGTTCATGTGTTTTTAATAACAGATTTAATTTGAAAGCTGCATTTGAGCTGTTTCCATGTGAATATTCCACACTTCCAGAGAAATGCATTTATTCTAAATTTAAACTGTAACTATAGTAACCAGCATTCACTGTGTTTCAGTAGGAAATGTATAAGCCCACACAGACAAAAGGAAACATGTTGTGCTAATTATCATTCTATCAAAAGATGAGAGTTTTTATTTAAAAAATTGATTACCACAAACTAGGTAATCTTGCTATCCAGACTTAGAAACCAAGAGATTTGAGGGAATATATTTTAATGTCCTTTATGGGAAACTGTGAAAGTTAGAAAAAGGGTCATATTTGGACCAATTTGGAGGATATAATAAACCTTTTTTTTTTTTTTCCCCTAGCTATTTATTGTCTAATAAAAATACAATATTGAGCTCTTATAAGCTAGCTTTGCAGGATTTGACTTGGATTTCCTAGAGAAGTTCATAAGCTTAGACAAACAGAGTTACTGTTTCAATTATAGGCAGATGATCGGATTTTTTTGCTTGGACCAGTAAATGATAGATCCTGTAGATGATTTTGCAAAGGTAGTAATTGCCACTTTTATAGTAATGACCATATTATTCAAGGCAAGTTAGGACAAGAATAGCTTCTTTTCTGCATACTTCTGTTTCCACCTGTTTTTCTTGGGGTTTGGTTTTGTTTGGGGGACAGCTCACCCTTTCAGAGATTTTTTTTTTAATTACAGGTATTATTTAAGCATAGTGTGTTAAAAGGTTTAATATACAACATTTGTAAATCTTGTAGTAATGGTGAACTTTCAAAATATGTTATAGGTATATGGTTTTCCTACAGGTAAAATTTTTACTGTATATATATCAGTGTTCTAATACATTTTAATGTTCCCTAACATGTTTTTAAAATAATGCCCATTCATTAAATAATGGAAACTCGGGATATTGACCCATAATATTTAGGGACAGAAAAGGAACAATGTCTCTCTCTCTCTCTCTTTTTTTTTTTTTTCCCCTCTACACAAAGGATTGGAATTTGTGTTTGTCCATTCTGGATCGAGATACCACACTTACCTCTTCTTTATTATTTTGGTGTCTAAAGTTCTAAACCATTAAAAAGTAAACCGTGTGTTTTCTCTAATCTGGATTCATCAGGCATCAGATTATGACCAATGATTTTGATTTTTTTCTCTCCTAAAGAGAATTTTTTAGATCTTGGTATTTTCTCACTCTGAAGGTACTGCATATACAAAGTAAAATCGCCTCTCTCAAACTGTATTTATTGAAGCAGGAGATACTAAGATCAAATAATTGTTTAGGCTTTTCATTGAAGCTTTTCCACTTCCTTTAAATATACAGCTACCAGAACTGTAAGGACAGAGACAAATTGTGGGTTATACCACACTGCAGTTTGGGCTCTTCAGTCCTATGAGGTGGGCACACATGGACTGTCTGCTGTATTTTTTTGTTTCAGATCGGGGAAGAGCTGTCAACACTAATGCCCTTTTTGCCTTCCCTTTCTGCACTTTGGTTTGTCTCATGCAGCTGTCTTAATTCTCGATACTAGATTCATTTGTGTTAAACTGATCTTGAAGATAAGCTCACCCAATGCATCTATCTGTTAATGGGTGGACAGTTCATGGGACCAAACTGAATCTAGAGCAGAGAAACTGGAATACATCATTTGTGTCCTCTCCTACTTGACCACGCTATTTTGTTATTAGTACCTGCACATTTTTGTCCTCAGAATCCACATACTTCACTGAAATAAATCAAAACAAATTCTTTTCATTCATCTGCTGGCATGTAGTACGTAGTTTAAAAAAAGACCACCTCCCCATTTCACAGTGTTTTAAAGTGGCTGAAAATAGTTCTTCTGCCCCAAATCATTTGTACCTCTCAAACGTGCTAATTTGAACAAACTGTGTAATTTTAAATAATCAAAACCTTGAAGAAAAACAAATTTCTCTGCACTAGAATATTGCAACGAGTACCTCCATCTGTCAAAAGACAAATTTAGAATAAGGCCTTTAAAACAAGAAAAAGTTTCCAGGGACAACATCTTCAAAATTACTTCACTGAACCTGCATTCATTCTTCAAAGCGAGCTGATGACAAGACATTTAAAAAATCTATGGCATTGTAAAACCTGGAATGAAGAACCAAATATTTAAACATGTAAAGGGCTCTACAAAACTATGGGCAGACCAACTGCCTGTGTGTAGCAAATACTGCTTTATGGCTTTGGGATAATTTGAGAAAACTTAAAATATCTAAACTTCTAGTTACCTCTCTCCTGCTCAGTTTAGAAGGAAATTTTCTGTTTTTCTTGGAGATTCGAGGTAAAGGTTGCTCTGAAGAATAAGGAAAGGAGCATCCCCTTCCCCCTCTTCCCCTTCCCCCTCTTCCAGTCTGCACCAGCAGACCTGCTGCAGCACTTACCTGACCATCCCAGTCAGCAGAGTCAACTGGTTAAAACCATTAAAACCTATCCACTTTTATGACTGAGCGTGTTTTCAGCTGTGGTGAAGGCAGCAATTGGGGGGGGAGGGGGGGGGGAGGGGAGGGGAAGGGAGGGGGAGGGGGGCATTCCAGGGAGCAAATGGAAAATGAGGTGTAAGGAGAGATAAAAGTACCTACAACAACTCTGATTTCTTACATTTTAGTCCATCAGGTGAAACTTTGTCCTTTTTAGTTTGCATTTGCCGTGAGTTTAGGTACTGTTCACCACTGCTATGTGTCACATGTTGTTTTTTAAGGTATTTTAAGATAACTTTCAAGCTGTTGGTGAGCCTGAAACTATGGTGTATTTTTTTAAAATAGATTGGATTCACTTTGCCTTATTTGGACAATCTAAATGTTCATCCTTTATGTAAACTAGGGATCAAAGCTCCCTCTATAGGAAAAGAAAAAGGTGGCTTCATAGAGAGAAATTTGTTGTACCCCAAAGTACACATCTGAGAGCACTGAGGTGAATGGCTTATTCTCTCTGTCCCTCTTTTGTTCCTCTGACCGCAGAACCATAAATGTTGCCTAATTTCTGGACAGCTTAAATCAGAGAAGGTAAATCCTTGATGTGCTTTTACCATATCTCCGTGTCTGTTGGGAGGGAATGCTGCTCTGCTGGTGTAAGAAAGCTAAGGCTCTTTAAAGTCAGTCCTGTGTTTGCCAGCAAAGTGCTACTTGGCTGAGGAAGTGACCTGACATCTCTCCCAATTTGTAAAATTTGTTTTAGATTTTAGATGTTCTGTTCACGCATAATAAGCCACCAGAGGTCTTAGGAGATCAGATATCAAATGCATCGTACAAAACACTGCTCCAATCAACATGTGATTCTTTATTCATGTTTTCTTTTCCACAGAGTTGAAAGAAAGGAGCGTGCCCGTTTGAAGACGGTGAAATTCAATGCGAAGCCTGGTGTAATTGATGCAAAAGGGGTACGTAAATAACAAAACCTCTTGAAGTTGCACTTTGTACTCATATGTTTCAGAGTAGACAAAATTTCAGCAGCATAAGAAACATTTAGGTTGTTGCAACAAAAGCCTGCAATATAGTGAAATATAGACAGAAATACAATATGATGGTAGATTTTAAAAAGAAATATATATGGATATATGTTCAATGGAACAGGGCAGGAAATATAAATTTCCTGTTTTCAAAAGCTGTTACATCTCAAAAGAAACGTTGAATGTTAGAGTCCTGAATGCAAAATTTAGGTTTTGGGACATTCTGCTTTGACAGTTTTGACAGACATTGAACACAGGTGTGTTTCACAGCAGGCACGGTGGGCTAGCCAACACCAAATCTGCAAGTAACTTCCCACCAGCACTACCTGGCCAGAGCAGTGTTTCTGTTGTTATCACTCTTCAGCATTGCTTTATTGTGCCCAGCAGTTGACTGTTTTCACTGGTCTGGTATTTAATACCTCACACATTACAGTCTGGCTGGCAAGAGTCTGAACATGAAAAATGACCGCAGTACTGGCTGTGGAGGTATATTTTTCTGCTTAAGTATAGCTTACATTTTAGCAGTATAGTATTCACTTGATAGTACTTTTGCAGGGATTTGGCTTTGAAACAACGTTGATGTGCGTGGGATTTACAACTGAGGGCTTCAGTGATCAAACCGAGAGAGTACTTCTGAAGCCACAAACAAAAAGTCCCATTTGGCTCCAGAAAACACAATGCAGGGTCAAAACTGAATGACGAGAAGACACAGTTATAGGTAGGAGCTAGAAAGGAGCAAAAACTAAGTGGTTCAGTAGGTCCCTTCCAGACCTGTGGTTCTTGTCGTCTTCTGCCTAGTTTGGAATTCTCGCTCTTAATCCTTCACTCTGTAATGGGGATAAAAATACTTTTCTTTTTTTTTTTTTCCCCATTTTATCCTGTCCTTTCACTTCAGACTATAACAGATTAGCAGGATGAAAAGTTCCTCTTGCTGAGAAGCGGTTCCTAGCGCAGTGCGTCCCAAGCCTCTAAATGCTAGCAAAATAATATTTCAGAGTTGCAATTTGTAAATACTTCCCTTACTGCCATGCACAACAGTTCCTGAGTTTAATGCAAATGCAGAATAATTGCACCGATGGAAACAAATTTTCCAGATCTATAAGGTGCATGGAATCATAATTCAGGCTCTGCGCTATTATTTGCATACGCAGGTAACTTGCTTTAAAATACATAATAGCATTGTGAAAGGACTTCTGTATCTCATCGTGTTTCTTCAGGAGTCAGAACTACATTTTTAAATTTGAAAAGGCCACTCTCTGTAACCCTGTAAATTAACTTTGTCATTTATTTTCGGAGATAATATGCTTTATATTGCCAATGAAATCACTTGTTAAATGCCTATTTCCTGTATATAATCAAAACCTCAGGGGAATAATTCATTCATATAACTAATGGTCCTTATTCAAGTGAGTCTGTCAAGAATTTAATTACCTCTTGATTCCCCAAATTGTTTTTCCTTTTTTGTCATCAGTGTAGCATTAATCTTCTAGCTCTTCATATCAATGTTTGTTTCAGTATGCATAAATTGCATAATTACAGATCAAGACTGTTGTATCCTTTTGGGAACATACTTTCTATTGTTAGTATTTGCTAAAATTTGCTTTTGTCTATACAAAAAAAAAAAATCAAGACTTTTTGGGAAAAGATAATGTAGGCTTGCATTTGAAAGAGCATAAAGGGAAAAAGTGTCCACTGTTAAATTAAGCATCATCATGTAAAATGTGGTGTTTACATACACATATATGCATGCGTGTCTGTGACCAGCATTTCCATTTAGTCTTTCAGTGTTCAAGAAGAAGTGACATAAGCTGTCTAACAGGGCATGTTTTACTTTTTTTTTTTTTTTTTTTTAATCTGGAAGAAATTCAGCGCAGATAAACAAGGCTGCAGTAAGCCCAGGAGAACTCTTCTGTTTGGAAATCAAACTAAAATTCAGATAGGAATGGGCTTATCGGTGTCTGTTGCGCCGTTGAGCTCATATGTGCATGACCATGTGGACAAGTGAGAGAAATTTCATTCCAGTTTAATTTACCCTAAAGATGAAATTGGGAGAATAGCATTTCATGTGATGTTTCTAAATTTGGCCAGGAGATATGCATGGAAACTTAAAAAAGATAAATAAATAAATAACTGAATACAGAAACTGCTTCAACATTTTGCACAGGTAGAAGGTTCATAGTGTTGTGTTTTTATATGAATCATCTTGCTAGCCCCAGATACTTTCTTCCCTTATAGAAGCAATGCTTAAGAGCTAATAAGCCACAGAAGATTTTTTTTTTAATGAGATTGTGAAAAAATTTCTTTGAGCTAAATTCTCTCTGTGACTTTAAAATATGAACTGTCTGGATATTCTACCAGTTTCAAGTCTTATGCATTTTCATTTGTTTGTACCTTATTTTTAATCCCATATTCAGAGATAAGACACAAACACAGTATTATAGACGGTGTGACATTTGTAGTTGGTTGGGTTCTTGTGTCTCATTAAAAAGGTGTTTAAGAACACTCAGCAATACAGTTGATAAACCTGTTAAGTTAGGGATAGCTGAAGGACAACCTCTTCAAAGGCCCCAAAGTTCCTCTTTTTCTAATCAAACTTGAGTGTGTTACCTCACATAAAAAGTTACTAGTATTTTTTTTAAGTACGATTTAGAATATTTATACCACTTTCAATTCATTTCATTAGAATCCTCCAGTCTATGGCTTGTGGATTAAAAAACATAAAAGATCAGGATGGATACAAAAACAGGGAATGTGAAACTCAGTTGGGGAGCACTAGTGAAATCTTATGGTCTTGAGTTTAAATCAGGCCTTAGTACAACTGGGCCTTTGTACCTTTCTGTACAATGCAAAATTAAATTCTGATGCCCATCACAACAGGATTATGTATAAAGCATAAATAAGTTTAAAAGGAATTAGATAAATTTTCAAGCAGTGAATCTAGTGACAACTTTCAACTCTGTGTTCATGTAGCTCAGGACATACTAATTGTTCATTTCATGAAGCAGGGAGGTTATAAGAGGGGAAAATAATGCTTCTTTTGCTTTTTCTCTTAAATCTGTTATTGGACAACTTCCGAAAAAGTTACTGGGCTAACTAGATCTCTGTTGGCTTAACCCAACATGTCTACTTTTCATAGAATCATTTAGGTTGGAAAAGACCTTCAAGATCACCAAAGTCCATCCATCCACCTGACCTACCAAGTCCCATCACTAAACCATGTCTCTTAGGGCCACTTCCACGTCTCTTAAATACCTCCAATGATGGGGACTCCACCATTTCTCTGGGCAGCCTTTTCCAGTGCTTGACCACTGTTTCATGAAGAAATTTTTCCTAATGTCCTATGTAAATCTCCCTTGGTACAACTTGAGACCGTTTTCTTATATCCCATCACTCGTCACCTGAGAAGAGAGACTGACACCCAACTCACTGCAACCTCCTTTCAGTTAGTCATAGAGAGCAATCAGGTTTCCCCTCAGCTTCCTCTTCTCCAGATTAATAGACTTGAATTCTCTCAGCTGCTCCTTGTAAGTCTTGTTTTCTAGTCCCTTCACTTAGAGCAAAAGAAACTTACTTGTTTGGTTTCAGATACATCATTTATTGTATAAGCAGCAAATGAAACATTAGTACAGCTTATGTTAAATTAAAAAAAAAATCATCTGGTTCCTAGATCCTACTAACGTTTTTAAAGATATCAAACCAGTCAGAACTGCTACCACCTATATAATAAGGAAAATAATACAAGACTGGTATAAACAGCTTCATTTAATCAAGCATTGATTGTGCCTCAGTTGGGTTGACCAAGTTCAGTCTCTAGCTTCATCTACATAATGAAGTAATGATCTTCACAACTTTTTCCAGTTGTTAAATAACATGGGCGTCATATCAAAACAACCAGGCCATCCGTCAAATTCCCAAAGGCTGCTCTGTGTTACTGCAGCAAAGGGCAGCATTTCCAGGATATTGGTTACCTTAAAGTTTCAAACTTGAAAAAGCACGAATGAATTTTAATTAAAATAGTTAATTTCCTAAACATTCGCGCTCTCAGTCTATGGGGCCAACTGGTCTATGGATAACCAATGGAAAATGGAGCAGCACAAAGGTTTATATAAAATGTTTATGTTGAAGGAAGCTACTGGAATTATGTGAGCACAAACTTAATTAAAAAGTATTGTTTATGCTATGTTGAACTCAAGATCGTCTCCCAAGCATCTTTAGATGCTCACCTTTGCACCAGAAGGAGTAGACCATGTTAGTAGCCATGAGCAGGGTTATGTATCTATCAAAGCAGTATACTGAACTGTTAGTAATTATGCCTACCACAAGCTTCAGGCTTAGCAAGAGCAGACTTTGTTTTATTAATCCTAAAACCTACAGTGGCTGAGGGCTTTTCAGATTTTTACTGAATCAAAAGAATGCCAAACAATGACAGAAATATTACAGAGGAGAAAGAGACAAGCCAGTAATCTACTTTTTTCTTAACTGTTGTAATTACAACCAGTCTTTCAGGAGACAGAAATAGCATCTCTCTTGCTGTTCTCACTGTCAGATTATATGCACTTTCTTGACTGTCTCTTGAAAATATTTTTATAGCAGAAACTGTGGCTCTTGGAAAGACCTTTATCAACATCTCACTTTTTTCTAATATTCATGGATGTTTCTTGTCCCAGAGGAGTATTGCACTATCTTGAAGCATAATGTTTAGGTAAAACAGAAAAAAAAGTTAAACAGAAAACTTTTTTTTTATACCATATGCCTTTTCATTTCACCCCTTAACTGGCCAGTGACTCCAGAATGTTTTTTATTGATAAATAACCAATTTTATTTCCCAAAGAAACAAATCTCATGCTTCTTCCAGTCTCTCAGCTTTTAATGTGTATTCAGGGTGCCTGGGGGAGTTCAGTCCATGATAACTGTGCAGTCTTTCTATATGGCTGCCCAGTGGGGATAAGATGCCTGCCAAGAAAGGGGCCTGTCCCATCCCTCCAAAATCTCTTCCCAACAGCTCTGGGCTGTGACCCACACCATATTACTCCATCAATATCCATCAGCCTTTCCTGTTCATTTTCCCTAGTGCATTCACAGTGCTTTTGATATTACAGACAGATCACCCACATTACGCTCAGCCTGCCTCTCCAAATACCTCTGGAAGTATTTATTGTAACAGTCAGAAGCTTGACGGCATTTAATAATATTTCTTATGAGCATATTCTGTTTACAGATCCCACAGCCCTGCCTGCAGTGTAAGGTCATCCTCTTGCTTTATTGTCATTTTAGTAATACTGCATTGAGACATGAAAGAGAAAAGCTAAGCTCGACTGAGATAGCAAATTCAGTATTGTGGTGTAAATAAAACCCTCTGCATACTCAATGTACCTTTTTTCCAAATTGTCAAAATCCAGTGGCTGTCAGGACTTGATACATAGAACATATTTTGACAATTTATTAAGAAGCTGAGGAAAATATATATACATATATATATATATATACATATACTCTAGAAATTATTATCATTTTCAGCCCTAGTCATCAAACTAGAGAAAAACTGGTCTGTAAGGAACCTCAGGCAGTCACTAAGTCTAAGCCTTGCCCTGAGGCTATCTTCTGTACCTTTCTCTGGTCTTGCAGATTTGTCTTATCTCTGTTTAAAGACCTGCCATGAGAAAAACTTTACATTCTACCCAAACAGTCCACTCCGGTGCTTCACTGTCCTCATCATTAGAAATGTTGAAACTCCTAGAGTTTCACAGTTTCTCAACCAAATCCCTGCTTTTCAGAAATTAGGAAATGTAAGGATGTTTTAGACTATCCACCTTCTCTCTCTGCCTATTGAAGATAATTTCAAACAGATATCAGTGTTTTACTAGGCTTAAGTTTTCTGAGTTTCACCACTTTTATGGAGAAACTGTCCATAATCAGAAAGTGTTCCACATAGTCAGTGTATTTTTACCAACTTTTCTTTGCATTCCTCCTCTAAAAATATTTGATATTACAAATGTTTGGCACTGGGACAATACTAGAAGCAGAACAAAATCTGCAGTCTGAGCGTGTTTGAAAACCTGTGTCTTCTATGGAGCTCACTGCTGATGCACAAAGCCTGGTAACACACACCAGTGGGTTACATGGCACTGACACAGAAAGAGTAGATCCTTCAACATATCCAAAAAAATATTGATCTCATTGACCCATAGGCTTTCCTTATAAAATAATCCACACAATTGCTTCCTCATGTTTGTTTTTGGAATACCCTCAAGTCAGCAGCTAAATGGTAGTGAAAGGAGAGATGCTGGATTGGCAATAACGTTTCTGTGCACCTTGATGTGTTTGTATATCTGTTCGTGTATGAAAAGAGAAAAGGAGGGAGTCTGCCTTTTTTTTCCTCCTCTAAATTTGGTGGTCAGAAAATAGCAACAGATGCTGAGGAAAAGACAATGGACGTGTCAAACAACAGAACGTGTGGGATCACAGGTGGAGCGATTTACTAAGAAGAGAGTTTGAACAAAAATGAAGCAGTATACTCCTACCTGGAAGGATGAAATGAAGGAGGGTTACTGAAGGTGGCGTAGGCACTGACACACAATTAAATATTCTTTATTCTCAGTCTCAGCCAGATTTATCTCTTCTTGCCAATCTGGCCTGACTTCTCTGTGCTCCACCAGTCTTTCTAATTTCTTGTTTCTTTCTAATGGGGAAGGCTGCCTGTGGGGTGTTACTCAAAGAAATCTGAGCACTCTTACTGGAGTAAGTGCTCAGTTCAGCTAAAACTTGATCTCCAACTGGTATTCCAACCACTGCCTAAAAAAGAAGCATTGATTTGTATAGCTGTAATCTTCAGAAATTTGAGGTACATATGCCTGGGAGCAAGGTGCCTAGCAGCAGTCTGTCTGTGTCTGTTTTTAGCCTGCATAATCCAGTACTTTCATATTTTTTTCTAGATTGACACTGCTGTAATTTTCGAGGAGCAGCCAGTGAATAATGCAGCTGCAGTGTTGCTGTTCTATTTCTATACTTACTGCTATTTTTAAAGAAGTGCTAAAGAGGGCAGAGTGAGCTGTAGTCAGATCTCAGCTACCAAGGATATCGTCTGGAGCACAAAAAACTGGGTACAACAAAGGACTGTTGGTGGCAGGGTACATCAGGAGAAAGGTGCTCGACGGGGACTCAAGGCAGTCCTACAGCATGAACATCAAATCTGGTGGCAACAAACCAGATTGGTCCACAGCCCTGTGGCTCCCGGAAAGTCCGTATTGACTTTCCATGTCCAAAATCAAGCCCAGACACCAAATCAGCAAGGCAAGGTGGGATGGACACAGGGCACAGACAAGCCTGCAGCATAGCCCTGGCAAGGACCAGGGGCTGTGGGCATCTACTGAACCTCTTTGTCCTGCAGTTGTATGTCCCACTAATGTGATCCCAGATGAGATCATGAAAATTCATGATTCTGCTGCTTACTCTGCTCTGTGACTGTCAAAGCACTTTAGTTCAGTCCAAATTTTTGTAGCTAGCCTTTGTTAAAATGTAGATAATCCTTTGTTAGCAGAAGGCTGTAGGAGATTAGTTTTCCTGTAAGGCCTATTCTGTCAATTCTGACTAATTCTGACCATTTGAAATGTAAAGTCCAACTTTGTTGTGTAATTAAATTTTAGGGTTTTTTGTTTGTTTGTTTTTCCATTCCTTGGTGCTGCTTCCACTTGCAGTATCAATTGATTTAGTTTTCTGTTTTAGGTCCATTATGTCATGTTTCCAGTGTGCTGCAGGCAAAAAACTTTCCCATTAAATGCAGTAGAGAAGCTGGCCTGAGCCCTAGTATATGTTTTTGCTAAGGACTGCTAGATTTCTTCAGCTGCATTAAAAATAAAATAAAATAAGCTGATCTGATTCCTAATAACTTATCATTCCTCATAATATTTAGCATCCAGAATGCTAGTGTGGCCCTGACTGTATAAACAAAATGGGTCTTCAGTAACACTCCAACAAACACATTACAATTTTCCCCAAAGAAAAATGTTTTGTTGTCTCAGTGCCAAACAATTATTGAACACCTAGTGATATTAAAAATAATTTGCTTAAGGTGATAATTTCTGGCTAAATTATGCTTCAATTAGCCATTTGTTTATAAACTTCCAGAAAAGATGTAAATAGCACATGCAGAGATGGGTCATAATGTTTTAGCTTGGCTTTTACCCATCAGACAATTTTACCTGCATGTCTAGAAAGCCTTAAATATGACTTCCTGCAGAAATATTAGTTACACATGATGTTGGGACAGTTATATAAACATTGTAAAATATTAGCTGATCTTTATATAAAATGAATTTGCTGTCTCATAAATTAATATTTCTCCACCTCAAAAATACCATAATAAATAACTCTTTCTTTCTTCATGGTCCAGAACCCCAGCCTATCTCTGCTGCCTGAAAGAGATGTGGTCAATCACTGCCTGAAGCGAGCCTGGGGTCACTGCCTTTGCCACAGGCATCTATAGTGTACCTGTTCAAAGTCAGATGCAATAAATCCTGTTTCTGTGAGCCTTAGCTGGGTGCCCCTTCTAAAACACAGAGCAGCCATTATAATGCACCGTGAGACAGTTATCACTCTTCAGTTCTCCATGAGGCTGTGGCATGACAAGGACAAGGCATGACAGCTTTATCCATTTAATTTTGATCAGATATAATAATCTAAAGTTAAGGACCACAGGGCCGTGTCCAGACTATGCAGTTTCAGAGCTAACCTAGCCGTCTCAGTCATTTCTTCTGGACTGATCTTTGCACTAGTAGTTGCAGTGAAAAAAAAATAATAATAATAACCTAATAAAAAAGAGGTACTAATAACTTGGGCAAGAAAAAACCAAATAAGCTTTAATAAGAGCAAGTGTAGAGTCCTGCACCTGGGAAGGAACAACCGGACGTATCAGTACAGGCTGGGGGACGACCTGCTGGAGAGGAGCTCTGAGGAGAAGGACCTGGGGGTCCTGGTGGACGACAGGTTGACCATGAGCCAGCAGTGTGCCCTGGTGGCCAAGAAGGCCAATGGGATCCTGTTGTGCATTAAAAGGAGTGTGGCCAGCAGGTCAAGGGAGATGATCCTCCCCCTCTACTCTGCCCTGGTCAGGCCTCACCTGGAGTACTGTGTCCAGTTCTGGGCTCCCCGGTACAAAAAAGACAGGGATCTCCTGGAAAGAGTCCAGCGGAGGGCCACAAAGATGATACAGGGCCTGGAGCATCTTCCCTGTGAGGAAAGGCTGAGAGACCTGGGTCTGTTCAGCCTGGAGAAAAGAAGACTGAGAGGGGATCTTATCAATGTTTATAAATACCTGAAGCGTGGCAGACAGAGGGATTTGGCCAACCTCTTTTCAGTGGGTTGTGGGGACAGGACAAGGGGTAATGGCCACAAGATGGAGCCCAGGAAGTTCCGCACCAACATGCAAAAGGACTTCTTCACGGTGAGGGTGACGGAGCACTGAAACAGGCTGCCCAGGGAGGTTGTGGAGTGTCCTTCTCTGGAGATATTCAAGGCCCATCTGGACACCTACCTGGGCAGCCTGCTCTAAGGAACCTGCTTTGGCAGGGGGGTTGGACCCGATGATCTCTCGAGGTCCCTTCCAACCCCTACAAATCTGTGGTCCTGTGATAACAGATAGTCTGCATAAAGTCTTCTGGCACCACTTTTCCAAGGGTAAAATATAAATGCTTGGGTACGTTCAGGTCCATTAGATGAAGCTATCTAGAAATACACAGGGGTAAGCTCCCTGCTCAGCCCAGCGTATAGCTCCTGCGGTGTCGATAAACACTATGCTGTTGCTGCAAAGACAGTGCAGGATCCTGAACTTCTTTAATTGTAGAGCTATAGGTGGAAAAATCTACAGACAAGAAAACCCCCTTCTACTCAGAACTGAGCTTTTTATAGAAAATCATTCTGCATGTCATTTCTTTTAGGAGCTGTGAATCAGTATTTTACCGTACACTCCCCCGTCTTAGAATGATTGAAATTTGCTTTGCTGTAACCAGAGAATAAGAACAAATTTTCATGTTTGCTTCTTAAAATAAACCTTGGAAATCAGTCATGTCATAAAATTTCTGGTTTTATATCACCATTACTAATTGACATAAAATCTTTTACAAAACTATTGTTTCTGCAATATTGAATTTTAGTTGTTACTCTTCAGCAAGCATTCACGAATGCTTCCTCTATGACGAAATAGAAATGAATGACAAGAATAAAAAATCCATGTGAAACCATGTTGCAAAAATTCCTCTTACAACCCATAAGACCTCTAGGTAGGTCTTCATAAGGAGCCAAAAAAAGGCTGATGGAAAGTATTAGAAGAAAATTGCTGAGCAGGGATATATTCTGCACAAAGACTTTTTATTGGCACAAGGCATTAGTAGGTCTGAAGCTGCTCTTCAGAAACTTGGTGTGAAGCTGTCCAGCGCAGGGCAGAGAAGCAGGAAGTAAGCTCTTTGTGTTGTTCTGATGCTGTCTTGCTTCCAGTTTTCTCTTTGTTGTATTTAAGTTCTGCCAGAGGCTGCACAACCTCAGAAATGGGGTACCAGTGGGGGTCATGAAAGAATTAGATCTCAGCACTGTTCCTGCAGCCCATATCTTGGAGAAGGATGCTCCTCCCCATGGCAGAGGAAAGATGGAGCTCATTTGTCCATCTGTACCTGCCTTTCCACACATTTTCACCTCCTCCACAGTCCTGTCTTCACATTTCATGACAGCTTGAGCTGGTGCCAGGCACATCTGTTTTGACCTAAGCCCATATTATTGGGCTGCCCTGTTCATTCCCCTTGAGCCAAACACATTTTGTTCAGCATTTCTGCAAGGGACATTGGAAATACTGCTGTCATCAGCATCTAGTTCACACATGTGCTGAAGCAATCAAATGAAATTCAGTTGATAAAACAACACATAGCCAGGAAAATTTAACTGTATAGTGTCTTGTTGCTCCAGGGTATCCTGAGGCACTCTACAAAGACTTACATTAATTTAATAATAATGCCTGTTGTGTCCTGGTCACAAACGGAAGTAAAGGAAAACAAGTGAGTCCTCAGTTTTGATTTATGCCTCTGTAGCATTGTTGATTGTAGCAGGGAACTGGCATGCCTTAAGGAACCTTTTTTTTCTTTAAAGTGATGAAACAGTTCTAGGAACTGTGGAAAACACTGTCAGGTCAAATTTGAGGCTTTTACGCACCTGAAATGAAGAAATATGTTCTCATAGCTTTCTTTTAAAATCCAGTGGAAATTTTCTTTCAAATAAAAAAAAAATATTTGCATTTCATTGAGAAATACAGACTATAAATGTCTGAAATTTGTAAGCCTAATGGAATAGAGTTTCAAATGTGAGAATAAAGGTTTGGGGGTTGAACTACATCCTGATGGTCAAAAATATTGCTGCTTGTTGGCAGCTTATCAGTCAAAGAAATACTAGTGGAGTCATTTCTGCAGTTAACAAGCAATTAAAATACACGAATCTCATAGATTTTCAACCTGATAACTGTGTGAAGTTTATTTATGAGATAACACTGCTTCTTAGGTGGCCACAATGTTAGGAACAAGAATATCAATGAGTGTTTCTGTGCCATTATAAGGCTGTGCCATCCTGCTTAGGTAAGAGGAAAGTTGGAGAGTTGCTGACGTAAGGGTTAAAAAGTTTAAATTGGTCACAGATTAAATACAAGAGGGTGAAAATTTGCTAGCACAGATAGAATACCTAAGTTTACAGCTGTGAGTTAATTGCTTTTCTTCTAAGCTGTTCCAGCAGAAATTTGTGCTGAGTTTAACTTCATATGTGTGCTATTTTTATAGCTTGTTGTCTAATGCCCTGAATCAAATGGTAGGAGATCTGCATGTATGTATAGGTAATTTCATAGTTGTTTGGCTATTCTTTTGAAAAGCACCTCAGGAACTGCATTCCAGTGGCTGAAAATAAAAATGTATAGTGTTGGCAATAGATTCAAAGAATTAGAAACAGAAAAATGTTCACACAGAGCTCTAGAAGAGCGGCATTAAGCGTTAATACTCACTAAGATGTTACAGTCTCTGTATTTCACATCTTTATTTCTGGCTCACTCAAATTCAAGCCGTTTAGTGGTGATTGACTTTGTGACTCACAGGCCATGTTTGGAAGGTTATAGGAACACAGGAACTGCCAAACAGGGTCAAATCCAAAGTCCATTTAATCTGATATTGCATCTGTGAGACTGGCAGTATGATGTGCGTTACTGGAAGATGTGGGAGATGCACCCCCTGCACAAACCTTGTACCAGTCTCTTACAGTGACTTTGGTTTTGCTTGCCTCTCACTTTATTTCTTATGTTTTCTAGCTGTAAAGCTCAAACACATAAACATTTTAAATGAAAGCAATGAACCTGATATGATTGACTGTCTCCTGAGTGAGATCTTTGCCATCATTCAGTCTGCTATGCCAGTCACCTACCTCATTTTAACTCAAAAGGGCAGTTGCAAAGTAAGTCTGCTCTGATTAGCTTCCAGTGAACGGTCTGAAGGCATGTAGGTATTATAAATCCTTCTCCACTACTACTTTACAAAAGAAGTGTAACAAAGGTCCTTATGTAGCCCATTGTTTATGCAAAGGGGCATTTTATATAGTAGTTTATACCCATAGTAATAAATGATAAATTACAAAGAATAGTGATAAAGGAGCAAGTTTTGTGTTGTTTATATCGTATTAGCTAACTAACATCTTCTCCAGCTTTATTTAGTAGTGAATTAACTCAAAAGATTGCATAGGGGTGACCAAAATCCTTGGTTTCATTTGCAAATGTGAGGAAGCACCAGCAGTTAACTGGCAATCAGAGTTAAGAAAAAGATTTGAGAAAGTATCTGGTCAAAACTGAGGAGTGAAGATCAAGTTGATAGAGGTACTGCAATGTTCCCTGTGGAAAGCTGTGGGCCTGGGCAGGCAATCAGATGGTCACAAAGGTCTGACAAGTCCATACTAATATGATTGTTGATCTCTGAGACTCTCTCATCATCACTGCTGTTGCACGAAAGGTGCTGAAACAGGTTGACGTGCACAAAGGTTTATCAGCAGGATCTATAGCTGATGTAGTGCATCAGCTCTAAGAGGGAAAGTTACTTTGGGAAGTAAATTAAAAAAAAAAAAAAGAGAGAGAGAAGAATGGGGACAACACTGCCAAACATCAAACAACTTTCTAGCTCCAGAGACAGCCTTGAGAAGGGAGAGGAAGAGACCTTTACCCTGCCTGTGAGCCAGGCTGTGTGAAAGCCCATGTGGGCTCTGGTACAGCTCCATGGTGTTGGGCTGTGAGCAGCTCCTCGAGAAGCACAGGCGTGTGAGCTGGCAGAGGCTCACTGTTTGGCTCTTGTCCCATCATCCCCCTTTCCCTTTCTCCCCCAGCACTGCGGTGTTATTCCCTGTAGTACTTAAGACTGGTAGATTTGTTTTTAAATGTGAAAAATGATCTCGGCTTTTCTGCTTCCCTTGGGGCAGATTATTCTATACCCAAATTGATTTTACTGTCAAGGAGCTTTGCCCTTTCTTATTTTCACACTATTAATTTCAGTGTTGCTGCTTGAACAAATCCTTTGCCCCCTCTTTGTGTACAACCTTCAAGTACTTGCACATGACCTTGCCTGCCACATACTCAGGCTTTGTACATTGGCATTTCAATCCTGCCAACACCGATGCAATATAAATTAGCAGATGAGTACTCCCTTCTGAATGCAATTCGAACCTTGCACGAAGTTAAAAACATGTTTGCAGAATTGGAAATACTGTTTTTACATGCTTTCTTGAAAGCCCATTAGTCTTTTTCTTCCCCTGGTAGTTGGTGTTGTTTTCAACCTTTGTTTTGTTAGGAATTAAAATTGAGTTGCTGACTGACAAGTGGCATTAAATCAGTGTTAAGAAAGATTAGTAAAATTTCATATTTATGAATATTAAACAGTACTACCCTTGCCATTTAAAGCTAGGCAGCATGGAGTTTTTAATCAGGCTTGTACTTTTTCATTTCAAATTTCCAAGATCTAACTCTTCCTGCAGCTTCTAAGAAAAGCTAAGCAAGTAGAGATATCTTCATCTGAGCTTCTTCTGTCACAAAGTTCCCCAAAGTCCCAAAGTTATCAAAACAGATCATGATGCAAAAATTCAGTAAGGAATGACTCCCGGCTCAGGAGTGAGGGTTAGCATTGGTTGAATGAAATACCAAAATAAAGCATTCCCGGTATATTTCAATGGCTTTTAGACTAGATAACTGCTTTTAGAGCTTTTAGAACATTAGAAGAAATATTTTTCCAATATATTGCACTCTCCTGAAAAACATAAAGAGGACAACCTCTATCAAGAGCACGTCTGCACTAAATGCAGTACAGGCTGGATCAGCTGTACTGGGAAAAATATAGGGAGGGAGCTCAAATAAACAATGTAATGGTTGACAATTGCAGCATGGTACACCCATCAAATTACTGATGCACTATTCTTTGTGATGTTTACCACTACAGAGCAAATTCTGAAATTGGATTGTTTGTTCAACTTTACATGAAAATTTCCTTTAAAACACACTATCCTAATAGCTGATGAGTAACATTTGTAAGGCTGCTGCATCTAGAGAAAAGCATTTGGAATACAAAAATATTGTTCACACACACACAAACAAAAAAATACCAAGGGGAGTTCTTAAGAACAAAAAACACACAGTGTCTTAATGTCTGTCACAACTGAGGAAAGCTGTATTTGTAAGCCACATGTACAAAACTGGGGCCATCTGGGGATATTTGGTCAAGCAAGAATGCAGATCACAATTTTCTTCTGGATTCTTCAAAACACGGGCTTATAGCTAAGTAATGTCAAAATAAGAATTCAAGCCAGGCGGTTGGTGAAAGCTTCCCAAGCCCCCCCCCCCTTTTTTTTCTGTTAAAAAAATATTTTTTCATCATAGTTAGTGTTGTGCAGAATGACCTGCCTGTTCAGTTGTCAAACAGCACTTGAAAATTTCATCTGCTTTTATATTGTAGGCACCTGTCTATACAAAGTGCTTGCTAATGCCAGTTCCTTGGTTAGTGGTAGGCTGTGTGAACTCATGGCAGTGAGTTATAAAAGCTGTCTATCGTACAGTGCCTGAAAAAAACCTGTGCCTGAAATACCCAAGTTATTTGCCACTACAGAATTTTACAATGTTTAAGCAAAGACATTGCAACTTGCACAGGAATCCATTTTCAGGCACTTTTTCACTGACTTTCAGAAACTCTGCCTGCATAAATACTGTTGGATCAAGCCTAAGCTTGATATCACAATTTCAATTCCAGTTGCATGCAACTTCTACATCAGGCTGAGAGATGCAGGCAAATACCTCTCTCAGTCATCTTCTTGCCATTTCACAACTCTTCGGCAACGTAAGGAGACCCTGTGAAAACTGTCTCCAGAAAATGTTATTCGGTCTCAAAGTTTCCATTTTACAGAAATAAAACCTCTCAAAAATATACATCTCATTTTTATAGTTTAACCACCATTCCTCACAAGCATCTTCCTAAAAAAAGAAAATATGTATCCACTGCTGATCTCTATTCTTCCCTCAACAAAACAAAATCTAGATTTAACACAGTGTGTTTGATAAAACCTTGGTTTTATTCTGCATGTCTCCCTATCATCTCTTTGCCACCCCCCATATCTCTGTACTTTACAAATATATATCATGGTATCTGTAAGAACCATGTTGCTGGGTGTCTGCAGGATTTCATATCCTTGAAGTGGAGACTGCCAACCTGATTTTAATCACATTTATGTTGGATACAGAAACAAAATCCAGGCTCCTGGTTTAGGTTTCTTGCAAAAATCATGCACTTTATGTGCAATTAAATAAATGCTCAGTAAGCCTATTCAGTTAAAAGTAAAGATTAATTATTTTAATAATTAATTATTTGCATTACCAGACACAGGTTACTCTTTTATAATATTTTACGTTTATTTAATTATTATTATTTTAAATATAATGTATATGACTACACTGTGGTAGTGTTTGTGGTAAATAACATGAATATACACATTGATTAATTTATAGAAGTATTGACACATACATAAACATTTGCATGTGGATATTAATAAACCGAATCAGCATTATTTTAAGAAAAAGGTTTTTTGGTGTGGATATCAGCACATTTGGACATAATAGTCTCCTGCTATGAATTGCCAGATTTTGATTATCCAAATTGAAGGAACAATATCTCATTTAACAAGCAATCCAATATTTGAAATTGCAAAAGGAGAAAAAGTTTATATAACAGTATAGTACAATTGTCTAACTTGGAATATTCTGTTAGATCATGCATAATCTTGAAAATATATATATATATATATGTTCTTCCAATGCAAATGGATTTCTGAAGTTTTTGCTATAGACTGTTGGGGAAAAATTTGAAAGCTAATATTTATAAGTGGTTATTTATCATAGAATCTTTGTGAAACAGCATATTTATATATCCATTTGATAACATTCTATTTAATTCGAAAGTGAAATGGCATTTGATAATGAAGTGATTGTCACTTAAAAAAAAACAACTTTTTGTTTTGTTTTATTTTGTTTTGTTTTGTTTTTGAAGTGCTATAGTGTGTATATATCTATTTTTTTTTCCTTTTTAAGTGCAATGCCTATAGTATTACTATACCAAATTGAGATGAATCATGACAAACATCATTTTCACAACTTGGGAAATGTTAACATGCTACATTCCTTTCTTTGGAAAAATAAAAGAAACTATCACAGAAAACACATTTTAATTTAATTATATCCTTAGGTCATTAAAGTGATATAATGTGCATGTCAGTCCTCTTTTCATCCACAGATTGGTTTAATCCTACATACACATTTTTTACCTCTGGCTTTCTTTCATATTTGCTTTGTTTTGAAATTGCATGCTGTCTGGATTATTTGTGCATGACCTCCACATTAATTTCACATTGAATGTTTACATACTCAGAGATTTTCATTGATCATTTATTCTACATGTGCATTTTTTTTCCTTTGTTTTCAGTTACGGAACTTTAAATATGCTTGAAATGTAAAAGTGGCATGAAACTTTCGTGACACAAGTAGACAACAATTTTAACAGCGTTTTTGATTACCTACCTTTACATCTTTTAAAAAAATACACGTTTTAAACTACATTTTATGTTGTCCTTCCAAAATGTAATAAAATAAAATAACATAAAATAATAATAAGAAAAAAATATGAAACCCTAAATTTGTTCCATTTCAGATCTGGAGACAAATACTGGTTATGTTTTTGTTCAAGCAATCCCAAACACATGAGATTGTTTCTTTAAATGAGCTGAGAAGGTCTCTGCTCTCTTGGAGGTGATACATGCAAGAACATGAGTATGAGCTTTGCTTATATTCTGTATGGGAAACAGCACAGGACATTGTCTGACAGACAACACAGATCACTTCAGTTAAGCACTATCTATAGCTCAGTATAGGTTCCCTCTGGAAATGCCAGCTTCTGTCAGTTGACTACACAAGGACCTTAACTCCTCATTTAGTATCTGAAATAGGAGTTCCAAGTAGTTATATACTACTTTTACATCATAATGTGCCATGAACCCTTGCAACTGTCTATTAAGCCAAACTTTTTGTCATGTAAAAAGGACATTTTCCTCCATATTAATTCCCTATTTGAAGAAATAAAGTGATATGTGTTGCTCAATATGCAATGTAATAATGCTTATCAGCAGAATCCCAGCTCTAAATCACATAAAACTAAAAGCATATCCAGAGGAACCTAATGAGTAAATATATACATAAAACAGAAAACAAAGTGATTTTTTTAAAATGTTTGCCAAAAAAAAAAAAAGGCATTAAAACACACTTAAGAAGTTGCCAATTAAGAGAACAAATAAAGCACTGTGAAATCATATATGATTGTAATGGTCACAGAGCTGCATTCACACACCTGCTAGAAGAAAATCATACTTTGTCTTTCCTCTTTGCAGCCAATTCTTTTGCAGCCAGTTCATTAATTCTGTGCACAGTCTGCTATGATTAAAGATGAGTGCCTTGATCTCAAAGCATGCTAAGCCATCTGTAGCCCTTTATGTGAGCAAGTCAAACACAATACCTTTCAAATAAGGAGCTGAAGTTTGTCATTTGAGACTCTGTAATTAAATCGATCCAGTCTCCAGGGGCTTTGCCTTCAACCTGCAGGCCTCACCGCAACCATTCACCACTAGTGATTCTTCCCATCCGCTTGGTTTGGACTGATTTGAGTCACTACAGTTCTCTCCACTTTTACAAACTAGTTGTTTTGTCAGCATGAGTGTGACAACAATTAGACGTCCCTGTTTTTGCCCCATGCCTTTTCTCCTTCACAGTCATTCAATGACAAGCGTAAAAAGAACTTCATCTTTTCACGAAAATTCCCATTCTACAAGAGCAAGGAGCAGAGTGAGCAGGAAACAAGTGATCCAGAACGTAAGTAACCTCTTGGAGACGATGTCACATGCAGCACAAAAAATGGGTGACACGCATGATACCAGTATCCCACGCATCTAGGAAAATACATGTTGTAGGCAGGCAGGCGAGGTATTACTACTGTGACCAATGTGTGACTGCAATTTGGATCCAGCTGGTCCTTCCTTCCTCGGAAAAATAATTTTCAGAAGAATGAAACAGTGACCTTAACATTTGGAATAATATTTCTTCGCTTTCTTAAAAATATGTGGCTTTTTTAAAATCATTGTGGCACCTGTGAAAACCCAAACTTGGCTCTGATTAAATATTTCCAGATCAGAACTGGCTCAAAATTATGCAAATGTGATTTCTTTTAGAATACTGAACTAAACTGTTACTTTTTAAAAGTTCTGCTCGAATCTCTATTGTGCCTCTGACATTCTCCAAGTTGATTGCCATGGACAGCTTCACCGAAAGTTTAAAAACTAAATGAAGCATCTGCACTAATAACTTAAAGAAGTAAATTGGATCTTGGAATGTGTATGTCCCCAGGCACTTACTGCTTGCTTAAATTGTATGTGTAGAGAACCAGCATTATTAAAAATCTATGCTGGTTCCAAGCCTAGAGAATTCACTTTTTTTCTTAATAATTCTCTCCTTCTAATTTTTTCTAGCGAGGATTTTTTCTGGGAGTTTATTGGGTTGTTCCTTCCTCGTCACAGCTAAAAAAGACACGTGTAATGGTCACTGCCTCTTTCATTGGTTGCATTCCCATAGAATATGGGCTTAACGTTGTTTCAGAAAGAAAAAGCAGGGATCCAGATTGCTCAATCAACATGGTCAGTCATGGTAGTATCCATTTCAATTCCACTGACTTCTTCCTTCCTCTTCTGCGGCTGTTCTTCCTTTCTCATTGCTCTCTCTGGGGACTTCCGTGCAGGACATCCCCGGATTAGGTGACGACGGTTATGGAACAAAGACTCTGAGTAAGTTCCCAGGAATGGTCACTGTAAATCTTTTTTTGTTTTGTTTTGTTTTGGCTTCTGTTCCTTCTCTGAGGACCCTCCACTCCTAGCATGCAAAAGATAGAGTTTTATTTGTTACCCAGCTGTGAATGCTTAAAAAATGTTTCAATTGTTTTGTTCTGCATGACAATATTAAATAACATACGGTGTATCAAGCAGACACTTTAACTTCTTTTGTAGTAACACCTTTTGTTTCTGACAGTATGTTATTGTTCTCATCTTGGCAGTTCCGTAAAGTAGCATACCTAGAACTTGTTTTGCTGCCTAAAATGTACTTCTCAGCAACAATCCCTCCCTCTCCATCCAAAGGGAAAGCTAAACATTTTAACTTGATCACATCCTGAGGAGATCAATAGAAAATTATTTTATGCTGTTGCTTCTGCATTTTCAGCTTCTTGCATGGGAGTGTTTGTTACTTTGCTGGATTTTAGATTAGCATTTGTTATTAATGGAAGAAGTCATTTGCAGGCTAGAGAAGACCATGCCTTCTCCAAAGCTAATTTTGGACCCATTTCACCATTAGCAACCTATTCTCTGTCATGCAACCCTAATCAATTTCTTTTTCTGATGCAGTAATCCTGTCTCAAGACTTGGCATTGCAGAATGTGTAACATGTCAGATAATTGTTAAGAAACAATTTTGCTTCCTTGAAAGTTAGACCAGAAAAATATTACAGAGTGAAATATTTGCAGCTGATTTCTATATAAATAGCTACATTACATGCTGTATCCAGACCTATTTAATTTAAACAAAATGGCACTTGCATATGTTTGGCTGCTTCTTCCTTCAGTTCTTATTCTTTTTCTTAAGTGCCAAGTAATTGAAGCAAAATGTATGTGAATGTTGACACTGCATCACCTACTGTTTTGTATTTGCTTTTTAATTACAGGAATGCGCATCCATGCACACAGTTTTACAGATTATTCAGTTCATGGTTGATTTTTTTATGGAACATTTTAATGGTTTCTGTTTAAGCCATAAAGTATATCACCATTTAAAGATGAAAGCTTCTTCTCTTGTATGAAGAACAGTTCTACAAGACCAATTTTCTCAGTGATAGACAGCAAATGTCGCTGACACCAGAATTTTAACCATTCTGTTTCTTCAAGGAAAGTGCTATAGTAGTTCACTAGGAACAAAGGGAGAACCTTCCCTGCCTAAAAAGAAGTAGAATATTTCTGATTTGCTAAACCCGCCTGAATATCTGTGTCCTTAGAAAGATGAATCTTCATAACATCCAGACACCTGAAAGGACATAACTAAATTCTGCAAATTGCTAGGGGAAAAGTAGCACAGAGGTATTATATAGGCTCTACTTTCTCTATTAATATTACACCTACCTTTCAATTACTGACATGCCTCTAGACATTCTAGCCCCATCCAATTTTCACTGATATTAAACTAAGATATACTTTTTAATGACAGTTATTACTAGGAAGGATATTTGTTCGTGTTTAATAAAAATTTTCAGGGCCCTGTATAGCGTAATGGTTTGAGGCAGTCCCTGTTAATTTGCTATGAAATGTCCAAAAGTCAATACATGGTTTTGTTTAAAATGTGAGTCTAATGTTTTGAAGCTTCTTGGTAAGACAAAGACCAAAGTTTTCAATTATTATTTTTATCAGATATCATCCATTCTCGTTTCAGCTGCTCCTCAGGCTCTGTCAGTCCCATGCTATGAACCCCAGCCATTAGATATTTATGTGGGGGATCGCAGCGGCTTGCAGAGAAGGGATGGTCTTGGCACAGTTTCTATGCTCATCCTCCATGTGTGGTCTACTTTGGGTTCACCCCAGTGGATTCTTGACTTTTATGGGTTACCATCTTTCACTGGGAACATTTAGAGGCAGTTGAAGGCTGTGGGTCACCCACAGGCTAATCTGCCCAGTGGATAAATTCCAAATACTGGATTAATTTTGGCTCCTGGTGTTTGTCAGGAGGTGACTTATTTGTACCCATTGACCATTTAACCACCCGTGTCTCATTCTTATTAACCCAGGGCAGCTCCCCACTATATAGCCATTATAGCATTCGTTTCTAAATGCCCTTTCAACTTGAAAACTTTTCAACTGTCAAATGATGGTTCATCTGCAAAGTTATCAGCATTTCTATCAGAGGTGCTATTAAAACCACTGTTTAATGTGATTCTGCAGACCTCCGGGAGACCATAAAGCATGATCTGACTGATGATAATCAGCCTGCTGACTGAGTAACCACTGGGAACAACCACTTCATATGCTATAGACTGCACCTTTCTTTAAATAATGTAATAATAGAAAAAGGACACCAGACTTATCAAATCACTAGTATATCCCACTGTGATAATTCTTATGTCCCTATTCACCCATGGTCTGGTAAAGATTTTTATACTTTAGCTAAGTATAAAACCCTGAGGCTGTCTGAAGAAAAAAAAAAAATCTTCCTTTTTTTTTTTTTTTTTTTTTTTTTTTTTTTAGTTTGCGACAGGTTAAGACAGACAGTTGCAGTATTGGACACCAAAACCACTTTCATATCACTTTGTTAACCCCTTGGGTTAGTGCAAAGTGATGAATGCTGGAGACAGATCTCTAGGTTTAGAAGAATAATATGAACAGGCACTGAGGTTTCATGAAATTAGCTGAGTCATCCAGTGAGATGTGACTGGATCATACCGTACTTTGAAATTAAGTTATAAGAGATATCACTGTCTCATCAAGAAATGACATGGCTTTGCCATGATGCATATCACTAGATAACACACAGTCTCTTTCTGAAATTCCACTAGAGAGAAAGCTTTCATTTTAACTGTTTAAATTATCTAAGATTTTCAGGTGATGTCACTGTATAGTTTTTATTTCCTCTCTGCACAACTACCTTTGCATGACTGTGGCAGTTCTTTTGAGTTTCTGCGGCTCTATGGTGCTTGGTTATGTTCTTTAATTTGCTGTACTGTTCTTGCAGAACATGTTTCTTCTAATGCCAGCGATAGTGAAAGTAGCTACAGTAAGTTACTGCTTTCATTAGAGTCCTTTTACTTTGCATTGCTTGTTCTGTTTGTTTCTTTTATTTTGTTTCTCTTCCTGCTTTTTTTTTTTAATGTTAAAAAAAAGTTGAAGCAAATGGCTTGAAATTCTAATTTACAACTACATTTGAGTACAAAGCTATAAAAGAAAACTGGCAACCTTTATAAGAAAAGAGAGGAGGGTTGCTACTTGGGATGTATTCTGGAATGTAAAACCAAACCTGACCTTGGGTAGTCTGTGAAAATCAGGATTATTTGGTATAGCAACAGGAAGTTTATTTCAGTAGGCAGGAGGACAGTTTCTTGATGACCTTTTAAGAGTAAAATTGCTCCATAACTGCAGTCAAAACTGCAAAAGATACTCCTTACAAGGTCACAATTTTTACTCACATTTCAGAATACCTGTATGTGCAACTAATAAATGGCCCCCAGAACTCTTCTGAGCCTATCATTTTGGCAGGATAGGTTTCCTAATATGTATTGAAGTCTTCAAAGAAGATAAGATAGACCTTCACCCCTTAAGTACTGCCGCTGAGTGACATTGATCCCCTGTAAGTGATGGTCCCAACCCTGCAAAGTGATCTGATTAGGATTACAGACTACATGTGATCATATAACCTAAAGATAGATTATAAATTGGAGGTAATTATTAGTAATACTCAAAAAACTAACCATTGTAAATATTTATCTGGAAGTGCTGAAAAGTAAAAAAAAAAAAAAAAATAATAATAATAATAAAAATCAATGGAGTAGGTTAATGGAAATATAATAAAAGGTAATTAAAGAGAGAAAAGAGAAACTGCTTACTAAATCAGACAGCTGTTTAATTCTCTCGAGCCATTTGCTTAGCTTAAGTTTTCCACCAGTCACTCAGCACTTGTGCTAAGTACCTGCATACATTCAGGTAATCATTGGTATCATACCTCGTACTTACTAGTCTTGGTAGAGTGCATAGCAGTCAAGCTTTATTAATAAGTACTGGTTTGTTTCAGTAAAACAGCTAATCTTATGCAATTCAGAAATGGTAAATTAGTTTGCATTCTCTTGTATTGCAAAGGTTTTATTGGAAAGCAATTGCCAGAGTCACTAGATAACAGTAGGCACTTTTGAACTGCTGAGGACCAATTCTGAACCATTTTATCTTTTCTCTGTCTTCTACTGGGGAGGAAGGGAGGACTGTATGTTTGAAATATAAGATTCTCCTTCACCAGACTGACTTTACAATCATGACAGAATCAATAGCTTAAATTTTCAAAACCTTCCTGAAGTCTCTTCCAAGTGTGTTTATTTCAGAGTGAGAATGTAAAAGCCCAGATAAGAATCTAGTCTGGTGGCCAAACACACCCCATGCCTGATGAACTGTCCCAAACAAGTGACTTAAGATGGGCACCCAAGTACAGATCAACATATGGGACAGGTTCACAAAACCTACTTCCCAAACTGCATCGTAACAGGTAGCCTGTTCTTTGTTGGCTGTGCAATAGCTTGAAATAAAGTGTATGTTCTGAGGTGCAAGAACAGGGATAGAGTCATAGAATCACAGAATGGTTTGGGTTGGAAGGGACCTTAAAGCCCATCCCGTTCCCACCATCCTGCCATGGACAGGGACACCTGTCACTAGACCAGGTTGCCCAAAGCCCCATCCGGCCTGGCCTTGAACACCACAAGGGATGGGGCGTCCACAGCTTCTCTGGGCAGCCTGTGCCAGTGCCTCACCACCCTCTGAGTGAAGAATTTCCTCCTTATATCTAATCTAAACCTATCCTCTTGTAGTTTAAAGCCATTCCCCCTTGTCCTATCACTGCACCCCCTGACAAAGAGTCCCTCCCCAGCCTTCCTGTAGATACTGGAAGGCTGCTGTAAGGTCTCCCCAGAGCCTTCTCTTCTCCAGGCTAAACAAGCCCAACTCCCTCAGCTTGTATTCATAGGAAAGGTTCTCCAGCCCCTTGATCATCTTTGTGGCCCTCCTCGGGACTCGCTCTAATACTTCCATGTCCTTCCTGTGCTGGGGACCCCAGAGCTGAATGCAGATAGAAGATGTTTAGGGTAGTCAGCTGGGACATAGATGCTTGGAAGGAAAAGCACTGCCCACAGCAGGCATCTCCTTCAAGGTTGATTTCCATCTGGGCAAGCTCCTGTCTCACCCCAGCAGTATCCAGCAGCATATTGGCTGGAGCTGGCCAGATATTACTGGTGTGTCCAAAAACTGCTGCCTGTTGGAGGAGATGCAGGGAGGAGTTTCTTCTCTGCCTGGGGGAGAGCTATGACATTTAGCAGCAGAGGAAGCCAGTCTTAGGTTAAGCCAAGTAAAAGTGGCTTTAAAATCCAGGAGCTGCTGCCCAAAGGGCCTAATTTCATTTGCTAATGATTCATTGGTGTGTGTTGACATGACATTTGAAGGCATGACCTCAGGCAGCCAGCAACTTTGGACACCAGCTTTTTGAAATGACTGTTTCAGATGGCCACGATGGCATGTCAACTCTAGCCTGACCCTGTGTTCAATTAGTACATGACCATGGAATATGAACATGTCTCCTGTAGGGACTTACAGCCCTCCTGAGTCCATCTGGCTACTCAGAATCTCCAGGCTACTCTGTGTCAGCAGTACATCCCATCACACAACTCATTGCAGTAAATCCTCTCTCCTATGAAGGCTGAGAAAGCTGGGGATGTTCACCCTGAAGAAGAGAAGGCTCGAGGGTGGCCTCATTGCAGCTTTTCAGTACTTAAAGGGGGCTTATAAAAAAGATGGAGTGCGACTTTTTTACTCAGGCAGATAATGATAGGACAAGGGGGAAGAAGACAGAATCAGAAGAATCAGAAGACGGAGAGCAAGAGAAGGGTGGCCACAGAGAGCAGCTGACAAACTGTGAGGGTATGGAGATAAGAATGATGGAAGCAGTTTTCATATTTCACTGCAGATCTAACTTTGTGTGATAGTTGACAGAGGACACTGCATGGTAGAAGCCTATCCATGCCCCTCCCAGTAGTTATCAGAACTAGTCTGTGAACATTACCTTCTAATTTATTTACTTTTACGAAAGGAAAATAATGGGTGCTCAGCGTAAAGCTCATTCCTGATGGAATAAGACAACATGCAGCTATTTCTGCTCTTCTTTTCTGCATCTGGGTATCTGGAAACAATGCCAAACCTCAGCTGCTGCTACAGAACCAAGCTTATTTTAATTCCGTTTTGGGGCAGACATGTTACAAAGCTGTTCTTCAGTGTGATTTAGTGCTATTTTGAGGAGAATTTGACAGTTCAAGGTGAAGGTGAAAATTCTTGTCAAGCAAATATAATACTGCTGTAGATCTCAATGGTTTTGCATGGGGCTGTGACCCTAGTACAGTGCCCTATATTTTTCTCTTCTGTTTCATGAGGAAACAATCAGGAAGAACAAGGGGTTGCCTTCCCATTGATTTCTGAACTGGGGGATAACAGCAATTCACACCTTGCTAGTACAAAGAAAAGTGGGTGGATAGGAAATGGCTTGCAGGTGACACATGTACACCTGCAGACATTCATATTTGTCCCTATAAAAACAGTCCATCTGGAGTCCAAAGTAAAGTGTTCTGCATTATCTCTAGTGGGTCTCTGGCAATTGCTTTAACATGTTTCTCTAACTTTTGCTTTTCATGATGAGCATCTAGTGAAAAGTAGCTAGTGTTGAAACATTTATTACTTCATCATTCCTAGAACCATTCCAAATCAGGGGTACAGCTACACAAAGTGATGCTGAACATTTCTGAGAGCTGTCCAGGCTGTGTCCTGTACAGTGATTAATAGATGGGTTACAAATTGACTGGGCTTTTTCTGAGACATATCCTGATGCATTCTTATTTATTGAGTAAATATCCCGATCAACATTTGAGTATTCGGCTGAAGTATTCCATTGCTCATGTTTTGGGTTTGGAGATTAAAAAATAAAATAATATATTTCCTATTTCAAAATATTAATTTAGTTGAAAAATCTCTTATGTGGTCTCAAGAGAAAATCCTTGGACCACTCCTTAGGAACAAGGCTGTTGCAGATAGTAAACCTGATTTCTTCTGTCAGTGCTCTCAGCACTGGATTTGAAATGAGTAAAAGAACTGGAATCAGCAGTAGGATTCCCTTTACCAGTATGGGTCCCTAAAACACAGCCATCACCCTCTCAGTTTCTTGCACTAGATTCAGTCTGAGGTCAATGGAGACACAGAAGGATTTTCAAAGAACAATTTGTTTTGTCCTTAAGCAGATAGCTAAAACAAACCAGCTGAGTGTTTTCCTAAACATGTCCATGCCTCCCTCTTGACTCCACAGGAGCTGAGCAGCGGTCACCATTGTGCTTGTCTTGCAAGAAGGGGAGATGGCAGCCTCTCCAAATCCCAGTAGATAATCTTCTTTATCTCAACAGATAACCTTCAGACCCACCAACTTTAGGGGGAACCACAAACATACTTGATAGCAGAACTTGGCCCTTTCTGAAAGATTAAAAAGCATTTTTGAGCCAGGAACTAATTCTGGCATGATCTAAAAGGGGCTAAGCTGCCACACAGCTGCTACTGTATCACATGGGTCATGTTAATATGAGGACTATAACCAAGTTAGTTGATTTGCACCTGCTATCCGCAGAAAAATCAGGTTTGCAGAGTTGCATATGAAAGCCTGGTCTACCAGAAAGTTTTCCTTCTTAAGTATAAATGAAGCCAACTTTGACTTATTCCCAAACCGGCTAATTAAACAATGATTGACAGCATATTCTCAACTGTATAACTTAAAATGTTCTAATTTTCCATTTCAAATCAAGCTTGTAAAAACATATTTTTTACTGTGGACTCATCAGTTTTTATTTTTCAAGACATTATTTTCATAAAGGCTATGAATTTTAAGTCTCTCCACCGCATATGTGTGATAATGCTTTCATGCATAGTTCAGTAAAGGTTTTTACAGCTGTCATCAAAATTACACAAGCATTACCACATCTATTTAGCCTAATTGCATAATTGGTTGTGATTGCACCAATTACTTAGAGAGGCAATAGATGACTAAAAGTTAAAAATAAGAAAAAGTTGGAAACAAAAATTTTTACCCTCTGTACTTGCTCAGCAATTCATTCTTGTCATGAGATTTGAAGACTCAGAACAAGGTTTAAAGGAGTCCTGATTACTATGTTAGGCCACTGATTAATTAGAGCACTTGCATTTGCTATTTCTTTCCCCATGGGCTTGTATATTATTCAGACATACTTAAATTTGTACAAGTATTGAAGTTTCATTGTATGGCTTCACAAGCTATATTGATCTTAAATACATAGTGCTGATAGACCACTTTTCAGTCATAAATTCATTCTCAGACTTCTGATGATATTTTTATACATTAGATTTCCAGTCTTTCATAGCTATCAACGTATCTGGAAAGGCCGTACATTTACTTAGGTAAATAGAGGTCCAGGGAAGGGATTGGGAGTCAAAAAGAGTTTATGAGATTGACTTTCCAATACAGACTGTGCAGATGAAAGAAAACAAGATTTTTTTGATTTATATTTTAGCTGTCTTCAGAAGCACTACTCATTTTTTTATTTTTTATTTTTTATTTTTTTTTTATTATTTACTGCCCTAGATATCTTTACGGATTTTTTCATTCACTACCATTAATAGGATGCCAAAAATCATGGATTCCCACCACATAAGATACATGATGAGGATGAGCATTTGGTTACATAGTGGCTGCACCTGGCAGCTTTCCTGCCCTGTTACACACACACTGGGTGCAGTTACACCAGCACTGTGAAAGTACTGGATGCTCTGGCAAGGCAGTAGAAAATGGTGCCTTTTTATGTGTTGCGTGAAAAATGCCTAAAATGTCGCAGGTCTACACTGAAACTGTAGTTTCCAATCTTTCACAGACTCTGCCATCTAGCCAGAAAGGGAAAATAAAGACAACTCTTTACATCCATTTCAGGGTTACTGTCTGAAACATCATAAGATCCTTTAACGGGAAAAAATGAATCCTTATGAAACTCTTCTGACCTCCTAGACTTCTCTGCTCAGTTTTTAGAGGGTACAAGTTATAACAAACTCCGGGTTATTCTTCTCTTCCCGAGCATAAGAACTCACCAACAGGCAAACCAAGAACAAAGGGAGCTGGAGCCATAGCAAACCTGAAAAAGAGAAAGACCTGCAGTTATTTTACTTATGGTATATTAGATTAAAGAAAGCTTCCTTTTCATTTCCTCTCTTTCCTTATCTTCTTTCTTTTCTTCTCTTTTTGACTTCATGGAATTTTACTGAAGAACAAGAGATTATGCCAAAGCCCTACAGACAGTTTTTTTTTTTTCCCTTTGGTTTGTCTGTTAAATTTCACAACAATTTTCCAGATCAATACAGCAAACCTGTGCTAATTAAGCCATTAATGTAGGTGGTAAATGAGGCTTAGTCAAATGATAAATAAGAGCCTGTGTCCTGCTGAATTTCATGCTGTGTCACACCTCAAAGCCATCACAAGGTTATGGCAATCTGATTATTGATTGACTCTAGAACTCTTCATTATACCTAATACTTTATGGACTACTTCAAAACTGTGCAGTACTGACTGAGAAGAGATCATTAAAGACTGGTAAAATCTGGTATTGTTAACATGCATATCAGCCCCTAAAGACTTACAGGATTTGGTCTGGACAGTGCTTGAAAGTGCTTGATTTTATTCACATAGAAACTTAAGCTTCCTGAGCCCTTTTTCTGGAAAAGTGAATTAGTGGAAATGGCGCAGACTTCCACCATGCTCACACCCTGTGTAAGTCTGAAGCTCAGTGCTGAAGAGCCTTTCCTCAGGAAGATGTAAGTCCCTGTGCATCACAGTCAGCCTCAAAGTTTCTCCTTGCTTGCTTCAACCCTTTCCATTGACTTAAGCTACAACACAATTTGAGTGGGCTGGAGTTGTTTCATTGCCTTCAGTCTGGCCAAGACTTCTGTGAAATGCCAGGCTTGTTTGTCTCCATAGCCTGTACCTTACTGATAGTGTGGATGCAGTGACAGCTTTAATATGTGGACACGCCTTCCAGAGACTGAGCAAAACAGAAGGTAAAATCTGTGCTGGCTTACTTGTGCTGGTTATAAGTCTTTGCTGAAGCAAAATATTAGACCACAGAGAAATTTTTAAACAGTGTCAGAGTTCTTGGCAATTTTCCTTTAGTCCTTGTCACCATCACTCACATGGGAATCATCTGTTTAAAAGCAGATATCTGCAGCTGACCTTGCTGTTTAAATGCCTTTATGGGATAAAGGGGACAGATAGATACACTCGTGACTTTATCCCTCATCACAAAGTAGACATCTAAAAGAGGTCAGATGACTCAAGTCTTAGTATAAGCACTTGCCTATTTGCAAGCACCCATTGACTCTAACAGGTACCTAGAGACTAGCTCAGACATAAGCACTTGCGATACAAGTTTCTGAAATTAGCTGAAATGAATCCCCCCCCCCCCCCATATCTGTACACTATTGAAACAAGTATCGTCAAGTTTAAGACTATTTGTGCAGACAGTCTCCCTTCCACATGTTTAGTATGTGATGGCTTCATCTCAGGCTGTTGAAAGCATAGCTTTGGCTCCTGGGAGCTGGAGGACAGGCAGTATAAAAGCATCCTCATCCAGCCTGTTGAGTGAATTATTTCATCCCCAGGGAAATGGGGCATCCTGAGTTCTGTATCGCCCCCAAAATTCCCAGAGAAACTTAACAGAAAATAAATCTGATGCATGAAACCTAGTGCAGTAATAATTCTAGGTTTTTAACTTTGCAAAGAGCTGAAATTAAACAAGTGATTACAGTATCAAATATTCACTAAGAAATAATCCATTATCCACACTCTCATATGTTATGTTGCCTTTACCTCAAAAACTGTCTCATCTTTACCTTTTATTAAAAATGTTGCTTTTTTCTCAGCTGCTTCAGTACCATTGTTAGCTTGGAGTTGGCCCTGTCTGTTCTTGCTCTCTCCTAACACACCAGTAATTTTTAATTTGCTTTGTCTGTCCTCCTTAATTAAATTCTTTTTACTCGGAAGGTTTTCTGACATGTTTCTTACTGCTGTCTGGGTAATATGTCATGAAAAAATATCTCTGAGCATATTAGATTTAAGGGGAAAGTTGAGGGGGCTAAAGGGGTCAGTAAGACTAAACCACCAAAATTTGTGTACCTACTTGGGAGGAAGGCATTGCATTCTATAGAAGTCCTGTTAATATAGTTAAGGAGCCTCAAGAGTGACTTAGCTATCAGTCACACTACCTCAGGGTGAACTGTACCTCCCTCTAAATCCTACCTATATCATTCATCAGGAATCATGTAGCACTCTTCCTCTCTATATGCACACTTTGGTTTGTCAGGAGCCCATCCGAATAATGTCATACAGACTCACATGTGTGCAAGCAGATGACATGAAGGCAATCCTATTTTGTAGAAGCACAGGTGCCCATAATGACACCCTTTCTTCCATAGTATCTAAATCTGTTACAAAATCCCAGGTGTGAATCTTCTCAAAGATGAACCCTAAACTGAGGAAAAATAAAATCATGATTTTAAATTTGATAAGCCTAAGTCATACTTATAACCTGCCAAAGCCCTTATGTGGTACCAGACGTGTGACTGTGACCCCAAAAGAAAGATGTGCGGGAATTTTTCATGCAGTAGATTGAAGAATCCTCCCTCCTCTCCTCTTTCACTTTTGTAGACGAAGCGACAATGGTGCAGCAGGGCTGTACACCTGCACCCAAGTCCTGAACCATATAGTTTCACTCATGTCTTGTGTCAAAGTCCTCTGCTTTGCTTCCCAAAATGTCACGGTGAGGAAACACTCTCCTAGCAGCAGTGGAGGCAGTTTAAGGGCATAAAATATGACACTTTTGTGATAGTTGTCTTCAGGTAAAGGATAAGGGTCAGAGAACAGTTCATAGCTGGATAACAGGCTGTGAATAAACTAAACTATGGAGTTTACACACAGAAGGATGATCAGCCAAAATGTACTTTTTTTGCGGGTAAAACGTTCAATTTAGGTAACCCATGGATATGTCCTGCAGCAGCGTGTTAGGGTCTTAAGTGGACAAGCAAAATAATTGTATCTGAAGTTTCTGCACTATCCATGTAAACAGCCTTGCTATCAAGTCAATGCATGAGGTCTTATTGTCTATGCTATTCTGGATCATTGAAAAAGCCCAGTTTCAGTGAAGAGAATTGAAATATATGGTAGGGGAGGGAGGGGAAGGGAAAAAAAGTGATCTCAGCAGCCTGAAGTTTTGAGGGCCTTTGGAATGGTTCCGGTGAGCACAGTTCCAGAGAGAAGTGTTGAACCCAATCTGCGTGTGTGAAGCATTTTATCAAGCTTCAGTTTAGGAAGCGTTGCATGTCAGCTTCAATCTCTTCTCTTTCTTCTCTCATCAGGAGGCCAAGAAGACTGCATCCTTTCTTATGAGCCTGTCACAAGACAGGAAAGTAAGTTTCACGTGCTTTTCTGTCACTGTTCCTTACATTTTTCATTTTACATGTTGGGGACAGCAGAGTAGTAAGCCCTGCTGTGGCAGCCCCAGATTCTCCATGGCACCTTCTTGTCCACTCAGGCCATCGTATGCATAAGAAATGACATAAGGGTGTCCCTTGCTATCTAAATCTCCTCACTATATATACCTGCTTCCTGACAATCCCAGGACTCCCCCCAGTATGCTCCCATGGCCT
This sequence comes from Anser anser, assembly GCF_964211835.1. Taxonomy (NCBI): domain Eukaryota; kingdom Metazoa; phylum Chordata; class Aves; order Anseriformes; family Anatidae; genus Anser; species Anser anser. The sequence continues at coordinate 205,340,913 of NC_139720.1, read as the reverse complement.
TTACTAATGGTGTTGAATACATCTGCATGCACCATCACCGAGCTCTGAGCCCTGCCAAACGAGTAGTACTGGTTCCATTTTCCCTAGTCACGTCAATAAAAAAATGATCCCTCAATAAAAGCTAGACCTAAGATTTCACTTCAGACATAAGGCAGCAACTCTGCTTAGTACAACTTTGGGAATATTTGCTGTTATTGCCACTAACATCATCAAAATGCACCTTTCTTTTTGTTTGCCAGTTAATTACACCAGGCCAGTTATTATTCTGGGCCCTATGAAAGATCGGATCAACGATGATTTGATATCTGAATTCCCTGATAAGTTTGGGTCATGCGTACCACGTAAGTATGATTTTATTCTTCGTTCTGCAGCGGAGTCAGTTATATCCCTTGATGCCATGCATTAACTGAATTGCGGTGAAAGCAGTGTCTGCAAACTTTATGTAGCTGAGTTTCTCAAAAGCCATTTTTCCATCAGAGGAAAAAGGTCAAAGGAACAAACACAAAAAGATTGTGGAGGTCTGTGATTGAGGTTTATGTGGTAAGGTTTGGTAGTGGGGGGGCTGCAGGATGGCCTCTGTGAGAAGAGTCCAGATGCTGCCCCATGTCCCCCTTTAAACAGGGGGCCTTTTAACCACAAACTCAGTTTACTAATCAATTAGTCTTTTATTTCTTAAACAAGATAAAATTTTGACATACTGGTAAAATGTAAAATGTTTCAACTCAGTTAAACATCATCCACCAACAAAATTATGAAGTAGCCTGTGACTTGTGTGAGATCTAGCCTGCCTCCTCTGAAAGCAATACTAGCCCCTGAATTAAGTGGTGTTTATATCTTGGATCACTAGAGGTTGTTGAGTGTTTATTGCAGTCTCTGATTGCAGTCTTACTTCATTTAAAGATGTTGTCTCTGCAAATACAACAGCTTAAAATGACTAGAGATGAAAGCAGAATCAGCCTTATAATTAAGGCTAAATTAAATTGATGAGATTGCCATTCATTTTTGTCACCATAGTAGGATTAGTTTCGCAATATGAAATGTGTTTTGCATTTGAGTGCATTTGTGATCATGATGAAAAAAGTGGAATTCTAGCAAATGCTTATTATATGTTATCCTGTGATTGTTATTGGTTAGAGGTAGACATGAGAAGGTATCACTACAAAATGACAGCTTTGTTGTCACAACTCCATTAAAAACAAGATGTAGTAGCCAAAGATACTCCCAGATGGGGAGCACCTCTACTTTACAGCATTGTCAACTGAGTAAATCTTAATCACTGCATTTTTGCATGACATGGTTTTATAGACTTCTTGATCCTTTCTTTTTTTGTTTCATGCAGATACCACACGGCCAAAGCGTGACTATGAAGTGGATGGGAGAGATTATCATTTTGTCATTTCAAGAGAACAAATGGAAAAGGATATCCAAGAGCACAAATTTATAGAAGCCGGGCAGTACAATGATAATTTATATGGGACTAGTGTCCAGTCTGTGAGATTTGTGGCAGAAAGGGTAGGTTGGCACCAGCTTTACTGCCCATGCAACATGATCTGGTGTGTGGCCACACTGTATCTCAGACGTGCTTCTTCTGCCAAAAATATAAATTGTATGAAAAATGGCATCGTAATATTTACAGGATTTATGATGACTCCACTTGTACAGTCTCTAACTTTGAATGATAACATTCTTGGCACAGTTGGTACCTAGATGTAGTGCCACGGATTCAGCAATTTAACACAGTACCTCAAGTATGCCCCAGAACAGCCTTCCCTCTTCCCTGTATAAGACAGGTAAATCAACTTATCTCACTTCCACAGAGGCAAAGAATGAAGCCCAGAGAGATTAAATGACTTGCCTCAGGAGACACAGGGAGTCTTTGACACAAACAAGAATTGAATTAACCAGTTCAGAACATAGATATCATATTATTATTATGAACTGATTTTCCTCATCTCTGAGGAAAATCCATCACCACCCCCAGTAAAAATATATAAAAAAATATTTGTTCCCATATCTTCAAGTGTAGATTTTATATTAGGACTATATCAAAGGCAAGAGTGCAGAGGAGCAGAGTATGTGCCCTGGGGTCCCCGTTCCCTGGTGTGTCAGCCATGGCCCCATTCCAGGGCACTGCCTCACAGAATTGCTTCCTTCTTTTGACTTATCTTCAGAAAACTCTGCAGAAATAAACACATCCTCATCTGTTTCCAACAGGGCAAGCACTGTATACTCGATGTGTCAGGAAATGCTATCAAAAGACTACAAGTTGCACAACTCTATCCCATCGCTATCTTCATTAAGCCTAAATCATGGGAGCCTCTGATGTAAGTATAAACTCCTCCAAGCTCCTCCAAGTGATTTTTTTTTTCCAGCTGTAGTCTCACGTGGCACATCACAGGTCTGAAGTCTGTGTTTTGCCTGTCCTCTAAAATCAGTAATAACATAAGGATGTGAGAACAGTGAAGACTTGCTCTCCATGCATACCATCTGCTGTACCCCAGAGTCTCAAGGAATGAGCCAAAGCTGTCTTTGAACCTTTCCCAGTTGGACATGTGGGCTTAGGTGCTGGACCATGAAGGACTCCCCACCAGTGCTCGGTGTACTTGTTCCAACCTGGCAGCAGGTTCACCAAGGACTTGTGTGTCACAGCTTGTCCCATCCAGCCTTGGGTGTTCTTGGGGTGTAGTCACAGTGTACACATGGGTGAACCAAAGGGTAAACCTGTGTCAGACTCACAGTGTATGCTTCTTCACCAGCCCTTCATTTGCTTGAAGAGCAAGAGGATAAGCAAGGACCTGCATGACCGGAGAGGGGCAAACAATCCTTCCAAGAAGGAAAAGAGAAGGCACCAATTTCATGCTGTTTCTAGGCAGACTAATTTCGGTACTCAGGAAAATCTTGGGATTAAGGGAATAGTTAAGCAGCTCAAGTATATAACTGGAAGGACAAAAAAGGTTAAGAGGCAACCAATGTCAAGAGCATCAAGAGCAAGTCAAATCGACCTTATTTTCTTATGTCAGGAGATGGGTATCAATAATTGTATCTTGATTTTTATTCTGGCTCTTGACACATGTCCGTGGGACGTTCTCAGTAGCAGCTTAAGGAAATATTGTCCAGAGGGAATCATTAGAGCATGTGCACAGCCACACTCAGATGGTCATTGAAAATGGCAGTGGGAGGATAACAGATATCCTGAAAGTGTACTTCCTGAGCTGTGGGACTACTTGTTATTTTCATTAATTACTTGGACAATGAATTGGGCAGTACTTTTGTAAAGTTTATGACTAACTCAAGGCTGAGAGAGGTGGAAAGCACTTTGGAGGATAAGATTAAAATTCAATGTGAAATGAGTAAGATGAAATTCAGCACAGACAAAGGAGAGAAAATGAAATGCACAAGTACAAGCAGGGAATAATTAAGCAATAGCACTGCAGAAAAGCATCTGGCGGTTGGGATGGATCACACAGGAATATGAATGGATGGTTAATGCTGTTGCAAAAAAAGGAAACTGCCGCTGTGGGCTGCATTAACATCAGTGTTGTGTAAGGACACCATAGGCAGTTATTTTGTTTTAGTTGGTAGGGATAAGGCTTCAGCTGGAGTGCTGTTCTGGTTCTGGGTACCACCTGGGAAGTGGAGGAGGAAAGAGGGGAAAGAAAACTGAGGAGAATATAGGGTAGTGATCTTCACATTGGTTAAAGCTCAGGATAAAATACGTTTTCCATGTACAACTATGGTAATGCAAGAATATATTGTCTTAATTTGCTGTGATGTGGATGACAGTTAGAACTCCACTCTTCTGTCACCAAAAGCTTTGCAAACACCAGGTGATGCCATAGGTATCTGTTGTACAACTAAAATGTAGATATCCCTCACTACTGTGACAGATGCATATCTGGTTATGGTAAATGTGTGCCTGCAAACATTGGGTCATAGAGCTGGAGACAGCTAACATGTCCCATCCCATGACTGAATGTGCATCCTTTTTGGCCATAGCTGGTATTAAGATTGCTGCAGGCCCAGGCACATTACAGGGAATGATGCATGGTATGTGGTACTTTTACAGTCCTGTTCTGATCAAAGAGATCTTAGGTTGGATGAATTCTTCACATTTCTTCCAGCCCTGCAATTCAGTTATATTCTGATTATCTATAGAAGGGGCATGGAAGTCTGACAGCCATCAACTGCTTTAAGATAGATCTTAACCTGCAGTTTTCCCATCCATAAAATGCTTCCATTATTTGTTTAATGCTTACGTTGCATCTGGTGTGATAAAAAACGTAGTAAATAAACATGCTTTCTACTCTGAAAATACATTAGAAATAACCAAAAGTATGGTAATAACATGAAGGCTTAGCTGATGTGATGTAAGAACAGCAAATCCCTGAACAGATTGACTAGAAAGAGCTATGAAGAGGCAAAATATTATGACAATCAACCTATTAATAAACCACAGCAATGCTAATATTTCACTTAGGACAAAACAAATTATGCAGAGTTAGCAGAATTTTCCTTAGTAGTATAAATCAAAAGTAAGCTATTCTTCATTCTCTAAACCTAAACCTGCATCAATGTTGACAGAACAGTAGGGAAAATTTTCACAAAGTGAAATCCATGATACGTCTTTGAATTCTTTGTTCTACAATACCCCGTGGAAAACACCCTTAATTAGAAATCCAGACTTTAATAGGGCAGCAAAAGTCCATTTATATCAGTACTAGTTTGGAATCTTTTTGCAGGAATATGCTTTATAGAAATAAATTATGTAAAGCCAGTACACCACCTCCTGAAAAAATGAGAAAAAAGTAATGAATTCAGGCATTCTAAATTACTGTATTCCCTGCAGCCTGCTCTCCACAAGTAACATTTTTATCTAGCTAATCTATCTAATATGTATTTTTCTTATCAAACAGGTAAGATTCTAAATTTTATTCTAATTTTCTAATTCTAACTCTAATTTCATTCTAAAGTTCTTTTAATATAAATGGTATCAATCTCTTTTAAGAATTGTATTGAGAATAATGGCATACTTCTAAGCTCCCTGCTCACAGAAATCATTTATTTTATTTAGTAATGAAGTTAAGTCACTCAGGTCTGGCTAAACATACCTTCTTTGATGTTAGCCGTAGTGGGGATTAGCAGTGTGTGGCTGCTTCACAAACACAGGCTGTGCACAAGTTCCTGCTGCCTGGGAGATGCAGGGCAGCTTTCCACATTCTCATGGTGGGTCAAGCCATCTCATTTGTACCCTGGGGTAAGAAGAAGCACATGGGAAGTTCCCACAGATTAACAGCAAATCCTCACCCTAATTTTTCTCATGGCAATTTCTTTGTGCAGCCCTCTTTTTTGCTATAGTCAGAAAACATAAAAATTATAGGAATTATACCAGTATAAAATCTGCTTGAAATGATAGATCTGCCATAACTGCTACCCTTGTTCATACAAATGAGTTTAAGGTTAATTTAAGAGCAAGTTAAAATCATAAGAGACAAAAAAAATCTAATCAGAAAATTAGATTTTCCTTCCTTCCTTCCTTCCTTCCTTCCTTCCTTCCTCCCTCCCTCCCTCCCTCCCTTCCTCCCTCCCTCCCTCCCTCCCTCCCTCCCTCCCTTCCTTCCTTCCTTCCTTCCTTCCTTCCTTCCTGTCCTGGTTCCAGTTAGGACAGAGTTAAGTAGCTCATAGTAGCTGGTAGGGTGCTATGTTTTGGATTAGGATGAGAAGAGCGCTGATAACATGCTGATGTTTTAATTGTTGCAGAGCAGTGTTTACACCAGGCCAAGGACTTTTCGGCTTCTTGCTCTGTCCTGCCAGCGAGCAGGCTGGGGGTGCAGCAGGAGCTGGGAGGGGACAGACCCAGGACAGCTGACCCAAACTGGCCAAAGGGGTATTCCATACCATCTGACGTCATGCTAAACAATATATAGGGGTGGCTGGCCGGGGTGGGGGGCCGGCTGCTCGGGAATAGGCTGGGCATCGGTCAGCGGGTGGTGAGCAATTGCATTGTGCATCACTTGTTTTGTACACATTATTATTGTTAATACTATTACCATTATCACTATTATTATTATTATTGTTATTATTATTTTCCTGTCTTAATAAACTGTCTTTATCTCAACTCACAGGCTTCACTTTCCCGTTTCTCTCCCCCCATCCCAGAGAGGGAGGGGGGAGGGTGAGCGAACGGCTGTGTGGTGTTTAGCTGCCAGCCGGGTTAAACCACAACACTTCCTTCCTTCCTTCCTTCCTTCCTTCCTTCCTTCCTTCCTTCCCCACCTCTACATGGCTCCACCTCACAGGTTTAATCCCAGGGGGGACCCTGTTGGTACCTCTCTTTAAAAGAGGGAAGATAGTGGTTGGATCACAAGGATGAGAGCTGGAAGTAATGAAGAGGCTTTCTGGGCGAGTGCTTCATTGGGAGAGGAGGAAAACCCTAGGAAAGGTGCCTGGAGGGACAGTTCGTTGCAAGCATTTATAATTCACTATCTGTGCGGGTCCCTGGCTAGAAAAGAAAAAAATTCGAAGGGACCATTGTTTGACAGCATTTTTAATTCAACATGAGCAATAGTCCTCCAGCTTCTCCATCTCTCTCCTGAAGGCACAGGTTGGGCAGAGGCTTGAATACAACTAGCGCAGTTTTACACCACAGGCAAATTTATGTCCTGCAAATATAATCCAAATTTCTGCTTATTCCAAGGCATTTATTTACTTACGTGCTTGTTCATATTTTTATTTGTTTTCTCCTCTGATAGTCAAAGATATTGAGGAAAACTTCTCAGAAATTTACCAGGAACAGATCTGGAAGGAGGAGGATGTTGTTAGCACTAGAATATTGGCCGAGTGACATAAAATGTGAAGTTCACCTACAAATTTGCAATGCTATGTCCTGCTCCAAGCCAGAATTTCAGTTCAGTCACTGAAAGACATGTTCACATAGGCACAGCTGATGAGAAACCTGACTGAACTCAATTAGATAGCAATCCTTCCAATAAATAGAATTAGTAGTATTACAAATTTAGCAGCATAACACAGATTGGCATATATTAAACCTGTTTATACAATCCACAATGACTTCCATAATCTTTTCAGAGAAATATTTCTTATCCTTCGTTTTATAAATCTGCTTTCTGCAGTGCACTGGTACTTCCAGAGAGATGTACTAAGCAGCGTTCCCACTCATATGGTTTAGTTACACAGATAGACAACTTTCAGTCATTTCTACAAAAATATTTTTGCATCTGGGACAACTTACAGGGTGCTTTTCAGAAATTAGGTGGGAGTTAGCTGTAGCGAGTTCATACTGTGGAGCACTTCATAGATCATTTTTAATGCACCATCATGCACATAATTTCCTACATGCATCACACATGTCAAACTGTATACAGTCCATTACCACATAATCATATGATTCAGTGCAAGGCATTAAATCAGATTTATGTAGGACACAAGATACTCACTTCTCTTGCTTTCCAAGTTGCCTCAGAAAATTTCCCTCATGTTTTAAGAAAACTGAATCCATGCTGTAAAAAATCCTAAAAAAATAAAATTCTATTTATTATTACTAATTAATTTGGATATCTGTAGGCATGTATGCGTAAGGCACCAAATGATTATGAGCTTGATTCTTTGCAAGTATACAGTGGTATTAACAACTGAGCGTGCACAGGCAAGACAACTCATTACTTACAGCTATTAAATAATGCCTCTGTTGAAACAGAAATGCTCCATCAAATAACGAAAGATTTGCAATAATAGAATGTTACTGGCACTTTCTACATTTTTACATTGATTGGTACCCTGAACATTTTAGAGTCTACAAGACACTCTTGACTGGGAATCTCTATATTTAGTCAGAAGGAACTGGAACAGAAGAGAACACAAATAAGTAACTCATCGTAACTCTTTCTTCCAGAGACTTAGTTTGATTTCTCATGATTTTCCAGAACTCATGCCCACACCTGAACCAAGAAGTCTTTCTGGAAGAAAGTGTGTGGGTCCCTCTGGTGCTTCCCTACAGGGTTCACAATGACTCTGGGCTTTCTCTAATAGAGTCAGGAGTTTCACTGCATGCAATCCTGCCTTTATTCATTAGTTCTTCACTTCAACTACCCCAGCTTCAGTCAAGCGTCAGATTCAAGTCCCAGCCTCAACAGCTTGGACAACCTCATTCAGCCAAGAAAGCCAGCCTTGAGCCTGGGAGATAAGGAGGCTTCTGAAGGATCTTCAGCTCTGGAGGCAGGAGTGCCTTGAGTGCTCAGACCTTGAGACCTCCTTGGCTCCCAAACTAAGCCAGGGGTTCCTGATGCCAAATGTCCCTCTCAGTTAGCAGTTACCAAATCCAGGCTTTGTATATTGTTTGAGAATGTGATGTGGTAAACCCAAAATAAAAATCTATGGGAGAAATGGGAAATAGTCAGAGGTAAAATCTGGACATGTAGGTTAATACTACATAAAAATGAAATTAAGTATAAACTACTGAAGCTGCCCATGAACTGATGGAACAGTTTCAGCACTTGATTCCTGTACCAATCTCAGCCCATCTCTGAATTAAGTTGAGTGTATCTTTTTGAAAGCTGTTTGAGTAAGAATCTAAACGTGATGACTTCCTCTCTGTTACTAGGGAAATGAATAAACGTCTTACAGAGGAGCAAGCCAAGAAAACCTATGATCGAGCAATTAAATTAGAACAAGAATTTGGAGAATATTTTACAGGTATGTTTTTATTAAAAACGGTTGTTTCTCAAGGTGCAGTCTTTTCTTACAAAACAACTTACAAAAGTCTCTGTCTCTGGCATAAAGTGCATATTAGTATAGTGTGGCCACTGTAAAGACTGTTAGAGTGGGACTATTGTTTCCCATGAAATTCAAGGGCAGTTTGATGCCCTTAAGGAATAGCTGTGCATGAATTTTATTCCCTCCCTGCCCCAAATCTGCTTTTGCTGAAATGAGTAAAAATGTTGCATCATTGCATTCATACATACCAAGGCAGAATTCCTCACTGCCTCAAGACAATCATATAATCATGGAATACTAGAATATCCCAAGTTGGAAAGGACTCACATGGATTGTGGAAGAGAAAGAGAAAGGCATCTTCTTCCTGACCTGGAGAAGAACAGGATTTAAGGCCTCTGGGCTGCAGCATTTCCTTTGGGCTGGATTAGGCAGCTCTATACTCACTCAACTGGTATTTGTGGATAGCACTCAGTAGCCCCCACTGCTTGCATATGCTTACAGTGCACATGATCTGAACTGCAGTTCCAGATTTCTGCTGTGAGGACAGGCAATTTAAGAGTATAGACATTGCTTTGTGTTGCAGTTGCTTTATCTTCTGTAACTTTTGGCCTGATCTAATTAAATTTTGCAGGCAAAGGTGAGTTTATTATAGCCAGGTCAGGAAAAAAATAGGCTGTAAATCTGCTGCTACTTATTAGCTTCTAAATCAAATGAAATGTTAAGTTTGACTTGAAACGGTGGGAACCTACCACGCTGCCCTCTCATGGGACAGAGCTACTCGTTCTCTAAATTAACCTTGCTCATTGACTTTAAGCAGTGGGATGGGTCTTTGTCATGGAAAGGTGCCACTGTTTTGAACTTTGTTGCCATCTGCAAGGTGTATGACTTTTCCATAATCAAAAACATCACAGGGCTACTATTTCTATTTATTGCATAACTATCTGTAAGTACACTGAAAATCTGCTGACAAAGAATGCTGTAGAATGTGTCAATTAAAAGAAGTATTGATATGTTTTCTTACTGCAGCTATTGTCCAAGGAGATAGCTTAGAAGATATATATAATCAATGCAAACTTGTAATTGAAGAACAATCTGGGCCTTTCATCTGGATTCCTTCAAAGGAAAAATTATAAATTAGCCACTGCACCTCTGATTACGACGGGAGAATATTTAGAAGAAAACCATAATATACTATTTGGAGGCTTTCCTGTTTTTGTTGCATTTATGTTCTTTGCAGTCAATGTGAATTTTGATGAATGTACAACACAAAGTGTTTGAAGCCATGAAGGACACTGATGGGTCAAAGGGTAGGAACAAAAAGACTTCTACCATATAAAGCAAATCTGTTGTGTGCTGAGAGCACCAGTTGTAGGTATAAACTTTTGACATGGAGACCCTCTGTCAAGGGGAGCTAGCCACCTCCTGTGCCCGTGCGGACATTTTGATCAATTTCAATGGCTGAGCTCAGTGTGTTGATTGCTTTAAAGAGAAGTTCCCAGCTCTTGAACCTCATATAGGGCTTGATCCTGCAAGGCGCTCAGCACTTGACCCCAATTCCTACACATGTGAGTAGCCCATTGACTTGGAGTCACTTGTGATCCTTCCCTATGCCGTTCAGTCCCATCAGTTCCAGTAGGACTGTTCATGTGCTCAAAGCTAAGCACGGGCTTAAGTGTTTTGCTAGATCAGGGCCACACGCACCTTGCAAAATCAATCTCAGAGTACTTGGTTCACTTCCTACTGAAGTCATTGGTAGGTCTGTCTTTGACTTGACTGGGAGGTCGATCCTATTCTAAGCTTGTCATTGCACATTTGTAGTTGGTACACCTCTACTTTGGTAACTATGCACATCTTTTGATTTCTGAAACTAAGTCAAGCATTTCTTTTCTCCCCTTTGGAAACACTATTGCATCAGGAACTAATAACAATATAGTTTATTTTAACGGAGTTTGGGGGTGAGAGAGGATGGAAGCATTTCACATCACACGTACGTGCACACAAACCCATTCCCATGCAGACACACACAAGTATGAGGATTCACAGCACCTATGTTGACAAGGAGGGATACAACTGGGAAAAGCTTTAAAATTTTTGATTGTCTATTTTATCATTTATATTGATAGAAGGCATTTAAAGATGGAATAATTTATAAAAATAAAAATATATTGATGTATAGAAACTAATTTCTATAGGTAAAAATGTTTTTGTGAGATATTTTGTAAAGATTAATTAATTGAAAGATTAAATATTTACACCCTTGTGAGACTGTAAAATGTAAAGAGGACCATCAAGTTGCATTATCCCTTTTCTGTAACAGATTCTCTATTACTAATGACAAGCAAGATAATTCCTTAAATTGTAGTTGTCAGATTGTTTTTCTCTCAATCTAATCCTCTCCCTTGCTTCTATTTAATCACGATGAGCTCCCGTGAGAAGATCTCTTGAACTGACTGCCCTGCAGGACCTTTTCTGAACACAAAAGTATAATGCATATTTAAATTGAAATGGATGATTTTTCAGAAGCAAGATGTCAGTGCTAGAGTGCAGTTATTACACTTCACCCGAAAGTGTTTTATGATTGTTCCTGTTTCTTTAAATGAAATACCAAAACTATTTGATCTTTCCTCTCTTTGTAGGCAGACAGGTCACCAACTAACTTGTATCTTCATTCATTTCACAGTCAACAAGGGTCTTAAAAGCAAAAACTGAGGCAATGGTCATTTGCGAGGGATTTGGGGAAAGTCTGTGGAATTGCAGTTTGGGGTGCAGGGAAAGGGGAGAGGGAGGTATTTTTTTCTCATTTCACATTGCCCTTCTTTTGTATACTGATGCTGTTCTTCACTCTGACACACAAGGGGACAACTGCAAGAGATACAATGACAGTAAGCTGAATTGCCTTTGCTGCTGCTGGACCAAGTTTTATAGAAAACCCACAATCTCCTGCCTGCTGTGCTGCAGGAGTCCAATACTTAATAGCTGGTGGCTACAGCAACCGTAATGTTTAAGGACGTTTTAAGGGCAAATGTTAAATAGACTCCTCAGTCACTCATCCAATTGAAGCTTACATTTCTGCAGCCTGTCAAGCTGACAGGTATATCCAGCCAACCTCCACGGAGAGTGCAACGAGCTGGATGTTTGAAATATAGCCACCAGTGGCGACAGGGTTAAAAATATGGGCATTTTGGTGGCCTTGAGCTGGCCCCTCGCGTACTGCCCTGCTATGGTAACTTTGGGAAGTTCACACTTCTTTTATGACTATTTTTCTTGCCTGGCCAGCGCAGATTTATATACAAGGGATTCAGTTAAGTCTCCAAAAGAGCTTTGTAACCAGAAGGGCTAGAAACCTTTTTTTTTTTTTTACATAAAAATGAATGAAAGCTTAGATTTGGGGTAATTCTGCAGAAATCCACAGTGTCCCCAGATCTTTGGAAGCCATGGATTATTCCATGCTGGCAAAGTACTATTGCCCCAGGTTGGGAAATAGCCCACCAGACCTGAAAAAATAAGTATCCTAAAGCAGGAACTTCATTCTAATTTTCAGCTCTGTTTTTAAGCAATCAATCACACCTGCTTCTTTGTTTCTTAGTTCAGCATGCAACCTTTTACGGCACTATCCTTCTAGTAACTGTTTTGCTTTGTCATGTGCTGTGCTTTACAGTGAACAGTAACACTATGGCTGAGTACAATAATTTTTTCCATCAGTCCTTGGTTACTGTAGTAACATTATTTATTTTTCCCTGTCTGTTTTTTGTGCTTCCAGTTTAAAGTTGCCATTGCACATCTTCTTCTTCTTCCTTTTTTTTCCTTTTCTTTTTTTTTTAAATAAAATATATATTTAAAAACAATTCACCAAGAGAAGCAGTAAGAAGTCTTATTTCCCTTAGGACTTGTACTCCCATTTGTTTTGTGTGTTGATGTTTGTGTTTCACGTTTCAGCATCCTCAGAGCTGCAGTTCATTTTTGCATTGCAGCTGTTCAGATCATACTGGGTGGTAGTGGGAGGAGAAAGAGAAACACAAATGCAAAATTACATCTGGTGAAAAAAAAAAAAAAAAAGTCCAAAATCACAACCCACAGCAATTGGCCCCTGAGACCATATTGGTGCTAACACAGCTTAGAGTAATCAGTTTCCTTTTCTGTCCATGTAAAAGACTAGCAAGTGTCTAAACATGAGACAAATGCAAATGCTAGACCCTTTAGGAAAAGTGCCAGATCACACCCCTGGTGCTATTTCTCATGTTCTGGCACAGTGTGTAGCACCACAGGGTCTAAGCAGAACCAAAATTATCACAGCTTTTTGTCCACCCATGAATGATCACAATGGCATCTTGCTAGCTTTGTGCAGATGTGCATTACAACCAATTTATTTCTCCTTGCCACAGAGCATCTTCCATGCACTGACTCATTGAGAGCTTGCTAACAGGGCTCAGTGAAAAGGCTCTCTTTGTTGGCCTAATGGTCTGACCATGAACCAGTGAAAGAGCCTCTTTCTTGCTTAATTCCCCTTCCTACAGAGGTACCCTGTCCATGCTAGCGCTTTGTAATTTCTTTGGTAGTAAAGGCTGTTTCTAGATTAATATTCTGTGATGTAATTGTGTTTGTAGCTAGCATGGTTTGATGCTCCGGTATGGATAGGGTCCTAGGAACCACCCTGTGAAAGTCAAGGATAAGAAATCTCTCCGTTGCACTGAAATTTCAAATCCTCATCCTGAAGAGTGGCATTGAACCTGAGCTAATAACCACTATGAGCCAGCGACAGTGTCCTAGCTATACAACATCCACCTACCTATTTACATTTGTTTTCTATGGAGAAATTGTTGGTGTTATACCGTCACTGTTACTAGCTCATCAGCAGTCAGTCAAATTGTATTTTTGCTTTGGTTTTCTCCCTATTTTCTTTTTCTTTTTTTCAAATTATATCCCTGACCAGAGGATTCAGTGAGTGACAACATATGAGGATATTTGTAGGGAAAACAGTGTTAATGCACAAAAGTTTCAGTTTTCTTTTCAAGCTGCAGATTTAAAGCCATAATATCTGCCATGTTCACAGAAAAGTGGTCTTTTATGTTCATAGCTTTTAATCTCAGCATTTCTTCTCTTGAACATTTTCTCTGCCATGTTATGCATGCATTTCACTGTGCAACTGCATTCATGTGCTCAGGCCCATGCCTTGGTGAAATAAATGTATTTTCCTGTTCCATTAAAAATAAGACATCTTGTCAATTAGCTCAGAGGTAAGAATGAGGTTGTCATTATGTAAAAACAAATTGACTGTTCCCTTGCAGGATATTTTAGGGCACAAATCAGCATCAAAGCTGACAGCAAGTAACAGCTAAAACCTATTCAACACGTAGCTAGCCTAGATCCTCAGCTGGTGGAAATCACGGTCACTCCATCATTTTCAGTGGAGTCCGTCCCATTTACACTACCTGAATTTACACATCCATCCTCTTCATTATGTCAACTTTTTAGCACTACTGTAAAGCACCAAGGCCGCATTATTAACAGCAGCTCAGCACTTTCCACCATTATTAATGCCTATATTACAGTAGCACCTAGAGGGCTAAGTCCTGGACCAAGATCCCTTGGAGGTAGGTGCAGTGAAATTACTGAATGCAAAGACACCCCATGGGCCAAACGCTATGGCCAGATTTTCAGAAGGCTTCAGTCCCACTGACATCTCACCAAGAGCAATAGGAACTGCTGCCCTGCTGGCCCTTTTGAGAATCTGTAGGGTGAGGAGTCTGAGATGTGAGCCATCGTCTCTCACCCCGCGTTACCAGCTTACACTTCTGGCCCTGACCTACAGCCCAGGTACCTTGTTCTGGAAGAGCATTCCTGAGGATGGGCAGTAGCCAGCATCCTAGGCAAGATCTTTGGAAAAAATATAAAATAATAATAATATTAATAAAAAGACAACACTGTTGGCTCTTAGTGGGATAGCAACCTTTCCATTTCTGGATTTGTGTTCCTAAATTTGAATCGGTCAGCCCAAATTTCTGAGTGCAACAGCCTGCACGCGGCAGGCCACTCCGTCCGGCATGCTGGCCGACGTGCGTCTCTTTGGCAGGATGTTTCTCAGTCCAGCTGTAGTGTGGGGTACTCAGAATCTGAACTGGAGTTTACAAAATACCCTGTCCAGCTTACACTCCTGTTATGTGTAAATACTCTGCGCATCCATTCCATTTGTGTAAAGAATAAAGCACACACAATTATAAAATTCAAGATGTATATTTCATACTAGCTGTGTCCTTGCTTATTTATTCCAGTCCAAGCTCTCAGCTGTGGTTCAGTTGTAAATGCTTGATAGAGTGTTTATAAATATGTCATGAATTTTATTATAAAATATTAATATTAAAGCATTTTTACACTTTATAGCAAATGGCTTCTTCACAAGGCATAATTTGTCTTTTTTCCTTAAAGCAGAATAGTAAAAAAGAATGAATATGCTCTTAATATGTCTTGAGACCCTATCACATCTGTCACACAAGACAGACAAATCTGGAAGTGGGATGGTGATTTCAAGAACAACCAAGGATAAACTTTTCTTTCTTGTACTTTTTCCTCTTTGACCTCACAGTAATGTGACAGTTACCACAAAGAAGATTCAATCTGGTGAGCTACTGCCAGTGTTTCCACATCACATTTTTGCTGTATATTGGGTATCATTAACATCTTGACAAATAATTATCAGATTTTTTTCTTTTAATTAAGGACTTTTTTCCATGTTTTTGACACCACAGCCATTCGGCTAAGTATTGTAGTAGTCACATGCTTACAAGCAGTGTAGTGGAGCATAAACTTCAGTTGTGCTATGGGATCCCAACAGCCCAAGAACCTTGGCTGTTGGCCATTCCAAGAAAGTCTTTGCAGATGTCTTGTGGGCTCTGGGGAGGTCACATGAACATTGTCAATTTTCAGCAGAGACAGAAACACAACAGGGACACTGCTTCTGAGACAGAACCTGTACTAAATTCAGTCTGCAGAGGACCACAGAGCTTCCATATGGCTCTGGGAGCCAGAACTGACACTACAGGGAGAAAAATTCTGTCCATGGTGTTTTACGTGCATAATCACAAGGATGGTTAATCATCTAAACTTTCATTGTGAAGCTTTAGAGTTTTTGAATAGATTCAGAAGAGGGAGGGAAGCCAAACAACAGTTCACATTGATATGCAGATGAGCATAACTTAGGAAAAAAAAAAAGTTAGCAAGTTATTTTTGAGATGCCAGCCTGTTTACTGAGAGATTTTTCACAGCAGTAAGTTACTGCTCCAACAGTCAGCAACAAAGTGAAGTTGTTTTCCTGAGCAGCACTGTACAAAGCAATCTGTAGGTGGGCTCTTCATTACAGAGCAGCCTCTCTTAAAGTACTTTCTTCTTCACCCTGTCTCTGGGCAAACCTGAACCAATTCCCCAGACTACATTTGGGAAAAAAAAAAAAAAAAGAGAGAGAGAGAGAGAGAAGCCTGGAAAACGAATTTTGTAAAATGCCTGGGAAACAGGAGATATGTACAACTGCAGAACCTAGACATGCTGTGACAGTGGTGGCAAACCTTGCCAGCCTGTTGCCTCAGCCAGGCATGGGGCATGTCCTGAATGGGCTCCTTCTCTCACTGCCTTTTAATGGTCACTTCACATATCCAGCCAAGTATCTGAGCTCACTTTTCCAGTCATGCCCCCATGGCTTGAAAGACATGATGTCCCAGTTTGAAAAATTATTTGGGACCAGAGTCACAAAGCAGATGGGCAGTATTTCTATGTACAGAAACAACCAAGTGCCTAGTCGATCTTCGGAAAGTCACTTCACCGGTTTCCAAAGGCGTTTAGGTGCCTACCTGGGATAAGCAATTATTCATTTCACTATAATTGTATTACTTTACAGTTGACACGTACCAAGACAATGACAGCTGGATCCCTGTGTCACCTGTGGGAGAGCAGGAAAATGGAGCTTCATTACTTAAATCTCTGGGCACTTATCAAACGCTCTTCCCCATCATCAAGCCACACAGCAATCTTTATTATAAAAAATCTTGGATAGTACAGGAATAGTTACTGTAATAGCCCTACCAGAGCAGGACTCATCTACAGTCGCACCGCAAAGACTATTCCACAGCTGCAGAGTAGGGACTGGCTGGGTTGGTTGGCTGGGTACCAGTGAAACTTCCATGTCTGACCTGGTGTCTAGACCTATTTGAAAAGCTGGGGTCCAGAACAGAGCTCCCCTGCTCTGTGAAGAAGGGCTGTTCTGGATAGTACCAACCGCTACAATCGCTTGCTGATGGAGATGTTTTGTCCCTGACACACTAGGGTGTTAATGGTGCTCGATGTCCCAAGGAGGCAGAGCACTGTGCCCACAAGAGAAATCTAATTTTATTCGGTGAAGAAATTGAAATGCTTGTTGCAGAAGCTCATTAACTACTGTCAACTGCTCATTAGCCCTCCATCTAAGCAGAAGCAGGTGGTAGCAACTAGGGAAAATGAATTAGGTCTAATACATTGTTAGCATAATAGTAATAGGGCTATTACAACATCAGCAGAAAAGCAATACCCTAGCTTGCCCCTACAGTACATCAGCTCATTAGCTGAAGTCCCAGGCTAAACAAAAAGCCTGAATTTGGAGGTTTGCTCTGCTAAATACAGAAGGTAAAGAATTTTAACCTAAGCCTATTGTTGTTTCACTTCCACACACTATTTTCCTGACGCTGCCTTGCAGTAGAGTCTAGAAATGCAATAGGGAAACAGCTGTAAACTGTGATTTGCAGATGTCCTTAAGCTGCAGAGTTCTGGGGTGGGTTTTAAACATGCAAGACAAGCAGAAAGATGCTAGGAACCCAGAGTTAAATCCACCTCTTACAGCTGGTCATGTGAAGACCCAGTCTGCAGCAAAATCTCACCAGTGGCACCTCCAAATTCTGCCTGACCTCTGCCTGCCAAAGTAGGAAGGAAGGTCAGAAATAAATCATGATGGGCAGCAATGAAACACGTTCTTTTAAGATCTTCTTACCTTCTCCTCCTTTTTTCCTAAGAAAGGGAGTTGCCATGGTGCCATCTGCAGTAACAGATGGTCAAAGGGCTGTTCATTATCTTGAAAGTCAAAGCATAAGGCTAAAATGTCACAGTTATCACCATGCTTAAGTACTAAGAGTGTCAAATCTATGTCAAACACCCATGTCTTTCTCTCTTTTTTTTTTAACAGAAAGTGTTTTGAATGTTGTCAGCCTGATGGCTCAAAGAACAAATCTCAAGGGTCTGATGGCAGATGTTTGCCTTATACTCCTGTCATCACCTGTGTGCAATAGGGGTCTCAGACAGGCTTTGCAGAGTGCAGGAAGGCACTCTGTTTCCCCCTCGAGTGGTGTATTTATTGGCTGTATTCTGCCTGCTTGGATGTGATCTGCTGGGATTCAGTTGCTGATCAATGGCAGTACACCTCCAGTAAAATATTAGAGAAATGTTTTCTAAGCTTTTGACTCCTAATCTATATATAATCCTTCCTTAATAGGGCTAGCATTTGCTGTAGGTAAGAAGGCTTATTAGCTTACAATATAATCTCACAGGCAGTGTATCCAGAGCCGTTTTTTTTCAATGGCAACCACATTGTCATATTTTAATGACACCAGATGAGAAGGAAAGCAATATTCTGAGATTGTGCCCATTAAGTAGGGAAAAGCCCTTCTAATCCGCAACTCCAAGGCAGTTGGCAGAAGGAACACTTCCAACTAAACCAGCTTAGTCCATGGTGGGACTGGGTTTGGGGCATGGCTGCAGTGTATGGAAGTGAGGTAAGTGAATTTGGGATGGGGAGAACTTAGGGCAGAAATATGTGATCAGTGGAGGTTTGTCTCCATGAGCAAAGGCTCCATTAAGAACTGGCTACTTTCACAGGGCTATGCATTACTCTTGCCTGCTCCCTTGTGGTTTATTTCAGGTTCTTTAATGCCTAGGAATGTGTAGTCACCCTACCTAACCTTGTACTGAGAGACCCTGCAGGCTTCATCTGTAACTCTGTTGGTTAACGGAGTGAATCAGGGCCTGAATAATGCGAGACCTTCCCTGCACCACACCTCTCCAACAGCTCTTTCTGGGCCCTTAGGCCTTACTTATGCATCTGATATAGTTGAGGAGACTACCACCCCCTCTCCATCCCAAATTCAGTCCCACCATGAACTAAGCTCAGGCGAGCACCTAAGCTGGTTTAGTTGGAAATGCTCCTTCTGCCAATTGTCTTGGAGTTAGGGACCTACAGGGCTTTTCCCTACTTAGTGAGCACAGTCTCAGAATATTGCTTTCCTTTTCATTTGCCTGAGAGTAAGCCACCCAGCCAAGGCACAGTTTCACTGCTCACAAATGCTTTCTGAAGAGCCCATCCGTACAGGTGTCCCAAAGCCATCACCTTAGGCCAGCTCTGCCAACCGTGATAAATATCTGCAGGTTTGCTCTTCCCTACATGCACACACATGCACACATGTGCACACAGAACCACAGAATGGCTGCAGGTGGAAGGCACCTCTGGGTCCATCTGGTCCAACCCCTGCTCAAGCAGGAACACCCAGAGCAAGCCACCCAGACCCATGTCCAGGCAGCTTTTAAAGATCTCCAAGGAGGGAGATACAAGTACACATAGATGATCATTCAAGAACAGCTTTTCATCAGTTCCCACAGCAATACAGCTTCCAAAAGAGCTGAAGCCACAAGAGAGCTTGAAGGGACTAGAGCAGGCCCAGAGAGACCATGGCCTACACTATGGGAGCAGAGGGGCATTGATGCCACAGGAGCAATTGCAGCACAGGGAACTTGGAGACAGGGTTTGGATGGCAGTATCACCCCTGAGCCACTACATGACAAATACTTTAAAGGGTCAGTAGCACGCACCAGGAGATACCTGTCTCTGGTGAGCTGGTTAAAAACCTCCCTGCCAGCAGCCTTTGGTTAATAATGCACAGGGCTCAGTGTGAACCCCTTAGTGATATGGAGCCAATGTGTAGCCATGAGGAGCTCTTCTGCCTCCAGCCTGATGGACAAAAGCATCCAGTGACACAAACACCTAGCCTAAGCAGCCTGAATATTTCAGCATTAAGGGCAGCAGTGCCACATTTCCCTACCTGGACTGTGAGCACCATGTTCCCACCTACAAATCACCAGTTCAGAGTCCAGAAACTCTGACACATTTCAACTCTCACAGGGTAATTTTTTACAGCTCAGTTCTTCGATGTCCTTTACATAGGTACTTGAGCATGTACCCATTACAGCCCAGCCCAGGGCAGGAAATGTGTACAATAGGTTTTGTACGTAGCTATCTTGGAATTCAGTGCAGTGAAGCTATTGTCCCTCTAGACTGCCAAGCCTGGCTGGTAAGCTTTTAGAAAACAAATGGAAAGTACATGTATAGGTACAGGTAGGGTACATGGAGGGTTTACCACCTTGTCTGGAGCAAAGCCATTGGGGTGCTGGAGGTGTTGGTCGTTCAGGGATCAACTCCCTTAATAGCAGCTAGGGCTGAGTCTTCCCAAGCTTCCCAAGCTTCCTATAAAAAAACATTTTGTCTCATAGACAAAGATTTATATTTGCCCTCAGTGACTCTTGTTGTCTGTTTGGTAAGAAGATGGTGGAAATAGGGAGTCCTATTGGAAACAGGGAGGAAGGGGGCTGTGAAGCCAACAGTCACAGAGCCTAAGGATATTATCCTAAGTGACATCAGCAGCTAGAACTGAGGAAGGAGCATTACTCCCTTAGGACAGTATTTTCTTCTACTTCAGGAAAAACGAAGAAAAGCATTGATAACTGTAGAATAAGAGAGAAATTAAGGTGCCTTGATTACTCTTCTTCTCCATCCTCTTTCAAAATAGAAAAATTACTCAGTGTTTTCTTCATACTTTAGTGTGGAGCTGGCTAATGAACCGGTTGGAAGCAGGCATGGCAACCAAAAAAACCCTCTGGGTACGAATACGAGATGCTACAAAGCCTCCCTTATGAATCTACCACACTTGGCTCCCTCTGAAAGGCAGCTGAGATTTTTGTGTCTGGTTCAAGGGCTTCTGTGCTCAATGGGTCAGCCAGTCTCTTCAGCCTGACTTGCTCTCAGATGCTGCTGGACATACAGCTCACAGCACCTGCAAGCAATGTGTGCTGTCCCCACAAGCACTGACTCCAGCATGGTGCAGCACCATTTTCTGTCAGAGAAAACAGAATGCAGAGGTGATAGGTAATAGCTGCACACCATCAAGTCCTGTATATGTTATAAATTCAGGCACCAGACAATGTTATGGAAACTGGAGGAAAGAAGAAGAGAAAAAGTGTCACTACAACCTGCATTATTTTGCCCTATCCCAGCACTCTTAAGCTTGTAGGCTGCGAGTTCTTTGAAAATGTCATCCTCCATTTCACATGAGTGAAGCATTACAGGCACTACTTTAATGCATTCAATTACAGCCACACTGGAATTTGGCCAGAACAATGTGCCAAGCACCTCTGCTACTTCTAATGGTGTCAAGACCTGCCTTCACCTCAAAATAGAGGTGGATGTGCTCTCACACACTTCTCAGCATTTTATGCTATTTCCATAGGTTTACAGGCTTACAGCAGCACTGTGGCTCACTGTTATATTAAAAAACTTGCTGTCCTAGAGATGTCCTGTTTGGTGGGGATGAGAGCAAAAACACTGAAGGAAAAAAAAAAAAAAAAGCTGAAGAGTTGGTGTGGCCATGAAAAGCTGACTTGATGACATCATCAGGGCTGCAAAGAGAGTTATCCTAAATCCATGCCTTCCTAGTCACTTACAGCATTATATCACTGGCTACTGCCTCTGCTGCTCCTGGGACAAATGTCAAATACACAGAGAGAAATAATTAAAATCATGATCATAATAACAATAATAATAACAACAAAAACAATAACAACAACAAAAATAAAGACTTTCTCTCCAGTTTGAAATGTCATGGTTTTGGCTGCATGTCAAAAAGAGAGGGGAAGTTGAATGCGGTTGAACTTTTCACGAAGAGGTAATGCCCCAAAAGTGTCAGTCCAAAAATGACACATATTTTGACATTCAGGGCTCAGAATAAAGTATTGCACACAGACAGACCACAACAAGTCCATATCTGCTGGGGTTCATTTTTTTTTTTTTTTAGCATTAAAAGAAATAAAATAATAAATAAACTGTCTTTTGCTCTCACTAAGTTTGGCTTAGATAAACACAGCACCTAATGGAAAAAAAAAAAAAAAGTTTGTTCCAGACAATATGATGAGCTCTACCCAGACCCCTGAGAAGTTTCCAGAGTCAAATATGAAGTTTATTATTTGGTATGGGCACTCACTTGACAGAGAAAGAGATTTGTGAGCCATTAGTAAGAGACCATATCATACACTTACACAGATCAATTCCCATCCAACAGTGAAAGTAGGAAATAAATGACAAATGTGTTATTGAGCAGGAACTAGAGACTTTGCCCAAATGGTAATGCATATTTGAAAAGTGAGCTGTAAGTAAGTGTATCTGAGAAATACCAAGCATCCCAAAACCTTCCTCCTTCTCAAATCTATTGAAGGGCTTTTTTACTAATTAATGATCATGAAAGAGTCATATTTTAATTGTATGTTTTCAAGCAACTTGTGTTTATACTAGAACACAGTAAATGCTGAAGAACTAGAAATAAAGGAAGATAAGATGGTTTGGACAAATGTTTGAATAAGTTTCACATTGTAGAAAAAACAGATTTAAGGTGATGAAACAAAGGGACTGAAGGAAACTAGCCATCCATGGTGATGGCCCAAGAGGACTGTAAGGTATGCAGAGTGAATGACAACACAGAAAATAGCAGCCAGGTGAAGGGGAGATTAATAGCAAAATAAGTACGAGAAAAAATACTTTGGTAGAAACCAGCATGGTCAGAAGAGGAAAGGATTGCAGTGGAGAATGAGATTGCTCCTAAGCTGGTCAGTTTGGAGTGTAACCCATAGGAAAATCTGGCACCAAAACTTGATGTCAGAAGACTGATACTCTTCATCTACAGCATGATGAGTGCATCACTGACTCTGAATTTAGCAGAAAGCACTATTTCTTACAAGTGAGAGATGTTTCTCCCTACTCAGCAAAAATAACCTGTGGGATTCTCCCTCTCTGACTTAAAATCCCATAACTTAAAGACTATGAGCAAAACCATCCATGCTTGCATAACACCTTTAACGCTAGCAAATCTAACTTCTCACAATGAATCCAGGCATGACTTCTTGCCTGTCTTTTCTTATTCTTCCATTACAGTCATCAGGAATAACAAAAAATAATTGAGAAGACCTCCAAAAAAATCTTATTTCAGCTTTGTCATCTGAGGTCATCAGGGGACAGTACCATAAATTTTGATGTCAGCATTTTCTGGACAAAAAGACTGATAAAAGAATGTAAAAAACAACATAATGGCAGTACCGTCAGCCAAGCCCTGTAGACTATGAGAGTGTGAAAGATGCTGATGGGGTTTCAGAAGCTGGAAAAAAAGTCTTATAAAATGTCAGCAAGATGTTTTGAAAAAGAAAAAAATTGAAGAAGACAGGCATAAAAATCTAGCAAAATAAAGATCAGTTGAAATATAAAGTGCCATTTTTCATCAGAGATCAAGTGAAGCTTAGTCTACATGTGTTTTTCTTTCAACAGTGCACTTTTAATGTTTCTCACTTGGTTTGCAAGTGAAATAGTAAGTTTATGTACTTATCTGCCAAAAATTGCCCAGCAAGCTGCTTTTTAAGCTTGGGAATGTAATAAAAAAGTTCTGTTTACCTATCACACATTTTTAAGCTGTTGAGTTCTTCAACTAATAATAAAAAGTGTCAACTATATTTTTAGCTAGGAAAACGTGGTCTTGACTCCATTCAGGTTATTTCTTCTGTCACTTACTGCTCCCCATCAGTGACACATTAGTGCCAGAGCTGAGGGCAAATTCAAGTTCATTTAAGTTCATCCAGGAAATGTAAGACTAAAAGTGGTTAGAATTCTAGTTGTGGTGCTAAAAACCCATGAAATTGATTTTTTTTTTTTTTTAAGAAATGATTATTTTAAAGACAATACCATTTTTGCTTATCGGTCCAGAATTCCAAATATTCCAGTTCAATAAGTGATGTCTAAAGTCCAACAGGCTGAAGAAAAGGACGTTTCCAGCCCTCCCTCATGGGCTCATCTTGGCTGGGCAATTTGAGGTAATATTTCTGATGTTTCTCTTTTGCTTGCTTTTCTTTCAAAGATCTAGAAGTTGGGGAAGGCTTTCAATGCTCAAGTGATGAGGAGCTCCACCTCTGGATGCAGATATGCCAATGAATGTGAGCATCCAAAATTTATAGCTAATTCCCTTCCCCTGGGCCAAGACACATACCCAAAACATTTTTGATTTTTATTTTTTATAGAACAACTGGCCAAAACTTGGTGGAACTCACCAAAAGCATCCAATCCCCTGCTGCAGCCAACATATACAAGAATACCACTGGGGAAAAAAAAAAAAATATCTACAGATGACCAACGGAAGATCCTCTTTGGGGCTGAACTGCAAACTGAGTCTAATCTGTTGTGTCTGTTCTTTTAGTATGGCAAGAAAAGACACCTCTTCCTTAATTTACGATTACATTTAATGACAAAGGAAGTGGAACTGACCTCTACTAAATGTTCCTTTCTCTCCATGTCCTTCAGAAAATTAGGAACATCCACTAGACCTGTGTTTTCCTACCTGTGCAGGATTTCAGAGCTAATTGTAAACTCTCTCATTCACAAGTTTGAAAATTGTTGACCACAGAATTATGGGGGAAGAGGAAGCATCTAGTCAGGAGGAGAAATATACACTATATCTATATGTAAATAACCAGCAAACAACCAGCAAATCAATAAGTCAACTTATAAAAAGAAGCTTCTTGGTTTCTGTGTTTGCATGAATTTTTAATATTCCTTGCAGCCTGGCAAATCTCATTTGAATAACATTACCCTCACAAAGGCCGCCTGCTTTGTAAAGTCTCTAAAAACCTAATACTTCCATGGGGAGAAAAATAATTAAAAATTTAAGAATAGGTCACAATATACATCTGTAACCTGATCCTGAAAGACATTTTCTTGCAGTTTTTATACTGATACAAATGTCCTTGTAACTTTAGATCCTCAAATTCATGCAAGCCACCAGACATCCCTGGCCTGTTGCTTTCCTAGTACCAGTGGACTTCTTTGTGTGACAGAATATCTCTTACTGGGAGTTTTCACAAAATCAATACCAAATGCTCAGTAGCTTCATTCCCCAGTGACCTCAACAGCTTATAGCATCTCAAGGACTAGTTGTCTTTGCAGTCCAACTCCGGTTTCAACCCAACTTTTTGGCAAAGATATAATTATGTCCTTCAGGAAATATAACATGTACCGACTTTGGCAGTGATAACTGCCAAAAATAAACAGGGTCAGGGAAGGGTTTTATGGGTCTTTATGAGTACCACTGTTTTGGAAATATTTTCACTTCATAAAGACATTAACATACAAATTTTCTCAGCCTTCGCAATTGTTATTTCTTCTTTGTCTGTTGAGGTCACACAGACATTAAAAATCCGTGAGCATGTTGTCATTTACCTCTCTGGAAGCTGACTTGATCTGCCAATAGACTGTTCAATGACCACACCACATTTAATTATTAAATCAACTGAGGTGCCTACGGTCAAGTAGTAGGTGAGCACTGATCTGGCTTTCCTAGGTCTGGTTCTGCATCTCTCCAGCACTATTGTTTCACCACAAAATACAGGCCACTAATAGGTATTGGTGAGAGTCTACAAAGATGATCAAGATCTTATTGGTGGCCTTAACTCATGATTTATTTGGTTTATTGAGTTAGTTTCAAAGTGAGTTAACACCATGCTTCCTGTATTTGTGACGACTGAGAATAATATACAAGTCATTTGGGTTGTTGCCTTTATTTTTGTTTTTCTTCACCTCAGAAATTTATCTGATACCAGAGAATGATGCCTTATATCTTTCTTGGCTGTTTTAGCAACCATTTCTTGCCTCTGGATGTCACTGATCTAATGTTTTTTTTTCCACCATAGAGCTCTGTTGCTATTGAAAGAGCCTGCCTCACCTGCCTCCTCTCTAGGCTGCCAAAATCTAGAAGCACAGCTAAACCTTTAATCTTGTTAGGCAGGGGATGGACTGAAATTCAGAAAGCCTTGGTTCTCTTCTGGCTTCTTTCCAGGTCACAGACTCCCCATCTGGAATTTATGGATGGTAAAATCATCCTACCTGTAACAGGAAATTTGTGTTTGAGAGATGATGAAAGAGATCGATAAAAGGTGTAGACAGAAGGAAAAACAAAATGATTTGGGGTTTATTCAGAAGGCCTGGGCCTTGCTTAAAATTCTCAGCTGTGTAAGGCAATACTGGATATGGAGGGACAGTGACTTCTTACCTTCCCCTGCTCTGTATGCAAAACCACGTCCCAGTACTATGCCCTTTAGTAGATCTAGCCCTGAGTTGCTTTTGGTCTCAGTTCTATCCAGGCATTTATCCAACACACAGCAGGGGGTTTCTGGTTGTCAAAAGCTCACTCGTTATCCCTCCATGGAGCCATTAACTTACAAAACTAACTTGTACAGAAGTATAGTCTCAGTCTTCAAACACTGAACACGTTCTACTTAGTATTTATAGGCCAAGCCAAATCAGTTGCAACAGATTTGAAATATAATGAACTCTCACCAGATGCAGCATTTTTGGTTTTCATCTGAGCATCATCCAAAAAACTGAGAAAAGTCTGCCCTTGAAATATTCTGTCCTTAAAATATCAACAAATCTGAGCAAAAGCATATGCAAGCTAATCTAGTCGATGGTAAACTCTTCCGATCAGTATGAGCAGAGGTAATCACCTCAGCAAGTGTGTGGAGTGGCTGTAGAAAGTAAAAATCTAATCTGAACAGACAGCCACTGACATTAGATGAGTTATTAAACAGATTAACATGTCTGAAAGTGAACTTGCAGGGACACAGACACCAAGCAAATACACAGTCTGTATATTTTGGGGTGCAGAGCAGAACAAAAAGAAATGAGATCTTAGAAGTGTTTCTGTAGGGTTGAGTCATCTGAAAATTTCCTGTTATTTTCTTGTAAAAAAATATTTTTCTTCAAGGAAAATACACAATGAGGAAAATGAAACAAACAAACAAACAAACAAACACACCAGAACTGGTGGGAGGCTGTAATATAGCCCTACCACCAAAAAGCTACTGATTATTTTTTCTTCCTTTTTGAGTGTCCTTACTGAAGACCTCATGAGAGTCATGCACATTTAGATTGACAGATGACATGTGTCACTTACTCTCAGCTTTCTAGCTAGATGCCCAGAGGCACACTGGCTCATGCCAGTTCTACACTTTGTCCCTCACGTCCATTTTTGGTTGCTGCATTGCACTGAGGGAAGACAAGAGTACATTCTGTGTGCAAGTCCAATGGCTTCTAGCCTTGGAAGGGCAGTGGATGTTGCTGTTCCTGACAGCTGATGAACAGGGCAGGCAAAGCAGAGCTTCATATAAATTCCAAGCAGCCCCTCCATGGGTGCCCTTCAGGGGGATGACTGTATGGTCAAGAGCGTTTCTGCATTCTGTTCTCAGAGCACGTTGGAGACAGCCCCCAGGGCCACAAATTTCCATTGATTTGGAAACAAGCATGCTAGAGGAGCATGTCTAGCATGTATGGTGTGCTGCAGGCTGCAGCCTCAAAGTGATGAAGCATGGGACAAGGAAACACAGTAAGGAAAAGGGACAGACTCCCTCCAAAAATGTCACTTTTGTCTTTAGGAATCTGTTCAGCTTCCATCATCCAAAGCACTGTAGAGACTGATATAATCGGTGGAGCAGGAGATACTTGGTCAAACTTGGGCTGCAGGGCAGCTGGTCTAGCCTGGGAAATGAAGTGCCTACAAACCGCCGTCATCTCTCCAGGAACAGAGACAGATCCCTTAAACCTCTCAGACACCTTGAAACCAGACAATTTGAGGGACAGTAAGGCATGAGGATATCTCCAGGCTATCCCAGGAAGAAAAAATAATACTGCCATGGGAGGAGGACTGGGTGCTAATTTTTATCCCACAATATTCTGAGATAGTGACAGTGTCCCTGTTTATTTATTAATATCACTGAACACATTTATAATATAATATGCTTTCTCAGTCAATAAGGTGAGGCTTGCAGGACTGTTGCAGGAACACGGGTATAACCAGCAGCAATCAATGTTTGTGTTTTATCCTGCCAGAAGCATTCGATAGAAAGGTTATAACTATTTTCCAATATGAATCATCTGTGTCAGCAGGTGCTGTAATTTCTATTGATTGCTGTCTCATCAGTGGAAGACAAGCCATGAGATGAGCAAATAGCCGTAACTGGAAAAGGGGGAGAACTCTGTAAGCTGGTTTCTCTAGACAGAGATTCTGTAATTTTTCTTCATGTTCAGGAGACACTGATCCCTTATAGAAATCCTTTCAAATATTTGTGACTCTCATTTCAACATCGTGCTGATTATACTTAAGTAAGCTAAAAAAAAAAAAAAAAAAGCTTTCCTTTTGACTCAAAATGCCACAAGTAATGCGGTGTGACATTTTTGTTTTTAAACCTGACTTCTGCCATTTCATACTGCACTGTCTGATTTTTAAAGACTTTCTCTTATAAGTAGAATTTTGTAAAATTAATGTAATGTCATTGATCTTATTTTTGAAGCTATTAATGACTCACCCATCTCCCCTTGACCCCTGTTGTTCATCACTAACAATGTATGGCCATCAGTCCAGTTGTATTCTAGTCCCAAGATGGATTTTAGAGGGTTTGAGGCCACTACTTAACATTTCTGTTCTTTGTTTCCTCCACCTACACCGCATAAAATGAAGATAGCAGCACTGAACTTGCTCATATCTCTAGTTTTCTTATAAGTGCACAAACACTGTGAAATAAAGATAGACCTTAAGTATATGTTTCCATAGCTCCAAGCAGATGAGGCCTTGATCTCCACTGGGGCCAGGAGGCACTGCTGTTATAGAAATGATAATGTTAATGCACTGCCTGTGGGGGTGTTATCTCTCACTGAGAGGGAAAAGACGTATGAAAACTGACTGGATTACTGTTGTTTTCTTTGTCTGCATGTTTCAGAACTACCTCTCCACACTGTGTAAATGCAGTCCCAATATAATATACCCAGGCAGAAATGACTAGTAAAATCTGTTGACATGTTAACCACAGATCTGCAGCTACCCATTTCTCCTTTTTACTCATAAGTCCTCAAAGTCTGGTAGGGCACGTGCTGATCCCACAGCACTCCCTACCAGTACATCACTGATCAAACCCATGCTGTTGTGCTCCTACAAAGCAGGGAAATTGGTACTAGTATAGCAAGGGGAAGCAAAGAGGAAATTTCAGCTGTATAGAGAGTTTCTTTGGACCATGGATTAGTTTCCAGATTAATGTTGTAGAAGATCAGTCATTTGATTTATTGAAAAATTGGACTGGATAAAGTCATGGAAAATGCATCAGAGAACTCTGTTCCTGGAGTATGGACTAGGAGAATGATGAGGTTTGCTTGAACTCTGATCCTTGCTGATCATTTTCATCTCCTCCTCTCTGAAAACAGGACACTATGCTACAGTTTTTCAGAGGCAGGCTAAGAATGAGAAAATGTGTAAGAGTCGGTGAAATTTCTTTTTACTATAACAAGAAAAAAGCTGCCTAGAGAGCAAGTGAGAAAAAAAAGAAGTTTCTGAGAGTGACCTGAGCAATAATAAGTTAAGACTGTATCCACTGGTCTCATCTAGTGCATTTACTTAGTTATGATTCCATTGGCTGTCAGGGATTTGTTCCTCATTTACCTCCAGCATAATTTAAAAGGCTCAGTGATAAAGGTGATATGTCTAGGAGACATTTTTTACCTACTCAGAATCCATATGCCATTTTTTGATCTCACAATTCATACTTAACAACATAAATAAAAACAACATGGAGATTAAAGACTGGACCTTATTTAAATCAAAAATAATTGCATCCCTACCTCGGTATCTTTGTTTGGTGTTATGAATAAAATAATTTCTTACCAGTTAGAGGATAAGCTGTATGGCATGAGGGGTAAGGGCAAAGCTTGCCTCTTCCAAAGCAAACCCAGTTCAGACCTAATGTGCAAACTGAGCTTCATTGCTTCCAAAGCAAGCCTATGGTCCACAAATGCTCCCAAACTGAAGAGCAACAGGGAATGCACTGCATTGTCACTTTTGTGACCTTGTGTGTATGGTGTCAGCTCCTCTCAAGAGAAATCAGTAGCTTCAGAGAAGCGTGAGGGCCAAGCTAGTTCTCTATTACCCAATGTGTCCTACAGTGCCCCTTTGGGAGGAGAGAGGGTGTTGGATGCTCAGTTAATGCACCTAATTAAAAATTAATTCACCACAATGCTTAGTATAGGTCAACTGTAATCATACATGTAAGAGGAATGCAGTAATGCAACCAAAGATCTTGCATCTAGTGTCAAGGGAAACAGAAGTTAAGGAAACACCTAGTCCTGTCACCCTCACAGTAAAGAAGTGCCCCCTCATATTCAGCCAGACCCTCCTGTGATTCAGTTTGTGCCCATTGCCTCTTGTCCCGTCACTGGACACAACTGAAAAGAGACCGGCTCCATCCTCTCGACACCCTCCCCTCAGATATATGTATACATTAATGAGGTCTCCCCTCAATCTCAGGAACAAGTTGTTGGAGATAAAGAGGACCCACCAAAACAATAGCAGTGTGCAGTCCCAGTGCAGGGGTCATTAAAGAGCTATCACTTGTAGAAATCTATCATGTTTCTTCACTTTTTCTGCCACCTACAAGTTCAGGGATCTCTTTCCAGGTATTCATGGTATGGCATTCCCACTGGTATCATGGATGAGATCCTACAAGGCACAGATAGGCAGAGCAGCTATCTACTTCCTACTCTTCCACAAGAACCATAAGGACAGAAGTCTCCTTTTAACTTTTGTATGGCAAAGATTTCACCCAGGCAGCTCTACAATGCCTCTCACATGTGTGTGGTAAAGCCATCTCTTGCTCCTCTCAGCTTCTCATGAGCTTAGAATGACAACTCAGTTTTTGATCTTCAGTTTGCAGATGAGAAGTAAAAAGTAGGTGACATTAAGCAGAATTGCTTGTCAACCTCTTGTACAAGGACATTTCCTTAAATAGTATTTCCTTTCAGAAATAAAAGGTTCATCAGAAAACAGAAACATACTGTCCAAAGATACTCTTCAGTACCACTAAAAAAAATTTCACTACTCTTCCATACCACTAAAAAAATGCCTTAGGGTCAGCAAAGTCCAATATTTTTCAAATTACTCGGAAGAAGTAATCCCATTTCTTACAGATCTACAGCTAGCTAGTAGAAAAATGTACAAATGATGAATTCAGACTCTTCTAAGAGACGAGGAACGACAGGACAAAAGGCAATGGAAAAGTTGCATTATGGAAATCTTCTGTCAGACATATGGAATTCACAAGGATGATCGAGTCCAACTCCTGGCTCCACACAGGACCACCCAAAAATCAGACCCTACATCTGAGATCACTGTTCAAATACCTCTTAAACTCCAGCAGGCTCAGTGCCATGACCACTGCCCTGGGGAGCCTGTCCCAGTGCCCAGCCACCCTGTCAGTGAAGAACCTTTCCCTAACACCCATCCTGACCCTACCCTGTCCCAGCTCCATGCCGTTCCCTCGGGTCCTGTCGCTGTCCCCAGAGAGCAGAGCTCAGCGCCTGCCCCTCCGCTCCCCTCGTGAGGGAGCTGCAGGCCGCCATGAGGCCTCCCCTCAGCCTGCTGTGCTCTGGGCTGAACAAACCAAGGGACCTCAGCCGCCCCTCATACATCTTCCCCTCTAGACCCTTCACCATCTTTGTAGCCCTCCCTTGGACACTCTCTAATCATCTTATGACCTTGTTATACTGTGGTGCAGTACACACAGTACTGCACATGGTACTTGTGAGGCTGCATCAGTGCAGAACAGAGCAGGACAATCACTTCCTTCAACTGGCTAGCAATGCTGTGTTTATATTTGCACAGGATTAGCTATAGTGATGGCTCTGAATCGCCAGCCATCATACTGCTTTAATTTTGCTGTATGAGTAAAGACTGGGAAAACTGAGTGGTATTCAGACTATCTGCCTTGGTTTCTGAAATTCAGGTGGAATTTATTGCCTAGATCCAAGAGCACTATTCAGTCTGACTGCTGTCCAGGGTCCCCTAAAACTTGTCAGCACTTACAAATCCAGTGGCACCCTGGTGTTAACTGCAGCACTCCTTAAGCACCTAAACAAGTCTAGGAACAAGTAGGAACCTCCCACCCAAACTCTGTAACATCTCAAAGATAGAAGTGACCTTCTGAGGATCTTTACCTATTCAGTACACCTGGAGAACGCTTCATGTATTTGAACAGTATTGACCAAAGGAGGACACCTCTCATGTATCAGCTGAAAGATGAGAATATTTGATGTAATTTGAACCTACCACTAATCAGAGAGATGCTGGAGAAACAAGTCTTTTTATAAACACTAATGCACTTGTTCATTATTAATCACAATACTAAGTTTAGAGAATGAAAAGGGAATTTATATCTGTTATCTGTGAAAAGTATTTATGAAAGCACTTCTTTGCTCTGATATCTTGTTATAAAAAACTTTAGCTAGATAAGGAGAATGTTACTGCCAGTTTAGCTTACTTCAGGGAGCACTTAAGAAGGGTCAGGGTATCCCCCACTGTTTACTCCAGCAAGAACATAGTCGCATGGATACATGGACTCACATAACTTTATGATAATGGCACTAATAACTCAGCTAGCTGTGGTAAAATTTTATTACAGAACATTTCTGGCTAATAAGTAAATCATGTTGATTAAGAAATAAAAATGTTAGAAAACCTTTAATAGCCCACTGGAGATATGGGATCAGGCTGGACAACAGAGAAGTTATTGATGTAGGCACCCTACTAACATTTCTTCTGAAATTAGTCAAAAAGTTTGCCTCTAGCTTTCCAGGGAACAGCAGTAGGTTCAAAATACTATCACATACTAGTCTTCTGTTTGATAACCCTAGAAAACTCATCAGCCTGCAAATGTTGCTTATCACCTTCTGTCAAAGAGAAGCTCCAATTCACAGTGAACAGGAATCATTTCTGGGAAATGCAAAGACATATTCCAGCTCTAGTTTATGCTTGCTCCCACAAACAGATTTTTGAAAGGGCTGGGGAACTTTGTTACAAATAGCATGTATGCTAAGATAGGGACAGTCAAATCTCTTTCTTCAGGCTATTTGTCCTGGAGTCAGGAAGAAAACTCTTTCCACTCATCATTGCATAACTGGCTACAGGTTAGGGTTACTTTTCAGTATTTAGAAGAGTAATCTACTCTTAGGTTTTATGAACTGCTCAGGGATGCCAAAACCTTTTCTCCCATTCATCAATATATACTGCCGTAATTTTTGCAAGAATACTTTGCATTACGAATAAGAAAAATTAAGAAAACAAGACAGTCCTGCTAGGGAAGGAAGTCCTGGTGTCTTCTCCTATGGAAGTCCCTGTTCATTTGGCCTTGATATTGGAAAAAAATAATTTGTCTCGTGAAAAGAGAGATTGCACAGATTCTTGCTGTCAGCACACAGCAAAGCATTGCAATCACCTGTGTCATTCAGGAGCAAAAAATATCTGACTGGCAGCAAAGGAAGTTTCCTTTGTCTACTAGTGAAATGTTCTGCGATGACACTTGCTGTAGGTTGCTCTATTATCAAAGTAAAAATTAATTCCTACACGTTGTTAACAAAATAGCATGCCTTTTATTTTGCTTACAAACTGCCAATTACATGATTCACAAGGAATTATTGTATATCACAGTGTCTTTCCTTTCTGTATAAAAATAGCTTTTCATTCACAGTGTTTCTTTCCAGATTCCACATGTTGTGAGTGCTCAAGCCATCAGATATTCCCCAGTGCTAAGTAATGATTTATAAGCCTTCTGATTTGCTGTGGTCTAAAATGCACTTTGAATATGAACAAAATCTTAAATTTGGTGTCTCAGCAGCTTGGGCAGCAGAGGTAAAGTTGGACTCTGTCCATGACATCCTCTGGGAACACAAAGGTTTCCAACCATCTGGTTTGCACTTTTGCTTCTGAGCAATCTGCGGTGCATTAGACTGAGTTGAAACTAGACTGCCTTAGAGGAGTTTGTGGCAGGTGAGGCAGGAGTAGTTAAAATGTCCAGAGAAGCAGAGGTAAAATTTAAATTTAGAGCAAAATCTAGGGCTCCTTCTTAACAGAAAACTACAGAACGTCACAAAAACACTTTTCTTCAGGACTTGCAGTAAAAATACTTTAGCAAGGCAATGGTACCGTACACAGCAGAATGGGGAAAATACCACTCCACTTCTGTCACTGCCTCTGCTCTGACACATTAGGGCACATCATCACAAAGAATCAGAAAAATCTACAGTGCAATCCAGACTAGCCACAAATCACACCATTGATATATTGACATCATTCTCTTTTCTAGCCCTTTGACAACTCTCCTCTTCAGAAAAGCAATAGGGAATTTTCATCAACATTTTTTTGACACACACACACACACAGAAAAAAAAAAAAAGTCTGTTTCTGCATAATCTAAGTTTTTTGGTGAGAAGATTTTCATTTCTCACTGAGACCACTGATGTTGAACATGTTGTTTTGAAATCTTTGACTGCCTGAGCTGCTGCAGTATCTCTTGAAAGACACAGCGCAGCCAATTTACCCTGAGGGATGGATTATAGCGTTCATAATTTAGCAATGCCTGAGCTCAGGCTGGAGCATGATGAAACACCCCAAGACGTGGATCTAACAGAACTGAAACTCCCAGTCACCATCTTTTCTTCCCTGGAAAATGTCCATCTGTTGAAAACCAACGAAAACCAATGCAAAATAATCAAATATTGATATCAACAAGATTCAAATAAAAAATACCAAAACATTTGCATTCCCAGTGGAACTGATACTGAAATGCATTGATTGAAACTTTAAAAACAAAAGTGGGATTTTCTAAGGGAACAAAACAAACATCAAGTTCAAACACAAGTAATTCATTAACAAACCATTTCACTACAGGGAGCTGTTGCAGGTAAATGTGTATTGTAACCTGGTGTCGATGTTTTACCAAAATTATCACACCATAGGATGAGATGCCATTTGCCAGGGGAATATTATGAAGATAAAGTGGTAGAGGAGAGATCAAAACAGACACTTTCTTCTCCTTCAGATCCCAAACTGTGATCAAAGCCTTTTCTTTCGAAAATGATGAAATAAAACTGAATAGATTCCAAGAGAAAGGAGAGGGTTGGCAGGTTGGCAGCAAATCAAGTCTGGGCAGTAACCACAAATGGTCACAGGAGATAATTGCACAGACAGTGATCTGTATCCCCATCAAGGCAGATATTTGACATATTGTCTCTACAACTGACAGACCGCTGAGTGCTGTCCTTTATACATTTTGGCAAAATTTTTGTCACTTTCCATGTTGATAAAGTATAAATGAGTTGGAAAGAGCTGAATCTTTCCAACTTCTCTCTCTTAAGAACCATCATAACAATATATTAGTCATATATACTTTTAAAAACTGTATCGGCTTAAGCCACAAAACAAACCAAACAGATAATAGTAAATATTTCTGCTTTCATTCCACAAGGGAGTAACTAGGGCTGAGAGCAGGATACCAAAGTTTTCCAGCTACAGTGGTTTTAAGGGAATCTGGATAAGCTCTGAATGGGCTTTAGACAGCAGAAGTCAGCTAAGATAAATACCACACCATGGAAAAAATATTTTTATAGGGTTTTTACTGCAACCCTGGGGATATGAAGGAAGTGCTCTCTCTTGGGGTGAAAGACAAATGCATGAGGAAGCTTGGGCTCTACCAGCAGAGAGACTGTTTCTCAGTATATCTATTAGCAATGTAGTGCACAATTTATAGACTTGTACAAATAACTGCGTATACGAAAGATCCTATACCTAATAAATTTATAGTCTTCAGATAAAAATGCTACACATCTCTGAGTGTAACTGCATTGAGATGTGAAGTTAATTCAGTTTTTCTTAGCAATGGTTGATGAATTTCAACTGGCTTAGGCCCTGCTGGAAAAGTATTCTCCATGCTAAGGAGTATTGCAGAGGGTCTGGGGTATACCGATAGGAGCAGACTGCCTCAATTATGTTATGGTTTTTCTCTTATCCTCACTGCAACACTGAAAGGCTTCAACAAGAACAAGTCCCACATTAAAGTGAAGATCATATAAAGGAAGCCTAGTATAAATAAGGAGAGAAAAGTGTAAAGAGTGATATTTGTTACAACTGTCTTTTAGAGAAGGATTAAATCAGACACTTGGACACCTCCATTTCAGTGGCTACGCTCATGCAGTTGCTTGTACAAAGGTATTTAGAATAATTTGAGACACCTTAAAGGACCTTACCTGCTGGTTACCTTCAGTTGTTGGTTCAGAAGGACACAGGTATCCCGCAGGTCCTGCGTCATATTTGCCAAGCCCATGCAGATGTCTCAGACATCCTAGAGCCCCTCAGAGACCATATATGTCTATGGGTGGGCAACTGGACTGAGCCCTGGATCTTTAAATTCCCCATCTAAAGAGTGATTCAGCTGGCCAGCTACTCAGTGATTTGAGGTGAAATGACTTGTACTCGAGTATCTATTGACTGTATTGACTAGAGACAAGGTTCAGTCCATCGGAATGTCATCTGATGCTTTATATACCCTAGAGTGTCTGATACAAAGCCTGATATGATGTAGCATTTACACATTTCTGGAACAGCAGATGGTAGGAAAGATGGGACATCTCAAATGGTACTGCATGCCTATGTCTGACCAGCTGAGATAAGCTTTTAATTCTCTACAGGTGCTTAGAGGCTGAGTTGACATGCACTTACCTGACAATACCTTACTTCAAATGTCTTAGTCTGGAGCTGTACCCCACCCAAAGGGCCCTATTTAGTTTCTAGCTATCAGATTTTAGTACTTTATGAGACACCCTCCAGCTGCCACTTTCGAAAGATGTGTCTCCTGTTGGCCTCATGTCATCCTGTCCAACCCCACACAGATGTCTCGGGTCCCTCAACATCTCAAATTACACTAAAAGCCTCCATCTGGTTAGCTGAGTTGTGGAAATGTCTGCGGTGTCGTTGCCTACACTGACAGCACTAATGATCCAAGGTGTCTTTTATAGCCAATGGAAGAAAATTTGATTTTAGGATATATTCCAGTTGGCTTATTTTAGAGTTTTACTTTAAAATGAGATCTACCATAACGAGAGGAGCCAATTTATCTCCATTCATGACAAATGGAAGAGGACTAGCTCAGATGCAGACATTACACTCAGTCAGCCAAATCCCACCTCTTGGGAGTTGCCCAAACCACAGAGGGAACTGCGAGCTGAGTTCAGATTCATCACAGAGACACAGTCACATCACCGACATTTCTTGGGCTTCTGTGAGTCCTAACCAAGCAGCACAACTACCAGTTGCTGGGTTTTAGTTATGAGGCAAGTTCAATTTGAAACCTAAGTGCAAGAGGTTTATGGTGGTGAGTTTTAACATGCACTTGTGGTGGACTAAGAACATAATCAGAGCTACGTGCACTTCAGTACATGGTCAGCTGAGGTACAGCAACAGTGTGCCTGAGCTCAGAGCTGCTATTCTTGCTTTAACCCACCACCACCATTTTTTCAGCTAGTATTGCTAAGCTTTTCCAAGAGGTGCCATGGTAACAGGCACCTTGAAATTCCTTCACAGATTATATAGTGTGCTATTCAAAGGACTTGGCAAGTTTGCTGCTTTTAATATTCAAAGGATTATCTTTGAGGTTGCCCATATATTTTTAAATCCTTAAATCCCTTGACACCCGGACACTTTTTATGTCTCCAAACACACCATAATTTTGCTCCCAGACTTCAGAAAATCATTTAAAATAGAGCAGGCATGAACAGCAAAAGGCACTTCTATCAATTCCTCTGGCAGAGAGGTTATGAGACGAGTACAGATGAAGACAGACAACGAAAAATAAGCAGAAGCAACCCAAAGTAAAGTATGGCTAAACTGAGGCATCAAGTCAGCAAAAGGAAGTTAGTGGTTTAGTATGAGAATAATGAATGCTGTTTCTAGCTGTCCTTGTTCCTATCTGGCCTTGTTTCATTTAGGTAGGATTAAAGGTTTGTTCTGTGCATTCACAGGAACCACTCCCCATTGTGCCCTGTC
Source organism: Anser anser (assembly GCF_964211835.1). Lineage (NCBI taxonomy): Eukaryota > Metazoa > Chordata > Aves > Anseriformes > Anatidae > Anser > Anser anser. Next base: position 205,302,910 of record NC_139720.1, on the reverse strand, counting down.
CCTTTCACATCCTCCTCCTTGTACTGCATTCTCCCTCTGCTGATCTTCAGTCTCGTGTAGGCCTAGAGATCGTGGAAGATAGTCCCAATAAATTAGACAAAACTTCCCCCCCCGAGGCTGTTACAAAAGCAATGATTTATGCAGGCGTAACAAATAGACACTTGGATACCATGGTGATTAGCACTGTGGAAAAAAAAAAAATTGTTTTCCCTCTTTTATGTGATTTGTGAATTCTCTGGGGAATGTGTATTTTTGCTTATGCACGTACCATATGGACAGGCAAGGGCAGAGACATGGTCTTTCTGAAATCCCTCGTGCTCACTTGAATTATGATCAGTATGGAAATTCAGAATAGTCTCAGCCAGCCTCACTTCCAACTTTATTAAGAGTCACAAGCACAGTTCCTGAGTGAGAGTCAGATTTCCTGCACCAAATGTATTCAGCTGCCCAGACCTGCATGGAAAGAGTAAATACTCTAATTTGTTAAGCCTTCCACCACCTTCTCTTTCCCTCAGCCCTGCCTGGCACTGTTATCTTCCCTGCTGGTTCATTGCCTCCTCTCACAGTCATTGCTACACCGACCTATCTGCTGCATCAGCAGCTTGGAACCATCTTCCAGATCTTCTTGTCTATCCTCCACACTTAAGTGCTACTTAAGTCTCTCCCAGTAAGCCACCTTGGCCACCTTCCTCCTTGCAGGAAACAAACAAACAAACAAAAAAACAAACAAAAAACCGCAATTGCTCAACACCAGCCAACCAATACCCAGCCAGACCCCAAGCGGCAGCCGTAGCCCCCACCCCAGCCAACCACTCCATATTTATTGTTCAGCATGACACCACATGGTATAGGACATCCCTTTGGCCAGTCTGGGTCAGTTTCTATCTGTGCCTCACCCCAGCTCCTTGTGCACCCCCAGGAACCTCACTGTCAGGGCAGCACCAGAAGCTGAAAGTCCTTGGCTCTGTGAAAGCACTGCTAAACACCATTGTGTTATCAGTTATTTTTTTCCTAAATCCAAAACACAACACTATAACAGCAACTATGAAGAAAATTAACCCTGTCTCAGCTGAAACCAGGACACTCAGGGAAAACTGCTTGGAGCCCTTTGGTAAAGAAGAATGAACCAGTGAACTTCACCAGGTGGGATCACAAGATCTGAGAAAGGAAAATGAAGATGGAGATAAACAAGGTACTCTGACGATAATACTCATCCCCACCTCTCTCTTTCTTTCAAGGGCTCTGTTCCTTTCAGCTATTGTCCCATCTCTTCATCTCCCCAGGCATCTCCAGCTCTTGTTCCCTATTCTAGATCAAGCCAAGAAAGTGCCCACAGCTGTTGAACTACCTTGATGCTGTAAGCCTCTTCCACCTGGCACACAATAATGTAACAGTAGGTGTTCAATAAAGCCCAAGACTTCTCAGTGGATAAACAGGTCAGGTCTAAATGCTTTTCCTTTCAACAGATTTTGCTTTCTTCCTGCCCATTTTCTAGTTGTAAATATTCCTGCAAGGCATGACTTCAATTTTCAATTTTCACAGCATTGACAAGCGGTTTCTGAAACTCCAGATTATGCCCAGTCCATGCACAGATAACTCTGGTAATAGCAAAAGGATTATATGGATTTTTTTTTTTTTTTAAGAGTAAATAAATAGCTCCTAGATAAAAATCTGAACCTCTCACTGGCTTTAGTGCAAACACATCCCCTTCCGTGTGTATCCATTTGGATCATCTGCTTCTCTGAGGAAGCATTTTTTACAGTTAATTTGTCCTCAAAGGCAGAAAACATGACGATGATTTATACATGTATACTCTTTACCTTTGTAACTGGTCAATATTTTTTGTTACAGTCCATTCAGCATTTAGAGTATTTTTCTTTCATAAAACAAACAAACAAACAAACAAACAAACAAACAAAATGAAGGCAATGCAATGCACTATACATACATGTATATATATTTACACATACCACGTACCACGTTTCTGTTTCTGAGCTGTAACAAAATAACACACTGGAATTAATGGAATAACAGCCTAGCTCAAATCATTTGAGGTTCCTCCAAAATATACTTGAACACTACTGAGGAGGACATGAACCAATTGACTTCAGCACTCCTCAGTTGCACCTACACTTCTCCAGCTAAAGGTGCTGTATTATTAGAGGAAAGCTGGTCAGAAGTCAGGTGAGAACCTCTTACCACCAATAGCTAAGGAGATGCTCTCACCTTGCAGAACAAGATGGCAGAGTGTCTTGGGATAAAAACTTATTGTACATAAGTTAGACTTTTTGAGCATTTCTTATATTACTTCTATGTCAGACAAAAGACTCTGGTTTTTAAAAAGTACTCCATGGATGACTGCTGAGGAGTGCAGGGATTAAATCAGGCAGTTTGATTTAATACAGGCATTAAATCAGGCAGTTTGATTAAAGTCTATTTTTCCGTAGGTGTAGACTTACTTCTAAATTGTTTGACAGATTCAGCTTACTTCTGCAGGAAGCATGTCCTGTATGCATTTACTCCTCATAATAGTTTAGGTAAGAAACTAGACTCAAACTGTAATTATAGCACTGCAAAATAATTCTGCTGCTACATACACTAATACCTACATAAAGACAGAAACTGCTGGCTTTACTCCAGCTTCAAAACTGACATCAGGCATGAGAAAAAACTCCTGAGTCTCCCAAGGCATTTTCCAGTCTACCAGAGGTTTCAGGTCTACCACCACTGTGAAGAAATCCCAGCTTTATACGAAGAGGCTAATTAGGCCCCACTTTCCATGACACTGAGTATCTCCATCTGCCCCCAAAAGAAATGGCTTGCTTAGAGGACAACTCTGAAAATCCTACTCATGAGGATCATCTCCCCATGAAAAGTGCTGTGGTTTACATTTTTTTTTCCTAAGCAGTGGGTTATATTATATTAATTTGAGTTACTAAGGACTTGACTAAAATCAATGTAAGCTGTACTTCTGTGTAATGATTTCATTCTTATTAAAAACATGCTTTTATTATGTTCATGGAAGCTTCTTCTATATATTGTACCTTAGAGTCTCTAAAGGGCTCTAAGATGCACAAAGGAAAGGTAACATTTATCTTTGTTTCCTGTTCTTCTGCAGTAAGTTACCCATCAGCATATCGACCTATCTTATGTAGCACTATTTCTGCAGTCTTTGAGCATCGCACAATGCAACTGGGAAGCAGAGAGCAAATTTCTTTCCCATTTACCTACAGAGAACTGAGCTTGGAGGACAGCACTAAAACCACACTGTACCAGAGCTGGGTCCTGCACTGAGCTCACCAGCTTCTAAACCATGAACCATTCCTCTTCACTCACCCTATATCTCTCTCCTTATTCCTACAGTGTACCTGGCTCATCTCTAAAGGAAACACAAAGAAGAACACATTATGAGGCTGGAACATCCACAGATCTGGTCACCCCAAGACTAAAAACAGGCCAGAGCACCCCCTGCTCCTTCCATCCATCCATTCTCCATCCATCTTCCAAAGAAGGAAAAGGGCTTCTATAACCCAGAACCACTTCCACAAACCTATTTTCAGCAAAGTTTCACCCCTTCATTCAAAGTGCTTTGTTAAGTCAGATACAGGGGTTGATGTTTCAGGGTGCCTAAGTGCTAATGCAGTCTGAGTGGTGCGAAATTCTCCTATGGCTGCCAAAGGAGTTGTGTGAAAACCACTACAGTAGAAGAAATATATTGAGTGCAGCAGGGAGCAGGAAAGATGAATATGAAGTTCAAACTGAGAGGAAACGTTCCAGTGACAGATTTTAAACTGCACACAGAGCATTTACTCTCCTTCTTTCTTCTTTTGAGACCTCAAAGAAAATCACACTTGATTTTTTATTTCTTTTTTGGCAAAAGCGTTGTACATGAAAGGAGGCATGATCTACCAAATTTTATAGCTATCCAGACCAATATACCTATATATACACTCATATAAACATATAGTGTATGATAGGGAGACCTCTTGCTGTTTTTTTGAATTAAAACAACCTGTAATACTGTGAAGCATTAAAGCTCTCATCTGGAGATACAGTGAGGAGAGAAAATGAAGAGGGGGAATCTGTAGGCAGATTTCTGACAAAAACTACTGTTTATATCCAGGCAAGGCTAGTAGGCAAGTGCCAAGATTCCTGTAAAATTTTCCAAACTTGGTGCCCCCACTTTGGCTCCCACATCCGTCGCTTGACACCTTTTTGGAAGCACAGAGCAGCCTGGCTGCACTCTCTGAGATGTGCAGGGATGAGGCAGTTGACGCTGTGCCTGTGCTGGAAACACCCCTGGACCCACACCTGCCTCTGTCGCTGTCTTGCACAGATGTGCTTCATTTGGACATTGGGGCCAGTGGCATGAATTAATTTACTTCTACAGCATAAACAGAGAGCAAAACCCAAAATGGGAGGCATAAGAAGAGGCTGTACACCACGTCCTGATCAAAGCATCCACACAAATACAGCTCAGTCCTGCAGGGAGTTACCAGATGGAGACTATGGTAATTTTAGAGGAAAAAAAAAATACAAATATCATTTTGCAAGCTGGGTGTGTACATTCAAGTTCGCATTTGGCAGAGCTGCAGACCTTATCAGTCTAAAATGCTCCACCTAGAGTGGCACTCCTCAAAAATAAGCCTTTGCTTCTATCTCCTCACTGCCCACTCTTTTACCGGAGCTGAGAGCTTGCGTGAGGTTTGGGGCGGTGGAGCCATCCACCTCCTGCAACATGCAGAAGAGGAAAACAGTTTTCCTAACAGAAAGAGGAAATTCAAGAAGGTTGAGAGGAATGTGCAGGGCATAGCACTTCAAGCCACCTTCCCACCTGGCTAACCCAGTGTTTTCCAGGCCTGGTTCCATTCAACTATTTGTAACATTTCTGTTGGTCTCAGATAGAAGGCAAAACACCTCTGTCAGCGAGTTTTCCTGAATAATTTGTTCACAGAGGATCCCATCCATTTGCATGCAACAAACACTCATGTCTGTAATTTAATTGAAGTATTTTTTCTCCCAAAGGTTAAAAAGCAAAAACCAAAACAATATGAAGAAAGATTATTTCTATAATCAAACACTCACAAGAGTCTCAGGTGGCATGTTAAGTACTTTGAGAGACAGGCAGGCCGCATCTGAAATTGTCCTGATACCATGCCCACAGCAATGCCTTCAAGCTTGAATTTCCTGGCCATTCTCACCACCTGGCCTTTGGGTCCAGCTGTGCCCATATCCTGAGTCTGCTCTGGCCAGGCTACCAAGGGAGGCCTCAGCAATACTCGCCTTTACCTGGCCAGCCCCACCCCTGTTTGAGGCAGTCCGCCAGCAACAGCCATCTCGGTAAGGACACTACAGGCTGGATAGGGTACCTAGTCCACAATCGTGGGAGCAGTCCCACAAGACCGAGGGTAGTGTGGTGGGCAAGAGAAGAAGCACCCCTGCCTTGGGCAGGAGATGCTTCAAGGAGTCCTCAGCAAGAGCATAATATAAGAAATAAAAACCTGTTCTGCTCAGTAAAGAAATATTCCATGTGACACAGTAAAATAGGGAAAAAAATAATAATAAAAAAATAAAACAAAAGTCACTCCAAGACTGGTAAGAGCCAAATGGAGACACGAGATATTCCCTGCCTCGGGTCCTAGTGCAGAGTCAACAACACACATGACCTTACATTACAACACACATGACCTTCCACTGCTCTGAGCCATAAAAAATCACAAGGGCTCATGTCACAGATGGTTCCTTCCAGGGCACTCAGACTTCTGGAGATCTATGTCACCATGAGGATCACCACACCTGAGCACCACAGAGCCAACATCGCTCTAAACCCCACAAGCACCCAAAACCCCAGTGCAGCAGCAAGCTTGTCTCTCACGTACGCTTTCATGCCCAATGTGACAGTTGTGTGGCTGTGTCCACCTGGCAGACAACAACATGCTCCTTGCCATATTTAGTGCTAACGCAGCCCTCCGACTGCACGCAGAGATAATGGCTATGACAAAAGGACATGCAGGGATGACCCTAACCAGCTTCTGCAGTGTTGCTGCCTTCAGGTATGAAATGGCCCAAACAAGATCCAGCCCTGGCATGAGTACACAAGGTTACATTATGATCAGAAGCGTAAAGGTTGTGCCTTATTCTAAGATTTCTGAGTTTAGGCAAGAAGTGCTGAGATGTCTACATTCAAATGTGGTGCTTCCTGCTACATGCTGAGACAAGGACAGGAGCTGGGGGCTCAGTGTGACAACAGGGAAAAACCCTTCTCCACCAGTGAAGCAACCCACAAAATCCATGGCCACTTCTTCCTTCCTTCCCTACACTGGAAACCTTGAGATGGTAAAGGCACTGTACCAGTGTTGTTACGATATACACTTTTTGCTGCAAAGCTTTCAAGGCGCATGCAGAAACCCAAGTGTTTGACCAGTTGGCATTTGCAAAGCTGGGATTTGCAGAAATAATCTGTTAGGAAAAGCAGAAAAGGAAAGTGCTTTCTAATTTTATCTGAACCCATATGAAAGAGAACCATGGAATGGACCCTGGTTAATAAAAGATCACAAGGGAGCACTGAGGAGATTTAAGTCATTATTTGCCTCTGAACCCAGCAGAGCCCTTCTCATCACAAAATAGCATTTGGTGTAGCAGAGAGGGCTAATAAAAGCAGAACTGTGGTGGCATGGGTCAGTTTGTGCTGGAGACTGCTCACAACCGAGCGGGTTCATCACACCGGTCGTTAAAAATCACAGCAGGTTCCCAAAACAACTTCAAGAAACCCACCTGCTGAAATCTAATCTCGCCTTTCTTGGAGGTCATCCCTAGAACTTTTCCTACTATCTGCCCTTTGTCTTCCTGCCATGAGTTTGGCAGCAGGCTGCAGCCTGGCTTTTCTGACCAGTTCTGCTCTTTGCCCTTTTGTTTGTCCCTCCAACGTAAATCCAGACTCAAATGATCTGGGCTTGATTCAGTTGCTGCACATAAGCGTTATCATTTTTACATGCCCTGAGATATCTGAAGCATCCCTATAGAGGTGCTATATATGTTACAAGACCAAACAGTGGCACGTTCCCTTCTGCAGTGGCAGAGCAAGGCTGGAGAGCAGACTCCAAGAAACTCCAGTGGCACAGGATGCTCATGTTTAGGAAGCTGAGTCACATCCCACATCTGTGCTGCTTATAATAGGAACTTAGGCCCCAGCCACATGAAGGCAGATGTATTTAAGATGCATCCCCTGTCATTAGGGTGATGGTACTCTATTTATTTAACATCTTGGAGAATGTAGATGAAAAAGATGTTATCAGACTTCAGTGGTCTGACATTCTCCACTGTTTCTGGTTTTCCCTCCTCCCACCTTGTGTCCGAGCATCAGCAGGTCTGAGCAGGGTAAAAAAGGGCTGTCCTATTTACCATCTGTGCAGGAGAAATGCTGTGAACCTTTGAATAAATGGGAACAGCAAAGTATGACATAGTTCTTGCATGTGGTTACCGGGGAGAACATTAACTGCTAAACTATGAGTTAAATGATAATGAAGCTGCACTGAATTTCAGGACTACAAAATGGATTGTCTGTTGCTGTTGCTGGCTTCTTGGCTGCTACTATCAAGATGCTGCATTTTTAGACATTGTTAATGCCAAATACTTTCATTTTCCTCCTATCTCTTATCTTCCTTACCTTATCTCTTCCATTATATTTCTGTTTACTAAGGGGAGCTGCCTTACACATTTTAAAAGCAGCAAAATAATCACGTAGTGGTGTAGCTGTTTCTTCCATTTCCCTCTCCAAGCTGGACCTCTGAGCTGTTCATCCTTACCTCCATTACCCTCAGTGTCCCTTATTTTCCTCCTGAACTGGAAGAAAATGACATTTTACTGCTATCTTATCACTCCTCCAGTAGAACAGAAGATCTCTGTGGGCATCGGTATTTTTTGTGTCCACGTAACCGCAGTCAGGGAACACCCTGCTTTTCTGGGTAAGGACTCAGGCAGCAAACTGATTCCTTCAGTCAGTGGTTTAAAACTCACAGCAGAGTAGAAGCCTCAGATCATCTCCTCCTGAAACTGAAATCAGAATCTTTTTGATCTGGAAGAAACTTTTTAAGAAACTTTCTTTTGTCATTTCTTAAAATATATTTATTTTCTCATGTTTTTTTTGTCCAGGTGCATTAACTCACTGTAGTTCTTAAAGCTTTGCAGCTTGCTAAGCCTAAGAGTCCCCATTTTGGCTCTGCATGAAAGCAAATATAGACACAGACAGCTCTAAAGCAGTGCTTCTGTGTAATGCTTTCACCTAGCCATTTTCCACCCCAGGGGAAAATGTTTCTAAGCAAAGAGCGTTACAGCATGAGACACAAACTGTGATCTCTGGAATGAAATGTTACATTTTATTAACCTCAGACGTAAAGCCTCCCTGTGCTGGCAAAGAAATTATAATGCTCTAACCAAACGAAGTTTTTAATCAGTATTGTCAGAGAGGCAGTAGCTGTAGGAAGATGAAATAACCTCCTAATAAAACTCTACTGGTGTTAACAAATTGTAATTTAGATACTGTAAACACCTGCCCACTGCTGTAATTTTTTTGCCTTTGAAACAGTCTGGACCTTCTTCCTCTGGGTAAAAGGACAATGACACTTGATGCTACAGTCTCATTACAAGGAAAGGGAGAACCTAATAGAATAGCTGCACAAAACTAGAGAGGAATGGCCATGAGACAGGAAGCTAGGAGGTGCAGTGAGCACAATACAGGTCACCTTCAGCAAGGAGAGACTTGCTGTTAGGTGATGTGACACCAAATGAGGCTCCTCCACTGAGCAGAGGACAGTGGCTGCCAGTGAGCCGCTCGTACAGCGCAAGGGGAGCATGCGAGGATGCCCATCAAGCATGGGAAGAGGCGTGGAGACAGGATTCATCTGCTCAGGAACAATCAGAGATCCCACTGGATGGACATGCAGGGAGTGCTGCAGACAGGTGGAAAAAGTGTAACTCTGATAAAGACAGGGGACTTCATACAGGCAAATGAGTGCTTTGAGTTTGTTGTGTTTTAACCCAGCCGGCAGCTAAACACCACACAGCCGTTCGTTCACCCTTCCCCCTCCCTCTCTGGGATGGGGGAGAGAAACGGGAAAGTGAAGCTGGTGAGTTGAGATAAAGACAGTTTATTAAGACAGGAAAATAATAATAACAATAATAATAATAGTGATAATGATAATAGTATTAATAACAATAATGTGTACGAAACAAGTGATGCACAATGAAATTGCTCACCACCCGCTGACCGATGCCCAGCCTATCCCCGAGCAGCCGGCCCCCCACCCCGGCCAGCCACCCCTATATATTGTTTAGCATGACGTCAGATGGTATGGAATACCCCTTTGGCCAGTTTGGGTCAGCTGTCCTGGGTCTGTCCCCTCCCAGCTCCTGCTGCACCCCCAGCCTGCCCGCTGGCAGGACAGAGCGAGAAGCTGAGAAGTCCTTGGATTGGTGTAAGCACTGCTCTGCAACAATTAAAACATCAGCATGTTATCAGCGCTCTTCTCATCCTAATCCAAAACATAGCACCCTACCAACTACTAGAAGGAAAATTAACTCTGTCCTAACTGAAACCAGGACAGAGTTATACTGCTGGGCTGCAACTCGGCCACTTGAAAGTACATTGCTGCAAATATTTCACGTAGTACATGGCTATAGACAGAAGAAAGCAAACAGAATATTGGGCTGAGTCAAAAAATAGTAGAAAAATCCATAAATTCCATTATATAACCTGATACACAACCTCACCTGAAACACCATTCTTTTCCAGCTTTGCTGTTGCAGAGGATGCAGTGGAAAGCAGAGCAATTGGGGACAAGCAGTGCAAATGCTTAATGGCACGTAAGAAGAGAGCTGAGAAGATTGGGATCATTTAGCTGAGGAGAAGCCAGTATGTATACAACATGATGTAGATGAAATGATGACTCAGGCTGAGCAGGTAAATTTATCTCAAGTGTGCCATAAACTGGAACAAGGGGATGTCTGACGACATTTATGGCGCATATATGAGGAATGGGCTGATAGTGGTACAAAGCAAAATTAATTGCTGCTAAGTATCCTGGGAGCAACAGCTCATCAGGTTTTTCATATGCTATCAACCACACTAGTATGTACACTTATATTCAATTATAAAATTAAAAATAGAAGACTAGAAGATAAAAATAGAAACATAGTAAAATGAAATAAAAGTGTAAATAAGTAATTAAAAAAGAAGAAGAAGAAGGAGGAGGAGGAGGAGAAGAAGAAGAAGAAGAAGAAGAAGAAGAAGGAGGAGGAGGAGGAGGAGGAGGAGGAGAAGGAGGACGAGGACGAAGAGGACAAGGACAAGGACGAGGACGAGGAGAAATCTACAAGCCTCTGTCAGGACAAAAAGTTTAGGTGGAAATCAGGCATAGCATATCAAGCAATTATTTCCATGTTTTCCAATAACAGAGTTCAGTGATAAATTTAAGGAGAATTTTTCTTCCAGAAGAAAGTAAAGACAATGTGCAGGATCAGTGTTATTAAAATACAGTCTCAAACTTAGTTATAGAAGCCAGTGCCAGGTAGTTCAATGTGGTACACTGCCATCAGGATCTGGCTCTCAGTAGTCCTTTTCCTACTTTTCTGCCTGTGTCTCTCCAACTACAATCCTTTTTTATGCAAAAGCAGCTGCATGCAGGATGCCCATACAGGCATAGAAAAGAACCCCTCATATAAGGTGATTTATTCAACTGCAATGAGATGTACTCAAAAGAATTGTTGACTAGCCCTACCTCACTACCTGGAAGCTGCTGCCCATCCTATAGGCAGAATAACACCCCTCAGCCTTGTCGTGGTTGGGTTTCTGAGCTGTGACCTGTGTCACCATACTTACTGCATAGATGTGGTGGATGGGCAGTGCAGTTCCTTGCATTTCAACTCTTAGATGATGTCTTTCTGATTGTGTGGATGGGGCCACTTTGGAGAGCCAGCAGCCTGCAGTAAGCAGGAGCAATAGCAGTAGTAAGAAAGCTAAAGGCAATTACTGTTGCAAATAGAGCCTATCGGTATATCAAAGTGCAAGCAGCCACAGTCATCAAAACAACAAGCAACCAAGATAATGATGCATAATAAGCTGCTGCTCATGACTCAGCCATAGGCTGATGGATGGCTCATGGCCCATTGAAAATATGGAGTTAAAAGTACTTGTTTCAACCTCTGTAAAAGTGTTTTCTCACATAAAACAGGCATTTTGTGTTAATTTAATTTATTTAATATTCATATTGGCCTAAGAGTACACATTTTCTGCAACTAATTAGACAAACAATATCTTGGAAAATCAGTCACCCAGACCCTTGTGACAGCCTAAGCAGACTGTGCAGATCCAGACCTGGCTCTGGGTTTTGAACAACCCAAAATCCCCTGATGACTCAATTTACATTTGGAGTTTATTTCCAACACAAAATCAAGCAAAACGCAATTCTGATTTGGACTGAACACTCCTCTCTCACTGTTTTTGGAGATGTTCAAATCCAAGGTACTGGTTCAGGCCCATTTGGGAGAAAACATAAGGAAGGATTTATCGAGAGCTTCTATTAGAGGAACTGGCAGCAAGACTGGCAGGATCCTTCTGCTGTCACTAAGCTTTGACAAGCTGGCAGGAAGCAACATAGCTGTGATCAAATGACAAAACAGAGAAGCTCCTATTTTTCTTTTTATCAGTAAATTGTGTATTATAGGCCTGAAAGGCACCCAAGGAACAGTTCCTCTCTGAAAATCACTGCTTTTCACAGATCATGCTACTTTGTCGCTGCAGAGGCTGCAGTAGAGAGAAAAGTATCCATCCGTATCCATCTTATCCTCCTATCCTACCCCATCACCTCCCTCTGTGTACAGAGCTTTCAAATGTGAATGGTGTATGAACATTTGAAAGTCAATCACCTTGGCTGGAAATCCCAAACTTGTATCTTCTAGATACAGTCCAAGTAAGACAGTGAGAGGTGTTCTCTGGGCCTCTGATGTAAAAGCTAACCCCAGCCCCAGAGGCAGGGTGGTCTCCCTGCCTCCTTTCAGTGAGAGCCACCAGCTTGGGAAAGCTCTCTGGGGGCTGCACAGGCTTTTTGAGCTCCAGCACTCTTCCATTCATCCTGGCCAAAATGCGCCTCCTCAGCCTTTGTGTTTTCTCTGATCTTCCCAACTCTTAGCTCCTCTTTCCTCTCTCCAGTTCCTGCCCCACTCTGATATACACTCTGCACAATCTGCTTTTTGTGGGTCCTTCTCTTCTCAGTAGCATGGGAAAAACAAACAAACAAACAAAAAAACAAACAAAAACACATGGGTTTGTGGGCAGCAAAACAGCTAGCCTGGCTCCTGACTCCTGTCCTTACTCACTGCTATGGTTCATCTACCTTTACTCTGCTGCATAACTTGTGCAACCACACTGCAACGTAAATCCTTTCTACCAACAAATGGATGCCAAGGTTTGATAGTCTGTACACATGACAAATTAGGTGAGTTGTTCTCTCCTGTTGTATTCTGAACTCCCATACCACAATTTAGAGGGTTTAGTCTTAACTCCCATGTACCTCCACAGCCTGTCACATCCTTCTGTTTCCTCTTTTTGTCCTTTAGATTAATCTAATAACAGTCTTTTGGTGACCTCCTCCCTCTGTCCTATATCTCGAGGTGGCTGTGAAGTTAATTGTCATGCCAAAGGCTTCAGAACCTGCTTTTTCCCTCTTTAGCCTCTGCAACATCTCCCATATTCATCTTCTTAGAGAGACAGCACAGCGCTGCAGGGGTTGAAACCAGCGTCACCTTTTCTAGTCTAACCATGAAGAGAGGCACCGCAGTGCACAGAAGAGCACTTTTCTTTGAGCTTACCTGCCTTTTCAGACCTGCTGCATACAGCAGGAAAGTACAAGAAAATCTATAAAGTGAAGTCTGTCTTGACCTTATTTTTTCTCTTCCAGGTGATCTAACCTTTTCCTTGCCAGTGCTCCCTCCTCTCCCCCTCCTGCCTCTTCCTCTGCCTTGTCTTTTTAGATGTAAATCCTTTGGGGGCTGAGACTTGCCCTGAGTCGGTGCTGCTTAGCAAGGAGTGCCTGACCTTAGGAAGGCTCTTGAGGCATAACTGTGAATAAACAAAGCATTAACCAGAGAAAAGTGCATAATTCATCAAAAAATGCTAAATTCAAAAAGGACCAGGGAGCCATCTCAGACTCCAGACCCCTGATTCTCCCCACTGCCCTGGCCCTGTTTTGCACCATTCCTGCTAGCTGTTTCCTAGGCAAATCTCCTGCAGACAGCCACTAAAATGTTGAGCCTTTTTTATAGCCTGGTTCTTGCTCAGGATGCCTTTACACAGGCAGTGTATCTTCCCCGGGAGCCATGAGTCCTCCAAGAGCTATAATTTGCAGTGGGAATGGGCAAGTTACAGGTCTAGGCTTAAGCAAACAGACAGTCATTGAAATCTGTATGCAAATTTAAAAAGAAGACTCCAGGCAAAGCCCCTACACAGAGGCAGACAGTTGCAAAGTGGCTATTAGGATGACAAGACATTTCTTCCTCTAACAGAGCACCTCATTCAGCACGACTCTTTCCTTGACTTGTTGTCATTGTTACCAGACAGTGCTGACATTGCTTTAAAGCTACTGCCTTCAAACACATGCAGCTGCTGTCTGAGGGAGATAATAGCTCAAATCAGATCAGTTGTGATTACAGTACCTACCTCTAGCTCTTTGCAGGGGCTACTAAAATCCGAAGGATTAGGAAATTCATAAACTTTGCACCACAGTATCCAAGCAGCAATAGAGAGCTGCCTTCAAGTAAATACATAAATATCAGCTGGCAACCCCATTTTTTCTGAAGGCAATGGCACACCTATTATCTTACGTGCACTGAAGAATTACTGGATTTGTAATAGCATAGTGCTATCTATTTTAACAGTCTGTAGAAAATATTCAGCAATTTGGATGAGGGAGCTGAAAGATCTCTGTGTATCAGAGTAAAAAAAAGCATAAATAATTAAGCAGATTGATCAGCTTGTGAGCAATGATTTCCAAAAATCAACAAAAGCCCCAAGATAGATTAATCAGTTTTGTTTCACTCAAAAATTTTTCAAAAAGAATGTGATGTGAAGGAAATCTTGTGAAGACAAGAACACATCTGGAAGTCTAGGAGGAATAATTAGTGTTTGTTTGTTTGTTTTTGTTTTTTCATTATAGATGGGGACAAAAGACTCTGGGTAGGGACACATCATATTTTTGCTCTGTATGTTTCCATGTTACTTGTCTACATAACAGAATCATCTATGAGCTGTGGAAATTTTAGAATGGGTCTCCCTCAGGAGCTTCCTGTCTGTTTTGGCAACACGTGCAACTCATTGCCACTGACATGTCTGCCCATTCTACCCCTATCACTTGCCTTCCTTGGGCAAAACTGATCAGTTCTGGAGTCCTTTGCACTGATAAAGACATTTCTGAATTACTCATCACTGGACAATCAGGGCTGAACATTATCCATGCCATGGATGCCAAACCAGGATATGTTGAACAGTCTATATTAGCTTGGACATTTCCACAGAAATGCAGGTTGTTTCTGGAATATCTGCTTAGATATGGTGCACAGCTGACATTAGCACACCTGTGGGACCCAAGTTGGTCTGACATGACATATAGGTCCCTGGCTTTTGAAACTATGACCATAGTGCAGAAAGCTTAGTTAGAGTCAGCTGTTGGCTTAACACATACCTGCCTTTCAGAGCCAGAAACTCTCTGGAGCTCTAGGCTCATCTTTTAAGGTCTTCCTGACCTTTGAGGTCTCCAGTTGTCATTAACACTACCAAAGATGCATTTTGCGTATGTTGAAGAACCATTCAATGACTTCACTTTACCATGGACATGTAAAAATGCAAGGCTGAATTTGCAAGAAAGTGTGAAAATGTTAATGCCTCACTTCCAGCATGGCATTAAGTAACAGACAATGTAAAGTCACATTTTGCACTGTTTATTGTTTAATGCATACTTATTACAGTGGATTAGTGCCATGTTTCATTTCAATTGTCACCTCTTCCTCTCTCATTTGATGTATTTAGGTTTTTGCTACACAGTGGTTTGTAGTAAGCCCAAAAAGTCCCTGGTGAGAACCGGCTGACTGATAAGGTGGAAGAAGAAGGTTATCACAAGGACTGGTAGAAGTTTAAGCTATAACTGCTGGGTAGATGGTACCTGTCTCTGAAAAACTGTATGGAAGCTAACAAGGAATAAATAAAAGTATGTGATAAATAAGATGGGCATCTCAGTATTGTTTGTGTCCCACAGAAATAAATGGAAATAGAGGGGAGAGATATGAAAATAGAAGACTTTTAATGAATGATGGGCTACTTCTTAACATCTTACTGGAGTCCTCTAGCTCTGGCAGGAAATTCAGCTGGAGACCAGAACTAAATGGCAAGTTGAACTGCTTAGAAATAGCAACGATTAATCTCAAGTGAGATTTTATCTAGTGGTCAGGGTGAGGGAGAAGGAGGCAAAAAAAGATCTTTATGCTTCTTATTCTGCAAGGTCAATTGCTGTGTGAAAATCAAAAGATCTGCACCAGAAGCAGTACCTTGGTTCAGCCAGTGCTGGAGAGCTTTTCTGCTGGCTCGCCTCAATGAAGGATTCTGTCATAAACACAGAAGTCAAAAACTTTGGTGACTGCATTCAGCAGACTTTGAGGCCATCAAACAGCCATACATGAGCCTGCAAAGCCTCCAGAGAAGGCAGAGCACGCTAGGTGTGCATGCTTACTGTCAGTCTTCGATAAATGATAAGGCACGGACTATCAGGTATCATGATCTAATCATTTTCATAATTATTAGGTATGGGTGAATGATGCTAATGCTTTCTTCCTGTGGGGTAATTATCTCTTGGAACTGGCTTCTTGCTTATACAACTAGCTTTATTTTTGATAAGAAAAGGACTAACCTGTTTTGTGCTTAAATAAATGACATCTGCCATTCAGCACATTAAGCAGCAGCTCTGGAATGAAATGGATTTGTAATTTACACAGATTTCTCTATTTCTTCAAAGCTAGTCACTGTCTCTGCAAAAGGTAGCTTAGAATCTTTTTTTTTTTTTCTTATAGTCTGATTATTCCCTATGTGAATTACTGACTAAAAGTTTCCATCCCTTAGGAAAATGTAGGAGTCTTAAACGGAGTGAAGAAAAATGTAAAAGAAACTGTATCCAGCTAGTCTGGAACCAGACTTCAAACAGCTTGAAATCGAAGCTTGTTTGGCTTCAGGATTTTCATTTGTGCTCATCCTTTATAGGCTGTATTCCTTCATTGGGAAAAAAAAAAAAAAAAAAAAAGAACAGAGGCAATTTGGACTAGAATATGCCTTCTTGGAAACTATTTTTAAAATGACCCTTAAGGAAGAGGGAGTTCTTGCTGCGCAATTTGCAAGATGAGTGCATTTGAAGCAGTTCACTGACAAAACAGCATGATGAAAGTTGGCAGTGAGTGATTGACTTCATGCTAGCTCATAATGTCAGAAGCAGCTCAGGTAACTATAAATATATTATTGTAGAAGAATGAATATAAGAGAGAATTAATTTGCAGAGACACTATTGTTTCTCCAGTTGCACACATGCACACACAGCTGAGAAATACTGGAGAGAAAGAGTTGGGAGAGGAGAACTCCCCCAGGGGAAAACTGTTCCCATAAAAATGAGCCCAAGACACTTTACTTTGGGCAGGCTGGGAGCAGTCAATAGAGAGACCACAAGAGACCAACACAAACAAGGGCTGATGCACATGTCCCAGTTCTCTCTTCCAATGGGCGGGCTCTAGCCACACAGCAGTTCTTGAGGCAGGGCAGTTCCATAGCTGGGGGGATGACACTGGTCATAAGTGCTAGTGGGAACAGTACAAGTTTTACTGCTAATCACATCCCACGCAGGGAAAAGGAAAATTTGTTTGTGGAAGATTTCTGCAAGGAAGCAGCAGGGCCATTGCTGCTTCCCTCTGAAAAAGAGGGAAAGCTGCTTCTCACCAGCTGCCACAGCCAAGGTAGCACCAGAAAAAGAGGGCATCAACTCATGGAATTCTCATAAAATCTGAAAGCCACTTAATCAGAGAATCATACACCTCCCACTAGATGAGGTTACTCAAAGCCCCATCCAGCCTGGCCTTAAACATTTCCAGGGATGGGGCATTCACAGCTTCTCTGGGAAACCTGTTCCAGTGCCTCACCACCCTCTGAGCAAAAATTTTTTTCCTCATATCTAAACTAAAACTACCTTCTTTTATTTTAAAGCCATTCCCCCTTGTCCTGTCACTGCACTCATAGAAAAAGAGTCCCTCCCAGCTTTCCTGTAGGCTGTAGGCTGTACCTTCTAATTAGGTACTGGAAGGTTGCTGTAAGGTCTCCCTGGATGAACAGCCCCGGTCCCCTCAGCCTGTCTTCACAGGAGAGGTGCTCCAGCCCTCTGATCAACTTTGTGGCCCTCCTCTGAACCAGGTCCAATAGGCCCACATCCTTTTTGTGCTGGGACCCCAGAGCTGAACACAGGGCTCCAGGTGTGGTCTCATGAGAACAGAGCAGAGGGGGAAAATCTAGACGCAGGACCTCGCTCTTGGCCTTGTTGAACTCCATGAGGTTCTCACAGTCCCACCTCTCAGGCCTGTCCACTTCCCTCTAGATGGCATCCATTCCCTCCAGCATGTTGACCTTAATCCAATAGTGCTGTAACCCCATCATACAATCCCACCAAATTTGTCAGGCATGATTTGCCTTTAGTGAAGCCATGTGGGCTGTCACCAATCACCTTTCTGATTTGTATGTGCCTTAGCATATCTTCCCAGAGGAAAAATATGCTGCGCCATCATCTTCCTCAAAAACTCTTATAATATCGGTCCCTCTACGAGTAAAAGTCATGTTTGAGTTTGTGTTGACTTTATGTCATTGAAAGTTTGCAATGATATTTTTTCTTGTCTAAGATAGACCTTCAACCAGAAAATTCAGAGACTTGCTCCAGCCCCCTCTGAAGTGCCAACAGAATTTGGAACATGTAAATTACAGCTGGCTTCTTGATAGTTTGAGAAAAATAAACTGTTTTCTCAGAAAGAAATTAGCCACTGATGAATTTGACTCTGTTTCTCTAAGCTAAGGTGTAAGATAAATCTCTTAAGTAACTCAATACAATAGGAAGCAGAGTGAAATACTCTCAAATGTAGCTTGTGTACTACACTGATCCAACTCAAAGGTGAAAGGTTCGTAATTATTTTCATCAACAGAAGTAAAATTATTAATCTGAATGCTTCCCATGTCCTTGTGAAATATCTTTTGTTATGTATCCCAGTCTTCTTCAGTAGATAAGGAAAGAAGAAAAGACTTTTGTTAATTAAAATGGCCCAGTCAGAAGAGTCAATAGCAAAAGTCAAATTAATAGCAAGGGAGGCAATACTGATTTAAGACCCTCCAAAAGATTAATAAATTCAGCAAAAAAACAGGTCATCTCATTTCTCACCCCCAACAGTCTGTTTTAGAATTTTTAAGCAATCACTGCCATTTTTTCTTTTACTCATTAAATAACACATTTAAAGTAAAAAATAGAAGTCTGTTTCATATCCAGTCAGGGAGATAAATTGTCTAGTTACTACAGCAGGAGATTCAAGATTTGTCCAGTTTTGGGGACTTCAGATGCTCCTTTTTACCCTCCTTGCTCTGCTTCAGTTTTTCTATTTATACTATGGGTATAATATTTAGTCACCTTTCAGAAATGTTATGAGGCTGTTGTTAGTGTTTGTAGAATATACTGAGATTTGACAACAGAGACCTACAAATACATATTACATGGTGGATGAGGTTGGAAGGGAACTCCGGAGACCATCTACTCCAATGCCCTGCTCAAATCAGGGGGCTCAGGTCTGTGACCAATTGGGTTTTGAATATCTACAAGAGGTTCTTCAGAGCCTCTGTGGGAAACCTGTTCCAGTGTTTGACCACCCTCATTGTGAAAAAGCTGTTTCTTATGTTTAAGTGGGATTTCTGAGGAATTTCTTCAGTTTGTGCCCATTGACTCTGGTCCAGTTATTGAGAAGAGTCTTGCTCTCTCTTGTTACTTCCAATCAAGTATATATACACATGGAGAAAAACAAACAAATAAACAAACAAACAAAAAAAAAAAACCTTCTTTTCCCCAGACTAAAGAATCCCAGCTATATCAGCCTCTCCTCATAAGGCAGATACTCCAAACCCTTAATCATCTTGGCCTTTTGCTGGGCTTGCTCCAGTAAGCTCATCTTTTTCTATTATCCAGAAGCACAGTGCTTGACACAGTACTCAGATGTGTCTCATCAGTGCTGAGTACAGAGAAAGCATCATATCCCTTGACCTTCTGGTTAAGCTCTTCCTCAATGCAGATGAGGATGCTGTTGACTTTCTTTGCAAAGTAGTATCTAATGGTCAATTTGAGCTCTACCAAGACCCACAGATCCTTTTTTGCCAAGCTGCTTTCTAACCAGTCAGCCCCCAGCAAGTGCTCGTGCCTGGGGTTGTTCCTCCCCAGGGACAGGACTTTCTATCTCCTCCTGTTGAACTTCATGAGGTTCCTGTTGTCCCATTTCCCCAGCCTGTTAAGGTCCCTCTGAATATCAGCATAACCATCAGGTGTTATCAACCACTACTCCCAGTTCTGCATCATCTGCAAACTTACTGAGGGTGCAGCCTGTCCCACCATCCAGGTTGCTGATGAAGTTGTTAAACAGCATTGTCTCCAGTACCAGTCCCTTAAGGTACACCACTAGTGACTGGCCTCCAGACGGACTTTGGGCTGCTTATCACAACTCTCTGAGCCAACTTGTTCAACCAGTTTTCAATCCACCTCACTTTTCATTTATCTAATGTATATTTCATCTGTTTGTCTGTGAGAGTGCTAAGGGAGGTAGTGTTGAAAGCTTAACTAAAGTCAAGATAAACAATAGCAACTCTTCTTCCCACATTGACCAGGCTAGTCATCTAATTGTAGAAAGTTGCCGTATTTGTCAAGCATGATTTCCTCTTTGTAAATGCATGCTAACTACTCCCAATCATCTTCTCGTCATTCATATATATCTTTGGAAATGGTTTCCAGGAATATGATGCGCTTGTTACTATTTCATCACAATATATGCATGATGAATATGAAGTTTTCCTCTATAAAAATGTGTGTATGTATATTATCATCACACACAAATCTGCAAAGCCATAGGTGGTAAAAAGTAGAAACTAGTCAAGGGAAAGTATGAAAGTTGAAATTTGTAAAGGCAAATTGCTGATGTACACACTAGGCTAGAAGGCGTTATGTATAATTAGTCTCCTGTTAAAAACATACACGATTCTATTTGTTCTATATTCTGTTGTGTTGGATAATCTCAAGGATGAGTTTTAGTCATCTCCGAACAACAGCTTTCACTTCTCCGGAAAGGCCCAAACTATCCTGCTTGCATGTCTTTCCACTGAAGTATTTTTACTTAAAGGAGAGGAAAATAGCTGCAAGGTCTGTCTTTCTTCCAGTCCTTGGCACGAGAAAGGACTCCTTCAGCAGTGTCTTTTTCCCCTTGTCTGGTCAATGAACTTTCCTATCTATTATCCATGGTCTTTACCCATTTAACTCCAATCCAGTAAATCACTTTGATTTTGACATTCTTTGTCTTTTGAACAAATCCTCCAGAGTAGAATCAGAGCTTTGCTTTCTAATTCTGGAAATCTAGTCAAATAGAAAGGTTCTTCTAACTTGTATGACAATTTTGGGACTGTATGCATAGAACTTCTTTATTCTTTTGGACATAAGGGTTTTCCTTCTATGTCTGTGGCAGATGGTATAACTCCATTTGGTGCACAGGGTTGTCTGCTGCCCTCATACCTCCTATGCTGGGCTGAACCTCCAAAGAATTGTAAACTTGATAATCTTCTCTCTGCCAAGGGCAGAAATTTGACAGACACTATGAACTTACTAAGGTAGTAACCCAGAAGCATATTTCATGGTGGATTTAAAATTTAAATTGAGTAGGGTCCAGCTGTTTAATGGGATGGCGATGTTACATTTAAGGGGGGCAATCACAGTACGGTGCAAATAATGTTATTCCTGAAAAGCATAAAAAGAGCTTTTGATCTCTCAGGGTACATTTCTATGACAGTTTTTGGATCTGCCATGCCAGCTGAAGGAGGTGCTGCTCCCAACCTCAGCTCTGCATTTGTGGGACCATGTAACTTCACTGCTGTGAATTCAGCTCACCACTGGATTTCCCAGGCACCGTTTCTTTGGTGTATTGATACAAAAAAAGGGGGGTCTTGGAGACATGAATGAGCAGTCAGGGCCAGACTGTGCCTAGACCAGCAATGACACTGAATGACACTGAGGGGAAAAATGATGTGGGATTCTCTCCACTAAGGCATTGAGAGGAAAAAAAATATTCTTTGTACCATGCAGTGTTTTTAAAGGTCACCGGTATGAAACTTGAATGGAGACAACTCCCAAATAGGAAAAAAATCCCAAATAAACAACATCAAACCAATCTGCTTAGTGCAAGGCTGCACTTCAGAAAAATCAATTGTCTCCATCAATTCACTGAATCAGAAGGAAGGGTGACCTTGTGAGCATGGCATGAAAGCAAAACACATTAAATCTCAGTCTCCTTATATAATAGCAGACAAGTGGGTGCCACAACTTTCATCTGTGAAAAAAGACTTATTGTCCTGTATCCCAGCCATTTAGATCTAGGCTGTGGGCTGTGGCACTTCTGCAGATCAATCATTGGCATGATTAGTGCTTAAAGGAAACCACCAGTCAAGTGGTATGGCTAAACAAATCCCCAAACAGGTGAAGTTACTCCTAAACTAAATTTGGATTTAAATAAATCGGTCTCAGTATTATTTATTTTATTATTGTTTACTAGCATCATGTATTAGTATTATTTATCATCTGCTAATTATAGAATCATAGAATCAAAGAATCATAGAATCATTAAGGTTGGAAAAGACCTCCAAGATCATCTGGTCCAACCATACCCCAACCACCAATGTCACCCACTAAACCATGTCCCTAAGCACCAAGTCCCACCTTTCCTTTATAATTAATTATTTATTTTAATATTATTACTTTATTAATTATAAATATTATTTATTGGCAATATTTATTATTTAATAATAATTAATTCATATTAATAAATCAATCAGTCTCATCTTTGTGCATGGCACGATGATGGAGCACGTCCTCCAGGAAACTATGCTAAGGCACATGGAAAATAAGGAGTTGATTGGTGACACCTGGAAGAGCAACTGATGTTATTTACCTAGACTTATGCAAAGCATTGGACACTCTCTCACATGATATCCTTGTCACTAAAATGGAGAGATGTGGATTTGACGCATGGACCACTCGGTGGTTAGGAGGTGACTGGATGGTCACACTCAAAGAGTTGTGATCAACGTCTCAATGTCAGTGTGGAGAACAGTGATGTGTGGCATTCCTCAGGGGTCGGTATTGCAACCGGTGTTGTTTAAGATCTTTGTTGGTGTCATGGACAGTGGAATTGAATGCACCCTCAACATATTAGCCAACATATTAGTCGACACACTGGAGGGACCTGGACAGGACTGAGAGGTGGGGCTGTGCAAACCTCATGAGGTTCAAAAAGCCCAAGTGCAAGGTCCTGCAGCTGGGCCAGGGCAATCCCAAGCACAAATACAGGCTGGGCAGAGAATGGATTGAGAGAAGCCCTGAGGAGAAGGACCTGGGGGTGTTGGTGATGAGAAGCTTGACATGAGCTGGCAATGTGTGCTTGCAGTCCAGAAAGCCAACCATACCCTGCATCAAAAATGCATCAAAATCAGCACGGCCAGCGGGGCGAGAGAAGGTGATTCTCCCCCTCTGCTCTGCTCTGTGAGACCCCCCCCCCGAGCCCTATGTTCAGCTCTAGGGACCCCTGCACAGGAAGGACATGGACCTATTGGAGTGGGTCCAGAGGGGGACCAAGAGGATGATCAAGAGGCTGGAGCACCTCTCCTGTGAATACAGGCTGAAGGAGTTCGGGTTGTTCAGCCTGAAGAAGAGAAGGCTCTGGGGAGACCTTACAGCGTCCTTCCAGTACCTGAAGGGGGCTACAGGAAAGGTGGGGAGAGACTCTGTGAGTGCAGTGATAGGAGAAGGGGGAATGACTTTAAACTAGAAGATGGTAGGTTTAGATTAGACATAATGAAGAAATTCTTCTCTCAAGAGTGGTGAGGCAGTAGAACAGGTTTCCCAGAGAAGGTGTGGATGCCCCATCTCTGGAGATGTTCAAGGCCAGGCTGGATGAGGCTTTTAGAAACCTGGTCTAGTGGGAGGTGTTCCTGCTTATGGCCAGGGGGGTTAGAACTGGATGATATTTAACGTTCCTTTAAACCCAAACCATTCTGTGATTCTATGATTTTCTGGTGTAAACTCAGAGTTTTATTCTATTTGCTTTTTATTTGAGTGAGCAGAATGAACAAAGAAACAGAACAATAACCTTTATATATGGCTTTAACTGTTATCTTGTCGTGGTCCTCTGAGCTTTCTTTCTTATGATTCTACATGTTTTCTCATTTGCTTCACTCTTTGAGATTCTGGGAAATCCATCTTCCTCTATGAAAATATACAGTGCTTAGGCACTGGAGCACTGGGGCCATGATAAACAGCCCTTATAGTAATGTCTTTGCTAGTACATGGAATTTATTTCCACGTTATGGTTTGCATAACACTTCCCCTGAAGCCTCTGCAGCCTGATGTTCTTCTGGATTGTGGAAGGCTCAGCAGGCACAGAAGGGCTGTGCAAATTTCTGCTTCACTAAATCAGCCTTCGGCATGCAAGATTCAAGAGAGCCTTCAAACCATGAGCCAGATGCTTAATAAAGGAGAGATGGGAGAAGCATCATCTACCTGAGTCTACATGCAGTCAGAAGCACTTCCTCTACAAAAGAAGACATCATTCATGATTGAAGGCTAAGGTTGCAAAAGGGAAGGTGTTCTATGCATCTTCAGATCATCTGATATTGTAGTGCTCCCGATCTTACTAGGATTTTTATAACCATAAAACACTGCAGCTGTTTGTATTGTAAGAATTCACATGAACAACATGTCACCACATTAAATGGTATTCTATTTCTATGTATCTCTGAATGCATCTGACTTGTGAAAAGGCTTAAGGGTCCTTTAGGGACTTATCTTTGTTGGTTTTGCAGAGAAACATGAGAGATTTCATGCAACTGTTTTGAGTGTAGCTTTTCCTCAATACAGTGATATGGTCAATTAACTTTTTAAGCAGCCACAAATAGAGCTTGCCTGTAAACTAGATGTTAGTCTTAGGAGAATAAACAGTGACAGATTTTTTTTTCAATTAACCCAAGAGCACCACAGCAATTAGTGTATCAGTATTTGCTGTTGTATTGTGCGTCCGGTGATGTCTGAATCATTTTTTCTGCTTTTCAGTTTGGATGTCTGCAAGAGATTTCCAAGAAGTTGCTGCTCCAGATAATAAACAGAACATTAGCTTGGATGGAAAAGTTGGATTTTAATTAAAAATCCCATGTCTGCCCTGTTGATTTGCTAAGCTTTCCTCTTCCTTTGGTTTTCAAAGATGTAGCTCACTAATGGACATTATTATCTGCTGATATTTCTTAGTAATAAGATTTTTTTTTATTTTATTTTTAGTAAAAAAGGGTTATTACAACAGATGCTGGAAAGTATGTGGACTTATCTTCAGTAGATACAAAAAATAAGTGTGCTGGTAAGACTACTGAGCAATTTGGCCAATCTTCAATACCATTCCCACTAGTATTATGGCAAAAGAACTAGCATAATTAGGGGTGTACCAGTTCAGAAGAAATAAGAAGAGTCTAATTCTGATCTTGTACAGGCAGCTTTGCATTGGCATAATGCTAATCGTTGTTATTACTTACTTATCATATGTCAGTGTTTAGAAAATTGTGTGGAGAATGTTATCTGCCATGTATGATGTTTTGAGAAGAATGCCAAATCACAGTGAAGATGAAGGGACCAAAGCTATAGACACTACTTAGCTAGAGGTGCCTCTGTTGCATGCGCTACAATGAACAAAGTAGATATTGAAACTGAACACAGAGAGGGGAATTATAAACCATTATAACAATTAGTATACTACTATTATTCAGCTTCTGTGCCTCTGGAAAAACTCTTTTGCCTTTTGGAAGAAAGGCATCCTTTTATGAAAAGTTCATGATAGCAATTCTTTAGCAAATAGGAAAATTATGAAGAGAAACCTAAGCAGTAAAGCTCAGTTCTTGCCAAACATTGCCAGGACAGGTGCTAAGGTCTTCATTTAGCTTGGAATATCACAGCATCAATACCTGTACCGGAAATACTCCCCATAGATTCCCTTTCTACTCAACAGGAAGAAACAGTCACTTTTAAGTTGTGACACATCTGGCACATTTTCAGTAGCTATTTTAAAGTGAGTTAAAATGATCATTACTCTCCTGTTGATCATTAAAGGAGATCAAATGATGAGAACATATATGTAGATATCTCCATTTGGTCAGATGAGGCTCATCTTTTATTATTACTTTGAATTGTAAAGGTGGAGAAGTAATAGCAGCAATTTTTTCTGATTCTATAGCACTGAGTAACTCATTAGCATGGTGTTGGGGACAACCTGCTCTGAATGTCCCTGCAGGTGAATTGGACCAAGAGACCTCCAGAGCTCCCTTCCAACCTTAACCATTCTGTGATTCTGTGGGAGCGCGGGAACAATTTAAGTTCTCCTGCACCAGGAAGCATCAGTCAAAACACTCCTCTGTACAAATACAAGGATTTTTGGACAGTCTGTTCCACTAGCCCACCATCCAACTTCTCCAGGCATACATATCTGTTCCTTCACTTATAATATAGCACTGTCAAAACACAATGTAAGCTGCACTGGAGAAGGTTTGCTTCATCCTCCGCAGTTCTGTTCCAGGGTAAAGAATAGCCAAGACCAAAGAATTATGAATCCTAAAAATAGTTCCGAAATGCAAGAGAGGGGGTAAGAGTCAGTGATGGGCATGCAGCTTCAGGTACTTCCCATGTACACAGAAGCACTCCCACAAGATTTTGATGGCCAACATATAAAATTATTGAGTGGCCCCAAACACCCAGCCCTGCCAATTCTTATGCTGTCCTGGAGATAACAGATATGGAAATAAGCCCTGCATCAGCAACAGTGTAAGGTTTAATACCTTGTGATTCTACTA
Source organism: Anser anser (assembly GCF_964211835.1). Lineage (NCBI taxonomy): Eukaryota > Metazoa > Chordata > Aves > Anseriformes > Anatidae > Anser > Anser anser. The sequence continues at coordinate 205,276,674 of NC_139720.1, read as the reverse complement.
GACAAACAAAAAAATTAGATTCCAGCTCTCCAGCAGGGAACTGATCAATTCCTTCTAACACTCTTAGAAAATGCCACACTAAAAATGTGGCACTGTAGATGGAATTTCTATTTTAGGCATTTTTTTCACAGGTTTCCAAAATGTGTTAGTTATAAATTATCACTTCTTCAATGGCTTGCACAGCTAGGCCCTTGGTGGTGAAGGCAATCATAGTACCAGCAAAGGAAAGAATCTTACAACTCTTAGAAATTCTCTGTAGGCTTTCACTGTTCGAATATACAGCACAGTGTGACATGCTCAGAGTGATCCCAGAGTTTCATTTCCCTTGCCTACTCTCCACTTAAGAGTTGCAGCTGAAAAATGACAAGGGAAAACCCTAGCCTCTTCTAGTGGAAGGTGTTCCTGCCCGTGGCAGGCGGGTTGGAACTAGATGATCTTTAAGGTCCCTTCCAACCCAAACCATTCTGTGATTCTATGATTTGTCGCCAGACCAGCAATCTACAGCCAGGCCCATCCAGTGCTGTTGAAGGGCATCCAGCAAACCTAACACATGATAAGCACTACCTACTCAGAGGAATCATGCTGTTGTTAACAGTCTTCATTTTATTCTAGCAATAGCGGTCACTTATTTTAGCCAGGTCTCTAAATTTTTTCTCGGATAAGATTTAGGGTAAAAGGATGCATTTTATTCTATTAACCAGAAGAATAAGATGGATTACAATTGGTATAATTGGAAAGTTATAGTGGGAAAATCCTGTACAGCCCACCCTGGAAGGTTCTTAGATATGTCTTCTTTCTACTCTTACCTGACTCTCTCTTATCCCAGGGATACTGCAGAGGTACAGACCAAGAGCTGTAACTTCTCAGCTTGGCAGGGACCTCCAATTGCCATTGATTTTCATTTCCAAAAGGACATGATTTTCCAAAGAGAAAACAACTTAGGAGTGAGTAACATGGAAGATTAGTTCTCTTCACCTCAAGCTTTCTTCATTAACATTTTGATCTTCTTCTGTAACTATGTAAAGAAAAAAAATGGTATAAATTTGCTTTTCAAGGAATATGTCAGTCCTTACCTGCTTGAAGCTGGGAATGAAATGCTTCACTTCAGTATCAATTCCTACCTCCATCTCCCTCTAGTACATAATTAACCTGAAGGTGGGAGGGAAGATTACGAATAATATGGAGCTGATTCACCCTTCTACATGCACTAGTGAAAACAGAGAGTATTACTGCATGCGTCAGTGGAATTAAAGAGAAAAAATTGTCTGAGATCACTTATAAACAGATCCAGTCAGACATGATTGTTCCATGAATGGGATTGCATAAATTAAGCTTTGCCAAAGGTTACCAGTAGTTAAAAAAAAAATTAAATAAATAAAACGTTAACAGTTTTGGGTTTTTGGAAGCTCAAAGTACAATGCTATTTACTTGTGCTGTTTATTGAACAAGTATGCTTAACAGGGCAGTCACAATATCTAAATGCTACCTTGCCTTTCAAACATATCATGATTGATGAGCAACTCTGAGATGTCATAGGCCAAACACTGCCTTTGAAGTTGGAAAACATCTATTGATTGATGCTTGCCTGAAGAGCTGTCATAAGAAACATGGAAGAAAGAATAATTAAGTGTCATAACATGCCTAATATTGAAATGTGATGTGTTTCTTTTTTATCATTTCTAAAACAGAGTAAACTGAAAGATGCTTGATGACAACACATTCAAAAATGTGTATAGACTTTTTAAGGCATATGTGTGGAAATAACTGATGACTTCAATATCAAGAACACTGTAAATAAGTACAAGTAAAAGAACTAAAAGAAGTAAAAGAAATGCAAAATGTTTTGATCCCTTTGGTTCCCTGCAGTCTCTGGGGAATTCCACAGTTCCGCTCTATGTGAGGTGCAGATTAAGACAGAAGCTCTAATTATTCCTTGAAACTGAAGTCATATCTTGTTGAAGGGCTATCTTTTTTGTAACTTATAAGTTTACTAAATCAAAATCATTATGTCTTAGCAGGAGCTTGGTGAAATACCTCCTTAGTGGGAGCTGTAGTTTAGATTGGAAAGATGGCATTCTTCCCTCACACCTATGAGTGCCTCAGCTTTGTGCTGAGGAGGTCTTGTGCTTTCTTAAAGATAAGAAGAAACAAATTTTGATAATTTGTTAACTCTACAAAGCCATTTTATGACACAGCTGAATATCAGTCCTCTTTGGAGGGTTTGTCTCTGTAATTGGAGTAACTTGTCTCTGTTTCAGCAGGATGTTAAGTCTGTCTCTGAATTTTCTCTCTGATCTCTATTTACCATCTTCAAACACCTTCCTCCCTCCCCACAGTTGCTGTTTTATTGACTTGATGACCTTTAAGCTATAAGCTTATAGCTTTTCTTGACTGTCTCATTGTTTGCTTTGACTTCACTTCATTATGAACTCCACCGCCACAACAGTTGACTTTGCACTGAACTTTCTGACTCCATCTTTATTTGGCTCTGCTTATTTTGAGCCTTCAATCTTAAACACTCTTCCAATTCCTGTAATGCCAAATCTTAACAACTTCTCCTTATCCAGAGTCACACTTAGGGACAAATCAGTTCTCAACAGCAGTGATCTCATCTCCTCTCAGGAACATGAGGTTTGCATGTCACGTACAGCTGGAAAGATCTGTTTGTGAAGTCACTTGACTTGCAGCTATCTGCAGAGGTAATTTGAAGGAGAACATCAGCAAGCCATTGTGGGGCAGAATGACGAAGAGCATGAGGAAGATATATAAGAGGAGCAGATATGGTTGTCAAAGTAAATGAAGCTTCTTCAAGCAAGTGAGAGGAAGGAGAGCTGGCAGTATCCCAGCTACATGGAAGCCCTTTGTCTGTGAAGCCAAATTAAACCTTGTAAGTAAGTCTTTTCAGAACATAACTTTTTGCTTGAAGAGACTGGATGTCCACTGTCCCACTGCTTCTCTGCTGCATTTGCCAGCACAGACGAGGTTACAGGTCAGAAACCTTCACTGCTCCTGTCACAGTCACAGCTGCTGCCACATTACTGAGCACATCGGTGGCAAGTGGAAGACAAAACTGATGTGCTGTTTTATGTAAAGCTCATTGCCTTGCACTAGAGGAGGGCAGGCCTTTGATGTGCTCACCTTCTCTGTCTCTAATAGCAGGAGAAACATGCTGCTGGAAACACTGTCATAAATCTCAGTGCAGTTGTTGGGGAACGAGAGCTGATGTCATGTTGAGCTGAATGCTTTCAGTCACATAAACAACAGGAGGAAGCCTTATCTCAGAGCACAGAACCGAATTCAACCCTGACACTCATAGTTACAACTCAGTTAATGAAGAGTTTTTAAGCTATTCAAATAATTATGGATGGAAAGTCCAATTTCTGCTATACTCAGTAGCACTGAGCAGGGTTCCTTCAGAATCCTGTTTGCCATTAGTCCACATTTTTAGAATTTAAATACTTCTCTTTCTTTTAACTGTCCCCTACTTGCCCAGCTTTTGCTGTTTCTACGTTGAGTTCAACACCTTTCCTCTTACTTTCCTATATAACCTTAGCTCTCAGCAGCTACCTGCACCTACCATCTCTGCCAAACTTGTCTGGAGGATGAACTCACCACAGTGCTCCCCAGTGAGCCCTGGCAAGGCAGCACCTCAGCAGCAAACCCCACTTCTCAACACAGCCTCCACAGTCCCCTTGCTGGACACAGCATCCCCAACTGCCCAGAGTCCTGTATCTGCCAGGTCAGGGTATGCAGCCCTCACTGGGCTGTGAAGTACAATGAAACACGGGCCAGTTATTGCCTTTCATGAAATCAGGTGCCCTATGGCTGGTGCGATGCATTGATAGAGTATCAGGTGCAGGTGGGATGACTGCTTCATAATACCATCTGCAGAGTGCTGGGGCAGCAGCTGCAGTGCACAACAGGGCTTTGCAGCCCAGCCTTTTCACCTGGGCTTTCTATCTCACTTGCCATCATTTTGCCCCCCTAGCAGACACATGGAGGTATAGGTCATCTCAGACCCCATACAACAGACCAGGATAATCCCTAGGGTGTGTGATGAGATTCTGCTGCTGGTTATTCTGGGTCTGTCTCACAGGAGGAAGCCCAGAAAAACCATGGATGAGCCTAACCATCCCAAAATACAGTTTAAGAGGTTAGTATGTTGTCCTGGGCTTCAGTGGGGGAGATGGCTTATTTTAAGTAAATTGCCAGTTCTACAGTTGTGTCGCTCGCTAATTTGTTTTGTGTGTGGACAAGGAGTGTGTGTGAGGGATGGGGGAAAGGAGAGGCAGAGAAACTACAGAAAGTCCAAGAGGAGACAAGTGCCTCTGCACAGGTGCACTGTGAATAACCTAGCAGCTATGATGTTGCTTAGATGAATATTGGCTTCAAGACAGGGTGCATGTCCTGGCCTCTTAAAAAGATTTGAAATGTTCTGTATCTTTCCTACTTTATTATTTAGAAAGCACAAATGCTCACTGCATCCACCCTGGAGGTGTCTGTGGTCTCTGCACCTGGCTGCTCAGCACACTACAGGATGTAAAATAACAGCTCCGGGAGCGGATGGCAGGAGCTGCTCCCTCTACTGTTTTTGACTGCTCCAAAAATAGCTGCCGCAAGCTGTGTATGCCCAAGGGAGGCATTTCTTCTTGCACGCCATTCACCCACGCATGCTCCTGTGGCAGCACAAGTTAGCTCAGGAGCCTCAAAGTTCAACTTGGAAAAGCCTCCTGAAGTGAAGTTCCTCCCAGAAGTCCCCCCAGTAATCCTCAGTGCCCACAAGCTGTGAGTGCAAGGGCAGCTACCTCAGCCAGCAGCCTTGTTGTGGTTTAACCCGGCTGGCAGCTAAACACCACACAGCCGTTCGCTCACCCTCCCCCCTCCCTCTCTGGGATGGGGGAGAGAAACGGGAAAGTGAAGCTGGTGAGTTGAGATAAAGACAGTTTATTAAGACAGGAAAATAATAATAACAATAATAGTAATAATAGTGATAATGATAATAGTATTAACAATAATAATGTGTAAGAAAACAAGTGATGCACAATGCAATTGCTCACCACCCGCTGACCGATGCCCAGCCTATCCCCGAGCAGCCGGCCCCCCCACCCCGGCCAGCCACCCCTATATATTGTTTAGCATGACGCCAGATGGTATGGAATACCCCTTTGGCCAGTTTGGGTCAGCTGTCCTGGGTCTGTCCCCTCCCAGCTCCGGCTGCACCCCCAGCCTGCTCGCTGGCAGGACAGAGCGAGAAGCCGAAAAGTCCTTGGCCTGGTGTAAACACTGCTCTGCAACAATTAAAACATCAGCATGTTATCAGCGCTCTTCTCATCCTAATCCAAAACATAGCACCCTACCAGCTACTAGGAGGGAAAATTAACTCTGTCCTAACTGGAACCAGGACAAGCCTCCACCCCAATTTCTCACTCCTGAGCACCAGGCACGAAGGGCAAAGTCCTAACACTCCTCCTGGGGGTTTTGGTTCTCCATTGGCTTGGTCTCTCTCAGCAGACCAGAGATGCACCTTTCAAAAGCTGATTTTAAGGCTGATGGTGACATCTCAGTGCATCTGAAGTGAAGGTGACAGGAAATGTGAAATCAGGGTGCTGTTTATGTGGAGCACAGTCAAATTTAATCATGCATAATTCTGGCAACACAGCACCCCTGAGCTGACATGGGTGTTTCCCATCATTGATTCAGAGGACTTTGCTATAACCTTCAAATTAAATATATATATTTTTAATAGAGAAGCACAATTATCCTATTAAATACATCCAATGAAAGAATAAGGCAACCACACGCCATATGCATCTGTTTAAACTCTCATCCATCAGTCACATCCAGGAGGCACATTGAGCTCTTTGCCAGCTAATTACAGGCCAAAAATCTCTCAGGAATTAGTCATCTACCAGTTTTAAATAAGGAATGAACTCTGAGAAAATTGTTAGTAACTAACACCTTAAGACATAAAAGTCCACTGAATAAATCATTCCCAATTAATTTCTTGCTCAACACTATCACACTGCAAGGGACAGTAGTTGAAAATTGGAAATAAGGAGTGAGGAACTTTAGGATAACAGATTTTTATCTGAAAACTAAGAAGTTTTGGAGTTTCTTAACCACGGCTCTAACCAGAGAGCAGATCTTGCTAAGAATGCATTAAGAAAACTTTGATTTTTATTGCATTCTAATGTGATTTTAAAGCTCATTAGAGCAACTCTTTTTGTGCTGCCAGCAATGAAAGCCTTAATGCTAAGAGTCCCCTGGAGTCCACAGCACAGATAAGCGCCGTTGTTTTTCACTGAGCTCAGCCTCTTAAGCTACCAGCCTACAAAATAAAGCAGAAGCTTGCTGCCAGCAGCAGCCTGGAAGCCAGATTTCTAGATAATGTGCTTGAAGCAAAGACATGGCCCTTGCTGCACAACAATGCTTTAGTCACAGAAAATAAGCAGCTGTGTGTTGCATGCTGTCTGGGGCATAACACAGAATACCTGCTGAGATTTCCTGAAATCACTTTTTCCACCTTTTCTTTACCAAGAGTTCAGATGAAAAACATCTGAAAAAAGTAAAGTTATAAAGTTATAGTTGTTTATATATTTACAATGCAATGCATTTTAAAAGACATAATTGACTTTCAAATATAATTCCTCTCTTAAAAAAAAAAAATCTCTTGGAGCCTCTGTATTTAATCAATGACTCTACATCAGATTTGTCTGATTTGCAAGTAAAATAGATTGGGTCTTGTTCCTAACTGACAGCATATTCAGCAGAAGATCAGGAAGTCAAGTTGGTTGCTTTTTATTGACTTGAAAATCACCCACTAGTAATAATGATTTTGTGATACAAAAACAAAAATGGATTGCAATACATTTTCCTGTAGCTTATGAGCTTTCCACAGAAATTAACAGAATTAAACTTCAGGACTTGATTTATGAATTTAAAATATGTCAGCATACATGGAAAGATCTGTTGAGTCAGCAAGGGTGTGGGTTGGGGTTTCTTTATCAGTAACTGCTCTAAAAAGAACAATTACAAGTTTAGTTATTGAATAAACTGCTGGCCAAATAACAATTCCACATTTTAGTTAAAACATATTATGAATCCTTTAAAAAGATATTCAGCTGAAATTTAAGGGCAGAATTTTCAAAGGTGAAGTTGGAAAGTCTTATGGTTTTTGTTTCCAAATGAAAATGAGATATCCACACTCACTTCTCCCGCAATTCTGCAAAACATTTTATCTCATCTTTACTATTAGACCAAGCAACCAGTAACAATCCTTTAGCCTTTGTGGTGCACAGGAGTGCTTGATTCAGCAAGAAGCTTAAATGGAAGCGATAAGCTCTTTCTTTCATTGCATGTGCTCCAAACTGGAAGAGGTGCACTTAACCCAAAAGCATAATTATTTTAACTTCCACCTCTACATGGTGTGAGAACCTCTGTGATGCACAAACAAGCTGGCTACTAGCCACGCCCCATTGGCTCTGGCCTAGTATGACAGTCAGGACATCTCAGCTTATGTTCAGATATTCTGCTGGTAAAAGCCATGTAGGCTGTGAGCAGTGCAACAGCATCATCTGTACTCCTGATATGTAGGCAGAGTCCCTGGCTTGCTTTTGACTGTGGCCAGCCAGCTCTTGACCTCAAAGAGAAGTTCTCATGGGGTTTCTGCATCAACTCGTATGAGAAATCTCTTTGGATTTTACCCTTGGAAGAGAGTGCATAGCGGACAACACATCCATCACCATTAGAAGAAGGGTCATATCAGTAAAAAGTTAGTGGACCTCTTTGGGACTTGAATAGCTGGTGAAAGCTGTGATGATCTATTGGTTGCGTACAGCAATGAGGAGATATTTTAGTGTGAAGAATGGCTTTGGAGTGCCTTTTGCTGCTCATCATACTAGACCCTGATAACTTATAGGTGACTCCAAAGACCATGATGCCCTGTATCCTTTTCTGATTAACTCCAGCCTATGCTAGCATGGGTCGAGATAGCCCTCTTAGCCCTTTACTGTATGCTATGCCACCAGGCAATGCCCAAGAGGCTGGATTTGGAAGCTTCCTATCACCAGAGTCAGTCCAAGTAGGAGCCTTTGTATAATTTATCATCTTCCAACAGGCATCTAGAGTATAGAGCAAAAGCAAATACATTTTTCCTTCTCCGAATTGCCATTTACTTCTCTGGAAATGTTCAGGGCAAACCAATGCATGCCTTTTCCCACTACCTATTGGACAATAAACTTGTTACTATTCCCTCATTGCTGTTTGCAGTTATGTTCCAGAGCCTTCAAAAGAGGCATTTAGATGTCTTCCAAGTGAAGAGATACTCCAGTCAAATTTCATAAATGCAAATGTCAATGCTCCAGTAGTGAGCAATATTGTACAATGACTATCCCCACTGTAAAGCTAAAGTGAGAAACAGCTAACAACTAGTGCTAGAGCTATCTTCCCCAAAATCATCTTATAATTCCCAGTAGGGCAGTTCTCATTATGATTGTATTGGAGAGATGCAGCTCATCTGGTCTGTTTGGATTGCAAAGGTCCCCAGGTGCACAGAGCCCTGCGTACACCCCACACTTGCCCCCTCTGAGTAGTTTGGCACCTATTTCTAAGCAAGCCAGATCAAAAAATTAGGCAAAGTAGCTCAGGGGCCCCTGAGAGGCCTGATCAGATCAGCACATGTTATTGCAGCATACATAACACCATGACAGTGTGCTCATTAAGCACAGACATTACCACTGCTCAAAACATGGGAGGAAATAGGGTCAGTATCAGCACATCACTTACATTTTACATAGTAGCCTCATGTTGCTGCATTCAACCAGGAGATGAGAGACCCCAAAATGCCTGCCCTAGCAAGCCTGAGAAAATCACTCTCTTACAAGCTTACTCTCTTTTGAGTCCCTTTGGGTGACCTGAACTCAAACGTATATCTCTTCTCTAACAAGAAAAACAGCAAGCACTGTCTTGTTCTGTGAAACTACATCCACGGGCACACAGCATCAGCTGAGGACCCCGTTAGCTAGAATGCATGAACAGAGGTGCCCATCCTGAGCCCTGACCCACATATCTGATTTCAGAGGGGGTAAAGGTGTCCAGAGTCACTTTTGCCCTGTGCATTTTGGTTTTCCTATTTCTGGGTCACTCCCTGCTCAACCAGCAGATTTTCAGCCTGCCCAGGTATGCACTGACATGTGAGATGTCTCTGTCCTTGGTTTCAAGCATGGGAAAAGACTGAAAGAAAGGACTGAGCGCAAAACCTGAAAGGCTTCTTGAGCTGTAAGATTCAGCATATGCACAAACATAAATTATGGTAAAATATTTGTATTCTTTCCAGTTATTTTCACATTAGTGATTATGAAGGTATACATCACATGTACAAAACTGTGGTAGAACAGAAATAAATAAGATCTTGAATATGAGTACATAATGAGAAAGCATTTTTTTTTCTTAATTGTGTAATAGGACCATTAGTGTTAATAACAGCATTACTGTAGACATTAATAGGGTTTAAAATGTCTCTGTACTAAATCACAAGGGTATTTTAGATTCAGATGCACTCGTCAGACAGCAAATCTTGCAACTACCTGCACTTGTGAGTGGTGCTAATTGTAACAAAGGACCAATGTAAGCATACTAATAGCTATTGCAATATGATATCCAGAAAATAGACTCACTAGTATTTGTCATTTGGGATTGTGAGTATAATAACTTCAAGGATTTTAGTTGGTTAATATGCTTACCCAATGCTAGTGCTAAACCTGCATCTAGTTTCTACTGGTCAAGTGCACATTTTCTCCATATTATCATAGGACTGCTGAGGATAAACCTAATTTTAAAAAATAAATTATTACCCTATTCCTTATCTGTTAGTTACTGATTTCTAAGAAAGTGGTCAAGAAGAAAAGGAAAACTGGAACCTTCGTAATGCTGCCTGGACTTTGTTCATTATGGGAGTAGAAATATGTCTAATGTTTCAATCTCCTGTCCTATTGAATCTGATTGTTCTTACTCAGTGTCTCACTTGTATAATATATGAGATAAACTAATCTGTTTATCACTACCAGAGGATCATACTTGCAATAACTCTTACGCTGAAAGTCATTTCTATGCATAGATGTCTCAGTGTGCTTTCCCAATAACTCCTGGGCTACGGCCAACATATAAATATATACGCTTCCCTTGCTTGTTTTGGCTGTCAGAAAAGAAAAATGGCAGCAATGACCATTTAGAAAGAACTTGTTTTCACACATGCTATAAAGTTCGTTGTCTGAGGGAATCAATAAAAACATCCTTGCACTCTTTTTTATTTTCAGGATAAAGGGTGGGTTTTTTGTTGTTGTTTATTTTTACCTTTTTTAAGTATTTCCTTACTATTAACCCTTTGATTTCTGTCATGTTCCAGACTCTCTGTTTAAGTGGGATCCTAAGCTAACATGGAGAGGGGGTTTATACAAAGACCTCAACAGAGCAGAATCAGTCACCTGGAGAAAAATCAGTCATATTTTTCCAAGAAAAAAAAAAAAGTTTAAGATACCTATCTGCACAAAGCTTCACTGTGACTCACAGGTTGAGTCCAAGAGGGCTGAGAGAACCGGTCAATGTCACAGCCAGGCCTCTGTCATCTTTGAAAAGTTGTGGAGGCTAAGAGAGCTCCCTGACAACTAGGGAATGGCAAATATTGCCCCTATCTTCAAAAAAAGGCCAGGAGGCTGACTCAAGGAACGACAGGCCATTCAGCTTCCCTTTGATGTCTGGGAAATTCATGGAGCAAGTCCACCAGATCAAGTCTTCTTAGAAGCCTTGTCCAGCAAAACAAAGGAGAAGGTGTGTGGGAACAGTCGGCATGGATTGATCTGGGGTAAATCAACCAACCTGGATGCCTTTTAGGATAAAATGACCTGTGGTTCTGTGGGTCAGGGGGAGCAGTGGATAGAATTTACCTCATTTCTAGCAAGCTTTTCATCACTTTCTCCCACAACAGTCTTATATCCACTGGGAAGAGCAGTTCAAACTCAAAGCCAGAGCTATCATTCAGACATAGACAGGCTTGAGGAAAGGGCCTACAGGAACCTTACAAAATTCAAAATAAATAATAGCAAAGTTCTGCTCCTCGAAGGGTGGGCTGGAGAGCAATGGTTTGGGGAGCAACTTTGCCCAAAGGTCTTGGGGGTTCTAGCAGATGACAGGGTGGGCATGAGCCAGACATGTGCCCTGGTAACAAAGAGACCAACAGCCTCTTGGGCTGAACAAGAGCAGAGACATAAGATGCAGGGAAGTGGATATAGTGTGCAGTTTTACACAAAACCATACAAGAAAGCCATTGATAAAGGAAAAATAACTTCCCATGAGGATAACTGAGCCCTAGGACTGGCTGCCCAGAGAGGTTCTGCAGTCACTGCCGTTGGATATTTTCAAGTCCTAGCCTGATAAAGCCCTGAGAAACCTGTTTGGATACCTGGGTTACCATGCTTTGAGCAACAGGCTGAACTGGACACTTCCCAAAGTCCCTCCCAGCCTGAACGATTTTGTGATTTGATTGAGACAGAGAGAACCTCAAATGACGCACATTAAGTAGAGTAATCCACCTGAAAATAAATAAATTAATTAATTAATTAATTAATATTATAATAATTTGTCTCAGCCCTTTTTATCCTTTTTCCCAGAATACTCTTCCAGTGGGGAGCTGAATAACTCCTGCAACCATCAACCCACCAACACCATGCTCAGACAAAAGAAAGTGAAGGAAAATGACATACAGCAATGTTGAAGATGTATGCTGTGCTTCCAGTTGCATAATGACCCACACGGACACCAGGGTTCTTTTAGGATCAGTAACTGCCACTAGTTTATTGATGACATAACTTCATTATATATCTCCCTTATCGAGGACAGGCTCCCTTTTTATACCGTTTGCCCCTCAGCAGTACTTTTCCACTAACTATTCATTGGTCAACAACTTTGCCCAGCAACAGTAAACACCCAGAAACTTCCATGCCTTAATGGTAGGAGAACAAGCAACCCGAGTCGGCAAGGTGTCTCCTGAATCACCCTTCTTTGTTCCCTCTAAACTCTTTACATTCCTGTTGGCCTCATCGTTAAGAGTTCGATGTTATCACCAACCATGGGGCTTGTCGACCCCCATGGCTACACTCCCATATCCAATCACATTTATAAATTCAGAAGTGTGTCTTTTGTGTTTTGTTCTTGCTGATGGATTTAATTTTTCTCCATTCCCACCTTCTCTGTCCAAATTTCCAATCAATCTTTACAACATTAACCATTTAGCCAAGAAAATTTGTTCCACATCTATAGACTTTTCCCAGAGTTAAGGCATAAATTTAATAGTAATACAATGGTTACACATCAATAAATGCAGTATTTGCCATTATGTCTCACTCTGAATGTCTATGTATAATAAGCATTTCAATTATGATCCACACAGCAGCTGGAATTTGAACCTTTCCTGTGTGTATATCAGCACACCAATTTAACAGTCTTTAGCAGGGATGCTTACTTCTTATGAGCAATATACACATTTGCAACGGGACAGTTACAGCCACAGCTAAAGTTACAGCTGCTGGATGAACCATAGCTACTCTTGCATTGAAATTCTCAACACAAACTGTATTAGCAATATATATGAGTAGGGGTTGCAGAGAATATTTCTGTCTCTCTTTTACTGCATTTAATCAGCATTCCTGGGGCTGATTTAAATAAGTCACAATGATAAGGCATTCAGCTTCATAATGAAAAGAAAAAAAAATATCTTTTTGTATTGGAAAATAGCATATTATTTTACATTCTTCCCTCCAGTGCAGGAAGAAACCTTACAGTCAATGGTTATAAAGGCTGCTGAGCTGCTCCTGCTGAAAACTGCTGGCTGAACTAATGATGATATCAGCTGATTTTAGAGTTGGTCCTTGAAAGCTCTTGATGCAATCTGTACACAGGCTTAAACTGTGTTTTACTCCACATTATCTAGTACTGGTGACGGCTACAAGCTGGCCCCTATATTAAATAAGCAGAAACTACAGTGCGTGTTGTCACATTTTCTCCACAAGCTCAAAGGAGGCAGACACAGCCTGCCTACCCAGTCTTAAGCTTTATTCAAAGAGCCAACAATGAAAACTGTGTAAATGTCACTTTTGTAATGCTATATTTATAGAACAGATGTGCACTCAGCTAATTCACTGAAGTTTGAAGACTCATATAAATTACAGCATCCAGTAGCTCCAAAGGAGCTAAAACAGGGAGATGTGGTAGGACACAGGGAAGATAATCCTGCAGCAGAAGCCAGGCTACCATGCTAGGAGATGTGTGGATAGCTTCGCCATCATTTCTGGTACACACCACACACTGGCACCTCAGAGCCAGACACATCACTCCTGTGCTCACACCTTCTAAACAGGACAGCGCAAAATGATTATGTTAGCGTTTGCAAAGACACATAACCACAGAGTGATTATATGAAAGTGCTTTTATTTGGCACCGGAAGTTAGGGGCATGTCTGCCCAAATCTAACTTCGTTCGATTTGCTCACACAACAAACATTTATACTATTTAGAAACATACATTTGCATAATATACTTGTAATCATCAGTTATCTTCATATTCATTGGATAAATGTATATTCCATCTTCAATAATCACAGCCCCTTTATTAATCTGATTGGTCCCTTATCTCTATTTACCTTTTTCAGTTACTTAGATACTTTACTGATTACATTGGATTTCAATGGTATTTACCTTAGTTTTCAAACCATTTATTCACCTAGCAATAAACTCCCAGATACCCACAATATTTATCCTAACTACTATCTCTAGATCAAATGAGCATTTATGGTATGCATTGTTAGTAGCAATACTGGTTTCGCTACTAATACATCTGTTGCTATGTTAACATTTACCAACAATTGTCACATCAAAAGGCATGGTTTACTGTGTCCAGATCTACTCAGAGATAAAGTTCAAGTGCTCCGTATATCCAAATATTCAGATATAAATTCCCCGTGCCTGTCTGTCCCTTTTTTCACTGTTTATGAATTTTTGTGCTGTCATTTATCCTGAGAGAAAGTGGTTGTGAGAAAACTAGTCTCATAAGAATGAGGAAAAGTTCTAATTTGGTAACACTTTCTACTCCAGCAGAAAAGAATAGATGGTTTGTTTTTTTTTCCTCCAATGCATAGAACCTGCATTGGAACTGTTCATAAGTAGATATTACTGATTCTTAAAAAGTCATAATTCAAAGTGCATTTGTCCCAAAGTAATGACACTGACAAAAGACAAAACACGTTCCCTTCTGCAAAATGCCAGTCTTTCCCATTTCAGAACCTGGACACTGTTGTGCCATAATTTATCTCATCAAGTATGAGCCTAGGTGAGGCCGAGTTCATTCCTTATGCACAGCATCCAATTAATTGCCAGCTTGGAGCAGCTACCACCAATGCAAAGATTCCAGGAACGAGATGATTAGTAGGCACTGGCATATCTTCAGGAAAAAGTAACGGCATGTTCATGTCAACCTGTTAAAATTAGCCAAACTTAAGGCTTTTGAAATCACAACTCTCTGCCTTTATTTAATTGACTAGTTTAGTGTAGTGCTGTATCAAGTGAGCCAGGGACGCTGATCTCATTGCTCTTAGGTGCTGCACAGCTCTGCTGATGGGAGACAACTGACTTTGGTCCAAATGTCCACGATGTTTAGAATACCTTCTTCTTCAAAACAGAGTTTCATAATTTAAATATTTTTACAGAAGGCTGGCATTGTTTTACATTCAATGAAAGCTCTTTAAAATTTTACACCCTTTGTTCCCTGTGTTATAAGTCAAGTACTGAGATAATCTAATGATTTCAGGATTGCCTTGCCTTGCTGACTTTTTAAACATAGAATTATTGACGCTTAGCTGTTATTAGTGTGGATCAGTCTTCCTTGAATTATACTTTTTTAGCAAACACTTCTTGACTTTGTGCCCAAGAGAAACCTCTTTACAGCTGAAAGAACAAAAGGGAGAAGCAGAAACACCAGCATCTCTGTTTCTTCATCTGCCTTCCCTTTTCTCTATTACAGATACAATTTGCTAAAACAATTGCTTTGGATATATTCTAAAATGTAAACTCAATGAATAAATGTCCTGCATGGTGGTTTTGAGTTCTTTATGGAGAAAGTCCTCTCCTAACATCTCTTGAGCTAAATTAATTAACCTGCAGAAAGGACTGGTGGTTTGGCAGTTCAGAAGGCACACCTTAGGCAGGTGCTCCCATTTCTTTCTTTACAGGCAAGTAGGAAGACTTTGATGCCAAATAACAAAACAACTTGGAGGACCCTACCTCACCACTAACTGTCAAGGGTGGTTATGGACACAAGGCTGAAGAAAAGTAGTGTGAGTATTGTGCTGTGGATGTATATTAACAGTGTCTTCTCTCTGCTTCTGTCTTGCACTGGTCCTGGTGAGCTCTTTAGAGGTCTTCCACTTCTAAAAGAGACCTGATGATGACTCTACATATCTGGATAAGATGTGGTGCAAGTCATGTTAACCCATGTTGGTAAAGGTACACAGGTACCGTGACTCTTCTGTCTGTGAAATTAAGATCATAGAATCAGATGACCCCTCAAGGGACACCACTTGTTACCAGCCTCCACCTGGGCGCAGAGCCATTGACCACAATTCTCTGACTGCGGCCATCCAGCCAATTCTTTATCCACCAAACAGTCCACCCTTCAAATTCATCTCTCTCCAATTTAGAGGTCAGGATGTCACATGGGACAGTGTCAAAGACCTTACAGAAGTACAGGTAGATGACATTAGTCAGTCTTCCCTTGTTGAATGATGAAGTCACTCCATCACAGAAAGCCACTAGATAGAAAAAATGTTAGCAAGATTTTAAATGACCCACCAAAATGAAAGAAGTTAGCAAGATTTGCGTTCTGGTAGTGGACATCTTTTTCCTGGCTACCATGCCTGAGCAACTTCAGTGCAGGACACCTGCCCTTTGCTTCTGGAGTGTTAATCTCCTTTTTATACCTCACTTCAAATTAGCCAATCCACCTCTTTCTGGGCATGCTGGACACAGATAAATGGCATGTATTCTTTCAACAAGATCAGTAGAAACCTCTCTGAACTGCACAGTCTAGGAGGACTTTTTATTTCTAAAAGCAAAAGCTTTGGTGAGTACTCTCAGTTACGAAGTATCAAGTCTTGTTTCCACTTTTTTTAAATGGAATGCTTGGAATTTTCTCAAAGTTTTGAAGTTTCAAATGTTAATAAAGTTAATTAACTTTTCAATTGACATGAAATCCGTTTGGTTTTGCTGTTTTTTCTTCTTTTTTTTTTACTTTTTTTTTACTTTTTTTTTTTTTTCCTTTACTTTCACTCAAGCCCCATTCAGGTCATGAATACAAAAAATCAGCTGTTTGAACAGTTCTGCCCCTCAGGACAATGAGATTAATTCCCTTCTATAGCAAGGCTTGGCCACCAAATTTTCACACTCCAGTTAACTCCTACCAGAGTTAAATGAAAATTGATTTTCTCTTGCTCCACTGCCTTTCCATGTTACTCTCTTGCATTTGCTCAGCAGCATAAAGAAGCTGTTCAAATTTTGCTGCTATCTGTGACTTAGGAAATTATCTTACGATGAAACACTTAGAAGTCTGCCTACAGAGCTGTTCTGATTCAAGATAGTAACCTACCTGCCCTTTACTTCTGCAAAGCTAGAACACACATATCTGGTCTCTGGATAACATAGATTGAAATAACATTAGGTCTGTTTGTTAAGCAGAATCTTCCAAAGTGGCTCTGCTGATGCACTGGTTTCAGAGCCTGGTCTTTCAAGACGTCCTGGGTTAGGAAACACTTTGGTGTTTTCTGACAGATTCATGAAGAAACTGAAGGTCTTAAACAGTTTTGCTCATGTTGCATCAACTATTTAAATCTGTTACCTGTGCCTAACATAGAAGTGGCTGAAGAAGTGTTTGGCTCTAAACAGTGTTGTGCAATTCATCACATCCTTTTGAATTGCTCATTGTCTACTAAAGCTGCCTGCATGCTGCAGACAATTAGACTTATGACTGATCTGTCTGCATCACTGATCTGCCTGAGGACCAGGCAGCAGCTGTCACATCCAGCCTCACAAATGTGTTCATAGAAGCAACAAAGTCCACACACCTTTCCTAGTGCCCTTAGTGTGTCTAAGGCTTCCTGTAGACGGCAGATGATAAGATCAGCCTCCAAAAGGGAGAAAAGGGAAGAGAAAGAGGAAACTAAAATTGTCAGCTCTGTGCTCAAAGCTTTCTCTCATAACCAAGCCAATCCCATGCCAAGATGTCAAGGCAGGAAAATTCACGGATTTAAGCCAGTGAAAACTGTAGTAGGCTCTGCTTACACATCTACTACTGAATACTGTGATTCTGGGCCCTGGTGGATAAATTCCCACTGACTCAAAAGGGAAAAGGGGTCTTTGGTTAAGATACTGGGACAGGTTTTAAGAGATTTCAGTTCAAGCCACATAACCACCCTGGCTGTGCCTAATAATACATTCTATGAAACACACTCTTGGGTATCAGTTTCTAGCACATTTTGGGGAAAAAAATAATAATAATAATAAATGCTTAGCTGTACTGTGTGTGGCTGGGATGGAGTTAACTTCCCCTGCAGCAGCCCATACAGTGCTGTGCTCTGCACTTGTAGCCAGAACAGCATTGGTATCACACCAGTGTTGTGTCTACTGCTGAGCAGTGCTGGCACAGCACCAGGACTTCCTCTAACACCACCTCCCCCCTCCCCCCCAGGGCCAGCAGGCTGGGGGTGGGCAAGAGGGGAGGAAAGAACATTACCAGGGCAGCTGATCTAAACCAACCAAAGGGATATTCCATACCATATGATGTCACACTCAGAAATAAAAGGTGAAAAAGGAAGTTTTCTGGTTGTGAAAACGTCTGCCCTCCCGAACCATGGCTACATGTGTTGAGGTACTGCTTTAAGTACGTGATCAAGCATCGCTCATTGGTGGGAAGTAGAGAGTAATTTCTTTCCTCTCCACACAGCCTTTGCTTGTTTTTGTTTGTTTGTTTGTTTGTTTTTCTCCTTATCTCCTTTTCCCTTTTCCCTGTAGTGAAATTATTTAATTAATAATAATTTTCCCTTAATAATTATTTTTCCTTTAATTAGATCATCCTTATCTCAAACCATGAGTTGATTCTTTCCTTTTCTTCTTCTCCTCCTCTTCTGAGGAGGGGGAGTGAGAGAGCAGTTGTGGCGGAGTTCAGCTGCCTAGCAAGGTAAAACCACCACAGTAGCCTGCTCTACTTGCTAATGAGAGCCCACGCACATCCTTTCTCATAGTGGAGGTGCCCATAAGTGCCGTAGGCATCAGCTGTTGAACTATCCATGCATAAAGCAGACAGCATAGTGCATAAGTGGGGATACACCCAGCATTTTATCTTGCACTTCAAGTGTTTCTGTGGACAAAAGGAATTGTTCAACTTCTCCATCTGTGTATACTCTCTGTAAACCTCATCTTCAACTCCTCTAGGGAGGAAGTTGGCAGACAGGAGGGAAACATCCCATACACTGCCAGCGGGGCACAATTCTGATTTAAGACTTCTATGTCTAGAGCCATATTCACCTTTTCCTGAGTGATCGTCAGCTGGAAATTCTGTCATGCAAACCAATAGCAACAAAATGTATCAGTAACATAAGAAGGGCTATTTAAAAGAGTTTATCAGCTGAATCATCCACACACATATCTTTTCACTGTTTTTCAAGAAAAGAATGTGCAAAAAACTAAAGGTGTTTCAAAGACATTTAAAATAATAACAACAATAAAAAGATTAGCATTGTTCAAAAATATGTTTAGAGAATAGCAGCCTGAAATCCTTGGAAATCTGGACTCTTTCCTCTCATCCTTGTAAATCTGAGTCACTCACATCAGCATTCAGATTATGTTTTGCTCCGATCTCTTCTCCAAATCACGATCATTTTGTTCAATGACAGAAGCAGCCCACCTCCTCTCCAGATGGGTGATTTATAAGAGTCAACTTGTAACAGTGTTTGTTCTTAATTATTTTCTTCATCATAAACTACATGAGTCTGCAAAGATAGGAATTGTTTAAACTCTCAGATGGTAAAGAGGCACTAGATTATTTGATGCCTTCCTGTATCAAATTTCTGTATTGTGTATTTCCTAAATGATTCAATTTCAGGTTATGAGCTGTACTTGTCAGGTTATTTGAGTCTCACCATCAAGAAATTTCTTTCTTCTCGACGTTTCATTTTGCGTTCCTTAATTTAATCTTATTACTGCTTAATTTAATCTTATTGCCACTAGCTTGTTGCCTTTAGCCATATCCACACATCAGCACTGAAATGAAGAGTTTAAAACTTGAGAACACACATCATTTTATTACAGCTCTCAGAGCAGCATGATTTCCAGGTGGGGTTTGTTCCAGGGATGTTCTTCTCATGCATGGAGGGGATGGCATGCTAAGGCTAGTTTACCTAAGCCAATTAATCGGTGTTCATCAATTAGGACTATGTATGCAATTTTCCTGAGCATAGAGGAGAGAATAGACTCAGCACAGAACGTCTATGACCATAACAAAATAAAGCAAAAATTGTTTCTTTGCATTTCTTCTGGATATTTCAAAAATTCCCTGTGGAGTTTTTTATCTCTGAGGTAGAATCTTGGGTTAATAGTTTAGATTAAAGCCAAGGAAGAGAAAAGGGGAATCAGAACAGAAATAAAGTCTTAGATCAAAACAACTCTTTCTTCAGCTTTATTTCAGTGTTCTGTATAATTTGTTTCCAACTGCTATTGAAACAGGTTGGCTGCTTTTCAACAGCAAAACTTAAACACATATATTGTGTGTATAGAGAGAAACACACACATAAATATACATTACATATACAGTACTAGAACTGTAAAAACAAGCATGTATGAGTATCACAATGCCAGATTTAAGGTTACCCATGCTCATGTTGTGCTTGTGTTATGACTCAGTTTTAAATAACATGATCACAAGCTATTTTCATTGAGACCTCTGTTCATTCAGAGCTGAAGTGTCTATCCTTGTTGCTTATGGAAGTGCACTAGCAGAATCGAGATGAGCTTGAAGTATCTTCTAGTCTCTTTGTTATCCAATATAGAGATAATGGAGAAAGCAAAAGCTTTAACCTAACCTCATGCCCTGCCAAAATTCCCACGTTGCTTCAAGGTGTGCAAGTACCAGAGCTGCCTGTTCAGAATAAGCTTCCTTAATTTTTCAAATTCAGCCAGAAACAGTATTGCCAATTTGGAAAATTTCAGCCCAAACGATTAAACCTAGAGAGGAAAAAGATTTTACACCAGGAAGTGACTAGACCTTGGGATCAGAGCCAGAGCGTTCTGTGCTACTCCCTTCTTTGCCACTGAACAAGCACAGCACCTCTGAGCAGTGTCACACCATTTTTTCTCAGTTTTTCTCTTCGTCAGTGGTATAAACAGGCAGTGTTTCCACTTTGTTCCTGCTAAAAGACCTCCCCTGTTGTACAAAGCCATGCTCTTTCCTTCACAAGGTTCTGATTTTACTGTAAAGTAGTCTGAATTCCACCTCAAGCTCTCCTCAAGCCAGCTTCTCTTTGGCATCCCCCTTATTTGATCTTTCTGTTCTTTTGATCTTGAGCACCATTTCTCTCACAGGCTTAGGTTGAAATTGATGAGTTACCAGGGTTAATTCAGAAGCGATTCCCCTTCCAAATCAACTGGGAAGGTTTATGTAAGTTTTAATTAGAATCGCCTACTGTGGTGGGAGAGAGCTTAGTTTTGTATGACACCTATAGACACTGAGAAGCATTTAATTTGTGAGGAAGGGAATACAGGTATCTTAAGGGAGTCTGAAACTCTGACTCAGCTCTATCCTTATATTGTCAGCTGGGAATCTCACTCTGCATGAGTAGAAGTGTTCTTCATGTCCTTCTGCATACTCAGGTGGTGTTGATGTGAAATTTGTTGTGCACATCTCCCAAAGTAACTGCTTCATATATCTTCATATATTCTGTAAATTGAGACAGTTGTTACTATGCAGTTCATATTTTCAAGCTCTTCTTCAGAACTCTGAAAACTGTATTTTTTACATTTTAGAAGGAGCTGAGATTGCAAACACATCACTCAGCTCCAAGAACAGGAAAGGGCAAATGACTGTACATTTCATTTTCTAAATCTATGCTTTAATTTGGCCTTGAAAGGGATGCTGAAAGAGTTACAACTTGGTTACTAAAATGATTTATCATTGGCTCCCATTAATCTCATACCTTGCTGGGACAACTCTATGCCCCTAGCATGCAATACAGTGGAACAACTTGGTTAGGCAGGTTCCTTACATTTTCTGTATCTGGGTTACCTAAAGTCTGTGAAACTGTTGGAAAGGAACTTTATAACCTTAAGTTAGGATTGACTGCTGATCAGCATAACATTGGAACAGTGAACTTCTGCTTCTTTAGTAGGATAATAAAAAAACAGTCTGTAGCATTTGCTTATTCATCCCCTTTTACAATCGCTGCAGATAACCAACCTGGATGGAGGTCACCAATGCAGAAATCCTTTGAGAGCACTGCTTGAGTGCCCTTGGCCAATAGCAAAAGACTGTTCATGAATTGTAACAAAAGGGGGATCATATAATGAGAACTTGAATGACATTAGCAGGAATTTGGTTTCATGGGCATAAGCAATGAATTTCAACTACCATGAAACACTTCTGAGATTGCCACCAAATGATTCTAATAGTTCTGCAGTAAATCCACGCCTGATTTACAGCCATGCTACTGGGAACCAAATTTACCAAAATGCGTGTGCTTTTGCATCATAAAGTCAGGAAGTCTGTAATTCAGTTAGCTACCAAGTAAGACTGGCTCCTAGGGACTGAAGGTCAGGTGTGGGCTCTCTTATTTTGGTGGTTTAGACACTTCGTATTTAATTAACATTTGTGTAAGATGACAGAGCTCTTCAGTGTAAACTGCTGTACCTGGAACAGGGGAGAAAAACTGCCTCATTTAACTCTTGTTATGTAATTGCACATATGACTCGCTGCAGTCATTTCTGAAGGTCTATGGCATTTTGCAGTTGGCTGTAGCGTATCTAACCACTATGGCATTGATGAGAAGATAAATGTCCTTAAATGCAAATGTAGTTAACAGTACAATGGGTTGCAGGGCAGACGGATGAAATGAGCATCTAGAAATGAGCAGCTGCTACAGTGACACATCTCCCTTGACACAGCCGCGCCAGTCCAGGATGAGTATATCCTCTCTGCATGTTGAGAGAGCTCTAAATGGAAATGCCTCCACATCTCCACTTGTCTTGAAGCAAGAAGTGTACCTTTCTGAAACTCATCTGTTGAATTTTTTTAAGATCCCAACTGGATTTACATTAACTTACAAAGAAATACATTTGCTGTGTTTCCAGGCTCATAAATACTTGACCGCTTTGTGAAAAGCTCTTAGTTCCAGTATAATCTATTCAAGCAAGAATATCTGTGAAAACAAAGGTCTGCAAGCTGTTCCCATGATACAGAGCACTGTGACTAGGTTTGTGCCTACACAGAAATGCAGCAATGTCTATGAGGTCTCAAAACAGTGTAAGTGCACTGAGCAATCCAAAGCAAAGTATTTTGGACTCCGTCAAAATTTCCTAGCAACGTCAGGAGACATTAAAATATATCTCCCTGGGAAATACCAGACGCCGACAGTCATTTCCATAATGGCTTGTAATTTAGATCATAGTAACTGGCAGCCAAAAAGGTTGATGCACCGGGGTGCATCAAGCACAGCACTGCCAGCCATTCAAGGGAAGGGATTGT
The DNA here is from genome assembly GCF_964211835.1 of Anser anser. Lineage (NCBI taxonomy): Eukaryota > Metazoa > Chordata > Aves > Anseriformes > Anatidae > Anser > Anser anser. The sequence continues at coordinate 205,253,847 of NC_139720.1, read as the reverse complement.
CCTGCGCCACTCTGTGCTGGTGCAGCCTCACTTCAAGTACAGGGTGCAGTTTTGGGTGCCACAGCATAAAAAGCACATAAAAATATAAGAGTGTCCAAAAGAGGGCTAAAAAGATGGGGAAGAGTCTAGAGGGCAAGACACATGAGGGGTGGCTGAGGTCCCTTGGTTTGTTCAGCCCAGAGCAGAGCAGGCTGAGGGGAGGCCTCATGGCGGCCTGCAGCTCCCTCACGAGGGGAGCGGAGGGGCAGGCGCTGAGCTCTGCTCTCTGGGGACAGCGACAGGACCCGAGGGAACGGCATGGAGCTGGGACAGGGGAGGGTCAGGCTGGGTGTTAGGGAAAGGTTCTGCACCCAGAGGGTGGTCGGGCACTGGGACAGGCTCCCCAGGGCAGTGGTCACGGCACCAAGCTGCTGGAGTTCAAGGAGCGTTTGGACAACACTCTCAGACATAAGGTCTGATTTTTGGGTGGTCCTGTGTGGAGCCAGGAGTTGTACTCAACGATCCTTGTGGGTCTGTGGTGGTTTTACTCGAGTGGGCAGCCAAGTTCCACCACAGCCACCCTCTCACTCACCCTGCTCAAAGAGGAAGGGGGAGAAACTACGACGCAAAGAACGCAAGGGTTGAGATAAGGACGGGAAGATCGCTCAACAATTATCGTAACGGGCAAAACAGGCACAGAGTAGGGAGATAGTAAGATTTGTTGCCTATTACTAACAAGCTAGAGAAGTGAAAAACAAAGGAAAGAAATGAAAAACGCCTTCCCCCCATCCTCCCTCTTCCACCTCCTCCTCCCAAGCGTTGCAGGGGAACGGAGGAATGGAGGTTGCGGTCAGTCTACAGCACTTCGTCTCCACTGCTCCTTCACGGTCAGTGAAAGTCCTTTTCCCCTGTGCGATGGGGTCCCTCCCACGGGATGCCGTCCTTCCCAAACTGATCCTATGTGGACTTCCCACAGGCAACTGTTCTTCAAGAACTGCTCCAGATATGGGTCCGTACCACGGGGTCCATCCCTCAGGAGCAAACTACTCCAACCTGGGTCCCCCACGGGCAGCAGCTCCTGCCAGGTCACCTGCTCCTGCATGGGCTCCTCTCCACGGGCTACAGCTCCGGCCCGGAATCTGCTCTGGCAGCTGTCCTCCACAGGCCGCAGCCTCCGTCAGTGCAGGTCCACCTGCTCCACCATGGTCTTCTCCACGGACTGCAGTGTGGAACTCTGCTCCATTATGGTACTCCATGGGCTGCAGCGGAAGAACCTGCTTCACCGTGGTCCTCACCACAGGCTGCAGGGGAATTCTGCTCTGGCACCTTGTCCTGGTTCCAGTTAGGACAGAGTTAATTTTTCCTCCTAGTAGCTGGTAGGGTGCTATGTTTTGGATTAGGATGAGAAGAGCGCTGATAACATGCTGATGTTTTAATTGTTGCAGAGCAGTGTTTACACCAGGCCAAGGACTTTCCGGCTTCTCGCTCTGTCCTGCCAGCGAGCAGGCTAGGGGTGCAGCAGGAGCTGGGAGGGGACAGACCCAGGACAGCTGACCCAAACTGGCCAAAGGGGTATTCCATACCATCTGGCGTCATGCTAAACAATATATAGGGGTGGCTGGCCGGGGTGGGGGGGCCGGCTGCTCGGGAATAGGCTGGGCATCGGTCAGCGGGTGGTGAGCAATTGCCTTGTGCATCACTTGTTTTCTTACACATTATTATTATTAATACTATTATTATTATCACTATTATTATTATTATTGTTATTATTATATTCCTGTCTTAATAAACTGTCTTTATCTCAACTCACCGGCTTCACTTTCCCGTTTCTCTCCCCCATCCCAGAGAGGGAGGGGGGAGGGTGAGCGAACGGCTGTGTGGTGTTTAGCTGCCAGCCGGGTTAAACCACAACACACCTGCAGCACCTCTCCCCCTCCTTCTTCACTGACCTTAGCACCTGCAAGGCTGTTTCTCACTCTTCTCGCTCTCCCAGCTGCTGTGTGGCAGCAGTTTTTTTTCCCTTTCTTAATTATGCTCTCTCAGAGGCACAAACAACATCGCTTATTGGCTTGGCTCTGGCCAGCAGTGGGGCCCTTATCTAACATGGGGGGACTTCTAGATTCTTCTCACAGAAGCCACTCCTATGGCCCCCTGCTACCAAAACCTTGCCACGTAAACCCACTACAGGGTTTCTTCCAGCTGAGGATATTCTGTAATTCAGCAGCTCCAGTCCGTCTGGGTTCTTCAGGATCTTGATAGACAGGTGTACTGGGTCTGATTGGGGTGGAGTTAACTAGCAGCCGATATGGTGCTATGCTTCAAAGTTGTGGCTGAAACAGTAGAATCATCGAATATCCCAAGTTGGAAGGGACCCATATGAATCATCAAGTCCAACTCCTGGCACCACACAGGTCTACCCAAAAATTCATACCATATGACTAAGTGCACAGTCCAAACACTTCTTAAACACCGACAGGCTTGGTGCTGTGACTACTTCCGTGGGGAGCCTGTTTGAGTACACGACAACCCTCTCAGTGAAGTACCTCTTCCTGATGTCCAGCCTGACCTTCCACTGCCCCAGCTTGACAGCATTCTCGCAGGTCCTATCACTGGTCACTAAAGAGAATAGATCAGCAAGTGTTGGTACAGTGTTGGTAACACATCGGTGTCTTTGCTGGAACAGGTTGCCCAAAGAGATTGTGGAGTCTCCATTCCTGGAGATCTTCAAAAGTTGTCTGGATATGGTCCTGGGCAACCTGCTGAAAGTGGCCCTTCCTGAGCAGGGGGTTGGACCAGATAACCTCCTGATGTCCCTTCCAACCACAGCCATTCTGTGATTCTCTCAACCCAGCACGGAAGTTTTCTTTCCCTAACTAATTTCCATATTAGAATTTTATTGCCTTCAGCCACATGCAGAATCTACATATCAAGATGTCACAATGGTAAAATGCTCACATGGGGGCCATCTGGAGCTGTCTCTGATCTGACAAGGGGCAGCTGCTGGGCTCTGCTCACAGAGGTCCTCTTGCTTCCAGACCTTGCCACGTAAACCCAATACAGTCTCCAACAAAGTTATTCCAGAAACTGACATGGAGGAAAGTCAATACAGAGTGTCTGTCACTAATACCAACCACAGCATCATAGTTTATCTGTCTACTGTCCATACTCCATCTAAATGAAATTTGTTAAGATTTATCTGAGCTTCATGTAACTAAATTAATCACAAGAAGACTGATCTATCCTACCACAGACTCCTTTGCTCCTCCTGGTGAATTTATCCCAAAGTAATCTAATTTACTGGAAATATGCTTATATAGTTGTAAAAACAGACTGTGATCAATACTTAAGAAGGAAGAAAGCTTTCCAGAAAGCTTGCCTCGGTGAATTCCTTTATATGGCAAATATATGCTCTATTTTGTTGTTGAATTATTCTCCCACTGCCTGTTCTTTGTATCAATATATTTCTGAATCATAGTTGCAGGCTTGACGCAACTCTGGGCAGCCTGCTCTGGTGGTTGGCAACCCCGTCCAGAGCAGGGGGGTTGAAACTAGATCTTTAAGGTCCTTTTCAACTCAGGCCATTCTATGATTCTATGATTAAGCTCCTAAGACCTGGCCAGTTCAAAATTGAGTGGAATGCACCAGGCTTTCCCTGTGGCTTTTTAGTAAAAACCTTAAGATGCTCTGGAGAGCTGCTAGGTAAGAACATCCTGCCTGAAATTTACCTTTGGCAAATGAGAGTGAAATTCTGTCAGATGTTTGACAGCAAAATGCTGAAGCACATTATCCTGTTCAGTAGCCAGCAGTGGTATAGCCTGCCTATGCAAGGCAAAAGAGAGCCAGAGCATGACACTTTGTCCTGAACTGTGACAGGAAGAGACTAACAATGTGGAAGTCTTGTCTTCTGAAAATATATACGATCCCAAGCAGTGCTGACATGATTAGAGAACAGCAAATGTCTTCTGGACACCAGCTGCCTGCTGTTCCACTGTAGGCTGTTGGACCTCACCTTTGCCTCCCAAGCTGTATCTTGCCCATTGGTTTTGTCTCAGTAGTGCAGTGAGGGAGACATCAGATCCAGTTTTGCTTCTCCTGGCACAACCTCCAGTAATACTCCTTCCTTAGCACGTGAGATGTCAGAGAACAGGTGAACATTGGGATGGGGACAATGGATGGTCCCAGGAGAAATACCAACTTGTAGAGGAGAGAGTTCAGAGAGGATGAGGGACTCTGGGACTCTTCCTGCACTCAAGCCATTTGGCCACTTTGCACTATGGCAAATTTCACACGTTGAGTTCCAGTCAGAGATTTTAGTGCGGGTGAAAACAAACTTTGCCCAAATTCCCCATCATGCCTCTTTTACCCAATGCACAGTGGTACCTCAACACTTGGTGGTGGTGCAATACTCCCTTTTTCCAGTTTCAGGACTGAGGAGTCTAGCAGCATCACCTACCACTGCTACCAAAGTTCTCTTCTCCTTGAGTATCCCCATCTCATACTGGTTTACATAGCAGCAGAACCACTACAAAACTACCCATGTGTCCAGAAAAAGCTCCAGAGAAGCAGCTTCCTGCGAAACAGGTTGGGCACCATGTAGAGACAATACTGGGATTGTCTTTTAGCAGAGAACACGCAGACTTCAGCAGAAATGGTGAAACCAGTAACTGACCACAACATGCTTCCAAGAGACTGGCAGCAGAAAATGAACTAAAAAGGGATAGATTCTGCCTGAGCTTCCAGAGAAATAAAATGTACATGGGATCCTACCCACTAGCCATTAAGGTACAGTTTACGGTGTGTAAACAAGTACTGTCACACTTTTAACATTTCAAGCTTCTTGTTCGCTTATACTTTGTTCCGATTCCTAAGATTAAATATTATCTTGCTTTGCTGTAGCTGTTTGTACTCTGACACTGGCCACAGATCCCAGAAAAGGTTTGTAACAGCTGAGTTCTGTGCTCACTAACATGACCAATACAGAGGTTGGCATAGCCCAGGCCTCCTCTAGAGGTGAGAGACTCAGAAATATTCAGAGATGAGACAGAGTAGAGGCAAAGGGCATTCTGTATTCAACATCTCTGAAACTCCAGCAGCAGTTTAGGTTTCTAAATGCAGTTTAGGGGACACCTAGCTTTGAAAACGTTTGATTTACCTAAACTCAGGAGAGCAACTTGTTAGGGATTCAGTGGGAAACACGACCCCAGACTGTGACAGATCTCAAAGACAGCAGGGAGAAACGAGGAGGTATGTGTGCTAGTTGTTTGCAGTGGGACTGGACTCAGGCCAGATGGTCCCTTCCAGTCAAGGAAGACAACACAGAGTTCCCATGAAGCATGCAGGATAATGAAAAATACATACTATGTGAAAAATAGGGGGGACAGTTAAACAATATCACCTTGTTTCATTAGTTTCCCCTCCTTCCAACCACCTGATTGGTTTCAACATTTTTATTGGGCTCCACATCTGCTTGCACTCTTTGTGTCTTTTTCATCTGTTGGAGAGGGGTGCCTCCTACCCATTGGCATCTTTGCAAAGTATGGCAGCACAAAGCAATCCCTGCTGCGGGCCCTCATTTGGACAGACACACAATAGAGAGAGATGCTACTCGTATGCATGCAAAAGCCATAGCATGGGTGGCTAAGAGCATAGGAATAGGTGACCTCCACTATATTTGTATAAATGACCATAAATAAAACAGAGTGGAAGGGAGATTTGGCCAGCATACACAGCCTCAGCATCAGACCCTGTTTGGTTGTGGGCTGCTGCCCTCCTATGGCAAGCTGGAACAGCCTCCCTTATTTCCAGAGCAGCTCTCTGCATTACTAAAAGGAACTGAGTTTAGTTGCTAGTACCTGCTGTCAGAAATTACAGTTTCCATACACCCAGTTTGCCAGTTCATTATCTGTCTGAAGTAGAAAATCAACACCTGGGGCACTCAGCCTTTCTGTCCTGCAAGGGAACCCTTTGTGGTTGGAAAGGACTGCTTGCTGCTGAAGCTGCAATTGCCATCCTGAGCCTGCGTGTGACATTGTTAGTGCTGAACAATGATGTCCCCACAGGGAGGGCAATGATTAGGAGCTCTCATTCCTTAGTGACAGCTTTTTTTTGCTATTGTTTTTATTCTTTTTTTATTATTATTATTTTCCTAATGTCTGTATCTTGGCAACACTGCAGTTGTTGACTTGGAAACTCAGTGTTTTAAATAAGGCTAGGCTTGTTCAAGCATTTCTGCTGAATTCTGCATCTGTTACCATGGCAGGACTGTGAAGTTAAATCTCAGCACAGGTAGCACATGCTTGCTTTTCTTTTAATGCCCTTCCAGTGAGTTCCTTGGCTACGTGCCTTCTTTATTACCCTGGTTTAGACAACTGTCACTGGTAGCAGTACTTCCTCCCCCATGTATCCCACATACGTGTTACTTCCATCTTCATCCTCATCCTAGAAGTCCTGCGAATGAAAGTCAGGCTCTGAAAGTGGACATGCCTCTGAACACATTAAGATTCCCCAGCCAGCTCTTAAAAACAGAATGAAACAAGGCAGGACCAAACTGCTATGTTAACAGCCCACTGATGGGGTCCATCCCTCAGGAGCAAACTGCTCCAACCTGGGTCCCCCACGGGCAGCAGCTCCTGCCAGGTCACCTGCTCCTGCATGGGCTCCTCTCCACGGGCTACAGCTCCGGCCCGGAACCTGCTCCGGCAGTTGTCCTCCACAGGCCGCAGCCTCCGTCGGTGCAGGTCCACCTGCTCCACCGTGGTCTTCTCCACGGACTGCAGTGTGGAACCCTGCTCCACTGTGGTACTCCATGGGCTGCAGCGGAAGAACCTGCTTCACCGTGGTCCTCACCACAGGCCGCAGGGGAATTCTGCTCTGGCACCTGCAGCACTTCTCTCCCTCCTTCTTCACTGACCTTGGCGCCTGCAAGACTGTTTCTCACTCCTCTCTCTCTTCCTGCCACATAGGAGCAGCTTTTTTTTTTTTTCTTTCTTTTTTTTTTTCCCTTTCTTTAATATGCTCTCACAGAGGTGCAAACAGCATCACTTACTGGCTAGGCTCTGGCCAGCAGTGGGGCCCTTACCTAACATGGGGCAGCTTCTAGATCCTTCTCACAGAAGCCACCCCTATGGCCCCCTGCTACCAAAACCTTGCCACGTAAACCCAGTATAAGGGTCTCAATGTCCTTCTTGTACCGAGGGGCCCAAAACTGGGCACAGTACTTGACGTGCAGCCTCACCAGACCTGAGTACAGGGGGACGATCACCTCCTTGGTCCTGCTGGCTACACTATTCCTGATCCAAGCCAGGATGCCGTTGACCTTCTTGGCCACCTGGGCACGCTGCTGGCTCATGTTCAGTCGAGCATCAACCAGCACCCCCAGATCCTTTTCCTCTGCACAGCTTTCCAGCCACTCTGTACCCAGCCTGTAGCACTGCATGGGGTTGCTGTGGCCACAATGCAGGACCTGGCACTAAGCCATGTTGAACCTCATCCCATTCATCTCTGCCCAGCAATCCAACCTGTCCAGGTCCCTCTGCAGGGCCTTGCTACCCTCTGGCAGATCGACACTTCTCCCCTAACTTGGTGTCATCTCCAGGCTTACTGAGGGTGCACTTGATTCCCTCATCCGACTCATCAATAAAGATATTAAAGAGTATGTGCCCCAACACCAGCCCCTGGGGAACACCACTGGTGACCTGTTGCCAGCTGGATTTCATGAAGGTGGAAGCCAACTTGGCAGCAAAAGAGACCTTGAGTAACTGGAAACCACGAGTTTTTCTTTGCTTGCTTGCTTGTTTTTTAACATCTTTTACCACCAGGGAAATTTTTCTGTCCTGACAGTCCAAATTTTTATGTACATTGCATTGTACTGGCTGTGAGAACATCAGGCCTCTGGGAAGAGCACAGAAGCAGGAGAGTTCACACATCCCACAGCTCGTGGTTCTCAAAGTTTACAATTTTGGATGGAACTTTTTATAAAAAGTACCACAAGAATTTTCTTTTTTTTTTGGCCAGCACATTTATTTTAAGATGTACCTTCATCATCCCTGGACTTCTATAGTAAAACAGATGTCTTAAATCAACTAAAATATTTTAAATAAAATATCTAGTACAAGTTGAAAAGAAAGAAGCTATTTTTGAAAAAAAAATGAGGCTGTAAAATCTGTGTTTTGCTCTGACAGGGAGTAAATTGAAAACAGGTTGCAGTTTGAAAGCCTCGGAGTTCAAAGTTCAAGGAGGTATTTGGACATATGCAGAACCGGGTTTACAGAGGATCACCTATGGCAGTGATTGGAAGCTACAGCAAGTGTAAATTCGAGACAAAGCAGAAACCAAGCTAAATCAGGAGCAGTTCATACCATCCTAATCACAGAATCACAGAGTCACAGAATGGTCGAGGTTGGAATGGACCTCTGAAGATCACCTGGTCCAACCCCCCTGCCGGGCAGGATCACCTAGAGCACGTTGCACAGGATGGCATCCAGGCGAGTTTTGAATATCTCCACAGAAGGAGATTCCACAACCTCTCTGGGCAACCTGTTCTAGTGCTCTGTCACCCTCACAGTAAAGAAGTGCCCCCTCATATTCAGCCAGAACCTCCTGTGCTTCAGTTTGTGCCCGTTGACTCTTGTCCTGTCACTGAGCACAACTGAAAAGAGACCAGCTCCATCCTCTCAACACCCTCCCCTCAGATATTTATATACATTAATGAGGTCTATTTATAGATATAGACTTATAGATACAGATATTTATATACCTTAATGAGGTAATATATTTATATACATTAATGCAGCTAGGAGAAAATAAGGGCCCTTTAGCTTCTACACAAGTCTAATTCTAACTGTATACAGGCATGAACATCCATGCCCAAGAGATGTTCCGGACTGATTTATTTTCCCAAAATCTGTTTTGGGATTGTGTGTGAAATGAATACTCAGCCTTCATGCCACTAGATGGTGCATTTTTTGGTCATTTGAAATTTGAAACCTCCAGAGCTGAATTTGGCCTGTTAACACTTTTTGTGCAGATGCTTCAAGCCTGCACCTACACAGATCAGAATTGCTCCTGTAGGCAGCCTGCTTCTTTGGGTACTGCCTGTGCAGAAATGATTCTAGCCTGAAGGCAGGTAACATTAGTGTTCTTACAAGGAAGGGTACACACACTGTTTGGCAGCTAGGGAAGGTATCTTTTATTCTAATTTGCAGATTAACATGTAGAATGTTTTTCCAGTTCTGGGTTGTGCCAGAGCACTGCTTATATCATTGTTTAAAATCTAATCTCATGGTTGAAATTGATTGCATGAGCTGGCCATGCAATCTATCAGTTCCATAGTACCATCAGGTTCTCCATCACTGCAATGACAAAACACAGCGTGGCCGCAGTGTCCACTCCGCCGTCTGTGGTCTCTCATAGAGTGAGCACACCAAGCTCCCCTGGTGTCACCAATACCCAAGGTTGCAGGCTATGTTGCTCCATGCAGGGCTTTCTGCTGCAGCTGGCCCCTCAGATGTGCGGGCCTGAGTCACGCTGTGGCCATTAGCCAGGGAGCCACAAGGAAGCCTTGCGGTGCTGGTGCAGTGAGAGGCCATGGCTGTGAGTGCACCTGTGTGTCCACAGGGATGAGAGCACAGGGGCTCAGCTATGGAACCAGCGAGGAAGCTGGTGAAGGGCCTGGAACACAAGTCTTATGAGGAACGGCTGAGAGAACTGGGGTTGTTTAATCTGGAGAAGAGGAGGCTCAGGGGAGACCTTACCTCTACAGCTACCTGAAAGGAAGGTGTGGCAAGCTGGGAGGGCCTCTTCTTGCAGATAAGTAGTGATAACACTAGAGGGATTGGCATCAAGTTGTGCCAGGGGAGGTTTAGGTTGGAAATTAGGAGACACTTCTTCTCAGAAAGAGTAGTCAGGCATTGGAATGGATTGCCCGGGGAGGTGGTGGAATCACCGTCCCTGGGGGCATTCAAGGAAAGGTTGGACATGGTGCTTAGGGACATGGTTTAGTGGGTGATATTGGTGGTAGGGTGATGGTTGGAGCTGATCATCTTGGAGGTCTTTTCCAACCTTAACGATTCTAGGACTCTGTAGCACATTCTAGCACCTTTTCCACACTTAGGCCCTCCAGGTGACAACTCCAGGTGAATAAACCCCAAGGCTCAAAAGCTCCTGAGTGAGCTGAGACCCTTCTGCCTAGAGAAGAGAAGGCTCAGGCAGCACGGGGGGTAGCGTGAGTTAAGTGTGGCTTCAAAGCCAGAGAGGCTATGGAGGCTCCCATCTTAGCGAGATTCAAAAGCAGGTGGGATATGGTCATGGGAAACCTCCTCTGGGTATCCATGCCAGAGCAGGGGGTTTGGAAAAGGGGACCTAGAGAGGTCCCTTCCAACCTCAGCCATTCTGTGCTTCTATGCAGATTGGAGCAGCATGGGGCATACTCATTGCTGCGCTAAGTGCGAGAACCTGCTTCAGCAGCCAGAGAAGCTACAGGCTAAACACAAGCCTGGCACTGCTGCGGTGCTACCGCTGAAAGCTTCTCCACAGCTTGCTCTTAAAGCAACGAGCAGGGAATCTTCCTGCGGCTGCCCAGGGCTTTCCTCTCGCAGCCTCACGAGAGCCGGCCTCAAGCACCCCTTTCCATTCAGGACAGGCCATCCGGTTACAAGATTCTCATGTTGTATCTGGTGTGCATTATGTATATTAGCATGCCCGTAGCTACCATATTCGGTACAGTATGGATAACTCCCTACTTCATGGGTAATATTTCAGTACTATTGCCCCCTGAGTTTCTATCAATGCTGTTTAAAAGGCACCTTTGATAACACGGTATATTGCAGCCAGGATTATGTGTAGGGAGCACAACTTCAAACTCTATTCCTTCCCGGGACTGAGTATGATCCATTGCTTTTAGAAATCTGGACAATCCAGACACAGTTGCTGCTGGTAATAGAACAGCAATCAGAATCAAGGCATTTTCTGTCCTTCTAGCCATCAGGGAGCAAGTCCAACAATTTTTTCGAGATAGAACTTGAGAGATATTCTGGAGTAATTGAAATGCTGACTACACCCCCCCCTACTCCCCCCCCCGCCATCCTATCACTAATCCCTTGAGAACAAGTATTACCAAGATAACCTTAAATACATCATCTCTCTCCATATATACCACTAGAATAATTAAGAAATAACGATTAAGAAAAACAATAAAAATCACAAACTAATAAGGATTCTTCTGGTGGGGATTAAATACCCCTCCTTCTTTTTCTCCCACTTCCAGGGAGTGTTCCCTAGAAACAGTCTAATTCTGTGTAATTCAATCCCTTTTACGCATTCATTCATTAAGAATTCTTCTAAGGAGAAGTTAAAGGTTTACAATAGTTAGTTTCAACAGTTTTAATCTTAAAAGTTTTTGTTAAGGCAGTCTCTCAGGAATCATGGTTAATTGATGCTTTTACCCAGGTATAAGGAGTCCACCCTTTCTCAGCCATTCTTACTGTTGTCTCAGTAGTCAGGAGCACTTGGAACAGTCTGTCCCACTCAGGTTGCAGCTTCGAATCTCTCCATGCTCTTATCAGAACCCAATCTCCTGCTCGGAATGGATGGATCAGGACTTCCAAGGGTGGGGTCTGAGCTAACAATCCTGAGAGATGACAGAGGACAACAGCACATGTAAATAGTTCTTAAGAAAAGCATCTTTTGTTTTGAATTGAGGTAATTCATTCCCTGTTTCCAGGTACGCCATCCAAAGAAGATTTCATACGGTGAAACTCCCACATCTTTTCTCAGTGCACTTTGAATTCGGAGAAGTGCCAAAGGTCAGCACTTTCTTCAGGGGAGCCTTAGTCAATTGCTTCTTTACTGTCTGACCCGCTCCACCCTTCCAGAAGAAGGATGCCAAGGAGTGCGACATTTCCACTTAATTCCTAGAGTCCCCATTAGCCCTTGCAATATTTGTGAAGTAAAGTGACTTCCTTGGTCAGAATCAATATTTTCAACAATTCCATACCTGGGAATTATTTGTTCTAGAATTACTTCAGCTACTGTGTTTGCAGTAGCAGATACTGAAGGGAAAGCATCAACCCTGATAAATGACTGACCAAGACAAAAAAGTATTTAAGTCTACCTACTCTAAGGAGTTCTGTACAATCTAGGGTCCTTTCTAGGTTCTTTCTAGGGTCCGCAACTGAAGACTTCATTTCTTAAAAAACAAAAACAAAAAAATTAAATATCCTAACGTCTCCGCTGGTAAGGGGGGTGGGGTGGGGTAGGGGGGATGGGAGGCATTAACATAACCAATTTGTCCTTATCCCACTGGAACATCCCTAAGAGGATACACAGTTAGTGTTAGCACATTTAGTATCAGGGAGGGCAAAATTCTCAATATCTTTTCTGCATTGTTCTAATTCTTAGCAGAGCCTCGAGTGCGCTCCTTCTCCAGGTACAGTGTCAACTGCAGTCCCCGTCTCCCTTGATGGAGCAGCTACTGCTGCCTCCGGTGCGATATTAGGATTAGAGGGAGCATAGCTTGATTCCTCTTCTGAAAAAGGAGTCTTATTGTTTACATATAAACTTAAAGCTGGAATTTCCATCAGACCCGCATTGTGGCCAAAATAGTGAAGTTCCTTTTAATGGCTTTTCAGGCCAGACAATTGGACAATATCTAACCATTGCTTTTTTTTTTTTTTTCCTTTTTCCCTAGTTTTTGGGTTGTTTTTCCAATTCCTTTTCTTCTTCCCCAAAGGACTGCCTTTACACACAATTCCAGGGACTTCAACTTCTGAAGATCTCCAAGGATGGAGACTCCACAACCTCTCTGGGCAACCAGTTCCAGCAAATACAACCTGTTCCAGCAGCAGAGCGTACAGGAGCAGCGCCAGGTGAGGCTCAGGGACCAAGACAGGGACAGCAGCATGACGGGACGGCACGGAGAGCACCAGGATGGGAACGGTGCTGGAGCAAGCTGGCCAGCTGGCCCTGAACACCTCCAGCCCGGACACAGTTATTACCAAACCTGGGGTTTCTCCATGAAGAGCCGACCCCCAGGACAGCCAAAGCCCACAGGGCCCTGGCATTTCTGTGCCCAGAGGCACAAAGAGCAGCGTGGCCTAATTCAACCTGGCTGTCCGCAACCAGGAGCTGCCTCCATCGTCCCTCCATGCGGACAGGCTGCCAGTGCGGTCGTGCCCAGAGAGCGTGCGCCTCTCGGCGCACGGCAGATGACAGATATGCAATGCCTTTATCATTGTAATACCAACAATACCGCCCTGTGGGGGAGGCCAGCAAAGCCCCTCTCACTGCAGCAGCAGCACCAAAGGAAGAACGAAAAGAAGTGGCTTCTCCTTTGGCTGGAGGCCCTGCGTGCGAAGTCAGCAAAGACCCTCTCACTCCAGGAGCAAGGGCACAAGAAGGAGAAGCGGCTTCTCCCTGGGCTGGACAACCTGTGGAGGAAGCCAGTGAAGCCCCTCTTGGTCCAGCAGCAGCACCAGACGAAGAAGAAGTGGCTTCTCCTTTGAGTGCAGAGCCTCTCAGGGAGGACAGCACCGATCTTCTCAGCCCCGCAGCAGCTGAGGAAACAGGAGCAGTGGCTTCTCCCTTGGTTCCTGGGCGCCAGGTAAGCACAGCGTGCGTGGTGGGCACGAGGCCCTCAGGGAGCTTTGCAGCACCCACAGAAGCATCACAGGGAGGCACAGGACAGCGTCCCAGTGTGAGAAAAATCTCAATATTTTTTTAGTCAGGGTCTTCTGTAAAGCTATTTTATTCACAATTGCAATGGCGGGCCTCCTGCGAGCAGGAACGCGCACTGAAAGTATACCATAACCTTATATTCCCTATTACCCGACACCTGACTTCTCCCCTGTTTCCTCATGGGCTGAGTACTACGGGTTTACAACTACTTACGCCTTTCTATACCATATATGTACAATTTTATTTGACCAACCTTTCATTTCTCCTTTTCCTTTCCTTCATCTCTCGTGACTAGAGGGCCCGTGATTTATTTTTTTTTCTACCAATTTTGCGCAGCTCATCCTGTTTGTCTTAGCTACCCTCCTTATTTTGGGACAGCGGGACCTTCCCTTTATCTGCCTAATGTACTTCCCACTGCTTTGCTACTGCCATGCCTGCACAATCTCTTTGGAATATGCAAGGTTAGTGGAATTTTCCACTGCAAAAACACAACTGCCACTGCAAAAACACAACTTTGTTTCTCACAATGCCCCCCTCTTCTTTTCTTACTCCTCTTGCTGTTTCTGCACTTCTTCACATCCCCCACTCTTCTCTTTTTCCAACATTACGGCCCAATATTTTTCTTCCGATGTCACGGGGGATGACATTCGCAGTGCCATTATCTTTAGAATTCCAACAAATAGCTGTTTGAGCCAATTCCATTCAGGTAACCGCAAAAGTCACTTCCTCCCAAATGTTTCTAAATCCCCAGGAAGTGTCATCTTGAGCCGCTCTGTGTAGGATTTGTTTCTTTCCCAAATATTTTTGAGATCAGTCAAATTCGCCCCTTTTGATCTACAGACATACAACAACTAGCATTAATTACAATACACGCTCTCCTGTGAGGCTAAAAATAAATCAAATACCATTTGGTTCTGGAGTACTATTTTTGGCAAGCTTGTTACCTCCTCTTGTAGTGCCTGCACTGCATGCAGAGTGTTATTTTCTAGTTGCACAATGAGTGAAATTCCCTGTTTCCGTTTACTAGAGGATTATCTGGAGTCCTCTTAATTCTGTGTGCGGTCTCAAGGGGGCTTTGGCATTGTGGGTCTTCAATAATAGGAACATTTGGAATTATTGCCCCCAGGCTGCAAGCTTCCTTCCAGCCAAGGGGCAACACCTTCCTGGATGTATTGCCGCATAGCCAGTACCACCCCTTGCCATTCGGGACAGGCCATCCGGTTACAGGATTCTCATGTTGTATCTGCTGTACAAAAACTTCTAAACTGTTACTTAGATAACGCTCCTGCCTTCCTCTTTGTCACACTCAAAATGGTTAAGAACAAAATAGGATTACAAGATACGCCACCGGGCCCACGTAGTGGCCACCACCAATCGACACTTGGATAAAACAGCACTTCCTTTTCGATCTGTCATGCGCTTCGTTCATCTCCGGCCGTTCCCCTCACGGAGAATAACGAACCACGGATCGGAACTCCGCGCTCGCTTCGCAGCGATGCTGCGTCTCACTCCCACAGCACAATCACGCAATCACGCAGAGAGGCTCCTTAAACTTCTCATTCATGCTACAAGGATATATCACTTAGAACAATAACCAGACTATTTTGTTTTGTCTCTGGCAGAGTTGCTCGAGGAGTCACTCACTTCACAACAATACTTTGGCTCAAACACATACACATATACTTCTTTGCTGGTGCAGCTACTGCTGCCTCCGGTGCAATATTAGGATTAGAGGGAGCATAACTTGATTCCTCCTCCGAAAAAGAAGTCTTATTGTTTACATATAAACTTAAAGCCAGAATTTTCATCAGACCCGCATTGTGGCCAAAATAGTGAAGTTCCTTTTAATGGCTTTTCAGGCCAGACAATTGGACAATACCTAACCATTGCTGTTTTTTTTTTTTTTTTTTTTCGCTAGTTTTTGGGTTGTTTTTCCAATTCCTTTTCTTTCTCCCCAAAGGACTGCCTTTACGCACAATTCCGAGGATTCTGCTTCTGAAGATCTCCAAGGATGGAGACTCCACAACCTCTCTGGGCAACCTGTTCCAGCAAAGACACCGTTGTGTTACCAACACTGTTTCAGCCACAACTCTGAAGCATAGGACCTGCTTCAGCAGCCAGAGAAGCTGCGGGCTAAACACCAGCATGGCACAGCTGTGGCTCTGCCGCTGAAAGCTTCTCCACGGCTTGTTCTGAAAGCAACGAGCAGGGAATCTTCCCGCGGCTGCCCAGGGCTTTCCTCTCGCAGCCCCGCCAGAGCCCGCCTCAAGCAACCTCTCCGCCAGCTCCACCGGCTCCGCTACCTGGTGCCCGCCTTCTCTGGGAGTCCTTCACAGTGCCTAGAGCCACAGGGCTCTGGCTGCCCGGACACGGGAGGATTCCCTGCTAATGCTCCTGCTCAAACTGCACTGCCAGGGCTGCCTGATGGGTGTCCAAGCTCGAGCGCGGTCTCTGCTGATGTGTGGGGAGTCAGGCAAAGAGCCAGGAAGCTTACCCAGATGACCGAGCAGAGCATCTCCCGGCAGAGCAGGTAACGCGCAGTTGATGGGAGCAGTTAGGGAGCTAAGCTGACTCCCCTGAGAAATCCTGACCTGGGGCTGAGCCGGGGGCACTGGCTGGAAGGAGCCTGAGGTGCCTGCCAATCCAGACCTTGCTGGGGCCATGTGAGACGGTGTCCCTGGGGTGTCCGCCGACCACCGGGGCTTTGTGATGCGTGGGCGGTGGCGTACCCAAAGGCCATTGTGACACGGAGGGGTACCCATGGCAACGGTGTCCCTTATAAGGCCCGAGCCCCGGGCTGCCCACTCACTCTCAGGAGAGCAGCTCTGCCAGGAGGCAGCAGCTCCCCTGGGTGCCCGTTGGAGTTCTCGGTCAGAGGACCTGGAGCGTACCATGGAGCAGCAGAATAAGGATCACTCCCAGCCCGCTGAAGGGCAGCAGAGCGTACAGGAGCAGCGCCAGGTGAGGCTCAGGGACCAAGACAGGGACAGCAGCGTGACGGGACGGCACGGAGAGCACCAGGATGGGAACGGTGCTGGAGCAAGCTGGCCAGCTGGCCCTGAACACCTCCAGCCCGGACACAGTTATTCCCAAACCTGGGGTTTCTCCATGAAGAGCCGACCCCCAGGACAGCCAAAGCCCATGTGGCCCTGGCATTTCTGTGCCCAGAGGCACAAAGAGCAGCGTGGCCTAATTCAACCTGGCTGTCCGCAACCAGGAGCTGCCTCCATCGTCCCTCCATGCGGACAGGCTGCCAGTGCGGTCGTGCCCAGAGAGCGTGCGTCACACTGGCAGCTGCCACACGGAGTCGGGAGCCCCAGGAGGGTTCGGAAGAACATCTTTGGCAGCCCTGGCAGCCTCCGACGAGCAGGCAGCAATTCAGGCGGAGACAGGCAGGGCATTACCCTGGCAAGCCGAGCCCCGCTGTGCGTGGTCCCCTGCCAGGGCATGAATGGGGCCACTGCAGGGCAGCTCACAGGAGCACCATTAGGGGGCCGTGGAGGGGAATGGCAGAAATGACCAAAGTAACCCGGCCTTTCTCCTCAGTTTCTCTTGCAGATGGAGAAGCTGCAAGTCACGAAGACACTGCCACACAGTGGGGTGCGGCAGGAAGAGAGAATCCGTCTGCCAGCCGTGCCGCCTTTCCCAAGGCAGGCAGCGACTCAGGCAGCAGCAGCCAAGCAAGTGCCTGCAGCACAGACATCGTCATCTGAAAGGGTCACTTGCAAGCTGCCCCCTCTACAAGCAACAGCCTCTGCATCTTCAGCTGCAGGAAGGGCAAAGGCGTTGGGCACAGAGGCCCACAGCCACCAAGAGCTTCTGCCACCTCTTCCGTGCATCTCTGGTGACAGGGACAAGGCAGTGAGGGCAGAGAGCCGGGAACGTGGCCCACACAGCCCTGTGGCCCCTGACGAGGACATGGAGTACACAGTACGGTCCTTCGTCTCCACAGTCATAAGAAACGCTCTAGCCTGCAACGAGGGAGCCAACAGCAAGGCAAGGCTTTCTCCCTCAGGCAGACGTCCCGGGACCAAAGGCTACAGAACACCATCTCTCACCACAGCAGTGCCCCAAAATGGGAAGAAGAAGAGTCAGCACTCGCCCAAAAGCAGCCCTGCAGCCCCTGCCGAAGAAATGGAAGACCCAGTAAAGGTCTTTGTCTCCACTGCCATTAGCAACGCCGTAGCCCGGAACCAGGGAGCCATGAGCGAGGCAAGGCTTTCTCCTTTGGACAGACGTCCCAGGAGCGAAGGCCGCATAACACCACCACTCCTCACAGCAGTGCCGCAGAATTGGAAGAAGAGTCAGCACCGTGCCAAAAACAGCCCTGCAGCCTCTGCCGAGGACATGGAACACCCAGTAAAGGCCTTCGTCTCCAGTGTCATTAGCAAGGCTATAGCCTGCAACGAGGGAGCCATGAGGGAGGCAGAGCTTCCTCCCTTGTGCAGAGGTCCCAGGAGCAAAGGCCACAGAACACCACCTCTCCTAACAGCAGTGCCCCAGGATTTGAAGGAGAGTCGGCAGGCTGCCCCACACTGCCCCACAGACTCTTTCACGGCACTGCGGGACACAGCACAGTCCCTTGTGTCTGAAGTCCTGGCAAAGACAATGGCTGAAAGCTGGGAACACGGCCAACGGCCTGCAGAACTGGAGGACCTGGCACACACGGGGTGCACAGCGACATCAACAAGAGCAGTCCAGGTCCAGACAGACATGGACAGCAGGTGGACCACTGCTCTGCCAGGTCGCCATCACCAGGCACGTTCAGGAAAAGCGGCTGCTGGCAGAGCCCCTGCACCAGCAAGCCCAGACAGGGCTGGGAAGCAAGGGCAGCAGGGACAGATACACATCAAACCCAGGCAGGGGAGCGGCAAGGATGAGAAAAGCCAGGGCCGGGGCAGGAAGGAAAGTGGTCCTGTGGGTTCGGATGAAGAGGAAGAGATTGTCATCTTCAACTCCTGGATCAACCCCAGGTTCCCCAGCCTCTTCCAGGACCCACAGGCCTTTCCCCAGGAAGAGAGCAGCTCAGCCAGGAGCGCGGACAGGGAGGCTGCAGCAGAAGCAGCAGAACCCCCAACAAGTGCCTCACTTGGCTCATTGGACACTGAAACATCGCCTGCTTGCCTGGAAGAGAGGCACGGCACGCCTCTCACCGCAACACAACCGTCAGAGAGCAGGCCAGCAAGTTGTCCATCAGCCCCTGCTTTTGAAGACAAGGGCTACAGAGCGCCTCCCCAGACACGTGGGGAAGAGATTGTCATCTTCAACTCCTGGATCAACCCCAGGTTCCCCAGCCTCTTCCAGGACCCACAGGCCTTTCCCCAGGAAGAGGGCAGCTCAGCCAGCAGCGTGGACAGGGAGGCTGCAGCAGAAGCAGCAGAACCCCCAACAAGCGCCTCTCTTGGCTCACTGGAACCCACGGACACTGCGCCATCAGCTGCTCCCCTGGCAGAAGGTCCAGGGGAAGAGAGGCACAGCACGCCTCTCGGTACTGCAACAGTACCGGCGGAGAGCAGGCCGGCAAGTCCTCCATCAGCCCCTGCTTTTGAAGACGAGGGGAACAGAGCGCCTCCCCTGACATGCCGGGTTCCAGAGTCAAAGCCATCAGCCTGTCCCACTCCCATCGAGCACAGCACTGCAGTGATGGTTGAGAGCCAGGGACGTGCCCAACACGCCTCCAGTGCCTGTGATGAAGATCTGTATGAAACAGCCCGGATCATCGTGTCTGCAGTCCTACGCCATGCTGTAGCCATGAGCCAGGGAGCCACGAGCAAGGCACCAACTGCTCCCTCGGCCACAGGACCCAGCGTGCCTCCTCCCACAGCAGAGCCTGTAGACTGTACATCCTCGGCCTCTGCCTTGGCTGGAGGTGCTGTAGGGGAAGCCACGGAAGCCCCTCTCACTGCAGCAGCGGCGCCACAAGAAGAAGTGGCTTCTCCTGTGACTGCAGATCTTCTCAGGGAGGACATCACAGATCTCAGTCCAGCAGCAGCTGATGAAGCAGGAGCAGCAGCTACTCCCTTGGCTATGGTTCCGGGGCACCAGGTAAGCACAGCACGAGTGGTGGGCACCGGGCACCGAGGGCAGCCAGAGGCAGAAGTAGCACGTGGGGTGTGCGTGCTGGGGAGCTGTCTGCTGCTCTCCATTTCCAGACGCCCCAGGCACAAGGGCTGACATCCCTCTCATCACCTGCTTGTGCTCTTGCTCTCCCCATGCAGGTTGCCGCCGAGCAGGGAGGCCAAGCGCAGTCCTCCTCCTGCACCAAAGACATGCCAGCGGATGAGCCAGCAATGTCCCAGGCACAAGCACCGTCCCAGGGTCTGTTGGCCGGGCCTGTTCAGCGCAGCGAGCAGCACCAAGGACTAGGTAGGTTGGCAGCACCACGCGCCGGGGGGCTGGCTGGTCCTGGGCCACCCCTCCCTGGGAAAGGCCTTGAAGGGGGGGAAAGGCTTGCCCAGCCCCCGCTCAGGCCCTAACCTACACCTCTCTGTCCCCCACAGGCATCCTTGACCTCGCACAAGCCCCAGCGTGCCAGCCACGGCCCTCCCGCCTCAGGAGGGCACTTCGGGCTCTGCGCAGGGCTTTCTGCTGCAGCTGCATCGCAGGACAGCGAGAGTAGCGGCGCCCGGCTGCCAGCACCAGGACGGCGCTCGGAGGTGGCAGCTGGCCCTCAGGAAGCTTTGCAGTGCCCACAGAAGCATCACTGGGAGGCACAGGACAGCGCCCCAGGAAGTCAGATGCCCCACCACATCCTGCCCCCAGCCTCAGCTCAGCTGCGGCTGCTTTCTGCTGTGAATAAAAGCTCAGGCAGACTTTTGCCTCCAATGCTCCTCTCTGTGCCGTTGATCTCAGGAGAAAGAGTGATGCAGGCCATGCCAACCTGGCACCCTGGGCCTCTCACAGTCATAGAAGTATAGGATCATGGAATCGCTTAGGTTGGAAAACACCTCGAAGACCATCACAATCCAACCGTTATCCTAGCACCGCCGAGTCTACCACTGAACCATGTCCCTAGGCACCAGATTCACATGGCTTTCGAATACCTCCAGGGATGGTGACTCATTTACTTCCCTGGGCAGCCTGTTCCAATTCTTCACAACCCTTCAATTCAAGACATTTTTCCTAGTATCCACCTAAACCTCCCCCGGTGCCACTTTTTCCTCTTCTCCTATTGCCTGTTGCTTGGGAGAAGAGACTGACCCACATGGCACTACAACCTTCTCTGAGGTCCTTGTACAGAGCGATAAGGTCCCCCCCGAGCCTCCTTTTCTCTAGGCTACGTAACCCCAGCTCCCTCAACACTCCTCACACGACTTGCTCCCTGGACCCTTCACCGGCTTCCTTGCCCTTGTTTGGACACTCTCCAGCACCTCCCCGTCCTTCTTGCAGCTAGGGGCCCAAAACTGAACACGGTATTCATGGTGCGGCCTCACCAGAGCTGAGTACAGGGGGAGAATCACTTCCCTTGTCCTACTGTGGCCTCCCTGGCCACACTATTTCTGGTACAAGCCAGGACGTACCAGATCCTGGTACGGCCTTCTTTGCCACCTCAGCACACCGCTGCCTCATACTCATCTGGCTATCGACGAATAGCCCCACAGTCCTTTCCGACAGGCAGCTTTGCAGCCACTCTTCCCTCAGCCTGTGGCACTGCATGGGCTTGTTGTGCCCTGGGGGAAAAAATCTTAATATTTTTTTCAGACAGTGTCTTCTGTGAAGCTATACAATACACAATTGCAACAGCAGGACTATGGTGAGCAGGAGCGCCCAGCAAAAGTATATCATAACCTTATATTCCCTAGTACCTGATGCTTGATTCCTCCCCTGTTTCCTCATTGACTGAGCACTACAGCTTCACAAACTACGCGATGCTTACTACTATACCATATATGTACAATTTTATTTGACCAACCTTTAATTTCTCCTGTTCCTTTTTTTTTTTTTTTTCTTCATCTCTCATGACTAGAGGGCCTGTGATTTTTGTTTTTACTCATTTTCAACTGCTTGTCTTGTTTATCTTAGTTATCCTTATTTTGGGACAGCGGGACCCTCCCCTTATCTGCTTAACGTACAACCCACTGCTACGCCGTGCTGTAGCCATAAGCCTGGGAGCCAAGAGCAAAGCACAAACTGCTCCCTCGGCCACAGGGCACAGGGTGATTCCTCTAACAGCAGAGCCTGTATAATGTGAATCTTCAGCATCTGCTTTAGCTGGAGGTCCTGTGGGGGAGACCAACAAAGGCCCTCTCACAGCAGAAGCAGCACCAGGAGAAGGAGACGTGGATTCTCCCTGAGCTGCTGACCCTGTGGGAGAAGCCAGTGAAGCCGCTCTTGCTCAAGCAGCAGCACCAGAGGAAGAAGAAGTGGCTTCTCCCTGGGCTGGAGGCCCTGTTTGGGAAGCCAGCGAAGCCACTCTCGCTGCAAGGTTTCCTTCAGTACGAAGTAAAAGAAAGGCCACTTGGGTCTAGAAGCCGCCCGCCATCACTGACAGCCAGGCTGGGGACAGCCCAAGGCCTCAGCCAGCTTGTGGCTCGGGGGGAAAACAGAACTTCAAAATGGCCGCCAGTGCTGACAGGGACTGTATCGGGAGCCGCCCTGTCAGGAAGAGGCATTTCTCTCTCTGTTCACTGAGGCAGCATCTCTCTTGTAGGGCCACCAGTGAGCAGGTGAAAGAAGAAAGAAGCAATGTACTGTCTACAGCAGAGCCTGTAGACTGTACACCGTCAGCCTCTGCCTTGGCTGCAGGCCCTGTGGGGGAGACCAATGAAGCCCCTCTCAGTGCAGAAGCAGCACCACGAGAAGGAGAAGCGGCTTCTCCCTGGGCTGGACAACCTGTGGAGGAAGCCAGTGAAGCCCCTCTTGGTCCAGCAGCAGCACCATTAAATACCATTTAGTTCTGGAGTACTATTTTTGGCAAGCTTGTTACCTCCTCTTGTAGTGCCTGCACTGCATGCAGAGTGTTATTTTCTAGTTGCACAATGAGTGAAATTCCCTGTTTCCGTTTACTAGAGGATTATCTGGAGTCCTCTTAATTCTGCGTGCGGTCTCAAGGGGGCTTTGGCATTGTGGGTCTTCAATAATAGGAACATTTGGAATTATTGCCCCCAGGCTGCAAGTTCCCTTCCAGCCAAGGGGCAACACCTTCCTGGATGTATTGCCGCATAGCCAGTACCACCCCTTGCCATTCGGGACAGGCCATCCGGTTACAGGATTCTCATGTTGTATCTGCTGTACAAAAACTTCTAAACTGTTACTTAGATAACGCTCCTGCCTTCCTCTTTGTCACACTCAAAATGGTTAAGAACAAAATAGGATTACAAGATACGCCACCGGGCCCACGTAGTGGGCACCACCAATCGACACTTGGATAAAACAGCACTTCCTTTTCGATCTGTCATGCGCTTCGTTCATCTCCGGCCGTTCCCCTCACGGAGAATAACGAACCACGGATCGGAACTCCGCGCTCGCTTCGCAGCGATGCTGCGTCTCACTCCCACAGCACAATCACGCAATCACGCAGAGAGGCTCCTTAAACTTCTCATTCATGCTACAAGGATATATCACTTAGAACAATAACCAGACTATTTTGTATCGTCTCTGGCCGAGTTGCTCGAGGAGTCACTCACTTCACAACAATACTTTGGCTCAAACACATACACATATACTTCCTTGCTGGTGCAGCTACTGCTGCCTCCGGTGCAATATTAGGATTAGAGGGAGCATAACTTGATTCCTCCTCCAAAAAAGGAGTCTTATTGTTTACATATAAACTTAAAGCTGGAATTTCCATCAGACCCGCATTGTGGCCAAAATAGTGAAGTTCCTTTTAATGGCTTTTCAGGCCAGACAATTAGACAATATCTAACCATTGCTTTTTTTTTTTTTTTCTTTTTCCCTAGTTTTTGGGTTGTTTTTCCCAATTCCTTTCCTTTCTCCCCAAAGGACTGCCTTTACGCACAATTCCGAGGATTCTGCTTCTGAAGATCTCCAAGGATGGAGACTCCACAACCCCTCTGGGCAACCAGTTCCAGCAAATACAACCTGTTCCAGCAGCAGAGCGTACAGGAGCAGCGCCAGGTGAGGCTCAGGGACCGAGACAGGGACAGCAGCGTGACGGGACGGCATGGAGAGCACCAGGATGAGGAGAACGGTTCTGGAGCAAGCCGGCCAGCTGGCCCTGAGCACCTCCGGCCTGGACGCAGTTATTCCCAAACCTGGGGTTTCTCCATGAAGAGCCGACCCCCAGGACAGCCAAAGCCCACAGGGCCCTGGCATTTCTGTGCCCAGAGGCACAAAGAGCAGCGTGGCCTAATTCAACCTGGCTGTCCGCAACCAGGAGCTGCCTCCATCGTCCCTCCATGCGGACAGGCTGCCAGTGCGGTCGTGCCCAGAGAGCGTGTGTCACACTGGCAGCTGCCACACGGAGTTGGGAGCCCCAGGAAGGTTCGGAAGAACATCTTTGGCAGCCCTGGCAGCCTCCGACGAGCAGGCAGCACTTGCAGGAGGAGACAGGCAGGGCATTACCCTGGCAAGCCGAGCCCCGCTGTGCGTGGTCAGCTGCCAGGGCATGAATGGGGCCACTGCAGGGCAGCTCACAAAAGCACTTCTACAGGGACGTGGAGAGGAATGGCAGAAATGACCAAAGTAACTTGGCCTTTCCCCTCGATTCTCTTGCAGATGGAGAAGCTGCGAGTCACGAAGACACTGCCACACAGTGGTGTGCGGCAGGAGGAGATAATCCATCTGCCAGCCATGCCGCCTTTCCCAAGGCAGGCAGCGACTCAGGCATCAGCACCCAAGCAAGTGCCTGCAGCACAGACATCGTCATCTGAAAGGGTCACTTGCAAGCTGCCCCCTCTACAAGCAACAGCCTCTGCATCTTCAGCTGCAGGAAGGGCAAAGGCGTTGGGCACAGAGGCCCACAGCCACCAAGAGCTTCTGCCACCTCTTCCGTGCATCTCTGGTGACAGGGACAAGGCAGTGAGGGCAGTGAGGGATGTGGGCTCAGGGGCAGACGCCTGCCCCTGCAGGGGACAAGGCAAACCCAGAGCCCAAAACCAAACCCAGAGATACTGCATCCCCAACTTTCCAGTCCCTGGAAAGCAAATACCCCTAAACTGGAGCGGTGGCGGCGCGAGCGAAGCCCCTGAGGCAACCATGAGTGTCTGAAAAGTACTCATCAAGAATGCGGACATGTCAGAAGAGGTGCAGCAAGATGCTGTGGATTGTGCCACTCAGGCCTTGGAGAAGCATATCAAGAAGGACATTGCTGTGCACATCAGGAAGGAATTTGACAAGAAATACAATCCCACCCAATACTGCATTACAGGAAGAAACTGTGTCAGCTCTGTGACTCATGATACCAAGCACTTCGTCTACTTCTACCTTAGCCAAGTTGCTATTCTTTTCAAGTCTGGTTAGAACCATGGACTCCTACTGACACTTGCATCTGGTTACAGGACTTTGCTGGCTCCTATGACTGGTTACTTCAGCCTTCCTGAGGAAACAAACCTTGGTCTTCAAGGGCAATGGAAGGGATTATGCTATAGAAGAAGGTGTTACATTGTGGATATAAAAAGGAAAAATACCAAAAAAAAAGTCTTCCTTGTATTTATTTTTTTTTTGTCTTAAAGGCTTCATCTTTGCTAGTAGAGCTGTTGGAGGAGTTTGGTCTTTAAGAGTTCTCTAGCCATCTACAGTGTTGCCTCATTTCTGCTTGTGCTATGTGAGTATTGACAGTGTTTTGATCTTCCTGTTCCAAACATCTCCTATTTCTATTTTCTTGTATTGCTGGATATAATAAAAAACACGGCTATGCTGTCACAAAGCCTGAGCTGTTTCTTTTTCTGCTGATGCCTCTTGGAAATTTGATTTGGAAAATAAATGCCAAGCCCCAATTTAAAATTTTAAAATTAAAAAATTTGGATCCATACAAGTCCATGTGTCTGGATGGGATTCATCCAGAGTGCTTAGAGAGCTGGCTGACATCATCGTGGGACCTCTCTCAATTATTTTTCAATGGTCTTGGGAATCTGGAGAGGTCCCAGTAGACTGGAAGCTGGCAAATGTTGCACCAATTTTCAAGAAGGGCAAGAAAGAAGACTCTGGTAATTACAGGCCTGTCAGTCTCACGTGAGTGCCTGGTAAAATTACGGAGAAGATTATCCTTGAGGTTATTGAAGCGCACCTGGGGGACAATGCGGTCATTTGTCCCAGCCAACATGGGTTCACAAGGGTTAGGTCCTGTTTAACAAATCTGATTTCCTTTTTAACAATTTTGATTTCCACGGGCTGGCACGGCCCACCGATCCCAGGCTGCCAAGCCCAACGTGCGGCCGCCAAGCAGGCGCCAGCTGCCAGAGGCTGCCGGAAGGTTCCAGAAGCAGCGGCAGCGCCCCGGGCAGGGGCAGCCACGAGTGCAGGAGCTGCTCGTGGGATGTGGGCTCAGGGGCAGACGCCTGCCCCTGCAGGGGACAAGGCCCACCCAGAGCCTGCCCACCGGCATGGGCCTGCCCAGACATCCTGGGGGGAAGCCCTGGCCACAGCCAGTGATCCGGGGGGATGCAGAAGCCCCTCACAAATGATGATGAAAAACAGGGCCCACAAAGTGAGAGGCCATGTCACTTACAATGGAACCCTGCAGTACTTGGAGAAAAGAGGCACTGTCTCTCCAGACAGCAGGTTTCCTTCAGCACAAAGAAAAAGAAAGGCCTCTTGGGTCTAGATGCCGCCCGCCATCACTGACAGCCAGGCTGGGGACAGCCCAAGGCGTCAGCCAGCTTGTGGCACAGGGGGAAACCAGAAGTGCAAAATGGCCGCCAGGGCTGTCAGAGGATGGGTCGGGACACAGCATAGTCCCTCGTGTCTAAAGTCCTGGCGAGGACGATGGTGAAAGCTGGCAAGACGGCCAATAACGGCAGCCCTGGGGGACCTGGCACACACCGGGTGCACAGTGACACCAACAAGAGCAGCCGAGGTCCAGACAGTCATGGACAGCAGGTGGACCGCTGCTTTGCCAGGGCCCGATCCCAAGGAATGACACAGGAACAACGGCTGCCGGCAGAGCCCCTCTCCCGGCTAGCCAAGACAGGGTTGGGAAGCAAGGGCAAAAGAGACAGCTAAACATCAAACCCAGGCAGGGGACGGGAAAGGATGGGACAAGCCAAAGCTGGGGCAGGAAAGAAAGGAATCCTGTGAGATGGTATGAAGATGAAGAGATCATCATCCTCAACTTCTGGATCAACCCCAGGTTCCCCAGCCTCTTCCAGGACCCACAGGCCTTTCCCCAGGAAGAGGGCAGCTCAGCCAGCAGCGTGGACAGGGAGGCTGCAGCAGAAGCAGCAGAACCCCCAACAAGCGCCTCTCTTGGCTCACTGGAACCCACGGACACTGCGCCATCAGCTGCTCCCCTGGCAGAAGGTCCAGGGGAAGAGAGGCACAGCACGCCTCTCACTGAAACAGTACCGGCGGAGAGCAGGCCGGCAAGTCCTCCATCAGCCCCTGCTTTGGAAGACGAGGGGAACAGAGCGCCTCCCCTGACATGCCGGGTTCCAGAGTCAAAGCCATCAGCCTGTCCCACTCCCATCGAGCACAGCACTGCAGTGATGGTTGAGAGCCAGGGACGTGCCCAACACGCCTCCAGTGCCTGTGATGAAGATCTGCATGAAACAGCCCGGATCATCGTGTCTGCAGTCCTACGCCATGCTGTAGCCATGAGCCAGGGAGCCACGAGCAAGGCACCAACTGCTCCCTCGGCCACAGGACCCAGCGTGCCTCCTCCCACAGCAGAGCCTGTAGACTGTACATCCTCGGCCTCTGCCTTGGCTGGAGGTGCTGTAGGGGAAGCCACGGAAGCCCCTCTCACTGCAGCAGCGGCGCCACAAGAAGAAGTGGCTTCTCCTGTGACTGCAGATCTTCTCAGGGAGGACATCACAGATCTCAGTCCAGCAGCAGCTGATGAAGCAGGAGCAGCAGCTACTCCCTTGGCTATGGTTCTGGGGCACCAGGTAAGCACAGCACGAGTGGTGGGCACCGGGCACCGAGGGCAGCCAGAGGCAGAAGTAGCACGTGGGGTGTGCGTGCTGGGGAGCTGTCTGCTGCTCTCCATTTCCAGACGCCCCAGGCACAAGGGCTGACATCCCTCTCATCACCTGCTTGTGCTCTTGCTCTCCCCATGCAGGTTGCCGCCGAGCAGGGAGGCCAAGCGCAGTCCTCCTCCTGCACCAAAGACATGCCAGCGGATGAGCCAGCAACGTCCCAGGCACAAGCACCGTCCCAGGCACAAGCACGGTCCCAGGGTCTGTTGGCCGGGCCTGTTCAGCGCAGCGAGCAGCACCAAGGACTAGGTAGGTTGGCAGCACCACGCGCCGGGGGGCTGGCTGGTCCTGGGCCACCCCTCCCTGGGAAAGGCCTTGAACGGGGGGAAAGGCTTGCCCAGTCCCCGCTCAGGCCCTAACCTACACCTCTCTGTCCCCCACAGGCATCCTTGACCTCGCACAAGCCCCAGCGCGCCAGCCACGGCCCTCCCGCCTCAGGAGGGCACTTCGGGCTCTGCGCAGGGCTTTCTGCTGCAGCTGCATCGCAGGACAGCGAGAGTAGCGGCGCCCGGCTGCCAGCACCAGGACGGCGCTCGGAGGTGGCAGCTGGCCCTCAGGAAGCTTTGCAGTGCCCACAGAAGCATCACTGGGAGGCACAGGACAGCGCCCCAGGAATTCAGATGCCCCACCACATCCTGCCCCCAGCCTCAGCTCAGCTGCGGCTGCTTTCTGCTGTGAATAAAAGCTCAGGCAGACTTTTGCCTCCAATGCTCCTCTCTGTGTCGTTGATCTCAGGAGAAAGAGTGATGCAGGCCATGCCAACCTGGCACCCTGGGCCTGTCACAGTCATGGAATTACAGGATCATGGAATCGCTTAGGTTGGAAAACACCTCAGAGATCATCACCTCCAACCGTTATCCTAGCACCGCCGAGTCTACCACTGAACCATGTCCCTAGGCACCAGATTCACATGGCTTTCGAATACCTCCAGGGATAGTGACTCAACTACTTGCCTGGGCAGCCTGTTCAAATGCTTCACAACCCTGTCATTGAAGAAATTTTGCCTAGTATCCACCTAAACCTCCCCCGGCGCCACTTTTTCCTCTTCTCCTATCGCCTGCTGCCTGGGAGAAGGGACTGACCCCCATCGCACTACAACCTTCTCTGAGGTCCTTGTACAGAGCGATAAGGTCTCCCCCCAGCCTCCTTTCCTCTAGGCTACATAACCCCAGCTCCCTCAACACTCCTCACACGACTTGCTCCCTAGGCCCTTCAGCTGCTTCTTTGCCCTTCTTTGGACAGGCCCCAGGACCTCCCCGTCCTTCTTGGAGTGACGGCCCCAAAGCTGAGCAGGGTATTCACAGTGCGGCCTCACCAGAGCTGAGTACAGGGGGAGAATTAGGTTCACAAACTACATGATGTTTACTACTATACCATGTATGTACAATTTTATTTGACCAACCTTTAATTTCTCCTGATCCCTTTTCTTTTTTTTTTCATCTCTCATGAATGGAGGGCCTGTGATTTTTGTTTTTACTGATTTTGCACTGCTTGTCCTGTTTTTCTTAGCTATCCTCCTCATTTTGTGACTGTGGGACGTTCCCCTTATCTGTTTAACGTACTTCACCTGCTATGCTACTGCCATGCCTGCACAATCACTTTTGAAAATGCAAGGTTAGTGGAATTTTCCAATGCAAAAACCTGACGTGCTGTCAGCAGCCTGTAAGCTCTCCTGACGTGCTGTCAGCAGCCTGCAAGCACACAAGAGGAGGAAGTGCTGCAACAGCTGTTGCTCACCAACCAGCTGCCCGGCAAGGAAAAGGCAGTCAGTAGGACATGTGTCAGGACACTTTTCCTGCCGATGTGGCCAAATTCACATAAGAAAGAATCAGGAAAAGTTTCTTTCTTATGTGGGACTCCGTGAAGACAGGCAAAGTTCTCCGAGAGCTGAAAGGTGGGCTTCTTTCCATGGAGGAGCTCAAAGCCCCCCATGGGCAGCCCCAGTTTAATAAGGAAGGAGGCACCCAGCCCAGGTACTAAGACACGCTGAAAAGCAAGATAGGAGGAACAGTATTTAAGCATTTCTGGGACTGGAAATCCCGTGTGGGACTTCTCCAATAAAGAAGATGGGCCCTTGTGCTTTGGCCACTGCTCATGGGAAGGTGCCAGGTGGCGTCACTCTGGAGAGCCCTGGAGATGGCCTCAATGTCTGGGAGTTTCCCAGCTCCCTTCTTGTTGCCATCTAAAGAAGATCTGGGCTAGTAAGAGCAGAGCCAACACCCTCAGCCCAGGAAAATCCCTCCACGGGGTTCCCAACTAATAGGGAAAGCCTTGAGAACCGGCTCCAACTACATGCTGGCCTGCCCAATCAGGCCATAAGCAACGCACAAGCGCCAGGAGGTACGGATCCCGTCCTTCTGCTGGAGCTGGGCTTTTTTGTGCATAATGCCAGAGCAGCAACAGGCCCCTGGCACATCTGCAGTTTGCAGGCTACCGCTGGGGTGTTACTTCTGCTTGAGGAGGCGTTCTGTGGGGTGGCAGCTCCTGGAAGGAGCAGGGTATGAGGGAAGGACGAGGCTGCAAAGCCCATCTTGTTCAGTGCGAACTGCCTGTGCATGTGGTGGGATATTGCATCCCCAACTGTCCCAGTGCCTGGAAAGCAAATCCCCCAAATCCCCCTTCAGCTGTGCCCTGGGGTCGGCAACAAGGCCGCCAATGCCGTGCTGCAGGCTGGCACGGCCCGCACATCCCAGGCTGCCAAGCCCAACATGCAGCCGCCAAGCAGGCGCCAGCTGCCAGAGGCTGCAGGAAGGTTCCAGAAGCAGCGGCAGCGCCCCGGGCAGGGGCAGCCACGAGTGCAGGAGCTGCTCGTGGGATGTGGGCTCAGGGGCAGACGCCTGCCCCTGCAGGGGACAAGGCCCACCCAGAGCCTGCCCACCGGCATGGGCCTGCCCAGACATCCTGGGGGGAAGCCCTGGCCACAGCCAGTGATCCGGGGGGATGCAGAAGCCCCTCACAAATGATGACGAAAAACAGGGCCCACAAAGTGAGAGGCCATGTCACTTACAATGGAACCCTGCAGTACTTGGAGAAAAGAGGCACTGTCTCTCCAGACAGCAGGTTTCCTTCAGCACAAAGAAAAAGAAAGGCCACTTGGGTCTAGAAGCCGCCTGCCATCACTGACAGCCATGCTGGGGACAGCCCAAGGCCTCAGCCAGCTTGTGGCTCGGGGGGAAAACAGAACTTCAAAATGGCCGCCAGTGCTGACAGGGAATGTATCGGGAGCCGCCCTGTCAGGAAGAGGCATTTCTCTCTCTGTTCACTGAGGCAGCATCTCTCTTGTAGGGCCACCAGTGAGCAGGTGAAAGAAGAAAGAAGCAATGTACTGTCTACAGCAGAGCCTGTAGACTGTACACCCTCAGCCTCTGCCTTGGCTGCAGGCCCTGTGGGGGAGAGCAATGAAGCCCCTCTCACTGCAGAAGCAGCACCACGAGAAGGAGAAGTGGATTCTCCCTCGGCTGGAGGCCCCGCGTAGGACGCCAAGGAGGCTGTTCTCTCTGAATCAGCAGCTTCAGCGTCCTCTTCAAAGGCCTTTCCCAGGAAGTGTGCAGCTCATCCAACTGCTCCCTCAGCCACAGGGCACAGGGTGCCTCCTCCCACAGCAGAGCCTGTAGACTGTACCTCCTCAGCCTCTGCCTTGGCTGCAGGCCCTGTGGGGGAGACCACTGAAGCCCCCCTCACTGCAGAAGCAGCACCATGAGAAGGAGAAGTGGATTCTCTCTGGGCTGCTGACCCTGTGGGAGAAGCCAGTGAAGCCGCTCTTGCTCAAGCAGCAGCACCAGACGAAGAAGAATTCGCTTCTCCATGGGCTGGAGGCCCTGTGGGGCAACAAGGCTGCCAATGCCGTGCTGCAGGCTGGCACGGCCCGCAGATCCCAGGCTGCCAAGCCCAACGTGCAGCCGCCAAGCAGGCGCCAGCTGCCAGAGGCTGCAGGAAGGTTCCAGAAGCAGCGGCAGCGCCCTGGGCAGGGGCAGCCACGAGTGCAGGAGCTGCTCGTGGGATGTGGGCTCAGGGGCAGACGCCTGCCCCTGCAGGGGACAAGGCCCACCCAGAGCCTGCCCACCGGCATGGGCCTGCCCAGACATCCTGGGGGGAAGCCCTGGCCACAGCCAGTGATCCGGGGGGATGCAGAAGCCCCTCACAAATGATGCGAAAAACGGGGCCCACAAGTGAGAGGCCATGTCACTTACAATGGAACCCTGCAGTACTTGGAGAAAAGAGGCACTGTCTCTCCAGACAGCAGGTTTCCTTCAGCACAAAGAAAAAGAAAGGCCTCTTGGGTCTAGATGCCGCCCGCCATCACTGACAGCCAGGCTGGGGACAGCCCAAGGCCTCAGCCAGCTTGTGGCACAGGGGGAAACCAGAAGTGCAAAATGGCCGCCAGGGCTGTCAGAGGATGGGTCGGGAGCTGCCCAAGGTTAGTGGAATTAGTTGGGATCTTATCAATGTTTATAAATACCTGAAGCATGGCAGACAGAGGCATTTGGCCAACCTCTTTTCAGTGGTTTGTGGGGACAGGACAAGGGGTAACGGCCACAAGATGGAGCCCAGGAAGTTCCGCATCAACATGCAAAAGGACTTCTTCACGGTGAGGGTGACGGAGCACTGAAACAGGCTGCCCAGGGAGGTTGTGGAGTGTCCTTCTCTGGAGATATTCAAGGCCCGTCTGGACACCTACCTGGGCAGCCTGCTCTAAGGAACCTGCTTTGGCAGGGCGGTTGGACGCGATGATCTCTCGAGGTCGCTTCCAACCCCAACAATTCTGTGATTCTGTGAAATTTCCACTGCACAAAACACCTGCCACTGCAAAAACACAACTTTGGTTCTCACAATTCCCCCCTCTTCTTTTCTCACTCCTATTGTTGTTTCTGCACTTCTACACATCCTCCATCCTTGAGTTTTTCCAACATTAGGGCACAATATTTTTCTTCCCAAGTCAGGGGGATGACAGATATGCAATGCCTTTATCATTGTAATACCAACAATACCGCCCTGTGGGGGAGGCCAGCAAAGCCCCTCTCACTGCAGCAGCAGCACCAAAGGAAGAACAAAAAGAAGTGGCTTCTCCTTTGGCTGGAGGCCCTGCGTGCGAAGTCAGCAAAGACCCTCTCACTCCAGGAGCAACGGCACAAGAAGGAGAAGCGGCTTCTCCCTGGGCTGGACAACCTGTGGAGGAAGCCAGTGAAGCCCCTCTTGGTCCAGCAGCAGCACCAGACGAAGAAGAAGTGGCTTCTCCTTTGAGTGCAGAGCCTCTCAGGGAGGACAGCACCGATCTTCTCAGCCCCGCAGCAGCTGAGGAAACAGGAGCAGTGGCTTCTCCCTTGGTTCCTGGGCGCCAGGTAAGCACAGCGTGCGTGGTGGGCACGAGGCCCTCAGGGAGCTTTGCAGCACCCACAGAAGCATCACAGGGAGGCACAGGACAGCGTCCCAGTGTGAGAAAAATCTCAATATTTTTTTAGTCAGGGTCTTCTGTAAAGCTATTTTATTCACAATTGCAATGGCGGGCCTCCTGCGAGCAGGAGCGCGCACTGAAAGTATACCATAACCTTATATTCCCTATTACCCGACACCTGACTTCTCCCCTGTTTCCTCATGGGCTGAGTACTACGGGTTTACAACTACTTACGCCTTTCTATACCATATATGTACAATTTTATTTGACCAACCTTTCATTTCTCCTTTTCCTTTCCTTCATCTCTCGTGACTAGAGGGCCCGTGATTTATTTTTTTTTCTACCAATTTTGCGCAGCTCATCCTGTTTGTCTTAGCTACCCTCCTTATTTTGGGACAGCGGGACCTTCCCTTTATCTGCCTAATGTACTTCCCACTGCTTTGCTACTGCCATGCCTGCACAATCTCTTTGGAATATGCAAGGTTAGTGGAATTTTCCACTGCAAAAACACAACTGCCACTGCAAAAACACAACTTTGTTTCTCACAATGCCCCCCTCTTCTTTTCTTACTCCTCTTGCTGTTTCTGCACTTCTTCACATCCCCCACTCTTCTCTTTTTCCAACATTACGGCCCAATATTTTTCTTCCGATGTCACGGGGGATGACATTCGCAGTGCCATTATCTTTAGAATTCCAACAAATAGCTGTTTGAGCCAATTCCATTCAGGTAACCGCAAAAGTCACTTCCTCCCAAATGTTTCTAAATCCCCAGGAAGTGTCATCTTGAGCCGCTCTGTGTAGGATTTGTTTCTTTCCCAAATATTTTTGAGATCAGTCAAATTTGCCCCTTTTGATCTACAGACATACAAAAACTAGCATTAATTACAATACACGCTCTCCTGTGAGGCTAAAAATAAATCAAATACCATTTGGTTCTGGAGTACTATTTTTGGCAAGCTTGTTACCTCCTCTTGTAGTGCCTGCACTGCATGCAGAGTGTTATTTTCTAGTTGCACAATGAATGAAATTCCCTGTTTCAGTTTACTAGAGGATTATCTGGAGTCCTCTTAATTCTGCGTGCGGTCTCAAGGGGGCTTTGGCATTGTGGGTCTTCAATAATAGGAACATTTGGAATTATTGCCCCCAGGCTGCAAGCTTCCTTCCAGCCAAGGGGCAACACCTTCCTGGATGTATTGCCGCATAGCCAGTACCACCCCTTGCCATTCGGGACAGGCCATCCGGTTACAGGATTCTCATGTTGTATCTGCTGTACAAAAACTTCTAAACTGTTACTTAGATAACGCTCCTGCCTTCCTCTTTGTCACACTCAAAATGGTTAAGAACAAAATAGGATTACAGGATACGCCACCGGGCCCACGTAGTGGGCACCACCAATCGACACTTGGATAAAACACACTTCCTTTTCGATCTGTCATGCGCTTCGTTCATCTCCGGCCGTTCCCCTCACGGAGAATACAGAACCACGCTTCACAGCGATGCTGCGTCTCACTCCCACAGCACAATCACGCAATCACGCAGAGAGGCCCCTTAAACTTCTCATTCATGCTACAAGGATATATCACTTAGAACAATAACCAGACTATTTTGTATCGTCTCTGGCTGAGTTGCTCGAGGAGTCACTCACTTCACAACAATACTTTGGCTCAAACACATACACATATACTTCTTTGCTGGTGCAGCTACTGCTGCCTCCGGTGCAATATTAGGATTAGAGGGAGCATAACTTGATTCCTCCTCCGAAAAAGAAGTCTTATTGTTTACATATAAACTTAAAGCCAGAATTTTCATCAGACCCGCATTGTGGCCAAAATAGTGAAGTTCCTTTTAATGGCTTTTCAGGCCAGACAATTGGACAATACCTAACCATTGCTGTTTTTTTTTTTTTTTTTTTCGCTAGTTTTTGGGTTGTTTTTCCAATTCCTTTTCTTTCTCCCCAAAGGACTGCCTTTACGCACAATTCCGAGGATTCTGCTTCTGAAGATCTCCAAGGATGGAGACTCCACAACCTCTCTGGGCAACCTGTTCCAGCAAAGACACCGTTGTGTTACCAACACTGTTTCAGCCACAACTCTGAAGCATAGGACCTGCTTCAGCAGCCAGAGAAGCTGCGGGCTAAACACCAGCATGGCACAGCTGTGGCTCTGCCGCTGAAAGCTTCTCCACGGCTTGTTCTGAAAGCAACGAGCAGGGAATCTTCCCGCGGCTGCCCAGGGCTTTCCTCTCGCAGCCCCGCCAGAGCCCGCCTCAAGCAACCTCTCCGCCAGCTCCACCGGCTCCGCTACCTGGTGCCCGCCTTCTCTGGGAGTCCTTCACAGTGCCTAGAGCCACAGGGCTCTGGCTGCCCGGACACGGGAGGATTCCCTGCTAATGCTCCTGCTCAAACTGCACTGCCAGGGCTGCCTGATGGGTGTCCAAGCTCGAGCGCGGTCTCTGCTGATGTGTGGGGAGTCAGGCAAAGAGCCAGGAAGCTTACCCAGATGACCGAGCAGAGCATCTCCCGGCAGAGCAGGTAACGCGCAGCTGATGGGAGCAGTTAGGGAGCTAAGCTGACTCCCCTGAGAAATCCTGACCTGGGGCTGAGCCGGGGGCACTGGCTGGAAGGAGCCTGAGGTGCCTGCCAATCCAGACCTTGCTGGGGCCGTGTGAGACGGTGTCCCTGGGGTGTCCGCCGACCACCGGGGCTTTGTGATGCGTGGGCGGTGGCGTACCCAAAGGCCATTGTGACACGGAGGGGTACCCATGGCAACGGTGTCCCTTATAAGGCCCGAGCCCCGGGCTGCCCACTCACTCTCAGGAGAGCAGCTCTGCCAGGAGGCAGCAGCTCCCCTGGGTGCCCGTTGGAGTTCTCGGTCAGAGGACCTGGAGCGTACCATGGAGCAGCAGAATAAGGATCACTCCCAGCCCGCTGAAGGGCAGCAGAGCGTACAGGAGCAGCGCCAGGTGAGGCTCAGGGACCAAGACAGGGACAGCAGCGTGACGGGACGGCACGGAGAGCACCAGGATGGGAACGGTGCTGGAGCAAGCTGGCCAGCTGGCCCTGAACACCTCCAGCCCGGACACAGTTATTCCCAAACCTGGGGTTTCTCCATGAAGAGCCGACCCCCAGGACAGCCAAAGCCCATGTGGCCCTGGCATTTCTGTGCCCAGAGGCACAAAGAGCAGCGTGGCCTAATTCAACCTGGCTGTCCGCAACCAGGAGCTGCCTCCATCGTCCCTCCATGCGGACAGGCTGCCAGTGCGGTCGTGCCCAGAGAGCGTGCGTCACACTGGCAGCTGCCACACGGAGTCGGGAGCCCCAGGAGGGTTCGGAAGAACATCTTTGGCAGCCCTGGCAGCCTCCGACGAGCAGGCAGCAATTCAGGCGGAGACAGGCAGGGCATTACCCTGGCAAGCCGAGCCCCGCTGTGCGTGGTCCCCTGCCAGGGCATGAATGGGGCCACTGCAGGGCAGCTCACAGGAGCACCATTAGGGGGCCGTGGAGGGGAATGGCAGAAATGACCAAAGTAACCCGGCCTTTCTCCTCAGTTTCTCTTGCAGATGGAGAAGCTGCAAGTCACGAAGACACTGCCACACAGTGGGGTGCGGCAGGAAGAGAGAATCCGTCTGCCAGCCGTGCCGCCTTTCCCAAGGCAGGCAGCGACTCAGGCAGCAGCAGCCAAGCAAGTGCCTGCAGCACAGACATCGTCATCTGAAAGGGTCACTTGCAAGCTGCCCCCTCTACAAGCAACAGCCTCTGCATCTTCAGCTGCAGGAAGGGCAAAGGCGTTGGGCACAGAGGCCCACAGCCACCAAGAGCTTCTGCCACCTCTTCCGTGCATCTCTGGTGACAGGGACAAGGCAGTGAGGGCAGAGAGCCGGGAACGTGGCCCACACAGCCCTGTGGCCCCTGACGAGGACATGGAGTACACAGTACGGTCCTTCGTCTCCACAGTCATAAGAAACGCTCTAGCCTGCAACGAGGGAGCCAACAGCAAGGCAAGGCTTTCTCCCTCAGGCAGACGTCCCGGGACCAAAGGCTACAGAACACCATCTCTCACCACAGCAGTGCCCCAAAATGGGAAGAAGAAGAGTCAGCACTCGCCCAAAAGCAGCCCTGCAGCCCCTGCCGAAGAAATGGAAGACCCAGTAAAGGTCTTTGTCTCCACTGCCATTAGCAACGCCGTAGCCCGGAACCAGGGAGCCATGAGCGAGGCAAGGCTTTCTCCTTTGGACAGACGTCCCAGGAGCGAAGGCCGCATAACACCACCACTCCTCACAGCAGTGCCGCAGAATTGGAAGAAGAGTCAGCACCGTGCCAAAAACAGCCCTGCAGCCTCTGCCGAGGACATGGAACACCCAGTAAAGGCCTTCGTCTCCAGTGTCATTAGCAAGGCTATAGCCTGCAACGAGGGAGCCATGAGGGAGGCAGAGCTTCCTCCCTTGTGCAGAGGTCCCAGGAGCAAAGGCCACAGAACACCACCTCTCCTAACAGCAGCGCCCCAGGATTTGAAGGAGAGTCGGCAGGCTGCCCCACACTGCCCCACAGACTCTTTCACGGCACTGCGGGACACAGCACAGTCCCTTGTGTCTGAAGTCCTGGCAAAGACAATGGCTGAAAGCTGGGAACACGGCCAACGGCCTGCAGAACTGGAGGACCTGGCACACACGGGGTGCACAGCGACATCAACAAGAGCAGTCCAGGTCCAGACAGACATGGACAGCAGGTGGACCACTGCTCTGCCAGGGCGCCATCACCAGGCACGTTCAGGAAAAGCGGCTGCTGGCAGAGCCCCTGCACCAGCAAGCCCAGACGGGGCTGAGAAGCAAGGGCAGCAGGGACAGATACACATCAAACCCAGGCAGGGGAGCGGCAAGGATGAGAAAAGCCAGGGCCGGGGCAGGAAGGAAAGTGGTCCTGTGGGTTCGGATGAAGAGGAAGAGATTGTCATCTTCAACTCCTGGATCAACCCCAGGTTCCCCAGCCTCTTCCAGGACCCACAGGCCTTTCCCCAGGAAGAGGGCAGCTCAGCCAGGAGCGCGGACAGGGAGGCTGCAGCAGAAGCAGCAGAACCCCCAACAAGTGCCTCACTTGGCTCACTGGACACTGAAACATCGCCTGCTTGCCTGGAAGAGAGGCACGGCACGCCTCTCACCGCAACACAACCGTCAGAGAGCAGGCCAGCAAGTTGTCCATCAGCCCCTGCTTTTGAAGACAAGGGCTACAGAGCGCCTCCCCAGACACGTGGGGAAGAGATTGTCATCTTCAACTCCTGGATCAACCCCAGGTTCCCCAGCCTCTTCCAGGACCCACAGGCCTTTCCCCAGGAAGAGGGCAGCTCAGCCAGCAGCGTGGACAGGGAGGCTGCAGCAGAAGCAGCAGAACCCCCAACAAGCGCCTCTCTTGGCTCACTGGAACCCACGGACACTGCGCCATCAGCTGCTCCCCTGGCAGAAGGTCCAGGGGAAGAGAGGCACAGCACGCCTCTCACTGAAACAGTACCGGCGGAGAGCAGGCCGGCAAGTCCTCCATCAGCCCCTGCTTTTGAAGACGAGGGGAACAGAGCGCCTCCCCTGACATGCCGGGTTCCAGAGTCAAAGCCATCAGCCTGTCCCACTCCCATCGAGCACAGCACTGCAGTGATGGTTGAGAGCCAGGGACGTGCCCAACACGCCTCCAGTGCCTGTGATGAAGATCTGTATGAAACAGCCCGGATCATCGTGTCTGCAGTCCTACGCCATGCTGTAGCCATGAGCCAGGGAGCCACGAGCAAGGCACCAACTGCTCCCTCGGCCACAGGACCCAGCGTGCCTCCTCCCACAGCAGAGCCTGTAGACTGTACATCCTCGGCCTCTGCCTTGGCTGGAGGTGCTGTAGGGGAAGCCACGGAAGCCCCTCTCACTGCAGCAGCGGCGCCACAAGAAGAAGTGGCTTCTCCTGTGACTGCAGATCTTCTCAGGGAGGACATCACAGATCTCAGTCCAGCAGCAGCTGATGAAGCAGGAGCAGCAGCTACTCCCTTGGCTATGGTTCCGGGGCACCAGGTAAGCACAGCACGAGTGGTGGGCACCGGGCACCGAGGGCAGCCAGAGGCAGAAGTAGCACGTGGGGTGTGCGTGCTGGGGAGCTGTCTGCTGCTCTCCATTTCCAGACGCCCCAGGCACAAGGGCTGACATCCCTCTCATCACCTGCTTGTGCTCTTGCTCTCCCCATGCAGGTTGCCGCCGAGCAGGGAGGCCAAGCGCAGTCCTCCTCCTGCACCAAAGACATGCCAGTGGATGAGCCAGCAATGTCCCAGGCACAAGCACTGTCCCAGGGTCTGTTGGCCGGGCCTGTTCAGCGCAGCGAGCAGCACCAAGGACTAGGTAGGTTGGCAGCACCACGCGCCGGGGGGCTGGCTGGTCCTGGGCCACCCCTCCCTGGGAAAGGCCTTGAAGGGGGGGAAAGGCTTGCCCAGCCCCCGCTCAGGCCCTAACCTACACCTCTCTGTCCCCCACAGGCATCCTTGACCTCGCACAAGCCCCAGCACGCCAGCCACGGCCCTCCCGCCTCAGGAGGGCACTTCGGGCTCTGCGCAGGGCTTTCTGCTGCAGCTGCATCGCAGGACAGCGAGAGTAGCGGCGCCCGGCTGCCAGCACCAGGACGGTGCTCGGAGGTGGCAGCTGGCCCTCAGGAAGCTTTGCAGTGCCCACAGAAGCATCACTGGGAGGCACAGGACAGCGCCCCAGGAATTCAGATGCCCCACCACATCCTGCCCCCAGCCTCAGCTCAGCTGCGGCTGCTTTCTGCTGTGAATAAAAGCTCAGGCAGACTTTTGCCCCCAATGCTCCTCTCTGTGCCGTTGATCTCAGGAGA
Source organism: Anser anser (assembly GCF_964211835.1). Taxonomy (NCBI): domain Eukaryota; kingdom Metazoa; phylum Chordata; class Aves; order Anseriformes; family Anatidae; genus Anser; species Anser anser. The sequence continues at coordinate 205,213,856 of NC_139720.1, read as the reverse complement.
AAGAGTGGTGCAGGCCATGCCAACCTGGCACCCTGGGCCTGTCACAGTCATGGAATTACAGGATCATGGAATCGCTTAGGTTGGAAAACACCTCAGAGATCATCACCTCCAACCGTTATCCTAGCACCGCCGAGTCTACCACTGAACCATGTCCCTAGGCACCAGATTCACATGGCTTTCGAATACCTCCAGGGATGGTGACTCATTTACTTCCCTGGGCAGCCTGTTGCAATTCTTCACAACCCTTCAATTCAAGACATTTTGCCTAGTACCCACCTAAACCTCCCCCTGTGCCACTTTTTCCTCTTCTCCTATCGCCTGTTGCTTGGGAGAAGAGACTGACCCGCATGGCACTACAACCTTCTCTGAGGTCCTTGTACAGAGCGATAAGGTCCCCCCCGAGCCTCCTTTTCTCTAGGCTACATAACCCCAGCTCCCTCAACACTCCTCACACGACTTGCTCCCTGGACCCTTCACCGGCTTCCTTGCCCTTGTTTGGACACTCTCCAGCACCTCCCCGTCCTTCTTGCAGCTAGGGGCCCAAAACTGAACACGGTATTCATGGTGCGGCCTCACCAGAGCTGAGTACAGGGGGAGAATCACTTCCCTTGTCCTACTGTGGCCTCCCTGGCCACACTATTTCTGGTACAAGACAGGATGTACCAGATCCTGGTACGGCCTTCTTTGCCACCTCAGCACACCGCTGCCTCATACTCATCTGGCTATCGACCAGTACCCCCACAGTCCCTTCCGACAGGCAGCTTTGCAGCCACTCTTCCCTCAGCCTGTGGCGCTGCATGGGCTTGTTGTGCCCTGTGAGAAAAATCTTAATATTTTTTTCAGACAGAGTCTTCTGTGAAGCTATATAATACACAATTGCAACAGCAGGACTATGGTGAGCAGGAGCGCCCAGCAAAAGTATATCATAACCTTATATTCCCTAGTACCTGATGCTTGATTCCTCCCCTGTTTCCTCATTGACTGAGCACTACAGCTTCACAAACTACGCGATGCTTACTACAATACCATATATGTACAACTTTATTTGACCAACCTTTAATTTCTCCTGTTCGTTTTTTTTTTTCTTCATCTCTCATGACTAGAGGGCCTGTGATTTTTGTTTTTACTCATTTTCAACTGCTTGTCTTGTTTATCTTAGTTATCCTTATTTTGGGACAGCGGGACCCTCCCCTTATCTGCTTAACGTACAACCCACTGCTACGCCGTGCTGTAGCCATAAGCCTGGGAGCCAAGAGCAAAGCACAAACTGCTCCCTCGGCCACAGGGCACAGGGTGATTCCTCTAATAGCAGAGCCTGTATAATGTGAATCTACAGCATCTGCTTTAGCTGGAGGTCCTGTGGGGGAGACCAACAAAGGCCCTCTCACAGCAGAAGCAGCACCAGGAGAAGGAGACGTGGATCCTCCCTGAACTGCTGACCTTGTGGGAGAAGCCAGTGAAGCCGCTCTTGCTCAAGCAGCAGCACCAGAGGAAGAAGAAGTGGCTTCTCCCTGGGCTGGAGGCCCTGTTTGGGAAGCCAGCGAAGCCACTCTCGCTGCAAGGTTTCCTTCAGTACGAAGTAAAAGAAAGGCCACTTGGGTCTAGAAGCCGCCCGCCATCACTGACAGCCATGCTGGGGACAGCCCAAGGCCTCAGCCAGCTTGTGGCTCGGGGGGAAAACAGAACTTCAAAATGGCCACCAGTGCTGACAGGGAATGTATCGGGAGCCGCCCTGTCAGGAAGAGGCATTTCTCTCTCTGTTCACTGAGGCAGCATCTCTCTTGTAGGGCCACCAGTGAGCAGGTGAAAGAAGAAAGAAGCAATGTACTGTCTACAGCAGAGCCTGTAGACTGTACACCGTCAGCCTCTGCCTTGGCTGCAGGCCCTGTGGGGGAGACCAATGAAGCCCCTCTCAGTGCAGAAGCAGAACCACGAGAAGGAGAAGTGGCTTCTCCCTCGGCTGGAGGCCCTGCGTGGGACGCCAAGGAGGCTGTTCTCTCTGAATCAGCAGCTTCAGCGTCCTCTTCACAGGCCTTTCCCCATGAAGTGTGCAGCTCATCCAACTGCTCCCTCAGCCACAGGGCACAGGGTGCCTCCTCCCACAGCAGAGCCTGTAGACTGTACCTCCTCAGCCTCTGCCTTGGCTGCAGGCCCTGTGGGGGAGACCACTGAAGCCCCCCTCACTGCAGAAGCAGCACCATGAGAAGGAGAAGTGTATTCTCTCTGGGCTGCTGACCCTGTGGGAGAAGCCAGTGAAGCCGCTCTTGCTAAAGCAGCAGCACCAGACGAAGAAGAATTCGCTTCTCCATGGGCTGGAGGCCCTGTGGGGCAACAAGGCTGCCAATGCCGTGCTGCAGGCTGGCACGGCCCGCAGATCCCAGGCTGCCAAGCCCAACGTGCAGCCGCCAAGCAGGCGCCAGCTGCCAGAGGCTGCAGGAAGGTTCCAGAAGCAGCGGCAGCGCCCCGGGCAGGGGCAGCCACGAGTGCAGGAGCTGCTCGTGGGATGTGGGCTCAGGGGCAGACGCCTGCCCCTGCAGGGGACAAGGCCCACCCAGAGCCTGCCCACCGGCATGGGCCTGCCCAGACATCCTGGGGGGAAGCCCTGGCCACAGCCAGTGATCCGGGGGGATGCAGAAGCCCCTCACAAATGATGCGAAAAACGGAGCCCACAAGTGAGAGGCCATGTCACTTACAATGGAACCCTGCAGTACTTGGAGAAAAGAGGCACTGTCTCTCCAGACAGCAGGTTCCCTTCAGCACAAAGAAAAAGAAAGGCCTCTTGGGTCTAGATGCCGCCCGCCATCACTGACAGCCAGGCTGGGGACAGCCCAAGGCCTCAGCCAGCTTGTGGCACAGGGGGAAACCAGAAGTGCAAAATGGCCACCAGGGCTGTCAGAGCTGCCGGTCGGGAGCTGCCCAAGGTTAGTGGAATTAGTTGGGATCTTATCAATGTTTATAAATACCTGAAGCGTGGCAGACAGAGGCATTTGGCCAACCTCTTTTCAGTGGTTTGTGGGGACAGGACAAGGCGTAATGGCCACAAGATGGAGCCCAGGAAGTTCCGCACCAACATGCAAAAGGACTTCTTCACGGTGAGGGTGACAGAGTACTGAAACAGGCTGCCCAGGGAGGTTGTGGAGTGTCCTTGTCTGGCGATATTCAAGGCCCATCTGGACACCTACCTGGGCAGCCTGCTCTAAGGAACCTGCTTTGGCAGGGCGGTTGGACGCGATGATCTCTCGAGGTCGCTTCCAACCCCAACAATTCTGTAATTCTGTGAAATTTCCACTGCACAAAACACCTGCCACTGCAAAAACACAACTTTGGTTCTCACAATTCCCCCCTCTTCTTTTCTCACTCCTATTGTTGTTTCTGCACTTCTACACATCCTCCATCCTTGAGTTTTTCCAACATTAGGGCACAATATTTTTCTTCCCAAGTCAGGGGGATGACAGATATGCAATGCCTTTATCATTGTAATACCAACAATACCGCCCTGTGGGGGAGGCCAGCGAAGCCCCTCTCACTGCAGCAGCAGCACCAAAGGAAGAACGAAAAGAAGTGGCTTCTCCTTTGGCTGGAGGCCCTGCGTGCGAAGTCAGCAAAGACCCTCTCACTCCAGGAGCAACGGCACAAGAAGGAGAAGCGGCTTCTCCCTGGGCTGGACAACCTGTGGAGGAAGCCAGTGAAGCCCCTCTTGGTCCAGCAGCAGCACCAGACGAAGAAGAAGTGGCTTCTCCTTTGAGTGCAGAGCCTCTCAGGGAGGACAGCACCGATCTTCTCAGCCCCGCAGCAGCTGAGGAAACAGGAGCAGTGGCTTCTCCCTTGGTTCCTGGGCGCCAGGTAAGCACAGCGTGCGTGGTGGGCACAAGGCCCTCAGGGAGCTTTGCAGCACCCACAGAAGCATCACAGGGAGGCACAGGACAGCATCCCAATGTGAGAAAAATCTCAATATTTTTTTAGTCAGGGTCTTCTGTAAAGCTATTTTATTCACAATTGCAATGGCGGGCCTCCTGCGAGCAGGAGCGCGCACTGAAAGTATACCATAACCTTATATTCCCTATTACCCGACACCTGACTTCTCCCCTGTTTCCTCATGGGCTGAGTACTACGGGTTTACAACTACTTACGCCTTTCTATACCATATATGTACAATTTTATTTGACCAACCTTTCATTTCTCCTTTTCCTTTCCTTCATCTCTCGTGACTAGAGGGCCCGTGATTTATTTTTTTTTCTACCAATTTTGCGCAGCTCATCCTGTTTGTCTTAGCTACCCTCCTTATTTTGGGACAGCAGGACCTTCCCTTTATCTGCCTAATGTACTTCCCACTGCTTTGCTACTGCCATGCCTGCACAATCTCTTTGGAATATGCAAGGTTAGTGGAATTTTCCACTGCAAAAACACCTGCCGCTGCAAAAACACAACTTTGTTTCTCACAATGCCCCCCTCTTCTTTTCTTACTCCTCTTGCTGTTTCTGCACTTCTTCACATCCCCCACTCTTCTCTTTTTCCAACATTACGGCCCAATATTTTTCTTCCGATGTCACGGGGGATGACATTCGCAGTGCCATTATCTTTAGAATTCCAACAAATAGCTGTTTGAGCCAATTCCATTCAGGTAACCGCAAAAGTCACTTCCTCCCAAATGTTTCTAAATCCCCAGGAAGTGTCATCTTGAGCCGCTCTGTGTAGGATTTGTTTCCTTCCCAAATATTTTTGAGATCAGTCAAATTCGCCCCTTTTGATCTACAGACATACAACAACTAGCATTAATTACAATACACGCTCTCCTGTGAGGCTAAAAGTAAATCAAATACCATTTGGTTCTGGAGTACTATTTTTGGCAAGCTTGTTACCTCCTCTTGTAGTGCCTGCACTGCATGCAGAGTGTTATTTTCTAGTTGCACAATGAGTGAAATTCCCTGTTTCAGTTTACTAGAGGATTATCTGGAGTCCTCTTAATTCTGCGTGCGGTCTCAAGGGGGCTTTGGCATTGTGGGTCTTCAATAATAGGAACATTTGGAATTATTGCCCCCAGGCTGCAAGCTTCCTTCCAGCCAAGGGGCAACACCTTCCTGGATGTATTGCCGCATAGCCAGTACCACCTCTTGCCATTCGGGACAGGCCATCCGGTTACAGGATTCTCATGTTGTATCTGCTGTACAAAAACTTCTAAACTGTTACTTAGATAACGCTCCTGCCTTCCTCTTTGTCACACTCAAAATGGTTAAGAACAAAATAGGATTACAAGATACGCCACCGGGCCCACGTAGTGGGCACCACCAATCGACACTTGGATAAAACACACTTCCTTTTCGATCTGTCATGCGCTTCGTTCATCTCCGGACGTTCCCCTCACGGAGAATACAGAACCACGCTTCACAGCGATGCTGCGTCTCACTCCCACAGCACAATCACGCAATCACGCAGAGAGGCCCCTTAAACTTCTCATTCATGCTACAAGGATATATCACTTAGAACAATAACCAGACTATTTTGTATCGTCTCTGGCCGAGTTGCTCGAGGAGTCACTCACTTCACAACAATACTTTGGCTCAAACACATACACATATACTTCTTTGCTGGTGCAGCTACTGCTGCCTCCGGTGCAATATTAGGATTAGAGGGAGCATAACTTGATTCCTCCTCCGAAAAAGAAGTCTTATTGTTTACATATAAACTTAAAGCCAGAATTTTCATCAGACCCGCATTGTGGCCAAAATAGTGAAGTTCCTTTTAATGGCTTTTCAGGCCAGGCAATTGGACAATACCTAACCATTGCTGGTTTTTTTTTTTTTTTCGCTAGTTTTTGGGTTGTTTTTCCAATTCCTTTTCTTTCTCCCCAAAGGACTGCCTTTACGCACAATTCCGAGGATTCTGCTTCTGAAGATCTCCAAGGATGGAGACTCCACAACCTCTCTGGGCAACCTGTTCCAGCAAAGACACCGTTGTGTTACCAACACTGTTTCAGCCACAACTCTGAAGCATAGGACCTGCTTCAGCAGCCAGAGAAGCTGCGGGCTAAACACCAGCATGGCACAGCTGTGGCTCTGCCGCTGAAAGCTTCTCCACGGCTTGTTCTGAAAGCAACGAGCAGGGAATCTTCCCGCGGCTGCCCAGGGCTTTCCTCTCGCAGCCCCGCCAGAGCCCGCCTCAAGCAACCTCTCCGCCAGCTCCACCGGCTCCGCTACCTGGTGCCCGCCTTCTCTGGGAGTCCTTCACAGTGCCTAGAGCCACAGGGCTCTGGCTGCCCGGACACGGGAGGATTCCCTGCTAATGCTCCTGCTCAAACTGCACTGCCAGGGCTGCCTGATGGGTGTCCAAGCTCGAGCGCGGTCTCTGCTGATGTGTGGGGGGGAGTCAGGCAAAGAGCCAGGAAGCTTACCCAGATGACCGAGCAGAGCATCTCCCGGCAGAGCAGGTAACGCGCAGCTGATGGGAGCAGTTAGGGAGCTAAGCTGACTCCCCTGAGAAATCCTGACCTGGGGCTGAGCCGGGGGCACTGGCTGGAAGGAGCCTGAGGTGCCTGCCAATCCAGACCTTGCTGGGGCCGTGTGAGACGGTGTCCCTGGGGTGTCCGCCGACCACCGGGGCTTTGTGATGCGTGGGCGGTGGCGTACCCAAAGGCCATTGTGACACGGAGGGGTACCCATGGCAACGGTGTCCCTTATAAGGCCCGAGCCCCGGGCTGCCCACTCACTCTCAGGAGAGCAGCTCTGCCAGGAGGCAGCAGCTCCCCTGGGTGCCCGTTGGAGTTCTCGGTCAGAGGACCTGGAGCGTACCATGGAGCAGCAGAATAAGGATCACTCCCAGCCCGCTGAAGGGCAGCAGAGCGTACAGGAGCAGCGCCAGGTGAGGCTCAGGGACCAAGACAGGGACAGCAGCGTGACGGGACGGCACGGAGAGCACCAGGATGGGAACGGTGCTGGAGCAAGCTGGCCAGCTGGCCCTGAACACCTCCAGCCCGGACACAGTTATTCCCAAACCTGGGGTTTCTCCATGAAGAGCCGACCCCCAGGACAGCCAAAGCCCATGTGGCCCTGGCATTTCTGTGCCCAGAGGCACAAAGAGCAGCGTGGCCTAATTCAACCTGGCTGTCCGCAACCAGGAGCTGCCTCCATCGTCCCTCCATGCGGACAGGCTGCCAGTGCGGTCGTGCCCAGAGAGCGTGCGTCACACTGGCAGCTGCCACACGGAGTCGGGAGCCCCAGGAGGGTTCGGAAGAACATCTTTGGCAGCCCTGGCAGCCTCCGACGAGCAGGCAGCAATTCAGGCGGAGACAGGCAGGGCATTACCCTGGCAAGCCGAGCCCCGCTGTGCGTGGTCCCCTGCCAGGGCATGAATGGGGCCACTGCAGGGCAGCTCACAGGAGCACCATTAGGGGGCCGTGGAGGGGAATGGCAGAAATGACCAAAGTAACCCGGCCTTTCTCCTCAGTTTCTCTTGCAGATGGAGAAGCTGCAAGTCACGAAGACACTGCCACACAGTGGGGTGCGGCAGGAAGAGAGAATCCGTCTGCCAGCCGTGCCGCCTTTCCCAAGGCAGGCAGCGACTCAGGCAGCAGCAGCCAAGCAAGTGCCTGCAGCACAGACGTCGTCATCTGAAAGGGTCACTTGCAAGCTGCCCCCTCTACAAGCAACAGCCTCTGCATCTTCAGCTGCAGGAAGGGCAAAGGCGTTGGGCACAGAGGCCCACAGCCACCAAGAGCTTCTGCCACCTCTTCCGTGCATCTCTGGTGACAGGGACAAGGCAGTGAGGGCAGAGAGCCGGGAACGTGGCCCACACAGCCCTGTGGCCCCTGACGAGGACATGGAGTACACAGTACGGTCCTTCGTCTCCACAGTCATAAGAAACGCTCTAGCCTGCAACGAGGGAGCCAACAGCAAGGCAAGGCTTTCTCCCTCAGGCAGACGTCCCGGGACCAAAGGCTACAGAACACCATCTCTCACCACAGCAGTGCCCCAAAATGGGAAGAAGAAGAGTCAGCACTCGCCCAAAAGCAGCCCTGCAGCCCCTGCCGAAGAAATGGAAGACCCAGTAAAGGTCTTTGTCTCCACTGCCATTAGCAACGCCGTAGCCCGGAACCAGGGAGCCATGAGCGAGGCAAGGCTTTCTCCTTTGGACAGACGTCCCAGGAGCGAAGGCCGCATAACACCACCACTCCTCACAGCAGTGCCGCAGAATTGGAAGAAGAGTCAGCACCGTGCCAAAAACAGCCCTGCAGCCTCTGCCGAGGACATGGAACACCCAGTAAAGGCCTTCGTCTCCAGTGTCATTAGCAAGGCTATAGCCTGCAACGAGGGAGCCATGAGGGAGGCAGAGCTTCCTCCCTTGTGCAGAGGTCCCAGGAGCAAAGGCCACAGAACACCACCTCTCCTAACAGCAGTGCCCCAGGATTTGAAGGAGAGTCGGCAGGCTGCCCCACACTGCCCCACAGACTCTTTCACGGCACTGCGGGACACAGCACAGTCCCTTGTGTCTGAAGTCCTGGCAAAGACAATGGCTGAAAGCTGGGAACACGGCCAACGGCCTGCAGAACTGGAGGACCTGGCACACACGGGGTGCACAGCGACATCAACAAGAGCAGTCCAGGTCCAGACAGACATGGACAGCAGGTGGACCACTGCTCTGCCAGGGCGCCATCACCAGGCACGTTCAGGAAAAGCGGCTGCTGGCAGAGCCCCTGCACCAGCAAGCCCAGACAGGGCTGAGAAGCAAGGGCAGCAGGGACAGATACACATCAAACCCAGGCAGGGGAGCGGCAAGGATGAGAAAAGCCAGGGCCGGGGCAGGAAGGAAAGTGGTCCTGTGGGTTCGGATGAAGAGGAAGAGATTGTCATCTTCAACTCCTGGATCAACCCCAGGTTCCCCAGCCTCTTCCAGGACCCACAGGCCTTTCCCCAGGAAGAGGGCAGCTCAGCCAGGAGCGCGGACAGGGAGGCTGCAGCAGAAGCAGCAGAACCCCCAACAAGTGCCTCACTTGGCTCATTGGACACTGAACCATCGCCTGCTTGCCTGGAAGAGAGGCACGGCACGCCTCTCACCGCAACACAACCGTCAGAGAGCAGGCCAGCAAGTTGTCCATCAGCCCCTGCTTTTGAAGACAAGGGCTACAGAGCGCCTCCCCAGACACGTGGGGAAGAGATTGTCATCTTCAACTCCTGGATCAACCCCAGGTTCCCCAGCCTCTTCCAGGACCCACAGGCCTTTCCCCAGGAAGAGGGCAGCTCAGCCAGCAGCGTGGACAGGGAGGCTGCAGCAGAAGCAGCAGAACCCCCAACAAGCGCCTCTCTTGGCTCACTGGAACCCACAGACACTGCGCCATCAGCTGCTCCCCTGGCAGAAGGTCCAGGGGAAGAGAGGCACAGCACGCCTCTCACTGAAACAGTACCGGCGGAGAGCAGGCCGGCAAGTCCTCCATCAGCCCCTGCTTTTGAAGACGAGGGGAACAGAGCGCCTCCCCTGACATGCCGGGTTCCAGAGTCAAAGCCATCAGCCTGTCCCACTCCCATCGAGCACAGCACTGCAGTGATGGTTGAGAGCCAGGGACGTGCCCAACACGCCTCCAGTGCCTGTGATGAAGATCTGTATGAAACAGCCCGGATCATCGTGTCTGCAGTCCTACGCCATGCTGTAGCCATGAGCCAGGGAGCCACGAGCAAGGCACCAACTGCTCCCTCGGCCACAGGACCCAGCGTGCCTCCTCCCACAGCAGAGCCTGCAGACTGTACATCCTCGGCCTCTGCCTTGGCTGGAGGTGCTGTAGGGGAAGCCACGGAAGCCCCTCTCACTGCAGCAGCGGCGCCACAAGAAGAAGTGGCTTCTCCTGTGACTGCAGATCTTCTCAGGGAGGACATCACAGATCTCAGTCCAGCAGCAGCTGATGAAGCAGGAGCAGCAGCTACTCCCTTGGCTATGGTTCCGGGGCACCAGGTAAGCACAGCACGAGTGGTGGGCACCGGGCACCGAGGGCAGCCAGAGGCAGAAGTAGCACGTGGGGTGTGCGTGCTGGGGAGCTGTCTGCTGCTCTCCATTTCCAGACGCCCCAGGCACAAGGGCTGACATCCCTCTCATCACCTGCTTGTGCTCTTGCTCTCCCCATGCAGGTTGCCGCCGAGCAGGGAGGCCAAGCGCAGTCCTCCTCCTGCACCAAAGACATGCCAGCGGATGAGCCAGCAATGTCCCAGGCACAAGCACCGTCCCAGGGTCTGTTGGCCGGGCCTGTTCAGCGCAGCGAGCAGCACCAAGGACTAGGTAGGTTGGCAGCACCACGCGCCGGGGGGCTGGCTGGTCCTGGGCCACCCCTCCCTGGGAAAGGCCTTGAAGGGGGGGAAAGGCTTGCCCAGCCCCCGCTCAGGCCCTAACCTACACCTCTCTGTCCCCCACAGGCATCCTTGACCTCGCACAAGCCCCAGCGCGCCAGCCACGGCCCTCCCGCCTCAGGAGGGCACTTCGGGCTCTGCGCAGGGCTTTCTGCTGCAGCTGCATCGCAGGACAGCGAGAGTAGCGGCGCCCGGCTGCCAGCACCAGGACGGTGCTCGGAGGTGGCAGCTGGCCCTCAGGAAGCTTTGCAGTGCCCACAGAAGCATCACTGGGAGGCACAGGACAGCGCCCCAGGAATTCAGATGCCCCACCACATCCTGCCCCCAGCCTCAGCTCAGCTGCGGCTGCTTTCTGCTGTGAATAAAAGCTCAGGCAGACTTTTGCCCCCAATGCTCCTCTCTGTGTCGTTGATCTCAGGAGAAAGAGTGGTGCAGGCCATGCCAACCTGGCACCCTGGGCCTGTCACAGTCATGGAATTACAGGATCATTGAATCGCTTAGGTTGGAAAACACCTCAGAGATCATCACCTCCAACCGTTATCCTAGCACCGCCGAGTCTACCACTGAACCATGTCCCTAGGCACCAGATTCACATGGCTTTCGAATACCTCCAGGGATGGTGACTCATTTACTTCCCTGGGCAGCCTGTTGCAATTCTTCACAACCCTTCAATTCAAGACATTTTGCCTAGTACCCACCTAAACCTCCCCCTGTGCCACTTTTTCCTCTTCTCCTATCGCCTGTTGCTTGGGAGAAGAGACTGACCCGCATGGCACTACAACCTTCTCTGAGGTCCTTGTACAGAGCGATAAGGTCCCCCCCGAGCCTCCTTTTCTCTAGGCTACGTAACCCCAGCTCCCTCAACACTCCTCACACGACTTGCTCCCTAGACCCTTCACCGGCTTCCTTGCCCTTGTTTGGACACTCTCCAGCACCTCCCCGTCCTTCTTGCAGCTAGGGGCCCAAAACTGAACACGGTATTCATGGTGCGGCCTCACCAGAGCTGAGTACAGGGGGAGAATCACTTCCCTTGTCCTACTGTGGCCTCCCTGGCCACACTATTTCTGGTACAAGACAGGATGTACCAGATCCTGGTACGGCCTTCTTTGCCACCTCAGCACACCGCTGCCTCATACTCATCTGGCTATCGACCAGTACCCCCACAGTCCTTTCCGACAGGCAGCTTTGCAGCCACTCTTCCCTCAGCCTGTGGCGCTGCATGGGCTTGTTGTGCCCTGTGAGAAAAATCTTAATATTTTTTTCAGACAGAGTCTTCTGTGAAGCTATACAATACACAATTGCAACAGCAGGACTATGGTGAGCAGGAGCGCCCAGCAAAAGTATATCATAACCTTATATTCCCTAGTACCTGATGCTTGATTCCTCCCCTGTTTCCTCATTGACTGAGCACTACAGCTTCACAAACTACGCGATGCTTACTACAATACCATATATGTACAACTTTATTTGACCAACCTTTAATTTCTCCTGTTCCTTTTTTTTTTTTTTTTCTTCATCTCTCATGACTAGAGGGCCTGTGATTTTTGTTTTTACTCATTTTCAACTGCTTGTCTTGTTTATCTTAGTTATCCTTATTTTGGGACAGCGGGACCCTCCCCTTATCTGCTTAACGTACAACCCACTGCTACGCCGTGCTGTAGCCATAAGCCTGGGAGCCAAGAGCAAAGCACAAACTGCTCCCTCGGCCACAGGGCACAGGGTGATTCCTCTAACAGCAGAGCCTGTATAATGTGAATCTTCAGCATCTGCTTTAGCTGGAGGTCCTGTGGGGGAGACCAACAAAGGCCCTCTCACAGCAGAAGCAGCACCAGGAGAAGGAGACGTGGATTCTCCCTGAGCTGCTGACCCTGTGGGAGAAGCCAGTGAAGCCGCTCTTGCTCAAGCAGCAGCACCAGCGGAAGAAGAAGTGGCTTCTCCCTGGGCTGGAGGCCCTGTTTGGGAAGCCAGCGAAGCCACTCTCGCTGCAAGGTTTCCTTCAGTACGAAGTAAAAGAAAGGCCACTTGGGTCTAGAAGCCGCCCGCCATCACTGACAGCCAGGCTGGGGACAGCCCAAGGCCTCAGCCAGCTTGTGGCTCGGGGGGAAAACAGAACTTCAAAATGGCCACCAGTGCTGACAGGGACTGTATCGGGAGCCGCCCTGTCAGGAAGAGGCATTTCTCTCTCTGTTCACTGAGGCAGCATCTCTCTTGTAGGGCCACCAGTGAGCAGGTGAAAGAAGAAAGAAGCAATGTACTGTCTACAGCAGAGCCTGTAGACTGTACACCGTCAGCCTCTGCCTTGGCTGCAGGCCCTGTGGGGGAGACCAATGAAGCCCCTCTCAGTGCAGAAGCAGAACCACGAGAAGGAGAAGTGGCTTCTCCCTCGGCTGGAGGCCCTGCGTGGGACGCCAAGGAGGCTGTTCTCTCTGAATCAGCAGCTTCAGCGTCCTCTTCACAGGCCTTTCCCCATGAAGTGTGCAGCTCATCCAACTGCTCCCTCAGCCACAGGGCACAGGGTGCCTCCTCCCACAGCAGAGCCTGTAGACTGTACCTCCTCAGCCTCTGCCTTGGCTGCAGGCCCTGTGGGGGAGACCACTGAAGCCCCCCTCACTGCAGAAGCAGCACCATGAGAAGGAGAAGTGTATTCTCTCTGGGCTGCTGACCCTGTGGGAGAAGCCAGTGAAGCCGCTCTTGCTAAAGCAGCAGCACCAGACGAAGAAGAATTCGCTTCTCCATGGGCTGGAGGCCCTGTGGGGCAACAAGGCTGCCAATGCCGTGCTGCAGGCTGGCACGGCCCGCAGATCCCAGGCTGCCAAGCCCAACGTGCAGCCGCCAAGCAGGCGCCAGCTGCCAGAGGCTGCAGGAAGGTTCCAGAAGCAGCGGCAGCGCCCCGGGCAGGGGCAGCCACGAGTGCAGGAGCTGCTCGTGGGATGTGGGCTCAGGGGCAGACGCCTGCCCCTGCAGGGGACAAGGCCCACCCAGAGCCTGCCCACCGGCATGGGCCTGCCCAGACATCCTGGGGGGAAGCCCTGGCCACAGCCAGTGATCCGGGGGGATGCAGAAGCCCCTCACAAATGATGCGAAAAACGGGGCCCACAAGTGAGAGGCCATGTCACTTACAATGGAACCCTGCAGTACTTGGAGAAAAGAGGCACTGTCTCTCCAGACAGCAGGTTCCCTTCAGCACAAAGAAAAAGAAAGGCCTCTTGGGTCTAGATGCCGCCCGCCATCACTGACAGCCAGGCTGGGGACAGCCCAAGGCCTCAGCCAGCTTGTGGCACAGGGGGAAACCAGAAGTGCAAAATGGCCACCAGGGCTGTCAGAGCTGCCGGTCGGGAGCTGCCCAAGGTTAGTGGAATTAGTTGGGATCTTATCAATGTTTATAAATACCTGAAGCGTGGCAGACAGAGGCATTTGGCCAACCTCTTTTCAGTGGTTTGTGGGGACAGGACAAGGCGTAATGGCCACAAGATGGAGCCCAGGAAGTTCCGCACCAACATGCAAAAGGACTTCTTCACGGTGAGGGTGACAGAGTACTGAAACAGGCTGCCCAGGGAGGTTGTGGAGTGTCCTTGTCTGGCGATATTCAAGGCCCATCTGGACACCTACCTGGGCAGCCTGCTCTAAGGAACCTGCTTTGGCAGGGCGGTTGGACGCGATGATCTCTCGAGGTCGCTTCCAACCCCAACAATTCTGTAATTCTGTGAAATTTCCACTGCACAAAACACCTGCCACTGCAAAAACACAACTTTGGTTCTCACAATTCCCCCCTCTTCTTTTCTCACTCCTATTGTTGTTTCTGCACTTCTACACATCCTCCATCCTTGAGTTTTTCCAACATTAGGGCACAATATTTTTCTTCCCAAGTCAGGGGGATGACAGATATGCAATGCCTTTATCATTGTAATACCAACAATACCGCCCTGTGGGGGAGGCCAGCGAAGCCCCTCTCACTGCAGCAGCAGCACCAAAGGAAGAACGAAAAGAAGTGGCTTCTCCTTTGGCTGGAGGCCCTGCGTGCGAAGTCAGCAAAGACCCTCTCACTCCAGGAGCAACGGCACAAGAAGGAGAAGCGGCTTCTCCCTGGGCTGGACAACCTGTGGAGGAAGCCAGTGAAGCCCCTCTTGGTCCAGCAGCAGCACCAGACGAAGAAGAAGTGGCTTCTCCTTTGAGTGCAGAGCCTCTCAGGGAGGACAGCACCGATCTTCTCAGCCCCGCAGCAGCTGAGGAAACAGGAGCAGTGGCTTCTCCCTTGGTTCCTGGGCGCCAGGTAAGCACAGCGTGCGTGGTGGGCACAAGGCCCTCAGGGAGCTTTGCAGCACCCACAGAAGCATCACAGGGAGGCACAGGACAGCATCCCAGTGTGAGAAAAATCTCAATATTTTTTTAGTCAGGGTCTTCTGTAAAGCTATTTTATTCACAATTGCAATGGCGGGCCTCCTGCGAGCAGGAGCGCGCACTGAAAGTATACCATAACCTTATATTCCCTATTACCCGACACCTGACTTCTCCCCTGTTTCCTCATGGGCTGAGTACTACGGGTTTACAACTATTTACGCCTTTCTATACCATATATGTACAATTTTATTTGACCAACCTTTCATTTCTCCTTTTCCTTTCCTTCATCTCTCGTGACTAGAGGGCCCGTGATTTATTTTTTTTTCTACCAATTTTGCGCAGCTCATCCTGTTTGTCTTAGCTACCCTCCTTATTTTGGGACAGCAGGACCTTCCCTTTATCTGCCTAATGTACTTCCCACTGCTTTGCTACTGCCATGCCTGCACAATCTCTTTGGAATATGCAAGGTTAGTGGAATTTTCCACTGCAAAAACACCTGCCGCTGCAAAAACACAACTTTGTTTCTCACAATGCCCCCCTCTTCTTTTCTTACTCCTCTTGCTGTTTCTGCACTTCTTCACATCCCCCACTCTTCTCTTTTTCCAACATTACGGCCCAATATTTTTCTTCCGATGTCACGGGGGATGACATTCGCAGTGCCATTATCTTTAGAATTCCAACAAATAGCTGTTTGAGCCAATTCCATTCAGGTAACCGCAAAAGTCACTTCCTCCCAAATGTTTCTAAATCCCCAGGAAGTGTCATCTTGAGCCGCTCTGTGTAGGATTTGTTTCCTTCCCAAATATTTTTGAGATCAGTCAAATTCGCCCCTTTTGATCTACAGACATACAACAACTAGCATTAATTACAATACACGCTCTCCTGTGAGGCTAAAAGTAAATCAAATACCATTTGGTTCTGGAGTACTATTTTTGGCAAGCTTGTTACCTCCTCTTGTAGTGCCTGCACTGCATGCAGAGTGTTATTTTCTAGTTGCACAATGAGTGAAATTCCCTGTTTCAGTTTACTAGAGGATTATCTGGAGTCCTCTTAATTCTGCGTGCGGTCTCAAGGGGGCTTTGGCATTGTGGGTCTTCAATAATAGGAACATTTGGAATTATTGCCCCCAGGCTGCAAGCTTCCTTCCAGCCAAGGGGCAACACCTTCCTGGATGTATTGCCGCATAGCCAGTACCACCCCTTGCCATTCGGGACAGGCCATCCGGTTACAGGATTCTCATGTTGTATCTGCTGTACAAAAACTTCTAAACTGTTACTTAGATAACGCTCCTGCCTTCCTCTTTGTCACACTCAAAATGGTTAAGAACAAAATAGGATTACAAGATACGCCACCGGGCCCACGTAGTGGGCACCACCAATCGACACTTGGATAAAACACACTTCCTTTTCGATCTGTCATGCGCTTCGTTCATCTCCGGCCGTTCCCCTCACGGAGAATACAGAACCACGCTTCACAGCGATGCTGCGTCTCACTCCCACAGCACAATCACGCAATCACGCAGAGAGGCCCCTTAAACTTCTCATTCATGCTACAAGGATATATCACTTAGAACAATAACCAGACTATTTTGTATCGTCTCTGGCCGAGTTGCTCGAGGAGTCACTCACTTCACAACAATACTTTGGCTCAAACACATACACATATACTTCCTTGCTGGTGCAGCTACTGCTGCCTCCGGTGCAATATTAGGATTAGAGGGAGCATAACTTGATTCCTCCTCCGAAAAAGAAGTCTTATTGTTTACATATAAACTTAAAGCCAGAATTTTCATCAGACCCGCATTGTGGCCAAAATAGTGAAGTTCCTTTTAATGGCTTTTCAGGCCAGACAATTGGACAATACCTAACCATTGCTGGTTTTTTTTTTTTTTTCCGCTAGTTTTTGGGTTGTTTTTCCAATTCCTTTTCTTTCTCCCCAAAGGACTGCCTTTACGCACAATTCCGAGGATTCTGCTTCTGAAGATCTCCAAGGATGGAGACTCCACAACCTCTCTGGGCAACCTGTTCCAGCAAAGACACCGTTGTGTTACCAACACTGTTTCAGCCACAACTCTGAAGCATAGGACCTGCTTCAGCAGCCAGAGAAGCTGCGGGCTAAACACCAGCATGGCACAGCTGTGGCTCTGCCGCTGAAAGCTTCTCCACGGCTTGTTCTGAAAGCAACGAGCAGGGAATCTTCCCGCGGCTGCCCAGGGCTTTCCTCTCGCAGCCCCGCCAGAGCCCGCCTCAAGCAACCTCTCCGCCAGCTCCACCGGCTCCGCTACCTGGTGCCCGCCTTCTCTGGGAGTCCTTCACAGTGCCTAGAGCCACAGGGCTCTGGCTGCCCGGACACGGGAGGATTCCCTGCTAATGCTCCTGCTCAAACTGCACTGCCAGGGCTGCCTGATGGGTGTCCAAGCTCGAGCGCGGTCTCTGCTGATGTGTGGGGGGGAGTCAGGCAAAGAGCCAGGAAGCTTACCCAGATGACCGAGCAGAGCATCTCCCGGCAGAGCAGGTAACGCGCAGCTGATGGGAGCAGTTAGGGAGCTAAGCTGACTCCCCTGAGAAATCCTGACCTGGGGCTGAGCCGGGGGCACTGGCTGGAAGGAGCCTGAGGTGCCTGCCAATCCAGACCTTGCTGGGGCCGTGTGAGACGGTGTCCCTGGGGTGTCCGCCGACCACCGGGGCTTTGTGATGCGTGGGCGGTGGCGTACCCAAAGGCCATTGTGACACGGAGGGGTACCCATGGCAACGGTGTCCCTTATAAGGCCCGAGCCCCGGGCTGCCCACTCACTCTCAGGAGAGCAGCTCTGCCAGGAGGCAGCAGCTCCCCTGGGTGCCCGTTGGAGTTCTCGGTCAGAGGACCTGGAGCGTACCATGGAGCAGCAGAATAAGGATCACTCCCAGCCCGCTGAAGGGCAGCAGAGCGTACAGGAGCAGCGCCAGGTGAGGCTCAGGGACCAAGACAGGGACAGCAGCGTGACGGGACGGCACGGAGAGCACCAGGATGGGAACGGTGCTGGAGCAAGCTGGCCAGCTGGCCCTGAACACCTCCAGCCCGGACACAGTTATTCCCAAACCTGGGGTTTCTCCATGAAGAGCCGACCCCCAGGACAGCCAAAGCCCATGTGGCCCTGGCATTTCTGTGCCCAGAGGCACAAAGAGCAGCGTGGCCTAATTCAACCTGGCTGTCCGCAACCAGGAGCTGCCTCCATCGTCCCTCCATGCGGACAGGCTGCCAGTGCGGTCGTGCCCAGAGAGCGTGCGTCACACTGGCAGCTGCCACACGGAGTCGGGAGCCCCAGGAGGGTTCGGAAGAACATCTTTGGCAGCCCTGGCAGCCTCCGACGAGCAGGCAGCAATTCAGGCGGAGACAGGCAGGGCATTACCCTGGCAAGCCGAGCCCCGCTGTGCGTGGTCCCCTGCCAGGGCATGAATGGGGCCACTGCAGGGCAGCTCACAGGAGCACCATTAGGGGGCCGTGGAGGGGAATGGCAGAAATGACCAAAGTAACCCGGCCTTTCTCCTCAGTTTCTCTTGCAGATGGAGAAGCTGCAAGTCACGAAGACACTGCCACACAGTGGGGTGCGGCAGGAAGAGAGAATCCGTCTGCCAGCCGTGCCGCCTTTCCCAAGGCAGGCAGCGACTCAGGCAGCAGCAGCCAAGCAAGTGCCTGCAGCACAGACATCGTCATCTGAAAGGGTCACTTGCAAGCTGCCCCCTCTACAAGCAACAGCCTCTGCATCTTCAGCTGCAGGAAGGGCAAAGGCGTTGGGCACAGAGGCCCACAGCCACCAAGAGCTTCTGCCACCTCTTCCGTGCATCTCTGGTGACAGGGACAAGGCAGTGAGGGCAGAGAGCCGGGAACGTGGCCCACACAGCCCTGTGGCCCCTGACGAGGACATGGAGTACACAGTACGGTCCTTCGTCTCCACAGTCATAAGAAACGCTCTAGCCTGCAACGAGGGAGCCAACAGCAAGGCAAGGCTTTCTCCCTCAGGCAGACGTCCCGGGACCAAAGGCTACAGAACACCATCTCTCACCACAGCAGTGCCCCAAAATGGGAAGAAGAAGAGTCAGCACTCGCCCAAAAGCAGCCCTGCAGCCCCTGCCGAAGAAATGGAAGACCCAGTAAAGGTCTTTGTCTCCACTGCCATTAGCAACGCCGTAGCCCGGAACCAGGGAGCCATGAGCGAGGCAAGGCTTTCTCCTTTGGACAGACGTCCCAGGAGCGAAGGCCGCATAACACCACCACTCCTCACAGCAGTGCCGCAGAATTGGAAGAAGAGTCAGCACCGTGCCAAAAACAGCCCTGCAGCCTCTGCCGAGGACATGGAACACCCAGTAAAGGCCTTCGTCTCCAGTGTCATTAGCAAGGCTATAGCCTGCAACGAGGGAGCCATGAGGGAGGCAGAGCTTCCTCCCTTGTGCAGAGGTCCCAGGAGCAAAGGCCACAGAACACCACCTCTCCTAACAGCAGCGCCCCAGGATTTGAAGGAGAGTCGGCAGGCTGCCCCACACTGCCCCACAGACTCTTTCACGGCACTGCGGGACACAGCACAGTCCCTTGTGTCTGAAGTCCTGGCAAAGACAATGGCTGAAAGCTGGGAACACGGCCAACGGCCTGCAGAACTGGAGGACCTGGCACACACGGGGTGCACAGCGACATCAACAAGAGCAGTCCAGGTCCAGACAGACATGGACAGCAGGTGGACCACTGCTCTGCCAGGGCGCCATCACCAGGCACGTTCAGGAAAAGCGGCTGCTGGCAGAGCCCCTGCACCAGCAAGCCCAGACGGGGCTGAGAAGCAAGGGCAGCAGGGACAGATACACATCAAACCCAGGCAGGGGAGCGGCAAGGATGAGAAAAGCCAGGGCCGGGGCAGGAAGGAAAGTGGTCCTGTGGGTTCGGATGAAGAGGAAGAGATTGTCATCTTCAACTCCTGGATCAACCCCAGGTTCCCCAGCCTCTTCCAGGACCCACAGGCCTTTCCCCAGGAAGAGGGCAGCTCAGCCAGGAGCGCGGACAGGGAGGCTGCAGCAGAAGCAGCAGAACCCCCAACAAGTGCCTCACTTGGCTCACTGGACACTGAAACATCGCCTGCTTGCCTGGAAGAGAGGCACGGCACGCCTCTCACCGCAACACAACCGTCAGAGAGCAGGCCAGCAAGTTGTCCATCAGCCCCTGCTTTTGAAGACAAGGGCTACAGAGCGCCTCCCCAGACACGTGGGGAAGAGATTGTCATCTTCAACTCCTGGATCAACCCCAGGTTCCCCAGCCTCTTCCAGGACCCACAGGCCTTTCCCCAGGAAGAGGGCAGCTCAGCCAGCAGCGTGGACAGGGAGGCTGCAGCAGAAGCAGCAGAACCCCCAACAAGCGCCTCTCTTGGCTCACTGGAACCCACGGACACTGCGCCATCAGCTGCTCCCCTGGCAGAAGGTCCAGGGGAAGAGAGGCACAGCACGCCTCTCACTGAAACAGTACCGGCGGAGAGCAGGCCGGCAAGTCCTCCATCAGCCCCTGCTTTTGAAGACGAGGGGAACAGAGCGCCTCCCCTGACATGCCGGGTTCCAGAGTCAAAGCCATCAGCCTGTCCCACTCCCATCGAGCACAGCACTGCAGTGATGGTTGAGAGCCAGGGACGTGCCCAACACGCCTCCAGTGCCTGTGATGAAGATCTGTATGAAACAGCCCGGATCATCGTGTCTGCAGTCCTACGCCATGCTGTAGCCATGAGCCAGGGAGCCACGAGCAAGGCACCAACTGCTCCCTCGGCCACAGGACCCAGCGTGCCTCCTCCCACAGCAGAGCCTGTAGACTGTACATCCTCGGCCTCTGCCTTGGCTGGAGGTGCTGTAGGGGAAGCCACGGAAGCCCCTCTCACTGCAGCAGCGGCGCCACAAGAAGAAGTGGCTTCTCCTGTGACTGCAGATCTTCTCAGGGAGGACATCACAGATCTCAGTCCAGCAGCAGCTGATGAAGCAGGAGCAGCAGCTACTCCCTTGGCTATGGTTCCGGGGCACCAGGTAAGCACAGCACGAGTGGTGGGCACCGGGCACCGAGGGCAGCCAGAGGCAGAAGTAGCACGTGGGGTGTGCGTGCTGGGGAGCTGTCTGCTGCTCTCCATTTCCAGACGCCCCAGGCACAAGGGCTGACATCCCTCTCATCACCTGCTTGTGCTCTTGCTCTCCCCATGCAGGTTGCCGCCGAGCAGGGAGGCCAAGCGCAGTCCTCCTCCTGCACCAAAGACATGCCAGCGGATGAGCCAGCAATGTCCCAGGCACAAGCACCGTCCCAGGGTCTGTTGGCCGGGCCTGTTCAGCGCAGCGAGCAGCACCAAGGACTAGGTAGGTTGGCAGCACCACGCGCCGGGGGGCTGGCTGGTCCTGGGCCACCCCTCCCTGGGAAAGGCCTTGAAGGGGGGGAAAGGCTTGCCCAGCCCCCGCTCAGGCCCTAACCTACACCTCTCTGTCCCCCACAGGCATCCTTGACCTCGCACAAGCCCCAGCGTGCCAGCCACGGCCCTCCCGCCTCAGGAGGGCACTTCGGGCTCTGCGCAGGGCTTTCTGCTGCAGCTGCATCGCAGGACAGCGAGAGTAGCGGCGCCCGGCTGCCAGCACCAGGACGGCGCTCGGAGGTGGCAGCTGGCCCTCAGGAAGCTTTGCAGTGCCCACAGAAGCATCACTGGGAGGCACAGGACAGCGCCCCAGGAAGTCAGATGCCCCACCACATCCTGCCCCCAGCCTCAGCTCAGCTGCGGCTGCTTTCTGCTGTGAATAAAAGCTCAGGCAGACTTTTGCCTCCAATGCTCCTCTCTGTGCCGTTGATCTCAGGAGAAAGAGTGATGCAGGCCATGCCAACCTGGCACCCTGGGCCTCTCACAGTCATAGAAGTATAGGATCATGGAATCGCTTAGGTTGGAAAACACCTCGAAGACCATCACAATCCAACCGTTATCCTAGCACCGCCGAGTCTACCACTGAACCATGTCCCTAGGCACCAGATTCACATGGCTTTCGAATACCTCCAGGGATGGTGACTCATTTACTTCCCTGGGCAGCCTGTTCCAATTCTTCACAACCCTTCAATTCAAGACATTTTTCCTAGTATCCACCTAAACCTCCCCCGGTGCCACTTTTTCCTCTTCTCCTATTGCCTGTTGCTTGGGAGAAGAGACTGACCCACATGGCACTACAACCTTCTCTGAGGTCCTTGTACAGAGCGATAAGGTCCCCCCCGAGCCTCCTTTTCTCTAGGCTACGTAACCCCAGCTCCCTCAACACTCCTCACACGACTTGCTCCCTGGACCCTTCACCGGCTTCCTTGCCCTTGTTTGGACACTCTCCAGCACCTCCCCGTCCTTCTTGCAGCTAGGGGCCCAAAACTGAACACGGTATTCATGGTGCGGCCTCACCAGAGCTGAGTACAGGGGGAGAATCACTTCCCTTGTCCTACTGTGGCCTCCCTGGCCACACTATTTCTGGTACAAGCCAGGACGTACCAGATCCTGGTACGGCCTTCTTTGCCACCTCAGCACACCGCTGCCTCATACTCATCTGGCTATCGACGAATAGCCCCACAGTCCTTTCCGACAGGCAGCTTTGCAGCCACTCTTCCCTCAGCCTGTGGCACTGCATGGGCTTGTTGTGCCCTGGGGGAAAAAATCTTAATATTTTTTTCAGACAGTGTCTTCTGTGAAGCTATACAATACACAATTGCAACAGCAGGACTATGGTGAGCAGGAGCGCCCAGCAAAAGTATATCATAACCTTATATTCCCTAGTACCTGATGCTTGATTCCTCCCCTGTTTCCTCATTGACTGAGCACTACAGCTTCACAAACTACGCGATGCTTACTACTATACCATATATGTACAATTTTATTTGACCAACCTTTCATTTCTCCTTTTCCTTTCCTTTTCTTCATCTCTCGTGACTAGAGGGCTCCTGATTTATTTTTTTTCTACCAATTTTGCGCAGCTCATCCTGTTTGTCTTAGCTACCCTCCTTATTTTGGGACAGCAGGACCTTCCCTTTATCTGCCTAATGTACTTCCCACTGCTTTGCTACTGCCATGCCTGCACAATCTCTTTGGAATATGCAAGGTTAGTGGAATTTTCCACTGCAAAAGCACCTGCCGCTGCAAAAACACAACTTTGTTTCTCACAATGCCCCCCTCTTCTTTTCTTACTCCTCTTGCTGTTTCTGCACTTCTTCACATCCCCCACTCTTCTCTTTTTCCAACATTACGGCCCAATATTTTTCTTCCGATGTCACGGGGGATGACATTCGCAGTGCCATTATCTTTAGAATTCCAACAAATAGCTGTTTGAGCCAATTCCATTCAGGTAACCGCAAAAGTCACTTCCTCCCAAATGTTTCTAAATCCCCAGGAAGTGTCATCTTGAGCCGCTCTGTGTAGGATTTGTTTCCTTCCCAAATATTTTTGAGATCAGTCAAATTCGCCCCTTTTGATCTACAGACATACAACAACTAGCATTAATTACAATACACGCTCTCCTGTGAGGCTAAAAGTAAATCAAATACCATTTGGTTCTGGAGTACTATTTTTGGCAAGCTTGTTACCTCCTCTTGTAGTGCCTGCACTGCATGCAGAGTGTTATTTTCTAGTTGCACAATGAGTGAAATTCCCTGTTTCAGTTTACTAGAGGATTATCTGGAGTCCTCTTAATTCTGCGTGCGGTCTCAAGGGGGCTTTGGCATTGTGGGTCTTCAATAATAGGAACATTTGGAATTATTGCCCCCAGGCTGCAAGCTTCCTTCCAGCCAAGGGGCAACACCTTCCTGGATGTATTGCCGCATAGCCAGTACCACCCCTTGCCATTCGGGACAGGCCATCCGGTTACAGGATTCTCATGTTGTATCTGCTGTACAAAAACTTCTAAACTGTTACTTAGATAACGCTCCTGCCTTCCTCTTTGTCACACTCAAAATGGTTAAGAACAAAATAGGATTACAAGATACGCCACCGGGCCCACGTAGTGGGCACCACCAATCGACACTTGGATAAAACACACTTCCTTTTCGATCTGTCATGCGCTTCGTTCATCTCCGGCCGTTCCCCTCACGGAGAATACAGAACCACGCTTCACAGCGATGCTGCGTCTCACTCCCACAGCACAATCACGCAATCACGCAGAGAGGCTCCTTAAACTTCTCATTCATGCTACAAGGATATATCACTTAGAACAATAACCAGACTATTTTGTATCGTCTCTGGCCGAGTTGCTCGAGGAGTCACTCACTTCACAACAATACTTTGGCTCAAACACATACACATATACTTCCTTGCTGGTGCAGCTACTGCTGCCTCCGGTGCAATATTAGGATTAGAGGGAGCATAACTTGATTCCTCCTCCGAAAAAGAAGTCTTATTGTTTACATATAAACTTAAAGCCAGAATTTTCATCAGACCCGCATTGTGGCCAAAATAGTGAAGTTCCTTTTAATGGCTTTTCAGGCCAGACAATTGGACAATACCTAACCATTGCTGGTTTTTTTTTTTTTTTCCGCTAGTTTTTGGGTTGTTTTTCCAATTCCTTTTCTTTCTCCCCAAAGGACTGCCTTTACGCACAATTCCGAGGATTCTGCTTCTGAAGATCTCCAAGGATGGAGACTCCACAACCTCTCTGGGCAACCTGTTCCAGCAAAGACACTGTTGTGTTACCAACACTGTTTCAGCCACAACTCTGAAGCATAGGACCTGCTTCAGCAGCCAGAGAAGCTGCGGGCTAAACACCAGCATGGCACAGCTGTGGCTCTGCCGCTGAAAGCTTCTCCACGGCTTGTTCTGAAAGCAACGAGCAGGGAATCTTCCCGCGGCTGCCCAGGGCTTTCCTCTCGCAGCCCCGCCAGAGCCCGCCTCAAGCAACCTCTCCGCCAGCTCCACCGGCTCCGCTACCTGGTGCCCGCCTTCTCTGGGAGTCCTTCACAGTGCCTAGAGCCACAGGGCTCTGGCTGCCCGGACACGGGAGGATTCCCTGCTAATGCTCCTGCTCAAACTGCACTGCCAGGGCTGCCTGATGGGTGTCCAAGCTCGAGCGCGGTCTCTGCTGATGTGTGGGGGGGCGTCAGGCAAAGAGCCAGGAAGCTTACCCAGATGACCGAGCAGAGCATCTCCCGGCAGAGCAGGTAACGCGCAGCTGATGGGAGCAGTTAGGGAGCTAAGCTGACTCCCCTGAGAAATCCTGACCTGGGGCTGAGCCGGGGGCACTGGCTGGAAGGAGCCTGAGGTGCCTGCCAATCCAGACCTTGCTGGGGCCGTGTGAGACGGTGTCCCTGGGGTGTCCGCCGACCACCGGGGCTTTGTGATGCGTGGGCGGTGGCGTACCCAAAGGCCATTGTGACACGGAGGGGTACCCATGGCAACGGTGTCCCTTATAAGGCCCGAGCCCCGGGCTGCCCACTCACTCTCAGGAGAGCAGCTCTGCCAGGAGGCAGCAGCTCCCCTGGGTGCCCGTTGGAGTTCTCGGTCAGAGGACCTGGAGCGTACCATGGAGCAGCAGAATAAGGATCACTCCCAGCCCGCTGAAGGGCAGCAGAGCGTACAGGAGCAGCGCCAGGTGAGGCTCAGGGACCAAGACAGGGACAGCAGCGTGACGGGACGGCACGGAGAGCACCAGGATGGGAACGGTGCTGGAGCAAGCTGGCCAGCTGGCCCTGAACACCTCCAGCCCGGACACAGTTATTCCCAAACCTGGGGTTTCTCCATGAAGAGCCGACCCCCAGGACAGCCAAAGCCCATGTGGCCCTGGCATTTCTGTGCCCAGAGGCACAAAGAGCAGCGTGGCCTAATTCAACCTGGCTGTCCGCAACCAGGAGCTGCCTCCATCGTCCCTCCATGCGGACAGGCTGCCAGTGCGGTCGTGCCCAGAGAGCGTGCGTCACACTGGCAGCTGCCACACGGAGTCGGGAGCCCCAGGAGGGTTCGGAAGAACATCTTTGGCAGCCCTGGCAGCCTCCGACGAGCAGGCAGCAATTCAGGCGGAGACAGGCAGGGCATTACCCTGGCAAGCCGAGCCCCGCTGTGCGTGGTCCCCTGCCAGGGCATGAATGGGGCCACTGCAGGGCAGCTCACAGGAGCACCATTAGGGGGCCGTGGAGGGGAATGGCAGAAATGACCAAAGTAACCCGGCCTTTCTCCTCAGTTTCTCTTGCAGATGGAGAAGCTGCAAGTCACGAAGACACTGCCACACAGTGGGGTGCGGCAGGAAGAGAGAATCCGTCTGCCAGCCGTGCCGCCTTTCCCAAGGCAGGCAGCGACTCAGGCAGCAGCAGCCAAGCAAGTGCCTGCAGCACAGACATCGTCATCTGAAAGGGTCACTTGCAAGCTGCCCCCTCTACAAGCAACAGCCTCTGCATCTTCAGCTGCAGGAAGGGCAAAGGCGTTGGGCACAGAGGCCCACAGCCACCAAGAGCTTCTGCCACCTCTTCCGTGCATCTCTGGTGACAGGGACAAGGCAGTGAGGGCAGAGAGCCGGGAACGTGGCCCACACAGCCCTGTGGCCCCTGACGAGGACATGGAGTACACAGTACGGTCCTTCGTCTCCACAGTCATAAGAAACGCTCTAGCCTGCAACGAGGGAGCCAACAGCAAGGCAAGGCTTTCTCCCTCAGGCAGACGTCCCGGGACCAAAGGCTACAGAACACCATCTCTCACCACAGCAGTGCCCCAAAATGGGAAGAAGAAGAGTCAGCACTCGCCCAAAAGCAGCCCTGCAGCCCCTGCCGAAGAAATGGAAGACCCAGTAAAGGTCTTTGTCTCCACTGCCATTAGCAACGCCGTAGCCCGGAACCAGGGAGCCATGAGCGAGGCAAGGCTTTCTCCTTTGGACAGACGTCCCAGGAGCGAAGGCCGCATAACACCACCACTCCTCACAGCAGTGCCGCAGAATTGGAAGAAGAGTCAGCACCGTGCCAAAAACAGCCCTGCAGCCTCTGCCGAGGACATGGAACACCCAGTAAAGGCCTTCGTCTCCAGTGTCATTAGCAAGGCTATAGCCTGCAACGAGGGAGCCATGAGGGAGGCAGAGCTTCCTCCCTTGTGCAGAGGTCCCAGGAGCAAAGGCCACAGAACACCACCTCTCCTAACAGCAGTGCCCCAGGATTTGAAGGAGAGTCGGCAGGCTGCCCCACACTGCCCCACAGACTCTTTCACGGCACTGCGGGACACAGCACAGTCCCTTGTGTCTGAAGTCCTGGCAAAGACAATGGCTGAAAGCTGGGAACACGGCCAACGGCCTGCAGAACTGGAGGACCTGGCACACACGGGGTGCACAGCGACATCAACAAGAGCAGTCCAGGTCCAGACAGACATGGACAGCAGGTGGACCACTGCTCTGCCAGGGCGCCATCACCAGGCACGTTCAGGAAAAGCGGCTGCTGGCAGAGCCCCTGCACCAGCAAGCCCAGACAGGGCTGAGAAGCAAGGGCAGCAGGGACAGATACACATCAAACCCAGGCAGGGGAGCGGCAAGGATGAGAAAAGCCAGGGCCGGGGCAGGAAGGAAAGTGGTCCTGTGGGTTCGGATGAAGAGGAAGAGATTGTCATCTTCAACTCCTGGATCAACCCCAGGTTCCCCAGCCTCTTCCAGGACCCACAGGCCTTTCCCCAGGAAGAGGGCAGCTCAGCCAGGAGCGCGGACAGGGAGGCTGCAGCAGAAGCAGCAGAACCCCCAACAAGTGCCTCACTTGGCTCACTGGACACTGAAACATCGCCTGCTTGCCTGGAAGAGAGGCACGGCACGCCTCTCACCGCAACACAACCGTCAGAGAGCAGGCCAGCAAGTTGTCCATCAGCCCCTGCTTTTGAAGACAAGGGCTACAGAGCGCCTCCCCAGACACGTGGGGAAGAGATTGTCATCTTCAACTCCTGGATCAACCCCAGGTTCCCCAGCCTCTTCCAGGACCCACAGGCCTTTCCCCAGGAAGAGGGCAGCTCAGCCAGCAGCGTGGACAGGGAGGCTGCAGCAGAAGCAGCAGAACCCCCAACAAGCGCCTCTCTTGGCTCACTGGAACCCACGGACACTGCGCCATCAGCTGCTCCCCTGGCAGAAGGTCCAGGGGAAGAGAGGCACAGCACGCCTCTCACTGAAACAGTACCGGCGGAGAGCAGGCCGGCAAGTCCTCCATCAGCCCCTGCTTTTGAAGACGAGGGGAACAGAGCGCCTCCCCTGACATGCCGGGTTCCAGAGTCAAAGCCATCAGCCTGTCCCACTCCCATCGAGCACAGCACTGCAGTGATGGTTGAGAGCCAGGGACGTGCCCAACACGCCTCCAGTGCCTGTGATGAAGATCTGTATGAAACAGCCCGGATCATCGTGTCTGCAGTCCTACGCCATGCTGTAGCCATGAGCCAGGGAGCCACGAGCAAGGCACCAACTGCTCCCTCGGCCACAGGACCCAGCGTGCCTCCTCCCACAGCAGAGCCTGTAGACTGTACATCCTCGGCCTCTGCCTTGGCTGGAGGTGCTGTAGGGGAAGCCACGGAAGCCCCTCTCACTGCAGCAGCGGCGCCACAAGAAGAAGTGGCTTCTCCTGTGACTGCAGATCTTCTCAGGGAGGACATCACAGATCTCAGTCCAGCAGCAGCTGATGAAGCAGGAGCAGCAGCTACTCCCTTGGCTATGGTTCCGGGGCACCAGGTAAGCACAGCACGAGTGGTGGGCACCGGGCACCGAGGGCAGCCAGAGGCAGAAGTAGCACGTGGGGTGTGCGTGCTGGGGAGCTGTCTGCTGCTCTCCATTTCCAGACGCCCCAGGCACAAGGGCTGACATCCCTCTCATCACCTGCTTGTGCTCTTGCTCTCCCCATGCAGGTTGCCGCCGAGCAGGGAGGCCAAGCGCAGTCCTCCTCCTGCACCAAAGACATGCCAGCGGATGAGCCAGCAATGTCCCAGGCACAAGCACCGTCCCAGGGTCTGTTGGCCGGGCCTGTTCAGCACAGCGAGCAGCACCAAGGACTAGGTAGGTTGGCAGCACCACGCGCCGGGGGGCTGGCTGGTCCTGGGCCACCCCTCCCTGGGAAAGGCCTTGAAGGGGGGGAAAGGCTTGCCCAGCCCCCGCTCAGGCCCTAACCTACACCTCTCTGTCCCCCACAGGCATCCTTGACCTCGCACAAGCCCCAGCGCGCCAGCCACGGCCCTCCCGCCTCAGGAGGGCACTTCGGGCTCTGCGCAGGGCTTTCTGCTGCAGCTGCATCGCAGGACAGCGAGAGTAGCGGCGCCCGGCTGCCAGCACCAGGACGGTGCTCGGAGGTGGCAGCTGGCCCTCAGGAAGCTTTGCAGTGCCCACAGAAGCATCACTGGGAGGCACAGGACAGCGCCCCAGGAATTCAGATGCCCCACCACATCCTGCCCCCAGCCTCAGCTCAGCTGCGGCTGCTTTCTGCTGTGAATAAAAGCTCAGGCAGACTTTTGCCCCCAATGCTCCTCTCCGTGTCGTTGATCTCAGGAGAAAGAGTGGTGCAGGCCATGCCAACCTGGCACCCTGGGCCTGTCACAGTCATGGAATTACAGGATCATGGAATCGCTTAGGTTGGAAAACACCTCAGAGATCATCACCTCCAACCGTTATCCTAGCACCGCCGAGTCTACCACTGAACCATGTCCCTAGGCACCAGATTCACATGGCTTTCGAATACCTCCAGGGATGGTGACTCATTTACTTCCCTGGGCAGCCTGTTCCAATTCTTCACAACCCTTCAATTCAAGACATTTTGCCTAGTACCCACCTAAACCTCCCCCTGTGCCACTTTTTCCTCTTCTCCTATCGCCTGTTGCTTGGGAGAAGAGACTGACCCGCATGGCACTACAACCTTCTCTGAGGTCCTTGTACAGAGCGATAAGGTCCCCCCCGAGCCTCCTTTTCTCTAGGCTACGTAACCCCAGCTCCCTCAACACTCCTCACACGACTTGCTCCCTAGACCCTTCACCGGCTTCCTTGCCCTTGTTTGGACACTCTCCAGCACCTCCCCGTCCTTCTTGCAGCTAGGGGCCCAAAACTGAACACGGTATTCATGGTGCGGCCTCACCAGAGCTGAGTACAGGGGGAGAATCACTTCCCTTGTCCTACTGTGGCCTCCCTGGCCACACTATTTCTGGTACAAGACAGGATGTACCAGATCCTGGTACGGCCTTCTTTGCCACCTCAGCACACCGCTGCCTCATACTCATCTGGCTATCGACCAGTACCCCCACAGTCCCTTCCGACAGGCAGCTTTGCAGCCACTCTTCCCTCAGCCTGTGGCGCTGCATGGGCTTGTTGTGCCCTGTGAGAAAAATCTTAATATTTTTTTCAGACAGAGTCTTCTGTGAAGCTATACAATACACAATTGCAACAGCAAGACTATGGTGAGCAGGAGCGCCCAGCAAAAGTATATCATAACCTTATATTCCCTAGTACCTGATGCTTGATTCCTCCCCTGTTTCCTCATTGACTGAGCACTACAGCTTCACAAACTACGCGATGCTTACTACAATACCATATATGTACAACTTTATTTGACCAACCTTTAATTTCTCCTGTTCGTTTTTTTTTTTCTTCATCTCTCATGACTAGAGGGCCTGTGATTTTTGTTTTTACTCATTTTCAACTGCTTGTCTTGTTTATCTTAGTTATCCTTATTTTGGGACAGCGGGACCCTCCCCTTATCTGCTTAACGTACAACCCACTGCTACGCCGTGCTGTAGCCATAAGCCTGGGAGCCAAGAGCAAAGCACAAACTGCTCCCTCGGCCACAGGGCACAGGGTGATTCCTCTAATAGCAGAGCCTGTATAATGTGACTCTACAGCATCTGCTTTAGCTGGAGGTCCTGTGGGGGAGACCAACAAAGGCCCTCTCACAGCAGAAGCAGCACCAGGAGAAGGAGACGTGGATCCTCCCTGAACTGCTGACCTTGTGGGAGAAGCCAGTGAAGCCGCTCTTGCTCAAGCAGCAGCACCAGAGGAAGAAGAAGTGGCTTCTCCCTGGGCTGGAGGCCCTGTTTGGGAAGCCAGCGAAGCCACTCTCGCTGCAAGGTTTCCTTCAGTACGAAGTAAAAGAAAGGCCACTTGGGTCTAGAAGCCGCCCGCCATCACTGACAGCCATGCTGGGGACAGCCCAAGGCCTCAGCCAGCTTGTGGCTCGGGGGGAAAACAGAACTTCAAAATGGCCACCAGTGCTGACAGGGACTGTATCGGGAGCCGCCCTGTCAGGAAGAGGCATTTCTCTCTCTGTTCACTGAGGCAGCATCTCTCTTGTAGGGCCACCAGTGAGCAGGTGAAAGAAGAAAGAAGCAATGTACTGTCTACAGCAGAGCCTGTAGACTGTACACCGTCAGCCTCTGCCTTGGCTGCAGGCCCTGTGGGGGAGACCAATGAAGCCCCCCTCACTGCAGAAGCAGCACCATGAGAAGGAGAAGTGTATTCTCTCTGGGCTGCTGACCCTGTGGGAGAAGCCAGTGAAGCCGCTCTTGCTAAAGCAGCAGCACCAGACGAAGAAGAATTCGCTTCTCCATGGGCTGGAGGCCCTGTGGGGCAACAAGGCTGCCAATGCCGTGCTGCAGGCTGGCACGGCCCGCAGATCCCAGGCTGCCAAGCCCAACGTGCAGCCGCCAAGCAGGCGCCAGCTGCCAGAGGCTGCAGGAAGGTTCCAGAAGCAGCGGCAGCGCCCCGGGCAGGGGCAGCCACGAGTGCAGGAGCTGCTCGTGGGATGTGGGCTCAGGGGCAGACGCCTGCCCCTGCAGGGGACAAGGCCCACCCAGAGCCTGCCCACCGGCATGGGCCTGCCCAGACATCCTGGGGGGAAGCCCTGGCCACAGCCAGTGATCCGGGGGGATGCAGAAGCCCCTCACAAATGATGCGAAAAACGGGGCCCACAAGTGAGAGGCCATGTCACTTACAATGGAACCCTGCAGTACTTGGAGAAAAGAGGCACTGTCTCTCCAGACAGCAGGTTTCCTTCAGCACAAAGAAAAAGAAAGGCCTCTTGGGTCTAGATGCCGCCCGCCATCACTGACAGCCAGGCTGGGGACAGCCCAAGGCCTCAGCCAGCTTGTGGCACAGGGGGAAACCAGAAGTGCAAAATGGCCGCCAGGGCTGTCAGAGGATGGGTCGGGAGCTGCCCAAGGTTAGTGGAATTAGTTGGGATCTTATCAATGTTTATAAATACCTGAAGCGTGGCAGACAGAGGCATTTGGCCAACCTCTTTTCAGTGGTTTGTGGGGACAGGACAAGGCGTAATGGCCACAAGATGGAGCCCAGGAAATTCCGCACCAACATGCAAAAGGACTTCTTCACGGTGAGGGTGACGGAGCACTGAAACAGGCTGCCCAGGGAGGTTGTGGAGTGTCCTTCTCTGGCGATATTCAAGGCCCATCTGGACACCTACCTGGGCAGCCTGCTCTAAGGAACCTGCTTTGGCAGGGCGGTTGGACGCGATGATCTCTCGAGGTCGCTTCCAACCCCAACAATTCTGTGATTCTGTGAAATTTCCACTGCACAAAACACCTGCCACTGCAAAAGCACAACTTTGGTTCTCACAATTCCCCCCTCTTCTTTTCTCACTCCTATTGTTGTTTCTGCACTTCTACACATCCTCCATCCTTGAGTTTTTCCAACATTAGGGCACAATATTTTTCTTCCCAAGTCAGGGGGATGACAGATATGCAATGCCTTTATCATTGTAATACCAACAATACCGCCCTGTGGGGGAGGCCAGCAAAGCCCCTCTCACTGCAGCAGCAGCACCAAAGGAAGAACAAAAAGAAGTGGCTTCTCCTTTGGCTGGAGGCCCTGCGTGCGAAGTCAGCAAAGACCCTCTCACTCCAGGAGCAACGGCACAAGAAGGAGAAGCGGCTTCTCCCTGGGCTGGACAACCTGTGGAGGAAGCCAGTGAAGCCCCTCTTGGTCCAGCAGCAGCACCAGACGAAGAAGAAGTGGCTTCTCCTTTGAGTGCAGAGCCTCTCAGGGAGGACAGCGCCGATCTTCTCAGCCCCGCAGCAGCTGAGGAAACAGGAGCAGTGGCTTCTCCCTTGGTTCCTGGGCGCCAGGTAAGCACAGCGTGCGTGGTGGGCACGAGGCCCTCAGGGAGCTTTGCAGCACCCACAGAAGCATCACAGGGAGGCACAGGACAGCGTCCCAGTGTGAGAAAAATCTCAATATTTTTTTAGTCAGGGTCTTCTGTAAAGCTATTTTATTCACAATTGCAATGGCGGGCCTCCTGCGAGCAGGAGCGCGCACTGAAAGTATACCATAACCTTATATTCCCTATTACCCGACACCTGACTTCTCCCCTGTTTCCTCATGGGCTGAGTACTACGGGTTTACAACTACTTACGCCTTTCTATACCATATATGTACAATTTTATTTGACCAACCTTTCATTTCTCCTTTTCCTTTCCTTCATCTCTCGTGACTAGAGGGCCCGTGATTTATTTTTTTTTCTACCAATTTTGCGCAGCTCATCCTGTTTGTCTTAGCTACCCTCCTTATTTTGGGACAGCGGGACCTTCCCTTTATCTGCCTAATGTACTTCCCACTGCTTTGCTACTGCCATGCCTGCACAATCTCTTTGGAATATGCAAGGTTAGTGGAATTTTCCACTGCAAAAGCACCTGCCGCTGCAAAAACACAACTTTGTTTCTCACAATGCCCCCCTCTTCTTTTCTTACTCCTCTTGCTGTTTCTGCACTTCTTCACATCCCCCACTCTTCTCTTTTTCCAACATTACGGCCCAATATTTTTCTTCCGATGTCACGGGGGATGACATTCGCAGTGCCATTATCTTTAGAATTCCAACAAATAGCTGTTTGAGCCAATTCCATTCAGGTAACCGCAAAAGTCACTTCCTCCCAAATGTTTCTAAATCCCCAGGAAGTGTCATCTTGAGCCGCTCTGTGTAGGATTTGTTTCCTTCCCAAATATTTTTGAGATCAGTCAAATTCGCCCCTTTTGATCTACAGACATACAACAACTAGCATTAATTACAATACACGCTCTCCTGTGAGGCTAAAAATAAATCAAATACCATTTGGTTCTGGAGTACTATTTTTGGCAAGCTTGTTACCTCCTCTTGTAGTGCCTGCACTGCATGCAGAGTGTTATTTTCTAGTTGCACAATGAGTGAAATTCCCTGTTTCAGTTTACTAGAGGATTATCTGGAGTCCTCTTAATTCTGCGTGCGGTCTCAAGGGGGCTTTGGCATTGTGGGTCTTCAATAATAGGAACATTTGGAATTATTGCCCCCAGGCTGCAAGCTTCCTTCCAGCCAAGGGGCAACACCTTCCTGGATGTATTGCCGCATAGCCAGTACCACCCCTTGCCATTCGGGACAGGCCATCCGGTTACAGGATTCTCATGTTGTATCTGCTGTACAAAAACTTCTAAACTGTTACTTAGATAACGCTCCTGCCTTCCTCTTTGTCACACTCAAAATGGTTAAGAACAAAATAGGATTACAAGATACGCCACCGGGCCCACGTAGTGGGCACCACCAATCGACACTTGGATAAAACACACTTCCTTTTCGATCTGTCATGCGCTTCGTTCATCTCCGGACGTTCCCCTCACGGAGAATAACGAACCACGGATCGGAACTCCGCGCTCGCTTCGCAGCGATGCTGCGTCTCACTCCCACAGCACAATCACGCGATCACGCAGAGAGGCCCCTTAAACTTCTCATTCATGCTACAAGGATATATCACTTAGAAAAATAACCAGACTATTTTGTATCGTCTCTGGCCGAGTTGCTCGAGGAGTCACTCACTTCACAACAATACTTTGGCTCAAACACATACACATATACTTCCTTGCTGGTGCAGCTACTGCTGCCTCCGGTGCAATATTAGGATTAGAGGGAGCATAACTTGATTCCTCCTCCAAAAAAGGAGTCTTATTGTTTACATATAAACTTAAAGCCGGAATTTCCATCAGACCCGCATTGTGGCCAAAATAGTGAAGTTCCTTTTAATGGCTTTTCAGGCCAGACAATTAGACAATATCTAACCATTGCTTTTTTTTTTTTTTTTCTTTTTCCCTAGTTTTTGGGTTGTTTTTCCAATTCCTTTTCTTTCTCCCCAAAGGACTGCCTTTACGCACAATTCCGAGGATTCTGCTTCTGAAGATCTCCAAGGATGGAGGCTCCACAACCCCTCTGGGCAACCAGTTCCAGGAAATACAACCTGTTCCAGCAGCAGAGCATACAGGAGCAGCGCCAGGTGAGGCTCAGGGAGCGAGACAGGGACAGCAGCGTGACGGGACGGCATGGAGAGCACCAGGATGAGGAGAACGGTTCTGGAGCAAGCCGGCCAGCTGGCCCTGAGCACCTCCGGCCTGGACGCAGTTATTCCCAAACCTGGGGTTTCTCCATGAAGAGCCAACCCCCAGGACAGCCAAAGCCCACAGGGCCCTGGCATTTCTGTGCCCAGAGGCACAAAGAGCAGCGTGGCCTAATTCAACCTGGCTGTCCGCAACCAGGAGCTGCCTCCATCGTCCCTCCATGCGGACAGGCTGCCAGTGCGGTCGTGCCCAGAGAGCGTGCGTCACACTGGCAGCTGCCACACGGAGTCGGGAGCCCCAGGAGGGTTCGGAAGAACATCTTTGGCAGCCCTGGCAGCCTCCGACGAGCAGGCAGCAATTCAGGCAGAGACAGGCAGGGCATTACCCTGGCAAGCCGAGCCCCGCTGTGCGTGGTCCCCTGCCAGGGCATGAATGGGGCCACTGCAGGGCAGCTCACAGGAGCACCATTAGGGGGCCGTGGAGGGGAATGGCAGAAATGACCAAAGTAACCCGGCCTTTCTCCTCAGTTTCTCTTGCAGATGGAGATGCTGCAAGTCACGAAGACACTGCCACACAGTGGGGTGCGGCAGGAAGAGAGAATCCGTCTGCCAGCCGTGCCGCCTTTCCCAAGGCAGGCAGCGACTCAGGCAGCAGCAGCCAAGCAAGTGCCTGCAGCACAGACATCGTCATCTGAAAGGGTCACTTGCAAGCTGCCCCCTCTACAAGCAACAGCCTCTGCATCTTCAGCTGCAGGAAGGGCAAAGGCGTTGGGCACAGAGGCCCACAGCCACCAAGAGCTTCTGCCACCTCTTCCGTGCATCTCTGGTGACAGGGACAAGGCAGTGAGGGCAGAGAGCCGGGAACGTGGCCCACACAGCCCTGTGGCCCCTGACGAGGACATGGGGTACACAGTACGGTCCTTCGTCTCCACAGTCATAAGAAACGCTCTAGCCTGCAATGAGGGAGCCAACAGCAAAGCAAGGCTTTCTCCCTCAGGCAGACGTCCCGGGACCAAAGGCTACAGAACACCATCTCTCACCACAGCAGTGCCCCAAAATGGGAAGAAGAAGAGTCAGCACTCGCCCAAAAGCAGCCCTGCAGCCCCTGCCGAAGAAATGGAAGACCCAGTAAAGGTCTTTGTCTCCACTGCCATTAGCAACGCCGTAGCCCGGAACCAGGGAGCCATGAGCGAGGCAAGGCTTTCTCCTTTGGACAGACGTCCCAGGAGCGAAGGCTGCATAACACCACCACTCCTCACAGCAGTGCCGCAGAATTGGAAGAAGAGTCAGCACCGTGCCAAAAACAGCCCTGCAGCCTCTGCCGAGGACATGGAACACCCAGTAAAGGCCTTCGTCTCCAGTGTCATTAGCAAGGCTATAGCCTGCAACGAGGGAGCCATGAGGGAGGCAGAGCTTCCTCCCTTGTGCAGAGGTCCCAGGAGCAAAGGCCACAGAACACCACCTCTCCTAACAGCAGTGCCCCAGGATTTGAAGGAGAGTCGGCAGGCTGCCCCACACTGCCCCACAGACTCTTTCACGGCACTGCGGGACACAGCACAGTCCCTTGTGTCTGAAGTCCTGGCAAAGACAATGGCTGAAAGCTGGGAACACGGCCAACGGCCTGCAGAACTGGAGGACCTGGCACACACGGGGTGCACAGCGACATCAACAAGAGCAGTCCAGGTCCAGACAGACATGGACAGCAGGTGGACCACTGCTCTGCCACGGTGCCATCACCAGGCACGTTCAGGAAAAGCGGCTGCTGGCAGAGCCCCTGCACCAGCAAGCCCAGACAGGGCTGAGAAGCAAGGGCAGCAGAGACAGATACACATCAAACTCAGGCAGGGGAGCGGCAAGGATGAGACAAGCCAGGGCCAGGGCAGGAAGGAAAGTGGTCCTGTGGGTTCGGATGAAGAGGAAGAGATTGTCATCTTCGAGTCCTGGATCAACCCCAGGTTCCCCAGCCTCTTTGAGGACCCACAGGCCTTTCCCCAGGAAGAGGGCAGCTCAGCCAGGAGCGCGGACAGGGAGGCTGCAGCACAAGAAGCAGAACCCCCAACAAGTGCCTCTCTTGGCTCATTGGACACTGAAAAATCGCCTGCTTGCCTGGCAGAGAAGCACGGCACGCTTCTCACCGCAACACAACCGTCAGAGAGCAGGCCGGCAAGTCCTCCATCAGCCCCTGCTTTTGAAGACGAGGGGCTACAGAGCGCCTCCCCAGACACGTGGGGCTCAAGAGTCAAAGCCATCAGCCTGTCCCACTCCCATCGAGCACAGCACTGCAGTGATGGTTGAGAGCCAGGGACGTGCCCAACACGCCTCCAGTGCCTGTGATGAAGATCTGTATGAAACAGCCCGGATCATCGTGTCTGCAGTCCTACGCCATGCTGTAGCCATGAGCCAGGGAGCCACGAGCAAGGCACCAACTGCTCCCTCGGCCACAGGACCCAGCGTGCCTCCTCCCACAGCAGAGCCTGTAGACTGTACATCCTCGGCCTCTGCCTTGGCTGGAGGTGCTGTAGGGGAAGCCACGGAAGCCCCTCTCACTGCAGCAGCGGCGCCACAAGAAGAAGTGGCTTCTCCTGTGACTGCAGATCTTCTCAGGGAGGACATCACAGATCTCAGTCCAGCAGCAGCTGATGAAGCAGGAGCAGCAGCTACTCCCTTGGCTATGGTTCCGGGGCACCAGGTAAGCACAGCACGAGTGGTGGGCACCGGGCACCGAGGGCAGCCAGAGGCAGAAGTAGCACGTGGGGTGTGCGTGCTG
The DNA here is from genome assembly GCF_964211835.1 of Anser anser. Taxonomy (NCBI): domain Eukaryota; kingdom Metazoa; phylum Chordata; class Aves; order Anseriformes; family Anatidae; genus Anser; species Anser anser. The sequence continues at coordinate 205,176,151 of NC_139720.1, read as the reverse complement.
GGGAGCTGTCTGCTGCTCTCCATTTCCAGACGCCCCAGGCACAAGGGCTGACATCCCTCTCATCACCTGCTTGTGCTCTTGCTCTCCCCATGCAGGTTGCCGCCGAGCAGGGAGGCCAAGCGCAGTCCTCCTCCTGCACCAAAGACATGCCAGCGGATGAGCCAGCAACGTCCCAGGCACAAGCACTGTCCCAGGGTCTGTTGGCCGGGCCTGTTCAGCACAGCGAGCAGCACCAAGGACTAGGTAGGTTGGCAGCACCACGCGCCGGGGGGCTGGCTGGTCCTGGGCCACCCCTCCCCGGGGAAAGGCCTTGGAGGGGGGGAAAGGCTTGCGCAGCACGCGCTCAGGCCCTAACCTACACCTCTCTGTCCCCCACAGGCATCCTTGACCTCGCACAAGCCCCAGCACGCCAGCCACGGCCCTCCCGCCTCAGGAGGGCGCTTCAGGCTCTGCGCAGGGCTTTCTGCTGCAGCTGCATCGCAGGACAGCGAGAGTAGCGGCGCCCGGCTGCCAGCACCAGGACGGTGCTCGGAGGTGGCAGCTGGCCCTCAGGAAGCTTTGCAGTGCCCACAGAAGCATCACTGGGAGGCACAGGACAGCGCCCCAGGAATTCAGATGCCCCACCACATCCTGCCCCCAGCCTCAGCTCAGCTGCGGCTGCTTTCTGCTGTGAATAAAAGCTCAGGCAGACTTTTGCCTCCAATGCTCCTCTCTGTGCCGTTGATTTCAGGAGAAAGAGTGATGCAGGCCATGCCAACCTGGCACCCTGGGCCTCTCACAGTCATAGAAGTATAGGATCATAGAATCGCTTAGGCTGGAAAACACCTCGAAGACCATCACAATCCAACCGTTATCCTAGCACCGCCGAGTCTACCACTGAACCATGTCCCTAGGCACCAGATTCACATGGCTTTCGAATACCTCCAGGGATGGTGACTCATTTACTTCCCTGGGCAGCCTGTTGCAATTCTTCACAACCCTTCAATTCAAGACATTTTGCCTAGTACCCACCTAAACCTCCCCCTGTGCCACTTTTTCCTCTTCTCCTATCGCCTGTTGCTTGGGAGAAGAGACTGACCCGCATGGCACTACAACCTTCTCTGAGGTCCTTGTACAGAGCGATAAGGTCCCCCCCGAGCCTCCTTTTCTCTAGGCTACGTAACCCCAGCTCCCTCAACACTCCTCACACGACTTGCTCCCTAGACCCTTCACCAGCTTCCTTGCCCTTGTTTGGACACTCTCCAGCACCTCCCCGTCCTTCTTGCAGCTAGGGGCCCAAAACTGAACACGGTATTCATGGTGCGGCCTCACCAGAGCTGAGTACAGGGGGAGAATCACTTCCCTTGTCCTACTGTGGCCTCCCTGGCCACACTATTTCTGGTACAAGACAGGATGTACCAGATCCTGGTACGGCCTTCTTTGCCACCTCAGCACACCGCTGCCTCATACTCATCTGGCTATCGACCAGTACCCCCACAGTCCCTTCCGACAGGCAGCTTTGCAGCCACTCTTCCCTCAGCCTGTGGCACTGCATGGGCTTGTTGTGCCCTGGGGGGAAAAAATCTTAATATTTTTTTCAGACAGTGTCTTCTGTGAAGCTATACAATACACAATTGCAACACCAGGACTATGGTGAGCAGGAGCGCCCAGCAAAAATATATCATAACCTTATATTCCCTAGTACCTGATGCTTGATTCCTCCCGTTTCCTCATTGACTGAGCACTACAGCTTCACAAACTACGCGATGCTTACTACTATACCATATATGTACAATTTTATTTGACCAACCTTTAATTTCTCCTGTTCCTTTCTTTTTTCTTCATCTCTCATGACTAGAGGGCCTGTGATTTTTGTTTTTACTCATTTTCAACTGCTTGTCTTGTTTATCTTAGTTATCCTTATTTTGGGACAGCGGGACCCTCCCCTTATCTGCTTAACGTACAACCCACTGCTACGCCGTGCTGTAGCCATAAGCCTGGGAGCCAAGAGCAAAGCACAAACTGCTCCCTCGGCCACAGGGCACAGGGTGATTCCTCTAACAGCAGAGCCTGTATAATGTGAATCTACAGCATCTGCTTTAGCTGGAGGTCCTGTGGGGGAGACCAACAAAGGCCCTCTCACAGCAGAAGCAGCACCAGGAGAAGGAGACGTGGATTCTCCCTGAACTGCTGACCTTGTGGGAGAAGCCAGTGAAGCCGCTCTTGCTCAAGCAGCAGCACCAGAGGAAGAAGAAGTGGCTTCTCCCTGGGCTGGAGGCCCTGTTTGGGAAGCCAGCGAAGCCACTCTCGCTGCAAGGTTTCCTTCAGTACGAAGTAAAAGAAAGGCCACTTGGGTCTAGAAGCCGCCCGCCATCACTGACAGCCATGCTGGGGACAGCCCAAGGCCTCAGCCAGCTTGTGGCTCGGGGGGAAAACAGAACTTCAAAATGGCCACCAGTGCTGACAGGGAATGTATCGGGAGCCGCCCTGTCAGGAAGAGGCATTTCTCTCTCTGTTCACTGAGGCAGCATCTCTCTTGTAGGGCCACCAGTGAGCAGGTGAAAGAAGAAAGAAGCAATGTACTGTCTACAGCAGAGCCTGTAGACTGTACACCGTCAGCCTCTGCCTTGGCTGCAGGCCCTGTGGGGGAGAGCAGTGAAGCCCCTCTCAGTGCAGAAGCAGAACCACGAGAAGGAGAAGTGGCTTCTCCCTCGGCTGGAGGCCCTGCGTGGGACGCCAAGGAGGCTGTTCTCTCTGAATCAGCAGCTTCAGCGTCCTCTTCACAGGCCTTTCCCCATGAAGTGTGCAGCTCATCCAACTGCTCCCTCAGCCACAGGGCACAGGGTGCCTCCTCCCACAGCAGAGCCTGTAGACTGTACACCGTCAGCCTCTGCCTTGGCTGCAGGCCCTGTGGGGGAGACCAATGAAGCCCCCCTCACTGCAGAAGCAGCACCATGAGAAGGAGAAGTGTATTCTCTCTGGGCTGCTGACCCTGTGGGAGAAGCCAGTGAAGCCGCTCTTGCTAAAGCAGCAGCACCAGACGAAGAAGAATTCGCTTCTCCATGGGCTGGAGGCCCTGTGGGGCAACAAGGCTGCCAATGCCGTGCTGCAGGCTGGCACGGCCCGCAGATCCCAGGCTGCCAAGCCCAACGTGCAGCCGCCAAGCAGGCGCCAGCTGCCAGAGGCTGCAGGAAGGTTCCAGAAGCAGCGGCAGCGCCCCGGGCAGGGGCAGCCACGAGTGCAGGAGCTGCTCGTGGGATGTGGGCTCAGGGGCAGACGCCTGCCCCTGCAGGGGACAAGGCCCACCCAGAGCCTGCCCACCGGCATGGGCCTGCCCAGACATCCTGGGGGGAAGCCCTGGCCACAGCCAGTGATCCGGGGGGATGCAGAAGCCCCTCACAAATGATGCGAAAAACGGGGCCCACAAGTGAGAGGCCATGTCACTTACAATGGAACCCTGCAGTACTTGGAGAAAAGAGGCACTGTCTCTCCAGACAGCAGGTTTCCTTCAGCACAAAGAAAAAGAAAGGCCTCTTGGGTCTAGATGCCGCCCGCCATCACTGACAGCCAGGCTGGGGACAGCCCAAGGCCTCAGCCAGCTTGTGGCACAGGGGGAAACCAGAAGTGCAAAATGGCCGCCAGGGCTGTCAGAGCTGCCGGTCGGGAGCTGCCCAAGGTTAGTGGAATTAGTTGGGATCTTATCAATGTTTATAAATACCTGAAGCGTGGCAGACAGAGGCATTTGGCCAACCTCTTTTCAGTGGTTTGTGGGGACAGGACAAGGCGTAATGGCCACAAGATGGAGCCCAGGAAGTTCCGCACCAACATGCAAAAGGACTTCTTCACGGTGAGGGTGACGGAGCACTGAAACAGGCTGCCCAGGGAGGTTGTGGAGTGTCCTTCTCTGGAGATATTCAAGGCCCATCTGGACACCTACCTGGGCAGCCTGCTCTAAGGAACCTGCTTTGGCAGGGCGGTTGGACGCGATGATCTCTCGAGGTCCCTTCCAACCCCAACAATTCTGTGATTCTGTGAAATTTCCACTGCAAAAACACCTGCCACTGCAAAAACACAACTTTGGTTCTCACAATTCCCCCTTCTTCTTTTCTCACTCCTATTGTTGTTTCTGCACTTCTACACATCCTCCATCCTTGAGTTTTTCCAACATTAGGGCACAATATTTTTCTTCCCAAGTCAGGGGGATGACAGATATGCAATGCCTTTATCATTTTAATACCAAAAATACCGCCCTGTGGGGGAGGCCAGCAAAGCCCCTCTCACTGCAGCAGCAGCACCAAAGGAAGAACGAAAAGAAGTGGCTTCTCCTTTGGCTGGAGGCCCTGCGTGCGAAGTCAGCAAAGACCCTCTCACTCCAGGAGCAACGGCACAAGAAGGAGAAGCGGCTTCTCCCTGGGCTGGACAACCTGTGGAGGAAGCCAGTGAAGCCCCTCTTGGTCCAGCAGCAGCACCAGACGAAGAAGAAGTGGCTTCTCCTTTGAGTGCAGAGCCTCTCAGGGAGGACAGCACCGATCTTCTCAGCCCCGCAGCAGCTGAGGAAACAGGAGCAGTGGCTTCTCCCTTGGTTCCTGGGTGCCAGGTAAGCACAGCGTGCGTGGTGGGCACGAGGCCCTCAGGGAGCTTTGCAGCACCCACAGAAGCATCACAGGGAGGCACAGGACAGCGTCCCAGTGTGAGAAAAATCTCAATATTTTTTTAGTCAGGGTCTTCTGTAAAGCTATTTTATTCACAATTGCAATGGTGGGCCTCCTGCGAGCAGGAACGCGCACTGAAAGTATACCATAACCTTATATTCCCTATTACCCGACACCTGACTTCTCCCCTGTTTCCTCATGGGCTGAGTACTACGGGTTTACAACTACTTACGCCTTTCTATACCATATATGTACAATTTTATTTGACCAACCTTTCATTTCTCCTTTTCCTTTCCTTCATCTCTCGTGACTAGAGGGCCCGTGATTTATTTTTTTTCTACTAATTTTGCGCAGCTCATCCTGTTTGTGTTAGCTACCCTCCTTATTTTGGGACAGCGGGACCTTCCCTTTATCTGCCTAATGTACTTCCCACTGCTTTGCTACTGCCATGCCTGCACAATCTCTTTGGAATATGCAAGGTTAGTGGAATTTTCCACTCCAAAAACACCTGCCGCTGCAAAAACACAACTTTGTTTCTCACAATGCCCCCCTCTTCTTTTCTTACTCCTCTTGCTGTTTCTGCACTTCTTCACATCCCCCACTCTTCTCTTTTTCCAACATTACGGCCCAATGTCACGGGGGATGACATTCGCAGTGCCATTATCTTTAGAATTCCAACAAATAGCTGTTTGAGCCAATTCCATACAGGTAACCGCAAAAGTCACTTCCTCCCAAATGTTTCTAAATCCCCAGGAAGTGTCATCTTGAGCCGCTCTGTGTAGGATTTGTTTCTTTCCCAAATATTTTTGAGATCAGTCAAATTCGCCCCTTTTGATCTACAGACATACAACAACTAGCATTAATTACAATACACGCTCTCCTGTGAGGCTAAAAATAAATCAAATACCATTTGGTTCTGGAGTACTATTTTTGGCAAGTTTGTTACTTCCTCTTGTAGTGCCTGCACTGCATGCAGAGTGTTATTTTCTAGTTGCACAATGAGTGACAGTGGAGTGGCAAGGATGACACAAGCCAGGGCCAGGGCAGGAAGGAAAGTGGTCCTGTGGGTTCAGATGAAGAGGAAGAGATTGTCATCTTCAAGTCCTGGATCAACCCCAGGTTCCCCAGCCTCTTTGAGGACCCACGGACATTTTCCCCAGGAAGAGGGCAGCTCAGCCAGGAGCGCGGACAGGGAGGCTGCAGCACAAGAAGCAGAACCCTCAACAAGTGTCTCTCTTGGCTCATTGGACACGGAAACATCGCCTGCTTGCCTGGAAGAGAGGCACGACACGCCTCTCACCGCAACACAACCGTCAGAGAGCAGGCCAGCAAGTTGTCCATCAGCCCCTGCTTTTGAAGACGAGGGCTACAGAGCGCCTCCCCAGACACGTGGGGCTCAAGAGTCAAAGCCATCAGCCTGCCCCACTCCCATCGAGCACAGCACTGCAGTGATGGTTGAGAGCCAGGGACGTGCCCAACATGCCTCCAGTGCCTGTGATGAAGATCTGCATGAAACAGCCCGGACCCTGGTTTCCGCAGTCCTAAGACAAGCTGTAGCCATGAGCCGGGGAGCCACGAGCAAGGCACCAACTGCTCCCTTGGCCACAGGACCCAGGGTGCCTCCTCCCACTGCAGAGCCTGCAGACTCTGCATCCTCAGCATCTGCCTTGGCTGGAGCACTGGGGGACCTGGCACACACGGGGTGCACAGTGACAGCAACAAGATCAGCCGGGGTCCAGACAGACGCGGAGAGCAGGTGGACCACTGCTCTGCCAGGGCCTGATCCCCGGCTATGTGCAGGAAGAATGGCTGCAAGCAGAGACCCGGCACCAGCTAGCCCAGACGGGGGTGAGAAGCAAGGGCAACAGAGAGAGCAACATGTGAAACCCAGGCAGGGGAGTGGCGACAAGGCGACAAGCCAGGGCTGGGGCAGGAAGGAAAGTGGTCCTGTGGGTTCGGATGAAGAGGAAGAAATGGTCATCTTCACCTCCTGGATCAACCCCAGGCTCCCCAGCCTCTTCCAGGACCCACAGGCCTTTCCCCACACATAGGGCAGTTCACCCAGCAGCGTAGACTGCAAGGCTGCAGCAGAAGAAGCAGAACACCCGACAAGCGCCTCTCTTGGCTCACTGGAGCCCACGGACACTGCACCGTCAGCTGCTTCCGTGGCTGAATGTCCAGGGGAAGAGAGGTACGGCACGCCTCTCACGGGAATAAAACTGGCAGAGAGCAGGCCAGCAGGTCCTCCGTTAGCCCCTGCTTGAGAAGGTGAGGGCTACAGAGCGCCTCCCCCCACACCAGTGTCTCAGGACTCAAAGCCATCAGCCTGTCCCCTCCCCAGCGAGCACAGCACTGCGGCAATGGCTGAGACCCAGGGAAGCGACCAACATGCCTGCAGTGCCTGTGACGAAGACCTTTATGACAGCCCAGATCATCGTCTCTGCAGTCCTACACCATGCTGTAGCCACGAGCCAGGGAACCACGAGCAAGGCAACAAATCTCCCTCGGCCACAGGGCCCAGGGTGCCTCCTTCCACAGCAGAGCCTGCAGCATCTATATCCTCAGCATCTGCTTTAGCTGGAGGCCCTCCTGGGAAGGCCAATGAAGCCCCTCTTGCTCAAGCAGCAGCACCAGAGGAAGAAGAAGTGGCTTCTCCCTGGGCTGGAGGCCCTGTGTGGGAAGCCACGAAGCCACTCTCGCTGCAAGGTTTCCTTCAGTACGAAGGAAAGGAAAGGTCTCTTGGGTCTAGGTCGCCCGCCATCACTGACGGCCAGGCTGGGGACAGCCCAAGGCCTCAGCCAGCTTGTGGCACAGCGGGAAACCAGAACTGCAAACTGGCAGCCAGGGCTGTCAGAGGATGTTTCGGGAGCTGCCCAGTCAGGGAGAGGCGTTCCGATCTCTGTTCACTAAGGCAGCATCTCTCTTGTAGGGCCACCAGTGAGCTGAGCAACCCGGGGCCAAAAGCCACCGCTCACCACCTCTCAGCACAGCAATGTCCCAAAATTGGAAGAAGAGTTAGCACCCTGCCCCACGCAGCCCTGCAGCTCCTGCCGAGGACATGGAAGGCCAAGTAAAGGCCTCCGTCTCCAGGGGCATTAGCAATGCCATAGCCTGCAACAAGGGAGCCACGAGGCAGCCAAAGCTTTCTGCTTTGTGCAGAGGTCCCAGGAGCAAAGGCCACACAACACCACCTCTCCTAACAACAGTGCCCCAAAATTTGAAGAAGAGTCATCACCCTGCCAAAAACAGCCCTGCAGAACGTGCCAGAGAAATGGAAGACCAGGTAAAAGCCTTAGTCTCCCGTGTCATTAGCAATGCAATAGCCCGCAACGAGAGACCTATAAGGGAGGCAACGCTTTCTCCCTTGGACAGAGGCCCCAGGAGCAAAGGCTGCAAAACATCACCTCTCCTCACAGCAGTGCCCGAAAATTTGAAGAAGAGTCAGCACTCGTCCAAAAAAAAGCCCTGCAGCCCCTGCCAAGGACATAGAAGACCCAGTAAAGGCCTTCATCTCCAGGGTCATTAGCAGTGCCATAGCCTGCAACGAGGAATCTAGGAGGGAGGCAAGGCTTTTTGCCCTGGGCAGAGGTCCAAGGAGCAAAGGCTACACAAGACCACCTCTCCTCAAAGCAGTGCCCCAAAATTTGAAGAAGAGTCAGCACCGTGCCAAAAACAGCCCTGCATCCCCTGCCAAGGACATGGAAGGCCAAGTAAAGGCCTTCGTCTCCAGGGGCATTAGCATTGCCGTAGCCTGCAATGAGGGAGCTATGAGGGAGGCAAGGATTTTGCCCTGGCCAGAGGACTTATAAGCAGAGGCCACAGGACACCACCTCTCGTCACAGCAGTGCCCCAAAATTTGAAGAAGAGTCAGCACCCTGCCAAAAACAGCCCTGCAGCCCCTGCCAAAGAAATGGAAGACCAAGTAAACATCTTCGTCCTCAGTGTCATTAGCAATGCCATTGCCTGCAACGAGGGAGCCATGAGGGAGGCAATGCTTTCTCCCTTGGACAGACGTCCCAGGATCAAAGGCCACAGAACACCACCTCTTCCCACAGCAGTGCCCCAGAATTTGAGAAGAGTGAGCACCCTGCCCCACACAGCCCCACAGACACTTTCATGGCACTGTGGGACACAGCACAGTCCCTTGTGTCTGAAGTCCTGGCAAAGACGATGGCTGGAAGCTGGTAATACGGCCAAAGACCTGCAGAACCGGGGGATCTGGCACACACAGGGTGCAAAGTGACACCAACAAGAGCAGTCAAGGTCCAGACAGACATGGACAGCAGGTGACGACTGCTCTGCCAGGCGCGATCACCTGGAAGGTAAACGAACCACGGCTGCCAGCCAGAGCCCCTGTGCCAGCAAGCCCAGGCAAGGGGGGAGAAGCAAGAGCAGCAGAGAGAGCAAAACTTCAAACCCAGGCAGGGGAGCGGCAACGAGGGGACAAGCCAGGGCCTGGGCAGGAAACCAAAGGGTCACGGGGGATGGGATGAGGAGGAAGAAATGGTCATCTTCACCTCCTGGATCAACCCCAGGCTCCCCAGCCTCTTCCAGGACCCACAGGCCTGTCCCCAGAAAGTGTACAGCTCATCCAGCAGCACAGACCGGAAGTCTGCAGCACAAGAAGCAGAACCCCCCAAAAACGCCTCTCTTGGCTCATTGGAGTCCACAGAGACTGAACCATCAGATGCTTGCCTGGCAGAAGGTCCAGGGGAAGAGAGGCACGGCACGCCTCCCACCGCAACACAACCGTCAGAGAGCAGGCCGGCAAGTCCTCCATCAGCCCCTGCTTTTGAAGACGAGGGCTACAGAGCGCCTCCCCAGACACGTGGGGCTCAAGAGTCAAAGCCATCAGCCTGCCCCACTCCCATCGAGCACAGCACTGCAGTGACGGTTGAGAGCCAGGGACGTGCCCAACATGCCTCCAGTGCCTGTGATGAAGATCTGCATGAAACAGCCCGGACCCTGGTTTCCGCAGTCCTAAGACAAGCTGTAGCCATGAGCCGGGGAGCCACGAGCAAGGCACCAACTGCTCCCTTGGCCACAGGACCCAGGGTGCCTCCTCCCACTGCAGAGCCTGCAGACTCTGCATCCTCAGCATCTGCCTTGGCTGGAGCACTGGGGGACCTGGCACACACGGGGTGCACAGCGACAGCAACAAGATCAGCCGGGGTCCAGACAGACGCGGAGAGCAGGTGGACCACTGCTCTGCCAGGGCCTGATCCCCGGGTATGTGCAGGAACCATGGCTGCAAGCAGAGACCCTGCACCAGCAAGCCCAGACAGGGCTGAGAAGCAAGGGCAGCAGAGACAGATACACATCAAACCCAGGCAGGGGAGCAGCAAGGATGAGACAAGCCAGGGCCAGGGCAGGAAGGAAAGTGGTCCTGTGGGTTCGGATTAAGAGGAAGTTGTCCCAGCCAACATGGGTTCACAAGGGTTAGGCCCTGTTTAACAAATCTGATTTCCTTTTTAACAATTTTGATTTCCACGGGCTGGCACGGCCCACCAATCCCAGGCTGCCAAGCCCAACGTGCGGACGCCAAGCAGGCGCCAGCTGCCAGAGGCTGCAGGAAGGTTCCAGAAGCAGCGGCAGCGCCCCGGGCAGGGGCAGCCACGAGTGCAGGAGCTGCTCGTGGGATGTGGGCTCAGGGGCAGACGCCTGCCCCTGCAGGGGACAAGGCCCACCCAGAGCCTGCCCACCGGCATGGGCCTGCCCAGACATCCTGGGGGGAAGCCCTGGCCACAGCCAGTGATCCGGGGGGATGCAGAAGCCCCTCACAAATGATGCGAAAAACGGGGCCCACAAGTGAGAGGCCATGTCACTTACAATGGAACCCTGCAGTACTTGGAGAAAAGAGGCACTGTCTCTCCAGACAGCAGGTTTCCTTCAGCACAAAGAAAAAGAAAGGCCTCTTGGGTCTAGATGCCGCCCGCCATCACTGACAGCCAGGCTGGGGACAGCCCAAGGCCTCAGCCAGCTTGTGACACGGGGAAACCAGAAGTGCAAAATGGCCGCCAGGGCTGTCAGAGGATGGGTCGGGACACAGCATAGTCCCTCGTGTCTAAAGTCCTGGCGAGGACGATGGTGAAAGCTGGCAAGACGGCCAATAACGGCAGCCCTGGGGGACCTGGCACACACCGGGTGCACAGTGACACCAACAAGAGCAGCCGAGGTCATGGACAGCAGGTGGACCGCTGCTTTGCCAGGGCCCGATCCCAAGGAATGACACAGGAACAACGGCTGCCGGCAGAGCCCCTGTCCCAGCTAGCCAAGACAGGGTTGGGAAGCAAGGGCAAAAGAGACAGCTAAACATCAAACCCAGGCAGGGGACGGGAAAGGATGGGACAAGCCAAAGCTGGGGCAGGAAAGAAAGGAATCCTGTGAGATGGCATGAAGATGAAGAGATCATCATCCTCAACTTCTGGATCAACCCCAGGTTCCCCAGCCTCTTCCAGGAACCACAGCCCTTTCCCCAGGAAGAGGGCAGCTCATCCAGCAGTGTGGACAGGGAGGCTGCAGTAGAAGTAGCAGAACAACCAACAAGCGCCTCTCTTGGCTCATTGGAGCCCACGGACACTGCACCACCAGCTGCTCCCCTGGCAGAAGGTCCAGGGGAAGGAAGGCACAGCACGCCTCTCGGTACTGCAACAGTACTGTCGGAGAGCAGGCCAGCAAGTCCTCCATCAGCCCCTGCTTTTGAAGATGAGGGGAACAGAGCGCCTCCCCCCATTCCAGTGTCTCGAGACTCAAAGCCATCAGCCTGTCCCATCCCCAGTGAGCACAGCACTATGGCCAGCAACATCCCAGACACAAGCTCCGTCCCAGGGTCTGTTTGCCGGGCCTGTTCATCGCAGCGAGCAGCACCAAGAACTACGTTGGCAGCACCACGCGCCGGGGGGCTGGCTGGTCCTGGGCCACACCTCCCCGGGGAAAGGCCTTGGAGGGGGGGAAAGGCTTGCCCAGCACGCGCTCAGGCCCTTAGGCCGCTTAGGCTGGAAAAAACCTCGAAGACCATCATGTCCAACCGTTATCCTAGCACCGCCGAGTCTACCACTGAACCATGTCCCGAGGCACCAGATTCACATGGCTTTCGAATACCTCCAGGGATGGTGACTCATTTACTTCCCTGGGCAGCCTGTTCCAATTCTTCACAACCCTTCAATTCAAGACATTTTTCCTAGTATCCACCTAAACCTCCCCCGGTGCCACTTTTTCCTCTTCTCCTATTGCCTGTTGCTTGGGAGAAGAGACTGACCCGCATGGCACTACAACCTTCTCTGAGGTCCTTGTACAGAGCGATAAGGTCCCCCCCGAGCCTCCTTTTCTCTAGGCTACGTAACCCCAGCTCCCTCAACACTCCTCACACGACTTGCTCCCTGGACCCTTCACCAGCTTCCTTGCCCTTGTTTGGACACTCTCCAGCACCTCCCCGTCCTTCTTGCAGCTAGGGGCCCAAAACTGAACACGGTATTCATGGTGCGGCCTCACCAGAGCTGAGTACAGGGGGAGAATCACTTCCCTTGTCCTACTGTGGCCTCCCTGGCCACACTATTTCTGGTACAAGACAGGATGTACCAGATCCTGGTACGGCCTTCTTTGCCACCTCAGCACACCGCTGCCTCATACTCATCTGGCTATCGACCAGTACCCCCACAGTCCCTTCCGACAGGCAGCTTTGCAGCCACTCTTCCCTCAGCCTGTGGCGCTGCATGGGCTTGTTGTGCCCTGTGAGAAAAATCTTAATATTTTTTTCAGACAGAGTCTTCTGTGAAGCTATACAATACACAATTGCAACAGCAGGACTATGGTGAGCAGGAGCGCCCAGCAAAAGTATATCATAACCTTATATTCCCTAGTACCTGATGCTTGATTCCTCCCGTTTCCTCATTGACTGAGCACTACAGCTTCACAAACTACGTGATGCTTACTACTATACCATATATGTACAATTTTATTTGACCAACCTTTAATTTCTCCTGTTCCTTTTTTTTTTTTTTTTCTTCATCTCTCATGACTAGAGGGCCTGTGATTTTTGCTTTTACTCATTTTCAACTGCTTGTCTTGTTTATCTTAGCTATCCTTATTTTGGGACAGCGGGACCTTCCCCTTATCTGCTTAACGTACAACCCACTGCTACGCCGTGCTGTAGCCATAAGCCTGGGAGCCAAGAGCAAAGCACAAACTGCTCCCTCGGCCACAGAGTTAGCGTTCATGAAGACACATAATCCACAAAGTGATTATATGAAGGTGCTTTATTAGGCGCCGGAAGTTAGGGGCATGCCTGCCCAAATCTAACTTCGTCTGATTTGTTTTCTTAGTTCTCTTTTATCTCCTAAGATACTACATATGCATTAGGTTTCACAACTCATCTATGCATATTCATTTCCTAGCTCCAGCTAGCCTCGCTTCGTATGCTAATTATCTTATCAGTCCTTCTGCGCTTGCGTATTACTCTCTGGTGGTCGTCCGGGTGGTCGTCGGGATGAAGTAAGATGTCTTCATCAGAGTTGAACTTTTTAACCTTTCCTTTTCACGCATGCTCTCTAAGCCCTTGGTCTCAGTCCAAACCGCAAGGTTGGTTTGACCCAGTTCCCATTCTCATGTTACCCTTGCACATATATTTTGTATCTTCCAAGCGCAGCCTCGTAACAGTACATCGCAAATGTAACATACTAAACAATATTGTATTATTTCTTCTTCTATTACTAACATTTCCCCCCTTTGAAAGCATTTCACTCCTTTCGAGGAGGGCAAATGCTCTCACTAACTAACTAAAATATTTTACACTCAGTGCTCACCAATAATATAATCACGGAAAATTACATCATTAAGAATCAAGGAAATTACAAAGATTAGGATTGTCACAACATTTCATAAGTCCACCACTTCTGCTTTATGTTAGGTTCACCCTTCTGGTTGGGTTCACTTGATCTGAAACTGATCTTGTCTATTCGGTTTTCATTCCATTTCACCTCCTGGGTTCCTCAGATTCTTTCTCTGAAGTCCAAAGTTGTTAGATGCCGGTGGAGGATATTGAGGATGTGGTTCCATTTGCCGAGCAATAGTTTGCATCACTGTCCGGTTCCAGGTTGTCTTCCTTAGGATCAGACTTTTCAGCATTATAAATGTTAACCAAATTAGTACCCCTACAATCACCAATATAATTATTGTCTCCAGTAAGGACTTAACCCAATTACTAATATTCCATCCACTAAAAATTTTATCCAACCAGCTTGTTGTCATATCTTTCTCTTCCTGTTCTGCATCTTGTTCCACTCGAGCCAGTTGTTCTATGTCATGTTCTACATCAATAGTCACATTTGGAATGTGGATGCAGCAATGATCAATACGATCTTTTAGAAATCCACATACTCCATGTTCCTTTAATAACAGTGTATCTAATGCTAATCGATTCTGTAGCACCATTTTAGTTGTAGCTTGTAGTTGGATATTAAGGTCTCTAAAGCCTTCTTTTGTGGCTCTCGCAAGCCTACTCACTTGTCCTGTAAGTTTATAAATCATTTCCCTATTTCGATAAGTAGCTACCTGTGCAAATAGAGATTCTAACGCCCAACTGAATTTTACTCCATCTGAGGGTTCATGCCATGTATCTTCATCTGCCCCTTCTTCTAAACTTCTTTTTGCCCTATTAATTTGTAGGGTTTCCAACTTTCCCTTGAAAGGAGACTTTTTCCATATTGGACACAATGTGGGGAGTCCTAGAGTTATTTCTTTTACTTCCCCATCTATCGGCAGGTGTGTAGTCCAAGTTCCATCACTGGCTGCCCATACAAATTGTCCTGGACTTTGTATGGTACTATAGCTACAATCCACTGCGACTTGACTAGCCTGGCTATTTCTTTCCGAATTGTACTTAATTCCTCGGCAAGCACATCCTGCCCTAAGAGCTATCAATACCGGAAGTAAGTGCTCAACATCTTCATTATTACTGTCGCAAGTATATTTCTTCTCACAAGTCCACCAAGCTACCTTTGTTGACTCTTGTCTACCACTACTGTCAACCCGGCTTACTGTATAAAACTGATCAGTTCCATTCTGCTTTCCCTGCCATTTAATACACCATGATGTATTCCCTCCATACTGGAATTTCTGCAATAAACTTACTGTCCAATCACTATCCCACCCTTTCATTCCTTTTGGCTTATTTTTCTCTTGACATTCCCAAACAATCTTTTCTCTAACTCCTTCTACTACACGTAGTTCGTCGTAATAACACTGTCCCACATTCTTAAATCTGACTATTGTTATGAAATGGTAGTTCTTCTTCTTTTCACATTCAGACCTTGATGTTGGGGGGCTCAGTTTCCTATAGTATTGTGTAACATTTATCCTCTCTAGAACTTTCACTTCTTTACATTGAATTGTTTCATTTCCTTTTACTTGGGGCAGTGGGGAGGTTATTATACCCCACTCAAGCGGGTCCCCCGTTGCTTTTGGGATGGGCAAACAAGCAGTAATTCTATCAGTTCCTTTCATTATGGCAAAATCTTTAATCAATCCTACCAGTAAATTCTCTGATGGTTGCCTAGGTGGGATCTGTACCACTTGTGTCCATGGTGCCTGGCCCTCTCTTCTTCTTCTAGATCCTTTTTGGTGGGCTACCAATATTCCTTTATCCAATTTTGGATATACCAATATCTCTCTCATCCCGTAATCTGTGCCATTTTCATGTGTTACCACGCACCGGTAATTTCCTTTGTTGACTTTAGTAACACTAAACAGGGTTAAGGTGGTAGCTCCTCTCAGTTGTTGGCCCAATTCTATGGTTATACTTACGTACGCCTTCCCCTTCCATCCAGCCTTCAATCCTGTATTGTCCCTGGTTGTGTCTACGTATATTTCCTGGCTCTGTCCAGAGTCACTTATTTTTTCCCAGACCACCTGTAGAGAGCTAATTGTTATTGGTTTATCGTTGTGCATTCCACATTCCAAAGTAACATTTTCTCCTCTGAATATTTCCTCTTTCTTATATTTTTCTGGTATTTCTAGGAACCCAATTACAAGGTATTTACACAAAACAATTACTGTTATCGTTACTGTTGTTAAGAACCCCAACATTGTATGGTTATACGCGCTTCATCTGTAGTTTTGTATCTCCGATTGCTCGCACTGACCAAAATTCGGGAACCTTTTTCACCCGAGTATAATGAATCCAAGCATCCACCCCTTCTACCTTTACAGCTGTAAAAGTAGTCAATAATACTTGATAAGGTCCGGCCGGCCCACCGTTCTCTCAGGGGTTCTTCATTCCAGTTTTTAATGTACACTTGGTCACCTGGCTGAATGTCGTGGACAGGATTTTCCAGTGCCAACGGTCGGTTCCACACCAGAACACTTCGAAGTTGAGCTAAAGTTTTACCAAGAGACAATACATAATTATAAACATCCTGGCTCCCTGTTATATGCATATTAGGATTTGGTTCTGGGGATTCATAAGGCTTTCCATACGTAATCTCATACGGGCTTACTGACATTCCACTCCTTGGCTTTATCCTTATTCTCAGTAAAGCTATAGGCAAAGCTTGTGGCCATTGTATTTTGGCTTCCTGGCAGATTTTACTGATCTGTCCCTTTAGTGTTTGGTTCATCCTTTCTACCTGTCCACTAGATTGGGGTCTCCATGCAGTATGTAAATTCCAAGAAATTCCTAATAGCCGACTTACGTCTTTAACCACAGATGAAACAAAGTGCGGCCCCCTATCCGAGGATATTCCTAATGGTACCCCAAACCTCGGAATGATTTCCCGCAGTAACCATTTTACTGTCTCTTTAGCTTGATTGGTGCGACAGGGAAGGGCTTCTGGCCATCTGAAAAAGGTGTCAACCCCTACTAACAAATACCTACATCCCCTAGTCCTAGGTAACTCTACAAAATCAACTTGCCAGTAATCTCCTGGTTCTATTCCTACTCTAACTCTTCCCATTTCAGCATGTTTTCTTGCTACTGGATTATTTTTCAGACAAATCTCACACTTTGACATTACTGATTTTGCCATTGTTAACATATGTGTAGAGATGATGCTACGTTTTAAAATGTTACCATTGCCTCTGCACCCCAGTGACACTCATTATGTCTTGTCTGAAGTATTTCTCGCATCACCAAGGGGGGTATTACTACCTGGCCCGTAGCAGTTACATACCATCCATCAGAGTTCTTTCGGGCCTTTAGGAGATGTGCTAATTTCTCATCCTCTGGTGAATATCTTGGTTCCTTGGGAAGATTAAGACAAGTGGGGCCTACCTTAAGTGGTACCAAAGCCATTACATTCCACACCTCCCGAGCAATTTGTCGAGCTGCTCGATCTGCCAGCCGATTCCCTTCTGATATTTTCAAGGTTCCTCCTTGATGAGCTTTACAGTGCATAATAGCCACTTGTTTTGGTTTTTGCACCGCATTTATCAAATTTAACACCTCCTCTTGATATCTTATATTGGCTCCTTGTGAGGACAACAGCCCTCTTTCTTTCCATAATGCTCCATGAACATGGACTACTCCAAAAGCATACTTTGAATCTGTCCAAATATTTACCATCTTTCCTTTACTCAGTTCCAGTGCTCGAGTTAGGGCTATCAGTTCCGCTCGCTGTGCTGATGTTCCAGGTGGTAAAGGTTTGGCTTCAATTACTGTCTTCAGGGTTGTTACTGCATACCCTGCATATCGTGTTCCATTCTCCACAAAACTACTACCATCAGTAAAAAGTTCCCAGTCATACCTTTCAAGGGGTACATCCTTCAAATCCTCACGGCTCGCATGGGTATGTTCAATTATTTCCACACAATTGTGTTCCAACGGTCCTTCTTCTGGAACAGTTCCTAGAAAGACTGCTGAATTTAACAGGTTAGTTGTTTTCAAGGTTACGTCATCTTGTTCAGTTAGTATTGCCTGATATTTCATCATTCGGCTGGGTGATAACCAGTGGCCCCCCTTTTGTTCTAAAACAGTTGTTACCATATGTGGTACAAAAACTTCAATACGTTTTCCCACGGTAAGTTTCCTTGCTTCCTGGATTAAGAGAACTGTTGCCGCTACTGCCCGCAAACATGAGGGCCATCCTGCACTTACAGCATCCAACTGCTTAGAAAAGTATCCCACAGGTCTTTTCCAGCTTCCCAGTCGCTGGGTTAGTACCCCTAGTGCTAGTCGTTGTCTTTCATATACAAATAACTGGAAATCTTTTGATAAATCCGGTAGGCCCAAAGCTGGTGACTTCATTAAGGCATCTGTAAGTTTCTTGAAAGCTTCTTTCTGTACTTTTCCCCAAATAAAATCCTGTGCCTTCTGAGCTTCATAAAGGGGCTTAGCTATTAGTCCATAATCCATTATCCATAATCTGCACCAGCCAGCCATTCCTAAGAAGGCCCTTAGCTCATGGAGATTTTGAGGTTCCGGGATGGTGCATATAGCTTTTATCCTATTGACACCCAGACTTCTTTGTCCCTGGGAAATCTCACACCCCAAATATGTTACAGTTGAGCAAACTATTTGTGCTTTTTCCTTTGAAACTTTATAACCACCCATTCCCAACTGATTTAAAATTTCGATGGTTATTTGGGTGCAGAGCGACTCATTCTCTGTAGCAATCAAAATATCATCTACATATTGTAACAGCAAATACTGACTTCTGGGTACCTGTATTTGTCCTTGCGTTGTCCAGATTTCCAGTTCCTTGGCCAGCTGGCTTCCAAAGAGGGTCGGGCTATTCTTGAAGCCTTGTGGGAGTCTTGTCCAAGTTAATTGTGTCTTTCGTCCACTCTGAGGATTTTCCCATTCGAAGGCAAATAATTTTCTACTATCTTTATCAAGAGGTATGCAAAAGAAGGCATCCTTTAAATCTATCACAGTAAACCATTTATATTTCTCTCTCACAGATGTTAACAATGTGTAAGGATTAGCCACTACCGGGTGAATGTCCTTTGTTATTTCATTTATTGCTCTAAGATCTTGTACCAATCTATACTCACCATTCGGCTTCCTTACTGGAAAAATTGGAGTATTGTATTCCGATTTACATTCTTCCGGAATCTGATGTTTGAGAAATTTGTCAATAATTTTCACTGTCCCCTGCCTAGCTTCTATCTTAAGTGGATATTGTTTGATTCGAACAGGTTTGGCTCCTTCCTTTAATTCCACCTTTACTGGTTGTGCCAGTTTCGACTTCCCTGGTACATCTGTTTCCCGTACTGTTGCTATAACTGCATTTTCTACTTCTCTTGGAATATTAACAAAGGGTTTATCTTTGATCATTAGGATTTGTCCTACTTTGGACTCAGGTACCTTCATTATTAATTCTCCATCCTCAAAGGTTATTGTTGCATCTAATTTAGCTAATAGATCCCGTCCCAAGAGTGGAATCGGGCATTCTGGTACATACAAAAATTCATGGGTTAGTTCCTTACCCCCAAAACGCAAATCAAGGGGTTGTAAGAATGGCCGTTCCTCCTCCTTCCCTGTGGCTCCAATTATTGTAGTTGTCTTAGTTCCCAATCGTCCTTTTAAACTATTTAACACTGAATATGTTGCTCCTGTATCTATCAAGAACTTTACTTCCTTATCCCCTAATTGAATCTTTACTAAAGGTTCTTTGACTGTTTTATGTTCTGTATCTAGTCAGCTACTAAAATCTCCCAGCACCATTGCCTTAATGGCCTCCTGATTCTGAAATGAACTTCCCGAGAATTGGTCTCTTCTAAACGGACACTCATTTTTCCAATGCCCTTCCTTTTTACACTAAGCACACTGATTCAATCCTAATCTTTCTCCCGGATTTCCACCAAAGTCTCCGCGACCCCTTCCGATACTAACTCCCTGTCCTCTAGCAAATCCTCTTCCTCTCCCTCTGAATCCTTGGTTTCCTCTGCCTTGAATTACTGCTAACAAATTCTGTTGCTGCCTCCTGGTGGATTCTTTTTCTCTATTGTTGTATACTTTCCAGGCTATTTCTAACAGTCTATCCATATTTCTCAGGTCTCCTCCCTCCAGTTTCTGTAATTTCTTCCGGATATCCTCCTGTGATTGTCCTAAAAAGATAAGAGCTAATTGTGCTTTAGCTTGTTCTGTTTCTATATCTAGGTCAGTATATTTCTTTGCAGTTTCCTTAAGCCTTTCCAAAAATGCAGAGGGAGATTCGGTTTTCTCCTGCCTAACATTATACAATTTAGACCAATTTATAGTTTTAGGCATGGCACTCTGCACCCCTATTTGGATCCAATCCTGGTATCTCTTCAATCTCCTCAGACCATCCCCTGTATTATAGTCCCATTGCGGGTCTTCCGTCGGGAAGTTCTGATCTACGCTTCCCGAGACTAATCCATTCCGAACATCCTCTTTTGCTCTTTCTCTAGCTGCCCTTAACACCGTATCTTTTTCTGTCGAGTCCATTAATGTATCTAATATTACTTGAAGATCATCCCAGTCCGGATTCTGGGTTTTAATTATCATTTTCATTACCCTGGCTACTTTATCCGGGTTTTCCCGATATGTCCCTGCTGCTTGTTTCCAAATTACTAGGTCTCCCGGAGTAAACGGTACTTTAACATATACTGGCCCTTCCGTCCCTACTCCTTGTCTGAGTGGAGCAATTATGTTTCCCTTTTGTCTTATTCCGCCTTTCTTTCTTATCATCCATTCACCCACAACTTTCTGCTCTCGTTGTCGGGTTCTATACGATACCGGGGTAGCCGAAGCTACCGCTCCGTTTTCTTCCTCCTCCCCCTCACTATCCCCGCTTCCTTCCCTGACAGTCTGCCCTTGTTCTAACGGGGCTGATGGTACTACTTCCAAATCTATATTTCCATCATCTCGTCTATAATACCTATCATTCTCTAACGCTTGATGTCCTATACAGCGTCTTTCTCCTCTGCATCCTTTACAATGCTCATCAACAGTTATTTTAGCCACCATTATCCCGCAAGCGCGTTGCCACTCAGGCTTATCTCGCAAATAGAAAAATAGTTCTACATAAGGAATCTCGTCCCACTTGCCTTTTCGCTTACAAAATAACATTAATTGTAAGATAGTATTGTACTGTAAGGTTCCGTTTTCTGGCCAACTTTCTTGATCTTCTAGTTCATACTGTGGCCACCAAACATTACAGTAATCAACCAGTTTACCCTTTCGTAACTCCTGCCCGAAACACCCCTCCTTCCAGTGTGCTAATAAACAGCCCAAAGGGGAGGATCGCGGTACCGAAGCATTACCGCCCAGAATACTTTTAAGTTTTTCCATTATCAGCTATAGCTTTTACCGAACCGAACCAGATGCTGAGCCTGCAGCAAAACCAGACCACTGATGCCGAACCTGCAGCGCTTTCGCGCCTGTCTGACGGACGGCGCCTAGGCTTACCACGGGAATTCCCTAGCCCAACCGTGCGTGGCTTTCGCCGCGTCTGACCGGCAGGCTCCCAGACCAGTTCGGTACCGATTACCAGAAAGCACCTTTTTCTTACCCTTTCAGAGGTACGTTGAGAGCAGCGGGGGTCGGTCGCGGCCGATGGCTCCCCGAGAAACTCCTCGGTGCCGGCTGGAGCGTGATCAGTTCGCGAGACGCCTCAGCAGTGCCCGCAAGGTCCCATCTGGGTCGCCAAAATGTTAGCGTTCATGAAGACACATAATCCACAAAGTGATTATATGAAGGTGCTTTATTAGGCGCCGGAAGTTAGGGGCATGCCTGCCCAAATCTAACTTCGTCTGATTTGTTTTCTTAGTTCTCTTTTATCTCCTAAGATACTACATATGCATTAGGTTTCACAACTCATCTATGCATATTCATTTCCTAGCTCCAGCTAGCCTCGCTTCGTATGCTAATTATCTTATCAGTCCTTCTGCGCTTGCGTATTACTCTCTGGTGGTCGTCCGGGTGGTCGTCGGGATGAAGTAAGATGTCTTCATCAGAGTTGAACTTTTTAACCTTTCCTTTTCACGCATGCTCTCTAAGCCCTTGGTCTCAGTCCAAACCGCAAGGTTGGTTTGACCCAGTTCCCAGAGTCCAAGAAGCCCCAGTTATCTAGATGTCTTGCAAATTGAGCATTCTTTTAATCCTCCTTACTCCTCATCATGAATTGGTGCATTCTCATGTTACCCTTGCACATATATTTTGTATCTTCCAAGCGCAGCCTCGTAACAGTACATCGCAAATGTAACATACTAAACAATATTGTATTATTTCTTCTTCTATTACTAACACCAATGCCGTGCTGCAGGCTGGCACGGCCCGCAGATCCCAGGCTGCCAAGCCCAACGTGCAGCCGCCAAGCAGGCGCCAGCTGCCAGAGGCTGCAGGAAGGTTCCAGAAGCAGCGGCAGCGCCCCGGGCAGGGGCAGCCACGAGTGCAGGAGCTGCTCGTGGGATGTGGGCTCAGGGGCAGACGCCTGCCCCTGCAGGGGACAAGGCCCACCCAGAGCCTGCCCACCGGCATGGGCCTGCCCAGACATCCTGGGGGGAAGCCCTGGCCACAGCCAGTGATCCGGGGGGATGCAGAAGCCCCTCACAAATGATGCGAAAAACGGGGCCCACAAGTGAGAGGCCATGTCACTTACAATGGAACCCTGCAGTACTTGGAGAAAAGAGGCACTGTCTCTCCAGACAGCAGGTTTCCTTCAGCACAAAGAAAAAGAAAGGCCTCTTGGGTCTAGATGCCGCCCGCCATCACTGACAGCCAGGCTGGGGACAGCCCAAGGCCTCAGCCAGCTTGTGGCACAGGGGGAAACCAGAAGTGCAAAATGGCCACCAGGGCTGTCAGAGCTGCCGGTCGGGAGCTGCCCAAGGTTAGTGGAATTAGTTGGGATCTTATCAATGTTTATAAATACCTGAAGCGTGGCAGACAGAGGCATTTGGCCAACCTCTTTTCAGTGGTTTGTGGGGACAGGACAAGGCGTAATGGCCACAAGATGGAGCCCAGGAAGTTCCGCACCAACATGGAAAAGGACTTCTTCACGGTGAGGGTGACAGAGCACTGAAACAGGCTGCCCAGGGAGGTTGTGGAGTGTCCTTCTCTGGCGATATTCAAGGCCCATCTGGACACCTACCTGGGCAGCCTGCTCTAAGGAACCTGCTTTGGCAGGGCGGTTGGACGCGATGATCTCTCGAGGTCGCTTCCAACCCCAACAATTCTGTGATTCTGTGAAATTTCCACTGCACAAAACACCTGCCACTGCAAAAACACAACTTTGGTTCTCACAATTCCCCCCTCTTCTTTTCTCACTCCTATTGCTGTTTCTGCACTTCTACACATCCTCCATCCTTGAGTTTTTCCAACATTAGGGCACAATATTTTTCTTCCCAAGTCAGGGGGATGACAGATATGCAATGCCTTTATCATTGTAATACCAACAATACCGCCCTGTGGGGGAGGCCAGCAAAGCCCCTCTCACTGCAGCAGCAGCACCAAAGGAAGAACGAAAAGAAGTGGCTTCTCCTTTGGCTGGAGGCCCTGCGTGCGAAGTCAGCAAAGACCCTCTCGCTCCAGGACCAACGCCACAAGAAGGAGAAGCGGCTTCTCCCTGGGCTGGACAACCTGTGGAGGAAGCCAGTGAAGCCCCTCTTGGTCCAGCAGCAGCACCAGACGAAGAAGAAGTGGCTTCTCCTTTGAGTGCAGAGCCTCTCAGGGAGGACAGCACCGATCTTCTCAGCCCCGCAGCAGCTGAGGAAACAGGAGCAGTGGCTTCTCCCTTGGTTCCTGGGCGCCAGGTAAGCACAGCGTGCGTGGTGGGCACGAGGCCCTCAGGGAGCTTTGCAGCACCCACAGAAGCATCACAGGGAGGCACAGGACAGCGTCCCAGTGTGAGAAAAATCTCAGTATTTTTTTCAGTCAGGGTCTTCCGTGAAGCGATTTTATTCACAATTGCAATGGCGGGACTCCTGCGAGCAGGAACGCGCACTAAAAGTATACCATAACCTTATATTCCCTATTACCCGACACCTGACTTCTCCCGTTTCCTCATGGGCTGAGTACTACGGGTTTACAAACTACTTACGCCTTTCTATACCATATATGTACAATTTTATTTGACCAACCTTTCATTTCTCCTTTTCCTTTCCTTTTCTTCATCTCTCGTGACTAGAGGGCTCCTGATTTATTTTTTTTCTACTAATTTTGCGCAGCTCATCCCGTTTGTCTTAGCTACCCTCCTTATTTTGGGACAGCGGGACCTTCCCTTTATCTGCCTAATGTACTTCCCACTGCTTTGCTACTGCCATGCCTGCACAATCTCTTGTGAATATGCAAGGTTAGTGGAATTTTCCCATGCAAAAACACCTGCCGCTGCAAAAACACAACTTTGTTTCTCACAATGCCCCCCTCTTCTTTTCTTACTCCTCTTGCTGTTTCTGCACTTCTTCACATCCCCCACTCTTCTCTTTTTCCAACATTACGGCCCAATATTTTTCTTCCGATGTCATGGGGGATGACAGATTCGCAGTGCCATTATCTTTAGAATTCCAACAAATAGCTGTTTGAGCCAATTCCATTCAGGTAACCGCAAAAGTCACTTCCTCCCAAATGTTTCTAAATCCCCAGGAAGTGTCATCTTGAGCCGCTCTGTGTAGGATTTGTTTCTTTCCCAAATATTTTTGAGATCAGTCCAATTTGCCCCTTTTGATCTACAGACATACAGCAACTAGCATTAATTACAGTACACGCTCTGCTGTGAGGCTAATAATAAATCGAATACCATTTAGTTCTGGAGTACTATTTTTGGCAAGCTTGTTACCTCCTCTTGTAGTGCCTGCACTGCATGCAGAGTGTTATTTTCTAGTTGCACAATGAGTGAAATTCCCTGTTTCAGTTTACTAGAGGATTATCTGGAGTCCTCTTAATTCTGCGTGCGGTCTCAAGGGGGCTTTGGCATTGTGGGTCTTCAATAATAGGAACATTTGGAATTATTGCCCCCAGGCTGCAAGCTTCCTTCCAGCCAAGGGGCAACACCTTCCTGGATGTATTGCCGCATAGCCAGTACCACCCCTTGCCATTCGGGACAGGCCATCCGGTTACAGGATTCTCATGTTGTATCTGCTGTACAAAAACTTCTAAACTGTTACTTAGATAACGCTCCTGCCTTCCTCTTTGTCACACTCAAAATGGTTAAGAACAAAACAGGATTACAAGATACGCCACCGGGCCCACGTAGTGGGCACCACCAATCGACACTTGGATAAAACACACTTCCTTTTCGATCTGTCATGCGCTTCGTTCATCTCCGGCCGTTCCCCTCACGGAGAATAACGAACCACGGATCGGAACTCCGCGCTCGCTTCGCAGCGATGCTGCGTCTCACTCCCACAGCACAATCACGCGATCACGCAGAGAGGCCCCTTAAACTTCTCATTCATGCTACAAGGATATATCACTTAGAAAAATAACCAGACTATTTTGTATCGTCTCTGGCCGAGTTGCTCGAGGAGTCACTCACTTCACAACAATACTTTGGCTCAAACACATACACATATACTTCCTTGCTGGTGCAGCTACTGCTGCCTCCGGTGCAATATTAGGATTAGAGGGAGCATAACTTGATTCCTCCTCTGAAAAAGGAGTCTTATTGTTTACATATAAACTTAAAGCCGGAATTTCCATCAGACCCGCATTGTGGCCAAAATAGTGAAGTTCCTTTTAATGGCTTTTCAGGCCAGACAATTAGACAATATCTAACCATTGCTTTTTTTTTTTTTTTCTTTTTCCCTAGTTTTTGGGTTGTTTTTCCAATTCCTTTTCTTTCTCCCCAAAGGACTGCCTTTACGCACAATTCCGAGGATTCTGCTTCTGAAGATCTCCAAGGATGGAGACTCCACAACCCCTCTGGGCAACCAGTTCCAGGAAATACAACCTGTTCCAGCAGCAGAGCGTACAGGAGCAGCGCCAGGTGAGGCTCAGGGAGCGAGACAGGGACAGCAGCGTGACGGGACGGCATGGAGAGCACCAGGATGAGGAGAACGGTTCTGGAGCAAGCCGGCCAGCTGGCCCTGAGCACCTCCGGCCTGGACGCAGTTATTCCCAAACCTGGGGTTTCTCCATGAAGAGTCGACCCCCAGGACAGCCAAAGCCCACAGGGCCCTGGAAGAGCCCCAGGAGGGTTCGGAAGAACATCTTTGGCAGCCCTGGCAGCCTCCGACG
This sequence comes from Anser anser, assembly GCF_964211835.1. Lineage (NCBI taxonomy): Eukaryota > Metazoa > Chordata > Aves > Anseriformes > Anatidae > Anser > Anser anser. The sequence goes on along the minus strand of NC_139720.1, from coordinate 205,150,390 downwards.
TGCAGGCAGCAATTCAGGCGGAGACAGGCAGGGCATTACCCTGGCAAGCCGAGCCCCGCTGTGCGTGGTCCCCTGCCAGGGCATGAATGGGGCCACTGCAGGGCAGCTCACAGGAGCACCATTAGGGGGCCGTGGAGGGGAATGGCAGAAATGACCAAAGTAACCCGGCCTTTCTCCTCAGTTTCTCTTGCAGATGGAGAAGCTGCAAGTCACGAAGACACTGCCACACAGTGGGGTGCGGCAGGAAGAGAGAATCCGTCTGCCAGCCGTGCCGCCTTTCCCAAGGCAGGCAGCGACTCAGGCAGCAGCAGTCAAGCAAGTGCCTGCAGCACAGACGTCGTCATCTGAAAGGGTCACTTGCAAGCTGCCCCCTCTACAAGCAACAGCCTCTTCATCTTCAGCTGCAGGAAGGGCAAAGGCGTTGGGCACAGAGGCCCACAGCCACCAAGAGCTTCTGCCACCTCTTCCGTGCATCTCTGGTGACAGGGACAAGGCAGTGAGGGCAGAGAGCCGGGAACGTGGCCCACACAGCCCTGTGGCCCCTGACGAGGACATGGAGTACACAGTACGGTCCTTCGTCTCCACAGTCATAAGAAACGTTCTAGCCTGCAACGAGGGAGCCAACAGCAAAGCAAGGCTTTCTCCCTCAGGCAGACGTCCCGGGACCAAAGGCTACAGAACACCATCTCTCACCACAGCAGTGCCCCAAAATGGGAAGAAGAAGAGTCAGCACTCACCCAAAAGCAGCCCTGCAGCCCCTGCCAAAGAAATGGAAGACCCAGTAAAGGTCTTTGTCTCCGCTGCCATTAGCAATGCCGTAGCCCGGAACCAGGGAGCCATGAGCGAGGCAAGGCTTTCTCCTTTGGACAGACGTCCCAGGAGCGAAGGCCGCATAACACCACCACTCCTCACAGCAGTGCCGCAGAATTGGAAGAAGAGTCAGCACCGTGCCAAAAACAGCCCTGCAGCCTCTGCCGAGGACATGGAACACCCAGTAAAGGCCTTCATCTCCAGTGTCATTAGCAAGGCTATAGCCTGCAACGAGGGAGCCATGAGGGAGGCAGAGCTTCCTCCCTTGTGCAGAGGTCCCAGGAGCAAAGGCCACAGAACACCACCTCTCCTAACAGCAGTGCCACAGGATTTGAAGGAGAGTCGGCAGGCTGCCCCACACTGCCCCACAGACTCTTTCACGGCACTGCGGGACACAGCACAGTCCCTTGTGTCTGAAGTCCTGGCAAAGACAATGGCTGAAAGCTGGGAACACGGCCAACGGCCTGCAGAACTGGAGGACCTGGCACACACGGGGTGCACAGCGACCTCAACAAGAGCAGTCCAGGTCCAGACAGACATGGACAGCAGGTGGACCACTGCTCTGCCAGGGCGCCATCACCAGGCACGTTCAGGAAAAGCGGCTGCTGGCAGAGCCCCTGCACCAGCAAGCCCAGACAGGGCTGAGAAGCAAGGGCAGCAGGGACAGATACACATCAAACCCAGGCAGTGGAGCGGCAAGGATGAGACAAGCCAGGGCCAGGGCAGGAAGGAAAGTGGTCCTGTGGGTTCGGATGAAGAGGAAGAGATTGTCATCTTCAACTCCTGGATCAACCCCAGGTTCCCCAGCCTCTTTGAGGACCCACAGTCCTTTCCCCAGGAAGAGGGCAGCTCAGCCAGCAGCGTGGACAGGGAGGCTGCAGCAGAAGCAGCAGAACCCCCAACAAGTGTCTCTCTTGGCTCATTGGACACTGAAACATCGCCTGCTTGCCTGGCAGAGAGGCACGGCACGCCTCTCACCGCAACACAACCGTCAGAGAGCAGGCCAGCAAGTTGTCCATCAGCCCCTGCTTTTGAAGACGAGGGCTACGGAGCGCCTCCCCAGACACGTGGGGCTCAAGAGTCAAAGCCATCAGCCTGCCCCACTCCCATCGAGCACAGCACTGCAGTGATGGTTGAAAGCCAGGGACGTGCCCAACACGCCTCCAGTGCCTGTGATGAAGATCTGCATGAAACAGCCCGGATCATCGTGTCTGCAGTCCTACGCCATGCTGTAGCCATGAGCCAGGGAGCCACGAGCAAGGCACCAACTGCTCCCTCGGCCACAGGACCCAGCGTGCCTCCTCCCACAGCCGAGCCTGTAGACTGTACATCCTCGGCCTCTGCCTTGGCTGGAGGTGCTGTAGGGGAAGCCACGGAAGCCCCTCTCACTGCAGCAGCGGCGCCACAAGAAGAAGTGGCTTCTCCTGTGACTGCAGATCTTCTCAGGGAGGACATCACAGATCTCAGTCCAGCAGCAGCTGATGAAGCAGGAGCAGCAGCTACTCCCTTGGCTATGGTTCCGGGGCACCAGGTAAGCACAGCACGAGTGGTGGGCACCGGGCACCGAGGGCAGCCAGAGGCAGAAGTAGCACGTGGGGTGTGCGTGCTGGGGAGCTGTCTGCTGCTCTCCATTTCCAGACGCCCCAGGCACAAGGGCTGACATCCCTCTCATCACCTGCTTGTGCTCTTGCTCTCCCCATGCAGGTTGCCGCCGAGCAGGGAGGCCAAGCGCAGTCCTCCTCCTGCACCAAAGACATGCCAGCAGATGAGCCAGCAACGTCCCAGGCACAAGCACCGTCCCAGGGTCTGTTGGCCGGGCCTGTTCAGCGCAGCAAGCAGCACCAAGGACTAGGTAGGTTGGCAGCACCACGCGCCGGGGGGCTGGCTGGTCCTGGGCCACCCCTCCCTGGGAAAGGCCTTGAAGGGGGGGAAAGGCTTGCCCAGCCCCCGCTCAGGCCCTAACCTACACCTCTCTGTCCCCCACAGGCATCCTTGACCTCGCACAAGCCCCAGCGCGCCAGCCACGGCCCTCCCGCCTCAGGAGGGCGCTTCGGGCTCTGCGCAGGGCTTTCTGCTGCAGCTGCATTGCAGGACAGCGAGAGTAGCGGCGCCCGGCTGCCAGCACCAGGACGGCGCTCGGAGGTGGCAGCTGGCCCTCAGGAAGCTTTGCAGTGCCCACAGAAGCATCACTGGGAGGCACAGGACAGCGCCCCAGGAATTCAGATGCCCCACCACATCCTGCCCCCAGCCTCAGCTCAGCTGCGGCTGCTTTCTGCTGTGAATAAAAGCTCAGGCAGACTTTTGCCCCCAATGCTCCTCTCTGTGCCGTTGATCTCAGGAGAAAGAGTGATGCAGGCCATGCCAACCTGGCACCCTGGGCCTGTCACAGTCATGGAATTACAGGATCATGGAATCGCTTAGGTTGGAAAACACCTCAGAGATCATCACCTCCAACCGTTATCCTAGCACCGCCGAGTCTACCACTGAACCATGTCCCTAGGCACCAGATTCACATGGCTTTCGAATACCTCCAGGGATAGTGACTCAACTACTTGCCTGTGCAGCCTGTTCAAATGCTTCACAACCCTGTCATTGAAGAAATTTTGCCTAGTATCCACCTAAATCTCCCCCGGCGCCACTTTTTCCTCTTCTCCTATCGCCTGCTGCCTGGGAGAAGGGACTGACCCCCGTCGCACTACAACCTTCTCTGAGGTCCTTGTACAGAGCGATAAGGTCTCCCCCCAGCCTCCTTTCCTCTAGGCTACATAACCCCAGCTCCCTCAACACTCCTCACACGACTTGCTCCCTAGGCCCTTCAGCTGCTTCTTTGCCCTTCTTTGGACAGGCCCCAGGACCTCCCCGTCCTTCTTGGAGTGACGGCCCCAAAGCTGAGCAGGGTATTCACAGTGCGGCCTCACCAGAGCTGAGTACAGGGGGAGAATTAGGTTCACAAACTACGTGATGCTTACTACTATACCATGTATGTACAATTTTATTTGACCAACCTTTAATTTCTCCTGATCCCTTTTCTTTTTTTTTTCATCTCTCATGAATGGAGGGCCTGTGATTTTTGTTTTTACTGATTTTGCACTGCTTGTCCTGTTTTTCTTAGCTATCCTCCTCATTTTGTGACTGTGGGACGTTCCCCTTATCTGTTTAACGTACTTCACCTGCTATGCTACTGCCATGCCTGCACAATCACTTTTGAAAATGCAAGGTTAGTGGAATTTTCCAATGCAAAAACCTGACGTGCTGTCAGCAGCCTGTAAGCTCTCCTGACGTGCTGTCAGCAGCCTGCAAGCACACAAGAGGAGGAAGTGCTGCAACAGCTGTTGCTCACCAACCAGCTGCCCGGCAAGGAAAAGGCAGTCAGTAGGACATGTGTCAGGACACTTTTCCTGCCGATGTGGCCAAATTCACATAAGAAAGAATCAGGAAAAGTTTCTTTCTTATGTGGGACTCCGTGAAGACAGGCAAAGTTCTCTGAGAGCTGAAAGGTGGGCTTCTTTCCATGGAGGAGCTCAAAGCCCCCCATGGGCAGCCCCAGTTTAATAAGGAAGGAGGCACCCAGCCCAGGTACTAAGACACGCTGAAAAGCAAGAAAGGAGGAACAGTATTTAAGCATTTCTGGGACTGGAAATCCCGTGTGGGACTTCTCCAATAAAGAAGATGGGCCCTTGTGCTTTGGCCACTGCTCATGGGAAGGTGCCAGGTGGCGTCACTCTGGAGAGCCCTGGAGATGGCCTCAATGTCTGGGAGTTTCCCAGCTCCCTTCTTGTTGCCATCTAAAGAAGATCTGGGCTAGTAAGAGCAGAGCCAACACCCTCAGCCCAGGAAAATCCCTCCACGGGGTTCCCAACTAATAGGGAAAGCCTTAAGAACCGGCTCCGACTACATGCTGGCCTGCCCAATCAGGCCATAGGCAACGCACAAGCGCCAGGAGGTACGGATCCCGTCCTTCTGCTGGAGCTGGGCTTTTTTGTGCATAATGCCAGAGCAGCAACGGGCCCCTGGCACATCTGCAGTTTGCAGGCTACCGCTGGGGTGTTACTTCTGCTTGAGGAGGCGTTCTGTGGGGTGGCAGCTCCTTGAAGGAGCAGGGTATGAGGGAAGGACGAGGCTGCAAAGCCCATCTTGTTCAGTGCGAACTGCCTGTGCATGTGGTGGGATATTGCATCCCCAACTGTCCCAGTGCCTGGAAAGCAAATCCCCCAAATCCCCCTTCAGCTGTGCCCTGGGGTCGGCAACAAGGCCGCCAATGCCATGCTGCAGGCTGGCACGGCCCGCACATCCCAGGCTGCCAAGCCCAACGTGCGGCCGCCAAGCAGGCGCCAGCTGCCAGAGGCTGCAGGAAGGTTCCAGAAGCAGCGGCAGCGCCCCGGGCAGGGGCAGCCACGAGTGCAGGAGCTGCTCGTGGGATGTGGGCTCAGGGGCAGACGCCTGCCCCTGCAGGGGACAAGGCCCACCCAGAGCCTGCCCACCGGCATGGGCCTGCCCAGACATCCTGGGGGGAAGCCCTGGCCACAGCCAGTGATCCGGGGGGATGCAGAAGCCCCTCACAAATGATGCGAAAAACGGGGCCCACAAGTGAGAGGCCATGTCACTTACAATGGAACCCTGCAGTACTTGGAGAAAAGAGGCACTGTCTCTCCAGACAGCAGGTTTCCTTCAGCACAAAGAAAAAGAAAGGCCTCTTGGGTCTAGATGCCGCCCGCCATCACTGACAGCCAGGCTGGGGACAGCCCAAGGCCTCAGCCAGCTTGTGGCACAGGGGGAAACCAGAACTGCAAACTGGCCACCAGGGCTGTCAGAGCTGCCGGTCGGGAGCTGCCCAAGGTTAGTGGAATTAGTTGGGATCTTATCAATGTTTATAAATACCTGAAGCGTGGCAGACAGAGGCATTTGGCCAACCTCTTTTCAGTGGTTTGTGGGGACAGGACAAGGGGTAATGGCCACAAGATGGAGCCCAGGAAGTTCCGCACCAACATGCAAAAGGACTTCTTCACGGTGAGGGTGACGGAGCACTGAAACAGGCTGCCCAGGGAGGTTGTGGAGTGTCCTTCTCTGGAGATATTCAAGGCCCGTCTGGACACCTACCTGGGCAGCCTGCTCTAAGGAACCTGCTTTGGCAGGGCGGTTGGACGCGATGATCTCTCGAGGTCCCTCCCAACCCCAACAATTCTGTGATTCTGTGAAATTTCCACTGCAAAAACACCTGCCACTGCAAAAACACAACTTTGGTTCTCACAATTCCCCCCTCTTCTTTTCTCACTCCTATTGTTGTTTCTGCACTTCTACACATCCTCCATCCTTGAGTTTTTCCAACATTAGGGCACAATATTTTTCTTCCCACGTCAGGGGGATGACAGATATGCAATGCCTTTATCATTGTAATACCAACAATACCGCCCTGTGGGGGAGGCCAGCAAAGCCCCTCTCACTGCAGCAGCAGCACCAAAGGAAGAACGAAAAGAAGTGGCTTCTCCTTTGGCTGGAGGCCCTGCGTGCGAAGTCAGCAAAGACCCTCTCACTCCAGGAGCAACGGCACAAGAAGGAGAAGCGGCTTCTCCCTGGGCTGGACAACCTGTGGAGGAAGCCAGTGAAGCCCCTCTTGGTCCAGCAGCAACACCAGACGAAGAAGAAGTGGCTTCTCCTTTGAGTGCAGAGCCTCTCAGGGAGGACAGCACCGATCTTCTCAGCCCCGCAGCAGCTGAGGAAACAGGAGCAGTTGCTTCTCCCTTGGTTCCTGGGCGCCAGGTAAGCACAGCGTGCATGGTGGGCACGAGGCCCTCAGGGAGCTTTGCAGCACCCACAGAAGCATCACAGGGAGGCACAGGACAGCATCCCATTGTGAGAAAAATCTCAGTATTTTTTTCAGTCAGGGTCTTCCGTGAAGCAATTTTATTCACAATTGCAATGGCGGGCCTCCTGCGAGCAGGAGCGCGCACTGAAAGTATACCATAACCTTATATTCCCTATTACCCGACACCTGACTTCTCCCGTTTCCTCATGGGCTGAGTACTACGGGTTTGCAAACTACTTACGCCTTTCTATACCATATATGTACAATTTTATTTGACCTACCTTTCATTTCTCCTTTTCCTTTCCTTTTCTTCATCTCTCGTGACTAGAGGGCTCCTGATTTATTTTTTTTTTACTAATTTTGCGCAGCTCATCCTGTTTGTCTTAGCTATCCTCCTTATTTTGGGACAGCGGGACCTTCCCTTTATCTGCCTAATGTACTTCCCACTGCTTTGCTACTGCCATGCCTGCACAATCACTTTGGAATATGCAAGGTTAGTGGAATTTTCCACTGCAAAAACACAACTGCTGCTGCAAAAACACAACTTTGTTTCTCACAATGCCCCCCTCTTCTTTTCTTACTCCTCTTGCTGTTTCTGCACTTCTTCACATCCCCCACTCTTCTCTTTTTCCAACATTACGGCCCAATATTTTTCTTCCGATGTCACGGGGGATGACATTCGCAGTGCCATTATCTTTAGAATTCCAACAAATAGCTGTTTGAGCCAATTCCATTCAGGTAACCGCAAAAGTCACTTCCTCCCAAATGTTTCTAAATCCCCAGGAAGTGTCATCTTGAGCCGCTCTGTGTAGGATTTGTTTCTTTCCCAAATATTTTTGAGATCAGTCCAATTTGCCCCTTTTGATCTACAGACATACAGCAACTAGGATTAATTACAGTACACGCTCTGCTGTGAGGCTAATAATAAATCGAATACCATTTAGTTCTGGAGTACTATTTTTGGCAAGCTTGTTACCTCCTCTTGTAGTGCCTGCACTGCATGCAGAGTGTTATTTTCTAGTTGCACAATGAGTGAAATTCCCTGTTTCAGTTTACTAGAGGATTATCTGGAGTCCTCTTAATTCTGCGTGCGGTCTCAAGGGGGCTTTGGCATTGTGGGTCTTCAATAATAGGAACATTTGGAATTATTGCCCCCAGGCTGCAAGCTTCCTTCCAGCCAAGGGGCAACACCTTCCTGGATGTATTGCCGCATAGCCAGTACCACCCCTTGCCATTCGGGACAGGCCATCCGGTTACAGGATTCTCATGTTGTATCTGCTGTACAAAAACTTCTAAACTGTTACTTAGATAACGCTCCTGCCTTCCTCTTTGTCACACTCAAAATGGTTAAGAACAAAACAGGATTACAAGATACGCCACCGGGCCCACGTAGTGGGCACCACCAATCGACACTTGGATAAAACACACTTCCTTTTCGATCTGTCATGCGCTTCGTTCATCTCCGGCCGTTCCCCTCACGGAGAATAACGAACCACGGATCGGAACTCCGCGCTCGCTTCGCAGCGATGCTGCGTCTCACTCCCACAGCACAATCACGCGATCACGCAGAGAGGCCCCTTAAACTTCTCATTCATGCTACAAGGATATATCACTTAGAACAATAACCAGACTATTTTGTATCGTCTCTGGCCGAGTTGCTCGAGGAGTCACTCACTTCACAACAATACTTTGGCTCAAACACATACACATATACTTCCTTGCTGGTGCAGCTACTGCTGCCTCCGGTGCAATATTAGGATTAGAGGGAGCATAACTTGATTCCTCCTCTGAAAAAGGAGTCTTATTGTTTACATATAAACTTAAAGCCGGAATTTCCATCAGACCCGCATTGTGGCCAAAATAGTGAAGTTCCTTTTAATGGCTTTTCAGGCCAGACAATTAGACAATATCTAACCATTGCTTTTTTTTTTTTTTTCTTTTTCCCTAGTTTTTGGGTTGTTTTTCCAATTCCTTTTCTTTCTCCCCAAAGGACTGCCTTTACGCACAATTCCGAGGATTCTGCTTCTGAAGATCTCCAAGGATGGAGACTCCACAACCCCTCTGGGCAACCAGTTCCAGGAAATACAACCTGTTCCAGCAGCAGAGCGTACAGGAGCAGCGCCAGGTGAGGCTCAGGGAGCGAGACAGGGACAGCAGCGTGACGGGACGGCATGGAGAGCACCAGGATGAGGAGAACGGTTCTGGAGCAAGCCGGCCAGCTGGCCCTGAGCACCTCCGGCCTGGACGCAGTTATTCCCAAACCTGGGGTTTCTCCATGAAGAGTCGACCCCCAGGACAGCCAAAGCCCACAGGGCCCTGGAAGAGCCCCAGGAGGGTTCGGAAGAACATCTTTGGCAGCCCTGGCAGCCTCCGACGTGCAGGCAGCAATTCAGGCGGAGACAGGCAGGGCATTACCCTGGCAAGCCGAGCCCCGCTGTGCGTGGTCCCCTGCCAGGGCATGAATGGGGCCACTGCAGGGCAGCTCACAGGAGCACCATTAGGGGGCCGTGGAGGGGAATGGCAGAAATGACCAAAGTAACCCGGCCTTTCTCCTCAGTTTCTCTTGCAGATGGAGAAGCTGCAAGTCACGAAGACACTGCCACACAGTGGGGTGCGGCAGGAAGAGAGAATCCGTCTGCCAGCCGTGCCGCCTTTCCCAAGGCAGGCAGCGACTCAGGCAGCAGCAGTCAAGCAAGTGCCTGCAGCACAGACGTCGTCATCTGAAAGGGTCACTTGCAAGCTGCCCCCTCTACAAGCAACAGCCTCTTCATCTTCAGCTGCAGGAAGGGCAAAGGCGTTGGGCACAGAGGCCCACAGCCACCAAGAGCTTCTGCCACCTCTTCCGTGCATCTCTGGTGACAGGGACAAGGCAGTGAGGGCAGAGAGCCGGGAACGTGGCCCACACAGCCCTGTGGCCCCTGACGAGGACATGGAGTACACAGTACGGTCCTTCGTCTCCACAGTCATAAGAAACGTTCTAGCCTGCAACGAGGGAGCCAACAGCAAAGCAAGGCTTTCTCCCTCAGGCAGACGTCCCGGGACCAAAGGCTACAGAACACCATCTCTCACCACAGCAGTGCCCCAAAATGGGAAGAAGAAGAGTCAGCACTCACCCAAAAGCAGCCCTGCAGCCCCTGCCAAAGAAATGGAAGACCCAGTAAAGGTCTTTGTCTCCGCTGCCATTAGCAATGCCGTAGCCCGGAACCAGGGAGCCATGAGCGAGGCAAGGCTTTCTCCTTTGGACAGACGTCCCAGGAGCGAAGGCCGCATAACACCACCACTCCTCACAGCAGTGCCGCAGAATTGGAAGAAGAGTCAGCACCGTGCCAAAAACAGCCCTGCAGCCTCTGCCGAGGACATGGAACACCCAGTAAAGGCCTTCGTCTCCAGTGTCATTAGCAAGGCTATAGCCTGCAACGAGGGAGCCATGAGGGAGGCAGAGCTTCCTCCCTTGTGCAGAGGTCCCAGGAGCAAAGGCCACAGAACACCACCTCTCCTAACAGCAGTGCCACAGGATTTGAAGGAGAGTCGGCAGGCTGCCCCACACTGCCCCACAGACTCTTTCACGGCACTGCGGGACACAGCACAGTCCCTTGTGTCTGAAGTCCTGGCAAAGACAATGGCTGAAAGCTGGGAACACGGCCAACGGCCTGCAGAACTGGAGGACCTGGCACACACGGGGTGCACAGCGACCTCAACAAGAGCAGTCCAGGTCCAGACAGACATGGACAGCAGGTGGACCACTGCTCTGCCAGGGCGCCATCACCAGGCACGTTCAGGAAAAGCGGCTGCTGGCAGAGCCCCTGCACCAGCAAGCCCAGACAGGGCTGAGAAGCAAGGGCAGCAGGGACAGATACACATCAAACCCAGGCAGTGGAGCGGCAAGGATGAGACAAGCCAGGGCCAGGGCAGGAAGGAAAGTGGTCCTGTGGGTTCGGATGAAGAGGAAGAGATTGTCATCTTCAACTCCTGGATCAACCCCAGGTTCCCCAGCCTCTTTGAGGACCCACAGTCCTTTCCCCAGGAAGAGGGCAGCTCAGCCAGCAGCGTGGACAGGGAGGCTGCAGCAGAAGCAGCAGAACCCCCAACAAGTGTCTCTCTTGGCTCATTGGACACTGAAACATCGCCTGCTTGCCTGGCAGAGAGGCACGGCACGCCTCTCACCGCAACACAACCGTCAGAGAGCAGGCCAGCAAGTTGTCCATCAGCCCCTGCTTTTGAAGACGAGGGCTACGGTGCGCCTCCCCAGACACGTGGGGCTCAAGAGTCAAAGCCATCAGCCTGCCCCACTCCCATCGAGCACAGCACTGCAGTGATGGTTGAAAGCCAGGGACGTGCCCAACACGCCTCCAGTGCCTGTGATGAAGATCTGCATGAAACAGCCCGGATCATCGTGTCTGCAGTCCTACGCCATGCTGTAGCCATGAGCCAGGGAGCCACGAGCAAGGCACCAACTGCTCCCTCGGCCACAGGACCCAGCGTGCCTCCTCCCACAGCCGAGCCTGTAGACTGTACATCCTCGGCCTCTGCCTTGGCTGGAGGTGCTGTAGGGGAAGCCACGGAAGCCCCTCTCACTGCAGCAGCGGCGCCACAAGAAGAAGTGGCTTCTCCTGTGACTGCAGATCTTCTCAGGGAGGACATCACAGATCTCAGTCCAGCAGCAGCTGATGAAGCAGGAGCAGCAGCTACTCCCTTGGCTATGGTTCCGGGGCACCAGGTAAGCACAGCACGAGTGGTGGGCACCGGGCACCGAGGGCAGCCAGAGGCAGAAGTAGCACGTGGGGTGTGCGTGCTGGGGAGCTGTCTGCTGCTCTCCATTTCCAGACGCCCCAGGCACAAGGGCTGACATCCCTCTCATCACCTGCTTGTGCTCTTGCTCTCCCCATGCAGGTTGCCGCCGAGCAGGGAGGCCAAGCGCAGTCCTCCTCCTGCACCAAAGACATGCCAGCAGATGAGCCAGCAACGTCCCAGGCACAAGCACCGTCCCAGGGTCTGTTGGCCGGGCCTGTTCAGCGCAGCAAGCAGCACCAAGGACTAGGTAGGTTGGCAGCACCACGCGCCGGGGGGCTGGCTGGTCCTGGGCCACCCCTCCCTGGGAAAGGCCTTGAAGGGGGGGAAAGGCTTGCCCAGCCCCCGCTCAGGCCCTAACCTACACCTCTCTGTCCCCCACAGGCATCCTTGACCTCGCACAAGCCCCAGCGCGCCAGCCACGGCCCTCCCGCCTCAGGAGGGCGCTTCGGGCTCTGCGCAGGGCTTTCTGCTGCAGCTGCATTGCAGGACAGCGAGAGTAGCGGCGCCCGGCTGCCAGCACCAGGACGGCGCTCGGAGGTGGCAGCTGGCCCTCAGGAAGCTTTGCAGTGCCCACAGAAGCATCACTGGGAGGCACAGGACAGCGCCCCAGGAATTCAGATGCCCCACCACATCCTGCCCCCAGCCTCAGCTCAGCTGCGGCTGCTTTCTGCTGTGAATAAAAGCTCAGGCAGACTTTTGCCCCCAATGCTCCTCTCTGTGCCGTTGATCTCAGGAGAAAGAGTGATGCAGGCCATGCCAACCTGGCACCCTGGGCCTGTCACAGTCATGGAATTACAGGATCATGGAATCGCTTAGGTTGGAAAACACCTCAGAGATCATCACCTCCAACCGTTATCCTAGCACCGCCGAGTCTACCACTGAACCATGTCCCTAGGCACCAGATTCACATGGCTTTCGAATACCTCCAGGGATAGTGACTCAACTACTTGCCTGTGCAGCCTGTTCAAATGCTTCACAACCCTGTCATTGAAGAAATTTTGCCTAGTATCCACCTAAATCTCCCCCGGCGCCACTTTTTCCTCTTCTCCTATCGCCTGCTGCCTGGGAGAAGGGACTGACCCCCGTCGCACTACAACCTTCTCTGAGGTCCTTGTACAGAGCGATAAGGTCTCCCCCCAGCCTCCTTTCCTCTAGGCTACATAACCCCAGCTCCCTCAACACTCCTCACACGACTTGCTCCCTAGGCCCTTCAGCTGCTTCTTTGCCCTTCTTTGGACAGGCCCCAGGACCTCCCCGTCCTTCTTGGAGTGACGGCCCCAAAGCTGAGCAGGGTATTCACAGTGCGGCCTCACCAGAGCTGAGTACAGGGGGAGAATTAGGTTCACAAACTACGTGATGCTTACTACTATACCATGTATGTACAATTTTATTTGACCAACCTTTAATTTCTCCTGATCCCTTTTCTTTTTTTTTTCATCTCTCATGAATGGAGGGCCTGTGATTTTTGTTTTTACTGATTTTGCACTGCTTGTCCTGTTTTTCTTAGCTATCCTCCTCATTTTGTGACTGTGGGACGTTCCCCTTATCTGTTTAACGTACTTCACCTGCTATGCTACTGCCATGCCTGCACAATCACTTTTGAAAATGCAAGGTTAGTGGAATTTTCCAATGCAAAAACCTGACGTGCTGTCAGCAGCCTGTAAGCTCTCCTGACGTGCTGTCAGCAGCCTGCAAGCACACAAGAGGAGGAAGTGCTGCAACAGCTGTTGCTCACCAACCAGCTGCCCGGCAAGGAAAAGGCAGTCAGTAGGACATGTGTCAGGACACTTTTCCTGCCGATGTGGCCAAATTCACATAAGAAAGAATCAGGAAAAGTTTCTTTCTTATGTGGGACTCCGTGAAGACAGGCAAAGTTCTCTGAGAGCTGAAAGGTGGGCTTCTTTCCATGGAGGAGCTCAAAGCCCCCCATGGGCAGCCCCAGTTTAATAAGGAAGGAGGCACCCAGCCCAGGTACTAAGACACGCTGAAAAGCAAGAAAGGAGGAACAGTATTTAAGCATTTCTGGGACTGGAAATCCCGTGTGGGACTTCTCCAATAAAGAAGATGGGCCCTTGTGCTTTGGCCACTGCTCATGGGAAGGTGCCAGGTGGCGTCACTCTGGAGAGCCCTGGAGATGGCCTCAATGTCTGGGAGTTTCCCAGCTCCCTTCTTGTTGCCATCTAAAGAAGATCTGGGCTAGTAAGAGCAGAGCCAACACCCTCAGCCCAGGAAAATCCCTCCACGGGGTTCCCAACTAATAGGGAAAGCCTTAAGAACCGGCTCCGACTACATGCTGGCCTGCCCAATCAGGCCATAGGCAACGCACAAGCGCCAGGAGGTACGGATCCCGTCCTTCTGCTGGAGCTGGGCTTTTTTGTGCATAATGCCAGAGCAGCAACGGGCCCCTGGCACATCTGCAGTTTGCAGGCTACCGCTGGGGTGTTACTTCTGCTTGAGGAGGCGTTCTGTGGGGTGGCAGCTCCTTGAAGGAGCAGGGTATGAGGGAAGGACGAGGCTGCAAAGCCCATCTTGTTCAGTGCGAACTGCCTGTGCATGTGGTGGGATATTGCATCCCCAACTGTCCCAGTGCCTGGAAAGCAAATCCCCCAAATCCCCCTTCAGCTGTGCCCTGGGGTCGGCAACAAGGCCGCCAATGCCATGCTGCAGGCTGGCACGGCCCGCACATCCCAGGCTGCCAAGCCCAACGTGCGGCCGCCAAGCAGGCGCCAGCTGCCAGAGGCTGCAGGAAGGTTCCAGAAGCAGCGGCAGCGCCCCGGGCAGGGGCAGCCACGAGTGCAGGAGCTGCTCGTGGGATGTGGGCTCAGGGGCAGACGCCTGCCCCTGCAGGGGACAAGGCCCACCCAGAGCCTGCCCACCGGCATGGGCCTGCCCAGACATCCTGGGGGGAAGCCCTGGCCACAGCCAGTGATCCGGGGGGATGCAGAAGCCCCTCACAAATGATGCGAAAAACGGGGCCCACAAGTGAGAGGCCATGTCACTTACAATGGAACCCTGCAGTACTTGGAGAAAAGAGGCACTGTCTCTCCAGACAGCAGGTTTCCTTCAGCACAAAGAAAAAGAAAGGCCTCTTGGGTCTAGATGCCGCCCGCCATCACTGACAGCCAGGCTGGGGACAGCCCAAGGCCTCAGCCAGCTTGTGGCACAGGGGGAAACCAGAACTGCAAACTGGCCACCAGGGCTGTCAGAGCTGCCGGTCGGGAGCTGCCCAAGGTTAGTGGAATTAGTTGGGATCTTATCAATGTTTATAAATACCTGAAGCGTGGGAGACAGAGGCATTTGGCCAACCTCTTTTCAGTGGTTTGTGGGGACAGGACAAGGGGTAATGGCCACAAGATGGAGCCCAGGAAGTTCCGCACCAACATGCAAAAGGACTTCTTCACGGTGAGGGTGACGGAGCACTGAAACAGGCTGCCCAGGGAGGTTGTGGAGTGTCCTTCTCTGGAGATATTCAAGGCCCGTCTGGACACCTACCTGGGCAGCCTGCTCTAAGGAACCTGCTTTGGCAGGGCGGTTGGACGCGATGATCTCTCGAGGTCCCTCCCAACCCCAACAATTCTGTGATTCTGTGAAATTTCCACTGCAAAAACACCTGCCACTGCAAAAACACAACTTTGGTTCTCACAATTCCCCCCTCTTCTTTTCTCACTCCTATTGTTGTTTCTGCACTTCTACACATCCTCCATCCTTGAGTTTTTCCAACATTAGGGCACAATATTTTTCTTCCCACGTCAGGGGGATGACAGATATGCAATGCCTTTATCATTGTAATACCAACAATACCGCCCTGTGGGGGAGGCCAGCAAAGCCCCTCTCACTGCAGCAGCAGCACCAAAGGAAGAACGAAAAGAAGTGGCTTCTCCTTTGGCTGGAGGCCCTGCGTGCGAAGTCAGCAAAGACCCTCTCACTCCAGGAGCAACGGCACAAGAAGGAGAAGCGGCTTCTCCCTGGGCTGGACAACCTGTGGAGGAAGCCAGTGAAGCCCCTCTTGGTCCAGCAGCAACACCAGACGAAGAAGAAGTGGCTTCTCCTTTGAGTGCAGAGCCTCTCAGGGAGGACAGCACCGATCTTCTCAGCCCCGCAGCAGCTGAGGAAACAGGAGCAGTTGCTTCTCCCTTGGTTCCTGGGCGCCAGGTAAGCACAGCGTGCATGGTGGGCACGAGGCCCTCAGGGAGCTTTGCAGCACCCACAGAAGCATCACAGGGAGGCACAGGACAGCATCCCATTGTGAGAAAAATCTCAGTATTTTTTTCAGTCAGGGTCTTCCGTGAAGCAATTTTATTCACAATTGCAATGGCGGGCCTCCTGCGAGCAGGAGCGCGCACTGAAAGTATACCATAACCTTATATTCCCTATTACCCGACACCTGACTTCTCCCGTTTCCTCATGGGCTGAGTACTACGGGTTTGCAAACTACTTACGCCTTTCTATACCATATATGTACAATTTTATTTGACCTACCTTTCATTTCTCCTTTTCCTTTCCTTTTCTTCATCTCTCGTGACTAGAGGGCTCCTGATTTATTTTTTTTTTACTAATTTTGCGCAGCTCATCCTGTTTGTCTTAGCTATCCTCCTTATTTTGGGACAGCGGGACCTTCCCTTTATCTGCCTAATGTACTTCCCACTGCTTTGCTACTGCCATGCCTGCACAATCACTTTGGAATATGCAAGGTTAGTGGAATTTTCCACTGCAAAAACACAACTGCTGCTGCAAAAACACAACTTTGTTTCTCACAATGCCCCCCTCTTCTTTTCTTACTCCTCTTGCTGTTTCTGCACTTCTTCACATCCCCCACTCTTCTCTTTTTCCAACATTACGGCCCAATATTTTTCTTCCGATGTCACGGGGGATGACATTCGCAGTGCCATTATCTTTAGAATTCCAACAAATAGCTGTTTGAGCCAATTCCATTCAGGTAACCGCAAAAGTCACTTCCTCCCAAATGTTTCTAAATCCCCAGGAAGTGTCATCTTGAGCCGCTCTGTGTAGGATTTGTTTCTTTCCCAAATATTTTTGAGATCAGTCCAATTTGCCCCTTTTGATCTACAGACATACAGCAACTAGCATTAATTACAGTACACGCTCTGCTGTGAGGCTAAAAATAAATCAAATACCATTTAGTTCTGGAGTACTATTTTTGGCAAGCTTGTTACCTCCTCTTGTAGTGCCTGCACTGCATGCAGAGTGTTATTTTCTAGTTGCACAATGAGTGAAATTCCCTGTTTCCGTTTACTAGAGGATTATCTGGAGTCCTCTTAATTCTGCGTGCGGTCTCAGGGGGGCTTTGGCATTGTGGGTCTTCAATAATAGGAACATTTGGAATTATTGCCCCCAGGCTGCAAGCTTCCTTCCAGCCAAGGGGCAACACCTTCCTGGATGTATTGCCGCATAGCCAGTACCACCCCTTGCCATTCGGGACAGGCCATCCGGTTACAGGATTCTCATGTTGTATCTGCTGTACAAAAACTTCTAAACTGTTACTTAGATAACGCTCCTGCCTTCCTCTTTGTCACACTCAAAATGGTTAAGAACAAAATAGGATTACAAGATACGCCACCGGGCCCACATAGTGGGCACCACCAATCGACACTTGGATGAAATAGCACTTCCTTTTCGATCTGTCATGCGCTTCGTTCATCTCCGGCCGTTCCCCTCACGGAGAATACAGAACCACGGATCGGAACTCCGCGCTCGCTTCGCAGCGATGCTGCCTCTCACTCCCACAGCACAATCACGCGATCACGCAGAGAGGCCCCTTAAACTTCTCATTCATGCTACAAGGATATATCACTTAGAAAAATAACCAGACTATTTTGTATCGTCTCTGGCCGAGTTGCTCGAGGAGTCACTCACTTCACAACAATACTTTGGCTCAAACACATACACATATACTTCCTTGCTGGTGCAGCTACTGCTGCCTCCGGTGCAATATTAGGATTAGAGGGAGCATAACTTGATTCCTCCTCCGAAAAAGGAGTCTTATTGTTTACATATAAACTTAAAGCCGGAATTTCCATCAGACCCGCATTGTGGCCAAAATAGTGAAGTTCCTTTTAATGGCTTTTCAGGCCAGACAATTAGACAATATCTAACCATTGCTTTTTTTTTTTTTTTTTCTTTTTCCCTAGTTTTTGGGTTGTTTTTCCAATTCCTTTTCTTTCTCCCCAAAGGACTGCCTTTACGCACAATTCCGAGGATTCTGCTTCTGAAGATCTCCAAGGATGGAGACTCCACAACCCCTCTGGGCAACCAGTTCCAGGAAATACAACCTGTTCCAGCAGCAGAGCATACAGGAGCAGCGCCAGGTGAGGCTCAGGGAGCGAGACAGGGACAGCAGCGTGACGGGACGGCATGGAGAGCACCAGGATGAGGAGAACGGTTCTGGAGCAAGCCGGCCAGCTGGCCCTGAGCACCTCCGGCCTGGACGCAGTTATTCCCAAACCTGGGGTTTCTCCATGAAGAGCCGACCCCCAGGACAGCCAAAGCCCACAGGGCCCTGGCATTTCTGTGCCCAGAGGCACAAAGAGCAGCGTGGCCTAATTCAACCTGGCTGTCCGCAACCAGGAGCTGCCTCCATCGTCCCTCCATGCGGACAGGCTGCCAGTGCGGTCGTGCCCAGAGAGCGTGTGTCACACTGGCAGCTGCCACACGGAGTCGGGAGCCCCAGGAGGGTTCGGAAGAACATTTTTGGCAGCCCTGGCAGCCTCCGACGTGCAGGCAGCAATTCAGGCGGAGACAGGCAGGGCATTACCCTGGCAAGCCGAGCCCCGCTGTGCGTGGTCCCCTGCCAGGGCATGAATGGGGCCACTGCAGGGCAGCTCACAGGAGCACCATTAGGGGGCCGTGGAGGGGAATGGCAGAAATGACCAAAGTAACCCGGCCTTTCTCCTCAGTTTCTCTTGCAGATGGAGAAGCTGCAAGTCACGAAGACACTGCCACACAGTGGGGTGCGGCAGGAAGAGAGAATCCGTCTGCCAGCCGTGCCGCCTTTCCCAAGGCAGGCAGCGACTCAGGCAGCAGCAGCCAAGCAAGTGCCTGCAGCACAGACGTCGTCATCTGAAAGGGTCACTTGCAAGCTGCCCCCTCTACAAGCAACAGCCTCTTCATCTTCAGCTGCAGGAAGGGCAAAGGCGTTGGGCACAGAGGCCCACAGCCACCAAGAGCTTCTGCCACCTCTTCCGTGCATCTCTGGTGACAGGGACAAGGCAGTGAGGGCAGAGAGCCGGGAACGTGGCCCACACAGCCCTGTGGCCCCTGACGAGGACATGGAGTACACAGTACGGTCCTTCGTCTCCACAGTCATAAGAAACGCTCTAGCCTGCAACGAGGGAGCCAACAGCAAAGCAAGGCTTTCTCCCTCAGGCAGACGTCCCGGGACCAAAGGCTACAGAACACCATCTCTCACCACAGCAGTGCCCCAAAATGGGAAGAAGAAGAGTCAGCACTCGCCCAAAAGCAGCCCTGCAGCCCCTGCCAAAGAAATGGAAGACCCAGTAAAGGTCTTTGTCTCCACTGCCATTAGCAATGCCGTAGCCCGGAACCAGGGAGCCATGAGCGAGGCAAGGCTTTCTCCTTTGGACAGACGTCCCAGGAGCGAAGGCCGCATAACACCACCACTCCTCACAGCAGTGCCGCAGAATTGGAAGAAGAGTCAGCACCGTGCCAAAAACAGCCCTGCAGCCTCTGCCGAGGACATGGAACACCCAGTAAAGGCCTTCGTCTCCAGTGTCATTAGCAAGGCTATAGCCTGCAACGAGGGAGCCATGAGGGAGGCAGAGCTTCCTCCCTTGTGCAGAGGTCCCAGGAGCAAAGGCCACAGAACACCACCTCTCCTAACAGCAGTGCCCCAGGATTTGAAGGAGAGTCGGCAGGCTGCCCCACACTGCCCCACAGACTCTTTCACGGCACTGCGGGACACAGCACAGTCCCTTGTGTCTGAAGTCCTGGCAAAGACAATGGCTGAAAGCTGGGAACACGGCCAACGGCCTGCAGAACTGGAGGACCTGGCACACACGGGGTGCACAGCGACATCAACAAGAGCAGTCCAGGTCCAGACAGACATGGACAGCAGGTGGACCACTGCTCTGCCAGGGCGCCATCACCAGGCACGTTCAGGAAAAGCGGCTGCTGGCAGAGCCCCTGCACCAGCAAGCCCAGACGGGGCTGAGAAGCAAGGGCAGCAGGGACAGATACACATCAAACCCAGGCAGTGGAGCGGCAAGGATGAGACAAGCCAGGGCCAGGGCAGGAAGGAAAGTGGTCCTGTGGGTTCGGATGAAGAGGAAGAGATCGTCATCTTCAACTCCTGGATCAACCCCAGGTTCCCCAGCCTCTTTGAGGACCCACAGGCCTTTCCCCAGGAAGAGGGCAGCTCAGCCAGGAGCGCGGACAGGGAGGCTGCAGCACAAGAAGCAGAACCCCGAACAAGTGTCTCTCTTGGCTCATTGGACACTGAACCATCGCCTGCTTGCCTGGCAGAGAGGCACGGCATGCCTCTCACCGCAACACAACCGTCAGAGAGCAGGCCAGCAAGTTGTCCATCAGCCCCTGCTTTTGAAGACGAGGGCTACAGAGCGCCTCCCCAGACACGTGGGGCTCAAGAGTCAAAGCCATCAGCCTGCCCCACTCCCATCGAGCACAGCACTGCAGTGATGGTTGAGAGCCAGGGACGTGCCCAACATGCCTCCAGTGCCTGTGATGAAGATCTGCATGAAACAGCCCGGACCCTGGTTTCCGCAGTCCTAAGACAAGCTGTAGCCATGAGCCGGGGAGCCACGAGCAAGGCACCAACTGCTCCCTTGGCCACAGGACCCAGGGTGCCTCCTCCCACTGCAGAGCCTGCAGACTCTGCATCCTCAGCATCTGCCTTGGCTGGAGCACTGGGGGACCTGGCACACACGGGGTGCACAGTGACAGCAACAAGATCAGCCGGGGTCCAGACAGACGCGGAGAGCAGGTGGACCACTGCTCTGCCAGGGCCTGATCCCCGGCTATGTGCAGGAACCATGGCTGCAAGTAGAGACCCTGCACCAGCTAGCCCAGACAGGAGTGAGAAGCAAGGGCAGCAGAGACAGATACACATCAAACCCAGGCAGGGGAGCAGCAAGGATGAGACAAGCCAGGGCCAGGGCAGGAAGGAAAGTGGTCCTGTGGGTTCGGATGAAGAGGAAGAGATTGTCATCTTCAAGTCCTGGATCAACCCCAGGTTCCCCAGCCTCTTCCAGGACCCACAGGCCTTTCCCCAGGAAGAGGGCAGCTCAGCCAGCAGCGTGGACAGGGAGGCTGCAGCAGAAGCAGCAGAACCCCCAACAAGCGCCTCTCTTGGCTCACTGGAACCCACGGACACTGCGCCATCAGCTGCTCCCCTGGCAGAAGGTCCAGGGGAAGAGAGGCACAGCACGCCTCTCACTGAAACAGTACCGGCGGAGAGCAGGCCGGCAAGTCCTCCATCAGCCCCTGCTTTGGAAGACGAGGGGAACAGAGCGCCTCCCCTGACATGCCGGGTTCCAGAGTCAAAGCCATCAGCCTGTCCCACTCCCATCGAGCACAGCACTGCAGTGATGGTTGAGAGCCAGGGACGTGCCCAACACGCCTCCAGTGCCTGTGATGAAGATCTGTATGAAACAGCCCGGATCATCGTGTCTGCAGTCCTACGCCATGCTGTAGCCATGAGCCAGGGAGCCACGAGCAAGGCACCAACTGCTCCCTCGGCCACAGGACCCAGCGTGCCTCCTCCCACAGCAGAGCCTGTAGACTGTACATCCTCGGCCTCTGCCTTGGCTGTAGGGGAAGCCACGGAAGCCCCTCTCACTGCAGCAGCGGCGCCACAAGAAGAAGTGGCTTCTCCTGTGACTGCAGATCTTCTCAGGGAGGACATCACAGATCTCAGTCCAGCAGCAGCTGATGAAGCAGGAGCAGCAGCTACTCCCTTGGCTATGGTTCCGGGGCACCAGGTAAGCACAGCACGAGTGGTGGGCACCGGGCACCGAGGGCAGCCAGAGGCAGAAGTAGCACGTGGGGTGTGCGTGCTGGGGAGCTGTCTGCTGCTCTCCATTTCCAGACGCCCCAGGCACAAGGGCTGACATCCCTCTCATCACCTGCTTGTGCTCTTGCTCTCCCCATGCAGGTTGCCGCCGAGCAGGGAGGCCAAGCGCAGTCCTCCTCCTGCACCAAAGACATGCCAGCGGATGAGCCAGCAATGTCCCAGGCACAAGCACCGTCCCAGGCACAAGCACCGTCCCAGGGTCTGTTGGCCGGGCCTGTTCAGCGCAGCGAGCAGCACCAAGGACTAGGTAGGTTGGCAGCACCACGCGCCGGGGGGCTGGCTGGTCCTGGGCCACCCCTCCCTGGGAAAGGCCTTGGAGGGGGGGAAAGGCTTGCCCAGCCCCCGCTCAGGCCCTAACCTACACCTCTCTGTCCCCCACAGGCATCCTTGACCTCGCACAAGCCCCAGCGTGCCAGCCACGGCCCTCCCGCCTCAGGAGGGCACTTCGGGCTCTGTGCAGGGCTTTCTGCTGCAGCTGCATCGCAGGACAGCGAGAGTAGCGGTGCCTGGCTGCCAGCACCAGGACAGCGCTCGGAGGTGGCAGCTGGCCCTCAGGAAGCTTTGCAGTGCCCACAGAAGCATCACTGGGAGGCACAGGACAGCGCCCCAGGAATTCAGATGCCCCACCACATCCTGCCCCCAGCCTCAGCTCAGCTGCAGCTGCTTTCTGCTGTGAATAAAAGCTCAGGCAGACTTTTGCCTCCAATGCTCCTCTCTGTGCCGTTGATCTCAGGAGAAAGAGTGATGCAGGCCATGCCAGCCTGGCACCCCGGGCCTCTCACAGTCATAGAAGTATAGGATCATGGAATCGCTTAGGTTGGAAAACACCTCGAAGACCATCACCTCCAACCGTTATCCTAGCACCGCCGAGTCTACCACTGAACCATGTCCCTAGGCACCAGATTCACATGGCTTTCGAATACCTCCAGGGATGGTGACTCATTTACTTCCCTGGGCAGCCTGTTCCAATTCTTCACAACCCTTCAATTCAAGACATTTTTCCTAGTATCCACCTAAACCTCCCCCTGTGCCACTTTTTCCTCTTCTCCTATTGCCTGTTGCTTGGGAGAAGAGACTGACCCACATGGCACTACAACCTTCTCTGAGGTCCTTGTACAGAGCGATAAGGTCCCCCCCGAGCCTCCTTTTCTCTAGGCTACGTAACCCCAGCTCCCTCAACACTCCTCACACGACTTGCTCCCTGGACCCTTCACCAGCTTCCTTGCCCTTGTTTGGACACTCTCCAGCACCTCCCCGTCCTTCTTGCAGCTAGGGGCCCAAAACTGAACACGGTATTCATGGTGCGGCCTCACCAGAGCTGAGTACAGGGGGAGAATCACTTCCCTTGTCCTACTGTGGCCTCCCTGGCCACACTATTTCTGGTACAAGCCAGGACGTACCACATCCTGGTACGGCCTTCTTTGCCACCTCAGCACACCGCTGCCTCATACTCATCTGGCTATCGACCAGTACCCCCACAGTCCTTTCCGACAGGCAGCTTTGCAGCCACTCTTCCCTCAGCCTGTGGCACTGCATGGGCTTGTTGTGCCCTGGGGGAAAAAATCTTAATATTTTTTTCAGACAGAGTCTTCTGTGAAGCTATACAATACACAATTGCAACAGCAAGACTATGGTGAGCAGGAGCGCCCAGCAAAAGTATATCATAACCTTATATTCCCTAGTACCTGATGCTTGATTCCTCCCCTGTTTCCTCATTGACTGAGCACTACAGCTTCACAAACTACGCGATGCTTACTACTATACCATATATGTACAATTTTATCTGACCAACCTTTAATTTCTCCTGTTCCTTTTGTTTTTTCTTCATCTCTCATGACTAGAGGGCCTGTGATTTTTGTTTTTACTCATTTTCAACTGCTTGTCTTGTTTATCTTAGTTATCCTTATTTTGGGACAGCGGGACCCTCCCCTTATCTGCTTAACGTACAACCCACTGCTACGCCGTGCTGTAGCCATAAGCCTGGGAGCCAAGAGCAAAGCACAAACTGCTCCCTCGGCCACAGGGCACAGGGTGATTCCTCTAACAGCAGAGCCTGTATAATGTGAATCTTCAGCATCTGCTTTAGCTGGAGGTCCTGTGGGGGAGACCAACAAAGAGACCAACAAAGCCCCTCTCACAGCAGAAGCAGCACCAGGAGAAGGAGACGTGGATTCTCCCTGAACTGCTGACCTTGTGGGAGAAGCCAGTGAAGCCGCTCTTGCTCAAGCAGCAGCACCAGAGGAAGAAGAAGTGGCTTCTCCCTGGGCTGGAGGCCCTGTGTGGGAAGCCAGCGAAGCCACTCTCGCTGCAAGGTTTCCTTCAGTACGAAGTAAAAGAAAGGCCACTTGGGTCTAGAAGCAGCCCGCCATCACTGACAGCCAGGCTGGGGACAGCCCAAGGCCTCAGCCAGCTTGTGGCTCGGGGGGAAAACAGAACTTCAAAATGGCCGCCAGTGCTGACAGGGAATGTATCGGGAGCCGCCCTGTCAGGAAGAGGCATTTCTCTCTCTGTTCACTGAGGCAGCATCTCTCTTGTAGGGCCACCAGTGAGCAGGTGAAAGAAGAAAGAAGCAATGTACTGTCTACAGCAGAGCCTGTAGACTGTACACCGTCAGCCTCTGCCTTGGCTGCAGGCCCTGTGGGGGAGACCAATGAAGCCCCTCTCAGTGCAGAAGCAGAACCACGAGAAGGAGAAGTGGCTTCTCCCTCGGCTGGAGGCCCTGCGTGGGATGCCAAGGAGGCTGTTCTCTCTGAATCAGCAGCTTCAGCGTCCTCTTCACAGGCCTTTCCCCATGAAGTGTGCAGCTCATCCAACTGCTCCCTCAGCCACAGGGCACAGGGTGCCTCCTCCCACAGCAGAGCCTGTAGACTGTACCTCCTCAGCCTCTGCCTTGGCTGCAGGCCCTGTGGGGGAGACCACTGAAGCCCCCCTCACTGCAGAAGCTGCACCATGAGAAGGAGAAGTGGATTCTCTCTGGGCTGCTGACCCTGTGGGAGAAGCCAGTGAAGCCGCTCTTGCTCAAGCAGCAGCACCAGACGAAGAAGAATTCGCTTCTCCATGGGCTGGAGGCCCTGTGGGGCAACAAGGCTGCCAATGCCGTGCTGCAGGCTGGCACGGCCCGCAGATCCCAGGCTGCCAAGCCCAACGTGCAGCCGCCAAGCAGGCGCCAGCTGCCAGAGGCTGCAGGAAGGTTCCAGAAGCAGCGGCAGCGCCCCGGGCAGGGGCAGCCACGAGTGCAGGAGCTGCTCGTGGGATGTGGGCTCAGGGGCAGACGCCTGCCCCTGCAGGGGACAAGGCCCACCCAGAGCCTGCCCACCGGCATGGGCCTGCCCAGACATCCTGGGGGGAAGCCCTGGCCACAGCCAGTGATCCGGGGGGATGCAGAAGCCCCTCACAAATGATGCGAAAAACGGGGCCCACAAGTGAGAGGCCATGTCACTTACAATGGAACCCTGCAGTACTTGGAGAAAAGAGGCACTGTCTCTCCAGACAGCAGGTTTCCTTCAGCACAAAGAAAAAGAAAGGCCTCTTGGGTCTAGATGCCGCCCGCCATCACTGACAGCCAGGCTGGGGACAGCCCAAGGCCTCAGCCAGCTTGTGGCACAGGGGGAAACCAGAAGTGCAAAATGGCCACCAGGGCTGTCAGAGCTGCCGGTCGGGAGCTGCCCAAGGTTAGTGGAATTAGTTGGGATCTTATCAATGTTTATAAATACCAGAAGCGTGGCAGACAGAGGCATTTGGCCAACCTCTTTTCAGTGGTTTGTGGGGACAGGACAAGGGGTAATGGCCACAAGATGGAGCCCAGGAAGTTCCGCACCAACATGCAAAAGGACTTCTTCACGGTGAGGGTGACGGAGCACTGAAACAGGCTGCCCAGGGAGGTTGTGGAGTGTCCTTCTCTGGAGATATTCAAGGCCCATCTGGACACCTACCTGGGCAGCCTGCTCTAAGGAACCTGCTTTGGCAGGGCGGTTGGACGCGATGATCTCTCGAGGTCGCTTCCAACCCCAACAATTCTGTGATTCTGTGAAATTTCCACTGCACAAAACACCTGCCACTGCAAAAACACAACTTTGGTTCTCACAATTCCCCCCCTCTTCTTTTCTCACTCCTATTGTTGTTTCTGCACTTCTACACATCCTCCATCCTTGAGTTTTTCCAACATTAGGGCACAATATTTTTCTTCCCAAGTCAGGGGGATGACAGATATGCAATGCCTTTATCATTGTAATACCAACAATACCGCCCTGTGGGGGAGGCCAGCAAAGCCCCTCTCACTGCAGCAGCAGCACCAAAGGAAGAACGAAAAGAAGTGGCTTCTCCTTTGGCTGGAGGCCCTGCGTGCGAAGTCAGCAAAGACCCTCTCACTCCAGGAGCAACGGCACAAGAAGGAGAAGCGGCTTCTCCCTGGGCTGGACAACCTGTGGAGGAAGCCAGTGAAGCCCCTCTTGGTCCAGCAGCAGCACCAGACGAAGAAGAAGTGGCTTCTCCTTTGAGTGCAGAGCCTCTCAGGGAGGACAGCACCGATCTTCTCAGCCCCCCAGCAGCTGAGGAAACAGGAGCAGTGGCTTCTCCCTTGGTTCCTGGGTGCCAGGTAAGCACAGCGTGCGTGGTGGGCACGAGGCCCTCAGGGAGCTTTGCAGCACCCACAGAAGCATCACAGGGAGGCACAGGACAGCGTCCCAGTGTGAGAAAAATCTCAATATTTTTTTAGTCAGGGTCTTCTGTAAAGCTATTTTATTCACAATTGCAATGGCGGGCCTCCTGCGAGCAGGAGCGCGCACTGAAAGTATACCATAACCTTATATTCCCTATTACCCGACACCTGACTTCTCCCCTGTTTCCTCATGGGCTGAGTACTACGGGTTTACAACTACTTACGCCTTTCTATACCATATATGTACAATTTTATTTGACCAACCTTTCATTTCTCCTTTTCCTTTCCTTCATCTCTCGTGACTAGAGGGCCCGTGATTTATTTTTTTTTCTACTAATTTTGCGTAGCTCATCCTGTTTGTCTTAGCTACCCTCCTTATTTTGGGACAGCGGGACCTTCCCTTTATCTGCCTAATGTACTTCCCACTGCTTTGCTACTGCCATGCCTGCACAATCACTTTGGAATATGCAAGGTTAGTGGAATTTTCCCATGCAAAAACACAACTGCCGCTGCAAAAACACAACTTTGTTTCTCACAATGCCCCCCTCTTCTTTTCTTACTCCTCTTGCTGCTTCTGCACTTCTTCACATCCCCCACTCTTTTTCCAACATTACGGCCCAATATTTTTCTTCCGATGTCATGGGGGATGACATTCGCAGTGCCATTATCTTTAGAATTCCAACAAATAGCTGTTTGAGCCAATTCCATTCAGGTAACCGCAAAAGTCACTTCCTCCCAAATGTTTCTAAATCCCCAGGAAGTGTCATCTTGAGCCGCTCTGTGTAGGATTTGTTTCTTTCCCAAATATTTTTGAGATCAGTCCAATTTGCCCCTTTTGATCTACAGACATACAGCAACTAGCATTAATTACAGTACACGCTCTCCTGTGAGGGTAATAATAAATCAAATACCATTGGTTCTGGAGTACTATTTTTGGCAAGCTTGTTACCTCCTCTTGTAGTGCCTGCACTGCATGCAGAGTGTTATTTTCTAGTTGCACAATGAGTGAAATTCCCTGTTTCCGTTTACTAGAGGACTATCTGGAGTCCTCTTAATTCTGCGTGCGGTCTCAAGGGGGCTTTGGCATTGTGGGTCTTCAATAATAGGAACATTTGGAATTATTGCCCCCAGGCTGCAAGCTTCCTTCCAGCCAAGGGGCAACACCTTCCTGGATGTATTGCCGCATAGCCAGTACCACCCCTTGCCATTCGGGACAGGCCATCCGGTTACAGGATTCTCATGTTGTATCTGCTGTACAAAAACTTCTAAACTGTTACTTAGATAACGCTCCTGCCTTCCTCTTTGTCACACTCAAAATGGTTAAGAACAAAATAGGATTACAAGATACGCCACCGGGCCCACGTAGTGGCCACCACCAATCGACACTTGGATAAAACAGCACTTCCTTTTCGATCTGTCATGCGCTTCGTTCATCTCCGGCCGTTCCCCTCACGGAGAATAACGAACCACGGATCGGAACTCCGCGCTCGCTTCGCAGCGATGCTGCGTCTCACTCCCACAGCACAATCACGCAATCACGCAGAGAGGCCCCTTAAACTTCTCATTCATGCTACAAGGATATATCACTTAGAACAATAACCAGACTATTTTGTTTTGTCTCTGGCCGAGTTGCTCGAGGAGTCACTCACTTCACAACAATACTTTGGCTCAAACACATACACATATACTTCTTTGCTGGTGCAGCTACTGCTGCCTCCGGTGCAATATTAGGATTAGAGGGAGCATAACTTGATTCCTCCTCCGAAAAAGGAGTCTTATTGTTTACATATAAACTTAAAGCCGGAATTTTCATCAGACCTGTATTGCGGCCAAAATAGTGAAGTTCCTTTTAATGGCTTTTCAGGCCAGACAATTGGACAATACCTAACCATTGCTGTTTTTTTTTTTTTTTTTCCGCTAGTTTTTGGGTTGTTTTTCCAATTCCTTTTCTTTCTCCCCAAAGGACTGCCTTTACGCACAATTCCGAGGATTCTGCTTCTGAAGATCTCCAAGGATGGAGACTCCACAACCCCTCTCTGGGCAACCTGTTCCAGCAAAGACACCGTTGTGTTACCAACACTGTTTCAGCCACAACTCTGAAGCATAGGACCTGCTTCAGCAGCCAGAGAAGCTGCGGGCTAAACACCAGCATGGCACAGCTGTGGCTCTGCCGCTGAAAGCTTCTCCACGGCTTGTTCTGAAAGCAACGAGCAGGGAATCTTCCCACGGCTGCCCAGGGCTTTCCTCTCGCAGCCCCGCCAGAGCCCGCCTCAAGCAACCTCTCCGCCAGCTCCACCGGCTCCGCTACCTGGTGCCCGCCTTCTCTGGGAGTCCTTCACAGTGCCTAGAGCCACAGGGCTCTGGCTGCCCGGACACGGGAGGATTCCCTGCTAATGCTCCTGCTCAAACTGCACTGCCAGGGCTGCCTGATGGGTGTCCAAGCTCGAGCGCGGTCTCTGCTGATGTGTGGGGAGTCAGGCAAAGAGCCAGGAAGCTTACCCAGATGACCGAGCAGAGCATCTCCCGGCAGAGCAGGTAACGCGCAGCTGATGGGAGCAGTTAGGGAGCTAAGCTGACTCCCCTGAGAAATCCTGACCTGGGGCTGAGCCGGGGGCACTGGCTGGAAGGAGCCTGAGGTGCCTGCCAATCCAGACCTTGCTGGGGCTGTGTGAGACGGTGTCCCTGGGGTGTCCGCCGACCACCGGGGCTTTGTGATGCGTGGGCGGTGGCGTACCCAAAGGCCATTGTGACACGGAGGGGTACCCATGGCAACGGTGTCCCTTCTAAGGCCCGAGCCCCGGGCTGCCCACTCACTCTCAGGAGAGCAGCTCTGCCAGGAGGCAGCAGCTCCCCTGGGTGCCCGTTGGAGTTCTCGGTCAGAGGACCTGGAGCGTACCATGGAGCAGCAGAATAAGGATCACTCCCAGCCCGCTGAAGGGCAGCAGAGCGTACAGGAGCAGCGCCAGGTGAGGCTCAGGGACCAAGACAGGGACAGCAGCGTGACGGGACGGCACGGAGAGCACCAGGATGGGAACGGTGCTGGAGCAAGCTGGCCAGCTGGCCCTGAACACCTCCAGCCCGGACACAGTTATTCCCAAACCTGGGGTTTCTCCATGAAGAGCCGACCCCCAGGACAGCCAAAGCCCATGTGGCCCTGGCATTTCTGTGCCCAGAGGCACAAAGAGCAGCGTGGCCTAATTCAACCTGGCTGTCCGCAACCAGGAGCTGCCTCCATCGTCCCTCCATGCGGACAGGCTGCCAGTGCGGTCGTGCCCAGAGAGCGTGCGTCACACTGGCAGCTGCCACACGGAGTCGGGAGCCCCAGGAGGGTTCGGAAGAACATCTTTGGCAGCCCTGGCAGCCTCCGACGAGCAGGCAGCAATTCAGGCGGAGACAGGCAGGGCATTACCCTGGCAAGCCGAGCCCCGCTGTGCGTGGTCCCCTGCCAGGGCATGAATGGGGCCACTGCAGGGCAGCTCACAGGAGCACCATTAGGGGGCCGTGGAGGGGAATGGCAGAAATGACCAAAGTAACCCGGCCTTTCTCCTCAGTTTCTCTTGCAGATGGAGAAGCTGCAAGTCACGAAGACACTGCCACACAGTGGGGTGTGGCAGGAAGAGAGAATCCGTATGCCAGCCGTGCCGCCTTTCCCAAGGCAGGCAGCGACTCAGGCAGCAGCAGCCAAGCAAGTGCCTGCAGCACAGACATCGTCATCTGAAAGGGTCACTTGCAAGCTGCCCCCTCTACAAGCAACAGCCTCTTCATCTTCAGCTGCAGGAAGGGCAAAGGCGTTGGGCACAGAGGCCCACAGCCACCAAGAGCTTCTGCCACCTCTTCCGTGCATCTCTGGTGACAGGGACAAGGCAGTGAGGGCAGAGAGCCGGGAACGTGGCCCACACAGCCCTGTGGCCCCTGACGAGGACATGGAGTACACAGTACGGTCCTTCGTCTCCACAGTCATAAGAAACGCTCTAGCCTGCAACGAGGGAGCCAACAGCAAGGCAAGGCTTTCTCCCTCAGGCAGACGTCCCGGGACCAAAGGCTACAGAACACCATCTCTCACCACAGCAGTGCCCCAAAATGGGAAGAAGAAGAGTCAGCACTCGCCCAAAAGCAGCCCTGCAGCCCCTGCCGAAGAAATGGAAGACCCAGTAAAGGTCTTTGTCTCCACTGCCATTAGCAACGCCGTAGCCCGGAACCAGGGAGCCATGAGCGAGGCAAGGCTTTCTCCTTTGGACAGACGTCCCAGGAGCGAAGGCCGCATAACACCACCACTCCTCACAGCAGTGCCGCAGAATTGGAAGAAGAGTCAGCACCGTGCCAAAAACAGCCCTGCAGCCTCTGCCGAGGACATGGAACACCCAGTAAAGGCCTTCGTCTCCAGTGTCATTAGCAAGGCTATAGCCTGCAACGAGGGAGCCATGAGGGAGGCAGAGCTTCCTCCCTTGTGCAGAGGTCCCAGGAGCAAAGGCCACAGAACACCACCTCTCCTAACAGCAGCGCCCCAGGATTTGAAGGAGAGTCGGCAGGCTGCCCCACACTGCCCCACAGACTCTTTCACGGCACTGCGGGACACAGCACAGTCCCTTGTGTCTGAAGTCCTGGCAAAGACAATGGCTGAAAGCTGGGAACACGGCCAACGGCCTGCAGAACTGGAGGACCTGGCACACATGGGGTGCACAGCGACCTCAACAAGAGCAGTCCAGGTCCAGACAGACATGGACAGCAGGTGGACCACTGCTCTGCCAGGGCGCCATCACCAGGCACGTTCAGGAAAAGCGGCTGCTGGCAGAGCCCCTGCACCAGCAAGCCCAGACGGGGCTGAGAAGCAAGGGCAGCAGAGACAGATACACATCAAACCCAGGCAGGGGAGCGGCAAGGATGAGAAAAGCCAGGGCCGGGGCAGGAAGGAAAGTGGTCCTGTGGGTTCGGATGAAGAGGAAGAGATTGTCATCTTCAACTCCTGGATCAACCCCAGGTTCCCCAGCCTCTTCCAGGACCCACAGGCCTTTCCCCAGGAAGAGGGCAGCTCAGCCAGGAGCGCGGACAGGGAGGCTGCAGCACAAGAAGCAGAACCCCCAACAAGTGCCTCACTTGGCTCATTGGACACTGAAACATCGCCTGCTTGCCTGGCAGAGAGGCACGGCACGCCTCTCACCGCAACACAACCGTCAGAGAGCAGGCCAGCAAGTTGTCCATCAGCCCCTGCTTTTGAAGACAAGGGCTACAGAGCGCCTCCCCAGACACGTGGGGAAGAGATTGTCATCTTCAACTCCTGGATCAACCCCAGGTTCCCCAGCCTCTTCCAGGACCCACAGGCCTTTCCCCAGGAAGAGGGCAGCTCAGCCAGCAGCGTGGACAGGGAGGCTGCAGCAGAAGCAGCAGAACCCCCAACAAGCGCCTCTCTTGGCTCACTGGAACCCACGGACACTGCGCCATCAGCTGCTCCCCTGGCAGAAGGTCCAGGGGAAGAGAGGCACAGCACGCCTCTCGGTACTGCAACAGTACCGGCGGAGAGCAGGCCGGCAAGTCCTCCATCAGCCCCTGCTTTGGAAGACGAGGGGAACAGAGCGCCTCCCCTGACATGCCGGGTTCCAGAGTCAAAGCCATCAGCCTGTCCCACTCCCATCGAGCACAGCACTGCAGTGATGGTTGAGAGCCAGGGACGTGCCCAACACGCCTCCAGTGCCTGTGATGAAGATCTGCATGAAACAGCCCGGATCATCGTGTCTGCAGTCCTGCGCCATGCTGTAGCCATGAGCCAGGGAGCCACGAGCAAGGCACCAACTGCTCCCTCGGCCACAGGACCCAGCGTGCCTCCTCCCACAGCAGAGCCTGTAGACTGTACATCCTCGGCCTCTGCCTTGGCTGGAGGTGCTGTAGGGGAAGCCACGGAAGCCCCTCTCACTGCAGCAGCGGCGCCACAAGAAGAAGTGGCTTCTCCTGTGACTGCAGATCTTCTCAGGGAGGACATCACAGATCTCAGTCCAGCAGCAGCTGATGAAGCAGGAGCAGCAGCTACTCCCTTGGCTATGGTTCCGGGGCACCAGGTAAGCACAGCACGAGTGGTGGGCACCGGGCACCGAGGGCAGCCAGAGGCAGAAGTAGCACGTGGGGCGTGCGTGCTGGGGAGCTGTCTGCTGCTCTCCATTTCCAGACGCCCCAGGCACAAGGGCTGACATCCCTCTCATCACCTGCTTGTGCTCTTGCTCTCCCCATGCAGGTTGCCGCCGAGCAGGGAGGCCAAGCGCAGTCCTCCTCCTGCACCAAAGACATGCCAGCGGATGAGCCAGCAACGTCCCAGGCACAAGCACCGTCCCAGGGTCTGTTGGCCGGGCCTGTTCAGCGCAGCGAGCAGCACCAAGGACTAGGTAGGTTGGCAGCACCACGCGCCGGGGGGCTGGCTGGTCCTGGGCCACCCCTCCCTGGGAAAGGCCTTGAAGGGGGGAAAAGGCTTGCCCAGCCCCCGCTCAGGCCCTAACCTACACCTCTCTGTCCCCCACAGGCATCCTTGACCTCGCACAAGCCCCAGCGCGCCAGCCACGGCCCTCCCGCCTCAGGAGGGCACTTCGGGCTCTGCGCAGGGCTTTCTGCTGCAGCTGCATCGCAGGACAGCGAGAGTAGCGGCGCCCGGCTGCCAGCACCAGGACGGTGCTCGGAGGTGGCAGCTGGCCCTCAGGAAGCTTTGCAGTGCCCACAGAAGCATCACTGGGAGGCACAGGACAGCGCCCCAGGAATTCAGATGCCCCACCACATCCTGCCCCCAGCCTCAGCTCAGCTGCGGCTGCTTTCTGCTGTGAATAAAAGCTCAGGCAGACTTTTGCCTCCAATGCTCCTCTCTGTGTCGTTGATCTCAGGAGAAAGAGTGGTGCAGGCCATGCCAACCTGGCACCCTGGGCCTGTCACAGTCATGGAATTACAGGATCATGGAATCGCTTAGGTTGGAAAACACCTCAGAGATCATCACCTCCAACCGTTATCCTAGCACCGCCGAGTCTACCACTGAACCATGTCCCTAGGCACCAGATTTAGACGGCTTTCGAATACCTCCAGGGATAGTGACTCAACTACTTCCCTGGGCAGCCTGTTCCAATTCTTCACAACCCTTCAATTCAAGACATTTTGCCTAGTACCCACCTAAACCTCCCCCTGTGCCACTTTTTCCTCTTCTCCTATCGCCTGTTGCTTGGGAGAAGAGACTGACCCGCATGGCACTACAACCTTCTCTGAGGTCCTTGTACAGAGCGATAAGGTCCCCCCCGAGCCTCCTTTTCTCTAGGCTACGTAACCCCAGCTCCCTCAACACTCCTCACACGACTTGCTCCCTAGACCCTTCACCAGCTTCCTTGCCCTTGTTTGGACACTCTCCAGCACCTCCCCGTCCTTCTTGCAGCTAGGGGCCCAAAACTGAACACGGTATTCATGGTGCGGCCTCACCAGAGCTGAGTACAGGGGGAGAATCACTTCCCTTGTCCTACTGTGGCCTCCCTGGCCACACTATTTCTGGTACAAGACAGGATGTACCAGATCCTGGTACGGCCTTCTTTGCCACCTCAGCACACCGCTGCCTCATACTCATCTGGCTATCGACCAGTACCCCCACAGTCCCTTCCGACACGCAGCTTTGCAGCCACTCTTCCCTCAGCCTGTGGCGCTGCATGGGCTTGTTGTGCCCTGTGAGAAAAATCTTAATATTTTTTTCAGACAGAGTCTTCTGTGAAGCTATACAATACACAATTGCAACAGCAGGACTATGGTGAGCAGGAGCGCCCAGCAAAAGTATATCATAACCTTATATTCCCTAGTACCTGATGCTTGATTCCTCCCCTGTTTCCTCATTGACTGAGCACTACAGCTTCACAAACTACGCGATGCTTACTACTATACCATATATGTACAATTTGATCTGACCAACCTTTAATTTCTCCTGTTCCTTTTGTTTTTTCTTCATCTCTCATGACTAGAGGGCCTGTGATTTTTGTTTTTACTCATTTTCAACTGCTTGTCTTGTTTATCTTAGTTATCCTTATTTTGGGACAGCGGGACCCTCCCCTTATCTGCTTAACGTACAACCCACTGCTACGCCGTGCTGTAGCCATAAGCCTGGGAGCCAAGAGCAAAGCACAAACTGCTCCCTCGGCCACAGGGCACAGGGTGATTCCTCTAACAGCAGAGCCTGTATAATGTGAATCTTCAGCATCTGCTTTAGCTGGAGGTCCTGTGGGGGAGACCAACAAAGGCCCTCGCACAGCAGAAGCAGCACCAGGAGAAGGAGACGTGGATTCTCCCTGAACTGCTGACCCTGTGGGAGAAGCCAGTGAAGCCGCTCTTGCTCAAGCAGCAGCACCAGAGGAAGAAGAAGTGGCTTCTCCTTGGGCTGGAGGCCCTGTTTGGGAAGCCAGCGAAGCCACTCTCGCTGCAAGGTTTCCTTCAGTACGAAGTAAAAGAAAGGCCACTTGGGTCTAGAAGCCGCCCGCCATCACTGACAGCCAGGCTGGGGACAGCCCAAGGCCTCAGCCACCTTGTGGCTCGGGGGGAAAACAGAACTTCAAAATGGCCGCCAGTGCTGACAGGGAATGTATCGGGAGCCGCCCTGTCAGGAAGAGGCATTTCTCTCTCTGTTCACTGAGGCAGCATCTCTCTTGTAGGGCCACCAGTGAGCAGGTGAAAGAAGAAAGAAGCAATGTACTGTCTACAGCAGAGCCTGTAGACTGTACACCCTCAGCCTCTGCCTTGGCTGCAGGCCCTGTGGGGGAGAGCAGTGAAGCCCCTCTCAGTGCAGAAGCAGAACCACAAGAAGGAGAAGTGGCTTCTCCCTCGGCTGGAGGCCCTGCGTGGGACGCCAAGGAGGCTGTTCTCTCTGAATCAGCAGCTTCAGCGTCCTCTTCACAGGCCTTTCCCCATGAAGTGTGCAGCTCATCCAGCTGCTCCCTCAGCCACAGGGCACAGGGTGCCTCCTCCCACAGCAGAGCCTGTAGACTGTACCTCCTCAGCCTCTGCCTTGGCTGCAGGCCCTGTGGGGGAGACCACTGAAGCCCCCCTCACTGCAGAAGCAGCACCATGAGAAGGAGAAGTGGATTCTCTCTGGGCTGCTGACCCTGTGGGAGAAGCCAGTGAAGCCGCTCTTGCTCAAGCAGCAGCACCAGACGAAGAAGAATTCGCTTCTCCATGGGCTGGAGGCCCTGTGGGGCAACAAGGCTGCCAATGCCGTGCTGCAGGCTGGCACGGCCCGCAGATCCCAGGCTGCCAAGCCCAACGTGCGGCCGCCAAGCAGGCGCCAGCTGCCAGAGGCTGCAGGAAGGTTCCAGAAGCAGCGGCAGCGCCCCGGGCAGGGGCAGCCACGAGTGCAGGAGCTGCTCGTAGGATGTGGGCTCAGGGACAGACGCCTGCCCCTGCAGGGGACAAGGCCCACCCAGAGCCTGCCCACCGGCATGGGCCTGCCCAGACATCCTGGGGGGAAGCCCTGGCCACAGCCAGTGATCCGGGGGGATGCAGAAGCCCCTCACAAATGATGCGAAAAACGGGGCCCACAAGTGAGAGGCCATGTCACTTACAATGGAACCCTGCAGTACTTGGAGAAAAGAGGCACTGTCTCTCCAGACAGCAGGTTTCCTTCAGCACAAAGAAAAAGAAAGGCCTCTTGGGTCTAGATGCCGCCCGCCATCACTGACAGCCAGGCTGGGGACAGCCCAAGGCCTCAGCCAGCTTGTGGCACAGGGGGAAACCAGAAGTGCAAAATGGCCACCAGGGCTGTCAGAGCTGCCGGTCGGGAGCTGCTCAAGGTTAGTGGAATTAGTTGGGATCTTATCAATGTTTATAAATACCTGAAGCGTGGCAGACAGAGGCATTTGGCCAACCTCTTTTCAGTGGTTTGTGGGGACAGGACAAGGGGTAATGGCCACAAGATGGAGCCCAGGAAGTTCCGCACCAACATGCAAAAGGACTTCTTCACGGTGAGGGTGACAGAGCACTGAAACAGGCTGCCCAGGGAGGTTGTGGAGTGTCCTTCTCTGGAGATATTCAAGGCCCATCTGGACACCTACCTGGGCAGCCTGCTCTAAGGAACCTGCTTTGGCAGGGCGGTTGGACGCGATGATCTCTCGAGGTCGCTTCCAACCCCAACAATTCTGTGATTCTGTGAAATTTCCACTGCACAAAACACCTGCCACTGCAAAAACACAACTTTGGTTCTCACAATTCCCCCCTCTTCTTTTCTCACTCCTATTGCTGTTTCTGCACTTCTACACATCCTCCATCCTTGAGTTTTTCCAACATTAGGGCACAATATTTTTCTTCCCAAGTCAGGGGGATGACAGATATGCAATGCCTTTATCATTGTAATACCAACAATACCGCCCTGTGGGGGAGGCCACAAAGCCCCTCTCACTGCAGCAGCAGCACCAAAGGAAGAACAAAAAGAAGTGGCTTCTCCTTTGGCTGGAGGCCCTGCGTGCGAAGTCAGCAAAGACCCTCTCACTCCAGGAGCAACGGCACAAGAAGGAGAAGCGGCTTCTCCCTGGGCTGGACAACCTGTGGAGGAAGCCAGTGAAGCCCCTCTTGGTCCAGCAGCAGCACCAGACGAAGAAGAAGTGGCTTCTCCTTTGAGTGCAGAGCCTCTCAGGGAGGACAGCACCGATCTTCTCAGCCCCGCAGCAGCTGAGGAAACAGGAGCAGTGGCTTCTCCCTTGGTTCCTGGGCGCCAGGTAAGCACAGCGTGCGTGGTGGGCACGAGGCCCTCAGGGAGCTTTGCAGCACCCACAGAAGCATCACAGGGAGGCACAGGACAGCGTCCCAGTGTGAGAAAAATCTCAATATTTTTTTAGTCAGGGTCTTCTGTAAAGCTATTTTATTCACGATTGCAATGGCGGGCCTCCTGCGAGCAGGAACGCGCACTGAAAGTATACCATAACCTTATATTCCCTATTACCCGACACCTGACTTCTCCCCTGTTTCCTCATGGGCTGAGTACTACGGGTTTACAACTACTTACGCCTTTCTATACCATATATGTACAATTTTATTTGACCAACCTTTCATTTCTCCTTTTCCTTTCCTTCATCTCTCGTGACTAGAGGGCCCGTGATTTATTTTTTTTTCTACCAATTTTGCGCAGCTCATCCTGTTTGTCTTAGCTACCCTCCTTATTTTGGGACAGCGGGACCTTCCCTTTATCTGCCTAATGTACTTCCCACTGCTTTGCTACTGCCATGCCTGCACAATCTCTTTGGAATATGCAAGGTTAGTGGAATTTTCCACTGCAAAAACACAACTGCCACTGCAAAAACACAACTTTGTTTCTCACAATGCCCCCCTCTTCTTTTCTTACTCCTCTTGCTGTTTCTGCACTTCTTCACATCCCCCACTCTTCTCTTTTTCCAACATTACGGCCCAATATTTTTCTTCCGATGTCACGGGGGATGACATTCGCAGTGCCATTATCTTTAGAATTCCAACAAATAGCTGTTTGAGCCAATTCCATTCAGGTAACCGCAAAAGTCACTTCCTCCCAAATGTTTCTAAATCCCCGGGAAGTGTCATCTTGAGCCGCTCTGTGTAGGATTTGTTTCCTTCCCAAATATTTTTGAGATCAGTCAAATTCGCCCCTTTTGATCTACAGACATACAACAACTAGCATTAATTACAATACACGCTCTCCTGTGAGGCTAAAAATAAATCAAATACCATTTGGTTCTGGAGTACTATTTTTGGCAAGCTTGTTACCTCCTCTTGTAGTGCCTGCACTGCATGCAGAGTGTTATTTTCTAGTTGCACAATGAGTGAAATTCCCTGTTTCAGTTTACTAGAGGATTATCTGGAGTCCTCTTAATTCTGCGTGCGGTCTCAAGGGGGCTTTGGCATTGTGGGTCTTCAATAATAGGAACATTTGGAATTATTGCCCCCAGGCTGCAAGCTTCCTTCCAGCCAAGGGGCAACACCTTCCTGGATGTATTGCCGCATAGCCAGTACCACCCCTTGCCATTCGGGACAGGCCATCCGGTTACAGGATTCTCATGTTGTATCTGCTGTACAAAAACTTCTAAACTGTTACTTAGATAACGCTCCTGCCTTCCTCTTTGTCACACTCAAAATGGTTAAGAACAAAATAGGATTACAAGATACGCCACCGGGCCCACGTAGTGGCCACCACCAATCGACACTTGGATAAAACAGCACTTCCTTTTCGATCTGTCATGCGCTTCGTTCATCTCCGGCCGTTCCCCTCACGGAGAATAACGAACCACGGATCGGAACTCCGCGCTCGCTTCGCAGCGATGCTGCGTCTCACTCCCACAGCACAATCACGCAATCACGCAGAGAGGCCCCTTAAACTTCTCATTCATGCTACAAGGATATATCACTTAGAACAATAACCAGACTATTTTGTTTTGTCTCTGGCCGAGTTGCTCGAGGAGTCACTCACTTCACAACAATACTTTGGCTCAAACACATACACATATACTTCTTTGCTGGTGCAGCTACTGCTGCCTCCGGTGCAATATTAGGATTAGAGGGAGCATAACTTGATTCCTCCTCCGAAAAAGGAGTCTTATTGTTTACATATAAACTTAAAGCCGGAATTTTCATCAGACCTGTATTGCGGCCAAAATAGTGAAGTTCCTTTTAATGGCTTTTCAGGCCAGACAATTGGACAATACCTAACCATTGCTGGTTTTTTTTTTTTTTTTCCGCTAGTTTTTGGGTTGTTTTTCCAATTCCTTTTCTTTCTCCCCAAAGGACTGCCTTTACGCACAATTCCGAGGATTCTGCTTCTGAAGATCTCCAAGGATGGAGACTCCACAACCCCTCTCTGGGCAACCTGTTCCAGCAAAGACACCGTTGTGTTACCAACACTGTTTCAGCCACAACTCTGAAGCATAGGACCTGCTTCAGCAGCCAGAGAAGCTGCGGGCTAAACACCAGCATGGCACAGCTGTGGCTCTGCCGCTGAAAGCTTCTCCACGGCTTGTTCTGAAAGCAACGAGCAGGGAATCTTCCCGCGGCTGCCCAGGGCTTTCCTCTCGCAGCCCCGCCAGAGCCCGCCTCAAGCAACCTCTCCGCCAGCTCCACCGGCTCCGCTACCTGGTGCCCGCCTTCTCTGGGAGTCCTTCACAGTGCCTAGAGCCACAGGGCTCTGGCTGCCCGGACACGGGAGGATTCCCTGCTAATGCTCCTGCTCAAACTGCACTGCCAGGGCTGCCTGATGGGTGTCCAAGCTCGAGCGCGGTCTCTGCTGATGTGTGGGGAGTCAGGCAAAGAGCCAGGAAGCTTACCCAGATGACCGAGCAGAGCATCTCCCGGCAGAGCAGGTAACGCGCAGCTGATGGGAGCAGTTAGGGAGCTAAGCTGACTCCCCTGAGAAATCCTGACCTGGGGCTGAGCCGGGGGCACTGGCTGGAAGGAGCCTGAGGTGCCTGCCAATCCAGACCTTGCTGGGGCCGTGTGAGACGGTGTCCCTGGGGTGTCCGCCGACCACCGGGGCTTTGTGATGCGTGGGCGGTGGCGTACCCAAAGGCCATTGTGACACGGAGGGGTACCCATGGCAACGGTGTCCCTTATAAGGCCCGAGCCCCGGGCTGCCCACTCACTCTCAGGAGAGCAGCTCTGCCAGGAGGCAGCAGCTCCCCTGGGTGCCCGTTGGAGTTCTCGGTCAGAGGACCTGGAGCGTACCATGGAGCAGCAGAATAAGGATCACTCCCAGCCCGCTGAAGGGCAGCAGAGCGTACAGGAGCAGCGCCAGGTGAGGCTCAGGGACCAAGACAGGGACAGCAGCGTGACGGGACGGCACGGAGAGCACCAGGATGGGAACGGTGCTGGAGCAAGCTGGCCAGCTGGCCCTGAACACCTCCAGCCCGGACACAGTTATTCCCAAACCTGGGGTTTCTCCATGAAGAGCCGACCCCCAGGACAGCCAAAGCCCATGTGGCCCTGGCATTTCTGTGCCCAGAGGCACAAAGAGCAGCGTGGCCTAATTCAACCTGGCTGTCCGCAACCAGGAGCTGCCTCCATCATCCCTCCATGCGGACAGGCTGCCAGTGCGGTCGTGCCCAGAGAGCGTGCGTCACACTGGCAGCTGCCACACGGAGTCGGGAGCCCCAGGAGGGTTCGGAAGAACATCTTTGGCAGCCCTGGCAGCCTCCGACGAGCAGGCAGCAATTCAGGCGGAGACAGGCAGGGCATTACCCTGGCAAGCCGAGCCCCGCTGTGCGTGGTCCCCTGCCAGGGCATGAATGGGGCCACTGCAGGGCAGCTCACAGGAGCACCATTAGGGGGCCGTGGAGGGGAATGGCAGAAATGACCAAAGTAACCCGGCCTTTCTCCTCAGTTTCTCTTGCAGATGGAGAAGCTGCAAGTCACGAAGACACTGCCACACAGTGGGGTGCGGCAGGAAGAGAGAATCCGTCTGCCAGCCGTGCCGCCTTTCCCAAGGCAGGCAGCGACTCAGGCAGCAGCAGCCAAGCAAGTGCCTGCAGCACAGACATCGTCATCTGAAAGGGTCACTTGCAAGCTGCCCCCTCTACAAGCAACAGCCTCTGCATATTCAGTTGGAGGAAGGGCAAAGGCGTTGGGCACAGAGGCCCACAGCCACCAAGAGCTTCTGCCACCTCTTCCGTGCATCTCTGGTGACAGGGACAAGGCAGTGAGGGCAGAGAGCCGGGAACGTGGCCCACACAGCCCTGTGGCCCCTGACGAGGACATGGAGTACACAGTACGGTCCTTCGTCTCCACAGTCATAAGAAACGCTCTAGCCTGCAACGAGGGAGCCAACAGCAAGGCAAGGCTTTCTCCCTCAGGCAGACGTCCCGGGACCAAAGGCTACAGAACACCATCTCTCACCACAGCAGTGCCCCAAAATGGGAAGAAGAAGAGTCAGCACTCGCCCAAAAGCAGCCCTGCAG
Organism: Anser anser; assembly: GCF_964211835.1. Classification (NCBI taxonomy): domain Eukaryota; kingdom Metazoa; phylum Chordata; class Aves; order Anseriformes; family Anatidae; genus Anser; species Anser anser. The sequence goes on along the minus strand of NC_139720.1, from coordinate 205,109,366 downwards.
CCCCTGCCGAAGAAATGGAAGACCCAGTAAAGGTCTTTGTCTCCACTGCCATTAGCAACGCCGTAGCCCGGAACCAGGGAGCCATGAGCGAGGCAAGGCTTTCTCCTTTGGACAGACGTCCCAGGAGCGAAGGCCGCATAACACCACCACTCCTCACAGCAGTGCCGCAGAATTGGAAGAAGAGTCAGCACCGTGCCAAAAACAGCCCTGCAGCCTCTGCCGAGGACATGGAACACCCAGTAAAGGCCTTCGTCTCCAGTGTCATTAGCAAGGCTATAGCCTGCAACGAGGGAGCCATGAGGGAGGCAGAGCTTCCTCCCTTGTGCAGAGGTCCCAGGAGCAAAGGCCACAGAACACCACCTCTCCTAACAGCAGTGCCCCAGGATTTGAAGGAGAGTCGGCAGGCTGCCCCACACTGCCCCACAGACTCTTTCACGGCACTGCGGGACACAGCACAGTCCCTTGTGTCTGAAGTCCTGGCAAAGACAATGGCTGAAAGCTGGGAACACGGCCAACGGCCTGCAGAACTGGAGGACCTGGCACACACGGGGTGCACAGCGACATCAACAAGAGCAGTCCAGGTCCAGACAGACATGGACAGCAGGTGGACCACTGCTCTGCCAGGGCGCCATCACCAGGCACGTTCAGGAAAAGCGGCTGCTGGCAGAGCCCCTGCACCAGCAAGCCCAGACGGGGCTGAGAAGCAAGGGCAGCAGAGACAGATACACATCAAACCCAGGCAGGGGAGCGGCAAGGATGAGAAAAGCCAGGGCCGGGGCAGGAAGGAAAGTGGTCCTGTGGGTTCGGATGAAGAGGAAGAGATTGTCATCTTCAACTCCTGGATCAACCCCAGGTTCCCCAGCCTCTTCCAGGACCCACAGGCCTTTCCCCAGGAAGAGGGCAGCTCAGCCAGGAGCGCGGACAGGGAGGCTGCAGCACAAGAAGCAGAACCCCCAACAAGTGCCTCACTTGGCTCATTGGACACTGAAACATCGCCTGCTTGCCTGGCAGAGAGGCACGGCACGCCTCTCACCGCAACACAACCGTCAGAGAGCAGGCCAGCAAGTTGTCCATCAGCCCCTGCTTTTGAAGACAAGGGCTACAGAGCGCCTCCCCAGACACGTGGGGAAGAGATTGTCATCTTCAACTCCTGGATCAACCCCAGGTTCCCCAGCCTCTTCCAGGACCCACAGGCCTTTCCCCAGGAAGAGGGCAGCTCAGCCAGCAGCGTGGACAGGGAGGCTGCAGCAGAAGCAGCAGAACCCCCAACAAGCGCCTCTCTTGGCTCACTGGAACCCACGGACACTGCGCCATCAGCTGCTCCCCTGGCAGAAGGTCCAGGGGAAGAGAGGCACAGCACGCCTCTCGGTACTGCAACAGTACCGGCGGAGAGCAGGCCGGCAAGTCCTCCATCAGCCCCTGCTTTGGAAGACGAGGGGCCTCCCCTGACATGCCGGGTTCCAGAGTCAAAGCCATCAGCCTGTCCCACTCCCATCGAGCACAGCACTGCAGTGATGGTTGAGAGCCAGGGACGTGCCCAACACGCCTCCAGTGCCTGTGATGAAGATCTGCATGAAACAGCCCGGATCATCGTGTCTGCAGTCCTACGCCATGCTGTAGCCATGAGCCAGGGAGCCACGAGCAAGGCACCAACTGCTCCCTCGGCCACAGGACCCAGCGTGCCTCCTCCCACAGCAGAGCCTGTAGACTGTACATCCTCGGCCTCTGCCTTGGCTGGAGGTGCTGTAGGGGAAGCCACGGAAGCCCCTCTCACTGCAGCAGCGGCGCCACAAGAAGAAGTGGCTTCTCCTGTGACTGCAGATCTTCTCAGGGAGGACATCACAGATCTCAGTCCAGCAGCAGCTGATGAAGCAGGAGCAGCAGCTACTCCCTTGGCTATGGTTCCGGGGCACCAGGTAAGCACAGCACGAGTGGTGGGCACCGGGCACCGAGGGCAGCCAGAGGCAGAAGTAGCACGTGGGGCGTGCGTGCTGGGGAGCTGTCTGCTGCTCTCCATTTCCAGACGCCCCAGGCACAAGGGCTGACATCCCTCTCATCACCTGCTTGTGCTCTTGCTCTCCCCATGCAGGTTGCCGCCGAGCAGGGAGGCCAAGCGCAGTCCTCCTCCTGCACCAAAGACATGCCAGCGGATGAGCCAGCAACGTCCCAGGCACAAGCACTGTCCCAGGGTCTGTTGGCCGGGCCTGTTCAGCGCAGCGAGCAGCACCAAGGACTAGGTAGGTTGGCAGCACCACGCGCCGGGGGGCTGGCTGGTCCTGGGCCACCCCTCCCTGGGAAAGGCCTTGAAGGGGGGGAAAGGCTTGCCCAGCCCCCGCTCAGGCCCTAACCTACACCTCTCTGTCCCCCACAGGCATCCTTGACCTCGCACAAGCCCCAGCGCGCCAGCCACGGCCCTCCCGCCTCAGGAGGGCACTTCGGGCTCTGCGCAGGGCTTTCTGCTGCAGCTGCATCGCAGGACAGCGAGAGTAGCGGCGCCCGGCTGCCAGCACCAGGACGGCGCTCGGAGGTGGCAGCTGGCCCTCAGGAAGCTTTGCAGTGCCCACAGAAGCATCACTGGGAGGCACAGGACAGCGCCCCAGGAATTCAGATGCCCCACCACATCCTGCCCCCAGCCTCAGCTCAGCTGCGGCTGCTTTCTGCTGTGAATAAAAGCTCAGGCAGACTTTTGCCTCCAATGCTCCTCTCTGTGTCGTTGATCTCAGGAGAAAGAGTGGTGCAGGCCATGCCAACCTGGCACCCTGGGCCTGTCACAGTCATGGAATTACAGGATCATGGAATCGCTTAGGTTGGAAAACACCTCAGAGATCATCACCTCCAACCGTTATCCTAGCACCGCCGAGTCTACCACTGAACCATGTCCCTAGGCACCAGATTTAGACGGCTTTCGAATACCTCCAGGGATAGTGACTCAACTACTTCCCTGGGCAGCCTGTTCCAATTCTTCACAACCCTTCAATTCAAGACATTTTGCCTAGTACCCACCTAAACCTCCCCCTGTGCCACTTTTTCCTCTTCTCCTATCGCCTGTTGCTTGGGAGAAGAGACTGACCCGCATGGCACTACAACCTTCTCTGAGGTCCTTGTACAGAGCGATAAGGTCCCCCCCGAGCCTCCTTTTCTCTAGGCTACGTAACCCCAGCTCCCTCAACACTCCTCACACGACTTGCTCCCTAGACCCTTCACCAGCTTCCTTGCCCTTGTTTGGACACTCTCCAGCACCTCCCCGTCCTTCTTGCAGCTAGGGGCCCAAAACTGAACACGGTATTCATGGTGCGGCCTCACCAGAGCTGAGTACAGGGGGAGAATCACTTCCCTTGTCCTACTGTGGCCTCCCTGGCCACACTATTTCTGGTACAAGACAGGATGTACCAGATCCTGGTACGGCCTTCTTTGCCACCTCAGCACACCGCTGCCTCATACTCATCTGGCTATCGACCAGTACCCCCACAGTCCCTTCCGACAGGCAGCTTTGCAGCCACTCTTCCCTCAGCCTGTGGCGCTGCATGGGCTTGTTGTGCCCTGTGAGAAAAATCTTAATATTTTTTTCAGACAGAGTCTTCTGTGAAGCTATACAATACACAATTGCAACAGCAGGACTATGGTGAGCAGGAGCGCCCAGCAAAAGTATATCATAACCTTATATTCCCTAGTACCTGATGCTTGATTCCTCCCCTGTTTCCTCATTGACTGAGCACTACAGCTTCACAAACTACGCGATGCTTACTACTATACCATATATGTACAATTTTATCTGACCAACCTTTAATTTCTCCTGTTCCTTTTGTTTTTTCTTCATCTCTCATGACTAGAGGGCCTGTGATTTTTGTTTTTACTCATTTTCAACTGCTTGTCTTGTTTATCTTAGTTATCCTTATTTTGGGACAGCGGGACCCTCCCCTTATCTGCTTAACGTACAACCCACTGCTACGCCGTGCTGTAGCCATAAGCCTGGGAGCCAAGAGCAAAGCACAAACTGCTCCCTCGGCCACAGGGCACAGGGTGATTCCTCTAACAGCAGAGCCTGTATAATGTGAATCTTCAGCATCTGCTTTAGCTGGAGGTCCTGTGGGGGAGACCAACAAAGGCCCTCTCACAGCAGAAGCAGCACCAGGAGAAGGAGACGTGGATTCTCCCTGAGCTGCTGACCCTGTGGGAGAAGCCAGTGAAGCCGCTCTTGCTCAAGCAGCAGCACCAGAGGAAGAAGAAGTGGCTTCTCCTTGGGCTGGAGGCCCTGTTTGGGAAGCCAGCGAAGCCACTCTCGCTGCAAGGTTTCCTTCAGTACGAAGTAAAAGAAAGGCCACTTGGGTCTAGAAGCCGCCCGCCATCACTGACAGCCAGGCTGGGGACAGCCCAAGGCCTCAGCCACCTTGTGGCTCGGGGGGAAAACAGAACTTCAAAATGGCCGCCAGTGCTGACAGGGAATGTATCGGGAGCCGCCCTGTCAGGAAGAGGCATTTCTCTCTCTGTTCACTGAGGCAGCATCTCTCTTGTAGGGCCACCAGTGAGCAGGTGAAAGAAGAAAGAAGCAATGTACTGTCTACAGCAGAGCCTGTAGACTGTACACCCTCAGCCTCTGCCTTGGCTGCAGGCCCTGTGGGGGAGAGCAGTGAAGCCCCTCTCAGTGCAGAAGCAGAACCACGAGAAGGAGAAGTGGCTTCTCCCTCGGCTGGAGGCCCTGCGTGGGACGCCAAGGAGGCTGTTCTCTCTGAATCAGCAGCTTCAGCGTCCTCTTCACAGGCCTTTCCCCATGAAGTGTGCAGCTCATCCAGCTGCTCCCTCAGCCACAGGGCACAGGGTGCCTCCTCCCACAGCAGAGCCTGTAGACTGTACCTCCTCAGCCTCTGCCTTGGCTGCAGGCCCTGTGGGGGAGACCACTGAAGCCCCCCTCACTGCAGAAGCAGCACCATGAGAAGGAGAAGTGTATTCTCTCTGGGCTGCTGACCCTGTGGGAGAAGCCAGTGAAGCCGCTCTTGCTCAAGCAGCAGCACCAGACGAAGAAGAATTCGCTTCTCCATGGGCTGGAGGCCCTGTGGGGCAACAAGGCTGCCAATGCCGTGCTGCAGGCTGGCACGGCCCGCAGATCCCAGGCTGCCAAGCCCAACGTGCAGCCGCCAAGCAGGCGCCAGCTGCCAGAGGCTGCAGGAAGGTTCCAGAAGCAGCGGCAGCGCCCCGGGCAGGGGCAGCCACGAGTGCAGGAGCTGCTCGTGGGATGTGGGCTCAGGGGCAGACGCCTGCCCCTGCAGGGGACAAGGCCCACCCAGAGCCTGCCCACCGGCATGGGCCTGCCCAGACATCCTGGGGGGAAGCCCTGGCCACAGCCAGTGATCCGGGGGGATGCAGAAGCCCCTCACAAATGATGTGAAAAACGGGGCCCACAAGTGAGAGGCCATGTCACTTACAATGGAACCCTGCAGTACTTGGAGAAAAGAGGCACTGTCTCTCCAGACAGCAGGTTTCCTTCAGCACAAAGAAAAAGAAAGGCCTCTTGGGTCTAGATGCCGCCCGCCATCACTGACAGCCAGGCTGGGGACAGCCCAAGGCCTCAGCCAGCTTGTGGCACAGGGGGAAACCAGAAGTGCAAAATGGCCACCAGGGCTGTCAGAGCTGCCGGTCGGGAGCTGCCCAAGGTTAGTGGAATTAGTTGGGATCTTATCAATGTTTATAAATACCTGAAGCGTGGCAGACAGAGGCATTTGGCCAACCTCTTTTCAGTGGTTTGTGGGGACAGGACAAGGCGTAATGGCCACAAGATGGAGCCCAGGAAGTTCCGCACCAACATGCAAAAGGACTTCTTCACGGTGAGGGTGACAGAGCACTGAAACAGGCTGCCCAGGGAGGTTGTGGAGTGTCCTTCTCTGGCGATATTCAAGGCCCATCTGGACACCTACCTGGGCAGCCTGCTCTAAGGAACCTGCTTTGGCAGGGCGGTTGGACGCGATGATCTCTCGAGGTCGCTTCCAACCCCAACAATTCTGTGATTCTGTGAAATTTCCACTGCAAAAACACCTGCCACTGCAAAAACACAACTTTGGTTCTCACAATTCCCCCCTCTTCTTTTCTCACTCCTATTGTTGTTTCTGCACTTCTACACATCCTCCATCCTTGAGTTTTTCCAACATTAGGGCACAATATTTTTCTTCCCAAGTCAGGGGGATGACAGATATGCAATGCCTTTATCATTGTAATACCAACAATACCGCCCTGTGGGGGAGGCCAGCAAAGCCCCTCTCACTGCAGCAGCAGCACCAAAGGAAGAACGAAAAGAAGTGGCTTCTCCTTTGGCTGGAGGCCCTGCGTGCGAAGTCAGCAAAGACCCTCTCGCTCCAGGAGCAACGGCACAAGAAGGAGAAGCGGCTTCTCCCTGGGCTGGACAACCTGTGGAGGAAGCCAGTGAAGCCACTCTCGCTGCAAGGTTTCCTTCAGTACGAAGGAAAGGAAAGGTCTCTTGGGTCTAGGTCGCCTGCCATCACTGACGGCCAGGCTGGGGACAGCCCAAGGCCTCAGCCAGCTTGTGGCACAGCGGGAAACCAGAACTGCAAACTGGCCGCCAGGGCTGTCAGAGGATGTTTCGGGAGCTGCCCAGTCAGGGAGAGGCGTTCCGATCTCTGTTCACTAAGGCAGCATCTCTCTTGTAGGGCCACCAGTGAGCTGAGCAACCCGGGGCCAAAAGCCACCGCTCACCACCTCTCAGCACAGCAATGTCCCAAAATTGGAAGAAGAGTTAGCACCCTGCCCCACGCAGCCCTGCAGCTCCTGCCGAGGACATGGAAGGCCAAGTAAAGGCCTCCGTCTCCAGGGGCATTAGCAATGCCATAGCCTGCAACGAGGGAGCCACGAGGCAGCCAAAGCTTTCTGCTTTGTGCAGAGGTCCCAGGAGCAAAGGCCACACAACACCACCTCTCCTAACAACAGTGCCCCAAAATTTGAAGAAGAGTCATCACCCTGCCAAAAACAGCCCTGCAGAACGTGCCAGAGAAATGGAAGACCAGGTAAAAGCCTTAGTCTCCCGTGTCATTAGCAATGCAATAGCCCGCAACGAGAGACCTATAAGGGAGGCAACGCTTTCTCCCTTGGACAGAGGCCCCAGGAGCAAAGGCTGCAAAACATCACCTCTCCTCACAGCAGTGCCCGAAAATTTGAAGAAGAGTCAGCACTCGTCCAGAAAAAAGCCCTGCAGCCCCTGCCAAGGACATAGAAGACCCAGTAAAGGCCTTCATCTCCAGGGTCATTAGCAGTGCCATAGCCTGCAACGAGGAATCTAGGAGGGAGGCAAGGCTTTTTGCCCTGGGCAGAGGTCCAAGGAGCAAAGGCTACACAAGACCACCTCTCCTCAAAGCAGTGCCCCAAAATTTGAAGAAGAGTCAGCACCGTGCCAAAAACAGCCCTGCATCCCCTGCCAAGGACATGGAAGGCCAAGTAAAGGCCTTCGTCTCCAGGGGCATTAGCATTGCCGTAGCCTGCAATGAGGGAGCTATGAGGGAGGCAAGGATTTTGCCCTGGCCAGAGGACTTATAAGCAGAGGCCACAGGACACCACCTCTCGTCACAGCAGTGCCCCAAAATTTGAAGAAGAGTCAGCACCCTGCCAAAAACAGCCCTGCAGCCCCTGCCAAAGAAATGGAAGACCAAGTAAACATCTTCGTCCTCAGTGTCATTAGCAATGCCATTGCCTGCAACGAGGGAGCCATGAGGGAGGCAATGCTTTCTCCCTTGGACAGACGTCCCAGGATCAAAGGCCACAGAACACCACCTCTTCCCACAGCAGTGCCCCAGAATTTGAGAAGAGTGAGCACCCTGCCCCACACAGCCCCACAGACACTTTCATGGCACTGTGGGACACAGCACAGTCCCTTGTGTCTGAAGTCCTGGCAAAGACGATGGCTGGAAGCTGGTAATACGGCCAAAGACCTGCAGAACCGGGGGATCTGGCACACACAGGGTGCAAAGTGACACCAACAAGAGCAGTCAAGGTCCAGACAGACATGGACAGCAGGTGACGACTGCTCTGCCAGGCGCGATCACCTGGAAGGTAAACGAACCACGGCTGCCAGCCAGAGCCCCTGTGCCAGCAAGCCAAGCAAGGGGGGAGAAGCAAGAGCAGCAGAGAGAGCAAAACTTCAAACCCAGGTAGGGGAGCGGCAACGAGGGGACAAGCCAGGGCCTGGGCAGGAAACCAAAGGGTCACGGGGGATGGGATGAGGAGGAAGAAATGGTCATCTTCACCTCCTGGATCAACCCCAGGCTCCCCAGCCTCTTCCAGGACCCACAGGCCTGTCCCCAGAAAGTGTACAGCTCATCAGCAGCACAGACAGGAAGTCTGCAGCACAAGAAGCAGAACCCCCCAAAAACGCCTCTCTTGGCTCATTGGAGTCCACAGAGACTGAACCATCAGATGCTTGCCTGGCAGAAGGTCCAGGGGAAGAGAGGCACGGCACGCCTCCCACCGCAACACAACCGTCAGAGAGCAGGCCGGCAAGTCCTCCATCAGCCCCTGCTTTTGAAGACGAGGGCTACAGAGCGCCTCCCCAGACACGTGGGGCTCAAGAGTCAAAGCCATCAGCCTGCCCCACTCCCATCGAGCACAGCACTGCAGTGATGGTTGAGAGCCAGGGACGTGCCCAACATGCCTCCAGTGCCTGTGATGAAGATCTGCATGAAACAGCCCGGACCCTGGTTTCCGCAGTCCTAAGACAAGCTGTAGCCATGAGCCGGGGAGCCACGAGCAAGGCACCAACTGCTCCCTTGGCCACAGGACCCAGGGTGCCTCCTCCCACTGCAGAGCCTGCAGACTCTGCATGCTCAGCATCTGCCTTGGCTGGAGCACTGGGGGACCTGGCACACACGGGGTGCACAGTGACAGCAACAAGATCAGCCGGGGTCCAGACAGACGCGGAGAGCAGGTGGACCACTGCTCTGCCAGGGCCTGATCCCCGGCTATGTGCAGGAAGAATGGCTGCAAGCAGAGACCCGGCACCAGCTAGCCCAGACAGGGCTGAGAAGCAAGGGCAACAGAGAGAGCAACATGTCAAACCCAGGCAGGGGAGTGGCGACAAGGCGACAAGCCAGGGCTGGGGCAGGAAGGAAAGTGGTCCTGTGGGTTCGGATGAAGAGGAAGAAATGGTCATCTTCACCTCCTGGATCAACCCCAGGCTCCCCAGCCTCTTCCAGGACCCACAGGCCTTTCCCCACACATAGGGCAGTTCACCCAGCAGCGTAGACTGCAAGGCTGCAGCAGAAGAAGCAGAACACCCGACAAGCGCCTCTCTTGGCTCACTGGAGCCCACGGACACTGCACCGTCAGCTGCTTCCGTGGCTGAATGTCCAGGGGAAGAGAGGTACGGCACGCCTCTCACGGGAATAAAACTGGCAGAGAGCAGGCCAGCAGGTCCTCCGTTAGCCCCTGCTTGAGAAGGTGAGGGCTACAGAGCGCCTCCCCCCACACCAGTGTCTCAGGACTCAAAGCCATCAGCCTGTCCCCTCCCCAGCGAGCACAGCACTGCGGCAATGGCTGAGACCCAGGGAAGCGACCAACATGCCTGCAGTGCCTGTGACGAAGACCTTTATGACAGCCCAGATCATCGTCTCTGCAGTCCTACACCATGCTGTAGCCACGAGCCAGGGAACCACGAGCAAGGCAACAAATCTCCCTCGGCCACAGGGCCCAGGGTGCCTCCTTCCACAGCAGAGCCTGCAGCGTCTATATCCTCAGCATCTGCTTTAGCTGGAGGCCCTCCTGGGAAGGCCAATGAAGCCCCTTTTGCTCAAGCAGCAGCACCAGAGGAAGAAGAAGTGGCTTCTCCCTGGGCTGGAGGCCCTGTGTGGGAAGCCACGAAGCCACTCTCGCTGCAAGGTTTCCTTCAGTACGAAGGAAAGGAAAGGTCTCTTGGGTCTAGGTCGCCCGCCATCACTGACGGCCAGGCTGGGGACAGCCCAAGGCCTCAGCCAGCTTGTGGCACAGCGGGAAACCAGAACTGCAAACTGGCCGCCAGGGCTGTCAGAGGATGTTTCGGGAGCTGCCCAGTCAGGGAGAGGCGTTCCGATCTCTGTTCTTTAAGGCAGCATCTCTCTTGTAGGGCCACCAGTGAGCTGAGCAACCCGGGGCCAAAAGCCACCGCTCACCACCTCTCAGCACAGCAATGTCCCAAAATTGGAAGAAGAGTTAGCACCCTGCCCCACGCAGCCCTGCAGCTCCTGCCGAGGACATGGAAGGCCAAGTAAAGGCCTCCGTCTCCAGGGGCATTAGCAATGCCATAGCCTGCAACGAGGGAGCCACGAGGCAGCCAAAGCTTTCTGCTTTGTGCAGAGGTCCCAGGAGCAAAGGCCACACAACACCACCTCTCCTAACAACAGTGCCCCAAAATTTGAAGAAGAGTCATCACCCTGCCAAAAACAGCCCTGCAGAACGTGCCAGAGAAATGGAAGACCAGGTAAAAGCCTTAGTCTCCCGTGTCATTAGCAATGCAATAGCCCGCAACGAGAGACCTATAAGGGAGGCAACGCTTTCTCCCTTGGACAGAGGCCCCAGGAGCAAAGGCTGCAAAACATCACCTCTCCTCACAGCAGTGCCCGAAAATTTGAAGAAGAGTCAGCACTCGTCCAGAAAAAAGCCCTGCAGCCCCTGCCAAGGACATAGAAGACCCAGTAAAGGCCTTCATCACCAGGGTCATTAGCAGTGCCATAGCCTGCAATGAGGAATCTATGAGGGAGGCAAGGCTTTTTGCCCTGGGCAGAGGTCCAAGGAGCAAAGGCTACACAAGACCACCTCTCCTCAAAGCAGTGCCCCAAAATTTGAAGAAGAGTCAGCACCGTGCCAAAAACAGCCCTGCATCCCCTGCCAAGGACATGGAAGGCCAAGTAAAGGCCTTCGTCTCCAGGGGCATTAGCATTGCCGTAGCCTGCAATGAGGGAGCTATGAGGGAGGCAAGGATTTTGCCCTGGCCAGAGGACTTATAAGCAGAGGCCACAGGACACCACCTCTCGTCACAGCAGTGCCCCAAAATTTGAAGAAGAGTCAGCACCCTGCCAAAAACAGCCCTGCAGCCCCTGCCAAAGAAATGGAAGACCAAGTAAACATCTTCGTCCTCAGTGTCATTAGCAATGCCATTGCCTGCAACGAGGGAGCCATGAGGGAGGCAATGCTTTCTCCCTTGGACAGATGTCCCAGGATCAAAGGCCACAGAACACCACCTCTTCCCACAGCAGTGCCCCAGAATTTGAGAAGAGTGAGCACCCTGCCCCACACAGCCCCACAGACACTTTCATGGCACTGTGGGACACAGCACAGTCCCTTGTGTCTGAAGTCCTGGCAAAGACGATGGCTGGAAGCTGGTAATACGGCCAAAGACCTGCAGAACCGGGGGATCTGGCACACACAGGGTGCAAAGTGACACCAACAAGAGCAGTCAAGGTCCAGACAGACATGGACAGCAGGTGACGACTGCTCTGCCAGGCGCGATCACCTGGAAGGTAAACGAACCACGGCTGCCAGCCAGAGCCCCTGTGCCAGCAAGCCAAGCAAGGGGGGAGAAGCAAGAGCAGCAGAGAGAGCAAAACTTCAAACCCAGGTAGGGGAGCGGCAACGAGGGGACAAGCCAGGGCCTGGGCAGGAAACCAAAGGGTCACGGGGGATGGGATGAGGAGGAAGAAATGGTCATCTTCACCTCCTGGATCAACCCCAGGCTCCCCAGCCTCTTCCAGGACCCACAGGCCTGTCCCCAGAAAGTGTACAGCTCATCAGCAGCACAGACAGGAAGTCTGCAGCACAAGAAGCAGAACCCCCCAAAAACGCCTCTCTTGGCTCATTGGAGTCCACAGAGACTGAACCATCAGATGCTTGCCTGGCAGAAGGTCCAGGGGAAGAGAGGCACGGCATGCCTCCCACCGCAACACAACCGTCAGAGAGCAGGCCGGCAAGTCCTCCATCAGCCCCTGCTTTTGAAGACGAGGGCTACAGAGCGCCTCCCCAGACACGTGGGGCTCAAGAGTCAAAGCCATCAGCCTGCCCCACTCCCATCGAGCACAGCACTGCAGTGATGGTTGAGAGCCAGGGACGTGCCCAACATGCCTCCAGTGCCTGTGATGAAGATCTGCATGAAACAGCCCGGACCCTGGTTTCCGCAGTCCTAAGACAAGCTGTAGCCATGAGCCGGGGAGCCACGAGCAAGGCACCAACTGCTCCCTTGGCCACAGGACCCAGGGTGCCTCCTCCCACTGCAGAGCCTGCAGACTCTGCATGCTCAGCATCTGCCTTGGCTGGAGCACTGGGGGACCTGGCACACACGGGGTGCACAGTGACAGCAACAAGATCAGCCGGGGTCCAGACAGACGCGGAGAGCAGGTGGACCACTGCTCTGCCAGGGCCTGATCCCCGGCTATGTGCAGGAAGAATGGCTGCAAGCAGAGACCCGGCACCAGCTAGCCCAGACAGGGCTGAGAAGCAAGGGCAACAGAGAGAGCAACATGTCAAACCCAGGCAGGGGAGTGGCGACAAGGCGACAAGCCAGGGCTGGGGCAGGAAGGAAAGTGGTCCTGTGGGTTCGGATGAAGAGGAAGAAATGGTCATCTTCACCTCCTGGATCAACCCCAGGCTCCCCAGCCTCTTCCAGGACCCACAGGCCTTTCCCCACACATAGGGCAGTTCACCCAGCAGCGTAGACTGCAAGGCTGCAGCAGAAGAAGCAGAACACCCGACAAGCGCCTCTCTTGGCTCACTGGAGCCCACGGACACTGCACCGTCAGCTGCTTCCGTGGCTGAATGTCCAGGGGAAGAGAGGTACGGCACGCCTCTCACGGGAATAAAACTGGCAGAGAGCAGGCCAGCAGGTCCTCCGTTAGCCCCTGCTTGAGAAGGTGAGGGCTACAGAGCGCCTCCCCCCACACCAGTGTCTCAGGACTCAAAGCCATCAGCCTGTCCCCTCCCCAGCGAGCACAGCACTGCGGCAATGGCTGAGACCCAGGGAAGCGACCAACATGCCTGCAGTGCCTGTGACGAAGACCTTTATGACAGCCCAGATCATCGTCTCTGCAGTCCTACACCATGCTGTAGCCACGAGCCAGGGAACCACGAGCAAGGCAACAAATCTCCCTCGGCCACAGGGCCCAGGGTGCCTCCTTCCACAGCAGAGCCTGCAGCGTCTATATCCTCAGCATCTGCTTTAGCTGGAGGCCCTCCTGGGAAGGCCAATGAAGCCCCTTTTGCTCAAGCAGCAGCGCCAGAGGAAGAAGAAGTGGCTTCTCCCTGGGCTGGAGGCCCTGTGTGGGAAGCCACGAAGCCACTCTCGCTGCAAGGTTTCCTTCAGTACGAAGGAAAGGAAAGGTCTCTTGGGTCTAGGTCGCCCGCCATCACTGACGGCCAGGCTGGGGACAGCCCAAGGCCTCAGCCAGCTTGTGGCACAGCGGGAAACCAGAACTGCAAACTGGCCGCCAGGGCTGTCAGAGGATGTTTCGGGAGCTGCCCAGTCAGGGAGAGGCGTTCCGATCTCTGTTCACTAAGGCAGCATCTCTCTTGTAGGGCCACCAGTGAGCTGAGCAACCCGGGGCCAAAAGCCACCGCTCACCACCTCTCAGCACAGCAATGTCCCAAAATTGGAAGAAGAGTTAGCACCCTGCCCCACGCAGCCCTGCAGCTCCTGCCGAGGACATGGAAGGCCAAGTAAAGGCCTCCGTCTCCAGGGGCATTAGCAATGCCATAGCCTGCAACGAGGGAGCCACGAGGCAGCCAAAGCTTTCTGCTTTGTGCAGAGGTCCCAGGAGCAAAGGCCACACAACACCACCTCTCCTAACAACAGTGCCCCAAAATTTGAAGAAGAGTCATCACCCTGCCAAAAACAGCCCTGCAGAACGTGCCAGAGAAATGGAAGACCAGGTAAAAGCCTTAGTCTCCCGTGTCATTAGCAATGCAATAGCCCGCAACGAGAGACCTATAAGGGAGGCAACGCTTTCTCCCTTGGACAGAGGCCCCAGGAGCAAAGGCTGCAAAACATCACCTCTCCTCACAGCAGTGCCCGAAAATTTGAAGAAGAGTCAGCACTCGTCCAGAAAAAAGCCCTGCAGCCCCTGCCAAGGACATAGAAGACCCAGTAAAGGCCTTCATCTCCAGGGTCATTAGCAGTGCCATAGCCTGCAATGAGGAATCTATGAGGGAGGCAAGGCTTTTTGCCCTGGGCAGAGGTCCAAGGAGCAAAGGCTACACAAGACCACCTCTCCTCAAAGCAGTGCCCCAAAATTTGAAGAAGAGTCAGCACCGTGCCAAAAACAGCCCTGCATCCCCTGCCAAGGACATGGAAGGCCAAGTAAAGGCCTTCGTCTCCAGGGGCATTAGCATTGCCGTAGCCTGCAATGAGGGAGCTATGAGGGAGGCAAGGATTTTGCCCTGGCCAGAGGACTTATAAGCAGAGGCCACAGGACACCACCTCTCGTCACAGCAGTGCCCCAAAATTTGAAGAAGAGTCAGCACCCTGCCAAAAACAGCCCTGCAGCCCCTGCCAAAGAAATGGAAGACCAAGTAAACATCTTCGTCCTCAGTGTCATTAGCAATGCCATTGCCTGCAACGAGGGAGCCATGAGGGAGGCAATGCTTTCTCCCTTGGACAGATGTCCCAGGATCAAAGGCCACAGAACACCACCTCTTCCCACAGCAGTGCCCCAGAATTTGAGAAGAGTGAGCACCCTGCCCCACACAGCCCCACAGACACTTTCATGGCACTGTGGGACACAGCACAGTCCCTTGTGTCTGAAGTCCTGGCAAAGACGATGGCTGGAAGCTGGTAATACGGCCAAAGACCTGCAGAACCGGGGGATCTGGCACACACAGGGTGCAAAGTGACACCAACAAGAGCAGTCAAGGTCCAGACAGACATGGACAGCAGGTGACGACTGCTCTGCCAGGCGCGATCACCTGGAAGGTAAACGAACCACGGCTGCCAGCCAGAGCCCCTGTGCCAGCAAGCCCAGGCAAGGGGGGAGAAGCAAGAGCAGCAGAGAGAGCAAAACTTCAAACCCAGGTAGGGGAGCGGCAACGAGGGGACAAGCCAGGGCCTGGGCAGGAAACCAAAGGGTCACGGGGGATGGGATGAGGAGGAAGAAATGGTCATCTTCACCTCCTGGATCAACCCCAGGCTCCCCAGCCTCTTCCAGGACCCACAGGCCTGTCCCCAGAAAGTGTACAGCTCATCCAGCAGCACAGACCGGAAGTCTGCAGCACAAGAAGCAGAACCCCCCAAAAACGCCTCTCTTGGCTCATTGGAGTCCACAGAGACTGAACCATCAGATGCTTGCCTGGCAGAAGGTCCAGGGGAAGAGAGGCACGGCACGCCTCCCACCGCAACACAACCGTCAGAGAGCAGGCCGGCAAGTCCTCCATCAGCCCCTGCTTTTGAAGACGAGGGCTACAGAGCGCCTCCCCAGACACGTGGGGCTCAAGAGTCAAAGCCATCAGCCTGCCCCACTCCCATCGAGCACAGCACTGCAGTGACGGTTGAGAGCCAGGGACGTGCCCAACATGCCTCCAGTGCCTGTGATGAAGATCTGCATGAAACAGCCCGGACCCTGGTTTCCGCAGTCCTAAGACAAGCTGTAGCCATGAGCCGGGGAGCCACGAGCAAGGCACCAACTGCTCCCTTGGCCACAGGACCCAGGGTGCCTCCTCCCACTGCAGAGCCTGCAGACTCTGCATCCTCAGCATCTGCCTTGGCTGGAGCACTGGGGGACCTGGCACACACGGGGTGCACAGTGACAGCAACAAGATCAGCCGGGGTCCAGACAGACGCGGAGAGCAGGTGGACCACTGCTCTGCCAGGGCCTGATCCCCGGCTATGTGCAGGAAGAATGGCTGCAAGCAGAGACCCGGCACCAGCTAGCCCAGACGGGGGTGAGAAGCAAGGGCAACAGAGAGAGCAACATGTCAAACCCAGGCAGGGGAGTGGCGACAAGGCGACAAGCCAGGGCTGGGGCAGGAAGGAAAGTGGTCCTGTGGGTTCGGATGAAGAGGAAGAAATGGTCATCTTCACCTCCTGGATCAACCCCAGGCTCCCCAGCCTCTTCCAGGACCCACAGGCCTTTCCCCACACATAGGGCAGTTCACCCAGCAGCGTAGACTGCAAGGCTGCAGCAGAAGAAGCAGAACACCCGACAAGTGCCTCTCTTGGCTCACTGGAGCCCACGGACACTGCACCGTCAGCTGCTTCCGTGGCTGAATGTCCAGGGGAAGAGAGGTACGGCACGCCTCTCACGGGAATAAAACTGGCAGAGAGCAGGCCAGCAGGTCCTCCGTTAGCCCCTGCTTGAGAAGGTGAGGGCTACAGAGCGCCTCCCCCCACACCAGTGCCTCAGGACTCAAAGCCATCAGCCTGTCCCCTCCCCAGCGAGCACAGCACTGCGGCAATGGCTGAGACCCAGGGAAGCGATCAACATGCCTGCAGTGCCTGTGACGAAGACCTTTATGACAGCCCAGATCATCGTCTCTGCAGTCCTACACCATGCTGTAGCCACGAGCCAGGGAACCACGAGCAAGGCAACAAATCTCCCTCGGCCACAGGGCCCAGGGTGCCTCCTTCCACAGCAGAGCCTGCAGCGTCTATATCCTCAGCATCTGCTTTAGCTGGAGGCCCTCCTGGGAAGGCCAATGAAGCCCCTTTTGCTCAAGCAGCAGCACCAGAGGAAGAAGAAGTGGCTTCTCCCTGGGCTGGAGGCCCTGTGTGGGAAGCCACGAAGCCACTCTCGCTGCAAGGTTTCCTTCAGTACGAAGGAAAGGAAAGGTCTCTTGGGTCTAGGTCGCCCGCCATCACTGACGGCCAGGCTGGGGACAGCCCAAGGCCTCAGCCAGCTTGTGGCACAGCGGGAAACCAGAACTGCAAACTGGCAGCCAGGGCTGTCAGAGGATGTTTCGGGAGCTGCCCAGTCAGGGAGAGGCGTTCCGATCTCTGTTCACTAAGGCAGCATCTCTCTTGTAGGGCCACCAGTGAGCTGAGCAACCCGGGGCCAAAAGCCACCGCTCACCACCTCTCAGCACAGCAATGTCCCAAAATTGGAAGAAGAGTTAGCACCCTGCCCCACGCAGCCCTGCAGCTCCTGCCGAGGACATGGAAGGCCAAGTAAAGGCCTCCGTCTCCAGGGGCATTAGCAATGCCATAGCCTGCAACGAGGGAGCCACGAGGCAGCCAAAGCTTTCTGCTTTGTGCAGAGGTCCCAGGAGCAAAGGCCACACAACACCACCTCTCCTAACAACAGTGCCCCAAAATTTGAAGAAGAGTCATCACCCTGCCAAAAACAGCCCTGCAGAACGTGCCAGAGAAATGGAAGACCAGGTAAAAGCCTTAGTCTCCCGTGTCATTAGCAATGCAATAGCCCGCAACGAGAGACCTATAAGGGAGGCAACGCTTTCTCCCTTGGACAGAGGCCCCAGGAGCAAAGGCTGCAAAACATCACCTCTCCTCACAGCAGTGCCCGAAAATTTGAAGAAGAGTCAGCACTCGTCCAGAAAAAAGCCCTGCAGCCCCTGCCAAGGACATAGAAGACCCAGTAAAGGCCTTCATCTCCAGGGTCATTAGCAGTGCCATAGCCTGCAACGAGGAATCTAGGAGGGAGGCAAGGCTTTTTGCCCTGGGCAGAGGTCCAAGGAGCAAAGGCTACACAAGACCACCTCTCCTCAAAGCAGTGCCCCAAAATTTGAAGAAGAGTCAGCACCGTGCCAAAAACAGCCCTGCATCCCCTGCCAAGGACATGGAAGGCCAAGTAAAGGCCTTCGTCTCCAGGGGCATTAGCATTGCCGTAGCCTGCAATGAGGGAGCTATGAGGGAGGCAAGGATTTTGCCCTGGCCAGAGGACTTATAAGCAGAGGCCACAGGACACCACCTCTCGTCACAGCAGTGCCCCAAAATTTGAAGAAGAGTCAGCACCCTGCCAAAAACAGCCCTGCAGCCCCTGCCAAAGAAATGGAAGACCAAGTAAACATCTTCGTCCTCAGTGTCATTAGCAATGCCATTGCCTGCAACGAGGGAGCCATGAGGGAGGCAATGCTTTCTCCCTTGGACAGACGTCCCAGGATCAAAGGCCACAGAACACCACCTCTTCCCACAGCAGTGCCCCAGAATTTGAGAAGAGTGAGCACCCTGCCCCACACAGCCCCACAGACACTTTCATGGCACTGTGGGACACAGCACAGTCCCTTGTGTCTGAAGTCCTGGCAAAGACGATGGCTGGAAGCTGGTAATACGGCCAAAGACCTGCAGAACCGGGGGATCTGGCACACACAGGGTGCAAAGTGACACCAACAAGAGCAGTCAAGGTCCAGACAGACATGGACAGCAGGTGACGACTGCTCTGCCAGGCGCGATCACCTGGAAGGTAAACGAACCACGGCTGCCAGCCAGAGCCCCTGTGCCAGCAAGCCCAGGCAAGGGGGGAGAAGCAAGAGCAGCAGAGAGAGCAAAACTTCAAACCCAGGTAGGGGAGCGGCAACGAGGGGACAAGCCAGGGCCTGGGCAGGAAACCAAAGGGTCACGGGGGATGGGATGAGGAGGAAGAAATGGTCATCTTCACCTCCTGGATCAACCCCAGGCTCCCCAGCCTCTTCCAGGACCCACAGGCCTGTCCCCAGAAAGTGTACAGCTCATCCAGCAGCACAGACCGGAAGTCTGCAGCACAAGAAGCAGAACCCCCCAAAAACGCCTCTCTTGGCTCATTGGAGTCCACAGAGACTGAACCATCAGATGCTTGCCTGGCAGAAGGTCCAGGGGAAGAGAGGCACGGCACGCCTCCCACCGCAACACAGCCGTCAGAGAGCAGGCCGGCAAGTCCTCCATCAGCCCCTGCTTTCGAAGACGAGGGCTACAGAGCGCCTCCCCAGACACGTGGGGCTCAAGAGTCAAAGCCATCAGCCTGCCCCACTCCCATCGAGCACAGCACTGCAGTGACGGTTGAGAGCCAGGGACGTGCCCAACATGCCTCCAGTGCCTGTGATGAAGATCTGCATGAAACAGCCCGGACCCTGGTTTCCGCAGTCCTAAGACAAGCTGTAGCCATGAGCCGGGGAGCCACGAGCAAGGCACCAACTGCTCCCTTGGCCACAGGACCCAGGGTGCCTCCTCCCACTGCAGAGCCTGCAGACTCTGCATCCTCAGCATCTGCCTTGGCTGGAGCACTGGGGGACCTGGCACACACGGGGTGCACAGTGACAGCAACAAGATCAGCCGGGGTCCAGACAGACGCGGAGAGCAGGTGGACCACTGCTCTGCCAGGGCCTGATCCCCGGCTATGTGCAGGAAGAATGGCTGCAAGCAGAGACCCGGCACCAGCTAGCCCAGACAGGGCTGAGAAGCAAGGGCAACAGAGAGAGCAACATGTCAAACCCAGGCAGGGGAGTGGCGACAAGGCGACAAGCCAGGGCTGGGGCAGGAAGGAAAGTGGTCCTGTGGGTTCGGATGAAGAGGAAGAAATGGTCATCTTCACCTCCTGGATCAACCCCAGGCTCCCCAGCCTCTTCCAGGACCCACAGGCCTTTCCCCACACATAGGGCAGTTCACCCAGCAGCGTAGACTGCAAGGCTGCAGCAGAAGAAGCAGAACACCCGACAAGCACCTCTCTTGGCTCACTGGAGCCCACGGACACTGCACCGTCAGCTGCTTCCGTGGCTGAATGTCCAGGGGAAGAGAGGTACGGCACGCCTCTCACGGGAATAAAACTGGCAGAGAGCAGGCCAGCAGGTCCTCCGTTAGCCCCTGCTTGAGAAGGTGAGGGCTACAGAGCGCCTCCCCCCACACCAGTGTCTCAGGACTCAAAGCCATCAGCCTGTCCCCTCCCCAGCGAGCACAGCACTGCGGCAATGGCTGAGACCCAGGGAAGCGACCAACATGCCTGCAGTGCCTGTGACGAAGACCTTTATGACAGCCCAGATCATCGTCTCTGCAGTCCTACACCATGCTGTAGCCACGAGCCAGGGAACCACGAGCAAGGCAACAAATCTCCCTCGGCCACAGGGCCCAGGGTGCCTCCTTCCACAGCAGAGCCTGCAGCGTCTATATCCTCAGCATCTGCTTTAGCTGGAGGCCGTCCTGGGAAGGCCAATGAAGCCCCTCTTGCTCAAGCAGCAGCACCAGAGGAAGAAGAAGTGGCTTCTCCCTGGGCTGGAGGCCCTGTGTGGGAAGCCACGAAGCCACTCTCGCTGCAAGGTTTCCTTCAGTACCAAGGAAAGGAAAGGTCTCTTGGGTCTAGGTCGCCCGCCATCACTGACGGCCAGGCTGGGGACAGCCCAAGGCCTCAGCCAGCTTGTGGCACAGCGGGAAACCAGAACTGCAAACTGGCAGCCAGGGCTGTCAGAGGATGTTTCGGGAGCTGCCCAGTCAGGGAGAGGCGTTCCGATCTCTGTTCACTAAGGCAGCATCTCTCTTGTAGGGCCACCAGTGAGCTGAGCAACCCGGGGCCAAAAGCCACCGCTCACCACCTCTCAGCACAGCAATGTCCCAAAATTGGAAGAAGAGTTAGCACCCTGCCCCACGCAGCCCTGCAGCTCCTGCCGAGGACATGGAAGGCCAAGTAAAGGCCTCCGTCTCCAGGGGCATTAGCAATGCCATAGCCTGCAACGAGAGAGCCACGAGGCAGCCAAAGCTTTCTGCTTTGTGCAGAGGTCCCAGGAGCAAAGGCCACACAACACCACCTCTCCTAACAACAGTGCCCCAAAATTTGAAGAAGAGTCATCACCCTGCCAAAAACAGCCCTGCAGAACGTGCCAGAGAAAAGGAAGACCAGGTAAAAGCCTTAGTCTCCCGTGTCATTAGCAATGCAATAGCCCGCAACGAGAGACCTATAAGGGAGGCAACGCTTTCTCCCTTGGACAGAGGCCCCAGGAGCAAAGGCTGCAAAACATCACCTCTCCTCACAGCAGTGCCCGAAAATTTGAAGAAGAGTCAGCACTCGTCCAAAAAAAAGCCCTGCAGCCCCTGCCAAGGACATAGAAGACCCAGTAAAGGCCTTCATCTCCAGGGTCATTAGCAGTGCCATAGCCTGCAACGAGGAATCTAGGAGGGAGGCAAGGCTTTTTGCCCTGGGCAGAGGTCCAAGGAGCAAAGGCTACACAAGACCACCTCTCCTCAAAGCAGTGCCCCAAAATTTGAAGAAGAGTCAGCACCGTGCCAAAAACAGCCCTGCATCCCCTGCCAAGGACATGGAAGGCCAAGTAAAGGCCTTCGTCTCCAGGGGCATTAGCATTGCCGTAGCCTGCAATGAGGGAGCTATGAGGGAGGCAAGGATTTTGCCCTGGCCAGAGGACTTATAAGCAGAGGCCACAGGACACCACCTCTCGTCACAGCAGTGCCCCAAAATTTGAAGAAGAGTCAGCACCCTGCCAAAAACAGCCCTGCAGCCCCTGCCAAAGAAATGGAAGACCAAGTAAACATCTTCGTCCTCAGTGTCATTAGCAATGCCATTGCCTGCAACGAGGGAGCCATGAGGGAGGCAATGCTTTCTCCCTTGGACAGACGTCCCAGGATCAAAGGCCACAGAACACCACCTCTTCCCACAGCAGTGCCCCAGAATTTGAGAAGAGTGAGCACCCTGCCCCACACACACTTTCATGGCACTGTGGGACACAGCACAGTCCCTTGTGTCTGAAGTCCTGGCAAAGACGATGGCTGGAAGCTGGTAATACGGCCAAAGACCTGCAGAACCGGGGGATCTGGCACACACAGGGTGCAAAGTGACACCAACAAGAGCAGTCAAGGTCCAGACAGACATGGACAGCAGGTGACGACTGCTCTGCCAGGCGCGATCACCTGGAAGGTAAACGAACCACGGCTGCCAGCCAGAGCCCCTGTGCCAGCAAGCCCAGGCAAGGGGGGAGAAGCAAGAGCAGCAGAGAGAGCAAAACTTCAAACCCAGGTAGGGGAGCGGCAACAAGGGGACAAGCCAGGGCCTGGGCAGGAAACCAAAGGGTCACGGGGGATGGGATGAGGAGGAAGAAATGGTCATCTTCACCTCCTGGATCAACCCCAGGCTCCCCAGCCTCTTCCAGGACCCACAGGCCTGTCCCCAGAAAGTGTACAGCTCATCCAGCAGCACAGACCGGAAGTCTGCAGCACAAGAAGCAGAACCCCCCAAAAACGCCTCTCTTGGCTCATTGGAGTCCACAGAGACTGAACCATCAGATGCTTGCCTGGCAGAAGGTCCAGGGGAAGAGAGGCACGGCACGCCTCCCACCGCAACACAACCGTCAGAGAGCAGGCCGGCAAGTCCTCCATCAGCCCCTGCTTTCGAAGACGAGGGCTACAGAGCGCCTCCCCAGACACGTGGGGCTCAAGAGTCAAAGCCATCAGCCTGCCCCACTCCCATCGAGCACAGCACTGCAGTGACGGTTGAGAGCCAGGGACGTGCCCAACATGCCTCCAGTGCCTGTGATGAAGATCTGCATGAAACAGCCCGGACCCTGGTTTCCGCAGTCCTAAGACAAGCTGTAGCCATGAGCCGGGGAGCCACGAGCAAGGCACCAACTGCTCCCTTGGCCACAGGACCCAGGGTGCCTCCTCCCACTGCAGAGCCTGCAGACTCTGCATCCTCAGCATCTGCCTTGGCTGGAGCACTGGGGGACCTGGCACACACGGGGTGCACAGTGACAGCAACAAGATCAGCCGGGGTCCAGACCGATGCGGAGAGCAGGTGGACCACTGCTCTGCCAGGGCCTGATCCCCGGCTATGTGCAGGAAGAATGGCTGCAAGCAGAGACCCGGCACCAGCTAGCCCAGACAGGGGTGAGAAGCAAGGGCAACAGAGAGAGCAACATGTCAAACCCAGGCAGGGGAGTGGCGACAAGGCGACAAGCCAGGGCTGGGGCAGGAAGGAAAGTGGTCCTGTGGGTTCGGATGAAGAGGAAGAAATGGTCATCTTCACCTCCTGGATCAACCCCAGGCTCCCCAGCCTCTTCCAGGACCCACAGGCCTTTCCCCACACATAGGGCAGTTCACCCAGCAGCGTAGACTGCAAGGCTGCAGCAGAAGAAGCAGAACACCCGACAAGCACCTCTCTTGGCTCACTGGAGCCCACGGACACTGCACCGTCAGCTGCTTCCGTGGCTGAATGTCCAGGGGAAGAGAGGTACGGCACGCCTCTCACGGGAATAAAACTGGCAGAGAGCAGGCCAGCAGGTCCTCCGTTAGCCCCTGCTTGAGAAGGTGAGGGCTACAGAGCGCCTCCCCCCACACCAGTGTCTCAGGACTCAAAGCCATCAGCCTGTCCCCTCCCCAGCGAGCACAGCACTGCGGCAATGGCTGAGACCCAGGGAAGCGACCAACATGCCTGCAGTGCCTGTGACGAAGACCTTTATGACAGCCCAGATCATCGTCTCTGCAGTCCTACACCATGCTGTAGCCACGAGCCAGGGAACCACGAGCAAGGCAACAAATCTCCCTCGGCCACAGGGCCCAGGGTGCCTCCTTCCACAGCAGAGCCTGCAGCGTCTATATCCTCAGCATCTGCTTTAGCTGGAGGCCGTCCTGGGAAGGCCAATGAAGCCCCTCTTGCTCAAGCAGCAGCACCAGAGGAAGAAGAAGTGGCTTCTCCCTGGGCTGGAGGCCCTGTGTGGGAAGCCACGAAGCCACTCTCGCTGCAAGGTTTCCTTCAGTACCAAGGAAAGGAAAGGTCTCTTGGGTCTAG
Source organism: Anser anser (assembly GCF_964211835.1). Taxonomy (NCBI): domain Eukaryota; kingdom Metazoa; phylum Chordata; class Aves; order Anseriformes; family Anatidae; genus Anser; species Anser anser. The sequence continues at coordinate 205,085,709 of NC_139720.1, read as the reverse complement.
GTCGCCCGCCATCACTGACGGCCAGGCTGGGGACAGCCCAAGGCCTCAGCCAGCTTGTGGCACAGCGGGAAACCAGAACTGCAAACTGGCAGCCAGGGCTGTCAGAGGATGTTTCGGGAGCTGCCCAGTCAGGGAGAGGCGTTCCGATCTCTGTTCACTAAGGCAGCATCTCTCTTGTAGGGCCACCAGTGAGCTGAGCAACCCGGGGCCAAAAGCCACCGCTCACCACCTCTCAGCACAGCAATGTCCCAAAATTGGAAGAAGAGTTAGCACCCTGCCCCACGCAGCCCTGCAGCTCCTGCCGAGGACATGGAAGGCCAAGTAAAGGCCTCCGTCTCCAGGGGCATTAGCAATGCCATAGCCTGCAACGAGGGAGCCACGAGGCAGCCAAAGCTTTCTGCTTTGTGCAGAGGTCCCAGGAGCAAAGGCCACACAACACCACCTCTCCTAACAACAGTGCCCCAAAATTTGAAGAAGAGTCATCACCCTGCCAAAAACAGCCCTGCAGAACGTGCCAGAGAAATGGAAGACCAGGTAAAAGCCTTAGTCTCCCGTGTCATTAGCAATGCAATAGCCCGCAACGAGAGACCTATAAGGGAGGCAACGCTTTCTCCCTTGGACAGAGGCCCCAGGAGCAAAGGCTGCAAAACATCACCTCTCCTCACAGCAGTGCCCGAAAATTTGAAGAAGAGTCAGCACTCGTCCAGAAAAAAGCCCTGCAGCCCCTGCCAAGGACATAGAAGACCCAGTAAAGGCCTTCATCTCCAGGGTCATTAGCAGTGCCATAGCCTGCAACGAGGAATCTAGGAGGGAGGCAAGGCTTTTTGCCCTGGGCAGAGGTCCAAGGAGCAAAGGCTACACAAGACCACCTCTCCTCAAAGCAGTGCCCCAAAATTTGAAGAAGAGTCAGCACCGTGCCAAAAACAGCCCTGCATCCCCTGCCAAGGACATGGAAGGCCAAGTAAAGGCCTTCGTCTCCAGGGGCATTAGCATTGCCGTAGCCTGCAATGAGGGAGCTATGAGGGAGGCAAGGATTTTGCCCTGGCCAGAGGACTTATAAGCAGAGGCCACAGGACACCACCTCTCGTCACAGCAGTGCCCCAAAATTTGAAGAAGAGTCAGCACCCTGCCAAAAACAGCCCTGCAGCCCCTGCCAAAGAAATGGAAGACCAAGTAAACATCTTCGTCCTCAGTGTCATTAGCAATGCCATTGCCTGCAACGAGGGAGCCATGAGGGAGGCAATGCTTTCTCCCTTGGACAGACGTCCCAGGATCAAAGGCCACAGAACACCACCTCTTCCCACAGCAGTGCCCCAGAATTTGAGAAGAGTGAGCACCCTGCCCCACACACACTTTCATGGCACTGTGGGACACAGCACAGTCCCTTGTGTCTGAAGTCCTGGCAAAGACGATGGCTGGAAGCTGGTAATACGGCCAAAGACCTGCAGAACCGGGGGATCTGGCACACACAGGGTGCAAAGTGACACCAACAAGAGCAGTCAAGGTCCAGACAGACATGGACAGCAGGTGACGACTGCTCTGCCAGGCGCGATCACCTGGAAGGTAAACGAACCACGGCTGCCAGCCAGAGCCCCTGTGCCAGCAAGCCCAGGCAAGGGGGGAGAAGCAAGAGCAGCAGAGAGAGCAAAACTTCAAACCCAGGTAGGGGAGCGGCAACGAGGGGACAAGCCAGGGCCTGGGCAGGAAACCAAAGGGTCACGGGGGATGGGATGAGGAGGAAGAAATGGTCATCTTCACCTCCTGGATCAACCCCAGGCTCCCCAGCCTCTTCCAGGACCCACAGGCCTGTCCCCAGAAAGTGTACAGCTCATCCAGCAGCACAGACCGGAAGTCTGCAGCACAAGAAGCAGAACCCCCCAAAAACGCCTCTCTTGGCTCATTGGAGTCCACAGAGACTGAACCATCAGATGCTTGCCTGGCAGAAGGTCCAGGGGAAGAGAGGCACGGCACGCCTCCCACCGCAACACAACCGTCAGAGAGCAGGCCGGCAAGTCCTCCATCAGCCCCTGCTTTTGAAGACGAGGGCTACAGAGCGCCTCCCCAGACACGTGGGGCTCAAGAGTCAAAGCCATCAGCCTGCCCCACTCCCATCGAGCACAGCACTGCAGTGACGGTTGAGAGCCAGGGACGTGCCCAACATGCCTCCAGTGCCTGTGATGAAGATCTGCATGAAACAGCCCGGACCCTGGTTTCCGCAGTCCTAAGACAAGCTGTAGCCATGAGCCGGGGAGCCACGAGCAAGGCACCAACTGCTCCCTTGGCCACAGGACCCAGGGTGCCTCCTCCCACTGCAGAGCCTGCAGACTCTGCATCCTCAGCATCTGCCTTGGCTGGAGCACTGGGGGACCTGGCACACACGGGGTGCACAGCGACAGCAACAAGATCAGCCGGGGTCCAGACAGACGCGGAGAGCAGGTGGACCACTGCTCTGCCAGGGCCTGATCCCCGGCTATGTGCAGGAACCATGGCTGCAAGCAGAGACCCTGCACCAGCAAGCCCAGACAGGGCTGAGAAGCAAGGGCAGCAGAGACAGATACACATCAAACCCAGGCAGGGGAGCAGCAAGGATGAGACAAGCCAGGGCCAGGGCAGGAAGGAAAGTGGTCCTGTGGGTTCGGATTAAGAGGAAGTTGTCCCAGCCAACATGGGTTCACAAGGGTTAGGCCCTGTTTAACAAATCTGATTTCCTTTTTAACAATTTTGATTTCCACGGGCTGGCACGGCCCACCAATCCCAGGCTGCCAAGCCCAACGTGCGGACGCCAAGCAGGCGCCAGCTGCCAGAGGCTGCAGGAAGGTTCCAGAAGCAGCGGCAGCGCCCCGGGCAGGGGCAGCCACGAGTGCAGGAGCTGCTCGTGGGATGTGGGCTCAGGGGCAGACGCCTGCCCCTGCAGGGGACAAGGCCCACCCAGAGCCTGCCCACCGGCATGGGCCTGCCCAGACATCCTGGGGGGAAGCCCTGGCCACAGCCAGTGATCCGGGGGGATGCAGAAGCCCCTCACAAATGATGCGAAAAACGGGGCCCACAAGTGAGAGGCCATGTCACTTACAATGGAACCCTGCAGTACTTGGAGAAAAGAGGCACTGTCTCTCCAGACAGCAGGTTTCCTTCAGCACAAAGAAAAAGAAAGGCCTCTTGGGTCTAGATGCCGCCCGCCATCACTGACAGCCAGGCTGGGGACAGCCCAAGGCCTCAGCCAGCTTGTGACACGGGGAAACCAGAAGTGCAAAATGGCCGCCAGGGCTGTCAGAGGATGGGTCGGGACACAGCATAGTCCCTCGTGTCTAAAGTCCTGGCGAGGACGATGGTGAAAGCTGGCAAGACGGCCAATAACGGCAGCCCTGGGGGACCTGGCACACACCGGGTGCACAGTGACACCAACAAGAGCAGCCGAGGTCATGGACAGCAGGTGGACCGCTGCTTTGCCAGGGCCCGATCCCAAGGAATGACACAGGAACAACGGCTGCCGGCAGAGCCCCTGTCCCAGCTAGCCAAGACAGGGTTGGGAAGCAAGGGCAAAAGAGACAGCTAAACATCAAACCCAGGCAGGGGACGGGAAAGGATGGGACAAGCCAAAGCTGGGGCAGGAAAGAAAGGAATCCTGTGAGATGGCATGAAGATGAAGAGATCATCATCCTCAACTTCTGGATCAACCCCAGGTTCCCCAGCCTCTTCCAGGAACCACAGCCCTTTCCCCAGGAAGAGGGCAGCTCATCCAGCAGTGTGGACAGGGAGGCTGCAGTAGAAGTAGCAGAACAACCAACAAGCGCCTCTCTTGGCTCATTGGAGCCCACGGACACTGCACCACCAGCTGCTCCCCTGGCAGAAGGTCCAGGGGAAGGAAGGCACAGCACGCCTCTCGGTACTGCAACAGTACCGTCGGAGAGCAGGCCAGCAAGTCCTCCATCAGCCCCTGCTTTTGAAGATGAGGGGAACAGAGCGCCTCCCCCCATTCCAGTGTCTCGAGACTCAAAGCCATCAGCCTGTCCCATCCCCAGTGAGCACAGCACTATGGCCAGCAACATCCCAGACACAAGCTCCGTCCCAGGGTCTGTTTGCCGGGCCTGTTCATCGCAGCGAGCAGCACCAAGAACTACGTTGGCAGCACCACGCGCCGGGGGGCTGGCTGGTCCTGGGCCACACCTCCCCGGGGAAAGGCCTTGGAGGGGGGGAAAGGCTTGCCCAGCACGCGCTCAGGCCCTTAGGCCGCTTAGGCTGGAAAAAACCTCGAAGACCATCATGTCCAACCGTTATCCTAGCACCGCCGAGTCTACCACTGAACCATGTCCCGAGGCACCAGATTCACATGGCTTTCGAATACCTCCAGGGATGGTGACTCATTTACTTCCCTGGGCAGCCTGTTCCAATTCTTCACAACCCTTCAATTCAAGACATTTTTCCTAGTATCCACCTAAACCTCCCCCGGTGCCACTTTTTCCTCTTCTCCTATTGCCTGTTGCTTGGGAGAAGAGACTGACCCGCATGGCACTACAACCTTCTCTGAGGTCCTTGTACAGAGCGATAAGGTCCCCCCCGAGCCTCCTTTTCTCTAGGCTACGTAACCCCAGCTCCCTCAACACTCCTCACACGACTTGCTCCCTGGACCCTTCACCAGCTTCCTTGCCCTTGTTTGGACACTCTCCAGCACCTCCCCGTCCTTCTTGCAGCTAGGGGCCCAAAACTGAACACGGTATTCATGGTGCGGCCTCACCAGAGCTGAGTACAGGGGGAGAATCACTTCCCTTGTCCTACTGTGGCCTCCCTGGCCACACTATTTCTGGTACAAGACAGGATGTACCAGATCCTGGTACGGCCTTCTTTGCCACCTCAGCACACCGCTGCCTCATACTCATCTGGCTATCGACCAGTACCCCCACAGTCCCTTCCGACAGGCAGCTTTGCAGCCACTCTTCCCTCAGCCTGTGGCGCTGCATGGGCTTGTTGTGCCCTGTGAGAAAAATCTTAATATTTTTTTCAGACAGTGTCTTATGTGAAGCTATACAATACACAATTGCAACAGCAGGACTATGGTGAGCAGGAGCGCCCAGCAAAAGTATATCATAACCTTATATTCCCTAGTACCTGATGCTTGATTCCTCCCGTTTCCTCATTGACTGAGCACTACAGCTTCACAAACTACGTGATGCTTACTACTATACCATATATGTACAATTTTATTTGACCAACCTTTAATTTCTCCTGTTCCTTTTTTTTTTTTTTTCTTCATCTCTCATGACTAGAGGGCCTGTGATTTTTGCTTTTACTCATTTTCAACTGCTTGTCTTGTTTATCTTAGCTATCCTTATTTTGGGACAGCGGGACCTTCCCCTTATCTGCTTAACGTACAACCCACTGCTACGCTGTGCTGTAGCCATAAGCCTGGGAGCCAAGAGCAAAGCACAAACTGCTCCCTCGGCCACAGAGTTAGCGTTCATGAAGACACATAATCCACAAAGTGATTATATGAAGGTGCTTTATTAGGCGCCGGAAGTTAGGGGCATGCCTGCCCAAATCTAACTTCGTCTGATTTGTTTTCTTAGTTCTCTTTTATCTCCTAAGATACTACATATGCATTAGGTTTCACAACTCATCTATGCATATTCATTTCCTAGCTCCAGCTAGCCTCGCTTCGTATGCTAATTATCTTATCAGTCCTTCTGCGCTTGCGTATTACTCTCTGGTGGTCGTCCGGGTGGTCGTCGGGATGAAGTAAGATGTCTTCATCAGAGTTGAACTTTTTAACCTTTCCTTTTCACGCATGCTCTCTAAGCCCTTGGTCTCAGTCCAAACCGCAAGGTTGGTTTGACCCAGTTCCCATTCTCATGTTACCCTTGCACATATATTTTGTATCTTCCAAGCGCAGCCTCGTAACAGTACATCGCAAATGTAACATACTAAACAATATTGTATTATTTCTTCTTCTATTACTAACATTTCCCCCCTTTGAAAGCATTTCACTCCTTTCGAGGAGGGCAAATGCTCTCACTAACTAACTAAAATATTTTACACTCAGTGCTCACCAATAATATAATCACGGAAAATTACATCATTAAGAATCAAGGAAATTACAAAGATTAGGATTGTCACAACATTTCATAAGTCCACCACTTCTGCTTTATGTTAGGTTCACCCTTCTGGTTGGGTTCACTTGATCTGAAACTGATCTTGTCTATTCGGTTTTCATTCCATTTCACCTCCTGGGTTCCTCAGATTCTTTCTCTGAAGTCCAAAGTTGTTAGATGCCGGTGGAGGATATTGAGGATGTGGTTCCATTTGCCGAGCAATAGTTTGCATCACTGTCCGGTTCCAGGTTGTCTTCCTTAGGATCAGACTTTTCAGCATTATAAATGTTAACCAAATTAGTACCCCTACAATCACCAATATAATTATTGTCTCCAGTAAGGACTTAACCCAATTACTAATATTCCATCCACTAAAAATTTTATCCAACCAGCTTGTTGTCATATCTTTCTCTTCCTGTTCTGCATCTTGTTCCACTCGAGCCAGTTGTTCTATGTCATGTTCTACATCAATAGTCACATTTGGAATGTGGATGCAGCAATGATCAATACGATCTTTTAGAAATCCACATACTCCATGTTCCTTTAATAACAGTGTATCTAATGCTAATCGATTCTGTAGCACCATTTTAGTTGTAGCTTGTAGTTGGATATTAAGGTCTCTAAAGCCTTCTTTTGTGGCTCTCGCAAGCCTACTCACTTGTCCTGTAAGTTTATAAATCATTTCCCTATTTCGATAAGTAGCTACCTGTGCAAATAGAGATTCTAACGCCCAACTGAATTTTACTCCATCTGAGGGTTCATGCCATGTATCTTCATCTGCCCCTTCTTCTAAACTTCTTTTTGCCCTATTAATTTGTAGGGTTTCCAACTTTCCCTTGAAAGGAGACTTTTTCCATATTGGACACAATGTGGGGAGTCCTAGAGTTATTTCTTTTACTTCCCCATCTATCGGCAGGTGTGTAGTCCAAGTTCCATCACTGGCTGCCCATACAAATTGTCCTGGACTTTGTATGGTACTATAGCTACAATCCACTGCGACTTGACTAGCCTGGCTATTTCTTTCCGAATTGTACTTAATTCCTCGGCAAGCACATCCTGCCCTAAGAGCTATCAATACCGGAAGTAAGTGCTCAACATCTTCATTATTACTGTCGCAAGTATATTTCTTCTCACAAGTCCACCAAGCTACCTTTGTTGACTCTTGTCTACCACTACTGTCAACCCGGCTTACTGTATAAAACTGATCAGTTCCATTCTGCTTTCCCTGCCATTTAATACACCATGATGTATTCCCTCCATACTGGAATTTCTGCAATAAACTTACTGTCCAATCACTATCCCACCCTTTCATTCCTTTTGGCTTATTTTTCTCTTGACATTCCCAAACAATCTTTTCTCTAACTCCTTCTACTACACGTAGTTCGTCGTAATAACACTGTCCCACATTCTTAAATCTGCCTATTGTTATGAAATGGTAGTTCTTCTTCTTTTCACATTCAGACCTTGATGTTGGGGGGCTCAGTTTCCTATAGTATTGTGTAACATTTATCCTCTCTAGAACTTTCACTTCTTTACATTGAATTGTTTCATTTCCTTTTACTTGGGGCAGTGGGGAGGTTATTATACCCCACTCAAGCGGGTCCCCCGTTGCTTTTGGGATGGGCAAACAAGCAGTAATTCTATCAGTTCCTTTCATTATGGCAAAATCTTTAATCAATCCTACCAGTAAATTCTCTGATGGTTGCCTAGGTGGGATCTGTACCACTTGTGTCCATGGTGCCTGGCCCTCTCTTCTTCTTCTAGATCCTTTTTGGTGGGCTACCAATATTCCTTTATCCAATTTTGGATATACCAATATCTCTCTCATCCCGTAATCTGTGCCATTTTCATGTGTTACCACGCACCGGTAATTTCCTTTGTTGACTTTAGTAACACTAAACAGGGTTAAGGTGGTAGCTCCTCTCAGTTGTTGGCCCAATTCTATGGTTATACTTACGTACGCCTTCCCCTTCCATCCAGCCTTCAATCCTGTATTGTCCCTGGTTGTGTCTACGTATATTTCCTGGCTCTGTCCAGAGTCACTTATTTTTTCCCAGACCACCTGTAGAGAGCTAATTGTTATTGGTTTATCGTTGTGCATTCCACATTCCAAAGTAACATTTTCTCCTCTGAATATTTCCTCTTTCTTATATTTTTCTGGTATTTCTAGGAACCCAATTACAAGGTATTTACACAAAACAATTACTGTTATCGTTACTGTTGTTAAGAACCCCAACATTGTATGGTTATACGCGCTTCATCTGTAGTTTTGTATCTCCGATTGCTCGCACTGACCAAAATTCGGGAACCTTTTTCACCCGAGTATAATGAATCCAAGCATCCACCCCTTCTACCTTTACAGCTGTAAAAGTAGTCAATAATACTTGATAAGGTCCGGCCGGCCCACCGTTCTCTCAGGGGTTCTTCATTCCAGTTTTTAATGTACACTTGGTCACCTGGCTGAATGTCGTGGACAGGATTTTCCAGTGCCAACGGTCGGTTCCACACCAGAACACTTCGAAGTTGAGCTAAAGTTTTACCAAGAGACAATACATAATTATAAACATCCTGGCTCCCTGTTATATGCATATTAGGATTTGGTTCTGGGGATTCATAAGGCTTTCCATACGTAATCTCATACGGGCTTACTGACATTCCACTCCTTGGCTTTATCCTTATTCTCAGTAAAGCTATAGGCAAAGCTTGTGGCCATTGTATTTTGGCTTCCTGGCAGATTTTACTGATCTGTCCCTTTAGTGTTTGGTTCATCCTTTCTACCTGTCCACTAGATTGGGGTCTCCATGCAGTATGTAAATTCCAAGAAATTCCTAATAGCCGACTTACGTCTTTAACCACAGATGAAACAAAGTGCGGCCCCCTATCCGAGGATATTCCTAATGGTACCCCAAACCTCGGAATGATTTCCCGCAGTAACCATTTTACTGTCTCTTTAGCTTGATTGGTGCGACAGGGAAGGGCTTCTGGCCATCTGAAAAAGGTGTCAACCCCTACTAACAAATACCTACATCCCCTAGTCCTAGGTAACTCTACAAAATCAACTTGCCAGTAATCTCCTGGTTCTATTCCTACTCTAACTCTTCCCATTTCAGCATGTTTTCTTGCTACTGGATTATTTTTCAGACAAATCTCACACTTTGACATTACTGATTTTGCCATTGTTAACATATGTGTAGAGATGATGCTACGTTTTAAAATGTTACCATTGCCTCTGCACCCCAGTGACACTCATTATGTCTTGTCTGAAGTATTTCTCGCATCACCAAGGGGGGTATTACTACCTGGCCCGTAGCAGTTACATACCATCCATCAGAGTTCTTTCGGGCCTTTAGGAGATGTGCTAATTTCTCATCCTCTGGTGAATATCTTGGTTCCTTGGGAAGATTAAGACAAGTGGGGCCTACCTTAAGTGGTACCAAAGCCATTACATTCCACACCTCCCGAGCAATTTGTCGAGCTGCTCGATCTGCCAGCCGATTCCCTTCTGATATTTTCAAGGTTCCTCCTTGATGAGCTTTACAGTGCATAATAGCCACTTGTTTTGGTTTTTGCACCGCATTTATCAAATTTAACACCTCCTCTTGATATCTTATATTGGCTCCTTGTGAGGACAACAGCCCTCTTTCTTTCCATAATGCTCCATGAACATGGACTACTCCAAAAGCATACTTTGAATCTGTCCAAATATTTACCATCTTTCCTTTACTCAGTTCCAGTGCTCGAGTTAGGGCTATCAGTTCCGCTCGCTGTGCTGATGTTCCAGGTGGTAAAGGTTTGGCTTCAATTACTGTCTTCAGGGTTGTTACTGCATACCCTGCATATCGTGTTCCATTCTCCACAAAACTACTACCATCAGTAAAAAGTTCCCAGTCATACCTTTCAAGGGGTACATCCTTCAAATCCTCACGGCTCGCATGGGTATGTTCAATTATTTCCACACAATTGTGTTCCAACGGTCCTTCTTCTGGAACAGTTCCTAGAAAGACTGCTGAATTTAACAGGTTAGTTGTTTTCAAGGTTACGTCATCTTGTTCAGTTAGTATTGCCTGATATTTCATCATTCGGCTGGGTGATAACCAGTGGCCCCCCTTTTGTTCTAAAACAGTTGTTACCATATGTGGTACAAAAACTTCAATACGTTTTCCCACGGTAAGTTTCCTTGCTTCCTGGATTAAGAGAACTGTTGCCGCTACTGCCCGCAAACATGAGGGCCATCCTGCACTTACAGCATCCAACTGCTTAGAAAAGTATCCCACAGGTCTTTTCCAGCTTCCCAGTCGCTGGGTTAGTACCCCTAGTGCTAGTCGTTGTCTTTCATATACAAATAACTGGAAATCTTTTGATAAATCCGGTAGGCCCAAAGCTGGTGACTTCATTAAGGCATCTGTAAGTTTCTTGAAAGCTTCTTTCTGTACTTTTCCCCAAATAAAATCCTGTGCCTTCTGAGCTTCATAAAGGGGCTTAGCTATTAGTCCATAATCCATTATCCATAATCTGCACCAGCCAGCCATTCCTAAGAAGGCCCTTAGCTCATGGAGATTTTGAGGTTCCGGGATGGTGCATATAGCTTTTATCCTATTGACACCCAGACTTCTTTGTCCCTGGGAAATCTCACACCCCAAATATGTTACAGTTGAGCAAACTATTTGTGCTTTTTCCTTTGAAACTTTATAACCACCCATTCCCAACTGATTTAAAATTTCGATGGTTATTTGGGTGCAGAGCGACTCATTCTCTGTAGCAATCAAAATATCATCTACATATTGTAACAGCAAATACTGACTTCTGGGTACCTGTATTTGTCCTTGCGTTGTCCAGATTTCCAGTTCCTTGGCCAGCTGGCTTCCAAAGAGGGTCGGGCTATTCTTGAAGCCTTGTGGGAGTCTTGTCCAAGTTAATTGTGTCTTTCGTCCACTCTGAGGATTTTCCCATTCGAAGGCAAATAATTTTCTACTATCTTTATCAAGAGGTATGCAAAAGAAGGCATCCTTTAAATCTATCACAGTAAACCATTTATATTTCTCTCTCACAGATGTTAACAATGTGTAAGGATTAGCCACTACCGGGTGAATGTCCTTTGTTATTTCATTTATTGCTCTAAGATCTTGTACCAATCTATACTCACCATTCGGCTTCCTTACTGGAAAAATTGGAGTATTGTATTCCGATTTACATTCTTCCGGAATCTGATGTTTGAGAAATTTGTCAATAATTTTCACTGTCCCCTGCCTAGCTTCTATCTTAAGTGGATATTGTTTGATTCGAACAGGTTTGGCTCCTTCCTTTAATTCCACCTTTACTGGTTGTGCCAGTTTCGACTTCCCTGGTACATCTGTTTCCCGTACTGTTGCTATAACTGCATTTTCTACTTCTCTTGGAATATTAACAAAGGGTTTATCTTTGATCATTAGGATTTGTCCTACTTTGGACTCAGGTACCTTCATTATTAATTCTCCATCCTCAAAGGTTATTGTTGCATCTAATTTAGCTAATAGATCCCGTCCCAAGAGTGGAATCGGGCATTCTGGTACATACAAAAATTCATGGGTTAGTTCCTTACCCCCAAAACGCAAATCAAGGGGTTGTAAGAATGGCCGTTCCTCCTCCTTCCCTGTGGCTCCAATTATTGTAGTTGTCTTAGTTCCCAATCGTCCTTTTAAACTATTTAACACTGAATATGTTGCTCCTGTATCTATCAAGAACTTTACTTCCTTATCCCCTAATTGAATCTTTACTAAAGGTTCTTTGACTGTTTTATGTTCTGTATCTAGTCAGCTACTAAAATCTCCCAGCACCATTGCCTTAATGGCCTCCTGATTCTGAAATGAACTTCCCGAGAATTGGTCTCTTCTAAACGGACACTCATTTTTCCAATGCCCTTCCTTTTTACACTAAGCACACTGATTCAATCCTAATCTTTCTCCCGGATTTCCACCAAAGTCTCCGCGACCCCTTCCGATACTAACTCCCTGTCCTCTAGCAAATCCTCTTCCTCTCCCTCTGAATCCTTGGTTTCCTCTGCCTTGAATTACTGCTAACAAATTCTGTTGCTGCCTCCTGGTGGATTCTTTTTCTCTATTGTTGTATACTTTCCAGGCTATTTCTAACAGTCTATCCATATTTCTCAGGTCTCCTCCCTCCAGTTTCTGTAATTTCTTCCGGATATCCTCCTGTGATTGTCCTAAAAAGATAAGAGCTAATTGTGCTTTAGCTTGTTCTGTTTCTATATCTAGGTCAGTATATTTCTTTGCAGTTTCCTTAAGCCTTTCCAAAAATGCAGAGGGAGATTTGGTTTTCTCCTGCCTAACATTATACAATTTAGACCAATTTATAGTTTTAGGCATGGCACTCTGCACCCCTATTTGGATCCAATCCTGGTATCTCTTCAATCTCCTCAGACCATCCCCTGTATTATAGTCCCATTGCGGGTCTTCCGTCGGGAAGTTCTGATCTACGCTTCCCGAGACTAATCCATTCCGAACATCCTCTTTTGCTCTTTCTCTAGCTGCCCTTAACACCGTATCTTTTTCTGTCGAGTCCATTAATGTATCTAATATTACTTGAAGATCATCCCAGTCCGGATTCTGGGTTTTAATTATCATTTTCATTACCCTGGCTACTTTATCCGGGTTTTCCCGATATGTCCCTGCTGCTTGTTTCCAAATTACTAGGTCTCCCGGAGTAAACGGTACTTTAACATATACTGGCCCTTCCGTCCCTACTCCTTGTCTGAGTGGAGCAATTATGTTTCCCTTTTGTCTTATTCCGCCTTTCTTTCTTATCATCCATTCACCCACAACTTTCTGCTCTCGTTGTCGGGTTCTATACGATACCGGGGTAGCCGAAGCTACCGCTCCGTTTTCTTCCTCCTCCCCCTCACTATCCCCGCTTCCTTCCCTGACAGTCTGCCCTTGTTCTAACGGGGCTGATGGTACTACTTCCAAATCTATATTTCCATCATCTCGTCTATAATACCTATCATTCTCTAACGCTTGATGTCCTATACAGCGTCTTTCTCCTCTGCATCCTTTACAATGCTCATCAACAGTTATTTTAGCCACCATTATCCCGCAAGCGCGTTGCCACTCAGGCTTATCTCGCAAACAGAAAAATAGTTCTACATAAGGAATCTCGTCCCACTTGCCTTTTCGCTTACAAAATAACATTAATTGTAAGATAGTATTGTACTGTAAGGTTCCGTTTTCTGGCCAACTTTCTTGATCTTCTAGTTCATACTGTGGCCACCAAACATTACAGTAATCAACCAGTTTACCCTTTCGTAACTCCTGCCCGAAACACCCCTCCTTCCAGTGTGCTAATAAACAGCCCAAAGGGGAGGATCGCGGTACCGAAGCATTACCGCCCAGAATACTTTTAAGTTTTTCCATTATCAGCTATAGCTTTTACCGAACCGAACCAGATGCTGAGCCTGCAGCAAAACCAGACCACTGATGCCGAACCTGCAGCGCTTTCGCGCCTGTCTGACGGACGGCGCCTAGGCTTACCACGGGAATTCCCTAGCCCAACCGTGCGTGGCTTTCGCCGCGTCTGACCGGCAGGCTCCCAGACCAGTTCGGTACCGATTACCAGAAAGCACCTTTTTCTTACCCTTTCAGAGGTACGTTGAGAGCAGCGGGGGTCGGTCGCGGCCGATGGCTCCCCGAGAAACTCCTCGGTGCCGGCTGGAGCGTGATCAGTTCGCGAGACGCCTCAGCAGTGCCCGCAAGGTCCCATCTGGGTCGCCAAAATGTTAGCGTTCATGAAGACACATAATCCACAAAGTGATTATATGAAGGTGCTTTATTAGGCGCCGGAAGTTAGGGGCATGCTTGCCCAAATCTAACTTCGTCTGATTTGTTTTCTTAGTTCTCTTTTATCTCCTAAGATACTACATATGCATTAGGTTTCACAACTCATCTATGCATATTCATTTCCTAGCTCCAGCTAGCCTCGCTTCGTATGCTAATTATCTTATCAGTCCTTCTGCGCTTGCGTATTACTCTCTGGTGGTCGTCCGGGTGGTCGTCGGGATGAAGTAAGATGTCTTCATCAGAGTTGAACTTTTTAACCTTTCCTTTTCACGCATGCTCTCTAAGCCCTTGGTCTCAGTCCAAACCGCAAGGTTGGTTTGACCCAGTTCCCAGAGTCCAAGAAGCCCCAGTTATCTAGATGTCTTGCAAATTGAGCATTCTTTTAATCCTCCTTACTCCTCATCATGAATTGGTGCATTCTCATGTTACCCTTGCACATATATTTTGTATCTTCCAAGCGCAGCCTCGTAACAGTACATCGCAAATGTAACATACTAAACAATATTGTATTATTTCTTCTTCTATTACTAACACCAATGCCGTGCTGCAGGCTGGCACGGCCCGCAGATCCCAGGCTGCCAAGCCCAACGTGCAGCCGCCAAGCAGGCGCCAGCTGCCAGAGGCTGCAGGAAGGTTCCAGAAGCAGCGGCAGCGCCCCGGGCAGGGGCAGCCACGAGTGCAGGAGCTGCTCGTGGGATGTGGGCTCAGGGGCAGACGCCTGCCCCTGCAGGGGACAAGGCCCACCCAGAGCCTGCCCACCGGCATGGGCCTGCCCAGACATCCTGGGGGGAAGCCCTGGCCACAGCCAGTGATCCGGGGGGATGCAGAAGCCCCTCACAAATGATGTGAAAAACGGGGCCCACAAGTGAGAGGCCATGTCACTTACCATGGAACCCTGCAGTACTTGGAGAAAAGAGGCACTGTCTCTCCAGACAGCAGGTTTCCTTCAGCACAAAGAAAAAGAAAGGCCTCTTGGGTCTAGATGCCGCCCGCCATCACTGACAGCCAGGCTGGGGACAGCCCAAGGCCTCAGCCAGCTTGTGGCACAGGGGGAAACCAGAAGTGCAAAATGGCCACCAGGGCTGTCAGAGCTGCCGGTCGGGAGCTGCCCAAGGTTAGTGGAATTAGTTGGGATCTTATCAATGTTTATAAATACCTGAAGCGTGGCAGACAGAGGCATTTGGCCAACCTCTTTTCAGTGGTTTGTGGGGACAGGACAAGGCGTAATGGCCACAAGATGGAGCCCAGGAAGTTCCGCACCAACATGGAAAAGGACTTCTTCACGGTGAGGGTGACAGAGCACTGAAACAGGCTGCCCAGGGAGGTTGTGGAGTGTCCTTCTCTGGCGATATTCAAGGCCCATCTGGACACCTACCTGGGCAGCCTGCTCTAAGGAACCTGCTTTGGCAGGGCGGTTGGACGCGATGATCTCTCGAGGTCGCTTCCAACCCCAACAATTCTGTGATTCTGTGAAATTTCCACTGCACAAAACACCTGCCACTGCAAAAACACAACTTTGGTTCTCACAATTCCCCCCTCTTCTTTTCTCACTCCTATTGCTGTTTCTGCACTTCTACACATCCTCCATCCTTGAGTTTTTCCAACATTAGGGCACAATATTTTTCTTCCCAAGTCAGGGGGATGACAGATATGCAATGCCTTTATCATTGTAATACCAACAATACCGCCCTGTGGGGGAGGCCAGCAAAGCCCCTCTCACTGCAGCAGCAGCACCAAAGGAAGAACGAAAAGAAGTGGCTTCTCCTTTGGCTGGAGGCCCTGCGTGCGAAGTCAGCAAAGACCCTCTCGCTCCAGGACCAACGCCACAAGAAGGAGAAGCGGCTTCTCCCTGGGCTGGACAACCTGTGGAGGAAGCCAGTGAAGCCCCTCTTGGTCCAGCAGCAGCACCAGACGAAGAAGAAGTGGCTTCTCCTTTGAGTGCAGAGCCTCTCAGGGAGGACAGCACCGATCTTCTCAGCCCCGCAGCAGCTGAGGAAACAGGAGCAGTGGCTTCTCCCTTGGTTCCTGGGCGCCAGGTAAGCACAGCGTGCGTGGTGGGCACGAGGCCCTCAGGGAGCTTTGCAGCACCCACAGAAGCATCACAGGGAGGCACAGGACAGCGTCCCAGTGTGAGAAAAATCTCAGTATTTTTTTCAGTCAGGGTCTTCCGTGAAGCGATTTTATTCACAATTGCAATGGCGGGACTCCTGCGAGCAGGAACGCGCACTAAAAGTATACCATAACCTTATATTCCCTATTACCCGACACCTGACTTCTCCCGTTTCCTCATGGGCTACTACGGGTTTACAAACTACTTACGCCTTTCTATACCATATATGTACAATTTTATTTGACCAACCTTTCATTTCTACTTTTCCTTTCCTTTCCTTCATCTCTCGTGACTAGAGGGCTCCTGATTTATTTTTTTTCTACTAATTTTGCGCAGCTCATCCTGTTTGTCTTAGCTACCCTCCTTATTTTGGGACAGCGGGACCTTCCCTTTATCTGCCTAATGTACTTCCCACTGCTTTGCTACTGCCATGCCTGCACAATCTCTTGTGAATATGCAAGGTTAGTGGAATTTTCCCATGCAAAAACACCTGCCGCTGCAAAAACACAACTTTGTTTCTCACAATGCCCCCCTCTTCTTTTCTTACTCCTCTTGCTGTTTCTGCACTTCTTCACATCCCCCACTCTTCTCTTTTTCCAACATTACGGCCCAATATTTTTCTTCCGATGTCATGGGGGATGACAGATTCGCAGTGCCATTATCTTTAGAATTCCAACAAATAGCTGTTTGAGCCAATTCCATTCAGGTAACCGCAAAAGTCACTTCCTCCCAAATGTTTCTAAATCCCCAGGAAGTGTCATCTTGAGCCGCTCTGTGTAGGATTTGTTTCTTTCCCAAATATTTTTGAGATCAGTCCAATTTGCCCCTTTTGATCTACAGACATACAGCAACTAGCATTAATTACAGTACACGCTCTGCTGTGAGGCTAATAATAAATCGAATACCATTTAGTTCTGGAGTACTATTTTTGGCAAGCTTGTTACCTCCTCTTGTAGTGCCTGCACTGCATGCAGAGTGTTATTTTCTAGTTGCACAATGAGTGAAATTCCCTGTTTCAGTTTACTAGAGGATTATCTGGAGTCCTCTTAATTCTGCGTGCGGTCTCAAGGGGGCTTTGGCATTGTGGGTCTTCAATAATAGGAACATTTGGAATTATTGCCCCCAGGCTGCAAGCTTCCTTCCAGCCAAGGGGCAACACCTTCCTGGATGTATTGCCGCATAGCCAGTACCACCCCTTGCCATTCGGGACAGGCCATCCGGTTACAGGATTCTCATGTTGTATCTGCTGTACAAAAACTTCTAAACTGTTACTTAGATAACGCTCCTGCCTTCCTCTTTGTCACACTCAAAATGGTTAAGAACAAAACAGGATTACAAGATACGCCACCGGGCCCACGTAGTGGGCACCACCAATCGACACTTGGATAAAACACACTTCCTTTTCGATCTGTCATGCGCTTCGTTCATCTCCGGCCGTTCCCCTCACGGAGAATACAGAACCACGGATCGGAACTCCGCGCTCGCTTCGCAGCGATGCTGCGTCTCACTCCCACAGCACAATCACGCAATCACGCAGAGAGGCCCCTTAAACTTCTCATTCATGCTACAAGGATATATCACTTAGAAAAATAACCAGACTATTTTGTATCGTCTCTGGCCGAGTTGCTCGAGGAGTCACTCACTTCACAACAATACTTTGGCTCAAACACATACACATATACTTCCTTGCTGGTGCAGCTACTGCTGCCTCCGGTGCAATATTAGGATTAGAGGGAGCATAACTTGATTCCTCCTCCGAAAAAGGAGTCTTATTGTTTACATATAAACTTAAAGCCGGAATTTCCATCAGACCCGCATTGTGGCCAAAATAGTGAAGTTCCTTTTAATGGCTTTTCAGGCCAGACAATTAGACAATATCTAACCATTGCTTTTTTTTTTTTTTTTCTTTTTCCCTAGTTTTTGGGGTGTTTTTCCAATTCCTTTTCTTTCTCCCCAAAGGACTGCCTTTACGCACAATTCCGAGGATTCTGCTTCTGAAGATCTCCAAGGATGGAGACTCCACAACCCCTCTGGGCAACCAGTTCCAGGAAATACAACCTGTTCCAGCAGCAGAGCGTACAGGAGCAGCGCCAGGTGAGGCTCAGGGAGCGAGACAGGGACAGCAGCGTGACGGGACGGCATGGAGAGCACCAGGATGAGGAGAACGGTTCTGGAGCAAGCCGGCCAGCTGGCCCTGAGCACCTCCGGCCTGGACGCAGTTATTCCCAAACCTGGGGTTTCTCCATGAAGAGTCGACCCCCAGGACAGCCAAAGCCCACAGGGCCCTGGAAGAGCCCCAGGAGGGTTCGGAAGAACATCTTTGGCAGCCCTGGCAGCCTCCGACGTGCAGGCAGCAATTCAGGCAGAGACAGGCAGGGCATTACCCTGGCAAGCCGAGCCCCGCTGTGCGTGGTCCCCTGCCAGGGCATGAATGGGGCCACTGCAGGGCAGCTCACAGGAGCACCATTAGGGGGCCGTGGAGGGGAATGGCAGAAATGACCAAAGTAACCCGGCCTTTCTCCTCAGTTTCTCTTGCAGATGGAGAAGCTGCAAGTCACGAAGACACTGCCACACAGTGGGGTGCGGCAGGAAGAGAGAATCCGTCTGCCAGCCGTGCCGCCTTTCCCAAGGCAGGCAGCGACTCAGGCAGCAGCAGTCAAGCAAGTGCCTGCAGCACAGACGTCGTCATCTGAAAGGGTCACTTGCAAGCTGCCCCCTCTACAAGCAACAGCCTCTTCATCTTCAGCTGCAGGAAGGGCAAAGGCGTTGGGCACAGAGGCCCACAGCCACCAAGAGCTTCTGCCACCTCTTCCGTGCATCTCTGGTGACAGGGACAAGGCAGTGAGGGCAGAGAGCCGGGAACGTGGCCCACACAGCCCTGTGGCCCCTGACGAGGACATGGAGTACACAGTACGGTCCTTCGTCTCCACAGTCATAAGAAACGCTCTAGCCTGCAACGAGGGAGCCAACAGCAAAGCAAGGCTTTCTCCCTCAGGCAGACGTCCCGGGACCAAAGGCTACAGAACACCATCTCTCACCACAGCAGTGCCCCAAAATGGGAAGAAGAAGAGTCAGCACTCACCCAAAAGCAGCCCTGCAGCCCCTGCCGAAGAAATGGAAGACCCAGTAAAGGTCTTTGTCTCCGCTGCCATTAGCAATGCCGTAGCCCGGAACCAGGGAGCCATGAGCGAGGCAAGGCTTTCTCCTTTGGACAGACGTCCCAGGAGCGAAGGCCGCATAACACCACCACTCCTCACAGCAGTGCCGCAGAATTGGAAGAAGAGTCAGCACCGTGCCAAAAACAGCCCTGCAGCCTCTGCCGAGGACATGGAACACCCAGTAAAGGCCTTCGTCTCCAGTGTCATTAGCAAGGCTATAGCCTGCAACGAGGGAGCCATGAGGGAGGCAGAGCTTCCTCCCTTGTGCAGAGGTCCCGGGAGCAAAGGCCACAGAACACCACCTCTCCTAACAGCAGTGCCACAGGATTTGAAGGAGAGTCGGCAGGCTGCCCCACACTGCCCCACAGACTCTTTCACGGCACTGCGGGACACAGCACAGTCCCTTGTGTCTGAAGTCCTGGCAAAGACAATGGCTGAAAGCTGGGAACACGGCCAACGGCCTGCAGAACTGGAGGACCTGGCACACACGGGGTGCACAGCGACCTCAACAAGAGCAGTCCAGGTCCAGACAGACATGGACAGCAGGTGGACCACTGCTCTGCCAGGGCGCCATCACCAGGCACGTTCAGGAAAAGCGGCTGCTGGCAGAGCCCCTGCACCAGCAAGCCCAGACAGGGCTGAGAAGCAAGGGCAGCAGGGACAGATACACATCAAACCCAGGCAGTGGAGCGGCAAGGATGAGACAAGCCAGGGCCAGGGCAGGAAGGAAAGTGGTCCTGTGGGTTCGGATGAAGAGGAAGAGATTGTCATCTTCAACTCCTGGATCAACCCCAGGTTCCCCAGCCTCTTTGAGGACCCACAGTCCTTTCCCCAGGAAGAGGGCAGCTCAGCCAGCAGCGTGGACAGGGAGGCTGCAGCAGAAGCAGCAGAACCCCCAACAAGTGTCTCTCTTGGCTCATTGGACACTGAAACATCGCCTGCTTGCCTGGCAGAGAGGCACGGCACGCCTCTCACCGCAACACAACCGTCAGAGAGCAGGCCAGCAAGTTGTCCATCAGCCCCTGCTTTTGAAGACGAGGGCTACGGAGCGCCTCCCCAGACACGTGGGGCTCAAGAGTCAAAGCCATCAGCCTGCCCCACTCCCATCGAGCACAGCACTGCAGTGATGGTTGAAAGCCAGGGACGTGCCCAACACGCCTCCAGTGCCTGTGATGAAGATCTGCATGAAACAGCCCGGATCATCGTGTCTGCAGTCCTACGCCATGCTGTAGCCATGAGCCAGGGAGCCACGAGCAAGGCACCAACTGCTCCCTCGGCCACAGGACCCAGCGTGCCTCCTCCCACAGCCGAGCCTGTAGACTGTACATCCTCGGCCTCTGCCTTGGCTGGAGGTGCTGTAGGGGAAGCCACGGAAGCCCCTCTCACTGCAGCAGCGGCGCCACAAGAAGAAGTGGCTTCTCCTGTGACTGCAGATCTTCTCAGGGAGGACATCACAGATCTCAGTCCAGCAGCAGCTGATGAAGCAGGAGCAGCAGCTACTCCCTTGGCTATGGTTCCGGGGCACCAGGTAAGCACAGCACGAGTGGTGGGCACCGGGCACCGAGGGCAGCCAGAGGCAGAAGTAGCACGTGGGGTGTGCGTGCTGGGGAGCTGTCTGCTGCTCTCCATTTCCAGACGCCCCAGGCACAAGGGCTGACATCCCTCTCATCACCTGCTTGTGCTCTTGCTCTCCCCATGCAGGTTGCCGCCGAGCAGGGAGGCCAAGCGCAGTCCTCCTCCTGCACCAAAGACATGCCAGCGGATGAGCCAGCAACGTCCCAGGCACAAGCACCGTCCCAGGGTCTGTTGGCCGGGCCTGTTCAGCGCAGCGAGCAGCACCAAGGACTAGGTAGGTTGGCAGCACCACGCGCCGGGGGGCTGGCTGGTCCTGGGCCACCCCTCCCTGGGAAAGGCCTTGAAGGGGGGGAAAGGCTTGCCCAGCCCCCGCTCAGGCCCTAACCTACACCTCTCTGTCCCCCACAGGCATCCTTGACCTCGCACAAGCCCCAGCGCGCCAGCCACGGCCCTCCCGCCTCAGGAGGGCACTTCGGGCTCTGCGCAGGGCTTTCTGCTGCAGCTGCATCGCAGGACAGCGAGAGTAGCGGCGCCCGGCTGCCAGCACCAGGACGGTGCTCGGAGGTGGCAGCTGGCCCTCAGGAAGCTTTGCAGTGCCCACAGAAGCATCACTGGGAGGCACAGGACAGCGCCCCAGGAATTCAGATGCCCCACCACATCCTGCCCCCAGCCTCAGCTCAGCTGCGGCTGCTTTCTGCTGTGAATAAAAGCTCAGGCAGACTTTTGCCTCCAATGCTCCTCTCTGTGCCGTTGATCTCAGGAGAAAGAGTGATGCAGGCCATGCCAACCTGGCACCCTGGGCCTGTCACAGTCATGGAATTACAGGATCATGGAATCGCTTAGGTTGGAAAACACCTCAGAGATCATCACCTCCAACCGTTATCCTAGCACCGCCGAGTCTACCACTGAACCATGTCCCTAGGCACCAGATTCACATGGCTTTCGAATACCTCCAGGGATAGTGACTCAACTACTTGCCTGTGCAGCCTGTTCAAATGCTTCACAACCCTGTCATTGAAGAAATTTTGCCTAGTATCCACCTAAACCTCCCCCGGCGCCACTTTTTCCTCTTCTCCTATCGCCTGCTGCCTGGGAGAAGGGACTGACCCCCGTCGCACTACAACCTTCTCTGAGGTCCTTGTACAGAGCGATAAGGTCTCCCCCCAGCCTCCTTTCCTCTAGGCTACATAACCCCAGCTCCCTCAACACTCCTCACACGACTTGCTCCCTAGGCCCTTCAGCTGCTTCTTTGCCCTTCTTTGGACAGGCCCCAGGACCTCCCCGTCCTTCTTGGAGTGACGGCCCCAAAGCTGAGCAGGGTATTCACAGTGCGGCCTCACCAGAGCTGAGTACAGGGGGAGAATTAGGTTCACAAACTACGTGATGCTTACTACTATACCATGTATGTACAATTTTATTTGACCAACCTTTAATTTCTCCTGATCCCTTTTCTTTTTTTTTTCATCTCTCATGAATGGAGGGCCTGTGATTTTTGTTTTTACTGATTTTGCACTGCTTGTCCTGTTTTTCTTAGCTATCCTCCTCATTTTGTGACTGTGGGACGTTCCCCTTATCTGTTTAACGTACTTCACCTGCTATGCTACTGCCATGCCCGCACAATCACTTTTGAAAATGCAAGGTTAGTGGAATTTTCCAATGCAAAAACCTGACGTGCTCTCAGCAGCCTGTAAGCTCTCCTGACGTGCTGTCAGCAGCCTGCAAGCACACAAGAGGAGGAAGTGCTGCAACAGCTGTTGCTCACCAACCAGCTGCCCGGCAAGGAAAAGGCAGTCAGTAGGACATGTGTCAGGACACTTTTCCTGCCGATGTGGCCAAATTCACATAAGAAAGAATCAGGAAAAGTTTCTTTCTTATGTGGGACTCCGTGAAGACAGGCAAAGTTCTCCGAGAGCTGAAAGGTGGGCTTCTTTCCATGGAGGAGCTCAAAGCCCCCCATGGGCAGCCCCAGTTTAATAAGGAAGGAGGCACCCAGCCCAGGTACTAAGACACGCTGAAAAGCAAGAAAGGAGGAACAGTATTTAAGCATTTCTGGGACTGGAAATCCCGTGTGGGACTTCTCCAATAAAGAAGATGGGCCCTTGTGCTTTGGCCACTGCTCATGGGAAGGTGCCAGGTGGCGTCACTCTGGAGAGCCCTGGAGATGGCCTCAATGTCTGGGAGTTTCCCAGCTCCCTTCTTGTTGCCATCTAAAGAAGATCTGGGCTAGTAAGAGCAGAGCCAACACCCTCAGCCCAGGAAAATCCCTCCACGGGGTTCCCAACTAATAGGGAAAGCCTTAAGAACCGGCTCCGACTACATGCTGGCCTGCCCAATCAGGCCATAGGCAACGCACAAGCGCCAGGAGGTACGGATCCCGTCCTTCTGCTGGAGCTGGGCTTTTTTGTGCATAATGCCAGAGCAGCAACGGGCCCCTGGCACATCTGCAGTTTGCAGGCTACCGCTGGGGTGTTACTTCTGCTTGAGGAGGCGTTCTGTGGGGTGGCAGCTCCTTGAAGGAGCAGGGTATGAGGGAAGGACGAGGCTGCAAAGCCCATCTTGTTCAGTGCGAACTGCCTGTGCATGTGGTGGGATATTGCATCCCCAACTGTCCCAGTGCCTGGAAAGCAAATCCCCCAAATCCCCCTTCAGCTGTGCCCTGGGGTCGGCAACAAGGCCGCCAATGCCATGCTGCAGGCTGGCACGGCCCGCACATCCCAGGCTGCCAAGCCCAACGTGCGGCCGCCAAGCAGGCGCCAGCTGCCAGAGGCTGCAGGAAGGTTCCAGAAGCAGCGGCAGCGCCCCGGGCAGGGGCAGCCACGAGTGCAGGAGCTGCTCGTGGGATGTGGGCTCAGGGGCAGACGCCTGCCCCTGCAGGGGACAAGGCCCACCCAGAGCCTGCCCACCGGCATGGGCCTGCCCAGACATCCTGGGGGGAAGCCCTGGCCACAGCCAGTGATCCGGGGGGATGCAGAAGCCCCTCACAAATGATGCGAAAAACGGGGCCCACAAGTGAGAGGCCATGTCACTTACAATGGAACCCTGCAGTACTTGGAGAAAAGAGGCACTGTCTCTCCAGACAGCAGGTTTCCTTCAGCACAAAGAAAAAGAAAGGCCTCTTGGGTCTAGATGCCGCCCGCCATCACTGACAGCCAGGCTGGGGACAGCCCAAGGCCTCAGCCAGCTTGTGGCACAGGGGGAAACCAGAACTGCAAAATGGCCACCAGGGCTGTCAGAGCTGCCGGTCGGGAGCTGCCCAAGGTTAGTGGAATTAGTTGGGATCTTATCAATGTTTATAAATACCTGAAGCGTGGCAGACAGAGGCATTTGGCCAACCTCTTTTCAGTGGTTTGTGGGGACAGGACAAGGGGTAATGGCCACAAGATGGAGCCCAGGAAGTTCCGCACCAACATGCAAAAGGACTTCTTCACGGTGAGGGTGACGGAGCACTGAAACAGGCTGCCCAGGGAGGTTGTGGAGTGTCCTTCTCTGGAGATATTCAAGGCCCGTCTGGACACCTACCTGGGCAGCCTGCTCTAAGGAACCTGCTTTGGCAGGGCGGTTGGACGCGATGATCTCTCGAGGTCCCTCCCAACCCCAACAATTCTGTGATTCTGTGAAATTTCCACTGCAAAAACACCTGCCACTGCAAAAACACAACTTTGGTTCTCACAATTCCCCCCTCTTCTTTTCTCACTCCTATTGTTGTTTCTGCACTTCTACACATCCTCCATCCTTGAGTTTTTCCAACATTAGGGCACAATATTTTTCTTCCCACGTCAGGGGGATGACAGATATGCAATGCCTTTATCATTGTAATACCAACAATACCGCCCTGTGGGGGAGGCCAGCAAAGCCCCTCTCACTGCAGCAGCAGCACCAAAGGAAGAACGAAAAGAAGTGGCTTCTCCTTTGGCTGGAGGCCCTGCGTGCGAAGTCAGCAAAGACCCTCTCCCTCCCGGAGCAACGGCAAAAGAAGGAGAAGCGGCTTCTCCCTGGGCTGGACAACCTGTGGAGGAAGCCAGTGAAGCCCCTCTTGGTCCAGCAGCAACACCAGACGAAGAAGAAGTGGCTTCTCCTTTGAGTGCAGAGCCTCTCAGGGAGGACAGCACCGATCTTCTCAGCCCCCCAGCAGCTGAGGAAACAGGAGCAGTGGCTTCTCCCTTGGTTCCTGGGCGCCAGGTAAGCACAGCGTGCGTGGTGGGCACGAGGCCCTCAGGGAGCTTTGCAGCACCCACAGAAGCATCACAGGGAGGCACAGGACAGCGTCCCATTGTGAGAAAAATCTCAGTATTTTTTTCAGTCAGGGTCTTCCGTGAAGCGATTTTATTCACAATTGCAATGGCGGGACTCCTGCGAGCAGGAGCGCGCACTGAAAGTATACCATAACCTTATATTCCCTATTACCCGACACCTGACTTCTCCCGCTTCCTCATGGGCTGAGTACTACGGGTTTACAAACTACTTACGCCTTTCTATACCATATATGTACAATTTTATTTGACCAACCTTTCATTTCTCCTTTTCCTTTCCTTTTCTTCATCTCTCGTGACTAGAGGGCTCCTGATTTATTTTTTTTTTACTAATTTTGCGCAGCTCATCCTGTTTGTCTTAGCTATCCTCCTTATTTTGGGACAGCGGGACCTTCCCTTTATCTGCCTAATGTACTTCCCACTGCTTTGCTACTGCCATGCCTGCACAATCACTTTGGAATATGCAAGGTTAGTGGAATTTTCCACTGCAAAAACACAACTGCTGCTGCAAAAACACAACTTTGTTTCTCACAATGCCCCCCTCTTCTTTTCTTACTCCTCTTGCTGTTTCTGCACTTCTTCACATCCCCCACTCTTCTCTTTTTCCAACATTACGGCCCAATATTTTTCTTCCGATGTCACGGGGGATGACATTCGCAGTGCCATTATCTTTAGAATTCCAACAAATAGCTGTTTGAGCCAATTCCATTCAGGTAACCGCAAAAGTCACTTCCTCCCAAATGTTTCTAAATCCCCAGGAAGTGTCATCTTGAGCCGCTCTGTGTAGGATTTGTTTCTTTCCCAAATATTTTTGAGATCAGTCCAATTTGCCCCTTTTGATCTACAGACATACAGCAACTAGCATTAATTACAGTACACGCTCTGCTGTGAGGCTAAAAATAAATCAAATACCATTTAGTTCTGGAGTACTATTTTTGGCAAGCTTGTTACCTCCTCTTGTAGTGCCTGCACTGCATGCAGAGTGTTATTTTCTAGTTGCACAATGAGTGAAATTCCCTGTTTCCGTTTACTAGAGGATTATCTGGAGTCCTCTTAATTCTGCGTGCGGTCTCAGGGGGGCTTTGGCATTGTGGGTCTTCAATAATAGGAACATTTGGAATTATTGCCCCCAGGCTGCAAGCTTCCTTCCAGCCAAGGGGCAACACCTTCCTGGATGTATTGCCGCATAGCCAGTACCACCCCTTGCCATTCGGGACAGGCCATCCGGTTACAGGATTCTCATGTTGTATCTGCTGTACAAAAACTTCTAAACTGTTACTTAGATAACGCTCCTGCCTTCCTCTTTGTCACACTCAAAATGGTTAAGAACAAAATAGGATTACAAGATACGCCACCGGGCCCACGTAGTGGCCACCACCAATCGACACTTGGATGAAATAGCACTTCCTTTTCGATCTGTCATGCGCTTCGTTCATCTCCGGCCGTTCCCCTCACGGAGAATACAGAACCACGGATCGGAACTCCGCGCTCGCTTCGCAGCGATGCTGCCTCTCACTCCCACAGCAGAATCACGCGATCACGCAGAGAGGCCCCTTAAACTTCTCATTCATGCTACAAGGATATATCACTTAGAAAAATAACCAGACTATTTTGTATCGTCTCTGGCCGAGTTGCTCGAGGAGTCACTCACTTCACAACAATACTTTGGCTCAAACACATACACATATACTTCCTTGCTGGTGCAGCTACTGCTGCCTCCGGTGCAATATTAGGATTAGAGGGAGCATAACTTGATTCCTCCTCCGAAAAAGGAGTCTTATTGTTTACATATAAACTTAAAGCCGGAATTTCCATCAGACCCGCATTGTGGCCAAAATAGTGAAGTTCCTTTTAATGGCTTTTCAGGCCAGACAATTAGACAATATCTAACCATTGCTTTTTTTTTTTTTTTTCTTTTTCCCTAGTTTTTGGGGTGTTTTTCCAATTCCTTTTCTTTCTCCCCAAAGGACTGCCTTTACGCACAATTCCGAGGATTCTGCTTCTGAAGATCTCCAAGGATGGAGACTCCACAACCCCTCTGGGCAACCAGTTCCAGGAAATACAACCTGTTCCAGCAGCAGAGCATACAGGAGCAGCGCCAGGTGAGGCTCAGGGAGCGAGACAGGGACAACAGCGTGATGGGACGGCATGGAGAGCACCAGGATGAGGAGAACGGTTCTGGAGCAAGCCGGCCAGCTGGCCCTGAGCACCTCCGGCCTGGACGCAGTTATTCCCAAACCTGGGGTTTCTCCATGAAGAGCCGACCCCCAGGACAGCCAAAGCCCACAGGGCCCTGGCATTTCTGTGCCCAGAGGCACAAAGAGCAGCGTGGCCTAATTCAACCTGGCTGTCCGCAACCAGGAGCTGCCTCCATCGTCCCTCCATGCGGACAGGCTGCCAGTGCGGTCGTGCCCAGAGAGCGTGTGTCACACTGGCAGCTGCCACACGGAGTCGGGAGCCCCAGGAGGGTTCGGAAGAACATTTTTGGCAGCCCTGGCAGCCTCCGACGTGCAGGCAGCAATTCAGGCGGAGACAGGCAGGGCATTACCCTGGCAAGCCGAGCCCCGCTGTGCGTGGTCCCCTGCCAGGGCATGAATGGGGCCACTGCAGGGCAGCTCACAGGAGCACCATTAGGGGGCCGTGGAGGGGAATGGCAGAAATGACCAAAGTAACCCGGCCTTTCTCCTCAGTTTCTCTTGCAGATGGAGAAGCTGCAAGTCACGAAGACACTGCCACACAGTGGGGTGCGGCAGGAAGAGAGAATCCGTCTGCCAGCCGTGCCGCCTTTCCCAAGGCAGGCAGCGACTCAGGCAGCAGCAGCC
This sequence comes from Anser anser, assembly GCF_964211835.1. Taxonomy (NCBI): domain Eukaryota; kingdom Metazoa; phylum Chordata; class Aves; order Anseriformes; family Anatidae; genus Anser; species Anser anser. The sequence goes on along the minus strand of NC_139720.1, from coordinate 205,057,882 downwards.
AAGCAAGTGCCTGCAGCACAGACGTCGTCATCTGAAAGGGTCACTTGCAAGCTGCCCCCTCTACAAGCAACAGCCTCTTCATCTTCAGCTGCAGGAAGGGCAAAGGCGTTGGGCACAGAGGCCCACAGCCACCAAGAGCTTCTGCCACCTCTTCCGTGCATCTCTGGTGACAGGGACAAGGCAGTGAGGGCAGAGAGCCGGGAACGTGGCCCACACAGCCCTGTGGCCCCTGACGAGGACATGGAGTACACAGTACGGTCCTTCGTCTCCACAGTCATAAGAAACGCTCTAGCCTGCAACGAGGGAGCCAACAGCAAAGCAAGGCTTTCTCCCTCAGGCAGACGTCCCGGGACCAAAGGCTACAGAACACCATCTCTCACCACAGCAGTGCCCCAAAATGGGAAGAAGAAGAGTCAGCACTCGCCCAAAAGCAGCCCTGCAGCCCCTGCCAAAGAAATGGAAGACCCAGTAAAGGTCTTTGTCTCCACTGCCATTAGCAATGCCGTAGCCCGGAACCAGGGAGCCATGAGCGAGGCAAGGCTTTCTCCTTTGGACAGACGTCCCAGGAGCGAAGGCCGCATAACACCACCACTCCTCACAGCAGTGCCGCAGAATTGGAAGAAGAGTCAGCACCGTGCCAAAAACAGCCCTGCAGCCTCTGCCGAGGACATGGAACACCCAGTAAAGGCCTTCGTCTCCAGTGTCATTAGCAAGGCTATAGCCTGCAACGAGGGAGCCATGAGGGAGGCAGAGCTTCCTCCCTTGTGCAGAGGTCCCAGGAGCAAAGGCCACAGAACACCACCTCTCCTAACAGCAGTGCCCCAGGATTTGAAGGAGAGTCGGCAGGCTGCCCCACACTGCCCCACAGACTCTTTCACGGCACTGCGGGACACAGCACAGTCCCTTGTGTCTGAAGTCCTGGCAAAGACAATGGCTGAAAGCTGGGAACACGGCCAACGGCCTGCAGAACTGGAGGACCTGGCACACACGGGGTGCACAGCGACATCAACAAGAGCAGTCCAGGTCCAGACAGACATGGACAGCAGGTGGACCACTGCTCTGCCAGGGCGCCATCACCAGGCACGTTCAGGAAAAGCGGCTGCTGGCAGAGCCCCTGCACCAGCAAGCCCAGACGGGGCTGAGAAGCAAGGGCAGCAGGGACAGATACACATCAAACCCAGGCAGTGGAGCGGCAAGGATGAGACAAGCCAGGGCCAGGGCAGGAAGGAAAGTGGTCCTGTGGGTTCGGATGAAGAGGAAGAGATCGTCATCTTCAACTCCTGGATCAACCCCAGGTTCCCCAGCCTCTTTGAGGACCCACAGGCCTTTCCCCAGGAAGAGGGCAGCTCAGCCAGGAGCGCGGACAGGGAGGCTGCAGCACAAGAAGCAGAACCCCCAACAAGTGTCTCTCTTGGCTCATTGGACACTGAAACATCGCCTGCTTGCCTGGCAGAGAGGCACGGCATGCCTCTCACCGCAACACAACCGTCAGAGAGCAGGCCAGCAAGTTGTCCATCAGCCCCTGCTTTTGAAGACGAGGGCTACAGAGCGCCTCCCCAGACACGTGGGGCTCAAGAGTCAAAGCCATCAGCCTGCCCCACTCCCATCGAGCACAGCACTGCAGTGATGGTTGAGAGCCAGGGACGTGCCCAACATGCCTCCAGTGCCTGTGATGAAGATCTGCATGAAACAGCCCGGACCCTGGTTTCCGCAGTCCTAAGACAAGCTGTAGCCATGAGCCGGGGAGCCACGAGCAAGGCACCAACTGCTCCCTTGGCCACAGGACCCAGGGTGCCTCCTCCCACTGCAGAGCCTGCAGACTCTGCATCCTCAGCATCTGCCTTGGCTGGAGCACTGGGGGACCTGGCACACACGGGGTGCACAGTGACAGCAACAAGATCAGCCGGGGTCCAGACAGACGCGGAGAGCAGGTGGACCACTGCTCTGCCAGGGCCTGATCCCCGGCTATGTGCAGGAACCATGGCTGCAAGTAGAGACCCTGCACCAGCTAGCCCAGACAGGAGTGAGAAGCAAGGGCAGCAGAGACAGATACACATCAAACCCAGGCAGGGGAGCAGCAAGGATGAGACAAGCCAGGGCCAGGGCAGGAAGGAAAGTGGTCCTGTGGGTTCGGATGAAGAGGAAGAGATTGTCATCTTCAAGTCCTGGATCAACCCCAGGTTCCCCAGCCTCTTCCAGGACCCACAGGCCTTTCCCCAGGAAGAGGGCAGCTCAGCCAGCAGCGTGGACAGGGAGGCTGCAGCAGAAGCAGCAGAACCCCCAACAAGCGCCTCTCTTGGCTCACTGGAACCCACGGACACTGCGCCATCAGCTGCTCCCCTGGCAGAAGGTCCAGGGGAAGAGAGGCACAGCACGCCTCTCACTGAAACAGTACCGGCGGAGAGCAGGCCGGCAAGTCCTCCATCAGCCCCTGCTTTGGAAGACGAGGGGAACAGAGCGCCTCCCCTGACATGCCGGGTTCCAGAGTCAAAGCCATCAGCCTGTCCCACTCCCATCGAGCACAGCACTGCAGTGATGGTTGAGAGCCAGGGACGTGCCCAACACGCCTCCAGTGCCTGTGATGAAGATCTGTATGAAACAGCCCGGATCATCGTGTCTGCAGTCCTACGCCATGCTGTAGCCATGAGCCAGGGAGCCACGAGCAAGGCACCAACTGCTCCCTCGGCCACAGGACCCAGCGTGCCTCCTCCCACAGCAGAGCCTGTAGACTGTACATCCTCGGCCTCTGCCTTGGCTGTAGGGGAAGCCACGGAAGCCCCTCTCACTGCAGCAGCGGCGCCACAAGAAGAAGTGGCTTCTCCTGTGACTGCAGATCTTCTCAGGGAGGACATCACAGATCTCAGTCCAGCAGCAGCTGATGAAGCAGGAGCAGCAGCTACTCCCTTGGCTATGGTTCCGGGGCACCAGGTAAGCACAGCACGAGTGGTGGGCACCGGGCACCGAGGGCAGCCAGAGGCAGAAGTAGCACGTGGGGTGTGCGTGCTGGGGAGCTGTCTGCTGCTCTCCATTTCCAGACGCCCCAGGCACAAGGGCTGACATCCCTCTCATCACCTGCTTGTGCTCTTGCTCTCCCCATGCAGGTTGCCGCCGAGCAGGGAGGCCAAGCGCAGTCCTCCTCCTGCACCAAAGACATGCCAGCGGATGAGCCAGCAACGTCCCAGGCACAAGCACCGTCCCAGGCACAAGCACCGTCCCAGGGTCTGTTGGCCGGGCCTGTTCAGCGCAGCGAGCAGCACCAAGGACTAGGTAGGTTGGCAGCACCACGCGCCGGGGGGCTGGCTGGTCCTGGGCCACCCCTCCCTGGGAAAGGCCTTGGAGGGGGGGAAAGGCTTGCCCAGCCCCCGCTCAGGCCCTAACCTACACCTCTCTGTCCCCCACAGGCATCCTTGACCTCGCACAAGCCCCAGCATGCCAGCCACGGCCCTCCCGCCTCAGGAGGGCACTTCGGGCTCTGTGCAGGGCTTTCTGCTGCAGCTGCATCGCAGGACAGCGAGAGTAGCGGCGCCTGGCTGCCAGCACCAGGACAGCGCTCGGAGGTGGCAGCTGGCCCTCAGGAAGCTTTGCAGTGCCCACAGAAGCATCACTGGGAGGCACAGGACAGCGCCCCAGGAATTCAGATGCCCCACCACATCCTGCCCCCAGCCTCAGCTCAGCTGCAGCTGCTTTCTGCTGTGAATAAAAGCTCAGGCAGACTTTTGCCTCCAATGCTCCTCTCTGTGCCGTTGATCTCAGGAGAAAGAGTGATGCAGGCCATGCCATCCTGGCACCCCGGGCCTCTCACAGTCATAGAAGTATAGGATCATGGAATCGCTTAGGTTGGAAAACACCTCGAAGACCATCACCTCCAACCGTTATCCTAGCACCGCCGAGTCTACCACTGAACCATGTCCCTAGGCACCAGATTCACATGGCTTTCGAATACCTCCAGGGATGGTGACTCATTTACTTCCCTGGGCAGCCTGTTCCAATTCTTCACAACCCTTCAATTCAAGACATTTTTCCTAGTATCCACCTAAACCTCCCCCTGTGCCACTTTTTCCTCTTCTCCTATTGCCTGTTGCTTGGGAGAAGAGACTGACCCACATGGCACTACAACCTTCTCTGAGGTCCTTGTACAGAGCGATAAGGTCCCCCCCGAGCCTCCTTTTCTCTAGGCTACGTAACCCCAGCTCCCTCAACACTCCTCACACGACTTGCTCCCTGGACCCTTCACCAGCTTCCTTGCCCTTGTTTGGACACTCTCCAGCACCTCCCCGTCCTTCTTGCAGCTAGGGGCCCAAAACTGAACACGGTATTCATGGTGCGGCCTCACCAGAGCTGAGTACAGGGGGAGAATCACTTCCCTTGTCCTACTGTGGCCTCCCTGGCCACACTATTTCTGGTACAAGCCAGGACGTACCACATCCTGGTACGGCCTTCTTTGCCACCTCAGCACACCGCTGCCTCATACTCATCTGGCTATCGACCAATACCCCCACAGTCCTTTCCGACAGGCAGCTTTGCAGCCACTCTTCCCTCAGCCTGTGGCGCTGCATGGGCTTGTTGTGCCCTGTGAGAAAAATCTTAATATTTTTTTCAGACAGAGTCTTCTGTGAAGCTATACAATGCACAATTGCAACAGCAGGACTATGGTGAGCAGGAGCGCCCAGCAAAAGTATATCATAACCTTATATTCCCTAGTACCTGATGCTTGATTCCTCCCCTGTTTCCTCATTGACTGAGCACTACAGCTTCACAAACTACGCGATGCTTACTACTATACCATATATGTACAATTTTATCTGACCAACCTTTAATTTCTCCTGTTCCTTTTGTTTTTTCTTCATCTCTCATGACTAGAGGGCCTGTGATTTTTGTTTTTACTCATTTTCAACTGCTTGTCTTGTTTATCTTAGTTATCCTTATTTTGGGACAGCGGGACCCTCCCCTTATCTGCTTAACGTACAACCCACTGCTACGCCGTGCTGTAGCCATAAGCCTGGGAGCCAAGAGCAAAGCACAAACTGCTCCCTCGGCCACAGGGCACAGGGTGATTCCTCTAACAGCAGAGCCTGTATAATGTGAATCTTCAGCATCTGCTTTAGCTGGAGGTCCTGTGGGGGAGACCAACAAAGAGACCAACAAAGCCCCTCTCACAGCAGAAGCAGCACCAGGAGAAGGAGACGTGGATTCTCCCTGAACTGCTGACCTTGTGGGAGAAGCCAGTGAAGCCGCTCTTGCTCAAGCAGCAGCACCAGAGGAAGAAGAAGTGGCTTCTCCCTGGGCTGGAGGCCCTGTTTGGGAAGCCAGCGAAGCCACTCTCGCTGCAAGGTTTCCTTCAGTACGAAGTAAAAGAAAGGCCACTTGGGTCTAGAAGCAGCCCGCCATCACTGACAGCCAGGCTGGGGACAGCCCAAGGCCTCAGCCAGCTTGTGGCTCGGGGGGAAAACAGAACTTCAAAATGGCCGCCAGTGCTGACAGGGAATGTATCGGGAGCCGCCCTGTCAGGAAGAGGCATTTCTCTCTCTGTTCACTGAGGCAGCATCTCTCTTGTAGGGCCACCAGTGAGCAGGTGAAAGAAGAAAGAAGCAATGTACTGTCTACAGCAGAGCCTGTAGACTGTACACCGTCAGCCTCTGCCTTGGCTGCAGGCCCTGTGGGGGAGACCAATGAAGCCCCTCTCAGTGCAGAAGCAGAACCACGAGAAGGAGAAGTGGCTTCTCCCTCGGCTGGAGGCCCTGCGTGGGATGCCAAGGAGGCTGTTCTCTCTGAATCAGCAGCTTCAGCGTCCTCTTCACAGGCCTTTCCCCATGAAGTGTGCAGCTCATCCAACTGCTCCCTCAGCCACAGGGCACAGGGTGCCTCCTCCCACAGCAGAGCCTGTAGACTGTACCTCCTCAGCCTCTGCCTTGGCTGCAGGCCCTGTGGGGGAGACCACTGAAGCCCCCCTCACTGCAGAAGCAGCACCATGAGAAGGAGAAGTGGATTCTCTCTGGGCTGCTGACCCTGTGGGAGAAGCCAGTGAAGCCGCTCTTGCTCAAGCAGCAGCACCAGACGAAGAAGAATTCGCTTCTCCATGGGCTGGAGGCCCTGTGGGGCAACAAGGCTGCCAATGCCGTGCTGCAGGCTGGCACGGCCCGCAGATCCCAGGCTGCCAAGCCCAACGTGCAGCCGCCAAGCAGGCGCCAGCTGCCAGAGGCTGCAGGAAGGTTCCAGAAGCAGCGGCAGCGCCCCGGGCAGGGGCAGCCACGAGTGCAGGAGCTGCTCGTGGGATGTGGGCTCAGGGGCAGACGCCTGCCCCTGCAGGGGACAAGGCCCACCCAGAGCCTGCCCACCGGCATGGGCCTGCCCAGACATCCTGGGGGGAAGCCCTGGCCACAGCCAGTGATCCGGGGGGATGCAGAAGCCCCTCACAAATGATGCGAAAAACGGGGCCCACAAGTGAGAGGCCATGTCACTTACAATGGAACCCTGCAGTACTTGGAGAAAAGAGGCACTGTCTCTCCAGACAGCAGGTTTCCTTCAGCACAAAGAAAAAGAAAGGCCTCTTGGGTCTAGATGCCGCCCGCCATCACTGACAGCCAGGCTGGGGACAGCCCAAGGCCTCAGCCAGCTTGTGGCACAGGGGGAAACCAGAACTGCAAAATGGCCACCAGGGCTGTCAGAGCTGCCGGTCGGGAGCTGCTCAAGGTTAGTGGAATTAGTTGGGATCTTATCAATGTTTATAAATACCTGAAGCGTGGCAGACAGAGGCATTTGGCCAACCTCTTTTCAGTGGTTTGTGGGGACAGGACAAGGCGTAATGGCCACAAGATGGAGCCCAGGAAGTTCCGCACCAACATGCAAAAGGACTTCTTCACGGTGAGGGTGACAGAGCACTGAAACAGGCTGCCCAGGGAGGTTGTGGAGTGTCCTTCTCTGGAGATATTCAAGGCCCATCTGGACACCTACCTGGGCAGCCTGCTCTAAGGAACCTGCTTTGGCAGGGCGGTTGGACGCGATGATCTCTCGAGGTCGCTTCCAACCCCAACAATTCTGTGATTCTGTGAAATTTCCACTGCACAAAACACCTGCCACTGCAAAAACACAACTTTGGTTCTCACAATTCCCCCCTCTTCTTTTCTCACTCCTATTGTTGTTTCTGCACTTCTACACATCCTCCATCCTTGAGTTTTTCCAACATTAGGGCACAATATTTTTCTTCCCACGTCAGGGGGATGACAGATATGCAATGCCTTTATCATTGTAATACCAACAATACCGCCCTGTGGGGGAGGCCAGCAAAGCCCCTCTCACTGCAGCAGCAGCACCAAAGGAAGAACGAAAAGAAGTGGCTTCTCCTTTGGCTGGAGGCCCTGCGTGCGAAGTCAGCAAAGACCCTCTCACTCCAGGAGCAACGGCACAAGAAGGAGAAGCGGCTTCTCCCTGGGCTGGACAACCTGTGGAGGAAGCCAGTGAAGCCCCTCTTGGTCCAGCAGCAGCACCAGACGAAGAAGAAGTGGCTTCTCCTTTGAGTGCAGAGCCTCTCAGGGAGGACAGCACCGATCTTCTCAGCCCCGCAGCAGCTGAGGAAACAGGAGCAGTTGCTTCTCCCTTGGTTCCTGGGCGCCAGGTAAGCACAGCGTGCGTGGTGGGCACGAGGCCCTCAGGGAGCTTTGCAGCACCCACAGAAGCATCACAGGGAGGCACAGGACAGCGTCCCAGTGTGAGAAAAATCTCAATATTTTTTTAGTCAGGGTCTTCTGTAAAGCTATTTTATTCACGATTGCAATGGCGGGCCTCCTGCGAGCAGGAACGCGCACTGAAAGTATACCATAACCTTATATTCCCTATTACCCGACACCTGACTTCTCCCCTGTTTCCTCATGGGCTGAGTACTACGGGTTTACAACTACTTACGCCTTTCTATACCATATATGTACAATTTTATTTGACCAACCTTTCATTTCTCCTTTTCCTTTCCTTCATCTCTCGTGACTAGAGGGCCCGTGATTTATTTTTTTTTCTACTAATTTTGCGCAGCTCATCCTGTTTGTCTTAGCTACCCTCCTTATTTTGGGACAGCGGGACCTTCCCTTTATCTGCCTAATGTACTTCCCACTGCTTTGCTACTGCCATGCCTGCACAATCACTTTGGAATATGCAAGGTTAGTGGAATTTTCCCATGCAAAAACACAACTGCCGCTGCAAAAACACAACTTTGTTTCTCACAATGCCCCCCTCTTCTTTTCTTACTCCTCTTGCTGCTTCTGCACTTCTTCACATCCCCCACTCTTTTTCCAACATTACGGCCCAATATTTTTCTTCCGATGTCATGGGGGATGACATTCGCAGTGCCATTATCTTTAGAATTCCAACAAATAGCTGTTTGAGCCAATTCCATTCAGGTAACCGCAAAAGTCACTTCCTCCCAAATGTTTCTAAATCCCCAGGAAGTGTCATCTTGAGCCGCTCTGTGTAGGATTTGTTTCTTTCCCAAATATTTTTGAGATCAGTCCAATTTGCCCCTTTTGATCTACAGACATACAGCAACTAGCATTAATTACAGTACACGCTCTCCTGTGAGGGTAATAATAAATCAAATACCATTGGTTCTGGAGTACTATTTTTGGCAAGCTTGTTACCTCCTCTTGTAGTGCCTGCACTGCATGCAGAGTGTTATTTTCTAGTTGCACAATGAGTGAAATTCCCTGTTTCCGTTTACTAGAGGACTATCTGGAGTCCTCTTAATTCTGCGTGCGGTCTCAGGGGGGCTTTGGCATTGTGGGTCTTCAATAATAGGAACATTTGGAATTATTGCCCCCAGGCTGCAAGCTTCCTTCCAGCCAAGGGGCAACACCTTCCTGGATGTATTGCCGCATAGCCAGTACCACCCCTTGCCATTCGGGACAGGCCATCCGGTTACAGGATTCTCATGTTGTATCTGCTGTACAAAAACTTCTAAACTGTTACTTAGATAACGCTCCTGCCTTCCTCTTTGTCACACTCAAAATGGTTAAGAACAAAATAGGATTACAAGATACGCCACCGGGCCCACGTAGTGGCCACCACCAATCGACACTTGGATAAAACAGCACTTCCTTTTCGATCTGTCATGCGCTTCGTTCATCTCCGGCCGTTCCCCTCACGGAGAATAACGAACCACGGATCGGAACTCCGCGCTCGCTTCGCAGCGATGCTGCGTCTCACTCCCACAGCACAATCACGCAATCACGCAGAGAGGCCCCTTAAACTTCTCATTCATGCTACAAGGATATATCACTTAGAACAATAACCAGACTATTTTGTTTTGTCTCTGGCCGAGTTGCTCGAGGAGTCACTCACTTCACAACAATACTTTGGCTCAAACACATACACATATACTTCTTTGCTGGTGCAGCTACTGCTGCCTCCGGTGCAATATTAGGATTAGAGGGAGCATAACTTGATTCCTCCTCCGAAAAAGGAGTCTTATTGTTTACATATAAACTTAAAGCCGGAATTTTCATCAGACCTGTATTGCGGCCAAAATAGTGAAGTTCCTTTTAATGGCTTTTCAGGCCAGACAATTGGACAATACCTAACCATTGCTGTTTTTTTTTTTTTTTTTCCGCTAGTTTTTGGGTTGTTTTTCCAATTCCTTTTCTTTCTCCCCAAAGGACTGCCTTTACGCACAATTCCGAGGATTCTGCTTCTGAAGATCTCCAAGGATGGAGACTCCACAACCCCTCTCTGGGCAACCTGTTCCAGCAAAGACACCGTTGTGTTACCAACACTGTTGCAGCCACAATTCTGAAGCATAGGACCTGCTTCAGCAGCCAGAGAAGCTGCGGGCTAAACACCAGCATGGCACAGCTGTGGCTCTGCCGCTGAAAGCTTCTCCACGGCTTGTTCTGAAAGCAACGAGCAGGGAATCTTCCCGCGGCTGCCCAGGGCTTTCCTCTCGCAGCCCCGCCAGAGCCCGCCTCAAGCAACCTCTCCGCCAGCTCCACCGGCTCCGCTACCTGGTGCCCGCCTTCTCTGGGAGTCCTTCACAGTGCCTAGAGCCACAGGGCTCTGGCTGCCCGGACACGGGAGGATTCCCTGCTAATGCTCCTGCTCAAACTGCACTGCCAGGGCTGCCTGATGGGTGTCCAAGCTCGAGCGCGGTCTCTGCTGATGTGTGGGGAGTCAGGCAAAGAGCCAGGAAGCTTACCCAGATGACCGAGCAGAGCATCTCCCGGCAGAGCAGGTAACGCGCAGCTGATGGGAGCAGTTAGGGAGCTAAGCTGACTCCCCTGAGAAATCCTGACCTGGGGCTGAGCCGGGGGCACTGGCTGGAAGGAGCCTGAGGTGCCTGCCAATCCAGACCTTGCTGGGGCCGTGTGAGACGGTGTCCCTGGGGTGTCCGCCGACCACCGGGGCTTTGTGATGCGTGGGCGGTGGCGTACCCAAAGGCCATTGTGACACGGAGGGGTACCCATGGCAACGGTGTCCCTTATAAGGCCCGAGCCCCGGGCTGCCCACTCACTCTCAGGAGAGCAGCTCTGCCAGGAGGCAGCAGCTCCCCTGGGTGCCCGTTGGAGTTCTCGGTCAGAGGACCTGGAGCGTACCATGGAGCAGCAGAATAAGGATCACTCCCAGCCCGCTGAAGGGCAGCAGAGCGTACAGGAGCAGCGCCAGGTGAGGCTCAGGGACCAAGACAGGGACAGCAGCGTGACGGGACGGCACGGAGAGCACCAGGATGGGAACGGTGCTGGAGCAAGCTGGCCAGCTGGCCCTGAACACCTCCAGCCCGGACACAGTTATTCCCAAACCTGGGGTTTCTCCATGAAGAGCCGACCCCCAGGACAGCCAAAGCCCATGTGGCCCTGGCATTTCTGTGCCCAGAGGCACAAAGAGCAGCGTGGCCTAATTCAACCTGGCTGTCCGCAACCAGGAGCTGCCTCCATCGTCCCTCCATGCGGACAGGCTGCCAGTGCGGTCGTGCCCAGAGAGCGTGCGTCACACTGGCAGCTGCCACACGGAGTCGGGAGCCCCAGGAGGGTTCGGAAGAACATCTTTGGCAGCCCTGGCAGCCTCCGACGAGCAGGCAGCAATTCAGGCGGAGACAGGCAGGGCATTACCCTGGCAAGCCGAGCCCCGCTGTGCGTGGTCCCCTGCCAGGGCATGAATGGGGCCACTGCAGGGCAGCTCACAGGAGCACCATTAGGGGGCCGTGGAGGGGAATGGCAGAAATGACCAAAGTAACCCGGCCTTTCTCCTCAGTTTCTCTTGCAGATGGAGAAGCTGCAAGTCACGAAGACACTGCCACACAGTGGGGTGCGGCAGGAAGAGAGAATCCGTCTGCCAGCCGTGCCGCCTTTCCCAAGGCAGGCAGCGACTCAGGCAGCAGCAGCCAAGCAAGTGCCTGCAGCACAGACATCGTCATCTGAAAGGGTCACTTGCAAGCTGCCCCCTCTACAAGCAACAGCCTCTGCATCTTCAGCTGCAGGAAGGGCAAAGGCGTTGGGCACAGAGGCCCACAGCCACCAAGAGCTTCTGCCACCTCTTCCGTGCATCTCTGGTGACAGGGACAAGGCAGTGAGGGCAGAGAGCCGGGAACGTGGCCCACACAGCCCTGTGGCCCCTGACGAGGACATGGAGTACACAGTACGGTCCTTCGTCTCCACAGTCATAAGAAACGCTCTAGCCTGCAACGAGGGAGCCAACAGCAAGGCAAGGCTTTCTCCCTCAGGCAGACGTCCCGGGACCAAAGGCTACAGAACACCATCTCTCACCACAGCAGTGCCCCAAAATGGGAAGAAGAAGAGTCAGCACTCGCCCAAAAGCAGCCCTGCAGCCCCTGCCGAAGAAATGGAAGACCCAGTAAAGGTCTTTGTCTCCACTGCCATTAGCAACGCCGTAGCCCGGAACCAGGGAGCCATGAGCGAGGCAAGGCTTTCTCCTTTGGACAGACGTCCCAGGAGCGAAGGCCGCATAACACCACCACTCCTCACAGCAGTGCCGCAGAATTGGAAGAAGAGTCAGCACCGTGCCAAAAACAGCCCTGCAGCCTCTGCCGAGGACATGGAACACCCAGTAAAGGCCTTCGTCTCCAGTGTCATTAGCAAGGCTATAGCCTGCAACGAGGGAGCCATGAGGGAGGCAGAGCTTCCTCCCTTGTGCAGAGGTCCCAGGAGCAAAGGCCACAGAACACCACCTCTCCTAACAGCAGCGCCCCAGGATTTGAAGGAGAGTCGGCAGGCTGCCCCACACTGCCCCACAGACTCTTTCACGGCACTGCGGGACACAGCACAGTCCCTTGTGTCTGAAGTCCTGGCAAAGACAATGGCTGAAAGCTGGGAACACGGCCAACGGCCTGCAGAACTGGAGGACCTGGCACACATGGGGTGCACAGCGACCTCAACAAGAGCAGTCCAGGTCCAGACAGACATGGACAGCAGGTGGACCACTGCTCTGCCAGGGCGCCATCACCAGGCACGTTCAGGAAAAGCGGCTGCTGGCAGAGCCCCTGCACCAGCAAGCCCAGACGGGTCTGAGAAGCAAGGGCAGCAGAGACAGATACACATCAAACCCAGGCAGGGGAGCGGCAAGGATGAGAAAAGCCAGGGCCGGGGCAGGAAGGAAAGTGGTCCTGTGGGTTCGGATGAAGAGGAAGAGATTGTCATCTTCAACTCCTGGATCAACCCCAGGTTCCCCAGCCTCTTCCAGGACCCACAGGCCTTTCCCCAGGAAGAGGGCAGCTCAGCCAGGAGCGCGGACAGGGAGGCTGCAGCAGAAGCAGCAGAACCCCCAACAAGTGCCTCACTTGGCTCATTGGACACTGAACCATCGCCTGCTTGCCTGGCAGAGAGGCACGGCACGCCTCTCACCGCAACACAACCGTCAGAGAGCAGGCCAGCAAGTTGTCCATCAGCCCCTGCTTTTGAAGACGAGGGCTACAGAGCGCCTCCCCAGACACGTGGGGAAGAGATTGTCATCTTCAACTCCTGGATCAACCCCAGGTTCCCCAGCCTCTTCCAGGACCCACAGGCCTTTCCCCAGGAAGAGGGCAGCTCAGCCAGCAGCGTGGACAGGGAGGCTGCAGCAGAAGCAGCAGAACCCCCAACAAGCGCCTCTCTTGGCTCACTGGAACCCACGGACACTGCGCCATCAGCTGCTCCCCTGGCAGAAGGTCCAGGGGAAGAGAGGCACAGCACGCCTCTCGGTACTGCAACAGTACCGGCGGAGAGCAGGCCGGCAAGTCCTCCATCAGCCCCTGCTTTGGAAGACGAGGGGAACAGAGCGCCTCCCCTGACATGCCGGGTTCCAGAGTCAAAGCCATCAGCCTGTCCCACTCCCATCGAGCACAGCACTGCAGTGATGGTTGAGAGCCAGGGACGTGCCCAACACGCCTCCAGTGCCTGTGATGAAGATCTGCATGAAACAGCCCGGATCATCGTGTCTGCAGTCCTGCGCCATGCTGTAGCCATGAGCCAGGGAGCCACGAGCAAGGCACCAACTGCTCCCTCGGCCACAGGACCCAGCGTGCCTCCTCCCACAGCAGAGCCTGTAGACTGTACATCCTCGGCCTCTGCCTTGGCTGGAGGTGCTGTAGGGGAAGCCACGGAAGCCCCTCTCACTGCAGCAGCGGCGCCACAAGAAGAAGTGGCTTCTCCTGTGACTGCAGATCTTCTCAGGGAGGACATCACAGATCTCAGTCCAGCAGCAGCTGATGAAGCAGGAGCAGCAGCTACTCCCTTGGCTATGGTTCCGGGGCACCAGGTAAGCACAGCACGAGTGGTGGGCACCGGGCACCGAGGGCAGCCAGAGGCAGAAGTAGCACGTGGGGTGTGCGTGCTGGGGAGCTGTCTGCTGCTCTCCATTTCCAGACGCCCCAGGCACAAGGGCTGACATCCCTCTCATCACCTGCTTGTGCTCTTGCTCTCCCCATGCAGGTTGCCGCCGAGCAGGGAGGCCAAGCGCAGTCCTCCTCCTGCACCAAAGACATGCCAGCGGATGAGCCAGCAACGTCCCAGGCACAAGCACTGTCCCAGGGTCTGTTGGCCGGGCCTGTTCAGCGCAGCGAGCAGCACCAAGGACTAGGTAGGTTGGCAGCACCACGCGCCGGGGGGCTGGCTGGTCCTGGGCCACCCCTCCCTGGGAAAGGCCTTGAAGGGGGGGAAAGGCTTGCCCAGCCCCCGCTCAGGCCCTAACCTACACCTCTCTGTCCCCCACAGGCATCCTTGACCTCGCACAAGCCCCAGCGCGCCAGCCACGGCCCTCCCGCCTCAGGAGGGCACTTCGGGCTCTGCGCAGGGCTTTCTGCTGCAGCTGCATCGCAGGACAGCGAGAGTAGCGGCGCCCGGCTGCCAGCACCAGGACGGTGCTCGGAGGTGGCAGCTGGCCCTCAGGAAGCTTTGCAGTGCCCACAGAAGCATCACTGGGAGGCACAGGACAGCGCCCCAGGAATTCAGATGCCCCACCACATCCTGCCCCCAGCCTCAGCTCAGCTGCGGCTGCTTTCTGCTGTGAATAAAAGCTCAGGCAGACTTTTGCCTCCAATGCTCCTCTCTGTGTCGTTGATCTCAGGAGAAAGAGTGGTGCAGGCCATGCCAACCTGGCACCCTGGGCCTGTCACAGTCATGGAATTACAGGATCATGGAATCGCTTAGGTTGGAAAACACCTCAGAGATCATCACCTCCAACCGTTATCCTAGCACCGCCGAGTCTACCACTGAACCATGTCCCTAGGCACCAGATTTAGACGGCTTTCGAATACCTCCAGGGATAGTGACTCAACTACTTCCCTGGGCAGCCTGTTCCAATTCTTCACAACCCTTCAATTCAAGACATTTTGCCTAGTACCCACCTAAACCTCCCCCTGTGCCACTTTTTCCTCTTCTCCTATCGCCTGTTGCTTGGGAGAAGAGACTGACCCGCACGGCACTACAACCTTCTCTGAGGTCCTTGTACAGAGCGATAAGGTCCCCCCCGAGCCTCCTTTTCTCTAGGCTACGTAACCCCAGCTCCCTCAACACTCCTCACACGACTTGCTCCCTAGACCCTTCACCAGCTTCCTTGCCCTTGTTTGGACACTCTCCAGCACCTCCCCGTCCTTCTTGCAGCTAGGGGCCCAAAACTGAACACGGTATTCATGGTGCGGCCTCACCAGAGCTGAGTACAGGGGGAGAATCACTTCCCTTGTCCTACTGTGGCCTCCCTGGCCACACTATTTCTGGTACAAGACAGGATGTACCAGATCCTGGTACGGCCTTCTTTGCCACCTCAGCACACCGCTGCCTCATACTCATCTGGCTATCGACCAGTACCCCCACAGTCCCTTCCGACAGGCAGCTTTGCAGCCACTCTTCCCTCAGCCTGTGGCGCTGCATGGGCTTGTTGTGCCCTGTGAGAAAAATCTTAATATTTTTTTCAGACAGAGTCTTCTGTGAAGCTATACAATACACAATTGCAACAGCAGGACTATGGTGAGCAGGAGCGCCCAGCAAAAGTATATCATAACCTTATATTCCCTAGTACCTGATGCTTGATTCCTCCCCTGTTTCCTCATTGACTGAGCACTACAGCTTCACAAACTACGCGATGCTTACTACTATACCATATATGTACAATTTTATCTGACCAACCTTTAATTTCTCCTGTTCCTTTTGTTTTTTCTTCATCTCTCATGACTAGAGGGCCTGTGATTTTTGTTTTTACTCATTTTCAACTGCTTGTCTTGTTTATCTTAGTTATCCTTATTTTGGGACAGCGGGACCCTCCCCTTATCTGCTTAACGTACAACCCACTGCTACGCCGTGCTGTAGCCATAAGCCTGGGAGCCAAGAGCAAAGCACAAACTGCTCCCTCGGCCACAGGGCACAGGGTGATTCCTCTAACAGCAGAGCCTGTATAATGTGAATCTTCAGCATCTGCTTTAGCTGGAGGTCCTGTGGGGGAGACCAACAAAGGCCCTCGCACAGCAGAAGCAGCACCAGGAGAAGGAGACGTGGATTCTCCCTGAGCTGCTGACCCTGTGGGAGAAGCCAGTGAAGCCGCTCTTGCTCAAGCAGCAGCACCAGAGGAAGAAGAAGTGGCTTCTCCTTGGGCTGGAGGCCCTGTTTGGGAAGCCAGCGAAGCCACTCTCGCTGCAAGGTTTCCTTCAGTACGAAGTAAAAGAAAGGCCACTTGGGTCTAGAAGCCGCCCGCCATCACTGACAGCCAGGCTGGGGACAGCCCAAGGCCTCAGCCACCTTGTGGCTCGGGGGGAAAACAGAACTTCAAAATGGCCGCCAGTGCTGACAGGGAATGTATCGGGAGCCGCCCTGTCAGGAAGAGGCATTTCTCTCTCTGTTCACTGAGGCAGCATCTCTCTTGTAGGGCCACCAGTGAGCAGGTGAAAGAAGAAAGAAGCAATGTACTGTCTACAGCAGAGCCTGTAGACTGTACACCCTCAGCCTCTGCCTTGGCTGCAGGCCCTGTGGGGGAGAGCAATGAAGCCCCTCTCAGTGCAGAAGCAGCACCACGAGTAGGAGAAGTGGCTTCTCCCTCGGCTGGAGGCCCTGCGTGGGACGCCAAGGAGGCTGTTCTCTCTGAATCAGCAGCTTCAGCGTCCTCTTCACAGGCCTTTCCCCATGAAGTGTGCAGCTCATCCAGCTGCTCCCTCAGCCACAGGGCACAGGGTGCCTCCTCCCACAGCAGAGCCTGTAGACTGTACCTCCTCAGCCTCTGCCTTGGCTGCAGGCCCTGTGGGGGAGACCACTGAAGCCCCCCTCACTGCAGAAGCAGCACCATGAGAAGGAGAAGTGGATTCTCTCTGGGCTGCTGACCCTGTGGGAGAAGCCAGTGAAGCCGCTCTTGCTCAAGCAGCAGCACCAGACGAAGAAGAATTCGCTTCTCCATGGGCTGGAGGCCCTGTGGGGCAACAAGGCTGCCAATGCCGTGCTGCAGGCTGGCACGGCCCGCAGATCCCAGGCTGCCAAGCCCAACGTGCAGCCGCCAAGCAGGCGCCAGCTGCCAGAGGCTGCAGGAAGGTTCCAGAAGCAGCGGCAGCGCCCCGGGCAGGGGCAGCCACGAGTGCAGGAGCTGCTCGTGGGATGTGGGCTCAGGGGCAGACGCCTGCCCCTGCAGGGGACAAGGCCCACCCAGAGCCTGCCCACCGGCATGGGCCTGCCCAGACATCCTGGGGGGAAGCCCTGGCCACAGCCAGTGATCCGGGGGGATGCAGAAGCCCCTCACAAATGATGCGAAAAACGGGGCCCACAAGTGAGAGGCCATGTCACTTACAATGGAACCCTGCAGTACTTGGAGAAAAGAGGCACTGTCTCTCCAGACAGCAGGTTTCCTTCAGCACAAAGAAAAAGAAAGGCCTCTTGGGTCTAGATGCCGCCCGCCATCACTGACAGCCAGGCTGGGGACAGCCCAAGGCCTCAGCCAGCTTGTGGCACAGGGGGAAACCAGAAGTGCAAAATGGCCACCAGGGCTGTCAGAGCTGCCGGTCGGGAGCTGCTCAAGGTTAGTGGAATTAGTTGGGATCTTATCAATGTTTATAAATACCTGAAGCGTGGCAGACAGAGGCATTTGGCCAACCTCTTTTCAGTGGTTTGTGGGGACAGGACAAGGCGTAATGGCCACAAGATGGAGCCCAGGAAGTTCCGCACCAACATGCAAAAGGACTTCTTCACGGTGAGGGTGACAGAGCACTGAAACAGGCTGCCCAGGGAGGTTGTGGAGTGTCCTTCTCTGGAGATATTCAAGGCCCATCTGGACACCTACCTGGGCAGCCTGCTCTAAGGAACCTGCTTTGGCAGGGCGGTTGGACGCGATGATCTCTCGAGGTCGCTTCCAACCCCAACAATTCTGTGATTCTGTGAAATTTCCACTGCACAAAACACCTGCCACTGCAAAAACACAACTTTGGTTCTCACAATTCCCCCCTCTTCTTTTCTCACTCCTATTGTTGTTTCTGCACTTCTACACATCCTCCATCCTTGAGTTTTTCCAACATTAGGGCACAATATTTTTCTTCCCACGTCAGGGGGATGACAGATATGCAATGCCTTTATCATTGTAATACCAACAATACCGCCCTGTGGGGGAGGCCAGCAAAGCCCCTCTCACTGCAGCAGCAGCACCAAAGGAAGAACGAAAAGAAGTGGCTTCTCCTTTGGCTGGAGGCCCTGCGTGCGAAGTCAGCAAAGACCCTCTCACTCCAGGAGCAACGGCACAAGAAGGAGAAGCGGCTTCTCCCTGGGCTGGACAACCTGTGGAGGAAGCCAGTGAAGCCCCTCTTGGTCCAGCAGCAGCACCAGACGAAGAAGAAGTGGCTTCTCCTTTGAGTGCAGAGCCTCTCAGGGAGGACAGCACCGATCTTCTCAGCCCCGCAGCAGCTGAGGAAACAGGAGCAGTTGCTTCTCCCTTGGTTCCTGGGCGCCAGGTAAGCACAGCGTGCGTGGTGGGCACGAGGCCCTCAGGGAGCTTTGCAGCACCCACAGAAGCATCACAGGGAGGCACAGGACAGCGTCCCAGTGTGAGAAAAATCTCAATATTTTTTTAGTCAGGGTCTTCTGTAAAGCTATTTTATTCACGATTGCAATGGCGGGCCTCCTGCGAGCAGGAACGCGCACTGAAAGTATACCATAACCTTATATTCCCTATTACCCGACACCTGACTTCTCCCCTGTTTCCTCATGGGCTGAGTACTACGGGTTTACAACTACTTACGCCTTTCTATACCATATATGTACAATTTTATTTGACCAACCTTTTATTTCTCCTTTTCCTTTCCTTCATCTCTCGTGACTAGAGGGCCCGTGATTTATTTTTTTTTCTACCAATTTTGCGCAGCTCATCCTGTTTGTCTTAGCTACCCTCCTTATTTTGGGACAGCGGGACCTTCCCTTTATCTGCCTAATGTACTTCCCACTGCTTTGCTACTGCCATGCCTGCACAATCTCTTTGGAATATGCAAGGTTAGTGGAATTTTCCACTGCAAAAACACAACTGCCACTGCAAAAACACAACTTTGTTTCTCACAATGCCCCCCTCTTCTTTTCTTACTCCTCTTGCTGTTTCTGCACTTCTTCACATCCCCCACTCTTCTCTTTTTCCAACATTACGGCCCAATATTTTTCTTCCGATGTCACGGGGGATGACATTCGCAGTGCCATTATCTTTAGAATTCCAACAAATAGCTGTTTGAGCCAGTTCCATTCAGGTAACCGCAAAAGTCACTTCCTCCCAAATGTTTCTAAATCCCCGGGAAGTGTCATCTTGAGCCGCTCTGTGTAGGATTTGTTTCCTTCCCAAATATTTTTGAGATCAGTCAAATTCGCCCCTTTTGATCTACAGACATACAACAACTAGCATTAATTACAATACACGCTCTCCTGTGAGGCTAAAAATAAATCAAATACCATTTGGTTCTGGAGTACTATTTTTGGCAAGCTTGTTACCTCCTCTTGTAGTGCCTGCACTGCATGCAGAGTGTTATTTTCTAGTTGCACAATGAGTGAAATTCCCTGTTTCAGTTTACTAGAGGATTATCTGGAGTCCTCTTAATTCTGCGTGCGGTCTCAAGGGGGCTTTGGCATTGTGGGTCTTCAATAATAGGAACATTTGGAATTATTGCCCCCAGGCTGCAAGCTTCCTTCCAGCCAAGGGGCAACACCTTCCTGGATGTATTGCCGCATAGCCAGTACCACCCCTTGCCATTCGGGACAGGCCATCCGGTTACAGGATTCTCATGTTGTATCTGCTGTACAAAAACTTCTAAACTGTTACTTAGATAACGCTCCTGCCTTCCTCTTTGTCACACTCAAAATGGTTAAGAACAAAATAGGATTACAAGATACGCCACCGGGCCCACGTAGTGGCCACCACCAATCGACACTTGGATAAAACAGCACTTCCTTTTCGATCTGTCATGCGCTTCGTTCATCTCCGGCCGTTCCCCTCACGGAGAATAACGAACCACGGATCGGAACTCCGCGCTCGCTTCGCAGCGATGCTGCGTCTCACTCCCACAGCACAATCACGCAATCACGCAGAGAGGCCCCTTAAACTTCTCATTCATGCTACAAGGATATATCACTTAGAACAATAACCAGACTATTTTGTTTTGTCTCTGGCCGAGTTGCTCGAGGAGTCACTCACTTCACAACAATACTTTGGCTCAAACACATACACATATACTTCTTTGCTGGTGCAGCTACTGCTGCCTCCGGTGCAATATTAGGATTAGAGGGAGCATAACTTGATTCCTCCTCCGAAAAAGGAGTCTTATTGTTTACATATAAACTTAAAGCCGGAATTTTCATCAGACCTGTATTGCGGCCAAAATAGTGAAGTTCCTTTTAATGGCTTTTCAGGCCAGACAATTGGACAATACCTAACCATTGCTGGTTTTTTTTTTTTTTTTCCGCTAGTTTTTGGGTTGTTTTTCCAATTCCTTTTCTTTCTCCCCAAAGGACTGCCTTTACGCACAATTCCGAGGATTCTGCTTCTGAAGATCTCCAAGGATGGAGACTCCACAACCTCTCTGGGCAACCTGTTCCAGCAAAGACACCGTTGTGTTACCAACACTGTTTCAGCCACAACTCTGAAGCATAGGACCTGCCTCAGCAGCCAGAGAAGCTGCGGGCTAAACACCAGCATGGCACAGCTGTGGCTCTGCCGCTGAAAGCTTCTCCACGGCTTGTTCTGAAAGCAACGAGCAGGGAATCTTCCCGCGGCTGCCCAGGGCTTTCCTCTCGCAGCCCCGCCAGAGCCCGCCTCAAGCAACCTCTCCGCCAGCTCCACCGGCTCCGCTACCTGGTGCCCGCCTTCTCTGGGAGTCCTTCACAGTGCCTAGAGCCACAGGGCTCTGGCTGCCCGGACACGGGAGGATTCCCTGCTAATGCTCCTGCTCAAACTGCACTGCCAGGGCTGCCTGATGGGTGTCCAAGCTCGAGCGCGGTCTCTGCTGATGTGTGGGGAGTCAGGCAAAGAGCCAGGAAGCTTACCCAGATGACCGAGCAGAGCATCTCCCGGCAGAGCAGGTAACGCGCAGCTGATGGGAGCAGTTAGGGAGCTAAGCTGACTCCCCTGAGAAATCCTGACCTGGGGCTGAGCCGGGGGCACTGGCTGGAAGGAGCCTGAGGTGCCTGCCAATCCAGACCTTGCTGGGGCCGTGTGAGACGGTGTCCCTGGGGTGTCCGCCGACCACCGGGGCTTTGTGATGCGTGGGCGGTGGCGTACCCAAAGGCCATTGTGACACGGAGGGGTACCCATGGCAACGGTGTCCCTTATAAGGCCCGAGCCCCGGGCTGCCCACTCACTCTCAGGAGAGCAGCTCTGCCAGGAGGCAGCAGCTCCCCTGGGTGCCCGTTGGAGTTCTCGGTCAGAGGACCTGGAGCGTACCATGGAGCAGCAGAATAAGGATCACTCCCAGCCCGCTGAAGGGCAGCAGAGCGTACAGGAGCAGCGCCAGGTGAGGCTCAGGGACCAAGACAGGGACAGCAGCGTGACGGGACGGCACGGAGAGCACCAGGATGGGAACGGTGCTGGAGCAAGCTGGCCAGCTGGCCCTGAACACCTCCAGCCCGGACACAGTTATTCCCAAACCTGGGGTTTCTCCATGAAGAGCCGACCCCCAGGACAGCCAAAGCCCATGTGGCCCTGGCATTTCTGTGCCCAGAGGCACAAAGAGCAGCGTGGCCTAATTCAACCTGGCTGTCCGCAACCAGGAGCTGCCTCCATCGTCCCTCCATGCGGACAGGCTGCCAGTGCGGTCGTGCCCAGAGAGCGTGCGTCACACTGGCAGCTGCCACACGGAGTCGGGAGCCCCAGGAGGGTTCGGAAGAACATCTTTGGCAGCCCTGGCAGCCTCCGACGAGCAGGCAGCAATTCAGGAGGAGACAGGCAGGGCATTACCCTGGCAAGCCGAGCCCCGCTGTGCGTGGTCCCCTGCCAGGGCATGAATGGGGCCACTGCAGGGCAGCTCACAGGAGCACCATTAGGGGGCCGTGGAGGGGAATGGCAGAAATGACCAAAGTAACCCGGCCTTTCTCCTCAGTTTCTCTTGCAGATGGAGAAGCTGCAAGTCACGAAGACACTGCCACACAGTGGGGTGCGGCAGGAAGAGAGAATCCGTCTGCCAGCCGTGCCGCCTTTCCCAAGGCAGGCAGCGACTCAGGCAGCAGCAGCCAAGCAAGTGCCTGGAGCACAGACGTCGTCATCTGAAAGGGTCACTTGCAAGCTGCCCCCTCTACAAGCAACAGCCTCTTCATCTTCAGTTGGAGGAAGGGCAAAGGCATTGGGCACAGAGGCCTACAGCCACCAAGAGCTTCTGCCACCTCTTCCGTGCATCTCTGGTGAGAGGGACAAGGCAGTGAGGGCAGAGAGCCGGGAACGTGGCCCACACAGCCCTGTGGCCCCTGACGAGGACATGGAGTACACAGTACGGTCCTTCGTCTCCACAGTCATAAGAAACGCTCTAGCCTGCAACGAGGGAGCCAACAGCAAGGCAAGGCTTTCTCCCTCAGGCAGACGTCCCGGGACCAAAGGCTACAGAACACCATCTCTCACCACAGCAGTGCCCCAAAATGGGAAGAAGAAGAGTCAGCACTCGCCCAAAAGCAGCCCTGCAGCCCCTGCCGAAGAAATGGAAGACCCAGTAAAGGTCTTTGTCTCCACTGCCATTAGCAACGCCGTAGCCCGGAACCAGGGAGCCATGAGCGAGGCAAGGCTTTCTCCTTTGGACAGACGTCCCAGGAGCGAAGGCCGCATAACACCACCACTCCTCACAGCAGTGCCGCAGAATTGGAAGAAGAGTCAGCACCGTGCCAAAAACAGCCCTGCAGCCTCTGCCGAGGACATGGAACACCCAGTAAAGGCCTTCGTCTCCAGTGTCATTAGCAAGGCTATAGCCTGCAACGAGGGAGCCATGAGGGAGGCAGAGCTTCCTCCCTTGTGCAGAGGTCCCAGGAGCAAAGGCCACAGAACACCACCTCTCCTAACAGCAGCGCCCCAGGATTTGAAGGAGAGTCGGCAGGCTGCCCCACACTGCCCCACAGACTCTTTCACGGCACTGCGGGACACAGCACAGTCCCTTGTGTCTGAAGTCCTGGCAAAGACAATGGCTGAAAGCTGGGAACACGGCCAACGGCCTGCAGAACTGGAGGACCTGGCACACATGGGGTGCACAGCGACCTCAACAAGAGCAGTCCAGGTCCAGACAGACATGGACAGCAGGTGGACCACTGCTCTGCCAGGGCGCCATCACCAGGCACGTTCAGGAAAAGCGGCTGCTGGCAGAGCCCCTGCACCAGCAAGCCCAGACGGGGCTGAGAAGCAAGGGCAGCAGAGACAGATACACATCAAACCCAGGCAGGGGAGCGGCAAGGATGAGAAAAGCCAGGGCCGGGGCAGGAAGGAAAGTGGTCCTGTGGGTTCGGATGAAGAGGAAGAGATTGTCATCTTCAACTCCTGGATCAACCCCAGGTTCCCCAGCCTCTTCCAGGACCCACAGGCCTTTCCCCAGGAAGAGGGCAGCTCAGCCAGGAGCGCGGACAGGGAGGCTGCAGCACAAGAAGCAGAACCCCCAACAAGTGCCTCACTTGGCTCATTGGACACTGAACCATCGCCTGCTTGCCTGGCAGAGAGGCACGGCACGCCTCTCACCGCAACACAACCGTCAGAGAGCAGGCCAGCAAGTTGTCCATCAGCCCCTGCTTTTGAAGACAAGGGCTACAGAGCGCCTCCCCAGACACGTGGGGAAGAGATTGTCATCTTCAACTCCTGGATCAACCCCAGGTTCCCCAGCCTCTTCCAGGACCCACAGGCCTTTCCCCAGGAAGAGGGCAGCTCAGCCAGCAGCGTGGACAGGGAGGCTGCAGCAGAAGCAGCAGAACCCCCAACAAGCGCCTCTCTTGGCTCACTGGAACCCACGGACACTGCGCCATCAGCTGCTCCCCTGGCAGAAGGTCCAGGGGAAGAGAGGCACAGCACGCCTCTCGGTACTGCAACAGTACCGGCGGAGAGCAGGCCGGCAAGTCCTCCATCAGCCCCTGCTTTGGAAGACGAGGGGAACAGAGCGCCTCCCCTGACATGCCGGGTTCCAGAGTCAAAGCCATCAGCCTGTCCCACTCCCATCGAGCACAGCACTGCAGTGATGGTTGAGAGCCAGGGACGTGCCCAACACGCCTCCAGTGCCTGTGATGAAGATCTGTATGAAACAGCCCGGATCATCGTGTCTGCAGTCCTGCGCCATGCTGTAGCCATGAGCCAGGGAGCCACGAGCAAGGCACCAACTGCTCCCTCGGCCACAGGACCCAGCGTGCCTCCTCCCACAGCAGAGCCTGTAGACTGTACATCCTCGGCCTCTGCCTTGGCTGGAGGTGCTGTAGGGGAAGCCACGGAAGCCCCTCTCACTGCAGCAGCGGCGCCACAAGAAGAAGTGGCTTCTCCTGTGACTGCAGATCTTCTCAGGGAGGACATCACAGATCTCAGTCCAGCAGCAGCTGATGAAGCAGGAGCAGCAGCTACTCCCTTGGCTATGGTTCCGGGGCACCAGGTAAGCACAGCACGAGTGGTGGGCACCGGGCACCGAGGGCAGCCAGAGGCAGAAGTAGCACGTGGGGCGTGCGTGCTGGGGAGCTGTCTGCTGCTCTCCATTTCCAGACGCCCCAGGCACAAGGGCTGACATCCCTCTCATCACCTGCTTGTGCTCTTGCTCTCCCCATGCAGGTTGCCGCCGAGCAGGGAGGCCAAGCGCAGTCCTCCTCCTGCACCAAAGACATGCCAGCGGATGAGCCAGCAATGTCCCAGGCACAAGCACCGTCCCAGGGTCTGTTGGCCGGGCCTGTTCAGCGCAGCGAGCAGCACCAAGGACTAGGTAGGTTGGCAGCACCACGCGCCGGGGGGCTGGCTGGTCCTGGGCCACCCCTCCCTGGGAAAGGCCTTGAAGGGGGGGAAAGGCTTGCCCAGCCCCCGCTCAGGCCCAAACCTACACCTCTCTGTCCCCCACAGGCATCCTTGACCTCGCACAAGCCCCAGCACGCCAGCCACGGCCCTCCCGCCTCAGGAGGGCACTTCGGGCTCTGCGCAGGGCTTTCTGCTGCAGCTGCATCGCAGGACAGCGAGAGTAGCGGCGCCCGGCTGCCAGCACCAGGACGGTGCTCGGAGGTGGCAGCTGGCCCTCAGGAAGCTTTGCAGTGCCCACAGAAGCATCACTGGGAGGCACAGGACAGCGCCCCAGGAATTCAGATGCCCCACCACATCCTGCCCCCAGCCTCAGCTCAGCTGCGGCTGCTTTCTGCTGTGAATAAAAGCTCAGGCAGACTTTTGCCCCCAATGCTCCTCTCTGTGTCGTTGATCTCAGGAGAAAGAGTGGTGCAGGCCATGCCAACCTGGCACCCTGGGCCTGTCACAGTCATGGAATTACAGGATCATGGAATCGCTTAGGTTGGAAAACACCTCAGAGATCATCACCTCCAACCGTTATCCTAGCACCGCCGAGTCTACCACTGAACCATGTCCCTAGGCACCAGATTTAGACGGCTTTCGAATACCTCCAGGGATAGTGACTCAACTACTTCCCTGGGCAGCCTGTTCCAATTCTTCACAACCCTTCAATTCAAGACATTTTGCCTAGTACCCACCTAAACCTCCCCCTGTGCCACTTTTTCCTCTTCTCCTATCGCCTGTTGCTTGGGAGAAGAGACTGACCCGCACGGCACTACAACCTTCTCTGAGGTCCTTGTACAGAGCGATAAGGTCCCCCCCGAGCCTCCTTTTCTCTAGGCTACGTAACCCCAGCTCCCTCAACACTCCTCACACGACTTGCTCCCTAGACCCTTCACCAGCTTCCTTGCCCTTGTTTGGACACTCTCCAGCACCTCCCCGTCCTTCTTGCAGCTAGGGGCCCAAAACTGAACACGGTATTCATGGTGCGGCCTCACCAGAGCTGAGTACAGGGGGAGAATCACTTCCCTTGTCCTACTGTGGCCTCCCTGGCCACACTATTTCTGGTACAAGACAGGATGTACCAGATCCTGGTACGGCCTTCTTTGCCACCTCAGCACACCACTGCCTCATACTCATCTGGCTATCGACCAGTACCCCCACAGTCCCTTCCGACAGGCAGCTTTGCAGCCACTCTTCCCTCAGCCTGTGGCGCTGCATGGGCTTGTTGTGCCCTGTGAGAAAAATCTTAATATTTTTTTCAGACAGAGTCTTCTGTGAAGCTATACAATACACAATTGCAACAGCAGGACTATGGTGAGCAGGAGCGCCCAGCAAAAGTATATCATAACCTTATATTCCCTAGTACCTGATGCTTGATTCCTCCCCTGTTTCCTCATTGACTGAGCACTACAGCTTCACAAACTACGCGATGCTTACTACTATACCATATATGTACAATTTTATCTGACCAACCTTTAATTTCTCCTGTTCCTTTTGTTTTTTCTTCATCTCTCATGACTAGAGGGCCTGTGATTTTTGTTTTTACTCATTTTCAACTGCTTGTCTTGTTTATCTTAGTTATCCTTATTTTGGGACAGCGGGACCCTCCCCTTATCTGCTTAACGTACAACCCACTGCTACGCCGTGCTGTAGCCATAAGCCTGGGAGCCAAAAGCAAAGCACAAACTGCTCCCTCGGCCACAGGGCACAGGGTGATTCCTCTAACAGCAGAGCCTGTATAATGTGAATCTTCAGCATCTGCTTTAGCTGGAGGTCCTGTGGGGGAGACCAACAAAGGCCCTCTCACAGCAGAAGCAGCACCAGGAGAAGGAGACGTGGATTCTCCCTGAGCTGCTGACCCTGTGGGAGAAGCCAGTGAAGCCGCTCTTGCTCAAGCAGCAGCACCAGAGGAAGAAGAAGTGGCTTCTCCTTGGGCTGGAGGCCCTGTTTGGGAAGCCAGCGAAGCCACTCTCGCTGCAAGGTTTCCTTCAGTACGAAGTAAAAGAAAGGCCACTTGGGTCTAGAAGCCGCCCGCCATCACTGACAGCCAGGCTGGGGACAGCCCAAGGCCTCAGCCACCTTGTGGCTCGGGGGGAAAACAGAACTTCAAAATGGCCGCCAGTGCTGACAGGGAATGTATCGGGAGCCGCCCTGTCAGGAAGAGGCATTTCTCTCTCTGTTCACTGAGGCAGCATCTCTCTTGTAGGGCCACCAGTGAGCAGGTGAAAGAAGAAAGAAGCAATGTACTGTCTACAGCAGAGCCTGTAGACTGTACACCGTCAGCCTCTGCCTTGGCTGCAGGCCCTGTGGGGGAGAGCAATGAAGCCCCTCTCAGTGCAGAAGCAGCACCACGAGTAGGAGAAGTGGCTTCTCCCTCGGCTGGAGGCCCTGCGTGGGACGCCAAGGAGGCTGTTCTCTCTGAATCAGCAGCTTCAGCGTCCTCTTCACAGGCCTTTCCCCATGAAGTGTGCAGCTCATCCAGCTGCTCCCTCAGCCACAGGGCACAGGGTGCCTCCTCCCACAGCAGAGCCTGTAGACTGTACCTCCTCAGCCTCTGCCTTGGCTGCAGGCCCTGTGGGGGAGACCACTGAAGCCCCCCTCACTGCAGAAGCAGCACCATGAGAAGGAGAAGTGGATTCTCTCTGGGCTGCTGACCCTGTGGGAGAAGCCAGTGAAGCCGCTCTTGCTCAAGCAGCAGCACCAGACGAAGAAGAATTCGCTTCTCCATGGGCTGGAGGCCCTGTGGGGCAACAAGGCTGCCAATGCCGTGCTGCAGGCTGGCACGGCCCGCAGATCCCAGGCTGCCAAGCCCAACGTGCAGCCGCCAAGCAGGCGCCAGCTGCCAGAGGCTGCAGGAAGGTTCCAGAAGCAGCGGCAGCGCCCCGGGCAGGGGCAGCCACGAGTGCAGGAGCTGCTCGTGGGATGTGGGCTCAGGGGCAGACGCCTGCCCCTGCAGGGGACAAGGCCCACCCAGAGCCTGCCCACCGGCATGGGCCTGCCCAGACATCCTGGGGGGAAGCCCTGGCCACAGCCAGTGATCCGGGGGGATGCAGAAGCCCCTCACAAATGATGCGAAAAACGGGGCCCACAAGTGAGAGGCCATGTCACTTACAATGGAACCCTGCAGTACTTGGAGAAAAGAGGCACTGTCTCTCCAGACAGCAGGTTTCCTTCAGCACAAAGAAAAAGAAAGGCCTCTTGGGTCTAGATGCCACCCGCCATCACTGACAGCCAGGCTGGGGACAGCCCAAGGCCTCAGCCAGCTTGTGGCACAGGGGGAAACCAGAAGTGCAAAATGGCCGCCAGGGCTGTCAGAGGATGGGTCAGGAGCTGCCCAAGGTTAGTGGAATTAGTTGGGATCTTATCAATGTTTATAAATACCTGAAGCGTGGCAGACAGAGGCATTTGGCCAACCTCTTTTCAGTGGTTTGTGGGGACAGGACAAGGCGTAATGGCCACAAGATGGAGCCCAGGAAGTTCCGCACCAACATGCAAAAGGACTTCTTCACGGTGAGGGTGACGGAGCACTGAAACAGGCTGCCCAGGGAGGTTGTGGAGTGTCCTTCTCTGGAGATATTCAAGGCCCGTCTGGACACCTACCTGGGCAGCCTGCTCTAAGGAACCTGCTTTGGCAGGGCGGTTGGACGCGATGATCTCTCGAGGTCGCTTCCAACCCCAACAATTCTGTGATTCTGTGAAATTTCCACTGCACAAAACACCTGCCACTGCAAAAACACAACTTTGGTTCTCACAATTCCCCCCTCTTCTTTTCTCACTCCTATTGTTGTTTCTGCACTTCTACACATCCTCCATCCTTGAGTTTTTCCAACATTAGGGCACAATATTTTTCTTCCCACGTCAGGGGGATGACAGATATGCAATGCCTTTATCATTGTAATACCAACAATACCGCCCTGTGGGGGAGGCCAGCAAAGCCCCTCTCACTGCAGCAGCAGCACCAAAGGAAGAACGAAAAGAAGTGGCTTCTCCTTTGGCTGGAGGCCCTGCGTGCGAAGTCAGCAAAGACCCTCTCACTCCAGGAGCAACGGCACAAGAAGGAGAAGCGGCTTCTCCCTGGGCTGGACAACCTGTGGAGGAAGCCAGTGAAGCCCCTCTTGGTCCAGCAGCAGCACCAGACGAAGAAGAAGTGGCTTCTCCTTTGAGTGCAGAGCCTCTCAGGGAGGACAGCACCGATCTTCTCAGCCCCGCAGCAGCTGAGGAAACAGGAGCAGTGGCTTCTCCCTTGGTTCCTGGGCGCCAGGTAAGCATAGCGTGCGTGGTGGGCACGAGGCCCTCAGGGAGCTTTGCAGCACCCACAGAAGCATCACAGGGAGGCACAGGACAGCGTCCCAGTGTGAGAAAAATCTCAATATTTTTTTAGTCAGGGTCTTCTGTAAAGCTATTTTATTCACGATTGCAATGGCGGGCCTCCTGCGAGCAGGAACGCGCACTGAAAGTATACCATAACCTTATATTCCCTATTACCCGACACCTGACTTCTCCCCTGTTTCCTCATGGGCTGAGTACTACGGGTTTACAACTACTTACGCCTTTCTATACCATATATGTACAATTTTATTTGACCAACCTTTCATTTCTCCTTTTCCTTTCCTTCATCTCTCGTGACTAGAGGGCCCGTGATTTATTTTTTTTTCTACCAATTTTGCGCAGCTCATCCTGTTTGTCTTAGCTACCCTCCTTATTTTGGGACAGCGGGACCTTCCCTTTATCTGCCTAATGTACTTCCCACTGCTTTGCTACTGCCATGCCTGCACAGTCTCTTTGGAATATGCAAGGTTAGTGGAATTTTCCACTGCAAAAACACAACTGCCACTGCAAAAACACAACTTTGTTTCTCACAATGCCCCCCTCTTCTTTTCTTACTCCTCTTGCTGTTTCTGCACTTCTTCACATCCCCCACTCTTCTCTTTTTCCAACATTACGGCCCAATATTTTTCTTCCGATGTCACAGGGGATGACATTCGCAGTGCCATTATCTTTAGAATTCCAACAAATAGCTGTTTGAGCCAGTTCCATTCAGGTAACCGCAAAAGTCACTTCCTCCCAAATGTTTCTAAATCCCCGGGAAGTGTCATCTTGAGCCGCTCTGTGTAGGATTTGTTTCCTTCCCAAATATTTTTGAGATCAGTCAAATTCGCCCCTTTTGATCTACAGACATACAACAACTAGCATTAATTACAATACACGCTCTCCTGTGAGGCTAAAAATAAATCAAATACCATTTGGTTCTGGAGTACTATTTTTGGCAAGCTTGTTACCTCCTCTTGTAGTGCCTGCACTGCATGCAGAGTGTTATTTTCTAGTTGCACAATGAGTGAAATTCCCTGTTTCAGTTTACTAGAGGATTATCTGGAGTCCTCTTAATTCTGCGTGCGGTCTCAAGGGGGCTTTGGCATTGTGGGTCTTCAATAATAGGAACATTTGGAATTATTGCCCCCAGGCTGCAAGCTTCCTTCCAGCCAAGGGGCAACACCTTCCTGGATGTATTGCCGCATAGCCAGTACCACCCCTTGCCATTCGGGACAGGCCATCCGGTTACAGGATTCTCATGTTGTATCTGCTGTACAAAAACTTCTAAACTGTTACTTAGATAACGCTCCTGCCTTCCTCTTTGTCACACTCAAAATGGTTAAGAACAAAATAGGATTACAAGATACGCCACCGGGCCCACGTAGTGGCCACCACCAATCGACACTTGGATAAAACAGCACTTCCTTTTCGATCTGTCATGCGCTTCGTTCATCTCCGGCCGTTCCCCTCACGGAGAATAACGAACCACGGATCGGAACTCCGCGCTCGCTTCGCAGCGATGCTGCGTCTCACTCCCACAGCACAATCACGCAATCACGCAGAGAGGCCCCTTAAACTTCTCATTCATGCTACAAGGATATATCACTTAGAACAATAACCAGACTATTTTGTTTTGTCTCTGGCCGAGTTGCTCGAGGAGTCACTCACTTCACAACAATACTTTGGCTCAAACACATACACATATACTTCTTTGCTGGTGCAGCTACTGCTGCCTCCGGTGCAATATTAGGATTAGAGGGAGCATAACTTGATTCCTCCTCCGAAAAAGGAGTCTTATTGTTTACATATAAACTTAAAGCCGGAATTTTCATCAGACCTGTATTGCGGCCAAAATAGTGAAGTTCCTTTTAATGGCTTTTCAGGCCAGACAATTGGACAATACCTAACCATTGCTGGTTTTTTTTTTTTTTTTCCGCTAGTTTTTGGGTTGTTTTTCCAATTCCTTTTCTTTCTCCCCAAAGGACTGCCTTTACGCACAATTCCGAGGATTCTGCTTCTGAAGATCTCCAAGGATGGAGACTCCACAACCTCTCTGGGCAACCTGTTCCAGCAAAGACACCGTTGTGTTACCAACACTGTTTCAGCCACAACTCTGAAGCATAGGACCTGCTTCAGCAGCCAGAGAAGCTGCGGGCTAAACACCAGCATGGCACAGCTGTGGCTCTGCCGCTGAAAGCTTCTCCACGGCTTGTTCTGAAAGCAACGAGCAGGGAATCTTCCCGCGGCTGCCCAGGGCTTTCCTCTCGCAGCCCCGCCAGAGCCCGCCTCAAGCAACCTCTCCGCCAGCTCCACCGGCTCCGCTACCTGGTGCCCGCCTTCTCTGGGAGTCCTTCACAGTGCCTAGAGCCACAGGGCTCTGGCTGCCCGGACACGGGAGGATTCCCTGCTAATGCTCCTGCTCAAACTGCACTGCCAGGGCTGCCTGATGGGTGTCCAAGCTCGAGCGCGGTCTCTGCTGATGTGTGGGGAGTCAGGCAAAGAGCCAGGAAGCTTACCCAGATGACCGAGCAGAGCATCTCCCGGCAGAGCAGGTAACGCGCAGCTGATGGGAGCAGTTAGGGAGCTAAGCTGACTCCCCTGAGAAATCCTGACCTGGGGCTGAGCCGGGGGCACTGGCTGGAAGGAGCCTGAGGTGCCTGCCAATCCAGACCTTGCTGGGGCCGTGTGAGACGGTGTCCCTGGGGTGTCTGCCGACCACCGGGGCTTTGTGATGCGTGGGCGGTGGCGTACCCAAAGGCCATTGTGACACGGAGGGGTACCCATGGCAACGGTGTCCCTTATAAGGCCCGAGCCCCGGGCTGCCCACTCACTCTCAGGAGAGCAGCTCTGCCAGGAGGCAGCAGCTCCCCTGGGTGCCCGTTGGAGTTCTCGGTCAGAGGACCTGGAGCGTACCATGGAGCAGCAGAATAAGGATCACTCCCAGCCCGCTGAAGGGCAGCAGAGCGTACAGGAGCAGCGCCAGGTGAGGCTCAGGGACCAAGACAGGGACAGCAGCGTGACGGGACGGCACGGAGAGCACCAGGATGGGAACGGTGCTGGAGCAAGCTGGCCAGCTGGCCCTGAACACCTCCAGCCCGGACACAGTTATTCCCAAACCTGGGGTTTCTCCATGAAGAGCCGACCCCCAGGACAGCCAAAGCCCATGTGGCCCTGGCATTTCTGTGCCCAGAGGCACAAAGAGCAGCGTGGCCTAATTCAACCTGGCTGTCCGCAACCAGGAGCTGCCTCCATCGTCCCTCCATGCGGACAGGCTGCCAGTGCGGTCGTGCCCAGAGAGCGTGCGTCACACTGGCAGCTGCCACACGGAGTCGGGAGCCCCAGGAGGGTTCGGAAGAACATCTTTGGCAGCCCTGGCAGCCTCCGACGAGCAGGCAGCAATTCAGGAGGAGACAGGCAGGGCATTACCCTGGCAAGCCGAGCCCCGCTGTGCGTGGTCCCCTGCCAGGGCATGAATGGGGCCACTGCAGGGCAGCTCACAGGAGCACCATTAGGGGGCCGTGGAGGGGAATGGCAGAAATGACCAAAGTAACCCGGCCTTTCTCCTCAGTTTCTCTTGCAGATGGAGAAGCTGCAAGTCACGAAGACACTGCCACACAGTGGGGTGCGGCAGGAAGAGAGAATCCGTCTGCCAGCCGTGCCGCCTTTCCCAAGGCAGGCAGCGACTCAGGCAGCAGCAGCCAAGCAAGTGCCTGGAGCACAGACGTCGTCATCTGAAAGGGTCACTTGCAAGCTGCCCCCTCTACAAGCAACAGCCTCTTCATCTTCAGCTGGAGGAAGGGCAAAGGCATTGGGCACAGAGGCCTACAGCCACCAAGAGCTTCTGCCACCTCTTCCGTGCATCTCTGGTGAGAGGGACAAGGCAGTGAGGGCAGAGAGCCGGGAACGTGGCCCACACAGCCCTGTGGCCCCTGACGAGGACATGGAGTACACAGTACGGTCCTTCGTCTCCACAGTCATAAGAAACGCTCTAGCCTGCAACGAGGGAGCCAACAGCAAGGCAAGGCTTTCTCCCTCAGGCAGACGTCCCGGGACCAAAGGCTACAGAACACCATCTCTCACCACAGCAGTGCCCCAAAATGGGAAGAAGAAGAGTCAGCACTCGCCCAAAAGCAGCCCTGCAGCCCCTGCCGAAGAAATGGAAGACCCAGTAAAGGTCTTTGTCTCCACTGCCATTAGCAACGCCGTAGCCCGGAACCAGGGAGCCATGAGCGAGGCAAGGCTTTCTCCTTTGGACAGACGTCCCAGGAGCGAAGGCCGCATAACACCACCACTCCTCACAGCAGTGCCGCAGAATTGGAAGAAGAGTCAGCACCGTGCCAAAAACAGCCCTGCAGCCTCTGCCGAGGACATGGAACACCCAGTAAAGGCCTTCGTCTCCAGTGTCATTAGCAAGGCTATAGCCTGCAACGAGGGAGCCATGAGGGAGGCAGAGCTTCCTCCCTTGTGCAGAGGTCCCAGGAGCAAAGGCCACAGAACACCACCTCTCCTAACAGCAGCGCCCCAGGATTTGAAGGAGAGTCGGCAGGCTGCCCCACACTGCCCCACAGACTCTTTCACGGCACTGCGGGACACAGCACAGTCCCTTGTGTCTGAAGTCCTGGCAAAGACAATGGCTGAAAGCTGGGAACACGGCCAACGGCCTGCAGAACTGGAGGACCTGGCACACATGGGGTGCACAGCGACCTCAACAAGAGCAGTCCAGGTCCAGACAGACATGGACAGCAGGTGGACCACTGCTCTGCCAGGGCGCCATCACCAGGCACGTTCAGGAAAAGCGGCTGCTGGCAGAGCCCCTGCACCAGCAAGCCCAGACGGGGCTGAGAAGCAAGGGCAGCAGAGACAGATACACATCAAACCCAGGCAGGGGAGCGGCAAGGATGAGAAAAGCCAGGGCCGGGGCAGGAAGGAAAGTGGTCCTGTGGGTTCGGATGAAGAGGAAGAGATTGTCATCTTCAACTCCTGGATCAACCCCAGGTTCCCCAGCCTCTTCCAGGACCCACAGGCCTTTCCCCAGGAAGAGGGCAGCTCAGCCAGGAGCGCGGACAGGGAGGCTGCAGCACAAGAAGCAGAACCCCCAACAAGTGCCTCACTTGGCTCATTGGACACTGAACCATCGCCTGCTTGCCTGGCAGAGAGGCACGGCACGCCTCTCACCGCAACACAACCGTCAGAGAGCAGGCCAGCAAGTTGTCCATCAGCCCCTGCTTTTGAAGACAAGGGCTACAGAGCGCCTCCCCAGACACGTGGGGAAGAGATTGTCATCTTCAACTCCTGGATCAACCCCAGGTTCCCCAGCCTCTTCCAGGACCCACAGGCCTTTCCCCAGGAAGAGGGCAGCTCAGCCAGCAGCGTGGACAGGGAGGCTGCAGCAGAAGCAGCAGAACCCCCAACAAGCGCCTCTCTTGGCTCACTGGAACCCACGGACACTGCGCCATCAGCTGCTCCCCTGGCAGAAGGTCCAGGGGAAGAGAGGCACAGCACGCCTCTCGGTACTGCAACAGTACCGGCGGAGAGCAGGCCGGCAAGTCCTCCATCAGCCCCTGCTTTGGAAGACGAGGGGAACAGAGCGCCTCCCCTGACATGCCGGGTTCCAGAGTCAAAGCCATCAGCCTGTCCCACTCCCATCGAGCACAGCACTGCAGTGATGGTTGAGAGCCAGGGACGTGCCCAACACGCCTCCAGTGCCTGTGATGAAGATCTGTATGAAACAGCCCGGATCATCGTGTCTGCAGTCCTGCGCCATGCTGTAGCCATGAGCCAGGGAGCCACGAGCAAGGCACCAACTGCTCCCTCGGCCACAGGACCCAGCGTGCCTCCTCCCACAGCAGAGCCTGTAGACTGTACATCCTCGGCCTCTGCCTTGGCTGGAGGTGCTGTAGGGGAAGCCACGGAAGCCCCTCTCACTGCAGCAGCGGCGCCACAAGAAGAAGTGGCTTCTCCTGTGACTGCAGATCTTCTCAGGGAGGACATCACAGATCTCAGTCCAGCAGCAGCTGATGAAGCAGGAGCAGCAGCTACTCCCTTGGCTATGGTTCCGGGGCACCAGGTAAGCACAGCACGAGTGGTGGGCACCGGGCACCGAGGGCAGCCAGAGGCAGAAGTAGCACGTGGGGCGTGCGTGCTGGGGAGCTGTCTGCTGCTCTCCATTTCCAGACGCCCCAGGCACAAGGGCTGACATCCCTCTCATCACCTGCTTGTGCTCTTGCTCTCCCCATGCAGGTTGCCGCCGAGCAGGGAGGCCAAGCGCAGTCCTCCTCCTGCACCAAAGACATGCCAGCGGATGAGCCAGCAACGTCCCAGGCACAAGCACTGTCCCAGGGTCTGTTGGCCGGGCCTGTTCAGCGCAGCGAGCAGCACCAAGGACTAGGTAGGTTGGCAGCACCACGCGCCGGGGGGCTGGCTGGTCCTGGGCCACCCCTCCCTGGGAAAGGCCTTGAAGGGGGGGAAAGGCTTGCCCAGCCCCCGCTCAGGCCCAAACCTACACCTCTCTGTCCCCCACAGGCATCCTTGACCTCGCACAAGCCCCAGCGCGCCAGCCACGGCCCTCCCGCCTCAGGAGGGCACTTCGGGCTCTGCGCAGGGCTTTCTGCTGCAGCTGCATCGCAGGACAGCGAGAGTAGCGGCGCCCGGCTGCCAGCACCAGGACGGTGCTCGGAGGTGGCAGCTGGCCCTCAGGAAGCTTTGCAGTGCCCACAGAAGCATCACTGGGAGGCACAGGACAGCGCCCCAGGAATTCAGATGCCCCACCACATCCTGCCCCCAGCCTCAGCTCAGCTGCGGCTGCTTTCTGCTGTGAATAAAAGCTCAGGCAGACTTTTGCCCCCAATGCTCCTCTCTGTGTCGTTGATCTCAGGAGAAAGAGTGGTGCAGGCCATGCCAACCTGGCACCCTGGGCCTGTCACAGTCATGGAATTACAGGATCATGGAATCGCTTAGGTTGGAAAACACCTCAGAGATCATCACCTCCAACCGTTATCCTAGCACCGCCGAGTCTACCACTGAACCATGTCCCTAGGCACCAGATTTAGACGGCTTTCGAATACCTCCAGGGATAGTGACTCAACTACTTCCCTGGGCAGCCTGTTCCAATTCTTCACAACCCTTCAATTCAAGACATTTTGCCTAGTACCCACCTAAACCTCCCCCTGTGCCACTTTTTCCTCTTCTCCTATCGCCTGTTGCTTGGGAGAAGAGACTGACCCGCACGGCACTACAACCTTCTCTGAGGTCCTTGTACAGAGCGATAAGGTCCCCCCCGAGCCTCCTTTTCTCTAGGCTACGTAACCCCAGCTCCCTCAACACTCCTCACACGACTTGCTCCCTAGACCCTTCACCAGCTTCCTTGCCCTTGTTTGGACACTCTCCAGCACCTCCCCGTCCTTCTTGCAGCTAGGGGCCCAAAACTGAACACGGTATTCATGGTGCGGCCTCACCAGAGCTGAGTACAGGGGGAGAATCACTTCCCTTGTCCTACTGTGGCCTCCCTGGCCACACTATTTCTGGTACAAGCCAGGACGTACCACATCCTGGTACGGCCTTCTTTGCCACCTCAGCACACCGCTGCCTCATACTCATCTGGCTATCGACCAGTACCCCCACAGTCCCTTCCGACAGGCAGCTTTGCAGCCACTCTTCCCTCAGCCTGTGGCGCTGCATGGGCTTGTTGTGCCCTGTGAGAAAAATCTTAATATTTTTTTCAGACAGAGTCTTCTGTGAAGCTATACAATACACAATTGCAACAGCAGGACTATGGTGAGCAGGAGCGCCCAGCAAAAGTATATCATAACCTTATATTCCCTAGTACCTGATGCTTGATTCCTCCCCTGTTTCCTCATTGACTGAGCACTACAGCTTCACAAACTACGCGATGCTTACTACTATACCATATATGTACAATTTTATTTGACCAACCTTTAATTTCTCCTGTTCCTTTTGTTTTTTCTTCATCTCTCATGACTAGAGGGCCTGTGATTTTTGTTTTTACTCATTTTCAACTGCTTGTCTTGTTTATCTTAGTTATCCTTATTTTGGGACAGCGGGACCCTCCCCTTATCTGCTTAACGTACAACCCACTGCTACGCCGTGCTGTAGCCATAAGCCTGGGAGCCAAGAGCAAAGCACAAACTGCTCCCTCGGCCACAGGGCACAGGGTGATTCCTCTAACAGCAGAGCCTGTATAATGTGAATCTTCAGCATCTGCTTTAGCTGGAGGTCCTGTGGGGGAGACCAACAAAGGCCCTCTCACAGCAGAAGCAGCACCAGGAGAAGGAGACGTGGATTCTCCCTGAGCTGCTGACCCTGTGGGAGAAGCCAGTGAAGCCGCTCTTGCTCAAGCAGCAGCACCAGAGGAAGAAGAAGTGGCTTCTCCTTGGGCTGGAGGCCCTGTTTGGGAAGCCAGCGAAGCCACTCTCGCTGCAAGGTTTCCTTCAGTACGAAGTAAAAGAAAGGCCACTTGGGTCTAGAAGCCGCCCGCCATCACTGACAGCCATGCTGGGGACAGCCCAAGGCCTCAGCCACCTTGTGGCTCGGGGGGAAAACAGAACTTCAAAATGGCCGCCAGTGCTGACAGGGAATGTATCGGGAGCCGCCCTGTCAGGAAGAGGCATTTCTCTCTCTGTTCACTGAGGCAGCATCTCTCTTGTAGGGCCACCAGTGAGCAGGTGAAAGAAGAAAGAAGCAATGTACTGTCTACAGCAGAGCCTGTAGACTGTACACCGTCAGCCTCTGCCTTGGCTGCAGGCCCTGTGGGGGAGAGCAGTGAAGCCCCTCTCAGTGCAGAAGCAGCACCACGAGTAGGAGAAGTGGCTTCTCCCTCGGCTGGAGGCCCTGCGTGGGACGCCAAGGAGGCTGTTCTCTCTGAATCAGCAGCTTCAGCGTCCTCTTCACAGGCCTTTCCCCATGAAGTGTGCAGCTCATCCAGCTGCTCCCTCAGCCACAGGGCACAGGGTGCCTCCTCCCACAGCAGAGCCTGTAGACTGTACCTCCTCAGCCTCTGCCTTGGCTGCAGGCCCTGTGGGGGAGACCACTGAAGCCCCCCTCACTGCAGAAGCAGCACCATGAGAAGGAGAAGTGGATTCTCTCTGGGCTGCTGACCCTGTGGGAGAAGCCAGTGAAGCCGCTCTTGCTCAAGCAGCAGCACCAGACGAAGAAGAATTCGCTTCTCCATGGGCTGGAGGCCCTGTGGGGCAACAAGGCTGCCAATGCCGTGCTGCAGGCTGGCACGGCCCGCAGATCCCAGGCTGCCAAGCCCAACGTGCAGCCGCCAAGCAGGCGCCAGCTGCCAGAGGCTGCAGGAAGGTTCCAGAAGCAGCGGCAGCGCCCCGGGCAGGGGCAGCCACGAGTGCAGGAGCTGCTCGTGGGATGTGGGCTCAGGGGCAGACGCCTGCCCCTGCAGGGGACAAGGCCCACCCAGAGCCTGCCCACCGGCATGGGCCTGCCCAGACATCCTGGGGGGAAGCCCTGGCCACAGCCAGTGATCCGGGGGGATGCAGAAGCCCCTCACAAATGATGCGAAAAACGGGGCCCACAAGTGAGAGGCCATGTCACTTACAATGGAACCCTGCAGTACTTGGAGAAAAGAGGCACTGTCTCTCCAGACAGCAGGTTTCCTTCAGCACAAAGAAAAAGAAAGGCCTCTTGGGTCTAGATGCCGCCCGCCATCACTGACAGCCAGGCTGGGGACAGCCCAAGGCCTCAGCCAGCTTGTGGCACAGGGGGAAACCAGAAGTGCAAAATGGCCGCCAGGGCTGTCAGAGGATGGGTCGGGAGCTGCCCAAGGTTAGTGGAATTAGTTGGGATCTTATCAATGTTTATAAATACCTGAAGCGTGGCAGACAGAGGCATTTGGCCAACCTCTTTTCAGTGGTTTGTGGGGACAGGACAAGGCGTAATGGCCACAAGATGGAGCCCAGGAAGTTCCGCACCAACATGCAAAAGGACTTCTTCACGGTGAGGGTGACGGAGCACTGAAACAGGCTGCCCAGGGAGGTTGTGGAGTGTCCTTCTCTGGAGATATTCAAGGCCCGTCTGGACACCTACCTGGGCAGCCTGCTCTAAGGAACCTGCTTTGGCAGGGCGGTTGGACGCGATGATCTCTCGAGGTCGCTTCCAACCCCAACAATTCTGTGATTCTGTGAAATTTCCACTGCACAAAACACCTGCCACTGCAAAAACACAACTTTGGTTCTCACAATTCCCCCCTCTTCTTTTCTCACTCCTATTGCTGTTTCTGCACTTCTACACATCCTCCATCCTTGAGTTTTTCCAACATTAGGGCACAATATTTTTCTTCCCAAGTCAGGGGGATGACAGATATGCAATGCCTTTATCATTGTAATACCAACAATACCGCCCTGTGGGGGAGGCCAGCAAAGCCCCTCTCACTGCAGCAGCAGCACCAAAGGAAGAACAAAAAGAAGTGGCTTCTCCTTTGGCTGGAGGCCCTGCGTGCGAAGTCAGCAAAGACCCTCTCACTCCAGGAGCAACGGCACAAGAAGGAGAAGCGGCTTCTCCCTGGGCTGGACAACCTGTGGAGGAAGCCAGTGAAGCCCCTCTTGGTCCAGCAGCAGCACCAGACGAAGAAGAAGTGGCTTCTCCTTTGAGTGCAGAGCCTCTCAGGGAGGACAGCACCGATCTTCTCAGCCCCGCAGCAGCTGAGGAAACAGGAGCAGTGGCTTCTCCCTTGGTTCCTGGGCGCCAGGTAAGCATAGCGTGCGTGGTGGGCACGAGGCCCTCAGGGAGCTTTGCAGCACCCACAGAAGCATCACAGGGAGGCACAGGACAGCGTCCCAGTGTGAGAAAAATCTCAATATTTTTTTAGTCAGGGTCTTCTGTAAAGCTATTTTATTCACGATTGCAATGGCGGGCCTCCTGCGAGCAGGAACGCGCACTGAAAGTATACCATAACCTTATATTCCCTATTACCCGACACCTGACTTCTCCCCTGTTTCCTCATGGGCTGAGTACTACGGGTTTACAACTACTTACGCCTTTCTATACCATATATGTACAATTTTATTTGACCAACCTTTCATTTCTCCTTTTCCTTTCCTTCATCTCTCGTGACTAGAGGGCCCGTGATTTATTTTTTTTTCTACTAATTTTGCGCAGCTCATCCTGTTTGTCTTAGCTACCCTCCTTATTTTGGGACAGCGGGACCTTCCCTTTATCTGCCTAATGTACTTCCCACTGCTTTGCTACTGCCATGCCTGCACAATCTCTTTGGAATATGCAAGGTTAGTGGAATTTTCCACTGCAAAAACACAACTGCCACTGCAAAAACACAACTTTGTTTCTCACAATGCCCCCCTCTTCTTTTCTTACTCCTCTTGCTGTTTCTGCACTTCTTCACATCCCCCACTCTTCTCTTTTTCCAACATTACGGCCCAATATTTTTCTTCCGATGTCACGGGGGATGACATTCGCAGTGCCATTATCTTTAGAATTCCAACAAATAGCTGTTTGAGCCAGTTCCATTCAGGTAACCGCAAAAGTCACTTCCTCCCAAATGTTTCTAAATCCCCGGGAAGTGTCATCTTGAGCCGCTCTGTGTAGGATTTGTTTCCTTCCCAAATATTTTTGAGATCAGTCAAATTCGCCCCTTTTGATCTACAGACATACAACAACTAGCATTAATTACAATACACGCTCTCCTGTGAGGCTAAAAATAAATCAAATACCATTTGGTTCTGGAGTACTATTTTTGGCAAGCTTGTTACCTCCTCTTGTAGTGCCTGCACTGCATGCAGAGTGTTATTTTCTAGTTGCACAATGAGTGAAATTCCCTGTTTCAGTTTACTAGAGGATTATCTGGAGTCCTCTTAATTCTGCGTGCGGTCTCAAGGGGGCTTTGGCATTGTGGGTCTTCAATAATAGGAACATTTGGAATTATTGCCCCCAGGCTGCAAGCT
Source organism: Anser anser (assembly GCF_964211835.1). NCBI lineage: Eukaryota > Metazoa > Chordata > Aves > Anseriformes > Anatidae > Anser > Anser anser. Next base: position 205,016,753 of record NC_139720.1, on the reverse strand, counting down.
TCCTTCCAGCCAAGGGGCAACACCTTCCTGGATGTATTGCCGCATAGCCAGTACCACCCCTTGCAATTCGGGACAGGCCATCCGGTTACAGGATTCTCATGTTGTATCTGCTGTACAAAAACTTCTAAACTGTTACTTAGATAACGCTCCTGCCTTCCTCTTTGTCACACTCAAAATGGTTAAGAACAAAATAGGATTACAAGATACGCCACCGGGCCCACGTAGTGGCCACCACCAATCGACACTTGGATAAAACAGCACTTCCTTTTCGATCTGTCATGCGCTTCGTTCATCTCCGGCCGTTCCCCTCACGGAGAATAACGAACCACGGATCGGAACTCCGCGCTCGCTTCGCAGCGATGCTGCGTCTCACTCCCACAGCACAATCACGCAATCACGCAGAGAGGCCCCTTAAACTTCTCATTCATGCTACAAGGATATATCACTTAGAACAATAACCAGACTATTTTGTTTTGTCTCTGGCCGAGTTGCTCGAGGAGTCACTCACTTCACAACAATACTTTGGCTCAAACACATACACATATACTTCTTTGCTGGTGCAGCTACTGCTGCCTCCGGTGCAATATTAGGATTAGAGGGAGCATAACTTGATTCCTCCTCCGAAAAAGGAGTCTTATTGTTTACATATAAACTTAAAGCCGGAATTTTCATCAGACCTGTATTGCGGCCAAAATAGTGAAGTTCCTTTTAATGGCTTTTCAGGCCAGACAATTGGACAATACCTAACCATTGCTGGTTTTTTTTTTTTTTTTCCGCTAGTTTTTGGGTTGTTTTTCCAATTCCTTTTCTTTCTCCCCAAAGGACTGCCTTTACGCACAATTCCGAGGATTCTGCTTCTGAAGATCTCCAAGGATGGAGACTCCACAACCTCTCTGGGCAACCTGTTCCAGCAAAGACACCGTTGTGTTACCAACACTGTTTCAGCCACAACTCTGAAGCATAGGACCTGCTTCAGCAGCCAGAGAAGCTGCGGGCTAAACACCAGCATGGCACAGCTGTGGCTCTGCCGCTGAAAGCTTCTCCACGGCTTGTTCTGAAAGCAACGAGCAGGGAATCTTCCCGCGGCTGCCCAGGGCTTTCCTCTCGCAGCCCCGCCAGAGCCCGCCTCAAGCAACCTCTCCGCCAGCTCCACCGGCTCCGCTACCTGGTGCCCGCCTTCTCTGGGAGTCCTTCACAGTGCCTAGAGCCACAGGGCTCTGGCTGCCCGGACACGGGAGGATTCCCTGCTAATGCTCCTGCTCAAACTGCACTGCCAGGGCTGCCTGATGGGTGTCCAAGCTCGAGCGCGGTCTCTGCTGATGTGTGGGGAGTCAGGCAAAGAGCCAGGAAGCTTACCCAGATGACCGAGCAGAGCATCTCCCGGCAGAGCAGGTAACGCGCAGCTGATGGGAGCAGTTAGGGAGCTAAGCTGACTCCCCTGAGAAATCCTGACCTGGGGCTGAGCCGGGGGCACTGGCTGGAAGGAGCCTGAGGTGCCTGCCAATCCAGACCTTGCTGGGGCCGTGTGAGACGGTGTCCCTGGGGTGTCCGCCGACCACCGGGGCTTTGTGATGCGTGGGCGGTGGCGTACCCAAAGGCCATTGTGACACGGAGGGGTACCCATGGCAACGGTGTCCCTTATAAGGCCCGAGCCCCGGGCTGCCCACTCACTCTCAGGAGAGCAGCTCTGCCAGGAGGCAGCAGCTCCCCTGGGTGCCCGTTGGAGTTCTCGGTCAGAGGACCTGGAGCGTACCATGGAGCAGCAGAATAAGGATCACTCCCAGCCCGCTGAAGGGCAGCAGAGCGTACAGGAGCAGCGCCAGGTGAGGCTCAGGGACCAAGACAGGGACAGCAGCGTGACGGGACGGCACGGAGAGCACCAGGATGGGAACGGTGCTGGAGCAAGCTGGCCAGCTGGCCCTGAACACCTCCAGCCCGGACACAGTTATTCCCAAACCTGGGGTTTCTCCATGAAGAGCCGACCCCCAGGACAGCCAAAGCCCATGTGGCCCTGGCATTTCTGTGCCCAGAGGCACAAAGAGCAGCGTGGCCTAATTCAACCTGGCTGTCCGCAACCAGGAGCTGCCTCCATCGTCCCTCCATGCGGACAGGCTGCCAGTGCGGTCGTGCCCAGAGAGCGTGCGTCACACTGGCAGCTGCCACACGGAGTCGGGAGCCCCAGGAGGGTTCGGAAGAACATCTTTGGCAGCCCTGGCAGCCTCCGACGAGCAGGCAGCAATTCAGGAGGAGACAGGCAGGGCATTACCCTGGCAAGCCGAGCCCCGCTGTGCGTGGTCCCCTGCCAGGGCATGAATGGGGCCACTGCAGGGCAGCTCACAGGAGCACCATTAGGGGGCCGTGGAGGGGAATGGCAGAAATGACCAAAGTAACCCGGCCTTTCTCCTCAGTTTCTCTTGCAGATGGAGAAGCTGCAAGTCACGAAGACACTGCCACACAGTGGGGTGCGGCAGGAAGAGAGAATCCGTCTGCCAGCCGTGCCGCCTTTCCCAAGGCAGGCAGCGACTCAGGCAGCAGCAGCCAAGCAAGTGCCTGGAGCACAGACGTCGTCATCTGAAAGGGTCACTTGCAAGCTGCCCCCTCTACAAGCAACAGCCTCTTCATCTTCAGCTGGAGGAAGGGCAAAGGCATTGGGCACAGAGGCCTACAGCCACCAAGAGCTTCTGCCACCTCTTCCGTGCATCTCTGGTGAGAGGGACAAGGCAGTGAGGGCAGAGAGCCGGGAACGTGGCCCACACAGCCCTGTGGCCCCTGACAAGGACATGGAGTACACAGTACGGTCCTTCGTCTCCACAGTCATAAGAAACGCTCTAGCCTGCAACGAGGGAGCCAACAGCAAGGCAAGGCTTTCTCCCTCAGGCAGACGTCCCGGGACCAAAGGCTACAGAACACCATCTCTCACCACAGCAGTGCCCCAAAATGGGAAGAAGAAGAGTCAGCACTCGCCCAAAAGCAGCCCTGCAGCCCCTGCCGAAGAAATGGAAGACCCAGTAAAGGTCTTTGTCTCCACTGCCATTAGCAACGCCGTAGCCCGGAACCAGGGAGCCATGAGCGAGGCAAGGCTTTCTCCTTTGGACAGACGTCCCAGGAGCGAAGGCCGCATAACACCACCACTCCTCACAGCAGTGCCGCAGAATTGGAAGAAGAGTCAGCACCGTGCCAAAAACAGCCCTGCAGCCTCTGCCGAGGACATGGAACACCCAGTAAAGGCCTTCGTCTCCAGTGTCATTAGCAAGGCTATAGCCTGCAACGAGGGAGCCATGAGGGAGGCAGAGCTTCCTCCCTTGTGCAGAGGTCCCAGGAGCAAAGGCCACAGAACACCACCTCTCCTAACAGCAGCGCCCCAGGATTTGAAGGAGAGTCGGCAGGCTGCCCCACACTGCCCCACAGACTCTTTCACGGCACTGCGGGACACAGCACAGTCCCTTGTGTCTGAAGTCCTGGCAAAGACAATGGCTGAAAGCTGGGAACACGGCCAACGGCCTGCAGAACTGGAGGACCTGGCACACATGGGGTGCACAGCGACCTCAACAAGAGCAGTCCAGGTCCAGACAGACATGGACAGCAGGTGGACCACTGCTCTGCCAGGGCGCCATCACCAGGCACGTTCAGGAAAAGCGGCTGCTGGCAGAGCCCCTGCACCAGCAAGCCCAGACGGGGCTAAGAAGCAAGGGCAGCAGAGACAGATACACATCAAACCCAGGCAGGGGAGCGGCAAGGATGAGAAAAGCCAGGGCCGGGGCAGGAAGGAAAGTGGTCCTGTGGGTTCGGATGAAGAGGAAGAGATTGTCATCTTCAACTCCTGGATCAACCCCAGGTTCCCCAGCCTCTTCCAGGACCCACAGGCCTTTCCCCAGGAAGAGGGCAGCTCAGCCAGGAGCGCGGACAGGGAGGCTGCAGCACAAGAAGCAGAACCCCCAACAAGTGCCTCACTTGGCTCATTGGACACTGAACCATCGCCTGCTTGCCTGGCAGAGAGGCACGGCACGCCTCTCACCGCAACACAACCGTCAGAGAGCAGGCCAGCAAGTTGTCCATCAGCCCCTGCTTTTGAAGACAAGGGCTACAGAGCGCCTCCCCAGACACGTGGGGAAGAGATTGTCATCTTCAACTCCTGGATCAACCCCAGGTTCCCCAGCCTCTTCCAGGACCCACAGGCCTTTCCCCAGGAAGAGGGCAGCTCAGCCAGCAGCGTGGACAGGGAGGCTGCAGCAGAAGCAGCAGAACCCCCAACAAGCGCCTCTCTTGGCTCACTGGAACCCACGGACACTGCGCCATCAGCTGCTCCCCTGGCAGAAGGTCCAGGGGAAGAGAGGCACAGCACGCCTCTCGGTACTGCAACAGTACCGGCGGAGAGCAGGCCGGCAAGTCCTCCATCAGCCCCTGCTTTGGAAGACGAGGGGAACAGAGCGCCTCCCCTGACATGCCGGGTTCCAGAGTCAAAGCCATCAGCCTGTCCCACTCCCATCGAGCACAGCACTGCAGTGATGGTTGAGAGCCAGGGACGTGCCCAACACGCCTCCAGTGCCTGTGATGAAGATCTGCATGAAACAGCCCGGATCATCGTGTCTGCAGTCCTGCGCCATGCTGTAGCCATGAGCCAGGGAGCCACGAGCAAGGCACCAACTGCTCCCTCGGCCACAGGACCCAGCGTGCCTCCTCCCACAGCAGAGCCTGTAGACTGTACATCCTCGGCCTCTGCCTTGGCTGGAGGTGCTGTAGGGGAAGCCACGGAAGCCCCTCTCACTGCAGCAGCGGCGCCACAAGAAGAAGTGGCTTCTCCTGTGACTGCAGATCTTCTCAGGGAGGACATCACAGATCTCAGTCCAGCAGCAGCTGATGAAGCAGGAGCAGCAGCTACTCCCTTGGCTATGGTTCCGGGGCACCAGGTAAGCACAGCACGAGTGGTGGGCACCGGGCACCGAGGGCAGCCAGAGGCAGAAGTAGCACGTGGGGCGTGCGTGCTGGGGAGCTGTCTGCTGCTCTCCATTTCCAGACGCCCCAGGCACAAGGGCTGACATCCCTCTCATCACCTGCTTGTGCTCTTGCTCTCCCCATGCAGGTTGCCGCCGAGCAGGGAGGCCAAGCGCAGTCCTCCTCCTGCACCAAAGACATGCCAGCGGATGAGCCAGCAATGTCCCAGGCACAAGCACCGTCCCAGGGTCTGTTGGCCGGGCCTGTTCAGCGCAGCGAGCAGCACCAAGGACTAGGTAGGTTGGCAGCACCACGCGCCGGGGGGCTGGCTGGTCCTGGGCCACCCCTCCCTGGGAAAGGCCTTGAAGGGGGGGAAAGGCTTGCCCAGCCCCCGCTCAGGCCCAAACCTACACCTCTCTGTCCCCCACAGGCATCCTTGACCTCGCACAATCCCCAGCACGCCAGCCACGGCCCTCCCGCCTCAGGAGGGCACTTCGGGCTCTGCGCAGGGCTTTCTGCTGCAGCTGCATCGCAGGACAGCGAGAGTAGCGGCGCCCGGCTGCCAGCACCAGGACGGTGCTCGGAGGTGGCAGCTGGCCCTCAGGAAGCTTTGCAGTGCCCACAGAAGCATCACTGGGAGGCACAGGACAGCGCCCCAGGAATTCAGATGCCCCACCACATCCTGCCCCCAGCCTCAGCTCAGCTGCGGCTGCTTTCTGCTGTGAATAAAAGCTCAGGCAGACTTTTGCCCCCAATGCTCCTCTCTGTGTCGTTGATCTCAGGAGAAAGAGTGGTGCAGGCCATGCCAACCTGGCACCCTGGGCCTGTCACAGTCATGGAATTACAGGATCATGGAATCGCTTAGGTTGGAAAACACCTCAGAGATCATCACCTCCAACCGTTATCCTAGCACCGCCGAGTCTACCACTGAACCATGTCCCTAGGCACCAGATTTAGACGGCTTTCGAATACCTCCAGGGATAGTGACTCAACTACTTCCCTGGGCAGCCTGTTCCAATTCTTCACAACCCTTCAATTCAAGACATTTTGCCTAGTACCCACCTAAACCTCCCCCTGTGCCACTTTTTCCTCTTCTCCTATCGCCTGTTGCTTGGGAGAAGAGACTGACCCGCACGGCACTACAACCTTCTCTGAGGTCCTTGTACAGAGCGATAAGGTCCCCCCCGAGCCTCCTTTTCTCTAGGCTACGTAACCCCAGCTCCCTCAACACTCCTCACACGACTTGCTCCCTAGACCCTTCACCAGCTTCCTTGCCCTTGTTTGGACACTCTCCAGCACCTCCCCGTCCTTCTTGCAGCTAGGGGCCCAAAACTGAACACGGTATTCATGGTGCGGCCTCACCAGAGCTGAGTACAGGGGGAGAATCACTTCCCTTGTCCTACTGTGGCCTCCCTGGCCACACTATTTCTGGTACAAGACAGGATGTACCAGATCCTGGTACGGCCTTCTTTGCCACCTCAGCACACCGCTGCCTCATACTCATCTGGCTATCGACCAGTACCCCCACAGTCCCTTCCGACAGGCAGCTTTGCAGCCACTCTTCCCTCAGCCTGTGGCGCTGCATGGGCTTGTTGTGCCCTGTGAGAAAAATCTTAATATTTTTTTCAGACAGAGTCTTCTGTGAAGCTATACAATACACAATTGCAACAGCAGGACTATGGTGAGCAGGAGCGCCCAGCAAAAGTATATCATAACCTTATATTCCCTAGTACCTGATGCTTGATTCCTCCCCTGTTTCCTCATTGACTGAGCACTACAGCTTCACAAACTACGCGATGCTTACTACTATACCATATATGTACAATTTTATCTGACCAACCTTTAATTTCTCCTGTTCCTTTTGTTTTTTCTTCATCTCTCATGACTAGAGGGCCTGTGATTTTTGTTTTTACTCATTTTCAACTGCTTGTCTTGTTTATCTTAGTTATCCTTATTTTGGGACAGCGGGACCCTCCCCTTATCTGCTTAACGTACAACCCACTGCTACGCCGTGCTGTAGCCATAAGCCTGGGAGCCAAGAGCAAAGCACAAACTGCTCCCTCGGCCACAGGGCACAGGGTGATTCCTCTAACAGCAGAGCCTGTATAATGTGAATCTTCAGCATCTGCTTTAGCTGGAGGTCCTGTGGGGGAGACCAACAAAGGCCCTCTCACAGCAGAAGCAGCACCAGGAGAAGGAGACGTGGATTCTCCCTGAGCTGCTGACCCTGTGGGAGAAGCCAGTGAAGCCGCTCTTGCTCAAGCAGCAGCACCAGAGGAAGAAGAAGTGGCTTCTCCTTGGGCTGGAGGCCCTGTTTGGGAAGCCAGCGAAGCCACTCTCGCTGCAAGGTTTCCTTCAGTACGAAGTAAAAGAAAGGCCACTTGGGTCTAGAAGCCGCCCGCCATCACTGACAGCCAGGCTGGGGACAGCCCAAGGCCTCAGCCACCTTGTGGCTCGGGGGGAAAACAGAACTTCAAAATGGCCGCCAGTGCTGACAGGGAATGTATCGGGAGCCGCCCTGTCAGGAAGAGGCATTTCTCTCTCTGTTCACTGAGGCAGCATCTCTCTTGTAGGGCCACCAGTGAGCAGGTGAAAGAAGAAAGAAGCAATGTACTGTCTACAGCAGAGCCTGTAGACTGTACACCGTCAGCCTCTGCCTTGGCTGCAGGCCCTGTGGGGGAGAGCAATGAAGCCCCTCTCAGTGCAGAAGCAGCACCACGAGTAGGAGAAGTGGCTTCTCCCTCGGCTGGAGGCCCTGCGTGGGACGCCAAGGAGGCTGTTCTCTCTGAATCAGCAGCTTCAGCGTCCTCTTCACAGGCCTTTCCCCATGAAGTGTGCAGCTCATCCAGCTGCTCCCTCAGCCACAGGGCACAGGGTGCCTCCTCCCACAGCAGAGCCTGTAGACTGTACCTCCTCAGCCTCTGCCTTGGCTGCAGGCCCTGTGGGGGAGACCACTGAAGCCCCCCTCACTGCAGAAGCAGCACCATGAGAAGGAGAAGTGGATTCTCTCTGGGCTGCTGACCCTGTGGGAGAAGCCAGTGAAGCCGCTCTTGCTCAAGCAGCAGCACCAGACGAAGAAGAATTCGCTTCTCCATGGGCTGGAGGCCCTGTGGGGCAACAAGGCTGCCAATGCCGTGCTGCAGGCTGGCACGGCCCGCAGATCCCAGGCTGCCAAGCCCAACGTGCAGCCGCCAAGCAGGCGCCAGCTGCCAGAGGCTGCAGGAAGGTTCCAGAAGCAGCGGCAGCGCCCCGGGCAGGGGCAGCCACGAGTGCAGGAGCTGCTCGTGGGATGTGGGCTCAGGGGCAGACGCCTGCCCCTGCAGGGGACAAGGCCCACCCAGAGCCTGCCCACCGGCATGGGCCTGCCCAGACATCCTGGGGGGAAGCCCTGGCCACAGCCAGTGATCCGGGGGGATGCAGAAGCCCCTCACAAATGATGCGAAAAACGGGGCCCACAAGTGAGAGGCCATGTCACTTACAATGGAACCCTGCAGTACTTGGAGAAAAGAGGCACTGTCTCTCCAGACAGCAGGTTTCCTTCAGCACAAAGAAAAAGAAAGGCCTCTTGGGTCTAGATGCCGCCCGCCATCACTGACAGCCAGGCTGGGGACAGCCCAAGGCCTCAGCCAGCTTGTGGCACAGGGGGAAACCAGAAGTGCAAAATGGCCACCAGGGCTGTCAGAGCTGCCGGTCGGGAGCTGCCCAAGGTTAGTGGAATTAGTTGGGATCTTATCAATGTTTATAAATACCTGAAGCGTGGCAGACAGAGGCATTTGGCCAACCTCTTTTCAGTGGTTTGTGGGGACAGGACAAGGCGTAATGGCCACAAGATGGAGCCCAGGAAGTTCCGCACCAACATGCAAAAGGACTTCTTCACGGTGAGGGTGACGGAGCACTGAAACAGGCTGCCCAGGGAGGTTGTGGAGTGTCCTTCTCTGGAGATATTCAAGGCCCGTCTGGACACCTACCTGGGCAGCCTGCTCTAAGGAACCTGCTTTGGCAGGGCGGTTGGACGCGATGATCTCTCGAGGTCCCTCCCAACCCCAACAATTCTGTGATTCTGTGAAATTTCCACTGCACAAAACACCTGCCACTGCAAAAACACAACTTTGGTTCTCACAATTCCCCCCTCTTCTTTTCTCACTCCTATTGCTGTTTCTGCACTTCTACACATCCTCCATCCTTGAGTTTTTCCAACATTAGGGCACAATATTTTTCTTCCCAAGTCAGGGGGATGACAGATATGCAATGCCTTTATCATTGTAATACCAACAATACCGCCCTGTGGGGGAGGCCAGCAAAGCCCCTCTCACTGCAGCAGCAGCACCAAAGGAAGAACAAAAAGAAGTGGCTTCTCCTTTGGCTGGAGGCCCTGCGTGCGAAGTCAGCAAAGACCCTCTCACTCCAGGAGCAACGGCACAAGAAGGAGAAGCGGCTTCTCCCTGGGCTGGACAACCTGTGGAGGAAGCCAGTGAAGCCCCTCTTGGTCCAGCAGCAGCACCAGACGAAGAAGAAGTGGCTTCTCCTTTGAGTGCAGAGCCTCTCAGGGAGGACAGCACCGATCTTCTCAGCCCCGCAGCAGCTGAGGAAACAGGAGCAGTGGCTTCTCCCTTGGTTCCTGGGCGCCAGGTAAGCATAGCGTGCGTGGTGGGCACGAGGCCCTCAGGGAGCTTTGCAGCACCCACAGAAGCATCACAGGGAGGCACAGGACAGCGTCCCAGTGTGAGAAAAATCTCAATATTTTTTTAGTCAGGGTCTTCTGTAAAGCTATTTTATTCACGATTGCAATGGCGGGCCTCCTGCGAGCAGGAACGCGCACTGAAAGTATACCATAACCTTATATTCCCTATTACCCGACACCTGACTTCTCCCCTGTTTCCTCATGGGCTGAGTACTACGGGTTTACAACTACTTACGCCTTTCTATACCATATATGTACAATTTTATTTGACCAACCTTTCATTTCTCCTTTTCCTTTCCTTCATCTCTCGTGACTAGAGGGCCCGTGATTTATTTTTTTTTCTACTAATTTTGCGCAGCTCATCCTGTTTGTCTTAGCTACCCTCCTTATTTTGGGACAGCGGGACCTTCCCTTTATCTGCCTAATGTACTTCCCACTGCTTTGCTACTGCCATGCCTGCACAATCTCTTTGGAATATGCAAGGTTAGTGGAATTTTCCACTGCAAAAACACAACTGCCACTGCAAAAACACAACTTTGTTTCTCACAATGCCCCCCTCTTCTTTTCTTACTCCTCTTGCTGTTTCTGCACTTCTTCACATCCCCCACTCTTCTCTTTTTCCAACATTACGGCCCAATATTTTTCTTCCGATGTCACGGGGGATGACATTCGCAGTGCCATTATCTTTAGAATTCCAACAAATAGCTGTTTGAGCCAGTTCCATTCAGGTAACCGCAAAAGTCACTTCCTCCCAAATGTTTCTAAATCCCCGGGAAGTGTCATCTTGAGCCGCTCTGTGTAGGATTTGTTTCCTTCCCAAATATTTTTGAGATCAGTCAAATTCGCCCCTTTTGATCTACAGACATACAACAACTAGCATTAATTACAATACACGCTCTCCTGTGAGGCTAAAAATAAATCAAATACCATTTGGTTCTGGAGTACTATTTTTGGCAAGCTTGTTACCTCCTCTTGTAGTGCCTGCACTGCATGCAGAGTGTTATTTTCTAGTTGCACAATGAGTGAAATTCCCTGTTTCAGTTTACTAGAGGATTATCTGGAGTCCTCTTAATTCTGCGTGCGGTCTCAAGGGGGCTTTGGCATTGTGGGTCTTCAATAATAGGAACATTTGGAATTATTGCCCCCAGGCTGCAAGCTTCCTTCCAGCCAAGGGGCAACACCTTCCTGGATGTATTGCCGCATAGCCAGTACCACCCCTTGCAATTCGGGACAGGCCATCCGGTTACAGGATTCTCATGTTGTATCTGCTGTACAAAAACTTCTAAACTGTTACTTAGATAACGCTCCTGCCTTCCTCTTTGTCACACTCAAAATGGTTAAGAACAAAATAGGATTACAAGATACGCCACCGGGCCCACGTAGTGGCCACCACCAATCGACACTTGGATAAAACAGCACTTCCTTTTCGATCTGTCATGCGCTTCGTTCATCTCCGGCCGTTCCCCTCACGGAGAATAACGAACCACGGATCGGAACTCCGCGCTCGCTTCGCAGCGATGCTGCGTCTCACTCCCACAGCACAATCACGCAATCACGCAGAGAGGCCCCTTAAACTTCTCATTCATGCTACAAGGATATATCACTTAGAACAATAACCAGACTATTTTGTTTTGTCTCTGGCCGAGTTGCTCGAGGAGTCACTCACTTCACAACAATACTTTGGCTCAAACACATACACATATACTTCTTTGCTGGTGCAGCTACTGCTGCCTCCGGTGCAATATTAGGATTAGAGGGAGCATAACTTGATTCCTCCTCCGAAAAAGGAGTCTTATTGTTTACATATAAACTTAAAGCCGGAATTTTCATCAGACCTGTATTGCGGCCAAAATAGTGAAGTTCCTTTTAATGGCTTTTCAGGCCAGACAATTGGACAATACCTAACCATTGCTGGTTTTTTTTTTTTTTTTCCGCTAGTTTTTGGGTTGTTTTTCCAATTCCTTTTCTTTCTCCCCAAAGGACTGCCTTTACGCACAATTCCGAGGATTCTGCTTCTGAAGATCTCCAAGGATGGAGACTCCACAACCTCTCTGGGCAACCTGTTCCAGCAAAGACACCGTTGTGTTACCAACACTGTTTCAGCCACAACTCTGAAGCATAGGACCTGCTTCAGCAGCCAGAGAAGCTGCGGGCTAAACACCAGCATGGCACAGCTGTGGCTCTGCCGCTGAAAGCTTCTCCACGGCTTGTTCTGAAAGCAACGAGCAGGGAATCTTCCCGCGGCTGCCCAGGGCTTTCCTCTCGCAGCCCCGCCAGAGCCCGCCTCAAGCAACCTCTCCGCCAGCTCCACCGGCTCCGCTACCTGGTGCCCGCCTTCTCTGGGAGTCCTTCACAGTGCCTAGAGCCACAGGGCTCTGGCTGCCCGGACACGGGAGGATTCCCTGCTAATGCTCCTGCTCAAACTGCACTGCCAGGGCTGCCTGATGGGTGTCCAAGCTCGAGCGCGGTCTCTGCTGATGTGTGGGGAGTCAGGCAAAGAGCCAGGAAGCTTACCCAGATGACCGAGCAGAGCATCTCCCGGCAGAGCAGGTAACGCGCAGCTGATGGGAGCAGTTAGGGAGCTAAGCTGACTCCCCTGAGAAATCCTGACCTGGGGCTGAGCCGGGGGCACTGGCTGGAAGGAGCCTGAGGTGCCTGCCAATCCAGACCTTGCTGGGGCCGTGTGAGACGGTGTCCCTGGGGTGTCCGCCGACCACCGGGGCTTTGTGATGCGTGGGCGGTGGCGTACCCAAAGGCCATTGTGACACGGAGGGGTACCCATGGCAACGGTGTCCCTTATAAGGCCCGAGCCCCGGGCTGCCCACTCACTCTCAGGAGAGCAGCTCTGCCAGGAGGCAGCAGCTCCCCTGGGTGCCCGTTGGAGTTCTCGGTCAGAGGACCTGGAGCGTACCATGGAGCAGCAGAATAAGGATCACTCCCAGCCCGCTGAAGGGCAGCAGAGCGTACAGGAGCAGCGCCAGGTGAGGCTCAGGGACCAAGACAGGGACAGCAGCGTGACGGGACGGCACGGAGAGCACCAGGATGGGAACGGTGCTGGAGCAAGCTGGCCAGCTGGCCCTGAACACCTCCAGCCCGGACACAGTTATTCCCAAACCTGGGGTTTCTCCATGAAGAGCCGACCCCCAGGACAGCCAAAGCCCATGTGGCCCTGGCATTTCTGTGCCCAGAGGCACAAAGAGCAGCGTGGCCTAATTCAACCTGGCTGTCCGCAACCAGGAGCTGCCTCCATCGTCCCTCCATGCGGACAGGCTGCCAGTGCGGTCGTGCCCAGAGAGCGTGCGTCACACTGGCAGCTGCCACACGGAGTCGGGAGCCCCAGGAGGGTTCGGAAGAACATCTTTGGCAGCCCTGGCAGCCTCCGACGAGCAGGCAGCAATTCAGGAGGAGACAGGCAGGGCATTACCCTGGCAAGCCGAGCCCCGCTGTGCGTGGTCCCCTGCCAGGGCATGAATGGGGCCACTGCAGGGCAGCTCACAGGAGCACCATTAGGGGGCCGTGGAGGGGAATGGCAGAAATGACCAAAGTAACCCGGCCTTTCTCCTCAGTTTCTCTTGCAGATGGAGAAGCTGCAAGTCACGAAGACACTGCCACACAGTGGGGTGCGGCAGGAAGAGAGAATCCGTCTGCCAGCCGTGCCGCCTTTCCCAAGGCAGGCAGCGACTCAGGCAGCAGCAGCCAAGCAAGTGCCTGGAGCACAGACGTCGTCATCTGAAAGGGTCACTTGCAAGCTGCCCCCTCTACAAGCAACAGCCTCTTCATCTTCAGCTGGAGGAAGGGCAAAGGCATTGGGCACAGAGGCCTACAGCCACCAAGAGCTTCTGCCACCTCTTCCGTGCATCTCTGGTGAGAGGGACAAGGCAGTGAGGGCAGAGAGCCGGGAACGTGGCCCACACAGCCCTGTGGCCCCTGACGAGGACATGGAGTACACAGTACGGTCCTTCATCTCCACAGTCATAAGAAACGCTCTAGCCTGCAACGAGGGAGCCAACAGCAAAGCAAGGCTTTCTCCCTCAGGCAGACGTCCCGGGACCAAAGGCTACAGAACACCATCTCTCACCACAGCAGTGCCCCAAAATGGGAAGAAGAAGAGTCAGCACTCGCCCAAAAGCAGCCCTGCAGCCCCTGCCGAAGAAATGGAAGACCCAGTAAAGGTCTTTGTCTCCACTGCCATTAGCAACGCCGTAGCCCGGAACCAGGGAGCCATGAGCGAGGCAAGGCTTTCTCCTTTGGACAGACGTCCCAGGAGCGAAGGCCGCATAACACCACCACTCCTCACAGCAGTGCCGCAGAATTGGAAGAAGAGTCAGCACCGTGCCAAAAACAGCCCTGCAGCCTCTGCCGAGGACATGGAACACCCAGTAAAGGCCTTCGTCTCCAGTGTCATTAGCAAGGCTATAGCCTGCAACGAGGGAGCCATGAGGGAGGCAGAGCTTCCTCCCTTGTGCAGAGGTCCCAGGAGCAAAGGCCACAGAACACCACCTCTCCTAACAGCAGCGCCCCAGGATTTGAAGGAGAGTCGGCAGGCTGCCCCACACTGCCCCACAGACTCTTTCACGGCACTGCGGGACACAGCACAGTCCCTTGTGTCTGAAGTCCTGGCAAAGACAATGGCTGAAAGCTGGGAACACGGCCAACGGCCTGCAGAACTGGAGGACCTGGCACACACGGGGTGCACAGCGACATCAACAAGAGCAGTCCAGGTCCAGACAGACATGGACAGCAGGTGGACCACTGCTCTGCCAGGGCGCCATCACCAGGCACGTTCAGGAAAAGCGGCTGCTGGCAGAGCCCCTGCACCAGCAAGCCCAGACGGGGCTGAGAAGCAAGGGCAGCAGAGACAGATACACATCAAACCCAGGCAGGGGAGCGGCAAGGATGAGAAAAGCCAGGGCCGGGGCAGGAAGGAAAGTGGTCCTGTGGGTTCGGATGAAGAGGAAGAGATTGTCATCTTCAACTCCTGGATCAACCCCAGGTTCCCCAGCCTCTTCCAGGACCCACAGGCCTTTCCCCAGGAAGAGGGCAGCTCAGCCAGGAGCGCGGACAGGGAGGCTGCAGCACAAGAAGCAGAACCCCCAACAAGTGCCTCACTTGGCTCATTGGACACTGAAACATCGCCTGCTTGCCTGGCAGAGAGGCACGGCACGCCTCTCACCGCAACACAACCGTCAGAGAGCAGGCCAGCAAGTTGTCCATCAGCCCCTGCTTTTGAAGACAAGGGCTACAGAGCGCCTCCCCAGACACGTGGGGAAGAGATTGTCATCTTCAACTCCTGGATCAACCCCAGGTTCCCCAGCCTCTTCCAGGACCCACAGGCCTTTCCCCAGGAAGAGGGCAGCTCAGCCAGCAGCGTGGACAGGGAGGCTGCAGCAGAAGCAGCAGAACCCCCAACAAGCGCCTCTCTTGGCTCACTGGAACCCACGGACACTGCGCCATCAGCTGCTCCCCTGGCAGAAGGTCCAGGGGAAGAGAGGCACAGCACGCCTCTCGGTACTGCAACAGTACCGGCGGAGAGCAGGCCGGCAAGTCCTCCATCAGCCCCTGCTTTGGAAGACGAGGGGAACAGAGCGCCTCCCCTGACATGCCGGGTTCCAGAGTCAAAGCCATCAGCCTGTCCCACTCCCATCGAGCACAGCACTGCAGTGATGGTTGAGAGCCAGGGACGTGCCCAACACGCCTCCAGTGCCTGTGATGAAGATCTGCATGAAACAGCCCGGATCATCGTGTCTGCAGTCCTGCGCCATGCTGTAGCCATGAGCCAGGGAGCCACGAGCAAGGCACCAACTGCTCCCTCGGCCACAGGACCCAGCGTGCCTCCTCCCACAGCAGAGCCTGTAGACTGTACATCCTCGGCCTCTGCCTTGGCTGGAGGTGCTGTAGGGGAAGCCACGGAAGCCCCTCTCACTGCAGCAGCGGCGCCACAAGAAGAAGTGGCTTCTCCTGTGACTGCAGATCTTCTCAGGGAGGACATCACAGATCTCAGTCCAGCAGCAGCTGATGAAGCAGGAGCAGCAGCTACTCCCTTGGCTATGGTTCCGGGGCACCAGGTAAGCACAGCACGAGTGGTGGGCACCGGGCACCGAGGGCAGCCAGAGGCAGAAGTAGCACGTGGGGCGTGCGTGCTGGGGAGCTGTCTGCTGCTCTCCATTTCCAGACGCCCCAGGCACAAGGGCTGACATCCCTCTCATCACCTGCTTGTGCTCTTGCTCTCCCCATGCAGGTTGCCGCCGAGCAGGGAGGCCAAGCGCAGTCCTCCTCCTGCACCAAAGACATGCCAGCGGATGAGCCAGCAACGTCCCAGGCACAAGCACTGTCCCAGGGTCTGTTGGCCGGGCCTGTTCAGCGCAGCGAGCAGCACCAAGGACTAGGTAGGTTGGCAGCACCACGCGCCGGGGGGCTGGCTGGTCCTGGGCCACCCCTCCCTGGGAAAGGCCTTGAAGGGGGGGAAAGGCTTGCCCAGCCCCCGCTCAGGCCCTAACCTACACCTCTCTGTCCCCCACAGGCATCCTTGACCTCGCACAAGCCCCAGCGCGCCAGCCACGGCCCTCCCGCCTCAGGAGGGCACTTCGGGCTCTGCGCAGGGCTTTCTGCTGCAGCTGCATCGCAGGACAGCGAGAGTAGCGGCGCCCGGCTGCCAGCACCAGGACGGTGCTCGGAGGTGGCAGCTGGCCCTCAGGAAGCTTTGCAGTGCCCACAGAAGCATCACTGGGAGGCACAGGACAGCGCCCCAGGAATTCAGATGCCCCACCACATCCTGCCCCCAGCCTCAGCTCAGCTGCGGCTGCTTTCTGCTGTGAATAAAAGCTCAGGCAGACTTTTGCCTCCAATGCTCCTCTCTGTGTCGTTGATCTCAGGAGAAAGAGTGGTGCAGGCCATGCCAACCTGGCACCCTGGGCCTGTCACAGTCATGGAATTACAGGATCATGGAATCGCTTAGGTTGGAAAACACCTCAGAGATCATCACCTCCAACCGTTATCCTAGCACCGCCGAGTCTACCACTGAACCATGTCCCTAGGCACCAGATTTAGACGGCTTTCGAATACCTCCAGGGATAGTGACTCAACTACTTCCCTGGGCAGCCTGTTCCAATTCTTCACAACCCTTCAATTCAAGACATTTTGCCTAGTACCCACCTAAACCTCCCCCTGTGCCACTTTTTCCTCTTCTCCTATCGCCTGTTGCTTGGGAGAAGAGACTGACCCGCATGGCACTACAACCTTCTCTGAGGTCCTTGTACAGAGCGATAAGGTCCCCCCCGAGCCTCCTTTTCTCTAGGCTACGTAACCCCAGCTCCCTCAACACTCCTCACACGACTTGCTCCCTAGACCCTTCACCAGCTTCCTTGCCCTTGTTTGGACACTCTCCAGCACCTCCCCGTCCTTCTTGCAGCTAGGGGCCCAAAACTGAACACGGTATTCATGGTGCGGCCTCACCAGAGCTGAGTACAGGGGGAGAATCACTTCCCTTGTCCTACTGTGGCCTCCCTGGCCACACTATTTCTGGTACAAGACAGGATGTACCAGATCCTGGTACGGCCTTCTTTGCCACCTCAGCACACCGCTGCCTCATACTCATCTGGCTATCGACCAGTACCCCCACAGTCCCTTCCGACAGGCAGCTTTGCAGCCACTCTTCCCTCAGCCTGTGGCGCTGCATGGGCTTGTTGTGCCCTGTGAGAAAAATCTTAATATTTTTTTCAGACAGAGTCTTCTGTGAAGCTATACAATACACAATTGCAACAGCAGGACTATGGTGAGCAGGAGCGCCCAGCAAAAGTATATCATAACCTTATATTCCCTAGTACCTGATGCTTGATTCCTCCCCTGTTTCCTCATTGACTGAGCACTACAGCTTCACAAACTACGCGATGCTTACTACTATACCATATATGTACAATTTTATCTGACCAACCTTTAATTTCTCCTGTTCCTTTTGTTTTTTCTTCATCTCTCATGACTAGAGGGCCTGTGATTTTTGTTTTTACTCATTTTCAACTGCTTGTCTTGTTTATCTTAGTTATCCTTATTTTGGGACAGCGGGACCCTCCCCTTATCTGCTTAACGTACAACCCACTGCTACGCCGTGCTGTAGCCATAAGCCTGGGAGCCAAGAGCAAAGCACAAACTGCTCCCTCGGCCACAGGGCACAGGGTGATTCCTCTAACAGCAGAGCCTGTATAATGTGAATCTTCAGCATCTGCTTTAGCTGGAGGTCCTGTGGGGGAGACCAACAAAGGCCCTCGCACAGCAGAAGCAGCACCAGGAGAAGGAGACGTGGATTCTCCCTGAGCTGCTGACCCTGTGGGAGAAGCCAGTGAAGCCGCTCTTGCTCAAGCAGCAGCACCAGAGGAAGAAGAAGTGGCTTCTCCTTGGGCTGGAGGCCCTGTTTGGGAAGCCAGCGAAGCCACTCTCGCTGCAAGGTTTCCTTCAGTACGAAGTAAAAGAAAGGCCACTTGGGTCTAGAAGCCGCCCGCCATCACTGACAGCCAGGCTGGGGACAGCCCAAGGCCTCAGCCACCTTGTGGCTCGGGGGGAAAACAGAACTTCAAAATGGCCGCCAGTGCTGACAGGGAATGTATCGGGAGCCGCCCTGTCAGGAAGAGGCATTTCTCTCTCTGTTCACTGAGGCAGCATCTCTCTTGTAGGGCCACCAGTGAGCAGGTGAAAGAAGAAAGAAGCAATGTACTGTCTACAGCAGAGCCTGTAGACTGTACACCGTCAGCCTCTGCCTTGGCTGCAGGCCCTGTGGGGGAGAGCAATGAAGCCCCTCTCAGTGCAGAAGCAGCACCACGAGTAGGAGAAGTGGCTTCTCCCTCGGCTGGAGGCCCTGCGTGGGACGCCAAGGAGGCTGTTCTCTCTGAATCAGCAGCTTCAGCGTCCTCTTCACAGGCCTTTCCCCATGAAGTGTGCAGCTCATCCAGCTGCTCCCTCAGCCACAGGGCACAGGGTGCCTCCTCCCACAGCAGAGCCTGTAGACTGTACCTCCTCAGCCTCTGCCTTGGCTGCAGGCCCTGTGGGGGAGACCACTGAAGCCCCCCTCACTGCAGAAGCAGCACCATGAGAAGGAGAAGTGGATTCTCTCTGGGCTGCTGACCCTGTGGGAGAAGCCAGTGAAGCCGCTCTTGCTCAAGCAGCAGCACCAGACGAAGAAGAATTCGCTTCTCCATGGGCTGGAGGCCCTGTGGGGCAACAAGGCTGCCAATGCCGTGCTGCAGGCTGGCACGGCCCGCAGATCCCAGGCTGCCAAGCCCAACGTGCAGCCGCCAAGCAGGCGCCAGCTGCCAGAGGCTGCAGGAAGGTTCCAGAAGCAGCGGCAGCGCCCCGGGCAGGGGCAGCCACGAGTGCAGGAGCTGCTCGTGGGATGTGGGCTCAGGGGCAGACGCCTGCCCCTGCAGGGGACAAGGCCCACCCAGAGCCTGCCCACCGGCATGGGCCTGCCCAGACATCCTGGGGGGAAGCCCTGGCCACAGCCAGTGATCCGGGGGGATGCAGAAGCCCCTCACAAATGATGCGAAAAACGGGGCCCACAAGTGAGAGGCCATGTCACTTACAATGGAACCCTGCAGTACTTGGAGAAAAGAGGCACTGTCTCTCCAGACAGCAGGTTTCCTTCAGCACAAAGAAAAAGAAAGGCCTCTTGGGTCTAGATGCCGCCCGCCATCACTGACAGCCAGGCTGGGGACAGCCCAAGGCCTCAGCCAGCTTGTGGCACAGGGGGAAACCAGAAGTGCAAAATGGCCACCAGGGCTGTCAGAGCTGCCGGTCGGGAGCTGCCCAAGGTTAGTGGAATTAGTTGGGATCTTATCAATGTTTATAAATACCTGAAGCGTGGCAGACAGAGGCATTTGGCCAACCTCTTTTCAGTGGTTTGTGGGGACAGGACAAGGCGTAATGGCCACAAGATGGAGCCCAGGAAGTTCCGCACCAACATGCAAAAGGACTTCTTCACGGTGAGGGTGACAGAGCACTGAAACAGGCTGCCCAGGGAGGTTGTGGAGTGTCCTTCTCTGGAGATATTCAAGGCCCGTCTGGACACCTACCTGGGCAGCCTGCTCTAAGGAACCTGCTTTGGCAGGGCGGTTGGACGCGATGATCTCTCGAGGTCGCTTCCAACCCCAACAATTCTGTGATTCTGTGAAATTTCCACTGCACAAAACACCTGCCACTGCAAAAACACAACTTTGGTTCTCACAATTCCCCCCTCTTCTTTTCTCACTCCTATTGCTGTTTCTGCACTTCTACACATCCTCCATCCTTGAGTTTTTCCAACATTAGGGCACAATATTTTTCTTCCCAAGTCAGGGGGATGACAGATATGCAATGCCTTTATCATTGTAATACCAACAATACCGCCCTGTGGGGGAGGCCAGCAAAGCCCCTCTCACTGCAGCAGCAGCACCAAAGGAAGAACAAAAAGAAGTGGCTTCTCCTTTGGCTGGAGGCCCTGCGTGCGAAGTCAGCAAAGACCCTCTCACTCCAGGAGCAACGGCACAAGAAGGAGAAGCGGCTTCTCCCTGGGCTGGACAACCTGTGGAGGAAGCCAGTGAAGCCCCTCTTGGTCCAGCAGCAGCACCAGACGAAGAAGAAGTGGCTTCTCCTTTGAGTGCAGAGCCTCTCAGGGAGGACAGCACCGATCTTCTCAGCCCCGCAGCAGCTGAGGAAACAGGAGCAGTGGCTTCTCCCTTGGTTCCTGGGCGCCAGGTAAGCATAGCGTGCGTGGTGGGCACGAGGCCCTCAGGGAGCTTTGCAGCACCCACAGAAGCATCACAGGGAGGCACAGGACAGCGTCCCAGTGTGAGAAAAATCTCAATATTTTTTTAGTCAGGGTCTTCTGTAAAGCTATTTTATTCACGATTGCAATGGCGGGCCTCCTGCGAGCAGGAACGCGCACTGAAAGTATACCATAACCTTATATTCCCTATTACCCGACACCTGACTTCTCCCCTGTTTCCTCATGGGCTGAGTACTACGGGTTTACAACTACTTACGCCTTTCTATACCATATATGTACAATTTTATTTGACCAACCTTTCATTTCTCCTTTTCCTTTCCTTCATCTCTCGTGACTAGAGGGCCCGTGATTTATTTTTTTTTCTACTAATTTTGCGCAGCTCATCCTGTTTGTCTTAGCTACCCTCCTTATTTTGGGACAGCGGGACCTTCCCTTTATCTGCCTAATGTACTTCCCACTGCTTTGCTACTGCCATGCCTGCACAATCTCTTTGGAATATGCAAGGTTAGTGGAATTTTCCACTGCAAAAACACAACTGCCACTGCAAAAACACAACTTTGTTTCTCACAATGCCCCCCTCTTCTTTTCTTACTCCTCTTGCTGTTTCTGCACTTCTTCACATCCCCCACTCTTCTCTTTTTCCAACATTACGGCCCAATATTTTTCTTCCGATGTCACGGGGGATGACATTCGCAGTGCCATTATCTTTAGAATTCCAACAAATAGCTGTTTGAGCCAGTTCCATTCAGGTAACCGCAAAAGTCACTTCCTCCCAAATGTTTCTAAATCCCCGGGAAGTGTCATCTTGAGCCGCTCTGTGTAGGATTTGTTTCCTTCCCAAATATTTTTGAGATCAGTCAAATTCGCCCCTTTTGATCTACAGACATACAACAACTAGCATTAATTACAATACACGCTCTCCTGTGAGGCTAAAAATAAATCAAATACCATTTGGTTCTGGAGTACTATTTTTGGCAAGCTTGTTACCTCCTCTTGTAGTGCCTGCACTGCATGCAGAGTGTTATTTTCTAGTTGCACAATGAGTGAAATTCCCTGTTTCAGTTTACTAGAGGATTATCTGGAGTCCTCTTAATTCTGCGTGCGGTCTCAAGGGGGCTTTGGCATTGTGGGTCTTCAATAATAGGAACATTTGGAATTATTGCCCCCAGGCTGCAAGCTTCCTTCCAGCCAAGGGGCAACACCTTCCTGGATGTATTGCCGCATAGCCAGTACCACCCCTTGCCATTCGGGACAGGCCACCCGGTTACAGGATTCTCATGTTGTATCTGCTGTACAAAAACTTCTAAACTGTTACTTAGATAACGCTCCTGCCTTCCTCTTTGTCACACTCAAAATGGTTAAGAACAAAATAGGATTACAAGATACGCCACCGGGCCCACGTAGTGGCCACCACCAATCGACACTTGGATAAAACAGCACTTCCTTTTCGATCTGTCATGCGCTTCGTTCATCTCCGGCCGTTCCCCTCACGGAGAATAACGAACCACGGATCGGAACTCCGCGCTCGCTTCGCAGCGATGCTGCGTCTCACTCCCACAGCACAATCACGCAATCACGCAGAGAGGCCCCTTAAACTTCTCATTCATGCTACAAGGATATATCACTTAGAACAATAACCAGACTATTTTGTTTTGTCTCTGGCCGAGTTGCTCGAGGAGTCACTCACTTCACAACAATACTTTGGCTCAAACACATACACATATACTTCTTTGCTGGTGCAGCTACTGCTGCCTCCGGTGCAATATTAGGATTAGAGGGAGCATAACTTGATTCCTCCTCCGAAAAAGGAGTCTTATTGTTTACATATAAACTTAAAGCCGGAATTTTCATCAGACCTGTATTGCGGCCAAAATAGTGAAGTTCCTTTTAATGGCTTTTCAGGCCAGACAATTGGACAATACCTAACCATTGCTGGTTTTTTTTTTTTTTTTCCGCTAGTTTTTGGGTTGTTTTTCCAATTCCTTTTCTTTCTCCCCAAAGGACTGCCTTTACACACAATTCCGAGGATTCTGCTTCTGAAGATCTCCAAGGATGGAGACTCCACAACCTCTCTGGGCAACCTGTTCCAGCAAAGACACCGTTGTGTTACCAACACTGTTTCAGCCACAACTCTGAAGCATAGGACCTGCTTCAGCAGCCAGAGAAGCTGCGGGCTAAACACCAGCATGGCACAGCTGTGGCTCTGCCGCTGAAAGCTTCTCCACGGCTTGTTCTGAAAGCAACGAGCAGGGAATCTTCCCGCGGCTGCCCAGGGCTTTCCTCTCGCAGCCCCGCCAGAGCCCGCCTCAAGCAACCTCTCCGCCAGCTCCACCGGCTCCGCTACCTGGTGCCCGCCTTCTCTGGGAGTCCTTCACAGTGCCTAGAGCCACAGGGCTCTGGCTGCCCGGACACGGGAGGATTCCCTGCTAATGCTCCTGCTCAAACTGCACTGCCAGGGCTGCCTGATGGGTGTCCAAGCTCGAGCGCGGTCTCTGCTGATGTGTGGGGAGTCAGGCAAAGAGCCAGGAAGCTTACCCAGATGACCGAGCAGAGCATCTCCCGGCAGAGCAGGTAACGCGCAGCTGATGGGAGCAGTTAGGGAGCTAAGCTGACTCCCCTGAGAAATCCTGACCTGGGGCTGAGCCGGGGGCACTGGCTGGAAGGAGCCTGAGGTGCCTGCCAATCCAGACCTTGCTGGGGCCGTGTGAGACAGTGTCCCTGGGGTGTCCGCCGACCACCGGGGCTTTGTGATGCGTGGGCGGTGGCGTACCCAAAGGCCATTGTGACACGGAGGGGTACCCATGGCAACGGTGTCCCTTATAAGGCCCGAGCCCCGGGCTGCCCACTCACTCTCAGGAGAGCAGCTCTGCCAGGAGGCAGCAGCTCCCCTGGGTGCCCGTTGGAGTTCTCGGTCAGAGGACCTGGAGCGTACCATGGAGCAGCAGAATAAGGATCACTCCCAGCCCGCTGAAGGGCAGCAGAGCGTACAGGAGCAGCGCCAGGTGAGGCTCAGGGACCAAGACAGGGACAGCAGCGTGACGGGACGGCACGGAGAGCACCAGGATGGGAACGGTGCTGGAGCAAGCTGGCCAGCTGGCCCTGAACACCTCCAGCCCGGACACAGTTATTCCCAAACCTGGGGTTTCTCCATGAAGAGCCGACCCCCAGGACAGCCAAAGCCCATGTGGCCCTGGCATTTCTGTGCCCAGAGGCACAAAGAGCAGCGTGGCCTAATTCAACCTGGCTGTCCGCAACCAGGAGCTGCCTCCATCGTCCCTCCATGCGGACAGGCTGCCAGTGCGGTCGTGCCCAGAGAGCGTGCGTCACACTGGCAGCTGCCACACGGAGTCGGGAGCCCCAGGAGGGTTCGGAAGAACATCTTTGGCAGCCCTGGCAGCCTCCGACGTGCAGGCAGCAATTCAGGCGGAGACAGGCAGGGCATTACCCTGGCAAGCCGAGCCCCGCTGTGCGTGGTCCCCTGCCAGGGCATGAATGGGGCCACTGCAGGGCAGCTCACAGGAGCACCATTAGGGGGCCGTGGAGGGGAATGGCAGAAATGACCAAAGTAACCCGGCCTTTCTCCTCAGTTTCTCTTGCAGATGGAGAAGCTGCAAGTCACGAAGACACTGCCACACAGTGGGGTGCGGCAGGAAGAGAGAATCCGTCTGCCAGCCGTGCCGCCTTTCCCAAGGCAGGCAGCGACTCAGGCAGCAGCAGCCAAGCAAGTGCCTGCAGCACAGACGTCGTCATCTGAAAGGGTCACTTGCAAGCTGCCCCCTCTACAAGCAACAGCCTCTTCATCTTCAGCTGCAGGAAGGGCAAAGGCGTTGGGCACAGAGGCCCACAGCCACCAAGAGCTTCTGCCACCTCTTCCGTGCATCTCTGGTGACAGGGACAAGGCAGTGAGGGCAGAGAGCCGGGAACGTGGCCCACACAGCCCTGTGGCCCCTGACGAGGACATGGAGTACACAGTACGGTCCTTCGTCTCCACAGTCATAAGAAACGCTCTAGCCTGCAACGAGGGAGCCAACAGCAAGGCAAGGCTTTCTCCCTCAGGCAGACGTCCCGGGACCAAAGGCTACAGAACACCATCTCTCACCACAGCAGTGCCCCAAAATGGGAAGAAGAAGAGTCAGCACTCGCCCAAAAGCAGCCCTGCAGCCCCTGCCGAAGAAATGGAAGACCCAGTAAAGGTCTTTGTCTCCACTGCCATTAGCAACGCCGTAGCCCGGAACCAGGGAGCCATGAGCGAGGCAAGGCTTTCTCCTTTGGACAGACGTCCCAGGAGCGAAGGCCGCATAACACCACCACTCCTCACAGCAGTGCCGCAGAATTGGAAGAAGAGTCAGCACCGTGCCAAAAACAGCCCTGCAGCCTCTGCCGAGGACATGGAACACCCAGTAAAGGCCTTCGTCTCCAGTGTCATTAGCAAGGCTATAGCCTGCAACGAGGGAGCCATGAGGGAGGCAGAGCTTCCTCCCTTGTGCAGAGGTCCCAGGAGCAAAGGCCACAGAACACCACCTCTCCTAACAGCAGCGCCCCAGGATTTGAAGGAGAGTCGGCAGGCTGCCCCACACTGCCCCACAGACTCTTTCACGGCACTGCGGGACACAGCACAGTCCCTTGTGTCTGAAGTCCTGGCAAAGACAATGGCTGAAAGCTGGGAACACGGCCAACGGCCTGCAGAACTGGAGGACCTGGCACACATGGGGTGCACAGCGACCTCAACAAGAGCAGTCCAGGTCCAGACAGACATGGACAGCAGGTGGACCACTGCTCTGCCAGGGCGCCATCACCAGGCACGTTCAGGAAAAGCGGCTGCTGGCAGAGCCCCTGCACCAGCAAGCCCAGACGGGGCTAAGAAGCAAGGGCAGCAGAGACAGATACACATCAAACCCAGGCAGGGGAGCGGCAAGGATGAGAAAAGCCAGGGCCGGGGCAGGAAGGAAAGTGGTCCTGTGGGTTCGGATGAAGAGGAAGAGATTGTCATCTTCAACTCCTGGATCAACCCCAGGTTCCCCAGCCTCTTCCAGGACCCACAGGCCTTTCCCCAGGAAGAGGGCAGCTCAGCCAGGAGCGCGGACAGGGAGGCTGCAGCACAAGAAGCAGAACCCCCAACAAGTGCCTCACTTGGCTCATTGGACACTGAACCATCGCCTGCTTGCCTGACAGAGAGGCACGGCACGCCTCTCACCGCAACACAACCGTCAGAGAGCAGGCCAGCAAGTTGTCCATCAGCCCCTGCTTTTGAAGACAAGGGCTACAGAGCGCCTCCCCAGACACGTGGGGAAGAGATTGTCATCTTCAACTCCTGGATCAACCCCAGGTTCCCCAGCCTCTTCCAGGACCCACAGGCCTTTCCCCAGGAAGAGGGCAGCTCAGCCAGCAGCGTGGACAGGGAGGCTGCAGCAGAAGCAGCAGAACCCCCAACAAGCGCCTCTCTTGGCTCACTGGAACCCACGGACACTGCGCCATCAGCTGCTCCCCTGGCAGAAGGTCCAGGGGAAGAGAGGCACAGCACGCCTCTCGGTACTGCAACAGTACCGGCGGAGAGCAGGCCGGCAAGTCCTCCATCAGCCCCTGCTTTGGAAGACGAGGGGAACAGAGCGCCTCCCCTGACATGCCGGGTTCCAGAGTCAAAGCCATCAGCCTGTCCCACTCCCATCGAGCACAGCACTGCAGTGATGGTTGAGAGCCAGGGACGTGCCCAACACGCCTCCAGTGCCTGTGATGAAGATCTGTATGAAACAGCCCGGATCATCGTGTCTGCAGTCCTGCGCCATGCTGTAGCCATGAGCCAGGGAGCCACGAGCAAGGCACCAACTGCTCCCTCGGCCACAGGACCCAGCGTGCCTCCTCCCACAGCAGAGCCTGTAGACTGTACATCCTCGGCCTCTGCCTTGGCTGGAGGTGCTGTAGGGGAAGCCACGGAAGCCCCTCTCACTGCAGCAGCGGCGCCACAAGAAGAAGTGGCTTCTCCTGTGACTGCAGATCTTCTCAGGGAGGACATCACAGATCTCAGTCCAGCAGCAGCTGATGAAGCAGGAGCAGCAGCTACTCCCTTGGCTATGGTTCCGGGGCACCAGGTAAGCACAGCACGAGTGGTGGGCACCGGGCACCGAGGGCAGCCAGAGGCAGAAGTAGCACGTGGGGCGTGCGTGCTGGGGAGCTGTCTGCTGCTCTCCATTTCCAGACGCCCCAGGCACAAGGGCTGACATCCCTCTCATCACCTGCTTGTGCTCTTGCTCTCCCCATGCAGGTTGCCGCCGAGCAGGGAGGCCAAGCACAGTCCTCCTCCTGCACCAAAGACATGCCAGCGGATGAGCCAGCAATGTCCCAGGCACAAGCACCGTCCCAGGGTCTGTTGGCCGGGCCTGTTCAGCGCAGCGAGCAGCACCAAGGACTAGGTAGGTTGGCAGCACCACGCGCCGGGGGGCTGGCTGGTCCTGGGCCACCCCTCCCTGGGAAAGGCCTTGAAGGGGGGGAAAGGCTTGCCCAGCCCCCGCTCAGGCCCAAACCTACACCTCTCTGTCCCCCACAGGCATCCTTGACCTCGCACAAGCCCCAGCACGCCAGCCACGGCCCTCCCGCCTCAGGAGGGCACTTCGGGCTCTGCGCAGGGCTTTCTGCTGCAGCTGCATCGCAGGACAGCGAGAGTAGCGGCGCCCGGCTGCCAGCACCAGGACGGTGCTCGGAGGTGGCAGCTGGCCCTCAGGAAGCTTTGCAGTGCCCACAGAAGCATCACTGGGAGGCACAGGACAGCGCCCCAGGAATTCAGATGCCCCACCACATCCTGCCCCCAGCCTCAGCTCAGCTGCGGCTGCTTTCTGCTGTGAATAAAAGCTCAGGCAGACTTTTGCCCCCAATGCTCCTCTCTGTGTCGTTGATCTCAGGAGAAAGAGTGGTGCAGGCCATGCCAACCTGGCACCCTGGGCCTGTCACAGTCATGGAATTACAGGATCATGGAATCGCTTAGGTTGGAAAACACCTCAGAGATCATCACCTCCAACCGTTATCCTAGCACCGCCGAGTCTACCACTGAACCATGTCCCTAGGCACCAGATTTAGACGGCTTTCGAATACCTCCAGGGATAGTGACTCAACTACTTCCCTGGGCAGCCTGTTCCAATTCTTCACAACCCTTCAATTCAAGACATTTTGCCTAGTACCCACCTAAACCTCCCCCTGTGCCACTTTTTCCTCTTCTCCTATCGCCTGTTGCTTGGGAGAAGAGACTGACCCGCACGGCACTACAACCTTCTCTGAGGTCCTTGTACAGAGCGATAAGGTCCCCCCCGAGCCTCCTTTTCTCTAGGCTACGTAACCCCAGCTCCCTCAACACTCCTCACACGACTTGCTCCCTAGACCCTTCACCAGCTTCCTTGCCCTTGTTTGGACACTCTCCAGCACCTCCCCGTCCTTCTTGCAGCTAGGGGCCCAAAACTGAACACGGTATTCATGGTGCGGCCTCACCAGAGCTGAGTACAGGGGGAGAATCACTTCCCTTGTCCTACTGTGGCCTCCCTGGCCACACTATTTCTGGTACAAGACAGGATGTACCAGATCCTGGTACGGCCTTCTTTGCCACCTCAGCACACCGCTGCCTCATACTCATCTGGCTATCGACCAGTACCCCCACAGTCCCTTCCGACAGGCAGCTTTGCAGCCACTCTTCCCTCAGCCTGTGGCGCTGCATGGGCTTGTTGTGCCCTGTGAGAAAAATCTTAATATTTTTTTCAGACAGAGTCTTCTGTGAAGCTATACAATACACAATTGCAACAGCAGGACTATGGTGAGCAGGAGCGCCCAGCAAAAGTATATCATAACCTTATATTCCCTAGTACCTGATGCTTGATTCCTCCCCTGTTTCCTCATTGACTGAGCACTACAGCTTCACAAACTACGCGATGCTTACTACTATACCATATATGTACAATTTTATCTGACCAACCTTTAATTTCTCCTGTTCCTTTTGTTTTTTCTTCATCTCTCATGACTAGAGGGCCTGTGATTTTTGTTTTTACTCATTTTCAACTGCTTGTCTTGTTTATCTTAGTTATCCTTATTTTGGGACAGCGGGACCCTCCCCTTATCTGCTTAACGTACAACCCACTGCTACGCCGTGCTGTAGCCATAAGCCTGGGAGCCAAGAGCAAAGCACAAACTGCTCCCTCGGCCACAGGGCACAGGGTGATTCCTCTAACAGCAGAGCCTGTATAATGTGAATCTTCAGCATCTGCTTTAGCTGGAGGTCCTGTGGGGGAGACCAACAAAGGCCCTCTCACAGCAGAAGCAGCACCAGGAGAAGGAGACGTGGATTCTCCCTGAGCTGCTGACCCTGTGGGAGAAGCCAGTGAAGCCGCTCTTGCTCAAGCAGCAGCACCAGAGGAAGAAGAAGTGGCTTCTCCTTGGGCTGGAGGCCCTGTTTGGGAAGCCAGCGAAGCCACTCTCGCTGCAAGGTTTCCTTCAGTACGAAGTAAAAGAAAGGCCACTTGGGTCTAGAAGCCGCCCGCCATCACTGACAGCCAGGCTGGGGACAGCCCAAGGCCTCAGCCACCTTGTGGCTCGGGGGGAAAACAGAACTTCAAAATGGCCGCCAGTGCTGACAGGGAATGTATCGGGAGCCGCCCTGTCAGGAAGAGGCATTTCTCTCTCTGTTCACTGAGGCAGCATCTCTCTTGTAGGGCCACCAGTGAGCAGGTGAAAGAAGAAAGAAGCAATGTACTGTCTACAGCAGAGCCTGTAGACTGTACACCGTCAGCCTCTGCCTTGGCTGCAGGCCCTGTGGGGGAGAGCAATGAAGCCCCTCTCAGTGCAGAAGCAGCACCACGAGTAGGAGAAGTGGCTTCTCCCTCGGCTGGAGGCCCTGCGTGGGACGCCAAGGAGGCTGTTCTCTCTGAATCAGCAGCTTCAGCGTCCTCTTCACAGGCCTTTCCCCATGAAGTGTGCAGCTCATCCAGCTGCTCCCTCAGCCACAGGGCACAGGGTGCCTCCTCCCACAGCAGAGCCTGTAGACTGTACCTCCTCAGCCTCTGCCTTGGCTGCAGGCCCTGTGGGGGAGACCACTGAAGCCCCCCTCACTGCAGAAGCAGCACCATGAGAAGGAGAAGTGGATTCTCTCTGGGCTGCTGACCCTGTGGGAGAAGCCAGTGAAGCCGCTCTTGCTCAAGCAGCAGCACCAGACGAAGAAGAATTCGCTTCTCCATGGGCTGGAGGCCCTGTGGGGCAACAAGGCTGCCAATGCCGTGCTGCAGGCTGGCACGGCCCGCAGATCCCAGGCTGCCAAGCCCAACGTGCAGCCGCCAAGCAGGCGCCAGCTGCCAGAGGCTGCAGGAAGGTTCCAGAAGCAGCGGCAGCGCCCCGGGCAGGGGCAGCCACGAGTGCAGGAGCTGCTCGTGGGATGTGGGCTCAGGGGCAGACGCCTGCCCCTGCAGGGGACAAGGCCCACCCAGAGCCTGCCCACCGGCATGGGCCTGCCCAGACATCCTGGGGGGAAGCCCTGGCCACAGCCAGTGATCCGGGGGGATGCAGAAGCCCCTCACAAATGATGCGAAAAACGGGGCCCACAAGTGAGAGGCCATGTCACTTACAATGGAACCCTGCAGTACTTGGAGAAAAGAGGCACTGTCTCTCCAGACAGCAGGTTTCCTTCAGCACAAAGAAAAAGAAAGGCCTCTTGGGTCTAGATGCCGCCCGCCATCACTGACAGCCAGGCTGGGGACAGCCCAAGGCCTCAGCCAGCTTGTGGCACAGGGGGAAACCAGAAGTGCAAAATGGCCACCAGGGCTGTCAGAGCTGCCGGTCGGGAGCTGCCCAAGGTTAGTGGAATTAGTTGGGATCTTATCAATGTTTATAAATACCTGAAGCGTGGCAGACAGAGGCATTTGGCCAACCTCTTTTCAGTGGTTTGTGGGGACAGGACAAGGCGTAATGGCCACAAGATGGAGCCCAGGAAGTTCCGCACCAACATGCAAAAGGACTTCTTCACGGTGAGGGTGACGGAGCACTGAAACAGGCTGCCCAGGGAGGTTGTGGAGTGTCCTTCTCTGGAGATATTCAAGGCCCGTCTGGACACCTACCTGGGCAGCCTGCTCTAAGGAACCTGCTTTGGCAGGGCGGTTGGACGCGATGATCTCTCGAGGTCGCTTCCAACCCCAACAATTCTGTGATTCTGTGAAATTTCCACTGCACAAAACACCTGCCACTGCAAAAACACAACTTTGGTTCTCACAATTCCCCCCTCTTCTTTTCTCACTCCTATTGCTGTTTCTGCACTTCTACACATCCTCCATCCTTGAGTTTTTCCAACATTAGGGCACAATATTTTTCTTCCCAAGTCAGGGGGATGACAGATATGCAATGCCTTTATCATTGTAATACCAACAATACCGCCCTGTGGGGGAGGCCAGCAAAGCCCCTCTCACTGCAGCAGCAGCACCAAAGGAAGAACAAAAAGAAGTGGCTTCTCCTTTGGCTGGAGGCCCTGCGTGCGAAGTCAGCAAAGACCCTCTCACTCCAGGAGCAACGGCACAAGAAGGAGAAGCGGCTTCTCCCTGGGCTGGACAACCTGTGGAGGAAGCCAGTGAAGCCCCTCTTGGTCCAGCAGCAGCACCAGACGAAGAAGAAGTGGCTTCTCCTTTGAGTGCAGAGCCTCTCAGGGAGGACAGCACCGATCTTCTCAGCCCCGCAGCAGCTGAGGAAACAGGAGCAGTGGCTTCTCCCTTGGTTCCTGGGCGCCAGGTAAGCATAGCGTGCGTGGTGGGCACGAGGCCCTCAGGGAGCTTTGCAGCACCCACAGAAGCATCACAGGGAGGCACAGGACAGCGTCCCAGTGTGAGAAAAATCTCAATATTTTTTTAGTCAGGGTCTTCTGTAAAGCTATTTTATTCACGATTGCAATGGCGGGCCTCCTGCGAGCAGGAACGCGCACTGAAAGTATACCATAACCTTATATTCCCTATTACCCGACACCTGACTTCTCCCCTGTTTCCTCATGGGCTGAGTACTACGGGTTTACAACTACTTACGCCTTTCTATACCATATATGTACAATTTTATTTGACCAACCTTTCATTTCTCCTTTTCCTTTCCTTCATCTCTCGTGACTAGAGGGCCCGTGATTTATTTTTTTTTCTACTAATTTTGCGCAGCTCATCCTGTTTGTCTTAGCTACCCTCCTTATTTTGGGACAGCGGGACCTTCCCTTTATCTGCCTAATGTACTTCCCACTGCTTTGCTACTGCCATGCCTGCACAATCTCTTTGGAATATGCAAGGTTAGTGGAATTTTCCACTGCAAAAACACAACTGCCACTGCAAAAACACAACTTTGTTTCTCACAATGCCCCCCTCTTCTTTTCTTACTCCTCTTGCTGTTTCTGCACTTCTTCACATCCCCCACTCTTCTCTTTTTCCAACATTACGGCCCAATATTTTTCTTCCGATGTCACGGGGGATGACATTCGCAGTGCCATTATCTTTAGAATTCCAACAAATAGCTGTTTGAGCCAGTTCCATTCAGGTAACCGCAAAAGTCACTTCCTCCCAAATGTTTCTAAATCCCCGGGAAGTGTCATCTTGAGCCGCTCTGTGTAGGATTTGTTTCCTTCCCAAATATTTTTGAGATCAGTCAAATTCGCCCCTTTTGATCTACAGACATACAACAACTAGCATTAATTACAATACACGCTCTCCTGTGAGGCTAAAAATAAATCAAATACCATTTGGTTCTGGAGTACTATTTTTGGCAAGCTTGTTACCTCCTCTTGTAGTGCCTGCACTGCATGCAGAGTGTTATTTTCTAGTTGCACAATGAGTGAAATTCCCTGTTTCAGTTTACTAGAGGATTATCTGGAGTCCTCTTAATTCTGCGTGCGGTCTCAAGGGGGCTTTGGCATTGTGGGTCTTCAATAATAGGAACATTTGGAATTATTGCCCCCAGGCTGCAAGCTTCCTTCCAGCCAAGGGGCAACACCTTCCTGGATGTATTGCCGCATAGCCAGTACCACCCCTTGCCATTCGGGACAGGCCACCCGGTTACAGGATTCTCATGTTGTATCTGCTGTACAAAAACTTCTAAACTGTTACTTAGATAACGCTCCTGCCTTCCTCTTTGTCACACTCAAAATGGTTAAGAACAAAATAGGATTACAAGATACGCCACCGGGCCCACGTAGTGGCCACCACCAATCGACACTTGGATAAAACAGCACTTCCTTTTCGATCTGTCATGCGCTTCGTTCATCTCCGGCCGTTCCCCTCACGGAGAATAACGAACCACGGATCGGAACTCCGCGCTCGCTTCGCAGCGATGCTGCGTCTCACTCCCACAGCACAATCACGCAATCACGCAGAGAGGCCCCTTAAACTTCTCATTCATGCTACAAGGATATATCACTTAGAACAATAACCAGACTATTTTGTTTTGTCTCTGGCCGAGTTGCTCGAGGAGTCACTCACTTCACAACAATACTTTGGCTCAAACACATACACATATACTTCTTTGCTGGTGCAGCTACTGCTGCCTCCGGTGCAATATTAGGATTAGAGGGAGCATAACTTGATTCCTCCTCCGAAAAAGGAGTCTTATTGTTTACATATAAACTTAAAGCCGGAATTTTCATCAGACCTGTATTGCGGCCAAAATAGTGAAGTTCCTTTTAATGGCTTTTCAGGCCAGACAATTGGACAATACCTAACCATTGCTGGTTTTTTTTTTTTTTTTCCGCTAGTTTTTGGGTTGTTTTTCCAATTCCTTTTCTTTCTCCCCAAAGGACTGCCTTTACACACAATTCCGAGGATTCTGCTTCTGAAGATCTCCAAGGATGGAGACTCCACAACCTCTCTGGGCAACCTGTTCCAGCAAAGACACCGTTGTGTTACCAACACTGTTTCAGCCACAACTCTGAAGCATAGGACCTGCTTCAGCAGCCAGAGAAGCTGCGGGCTAAACACCAGCATGGCACAGCTGTGGCTCTGCCGCTGAAAGCTTCTCCACGGCTTGTTCTGAAAGCAACGAGCAGGGAATCTTCCCGCGGCTGCCCAGGGCTTTCCTCTCGCAGCCCCGCCAGAGCCCGCCTCAAGCAACCTCTCCGCCAGCTCCACCGGCTCCGCTACCTGGTGCCCGCCTTCTCTGGGAGTCCTTCACAGTGCCTAGAGCCACAGGGCTCTGGCTGCCCGGACACGGGAGGATTCCCTGCTAATGCTCCTGCTCAAACTGCACTGCCAGGGCTGCCTGATGGGTGTCCAAGCTCGAGCGCGGTCTCTGCTGATGTGTGGGGAGTCAGGCAAAGAGCCAGGAAGCTTACCCAGATGACCGAGCAGAGCATCTCCCGGCAGAGCAGGTAACGCGCAGCTGATGGGAGCAGTTAGGGAGCTAAGCTGACTCCCCTGAGAAATCCTGACCTGGGGCTGAGCCGGGGGCACTGGCTGGAAGGAGCCTGAGGTGCCTGCCAATCCAGACCTTGCTGGGGCCGTGTGAGACAGTGTCCCTGGGGTGTCCGCCGACCACCGGGGCTTTGTGATGCGTGGGCGGTGGCGTACCCAAAGGCCATTGTGACACGGAGGGGTACCCATGGCAACGGTGTCCCTTATAAGGCCCGAGCCCCGGGCTGCCCACTCACTCTCAGGAGAGCAGCTCTGCCAGGAGGCAGCAGCTCCCCTGGGTGCCCGTTGGAGTTCTCGGTCAGAGGACCTGGAGCGTACCATGGAGCAGCAGAATAAGGATCACTCCCAGCCCGCTGAAGGGCAGCAGAGCGTACAGGAGCAGCGCCAGGTGAGGCTCAGGGACCAAGACAGGGACAGCAGCGTGACGGGACGGCACGGAGAGCACCAGGATGGGAACGGTGCTGGAGCAAGCTGGCCAGCTGGCCCTGAACACCTCCAGCCCGGACACAGTTATTCCCAAACCTGGGGTTTCTCCATGAAGAGCCGACCCCCAGGACAGCCAAAGCCCATGTGGCCCTGGCATTTCTGTGCCCAGAGGCACAAAGAGCAGCGTGGCCTAATTCAACCTGGCTGTCCGCAACCAGGAGCTGCCTCCATCGTCCCTCCATGCGGACAGGCTGCCAGTGCGGTCGTGCCCAGAGAGCGTGCGTCACACTGGCAGCTGCCACACGGAGTCGGGAGCCCCAGGAGGGTTCGGAAGAACATCTTTGGCAGCCCTGGCAGCCTCCGACGAGCAGGCAGCAATTCAGGAGGAGACAGGCAGGGCATTACCCTGGCAAGCCGAGCCCCGCTGTGTGTGGTCCCCTGCCAGGGCATGAATGGGGCCACTGCAGGGCAGCTCACAGGAGCACCATTAGGGGGCCGTGGAGGGGAATGGCAGAAATGACCAAAGTAACCCGGCCTTTCTCCTCAGTTTCTCTTGCAGATGGAGAAGCTGCAAGTCACGAAGACACTGCCACACAGTGGGGTGCGGCAGGAAGAGAGAATCCGTCTGCCAGCCGTGCCGCCTTTCCCAAGGCAGGCAGCGACTCAGGCAGCAGCAGCCAAGCAAGTGCCTGGAGCACAGACGTCGTCATCTGAAAGGGTCACTTGCAAGCTGCCCCCTCTACAAGCAACAGCCTCTTCATCTTCAGCTGGAGGAAGGGCAAAGGCATTGGGCACAGAGGCCTACAGCCACCAAGAGCTTCTGCCACCTCTTCCGTGCATCTCTGGTGAGAGGGACAAGGCAGTGAGGGCAGAGAGCCGGGAACGTGGCCCACACAGCCCTGTGGCCCCTGACGAGGACATGGAGTACACAGTACGGTCCTTCGTCTCCACAGTCATAAGAAACGCTCTAGCCTGCAACGAGGGAGCCAACAGCAAGGCAAGGCTTTCTCCCTCAGGCAGACGTCCCGGGACCAAAGGCTACAGAACACCATCTCTCACCACAGCAGTGCCCCAAAATGGGAAGAAGAAGAGTCAGCACTCGCCCAAAAGCAGCCCTGCAGCCCCTGCCGAAGAAATGGAAGACCCAGTAAAGGTCTTTGTCTCCACTGCCATTAGCAACGCCGTAGCCCGGAACCAGGGAGCCATGAGCGAGGCAAGGCTTTCTCCTTTGGACAGACGTCCCAGGAGCGAAGGCCGCATAACACCACCACTCCTCACAGCAGTGCCGCAGAATTGGAAGAAGAGTCAGCACCGTGCCAAAAACAGCCCTGCAGCCTCTGCCGAGGACATGGAACACCCAGTAAAGGCCTTCGTCTCCAGTGTCATTAGCAAGGCTATAGCCTGCAACGAGGGAGCCATGAGGGAGGCAGAGCTTCCTCCCTTGTGCAGAGGTCCCAGGAGCAAAGGCCACAGAACACCACCTCTCCTAACAGCAGCGCCCCAGGATTTGAAGGAGAGTCGGCAGGCTGCCCCACACTGCCCCACAGACTCTTTCACGGCACTGCGGGACACAGCACAGTCCCTTGTGTCTGAAGTCCTGGCAAAGACAATGGCTGAAAGCTGGGAACACGGCCAACGGCCTGCAGAACTGGAGGACCTGGCACACATGGGGTGCACAGCGACCTCAACAAGAGCAGTCCAGGTCCAGACAGACATGGACAGCAGGTGGACCACTGCTCTGCCAGGGCGCCATCACCAGGCACGTTCAGGAAAAGCGGCTGCTGGCAGAGCCCCTGCACCAGCAAGCCCAGACGGGGCTAAGAAGCAAGGGCAGCAGAGACAGATACACATCAAACCCAGGCAGGGGAGCGGCAAGGATGAGAAAAGCCAGGGCCGGGGCAGGAAGGAAAGTGGTCCTGTGGGTTCGGATGAAGAGGAAGAGATTGTCATCTTCAACTCCTGGATCAACCCCAGGTTCCCCAGCCTCTTCCAGGACCCACAGGCCTTTCCCCAGGAAGAGGGCAGCTCAGCCAGGAGCGCGGACAGGGAGGCTGCAGCACAAGAAGCAGAACCCCCAACAAGTGCCTCACTTGGCTCATTGGACACTGAACCATCGCCTGCTTGCCTGGCAGAGAGGCACGGCACGCCTCTCACCGCAACACAACCGTCAGAGAGCAGGCCAGCAAGTTGTCCATCAGCCCCTGCTTTTGAAGACAAGGGCTACAGAGCGCCTCCCCAGACACGTGGGGAAGAGATTGTCATCTTCAACTCCTGGATCAACCCCAGGTTCCCCAGCCTCTTCCAGGACCCACAGGCCTTTCCCCAGGAAGAGGGCAGCTCAGCCAGCAGCGTGGACAGGGAGGCTGCAGCAGAAGCAGCAGAACCCCCAACAAGCGCCTCTCTTGGCTCACTGGAACCCACGGACACTGCGCCATCAGCTGCTCCCCTGGCAGAAGGTCCAGGGGAAGAGAGGCACAGCACGCCTCTCGGTACTGCAACAGTACCGGCGGAGAGCAGGCCGGCAAGTCCTCCATCAGCCCCTGCTTTGGAAGACGAGGGGAACAGAGCGCCTCCCCTGACATGCCGGGTTCCAGAGTCAAAGCCATCAGCCTGTCCCACTCCCATCGAGCACAGCACTGCAGTGATGGTTGAGAGCCAGGGACGTGCCCAACACGCCTCCAGTGCCTGTGATGAAGATCTGTATGAAACAGCCCGGATCATCGTGTCTGCAGTCCTGCGCCATGCTGTAGCCATGAGCCAGGGAGCCACGAGCAAGGCACCAACTGCTCCCTCGGCCACAGGACCCAGCGTGCCTCCTCCCACAGCAGAGCCTGTAGACTGTACATCCTCGGCCTCTGCCTTGGCTGGAGGTGCTGTAGGGGAAGCCACGGAAGCCCCTCTCACTGCAGCAGCGGCGCCACAAGAAGAAGTGGCTTCTCCTGTGACTGCAGATCTTCTCAGGGAGGACATCACAGATCTCAGTCCAGCAGCAGCTGATGAAGCAGGAGCAGCAGCTACTCCCTTGGCTATGGTTCCGGGGCACCAGGTAAGCACAGCACGAGTGGTGGGCACCGGGCACCGAGGGCAGCCAGAGGCAGAAGTAGCACGTGGGGCGTGCGTGCTGGGGAGCTGTCTGCTGCTCTCCATTTCCAGACGCCCCAGGCACAAGGGCTGACATCCCTCTCATCACCTGCTTGTGCTCTTGCTCTCCCCATGCAGGTTGCCGCCGAGCAGGGAGGCCAAGCACAGTCCTCCTCCTGCACCAAAGACATGCCAGCGGATGAGCCAGCAATGTCCCAGGCACAAGCACCGTCCCAGGGTCTGTTGGCCGGGCCTGTTCAGCGCAGCGAGCAGCACCAAGGACTAGGTAGGTTGGCAGCACCACGCGCCGGGGGGCTGGCTGGTCCTGGGCCACCCCTCCCTGGGAAAGGCCTTGAAGGGGGGGAAAGGCTTGCCCAGCCCCCGCTCAGGCCCAAACCTACACCTCTCTGTCCCCCACAGGCATCCTTGACCTCGCACAAGCCCCAGCACGCCAGCCACGGCCCTCCCGCCTCAGGAGGGCACTTCGGGCTCTGCGCAGGGCTTTCTGCTGCAGCTGCATCGCAGGACAGCGAGAGTAGCGGCGCCCGGCTGCCAGCACCAGGACGGTGCTCGGAGGTGGCAGCTGGCCCTCAGGAAGCTTTGCAGTGCCCACAGAAGCATCACTGGGAGGCACAGGACAGCGCCCCAGGAATTCAGATGCCCCACCACATCCTGCCCCCAGCCTCAGCTCAGCTGCGGCTGCTTTCTGCTGTGAATAAAAGCTCAGGCAGACTTTTGCCCCCAATGCTCCTCTCTGTGTCGTTGATCTCAGGAGAAAGAGTGGTGCAGGCCATGCCAACCTGGCACCCTGGGCCTGTCACAGTCATGGAATTACAGGATCATGGAATCGCTTAGGTTGGAAAACACCTCAGAGATCATCACCTCCAACCGTTATCCTAGCACCGCCGAGTCTACCACTGAACCATGTCCCTAGGCACCAGATTTAGACGGCTTTCGAATACCTCCAGGGATAGTGACTCAACTACTTCCCTGGGCAGCCTGTTCCAATTCTTCACAACCCTTCAATTCAAGACATTTTGCCTAGTACCCACCTAAACCTCCCCCTGTGCCACTTTTTCCTCTTCTCCTATCGCCTGTTGCTTGGGAGAAGAGACTGACCCGCACGGCACTACAACCTTCTCTGAGGTCCTTGTACAGAGCGATAAGGTCCCCCCCGAGCCTCCTTTTCTCTAGGCTACGTAACCCCAGCTCCCTCAACACTCCTCACACGACTTGCTCCCTAGACCCTTCACCAGCTTCCTTGCCCTTGTTTGGACACTCTCCAGCACCTCCCCGTCCTTCTTGCAGCTAGGGGCCCAAAACTGAACACGGTATTCATGGTGCGGCCTCACCAGAGCTGAGTACAGGGGGAGAATCACTTCCCTTGTCCTACTGTGGCCTCCCTGGCCACACTATTTCTGGTACAAGACAGGATGTACCAGATCCTGGTACGGCCTTCTTTGCCACCTCAGCACACCGCTGCCTCATACTCATCTGGCTATCGACCAGTACCCCCACAGTCCCTTCCGACAGGCAGCTTTGCAGCCACTCTTCCCTCAGCCTGTGGCGCTGCATGGGCTTGTTGTGCCCTGTGAGAAAAATCTTAATATTTTTTTCAGACAGAGTCTTCTGTGAAGCTATACAATACACAATTGCAACAGCAGGACTATGGTGAGCAGGAGCGCCCAGCAAAAGTATATCATAACCTTATATTCCCTAGTACCTGATGCTTGATTCCTCCCCTGTTTCCTCATTGACTGAGCACTACAGCTTCACAAACTACGCGATGCTTACTACTATACCATATATGTACAATTTTATCTGACCAACCTTTAATTTCTCCTGTTCCTTTTGTTTTTTCTTCATCTCTCATGACTAGAGGGCCTGTGATTTTTGTTTTTACTCATTTTCAACTGCTTGTCTTGTTTATCTTAGTTATCCTTATTTTGGGACAGCGGGACCCTCCCCTTATCTGCTTAACGTACAACCCACTGCTACGCCGTGCTGTAGCCATAAGCCTGGGAGCCAAGAGCAAAGCACAAACTGCTCCCTCGGCCACAGGGCACAGGGTGATTCCTCTAACAGCAGAGCCTGTATAATGTGAATCTTCAGCATCTGCTTTAGCTGGAGGTCCTGTGGGGGAGACCAACAAAGGCCCTCTCACAGCAGAAGCAGCACCAGGAGAAGGAGACGTGGATTCTCCCTGAGCTGCTGACCCTGTGGGAGAAGCCAGTGAAGCCGCTCTTGCTCAAGCAGCAGCACCAGAGGAAGAAGAAGTGGCTTCTCCTTGGGCTGGAGGCCCTGTTTGGGAAGCCAGCGAAGCCACTCTCGCTGCAAGGTTTCCTTCAGTACGAAGTAAAAGAAAGGCCACTTGGGTCTAGAAGCCGCCCGCCATCACTGACAGCCAGGCTGGGGACAGCCCAAGGCCTCAGCCACCTTGTGGCTCGGGGGGAAAACAGAACTTCAAAATGGCCGCCAGTGCTGACAGGGAATGTATCGGGAGCCGCCCTGTCAGGAAGAGGCATTTCTCTCTCTGTTCACTGAGGCAGCATCTCTCTTGTAGGGCCACCAGTGAGCAGGTGAAAGAAGAAAGAAGCAATGTACTGTCTACAGCAGAGCCTGTAGACTGTACACCGTCAGCCTCTGCCTTGGCTGCAGGCCCTGTGGGGGAGAGCAATGAAGCCCCTCTCAGTGCAGAAGCAGCACCACGAGTAGGAGAAGTGGCTTCTCCCTCGGCTGGAGGCCCTGCGTGGGACGCCAAGGAGGCTGTTCTCTCTGAATCAGCAGCTTCAGCGTCCTCTTCACAGGCCTTTCCCCATGAAGTGTGCAGCTCATCCAGCTGCTCCCTCAGCCACAGGGCACAGGGTGCCTCCTCCCACAGCAGAGCCTGTAGACTGTACCTCCTCAGCCTCTGCCTTGGCTGCAGGCCCTGTGGGGGAGACCACTGAAGCCCCCCTCACTGCAGAAGCAGCACCATGAGAAGGAGAAGTGGATTCTCTCTGGGCTGCTGACCCTGTGGGAGAAGCCAGTGAAGCCGCTCTTGCTCAAGCAGCAGCACCAGACGAAGAAGAATTCGCTTCTCCATGGGCTGGAGGCCCTGTGGGGCAACAAGGCTGCCAATGCCGTGCTGCAGGCTGGCACGGCCCGCAGATCCCAGGCTGCCAAGCCCAACGTGCAGCCGCCAAGCAGGCGCCAGCTGCCAGAGGCTGCAGGAAGGTTCCAGAAGCAGCGGCAGCGCCCCGGGCAGGGGCAGCCACGAGTGCAGGAGCTGCTCGTGGGATGTGGGCTCAGGGGCAGACGCCTGCCCCTGCAGGGGACAAGGCCCACCCAGAGCCTGCCCACCGGCATGGGCCTGCCCAGACATCCTGGGGGGAAGCCCTGGCCACAGCCAGTGATCCGGGGGGATGCAGAAGCCCCTCACAAATGATGCGAAAAACGGGGCCCACAAGTGAGAGGCCATGTCACTTACAATGGAACCCTGCAGTACTTGGAGAAAAGAGGCACTGTCTCTCCAGACAGCAGGTTTCCTTCAGCACAAAGAAAAAGAAAGGCCTCTTGGGTCTAGATGCCGCCCGCCATCACTGACAGCCAGGCTGGGGACAGCCCAAGGCCTCAGCCAGCTTGTGGCACAGGGGGAAACCAGAAGTGCAAAATGGCCACCAGGGCTGTCAGAGCTGCCGGTCGGGAGCTGCCCAAGGTTAGTGGAATTAGTTGGGATCTTATCAATGTTTATAAATACCTGAAGCGTGGCAGACAGAGGCATTTGGCCAACCTCTTTTCAGTGGTTTGTGGGGACAGGACAAGGCGTAATGGCCACAAGATGGAGCCCAGGAAGTTCCGCACCAACATGCAAAAGGACTTCTTCACGGTGAGGGTGACGGAGCACTGAAACAGGCTGCCCAGGGAGGTTGTGGAGTGTCCTTCTCTGGAGATATTCAAGGCCCGTCTGGACACCTACCTGGGCAGCCTGCTCTAAGGAACCTGCTTTGGCAGGGCGGTTGGACGCGATGATCTCTCGAGGTCGCTTCCAACCCCAACAATTCTGTGATTCTGTGAAATTTCCACTGCACAAAACACCTGCCACTGCAAAAACACAACTTTGGTTCTCACAATTCCCCCCTCTTCTTTTCTCACTCCTATTGCTGTTTCTGCACTTCTACACATCCTCCATCCTTGAGTTTTTCCAACATTAGGGCACAATATTTTTCTTCCCAAGTCAGGGGGATGACAGATATGCAATGCCTTTATCATTGTAATACCAACAATACCGCCCTGTGGGGGAGGCCAGCAAAGCCCCTCTCACTGCAGCAGCAGCACCAAAGGAAGAACAAAAAGAAGTGGCTTCTCCTTTGGCTGGAGGCCCTGCGTGCGAAGTCAGCAAAGA
Organism: Anser anser; assembly: GCF_964211835.1. Classification (NCBI taxonomy): domain Eukaryota; kingdom Metazoa; phylum Chordata; class Aves; order Anseriformes; family Anatidae; genus Anser; species Anser anser. The sequence goes on along the minus strand of NC_139720.1, from coordinate 204,975,114 downwards.
CCCTCTCACTCCAGGAGCAACGCCACAAGAAGGAGAAGCGGCTTCTCCCTGGGCTGGACAACCTGTGGAGGAAGCCAGTGAAGCCCCTCTTGGTCCAGCAGCAGCACCAGACGAAGAAGAAGTGGCTTCTCCTTTGAGTGCAGAGCCTCTCAGGGAGGACAGCACCGATCTTCTCAGCCCCGCAGCAGCTGAGGAAACAGGAGCAGTGGCTTCTCCCTTGGTTCCTGGGCGCCAGGTAAGCATAGCGTGCGTGGTGGGCACGAGGCCCTCAGGGAGCTTTGCAGCACCCACAGAAGCATCACAGGGAGGCACAGGACAGCGTCCCAGTGTGAGAAAAATCTCAATATTTTTTTAGTCAGGGTCTTCTGTAAAGCTATTTTATTCACGATTGCAATGGCGGGCCTCCTGCGAGCAGGAACGCGCACTGAAAGTATACCATAACCTTATATTCCCTATTACCCGACACCTGACTTCTCCCCTGTTTCCTCATGGGCTGAGTACTACGGGTTTACAACTACTTACGCCTTTCTATACCATATATGTACAATTTTATTTGACCAACCTTTCATTTCTCCTTTTCCTTTCCTTCATCTCTCGTGACTAGAGGGCCCGTGATTTATTTTTTTTTCTACTAATTTTGCGCAGCTCATCCTGTTTGTCTTAGCTACCCTCCTTATTTTGGGACAGCGGGACCTTCCCTTTATCTGCCTAATGTACTTCCCACTGCTTTGCTACTGCCATGCCTGCACAATCTCTTTGGAATATGCAAGGTTAGTGGAATTTTCCACTGCAAAAACACAACTGCCACTGCAAAAACACAACTTTGTTTCTCACAATGCCCCCCTCTTCTTTTCTTACTCCTCTTGCTGTTTCTGCACTTCTTCACATCCCCCACTCTTCTCTTTTTCCAACATTACGGCCCAATATTTTTCTTCCGATGTCACGGGGGATGACATTCGCAGTGCCATTATCTTTAGAATTCCAACAAATAGCTGTTTGAGCCAGTTCCATTCAGGTAACCGCAAAAGTCACTTCCTCCCAAATGTTTCTAAATCCCCGGGAAGTGTCATCTTGAGCCGCTCTGTGTAGGATTTGTTTCCTTCCCAAATATTTTTGAGATCAGTCAAATTCGCCCCTTTTGATCTACAGACATACAACAACTAGCATTAATTACAATACACGCTCTCCTGTGAGGCTAAAAATAAATCAAATACCATTTGGTTCTGGAGTACTATTTTTGGCAAGCTTGTTACCTCCTCTTGTAGTGCCTGCACTGCATGCAGAGTGTTATTTTCTAGTTGCACAATGAGTGAAATTCCCTGTTTCAGTTTACTAGAGGATTATCTGGAGTCCTCTTAATTCTGCGTGCGGTCTCAAGGGGGCTTTGGCATTGTGGGTCTTCAATAATAGGAACATTTGGAATTATTGCCCCCAGGCTGCAAGCTTCCTTCCAGCCAAGGGGCAACACCTTCCTGGATGTATTGCCGCATAGCCAGTACCACCCCTTGCCATTCGGGACAGGCCATCCGGTTACAGGATTCTCATGTTGTATCTGCTGTACAAAAACTTCTAAACTGTTACTTAGATAACGCTCCTGCCTTCCTCTTTGTCACACTCAAAATGGTTAAGAACAAAATAGGATTACAAGATACGCCACCGGGCCCACGTAGTGGCCACCACCAATCGACACTTGGATAAAACAGCACTTCCTTTTCGATCTGTCATGCGCTTCGTTCATCTCCGGCCGTTCCCCTCACGGAGAATAACGAACCACGGATCGGAACTCCGCGCTCGCTTCGCAGCGATGCTGCGTCTCACTCCCACAGCACAATCACGCAATCACGCAGAGAGGCCCCTTAAACTTCTCATTCATGCTACAAGGATATATCACTTAGAACAATAACCAGACTATTTTGTTTTGTCTCTGGCCGAGTTGCTCGAGGAGTCACTCACTTCACAACAATACTTTGGCTCAAACACATACACATATACTTCTTTGCTGGTGCAGCTACTGCTGCCTCCGGTGCAATATTAGGATTAGAGGGAGCATAACTTGATTCCTCCTCCGAAAAAGGAGTCTTATTGTTTACATATAAACTTAAAGCCGGAATTTTCATCAGACCTGTATTGCGGCCAAAATAGTGAAGTTCCTTTTAATGGCTTTTCAGGCCAGACAATTGGACAATACCTAACCATTGCTGGTTTTTTTTTTTTTTTTCCGCTAGTTTTTGGGTTGTTTTTCCAATTCCTTTTCTTTCTCCCCAAAGGACTGCCTTTACACACAATTCCGAGGATTCTGCTTCTGAAGATCTCCAAGGATGGAGACTCCACAACCTCTCTGGGCAACCTGTTCCAGCAAAGACACCGTTGTGTTACCAACACTGTTTCAGCCACAACTCTGAAGCATAGGACCTGCTTCAGCAGCCAGAGAAGCTGCGGGCTAAACACCAGCATGGCACAGCTGTGGCTCTGCCGCTGAAAGCTTCTCCACGGCTTGTTCTGAAAGCAACGAGCAGGGAATCTTCCCGCGGCTGCCCAGGGCTTTCCTCTCGCAGCCCCGCCAGAGCCCGCCTCAAGCAACCTCTCCGCCAGCTCCACCGGCTCCGCTACCTGGTGCCCGCCTTCTCTGGGAGTCCTTCACAGTGCCTAGAGCCACAGGGCTCTGGCTGCCCGGACACGGGAGGATTCCCTGCTAATGCTCCTGCTCAAACTGCACTGCCAGGGCTGCCTGATGGGTGTCCAAGCTCGAGCGCGGTCTCTGCTGATGTGTGGGGAGTCAGGCAAAGAGCCAGGAAGCTTACCCAGATGACCGAGCAGAGCATCTCCCGGCAGAGCAGGTAACGCGCAGCTGATGGGAGCAGTTAGGGAGCTAAGCTGACTCCCCTGAGAAATCCTGACCTGGGGCTGAGCCGGGGGCACTGGCTGGAAGGAGCCTGAGGTGCCTGCCAATCCAGACCTTGCTGGGGCCGTGTGAGACGGTGTCCCTGGGGTGTCCGCCGACCACCGGGGCTTTGTGATGCGTGGGCGGTGGCGTACCCAAAGGCCATTGTGACACGGAGGGGTACCCATGGCAACGGTGTCCCTTATAAGGCCCGAGCCCCGGGCTGCCCACTCACTCTCAGGAGAGCAGCTCTGCCAGGAGGCAGCAGCTCCCCTGGGTGCCCGTTGGAGTTCTCGGTCAGAGGACCTGGAGCGTACCATGGAGCAGCAGAATAAGGATCACTCCCAGCCCGCTGAAGGGCAGCAGAGCGTACAGGAGCAGCGCCAGGTGAGGCTCAGGGACCAAGACAGGGACAGCAGCGTGACGGGACGGCACGGAGAGCACCAGGATGGGAACGGTGCTGGAGCAAGCTGGCCAGCTGGCCCTGAACACCTCCAGCCCGGACACAGTTATTCCCAAACCTGGGGTTTCTCCATGAAGAGCCGACCCCCAGGACAGCCAAAGCCCATGTGGCCCTGGCATTTCTGTGCCCAGAGGCACAAAGAGCAGCGTGGCCTAATTCAACCTGGCTGTCCGCAACCAGGAGCTGCCTCCATCGTCCCTCCATGCGGACAGGCTGCCAGTGCGGTCGTGCCCAGAGAGCGTGCGTCACACTGGCAGCTGCCACACGGAGTCGGGAGCCCCAGGAGGGTTCGGAAGAACATCTTTGGCAGCCCTGGCAGCCTCCGACGAGCAGGCAGCAATTCAGGAGGAGACAGGCAGGGCATTACCCTGGCAAGCCGAGCCCCGCTGTGCGTGGTCCCCTGCCAGGGCATGAATGGGGCCACTGCAGGGCAGCTCACAGGAGCACCATTAGGGGGCCGTGGAGGGGAATGGCAGAAATGACCAAAGTAACCCGGCCTTTCTCCTCAGTTTCTCTTGCAGATGGAGAAGCTGCAAGTCACGAAGACACTGCCACACAGTGGGGTGCGGCAGGAAGAGAGAATCCGTCTGCCAGCCGTGCCGCCTTTCCCAAGGCAGGCAGCGACTCAGGCAGCAGCAGCCAAGCAAGTGCCTGGAGCACAGACGTCGTCATCTGAAAGGGTCACTTGCAAGCTGCCCCCTCTACAAGCAACAGCCTCTTCATCTTCAGCTGGAGGAAGGGCAAAGGCATTGGGCACAGAGGCCTACAGCCACCAAGAGCTTCTGCCACCTCTTCCGTGCATCTCTGGTGAGAGGGACAAGGCAGTGAGGGCAGAGAGCCGGGAACGTGGCCCACACAGCCCTGTGGCCCCTGACGAGGACATGGAGTACACAGTACGGTCCTTCGTCTCCACAGTCATAAGAAACGCTCTAGCCTGCAACGAGGGAGCCAACAGCAAGGCAAGGCTTTCTCCCTCAGGCAGACGTCCCGGGACCAAAGGCTACAGAACACCATCTCTCACCACAGCAGTGCCCCAAAATGGGAAGAAGAAGAGTCAGCACTCGCCCAAAAGCAGCCCTGCAGCCCCTGCCGAAGAAATGGAAGACCCAGTAAAGGTCTTTGTCTCCACTGCCATTAGCAACGCCGTAGCCCGGAACCAGGGAGCCATGAGCGAGGCAAGGCTTTCTCCTTTGGACAGACGTCCCAGGAGCGAAGGCCGCATAACACCACCACTCCTCACAGCAGTGCCGCAGAATTGGAAGAAGAGTCAGCACCGTGCCAAAAACAGCCCTGCAGCCTCTGCCGAGGACATGGAACACCCAGTAAAGGCCTTCGTCTCCAGTGTCATTAGCAAGGCTATAGCCTGCAACGAGGGAGCCATGAGGGAGGCAGAGCTTCCTCCCTTGTGCAGAGGTCCCAGGAGCAAAGGCCACAGAACACCACCTCTCCTAACAGCAGCGCCCCAGGATTTGAAGGAGAGTCGGCAGGCTGCCCCACACTGCCCCACAGACTCTTTCACGGCACTGCGGGACACAGCACAGTCCCTTGTGTCTGAAGTCCTGGCAAAGACAATGGCTGAAAGCTGGGAACACGGCCAACGGCCTGCAGAACTGGAGGACCTGGCACACACGGGGTGCACAGCGACATCAACAAGAGCAGTCCAGGTCCAGACAGACATGGACAGCAGGTGGACCACTGCTCTGCCAGGGCGCCATCACCAGGCACGTTCAGGAAAAGCGGCTGCTGGCAGAGCCCCTGCACCAGCAAGCCCAGACGGGGCTGAGAAGCAAGGGCAGCAGAGACAGATACACATCAAACCCAGGCAGGGGAGCGGCAAGGATGAGAAAAGCCAGGGCCGGGGCAGGAAGGAAAGTGGTCCTGTGGGTTCGGATGAAGAGGAAGAGATTGTCATCTTCAACTCCTGGATCAACCCCAGGTTCCCCAGCCTCTTCCAGGACCCACAGGCCTTTCCCCAGGAAGAGGGCAGCTCAGCCAGGAGCGCGGACAGGGAGGCTGCAGCACAAGAAGCAGAACCCCCAACAAGTGCCTCACTTGGCTCATTGGACACTGAAACATCGCCTGCTTGCCTGGCAGAGAGGCACGGCACGCCTCTCACCGCAACACAACCGTCAGAGAGCAGGCCAGCAAGTTGTCCATCAGCCCCTGCTTTTGAAGACAAGGGCTACAGAGCGCCTCCCCAGACACGTGGGGAAGAGATTGTCATCTTCAACTCCTGGATCAACCCCAGGTTCCCCAGCCTCTTCCAGGACCCACAGGCCTTTCCCCAGGAAGAGGGCAGCTCAGCCAGCAGCGTGGACAGGGAGGCTGCAGCAGAAGCAGCAGAACCCCCAACAAGCGCCTCTCTTGGCTCACTGGAACCCACGGACACTGCGCCATCAGCTGCTCCCCTGGCAGAAGGTCCAGGGGAAGAGAGGCACAGCACGCCTCTCGGTACTGCAACAGTACCGGCGGAGAGCAGGCCGGCAAGTCCTCCATCAGCCCCTGCTTTGGAAGACGAGGGGAACAGAGCGCCTCCCCTGACATGCCGGGTTCCAGAGTCAAAGCCATCAGCCTGTCCCACTCCCATCGAGCACAGCACTGCAGTGATGGTTGAGAGCCAGGGACGTGCCCAACACGCCTCCAGTGCCTGTGATGAAGATCTGCATGAAACAGCCCGGATCATCGTGTCTGCAGTCCTGCGCCATGCTGTAGCCATGAGCCAGGGAGCCACGAGCAAGGCACCAACTGCTCCCTCGGCCACAGGACCCAGCGTGCCTCCTCCCACAGCAGAGCCTGTAGACTGTACATCCTCGGCCTCTGCCTTGGCTGGAGGTGCTGTAGGGGAAGCCACGGAAGCCCCTCTCACTGCAGCAGCGGCGCCACAAGAAGAAGTGGCTTCTCCTGTGACTGCAGATCTTCTCAGGGAGGACATCACAGATCTCAGTCCAGCAGCAGCTGATGAAGCAGGAGCAGCAGCTACTCCCTTGGCTATGGTTCCGGGGCACCAGGTAAGCACAGCACGAGTGGTGGGCACCGGGCACCGAGGGCAGCCAGAGGCAGAAGTAGCACGTGGGGCGTGCGTGCTGGGGAGCTGTCTGCTGCTCTCCATTTCCAGACGCCCCAGGCACAAGGGCTGACATCCCTCTCATCACCTGCTTGTGCTCTTGCTCTCCCCATGCAGGTTGCCGCCGAGCAGGGAGGCCAAGCGCAGTCCTCCTCCTGCACCAAAGACATGCCAGCGGATGAGCCAGCAACGTCCCAGGCACAAGCACTGTCCCAGGGTCTGTTGGCCGGGCCTGTTCAGCGCAGCGAGCAGCACCAAGGACTAGGTAGGTTGGCAGCACCACGCGCCGGGGGGCTGGCTGGTCCTGGGCCACCCCTCCCTGGGAAAGGCCTTGAAGGGGGGGAAAGGCTTGCCCAGCCCCCGCTCAGGCCCTAACCTACACCTCTCTGTCCCCCACAGGCATCCTTGACCTCGCACAAGCCCCAGCGCGCCAGCCACGGCCCTCCCGCCTCAGGAGGGCACTTCGGGCTCTGCGCAGGGCTTTCTGCTGCAGCTGCATCGCAGGACAGCGAGAGTAGCGGCGCCCGGCTGCCAGCACCAGGACGGTGCTCGGAGGTGGCAGCTGGCCCTCAGGAAGCTTTGCAGTGCCCACAGAAGCATCACTGGGAGGCACAGGACAGCGCCCCAGGAATTCAGATGCCCCACCACATCCTGCCCCCAGCCTCAGCTCAGCTGCGGCTGCTTTCTGCTGTGAATAAAAGCTCAGGCAGACTTTTGCCTCCAATGCTCCTCTCTGTGTCGTTGATCTCAGGAGAAAGAGTGGTGCAGGCCATGCCAACCTGGCACCCTGGGCCTGTCACAGTCATGGAATTACAGGATCATGGAATCGCTTAGGTTGGAAAACACCTCAGAGATCATCACCTCCAACCGTTATCCTAGCACCGCCGAGTCTACCACTGAACCATGTCCCTAGGCACCAGATTTAGACGGCTTTCGAATACCTCCAGGGATAGTGACTCAACTACTTCCCTGGGCAGCCTGTTCCAATTCTTCACAACCCTTCAATTCAAGACATTTTGCCTAGTACCCACCTAAACCTCCCCCTGTGCCACTTTTTCCTCTTCTCCTATCGCCTGTTGCTTGGGAGAAGAGACTGACCCGCATGGCACTACAACCTTCTCTGAGGTCCTTGTACAGAGCGATAAGGTCCCCCCCGAGCCTCCTTTTCTCTAGGCTACGTAACCCCAGCTCCCTCAACACTCCTCACACGACTTGCTCCCTAGACCCTTCACCAGCTTCCTTGCCCTTGTTTGGACACTCTCCAGCACCTCCCCGTCCTTCTTGCAGCTAGGGGCCCAAAACTGAACACGGTATTCATGGTGCGGCCTCACCAGAGCTGAGTACAGGGGGAGAATCACTTCCCTTGTCCTACTGTGGCCTCCCTGGCCACACTATTTCTGGTACAAGACAGGATGTACCAGATCCTGGTACGGCCTTCTTTGCCACCTCAGCACACCGCTGCCTCATACTCATCTGGCTATCGACCAGTACCCCCACAGTCCCTTCCGACAGGCAGCTTTGCAGCCACTCTTCCCTCAGCCTGTGGCGCTGCATGGGCTTGTTGTGCCCTGTGAGAAAAATCTTAATATTTTTTTCAGACAGAGTCTTCTGTGAAGCTATACAATACACAATTGCAACAGCAGGACTATGGTGAGCAGGAGCGCCCAGCAAAAGTATATCATAACCTTATATTCCCTAGTACCTGATGCTTGATTCCTCCCCTGTTTCCTCATTGACTGAGCACTACAGCTTCACAAACTACGCGATGCTTACTACTATACCATATATGTACAATTTTATCTGACCAACCTTTAATTTCTCCTGTTCCTTTTGTTTTTTCTTCATCTCTCATGACTAGAGGGCCTGTGATTTTTGTTTTTACTCATTTTCAACTGCTTGTCTTGTTTATCTTAGTTATCCTTATTTTGGGACAGCGGGACCCTCCCCTTATCTGCTTAACGTACAACCCACTGCTACGCCGTGCTGTAGCCATAAGCCTGGGAGCCAAGAGCAAAGCACAAACTGCTCCCTCGGCCACAGGGCACAGGGTGATTCCTCTAACAGCAGAGCCTGTATAATGTGAATCTTCAGCATCTGCTTTAGCTGGAGGTCCTGTGGGGGAGACCAACAAAGGCCCTCGCACAGCAGAAGCAGCACCAGGAGAAGGAGACGTGGATTCTCCCTGAGCTGCTGACCCTGTGGGAGAAGCCAGTGAAGCCGCTCTTGCTCAAGCAGCAGCACCAGAGGAAGAAGAAGTGGCTTCTCCTTGGGCTGGAGGCCCTGTTTGGGAAGCCAGCGAAGCCACTCTCGCTGCAAGGTTTCCTTCAGTACGAAGTAAAAGAAAGGCCACTTGGGTCTAGAAGCCGCCCGCCATCACTGACAGCCAGGCTGGGGACAGCCCAAGGCCTCAGCCACCTTGTGGCTCGGGGGGAAAACAGAACTTCAAAATGGCCGCCAGTGCTGACAGGGAATGTATCGGGAGCCGCCCTGTCAGGAAGAGGCATTTCTCTCTCTGTTCACTGAGGCAGCATCTCTCTTGTAGGGCCACCAGTGAGCAGGTGAAAGAAGAAAGAAGCAATGTACTGTCTACAGCAGAGCCTGTAGACTGTACACCGTCAGCCTCTGCCTTGGCTGCAGGCCCTGTGGGGGAGAGCAATGAAGCCCCTCTCAGTGCAGAAGCAGCACCACGAGTAGGAGAAGTGGCTTCTCCCTCGGCTGGAGGCCCTGCGTGGGACGCCAAGGAGGCTGTTCTCTCTGAATCAGCAGCTTCAGCGTCCTCTTCACAGGCCTTTCCCCATGAAGTGTGCAGCTCATCCAGCTGCTCCCTCAGCCACAGGGCACAGGGTGCCTCCTCCCACAGCAGAGCCTGTAGACTGTACCTCCTCAGCCTCTGCCTTGGCTGCAGGCCCTGTGGGGGAGACCACTGAAGCCCCCCTCACTGCAGAAGCAGCACCATGAGAAGGAGAAGTGGATTCTCTCTGGGCTGCTGACCCTGTGGGAGAAGCCAGTGAAGCCGCTCTTGCTCAAGCAGCAGCACCAGACGAAGAAGAATTCGCTTCTCCATGGGCTGGAGGCCCTGTGGGGCAACAAGGCTGCCAATGCCGTGCTGCAGGCTGGCACGGCCCGCAGATCCCAGGCTGCCAAGCCCAACGTGCAGCCGCCAAGCAGGCGCCAGCTGCCAGAGGCTGCAGGAAGGTTCCAGAAGCAGCGGCAGCGCCCCGGGCAGGGGCAGCCACGAGTGCAGGAGCTGCTCGTGGGATGTGGGCTCAGGGGCAGACGCCTGCCCCTGCAGGGGACAAGGCCCACCCAGAGCCTGCCCACCGGCATGGGCCTGCCCAGACATCCTGGGGGGAAGCCCTGGCCACAGCCAGTGATCCGGGGGGATGCAGAAGCCCCTCACAAATGATGCGAAAAACGGGGCCCACAAGTGAGAGGCCATGTCACTTACAATGGAACCCTGCAGTACTTGGAGAAAAGAGGCACTGTCTCTCCAGACAGCAGGTTTCCTTCAGCACAAAGAAAAAGAAAGGCCTCTTGGGTCTAGATGCCGCCCGCCATCACTGACAGCCAGGCTGGGGACAGCCCAAGGCCTCAGCCAGCTTGTGGCACAGGGGGAAACCAGAAGTGCAAAATGGCCACCAGGGCTGTCAGAGCTGCCGGTCGGGAGCTGCCCAAGGTTAGTGGAATTAGTTGGGATCTTATCAATGTTTATAAATACCTGAAGCGTGGCAGACAGAGGCATTTGGCCAACCTCTTTTCAGTGGTTTGTGGGGACAGGACAAGGCGTAATGGCCACAAGATGGAGCCCAGGAAGTTCCGCACCAACATGCAAAAGGACTTCTTCACGGTGAGGGTGACAGAGCACTGAAACAGGCTGCCCAGGGAGGTTGTGGAGTGTCCTTCTCTGGAGATATTCAAGGCCCGTCTGGACACCTACCTGGGCAGCCTGCTCTAAGGAACCTGCTTTGGCAGGGCGGTTGGACGCGATGATCTCTCGAGGTCGCTTCCAACCCCAACAATTCTGTGATTCTGTGAAATTTCCACTGCACAAAACACCTGCCACTGCAAAAACACAACTTTGGTTCTCACAATTCCCCCCTCTTCTTTTCTCACTCCTATTGCTGTTTCTGCACTTCTACACATCCTCCATCCTTGAGTTTTTCCAACATTAGGGCACAATATTTTTCTTCCCAAGTCAGGGGGATGACAGATATGCAATGCCTTTATCATTGTAATACCAACAATACCGCCCTGTGGGGGAGGCCAGCAAAGCCCCTCTCACTGCAGCAGCAGCACCAAAGGAAGAACAAAAAGAAGTGGCTTCTCCTTTGGCTGGAGGCCCTGCGTGCGAAGTCAGCAAAGACCCTCTCACTCCAGGAGCAACGGCACAAGAAGGAGAAGCGGCTTCTCCCTGGGCTGGACAACCTGTGGAGGAAGCCAGTGAAGCCCCTCTTGGTCCAGCAGCAGCACCAGACGAAGAAGAAGTGGCTTCTCCTTTGAGTGCAGAGCCTCTCAGGGAGGACAGCACCGATCTTCTCAGCCCCGCAGCAGCTGAGGAAACAGGAGCAGTGGCTTCTCCCTTGGTTCCTGGGCGCCAGGTAAGCATAGCGTGCGTGGTGGGCACGAGGCCCTCAGGGAGCTTTGCAGCACCCACAGAAGCATCACAGGGAGGCACAGGACAGCGTCCCAGTGTGAGAAAAATCTCAATATTTTTTTAGTCAGGGTCTTCTGTAAAGCTATTTTATTCACGATTGCAATGGCGGGCCTCCTGCGAGCAGGAACGCGCACTGAAAGTATACCATAACCTTATATTCCCTATTACCCGACACCTGACTTCTCCCCTGTTTCCTCATGGGCTGAGTACTACGGGTTTACAACTACTTACGCCTTTCTATACCATATATGTACAATTTTATTTGACCAACCTTTCATTTCTCCTTTTCCTTTCCTTCATCTCTCGTGACTAGAGGGCCCGTGATTTATTTTTTTTTCTACTAATTTTGCGCAGCTCATCCTGTTTGTCTTAGCTACCCTCCTTATTTTGGGACAGCGGGACCTTCCCTTTATCTGCCTAATGTACTTCCCACTGCTTTGCTACTGCCATGCCTGCACAATCTCTTTGGAATATGCAAGGTTAGTGGAATTTTCCACTGCAAAAACACAACTGCCACTGCAAAAACACAACTTTGTTTCTCACAATGCCCCCCTCTTCTTTTCTTACTCCTCTTGCTGTTTCTGCACTTCTTCACATCCCCCACTCTTCTCTTTTTCCAACATTACGGCCCAATATTTTTCTTCCGATGTCACGGGGGATGACATTCGCAGTGCCATTATCTTTAGAATTCCAACAAATAGCTGTTTGAGCCAGTTCCATTCAGGTAACCGCAAAAGTCACTTCCTCCCAAATGTTTCTAAATCCCCGGGAAGTGTCATCTTGAGCCGCTCTGTGTAGGATTTGTTTCCTTCCCAAATATTTTTGAGATCAGTCAAATTCGCCCCTTTTGATCTACAGACATACAACAACTAGCATTAATTACAATACACGCTCTCCTGTGAGGCTAAAAATAAATCAAATACCATTTGGTTCTGGAGTACTATTTTTGGCAAGCTTGTTACCTCCTCTTGTAGTGCCTGCACTGCATGCAGAGTGTTATTTTCTAGTTGCACAATGAGTGAAATTCCCTGTTTCAGTTTACTAGAGGATTATCTGGAGTCCTCTTAATTCTGCGTGCGGTCTCAAGGGGGCTTTGGCATTGTGGGTCTTCAATAATAGGAACATTTGGAATTATTGCCCCCAGGCTGCAAGCTTCCTTCCAGCCAAGGGGCAACACCTTCCTGGATGTATTGCCGCATAGCCAGTACCACCCCTTGCCATTCGGGACAGGCCATCCGGTTACAGGATTCTCATGTTGTATCTGCTGTACAAAAACTTCTAAACTGTTACTTAGATAACGCTCCTGCCTTCCTCTTTGTCACACTCAAAATGGTTAAGAACAAAATAGGATTACAAGATACGCCACCGGGCCCACGTAGTGGCCACCACCAATCGACACTTGGATAAAACAGCACTTCCTTTTCGATCTGTCATGCGCTTCGTTCATCTCCGGCCGTTCCCCTCACGGAGAATAACGAACCACGGATCGGAACTCCGCGCTCGCTTCGCAGCGATGCTGCGTCTCACTCCCACAGCACAATCACGCAATCACGCAGAGAGGCCCCTTAAACTTCTCATTCATGCTACAAGGATATATCACTTAGAACAATAACCAGACTATTTTGTTTTGTCTCTGGCCGAGTTGCTCGAGGAGTCACTCACTTCACAACAATACTTTGGCTCAAACACATACACATATACTTCTTTGCTGGTGCAGCTACTGCTGCCTCCGGTGCAATATTAGGATTAGAGGGAGCATAACTTGATTCCTCCTCCGAAAAAGGAGTCTTATTGTTTACATATAAACTTAAAGCCGGAATTTTCATCAGACCTGTATTGCGGCCAAAATAGTGAAGTTCCTTTTAATGGCTTTTCAGGCCAGACAATTGGACAATACCTAACCATTGCTGTTTTTTTTTTTTTTTTTCCGCTAGTTTTTGGGTTGTTTTTCCAATTCCTTTTCTTTCTCCCCAAAGGACTGCCTTTACGCACAATTCCGAGGATTCTGCTTCTGAAGATCTCCAAGGATGGAGACTCCACAACCTCTCTGGGCAACCTGTTCCAGCAAAGACACCGTTGTGTTACCAACACTGTTTCAGCCACAACTCTGAAGCATAGGACCTGCTTCAGCAGCCAGAGAAGCTGCGGGCTAAACACCAGCATGGCACAGCTGTGGCTCTGCCGCTGAAAGCTTCTCCACGGCTTGTTCTGAAAGCAACGAGCAGGGAATCTTCCCGCGGCTGCCCAGGGCTTTCCTCTCGCAGCCCCGCCAGAGCCCGCCTCAAGCAACCTCTCCGCCAGCTCCACCGGCTCCGCTACCTGGTGCCCGCCTTCTCTGGGAGTCCTTCACAGTGCCTAGAGCCACAGGGCTCTGGCTGCCCGGACACGGGAGGATTCCCTGCTAATGCTCCTGCTCAAACTGCACTGCCAGGGCTGCCTGATGGGTGTCCAAGCTCGAGCGCGGTCTCTGCTGATGTGTGGGGAGTCAGGCAAAGAGCCAGGAAGCTTACCCAGATGACCGAGCAGAGCATCTCCCGGCAGAGCAGGTAACGCGCAGCTGATGGGAGCAGTTAGGGAGCTAAGCTGACTCCCCTGAGAAATCCTGACCTGGGGCTGAGCCGGGGGCACTGGCTGGAAGGAGCCTGAGGTGCCTGCCAATCCAGACCTTGCTGGGGCCGTGTGAGACAGTGTCCCTGGGGTGTCCGCCGACCACCGGGGCTTTGTGATGCGTGGGCGGTGGCGTACCCAAAGGCCATTGTGACACGGAGGGGTACCCATGGCAACGGTGTCCCTTATAAGGCCCGAGCCCCGGGCTGCCCACTCACTCTCAGGAGAGCAGCTCTGCCAGGAGGCAGCAGCTCCCCTGGGTGCCCGTTGGAGTTCTCGGTCAGAGGACCTGGAGCGTACCATGGAGCAGCAGAATAAGGATCACTCCCAGCCCGCTGAAGGGCAGCAGAGCGTACAGGAGCAGCGCCAGGTGAGGCTCAGGGACCAAGACAGGGACAGCAGCGTGACGGGACGGCACGGAGAGCACCAGGATGGGAACGGTGCTGGAGCAAGCTGGCCAGCTGGCCCTGAACACCTCCAGCCCGGACACAGTTATTCCCAAACCTGGGGTTTCTCCATGAAGAGCCGACCCCCAGGACAGCCAAAGCCCATGTGGCCCTGGCATTTCTGTGCCCAGAGGCACAAAGAGCAGCGTGGCCTAATTCAACCTGGCTGTCCGCAACCAGGAGCTGCCTCCATCGTCCCTCCATGCGGACAGGCTGCCAGTGCGGTCGTGCCCAGAGAGCGTGCGTCACACTGGCAGCTGCCACACGGAGTCGGGAGCCCCAGGAGGGTTCGGAAGAACATCTTTGGCAGCCCTGGCAGCCTCCGACGAGCAGGCAGCAATTCAGGAGGAGACAGGCAGGGCATTACCCTGGCAAGCCGAGCCCCGCTGTGCGTGGTCCCCTGCCAGGGCATGAATGGGGCCACTGCAGGGCAGCTCACAGGAGCACCATTAGGGGGCCGTGGAGGGGAATGGCAGAAATGACCAAAGTAACCCGGCCTTTCTCCTCAGTTTCTCTTGCAGATGGAGAAGCTGCAAGTCACGAAGACACTGCCACACAGTGGGGTGCGGCAGGAAGAGAGAATCCGTCTGCCAGCCGTGCCGCCTTTCCCAAGGCAGGCAGCGACTCAGGCAGCAGCAGCCAAGCAAGTGCCTGGAGCACAGACGTCGTCATCTGAAAGGGTCACTTGCAAGCTGCCCCCTCTACAAGCAACAGCCTCTTCATCTTCAGCTGGAGGAAGGGCAAAGGCATTGGGCACAGAGGCCTACAGCCACCAAGAGCTTCTGCCACCTCTTCCGTGCATCTCTGGTGAGAGGGACAAGGCAGTGAGGGCAGAGAGCCGGGAACGTGGCCCACACAGCCCTGTGGCCCCTGACGAGGACATGGAGTACACAGTACGGTCCTTCGTCTCCACAGTCATAAGAAACGCTCTAGCCTGCAACGAGGGAGCCAACAGCAAGGCAAGGCTTTCTCCCTCAGGCAGACGTCCCGGGACCAAAGGCTACAGAACACCATCTCTCACCACAGCAGTGCCCCAAAATGGGAAGAAGAAGAGTCAGCACTCGCCCAAAAGCAGCCCTGCAGCCCCTGCCGAAGAAATGGAAGACCCAGTAAAGGTCTTTGTCTCCACTGCCATTAGCAACGCCGTAGCCCGGAACCAGGGAGCCATGAGCGAGGCAAGGCTTTCTCCTTTGGACAGACGTCCCAGGAGCGAAGGCCGCATAACACCACCACTCCTCACAGCAGTGCCGCAGAATTGGAAGAAGAGTCAGCACCGTGCCAAAAACAGCCCTGCAGCCTCTGCCGAGGACATGGAACACCCAGTAAAGGCCTTCGTCTCCAGTGTCATTAGCAAGGCTATAGCCTGCAACGAGGGAGCCATGAGGGAGGCAGAGCTTCCTCCCTTGTGCAGAGGTCCCAGGAGCAAAGGCCACAGAACACCACCTCTCCTAACAGCAGCGCCCCAGGATTTGAAGGAGAGTCGGCAGGCTGCCCCACACTGCCCCACAGACTCTTTCACGGCACTGCGGGACACAGCACAGTCCCTTGTGTCTGAAGTCCTGGCAAAGACAATGGCTGAAAGCTGGGAACACGGCCAACGGCCTGCAGAACTGGAGGACCTGGCACACATGGGGTGCACAGCGACCTCAACAAGAGCAGTCCAGGTCCAGACAGACATGGACAGCAGGTGGACCACTGCTCTGCCAGGGCGCCATCACCAGGCACGTTCAGGAAAAGCGGCTGCTGGCAGAGCCCCTGCACCAGCAAGCCCAGACGGGTCTGAGAAGCAAGGGCAGCAGAGACAGATACACATCAAACCCAGGCAGGGGAGCGGCAAGGATGAGAAAAGCCAGGGCCGGGGCAGGAAGGAAAGTGGTCCTGTGGGTTCGGATGAAGAGGAAGAGATTGTCATCTTCAACTCCTGGATCAACCCCAGGTTCCCCAGCCTCTTCCAGGACCCACAGGCCTTTCCCCAGGAAGAGGGCAGCTCAGCCAGGAGCGCGGACAGGGAGGCTGCAGCACAAGAAGCAGAACCCCCAACAAGTGCCTCACTTGGCTCATTGGACACTGAAACATCGCCTGCTTGCCTGGCAGAGAGGCACGGCACGCCTCTCACCGCAACACAACCGTCAGAGAGCAGGCCAGCAAGTTGTCCATCAGCCCCTGCTTTTGAAGACAAGGGCTACAGAGCGCCTCCCCAGATACGTGGGGAAGAGATTGTCATCTTCAACTCCTGGATCAACCCCAGGTTCCCCAGCCTCTTCCAGGACCCACAGGCCTTTCCCCAGGAAGAGGGCAGCTCAGCCAGCAGCGTGGACAGGGAGGCTGCAGCAGAAGCAGCAGAACCCCCAACAAGCGCCTCTCTTGGCTCACTGGAACCCACGGACACTGCGCCATCAGCTGCTCCCCTGGCAGAAGGTCCAGGGGAAGAGAGGCACAGCACGCCTCTCGGTACTGCAACAGTACCGGCGGAGAGCAGGCCGGCAAGTCCTCCATCAGCCCCTGCTTTGGAAGACGAGGGGAACAGAGCGCCTCCCCTGACATGCCGGGTTCCAGAGTCAAAGCCATCAGCCTGTCCCACTCCCATCGAGCACAGCACTGCAGTGATGGTTGAGAGCCAGGGACGTGCCCAACACGCCTCCAGTGCCTGTGATGAAGATCTGCATGAAACAGCCCGGATCATCGTGTCTGCAGTCCTGCGCCATGCTGTAGCCATGAGCCAGGGAGCCACGAGCAAGGCACCAACTGCTCCCTCGGCCACAGGACCCAGCGTGCCTCCTCCCACAGCAGAGCCTGTAGACTGTACATCCTCGGCCTCTGCCTTGGCTGGAGGTGCTGTAGGGGAAGCCACGGAAGCCCCTCTCACTGCAGCAGCGGCGCCACAAGAAGAAGTGGCTTCTCCTGTGACTGCAGATCTTCTCAGGGAGGACATCACAGATCTCAGTCCAGCAGCAGCTGATGAAGCAGGAGCAGCAGCTACTCCCTTGGCTATGGTTCCGGGGCACCAGGTAAGCACAGCACGAGTGGTGGGCACCGGGCACCGAGGGCAGCCAGAGGCAGAAGTAGCACGTGGGGCGTGCGTGCTGGGGAGCTGTCTGCTGCTCTCCATTTCCAGACGCCCCAGGCACAAGGGCTGACATCCCTCTCATCACCTGCTTGTGCTCTTGCTCTCCCCATGCAGGTTGCCGCCGAGCAGGGAGGCCAAGCGCAGTCCTCCTCCTGCACCAAAGACATGCCAGCGGATGAGCCAGCAACGTCCCAGGCACAAGCACTGTCCCAGGGTCTGTTGGCCGGGCCTGTTCAGCGCAGCGAGCAGCACCAAGGACTAGGTAGGTTGGCAGCACCACGCGCCGGGGGGCTGGCTGGTCCTGGGCCACCCCTCCCTGGGAAAGGCCTTGAAGGGGGGGAAAGGCTTGCCCAGCCCCCGCTCAGGCCCTAACCTACACCTCTCTGTCCCCCACAGGCATCCTTGACCTCGCACAAGCCCCAGCGCGCCAGCCACGGCCCTCCCGCCTCAGGAGGGCACTTCGGGCTCTGCGCAGGGCTTTCTGCTGCAGCTGCATCGCAGGACAGCGAGAGTAGCGGCGCCCGGCTGCCAGCACCAGGACGGTGCTCGGAGGTGGCAGCTGGCCCTCAGGAAGCTTTGCAGTGCCCACAGAAGCATCACTGGGAGGCACAGGACAGCGCCCCAGGAATTCAGATGCCCCACCACATCCTGCCCCCAGCCTCAGCTCAGCTGCGGCTGCTTTCTGCTGTGAATAAAAGCTCAGGCAGACTTTTGCCTCCAATGCTCCTCTCTGTGTCGTTGATCTCAGGAGAAAGAGTGGTGCAGGCCATGCCAACCTGGCACCCTGGGCCTGTCACAGTCATGGAATTACAGGATCATGGAATCGCTTAGGTTGGAAAACACCTCAGAGATCATCACCTCCAACCGTTATCCTAGCACCGCCGAGTCTACCACTGAACCATGTCCCTAGGCACCAGATTTAGACGGCTTTCGAATACCTCCAGGGATAGTGACTCAACTACTTCCCTGGGCAGCCTGTTCCAATTCTTCACAACCCTTCAATTCAAGACATTTTGCCTAGTACCCACCTAAACCTCCCCCTGTGCCACTTTTTCCTCTTCTCCTATCGCCTGTTGCTTGGGAGAAGAGACTGACCCGCATGGCACTACAACCTTCTCTGAGGTCCTTGTACAGAGCGATAAGGTCCCCCCCGAGCCTCCTTTTCTCTAGGCTACGTAACCCCAGCTCCCTCAACACTCCTCACACGACTTGCTCCCTAGACCCTTCACCAGCTTCCTTGCCCTTGTTTGGACACTCTCCAGCACCTCCCCGTCCTTCTTGCAGCTAGGGGCCCAAAACTGAACACGGTATTCATGGTGCGGCCTCACCAGAGCTGAGTACAGGGGGAGAATCACTTCCCTTGTCCTACTGTGGCCTCCCTGGCCACACTATTTCTGGTACAAGACAGGATGTACCAGATCCTGGTACGGCCTTCTTTGCCACCTCAGCACACCGCTGCCTCATACTCATCTGGCTATCGACCAGTACCCCCACAGTCCCTTCCGACAGGCAGCTTTGCAGCCACTCTTCCCTCAGCCTGTGGCGCTGCATGGGCTTGTTGTGCCCTGTGAGAAAAATCTTAATATTTTTTTCAGACAGAGTCTTCTGTGAAGCTATACAATACACAATTGCAACAGCAGGACTATGGTGAGCAGGAGCGCCCAGCAAAAGTATATCATAACCTTATATTCCCTAGTACCTGATGCTTGATTCCTCCCCTGTTTCCTCATTGACTGAGCACTACAGCTTCACAAACTACGCGATGCTTACTACTATACCATATATGTACAATTTTATCTGACCAACCTTTAATTTCTCCTGTTCCTTTTGTTTTTTCTTCATCTCTCATGACTAGAGGGCCTGTGATTTTTGTTTTTACTCATTTTCAACTGCTTGTCTTGTTTATCTTAGTTATCCTTATTTTGGGACAGCGGGACCCTCCCCTTATCTGCTTAACGTACAACCCACTGCTACGCCGTGCTGTAGCCATAAGCCTGGGAGCCAAGAGCAAAGCACAAACTGCTCCCTCGGCCACAGGGCACAGGGTGATTCCTCTAACAGCAGAGCCTGTATAATGTGAATCTTCAGCATCTGCTTTAGCTGGAGGTCCTGTGGGGGAGACCAACAAAGGCCCTCGCACAGCAGAAGCAGCACCAGGAGAA
Organism: Anser anser; assembly: GCF_964211835.1. Classification (NCBI taxonomy): domain Eukaryota; kingdom Metazoa; phylum Chordata; class Aves; order Anseriformes; family Anatidae; genus Anser; species Anser anser. The sequence continues at coordinate 204,955,770 of NC_139720.1, read as the reverse complement.
GGAGACGTGGATTCTCCCTGAGCTGCTGACCCTGTGGGAGAAGCCAGTGAAGCCGCTCTTGCTCAAGCAGCAGCACCAGAGGAAGAAGAAGTGGCTTCTCCTTGGGCTGGAGGCCCTGTTTGGGAAGCCAGCGAAGCCACTCTCGCTGCAAGGTTTCCTTCAGTACGAAGTAAAAGAAAGGCCACTTGGGTCTAGAAGCCGCCCGCCATCACTGACAGCCAGGCTGGGGACAGCCCAAGGCCTCAGCCACCTTGTGGCTCGGGGGGAAAACAGAACTTCAAAATGGCCGCCAGTGCTGACAGGGAATGTATCGGGAGCCGCCCTGTCAGGAAGAGGCATTTCTCTCTCTGTTCACTGAGGCAGCATCTCTCTTGTAGGGCCACCAGTGAGCAGGTGAAAGAAGAAAGAAGCAATGTACTGTCTACAGCAGAGCCTGTAGACTGTACACCGTCAGCCTCTGCCTTGGCTGCAGGCCCTGTGGGGGAGAGCAATGAAGCCCCTCTCAGTGCAGAAGCAGCACCACGAGTAGGAGAAGTGGCTTCTCCCTCGGCTGGAGGCCCTGCGTGGGACGCCAAGGAGGCTGTTCTCTCTGAATCAGCAGCTTCAGCGTCCTCTTCACAGGCCTTTCCCCATGAAGTGTGCAGCTCATCCAGCTGCTCCCTCAGCCACAGGGCACAGGGTGCCTCCTCCCACAGCAGAGCCTGTAGACTGTACCTCCTCAGCCTCTGCCTTGGCTGCAGGCCCTGTGGGGGAGACCACTGAAGCCCCCCTCACTGCAGAAGCAGCACCATGAGAAGGAGAAGTGGATTCTCTCTGGGCTGCTGACCCTGTGGGAGAAGCCAGTGAAGCCGCTCTTGCTCAAGCAGCAGCACCAGACGAAGAAGAATTCGCTTCTCCATGGGCTGGAGGCCCTGTGGGGCAACAAGGCTGCCAATGCCGTGCTGCAGGCTGGCACGGCCCGCAGATCCCAGGCTGCCAAGCCCAACGTGCAGCCGCCAAGCAGGCGCCAGCTGCCAGAGGCTGCAGGAAGGTTCCAGAAGCAGCGGCAGCGCCCCGGGCAGGGGCAGCCACGAGTGCAGGAGCTGCTCGTGGGATGTGGGCTCAGGGGCAGACGCCTGCCCCTGCAGGGGACAAGGCCCACCCAGAGCCTGCCCACCGGCATGGGCCTGCCCAGACATCCTGGGGGGAAGCCCTGGCCACAGCCAGTGATCCGGGGGGATGCAGAAGCCCCTCACAAATGATGCGAAAAACGGGGCCCACAAGTGAGAGGCCATGTCACTTACAATGGAACCCTGCAGTACTTGGAGAAAAGAGGCACTGTCTCTCCAGACAGCAGGTTTCCTTCAGCACAAAGAAAAAGAAAGGCCTCTTGGGTCTAGATGCCGCCCGCCATCACTGACAGCCAGGCTGGGGACAGCCCAAGGCCTCAGCCAGCTTGTGGCACAGGGGGAAACCAGAAGTGCAAAATGGCCACCAGGGCTGTCAGAGCTGCCGGTCGGGAGCTGCCCAAGGTTAGTGGAATTAGTTGGGATCTTATCAATGTTTATAAATACCTGAAGCGTGGCAGACAGAGGCATTTGGCCAACCTCTTTTCAGTGGTTTGTGGGGACAGGACAAGGCGTAATGGCCACAAGATGGAGCCCAGGAAGTTCCGCACCAACATGCAAAAGGACTTCTTCACGGTGAGGGTGACAGAGCACTGAAACAGGCTGCCCAGGGAGGTTGTGGAGTGTCCTTCTCTGGAGATATTCAAGGCCCGTCTGGACACCTACCTGGGCAGCCTGCTCTAAGGAACCTGCTTTGGCAGGGCGGTTGGACGCGATGATCTCTCGAGGTCGCTTCCAACCCCAACAATTCTGTGATTCTGTGAAATTTCCACTGCACAAAACACCTGCCACTGCAAAAACACAACTTTGGTTCTCACAATTCCCCCCTCTTCTTTTCTCACTCCTATTGCTGTTTCTGCACTTCTACACATCCTCCATCCTTGAGTTTTTCCAACATTAGGGCACAATATTTTTCTTCCCAAGTCAGGGGGATGACAGATATGCAATGCCTTTATCATTGTAATACCAACAATACCGCCCTGTGGGGGAGGCCAGCAAAGCCCCTCTCACTGCAGCAGCAGCACCAAAGGAAGAACAAAAAGAAGTGGCTTCTCCTTTGGCTGGAGGCCCTGCGTGCGAAGTCAGCAAAGACCCTCTCACTCCAGGAGCAACGGCACAAGAAGGAGAAGCGGCTTCTCCCTGGGCTGGACAACCTGTGGAGGAAGCCAGTGAAGCCCCTCTTGGTCCAGCAGCAGCACCAGACGAAGAAGAAGTGGCTTCTCCTTTGAGTGCAGAGCCTCTCAGGGAGGACAGCACCGATCTTCTCAGCCCCGCAGCAGCTGAGGAAACAGGAGCAGTGGCTTCTCCCTTGGTTCCTGGGCGCCAGGTAAGCATAGCGTGCGTGGTGGGCACGAGGCCCTCAGGGAGCTTTGCAGCACCCACAGAAGCATCACAGGGAGGCACAGGACAGCGTCCCAGTGTGAGAAAAATCTCAATATTTTTTTAGTCAGGGTCTTCTGTAAAGCTATTTTATTCACGATTGCAATGGCGGGCCTCCTGCGAGCAGGAACGCGCACTGAAAGTATACCATAACCTTATATTCCCTATTACCCGACACCTGACTTCTCCCCTGTTTCCTCATGGGCTGAGTACTACGGGTTTACAACTACTTACGCCTTTCTATACCATATATGTACAATTTTATTTGACCAACCTTTCATTTCTCCTTTTCCTTTCCTTCATCTCTCGTGACTAGAGGGCCCGTGATTTATTTTTTTTTCTACTAATTTTGCGCAGCTCATCCTGTTTGTCTTAGCTACCCTCCTTATTTTGGGACAGCGGGACCTTCCCTTTATCTGCCTAATGTACTTCCCACTGCTTTGCTACTGCCATGCCTGCACAATCTCTTTGGAATATGCAAGGTTAGTGGAATTTTCCACTGCAAAAACACAACTGCCACTGCAAAAACACAACTTTGTTTCTCACAATGCCCCCCTCTTCTTTTCTTACTCCTCTTGCTGTTTCTGCACTTCTTCACATCCCCCACTCTTCTCTTTTTCCAACATTACGGCCCAATATTTTTCTTCCGATGTCACGGGGGATGACATTCGCAGTGCCATTATCTTTAGAATTCCAACAAATAGCTGTTTGAGCCAGTTCCATTCAGGTAACCGCAAAAGTCACTTCCTCCCAAATGTTTCTAAATCCCCGGGAAGTGTCATCTTGAGCCGCTCTGTGTAGGATTTGTTTCCTTCCCAAATATTTTTGAGATCAGTCAAATTCGCCCCTTTTGATCTACAGACATACAACAACTAGCATTAATTACAATACACGCTCTCCTGTGAGGCTAAAAATAAATCAAATACCATTTGGTTCTGGAGTACTATTTTTGGCAAGCTTGTTACCTCCTCTTGTAGTGCCTGCACTGCATGCAGAGTGTTATTTTCTAGTTGCACAATGAGTGAAATTCCCTGTTTCAGTTTACTAGAGGATTATCTGGAGTCCTCTTAATTCTGCGTGCGGTCTCAAGGGGGCTTTGGCATTGTGGGTCTTCAATAATAGGAACATTTGGAATTATTGCCCCCAGGCTGCAAGCTTCCTTCCAGCCAAGGGGCAACACCTTCCTGGATGTATTGCCGCATAGCCAGTACCACCCCTTGCCATTCGGGACAGGCCATCCGGTTACAGGATTCTCATGTTGTATCTGCTGTACAAAAACTTCTAAACTGTTACTTAGATAACGCTCCTGCCTTCCTCTTTGTCACACTCAAAATGGTTAAGAACAAAATAGGATTACAAGATACGCCACCGGGCCCACGTAGTGGCCACCACCAATCGACACTTGGATAAAACAGCACTTCCTTTTCGATCTGTCATGCGCTTCGTTCATCTCCGGCCGTTCCCCTCACGGAGAATAACGAACCACGGATCGGAACTCCGCGCTCGCTTCGCAGCGATGCTGCGTCTCACTCCCACAGCACAATCACGCAATCACGCAGAGAGGCCCCTTAAACTTCTCATTCATGCTACAAGGATATATCACTTAGAACAATAACCAGACTATTTTGTTTTGTCTCTGGCCGAGTTGCTCGAGGAGTCACTCACTTCACAACAATACTTTGGCTCAAACACATACACATATACTTCTTTGCTGGTGCAGCTACTGCTGCCTCCGGTGCAATATTAGGATTAGAGGGAGCATAACTTGATTCCTCCTCCGAAAAAGGAGTCTTATTGTTTACATATAAACTTAAAGCCGGAATTTTCATCAGACCTGTATTGCGGCCAAAATAGTGAAGTTCCTTTTAATGGCTTTTCAGGCCAGACAATTGGACAATACCTAACCATTGCTGGTTTTTTTTTTTTTTTTCCGCTAGTTTTTGGGTTGTTTTTCCAATTCCTTTTCTTTCTCCCCAAAGGACTGCCTTTACGCACAATTCCGAGGATTCTGCTTCTGAAGATCTCCAAGGATGGAGACTCCACAACCTCTCTGGGCAACCTGTTCCAGCAAAGACACCGTTGTGTTACCAACACTGTTTCAGCCACAACTCTGAAGCATAGGACCTGCTTCAGCAGCCAGAGAAGCTGCGGGCTAAACACCAGCATGGCACAGCTGTGGCTCTGCCGCTGAAAGCTTCTCCACGGCTTGTTCTGAAAGCAACGAGCAGGGAATCTTCCCGCGGCTGCCCAGGGCTTTCCTCTCGCAGCCCCGCCAGAGCCCGCCTCAAGCAACCTCTCCGCCAGCTCCACCGGCTCCGCTACCTGGTGCCCGCCTTCTCTGGGAGTCCTTCACAGTGCCTAGAGCCACAGGGCTCTGGCTGCCCGGACACGGGAGGATTCCCTGCTAATGCTCCTGCTCAAACTGCACTGCCAGGGCTGCCTGATGGGTGTCCAAGCTCGAGCGCGGTCTCTGCTGATGTGTGGGGAGTCAGGCAAAGAGCCAGGAAGCTTACCCAGATGACCGAGCAGAGCATCTCCCGGCAGAGCAGGTAACGCGCAGCTGATGGGAGCAGTTAGGGAGCTAAGCTGACTCCCCTGAGAAATCCTGACCTGGGGCTGAGCCGGGGGCACTGGCTGGAAGGAGCCTGAGGTGCCTGCCAATCCAGACCTTGCTGGGGCCGTGTGAGACAGTGTCCCTGGGGTGTCCGCCGACCACCGGGGCTTTGTGATGCGTGGGCGGTGGCGTACCCAAAGGCCATTGTGACACGGAGGGGTACCCATGGCAACGGTGTCCCTTATAAGGCCCGAGCCCCGGGCTGCCCACTCACTCTCAGGAGAGCAGCTCTGCCAGGAGGCAGCAGCTCCCCTGGGTGCCCGTTGGAGTTCTCGGTCAGAGGACCTGGAGCGTACCATGGAGCAGCAGAATAAGGATCACTCCCAGCCCGCTGAAGGGCAGCAGAGCGTACAGGAGCAGCGCCAGGTGAGGCTCAGGGACCAAGACAGGGACAGCAGCGTGACGGGACGGCACGGAGAGCACCAGGATGGGAACGGTGCTGGAGCAAGCTGGCCAGCTGGCCCTGAACACCTCCAGCCCGGACACAGTTATTCCCAAACCTGGGGTTTCTCCATGAAGAGCCGACCCCCAGGACAGCCAAAGCCCATGTGGCCCTGGCATTTCTGTGCCCAGAGGCACAAAGAGCAGCGTGGCCTAATTCAACCTGGCTGTCCGCAACCAGGAGCTGCCTCCATCGTCCCTCCATGCGGACAGGCTGCCAGTGCGGTCGTGCCCAGAGAGCGTGCGTCACACTGGCAGCTGCCACACGGACTCGGGAGCCCCAGGAGGGTTCGGAAGAACATCTTTGGCAGCCCTGGCAGCCTCCGACGAGCAGGCAGCAATTCAGGAGGAGACAGGCAGGGCATTACCCTGGCAAGCCGAGCCCCGCTGTGCGTGGTCCCCTGCCAGGGCATGAATGGGGCCACTGCAGGGCAGCTCACAGGAGCACCATTAGGGGGCCGTGGAGGGGAATGGCAGAAATGACCAAAGTAACCCGGCCTTTCTCCTCAGTTTCTCTTGCAGATGGAGAAGCTGCAAGTCACGAAGACACTGCCACACAGTGGGGTGCGGCAGGAAGAGAGAATCCGTCTGCCAGCCGTGCCGCCTTTCCCAAGGCAGGCAGCGACTCAGGCAGCAGCAGCCAAGCAAGTGCCTGCAGCACAGACGTCGTCATCTGAAAGGGTCACTTGCAAGCTGCCCCCTCTACAAGCAACAGCCTCTTCATCTTCAGCTGGAGGAAGGGCAAAGGCATTGGGCACAGAGGCCTACAGCCACCAAGAGCTTCTGCCACCTCTTCCGTGCATCTCTGGTGAGAGGGACAAGGCAGTGAGGGCAGAGAGCCGGGAACGTGGCCCACACAGCCCTGTGGCCCCTGACGAGGACATGGAGTACACAGTACGGTCCTTCGTCTCCACAGTCATAAGAAACGCTCTAGCCTGCAACGAGGGAGCCAACAGCAAGGCAAGGCTTTCTCCCTCAGGCAGACGTCCCGGGACCAAAGGCTACAGAACACCATCTCTCACCACAGCAGTGCCCCAAAATGGGAAGAAGAAGAGTCAGCACTCGCCCAAAAGCAGCCCTGCAGCCCCTGCCGAAGAAATGGAAGACCCAGTAAAGGTCTTTGTCTCCACTGCCATTAGCAACGCCGTAGCCCGGAACCAGGGAGCCATGAGCGAGGCAAGGCTTTCTCCTTTGGACAGACGTCCCAGGAGCGAAGGCCGCATAACACCACCACTCCTCACAGCAGTGCCGCAGAATTGGAAGAAGAGTCAGCACCGTGCCAAAAACAGCCCTGCAGCCTCTGCCGAGGACATGGAACACCCAGTAAAGGCCTTCGTCTCCAGTGTCATTAGCAAGGCTATAGCCTGCAACGAGGGAGCCATGAGGGAGGCAGAGCTTCCTCCCTTGTGCAGAGGTCCCAGGAGCAAAGGCCACAGAACACCACCTCTCCTAACAGCAGCGCCCCAGGATTTGAAGGAGAGTCGGCAGGCTGCCCCACACTGCCCCACAGACTCTTTCACGGCACTGCGGGACACAGCACAGTCCCTTGTGTCTGAAGTCCTGGCAAAGACAATGGCTGAAAGCTGGGAACACGGCCAACGGCCTGCAGAACTGGAGGACCTGGCACACATGGGGTGCACAGCGACATCAACAAGAGCAGTCCAGGTCCAGACAGACATGGACAGCAGGTGGACCACTGCTCTGCCAGGGCGCCATCACCAGGCACGTTCAGGAAAAGCGGCTGCTGGCAGAGCCCCTGCACCAGCAAGCCCAGACGGGTCTGAGAAGCAAGGGCAGCAGAGACAGATACACATCAAACCCAGGCAGGGGAGCGGCAAGGATGAGAAAAGCCAGGGCCGGGGCAGGAAGGAAAGTGGTCCTGTGGGTTCGGATGAAGAGGAAGAGATTGTCATCTTCAACTCCTGGATCAACCCCAGGTTCCCCAGCCTCTTCCAGGACCCACAGGCCTTTCCCCAGGAAGAGGGCAGCTCAGCCAGGAGCGCGGACAGGGAGGCTGCAGCACAAGAAGCAGAACCCCCAACAAGTGCCTCACTTGGCTCATTGGACACTGAAACATCGCCTGCTTGCCTGGCAGAGAGGCACGGCACGCCTCTCACCGCAACACAACCGTCAGAGAGCAGGCCAGCAAGTTGTCCATCAGCCCCTGCTTTTGAAGACAAGGGCTACAGAGCGCCTCCCCAGATACGTGGGGAAGAGATTGTCATCTTCAACTCCTGGATCAACCCCAGGTTCCCCAGCCTCTTCCAGGACCCACAGGCCTTTCCCCAGGAAGAGGGCAGCTCAGCCAGCAGCGTGGACAGGGAGGCTGCAGCAGAAGCAGCAGAACCCCCAACAAGCGCCTCTCTTGGCTCACTGGAACCCACGGACACTGCGCCATCAGCTGCTCCCCTGGCAGAAGGTCCAGGGGAAGAGAGGCACAGCACGCCTCTCGGTACTGCAACAGTACCGGCGGAGAGCAGGCCGGCAAGTCCTCCATCAGCCCCTGCTTTGGAAGACGAGGGGAACAGAGCGCCTCCCCTGACATGCCGGGTTCCAGAGTCAAAGCCATCAGCCTGTCCCACTCCCATCGAGCACAGCACTGCAGTGATGGTTGAGAGCCAGGGACGTGCCCAACACGCCTCCAGTGCCTGTGATGAAGATCTGCATGAAACAGCCCGGATCATCGTGTCTGCAGTCCTACGCCATGCTGTAGCCATGAGCCAGGGAGCCACGAGCAAGGCACCAACTGCTCCCTCGGCCACAGGACCCAGCGTGCCTCCTCCCACAGCAGAGCCTGTAGACTGTACATCCTCGGCCTCTGCCTTGGCTGGAGGTGCTGTAGGGGAAGCCACAGAAGCCCCTCTCACTGCAGCAGCGGCGCCACAAGAAGAAGTGGCTTCTCCTGTGACTGCAGATCTTCTCAGGGAGGACATCACAGATCTCAGTCCAGCAGCAGCTGATGAAGCAGGAGCAGCAGCTACTCCCTTGGCTATGGTTCCGGGGCACCAGGTAAGCACAGCACGAGTGGTGGGCACCGGGCACCGAGGGCAGCCAGAGGCAGAAGTAGCACGTGGGGCGTGCGTGCTGGGGAGCTGTCTGCTGCTCTCCATTTCCAGACGCCCCAGGCACAAGGGCTGACATCCCTCTCATCACCTGCTTGTGCTCTTGCTCTCCCCATGCAGGTTGCCGCCGAGCAGGGAGGCCAAGCGCAGTCCTCCTCCTGCACCAAAGACATGCCAGCGGATGAGCCAGCAACGTCCCAGGCACAAGCACTGTCCCAGGGTCTGTTGGCCGGGCCTGTTCAGCGCAGCGAGCAGCACCAAGGACTAGGTAGGTTGGCAGCACCACGCGCCGGGGGGCTGGCTGGTCCTGGGCCACCCCTCCCTGGGAAAGGCCTTGAAGGGGGGGAAAGGCTTGCCCAGCCCCCGCTCAGGCCCTAACCTACACCTCTCTGTCCCCCACAGGCATCCTTGACCTCGCACAAGCCCCAGCGCGCCAGCCACGGCCCTCCCGCCTCAGGAGGGCACTTCGGGCTCTGCGCAGGGCTTTCTGCTGCAGCTGCATCGCAGGACAGCGAGAGTAGCGGCGCCCGGCTGCCAGCACCAGGACGGTGCTCGGAGGTGGCAGCTGGCCCTCAGGAAGCTTTGCAGTGCCCACAGAAGCATCACTGGGAGGCACAGGACAGCGCCCCAGGAATTCAGATGCCCCACCACATCCTGCCCCCAGCCTCAGCTCAGCTGCGGCTGCTTTCTGCTGTGAATAAAAGCTCAGGCAGACTTTTGCCTCCAATGCTCCTCTCTGTGTCGTTGATCTCAGGAGAAAGAGTGGTGCAGGCCATGCCAACCTGGCACCCTGGGCCTGTCACAGTCATGGAATTACAGGATCATGGAATCGCTTAGGTTGGAAAACACCTCAGAGATCATCACCTCCAACCGTTATCCTAGCACCGCCGAGTCTACCACTGAACCATGTCCCTAGGCACCAGATTTAGACGGCTTTCGAATACCTCCAGGGATAGTGACTCAACTACTTCCCTGGGCAGCCTGTTCCAATTCTTCACAACCCTTCAATTCAAGACATTTTGCCTAGTACCCACCTAAACCTCCCCCTGTGCCACTTTTTCCTCTTCTCCTATCGCCTGTTGCTTGGGAGAAGAGACTGACCCGCATGGCACTACAACCTTCTCTGAGGTCCTTGTACAGAGCGATAAGGTCCCCCCCGAGCCTCCTTTTCTCTAGGCTACGTAACCCCAGCTCCCTCAACACTCCTCACACGACTTGCTCCCTAGACCCTTCACCAGCTTCCTTGCCCTTGTTTGGACACTCTCCAGCACCTCCCCGTCCTTCTTGCAGCTAGGGGCCCAAAACTGAACACGGTATTCATGGTGCGGCCTCACCAGAGCTGAGTACAGGGGGAGAATCACTTCCCTTGTCCTACTGTGGCCTCCCTGGCCACACTATTTCTGGTACAAGACAGGATGTACCAGATCCTGGTACGGCCTTCTTTGCCACCTCAGCACACCGCTGCCTCATACTCATCTGGCTATCGACCAGTACCCCCACAGTCCCTTCCGACAGGCAGCTTTGCAGCCACTCTTCCCTCAGCCTGTGGCGCTGCATGGGCTTGTTGTGCCCTGTGAGAAAAATCTTAATATTTTTTTCAGACAGAGTCTTCTGTGAAGCTATACAATACACAATTGCAACAGCAGGACTATGGTGAGCAGGAGCGCCCAGCAAAAGTATATCATAACCTTATATTCCCTAGTACCTGATGCTTGATTCCTCCCCTGTTTCCTCATTGACTGAGCACTACAGCTTCACAAACTACGCGATGCTTACTACTATACCATATATGTACAATTTTATCTGACCAACCTTTAATTTCTCCTGTTCCTTTTGTTTTTTCTTCATCTCTCATGACTAGAGGGCCTGTGATTTTTGTTTTTACTCATTTTCAACTGCTTGTCTTGTTTATCTTAGTTATCCTTATTTTGGGACAGCGGGACCCTCCCCTTATCTGCTTAACGTACAACCCACTGCTACGCCGTGCTGTAGCCATAAGCCTGGGAGCCAAGAGCAAAGCACAAACTGCTCCCTCGGCCACAGGGCACAGGGTGATTCCTCTAACAGCAGAGCCTGTATAATGTGAATCTTCAGCATCTGCTTTAGCTGGAGGTCCTGTGGGGGAGACCAACAAAGGCCCTCTCACAGCAGAAGCAGCACCAGGGGAAGGAGACGTGGATTCTCCCTGAGCTGCTGACCCTGTGGGAGAAGCCAGTGAAGCCGCTCTTGCTCAAGCAGCAGCACCAGAGGAAGAAGAAGTGGCTTCTCCTTGGGCTGGAGGCCCTGTTTGGGAAGCCAGCGAAGCCACTCTCGCTGCAAGGTTTCCTTCAGTACGAAGTAAAAGAAAGGCCACTTGGGTCTAGAAGCCGCCCGCCATCACTGACAGCCAGGCTGGGGACAGCCCAAGGCCTCAGCCACCTTGTGGCTCGGGGGGAAAACAGAACTTCAAAATGGCCGCCAGTGCTGACAGGGAATGTATCGGGAGCCGCCCTGTCAGGAAGAGGCATTTCTCTCTCTGTTCACTGAGGCAGCATCTCTCTTGTAGGGCCACCAGTGAGCAGGTGAAAGAAGAAAGAAGCAATGTACTGTCTACAGCAGAGCCTGTAGACTGTACACCGTCAGCCTCTGCCTTGGCTGCAGGCCCTGTGGGGGAGAGCAATGAAGCCCCTCTCAGTGCAGAAGCAGCACCACGAGTAGGAGAAGTGGCTTCTCCCTCGGCTGGAGGCCCTGCGTGGGACGCCAAGGAGGCTGTTCTCTCTGAATCAGCAGCTTCAGCGTCCTCTTCACAGGCCTTTCCCCATGAAGTGTGCAGCTCATCCAGCTGCTCCCTCAGCCACAGGGCACAGGGTGCCTCCTCCCACAGCAGAGCCTGTAGACTGTACCTCCTCAGCCTCTGCCTTGGCTGCAGGCCCTGTGGGGGAGACCACTGAAGCCCCCCTCACTGCAGAAGCAGCACCATGAGAAGGAGAAGTGGATTCTCTCTGGGCTGCTGACCCTGTGGGAGAAGCCAGTGAAGCCGCTCTTGCTCAAGCAGCAGCACCAGAGGAAGAAGAATTCGCTTCTCCATGGGCTGGAGGCCCTGTGGGGCAACAAGGCTGCCAATGCCGTGCTGCAGGCTGGCACGGCCCGCAGATCCCAGGCTGCCAAGCCCAACGTGCAGCCGCCAAGCAGGCGCCAGCTGCCAGAGGCTGCAGGAAGGTTCCAGAAGCAGCGGCAGCGCCCCGGGCAGGGGCAGCCACGAGTGCAGGAGCTGCTCGTGGGATGTGGGCTCAGGGGCAGACGCCTGCCCCTGCAGGGGACAAGGCCCACCCAGAGCCTGCCCACCGGCATGGGCCTGCCCAGACATCCTGGGGGGAAGCCCTGGCCACAGCCAGTGATCCGGGGGGATGCAGAAGCCCCTCACAAATGATGCGAAAAACGGGGCCCACAAGTGAGAGGCCATGTCACTTACAATGGAACCCTGCAGTACTTGGAGAAAAGAGGCACTGTCTCTCCAGACAGCAGGTTTCCTTCAGCACAAAGAAAAAGAAAGGCCTCTTGGGTCTAGATGCCGCCCGCCATCACTGACAGCCAGGCTGGGGACAGCCCAAGGCCTCAGCCAGCTTGTGGCACAGGGGGAAACCAGAAGTGCAAAATGGCCACCAGGGCTGTCAGAGCTGCCGGTCGGGAGCTGCCCAAGGTTAGTGGAATTAGTTGGGATCTTATCAATGTTTATAAATACCTGAAGCGTGGCAGACAGAGGCATTTGGCCAACCTCTTTTCAGTGGTTTGTGGGGACAGGACAAGGCGTAATGGCCACAAGATGGAGCCCAGGAAGTTCCGCACCAACATGCAAAAGGACTTCTTCACGGTGAGGGTGACAGAGCACTGAAACAGGCTGCCCAGGGAGGTTGTGGAGTGTCCTTCTCTGGAGATATTCAAGGCCCGTCTGGACACCTACCTGGGCAGCCTGCTCTAAGGAACCTGCTTTGGCAGGGCGGTTGGACGCGATGATCTCTCGAGGTCGCTTCCAACCCCAACAATTCTGTGATTCTGTGAAATTTCCACTGCACAAAACACCTGCCACTGCAAAAACACAACTTTGGTTCTCACAATTCCCCCCTCTTCTTTTCTCACTCCTATTGCTGTTTCTGCACTTCTACACATCCTCCATCCTTGAGTTTTTCCAACATTAGGGCACAATATTTTTCTTCCCAAGTCAGGGGGATGACAGATATGCAATGCCTTTATCATTGTAATACCAACAATACCGCCCTGTGGGGGAGGCCAGCAAAGCCCCTCTCACTGCAGCAGCAGCACCAAAGGAAGAACAAAAAGAAGTGGCTTCTCCTTTGGCTGGAGGCCCTGCGTGCGAAGTCAGCAAAGACCCTCTCACTCCAGGAGCAACGGCACAAGAAGGAGAAGCGGCTTCTCCCTGGGCTGGACAACCTGTGGAGGAAGCCAGTGAAGCCCCTCTTGGTCCAGCAGCAGCACCAGACGAAGAAGAAGTGGCTTCTCCTTTGAGTGCAGAGCCTCTCAGGGAGGACAGCACCGATCTTCTCAGCCCCGCAGCAGCTGAGGAAACAGGAGCAGTGGCTTCTCCCTTGGTTCCTGGGCGCCAAGTAAGCATAGCGTGCGTGGTGGGCACGAGGCCCTCAGGGAGCTTTGCAGCACCCACAGAAGCATCACAGGGAGGCACAGGACAGCGTCCCAGTGTGAGAAAAATCTCAATATTTTTTTAGTCAGGGTCTTCTGTAAAGCTATTTTATTCACGATTGCAATGGCGGGCCTCCTGCGAGCAGGAACGCGCACTGAAAGTATACCATAACCTTATATTCCCTATTACCCGACACCTGACTTCTCCCCTGTTTCCTCATGGGCTGAGTACTACGGGTTTACAACTACTTACGCCTTTCTATACCATATATGTACAATTTTATTTGACCAACCTTTCATTTCTCCTTTTCCTTTCCTTCATCTCTCGTGACTAGAGGGCCCGTGATTTATTTTTTTTTCTACTAATTTTGCGCAGCTCATCCTGTTTGTCTTAGCTACCCTCCTTATTTTGGGACAGCGGGACCTTCCCTTTATCTGCCTAATGTACTTCCCACTGCTTTGCTACTGCCATGCCTGCACAATCTCTTTGGAATATGCAAGGTTAGTGGAATTTTCCACTGCAAAAACACAACTGCCACTGCAAAAACACAACTTTGTTTCTCACAATGCCCCCCTCTTCTTTTCTTACTCCTCTTGCTGTTTCTGCACTTCTTCACATCCCCCACTCTTCTCTTTTTCCAACATTACGGCCCAATATTTTTCTTCCGATGTCACGGGGGATGACATTCGCAGTGCCATTATCTTTAGAATTCCAACAAATAGCTGTTTGAGCCAATTCCATTCAGGTAACCGCAAAAGTCACTTCCTCCCAAATGTTTCTAAATCCCCAGGAAGTGTCATCTTGAGCCGCTCTGTGTAGGATTTGTTTCTTTCCCAAGTATTTTTGAGATCAGTCCAATTTGCCCCTTTTGATCTACAGACATACAGCAACTAGCATTAATTACAGTACACGCTCTGCTGTGAGGCTAATAATAAATCGAATACCATTTAGTTCTGGAGTACTATTTTTGGCAAGCTTGTTACCTCCTCTTGTAGTGCCTGCACTGCATGCAGAGTGTTATTTTCTAGTTGCACAATGAGTGAAATTCCCTGTTTCAGTTTACTAGAGGATTATCTGGAGTCCTCTTAATTCTGCGTGCGGTCTCAAGGGGGCTTTGGCATTGTGGGTCTTCAATAATAGGAACATTTGGAATTATTGCCCCCAGGCTGCAAGCTTCCTTCCAGCCAAGGGGCAACACCTTCCTGGATGTATTGCCGCATAGCCAGTACCACCCCTTGCCATTCGGGACAGGCCATCCGGTTACAGGATTCTCATGTTGTATCTGCTGTACAAAAACTTCTAAACTGTTACTTAGATAACGCTCCTGCCTTCCTCTTTGTCACACTCAAAATGGTTAAGAACAAAATAGGATTACAAGATACGCCACCGGGCCCACGTAGTGGGCACCACCAATCGACACTTGGATAAAACACACTTCCTTTTCGATCTGTCATGCGCTTCGTTCATCTCCGGCCGTTCCCCTCACGGAGAATAACGAACCACGGATCGGAACTCCGCGCTCGCTTCGCAGCGATGCTGCGTCTCACTCCCACAGCACAATCACGCAATCACGCAGAGGGGCCCCTTAAACTTCTCATTCATGCTACAAGGATATATCACTTAGAACAATAACCAGACTATTTTGTTTTGTCTCTGGCCGAGTTGCTCGAGGAGTCACTCACTTCACAACAATACTTTGGCTCAAACACATACACATATACTTCCTTGCTGGTGCAGCTACTGCTGCCTCCGGTGCAATATTAGGATTAGAGGGAGCATAACTTGATTCCTCCTCCGAAAAAGGAGTCTTATTGTTTACATATAAACTTAAAGCCGGAATTTCCATCAGACCCGCATTGTGGCCAAAATAGTGAAGTTCCTTTTAATGGCTTTTCAGGCCAGACAATTAGACAATATCTAACCATTGCTTTTTTTTTTTTTTCTTTTTCCCTAGTTTTTGGGTTGTTTTTCCAATTCCTTTTCTTTCTCCCCAAAGGACTGCCTTTACGCACAATTCCGAGGATTCTGCTTCTGAAGATCTCCAAGGATGGAGACTCCACAACCCCTCTGGGCAACCAGTTCCAGCAAATACAACCTGTTCCAGCAGCAGAGCGTACAGGAGCAGCGCCAGGTGAGGCTCAGGGACCAAGACAGGGACAGCAGCGTGACGGGACGGCATGGAGAGCACCAGGATGAGGAGAACGGTTCTGGAGCAAGCCGGCCAGCTGGCCCTGAGCACCTCCGGCCTGGACGCAGTTATTCCCAAACCTGGGGTTTCTCCATGAAGAGCCGACCCCCAGGACAGCCAAAGCCCACAGGGCCCTGGCATTTCTGTGCCCAGAGGCACAAAGAGCAGCGTGGCCTAATTCAACCTGGCTGTCCGCAACCAGGAGCTGCCTCCATCGTCCCTCCATGCGGACAGGCTGCCAGTGCGGTCGTGCCCAGAGAGCGTGCGTCACACTGGCAGCTGCCACACGGAGTCGGGAGCCCCAGGAGGGTTCGGAAGAACATCTTTGGCAGCCCTGGCAGCCTCCGACGAGCAGGCAGCAATTCAGGCGGAGACAGGCAGGGCATTACCCTGGCAAGCCGAGCCCCGCTGTGCGTGGTCCCCTGCCAGGGCATGAATGGGGCCACTGCAGGGCAGCTCACAGGAGCACCATTAGGGGGCCGTGGAGGGGAATGGCAGAAATGACCAAAGTAACCCGGCCTTTCTCCTCAGTTTCTCTTGCAGATGGAGAAGCTGCAAGTCACGAAGACACTGCCACACAGTGGGGTGCGGCAGGAAGAGAGAATCCGTCTGCCAGCCGTGCCGCCTTTCCCAAGGCAGGCAGCGACTCAGGCAGCAGCACCCAAGCAAGTGCCTGCAGCACAGACGTCATCATCTGAAAGGGTCACTTGCAAGCTGCCCCCTCTACAAGCAACAGCCTCTTCATCTTCAGCTGCAGGAAGGGCAAAGGCATTGGGCACAGAGGCCCACAGCCACCAAGAGCTTCTGCCACCTCTTCCGTGCATCTCTGGTGAGAGGGACAAGGCAGTGAGGGCAGAGAGCCGGGAACGTGGCCCACACAGCCCTGTGGCCCCTGACGAGGACATGGAGTACACAGTACGGTCCTTCGTCTCCACAGTCATAAGAAACGCTCTAGCCTGCAACGAGGGAGCCAACAGCAAAGCAAGGCTTTCTCCCTCAGGCAGACGTCCCGGGACCAAAGGCTACAGAACACCATCTCTCACCACAGCAGTGCCCCAAAATGGGAAGAAGAAGAGTCAGCACTCGCCCAAAAGCAGCCCTGCAGCCCCTGCCAAAGAAATGGAAGACCCAGTAAAGGTCTTTGTCTCCACTGCCATTAGCAATGCCGTAGCCCGGAACCAGGGAGCCATGAGCGAGGCAAGGCTTTCTCCTTTGGACAGACGTCCCAGGAGCGAAGGCCGCATAACACCACCACTCCTCACAGCAGTGCCGCAGAATTGGAAGAAGAGTCAGCACCGTGCCAAAAACAGCCCTGCAGCCTCTGCCGAGGACATGGAACACCCAGTAAAGGCCTTCGTCTCCAGTGTCATTAGCAAGGCTATAGCCTGCAACGAGGGAGCCATGAGGGAGGCAGAGCTTCCTCCCTTGTGCAGAGGTCCCAGGAGCAAAGGCCACAGAACACCACCTCTCCTAACAGCAGTGCCCCAGGATTTGAAGGAGAGTCGGCAGGCTGCCCCACACTGCCCCACAGACTCTTTCACGGCACTGCGGGACACAGCACAGTCCCTTGTGTCTGAAGTCCTGGCAAAGACAATGGCTGAAAGGTGGGAACACGGCCAACGGCCTGCAGAACTGGAGGACCTGGCACACACGGGGTGCACAGCGACATCAACAAGAGCAGTCCAGGTCCAGACAGACATGGACAGCAGGTGGACCACTGCTCTGCCAGGGCGCCATCACCAGGCACGTTCAGGAAAAGCGGCTGCTGGCAGAGCCCCTGCACCAGCAAGCCCAGACAGGGCTGAGAAGCAAGGGCAGCAGGGACAGATACACATCAAACCCAGGCAGTGGAGCGGCAAGGATGAGACAAGCCAGGGCCAGGGCAGGAAGGAAAGTGGTCCTGTGGGTTCGGATGAAGAGGAAGAGATTGTCATCTTCAACTCCTGGATCAACCCCAGGTTCCCAAGCCTCTTTGAGGACCCACAGGCCTTTCCCCAGGAAGAGGGCAGCTCAGCCAGGAGCGCGGACAGGGAGGCTGCAGCACAAGAAGCAGAACCCCCAACAAGTGTCTCTCTTGGCTCATTGGACACTGAAACATCGCCTGCTTGCCTGGCAGAGAGGCACGGCACGCCTCTCACCGCAACACAACCGTCAGAGAGCAGGCCAGCAAGTTGTCCATCAGCCCCTGCTTTTGAAGACGAGGGCTACAGAGCGCCTCCCCAGACACGTGGGGCTCAAGAGTCAAAGCCATCAGCCTGCCCCACTCCCATCGAGCACAGCACTGCAGTGATGGTTGAAAGCCAGGGACGTGCCCAACATGCCTCCAGTGCCTGTGATGAAGATCTGCATGAAACAGCCCGGACCCTGGTTTCCGCAGTCCTAAGACAAGCTGTAGCCATGAGCCGGGGAGCCACGAGCAAGGCACCAACTGCTCCCTTGGCCACAGGACCCAGGGTTCCTCCTCCCACTGCAGAGCCTGCAGACTCTGCATCCTCAGCATCTGCCTTGGCTGGAGCACTGGGGGACCTGGCACACACGGGGTGCACAGTGACAGCAACAAGATCAGCCGGGGTCCAGACAGACGCGGAGAGCAGGTGGACCACTGCTCTGCCAGGGCCTGATCCCTGGGTATGTGCAGGAACCATGGCTGCAAGTAGAGACCCTGCACAAGCTAGCCCAAACAGGAGTGAGAAGCAAGGGCAGCAGAGACAGATACACATCAAACCCAGGCAGGGGAGCAGCAAGGATGAGACAAGCCAGGGCCAGGGCAGGAAGGAAAGTGGTCCTGTGGGTTCGGATGAAGAGGAAGAGATTGTCATCTTCAAGTCCTGGATCAACCCCAGGTTCCCCAGCCTCTTCCAGGACCCACAGGCCTTTCCCCAGGAAGAGGGCAGCTCAGCCAGCAGCGTGGACAGGGAGGCTGCAGCAGAAGCAGCAGAACCCCCAACAAGCGCCTCTCTTGGCTCACTGGAACCCACGGAGACTGCGCCACCAGCTGCTCCCCTGGCAGAAGGTCCAGGGGAAGAGAGGCACAGCACGCCTCTCACTGAAACAGTACCGGCGGAGAGCAGGCCGGCAAGTCCTCCATCAGCCCCTGCTTTGGAAGACGAGGGGAACAGAGCGCCTCCCCTGACATGCCGGGTTCCAGAGTCAAAGCCATCAGCCTGTCCCACTCCCATCGAGCACAGCACTGCAGTGATGGTTGAGAGCCAGGGACGTGCCCAACACGCCTCCAGTGCCTGTGATGAAGATCTGCATGAAACAGCCCGGATCATCGTGTCTGCAGTCCTACGCCATGCTGTAGCCATGAGCCAGGGAGCCACGAGCAAGGCACCAACTGCTCCCTCGGCCACAGGACCCAGCGTGCCTCCTCCCACAGCAGAGCCTGTAGACTGTACATCCTCGGCCTCTGCCTTGGCTGGAGGTGCTGTAGGGGAAGCCACGGAAGCCCCTCTCACTGCAGCAGCGGCGCCACAAGAAGAAGTGGCTTCTCCTGTGACTGCAGATCTTCTCAGGGAGGACATCACAGATCTCAGTCCAGCAGCAGCTGATGAAGCAGGAGCAGCAGCTACTCCCTTGGCTATGGTTCTGGGGCACCAGGTAAGCACAGCACGAGTGGTGGGCACCGGGCACCGAGGGCAGCCAGAGGCAGAAGTAGCACGTGGGGTGTGCGTGCTGGGGAGCTGTCTGCTGCTCTCCATTTCCAGACGCCCCAGGCACAAGGGCTGACATCCCTCTCATCACCTGCTTGTGCTCTTGCTCTCCCCATGCAGGTTGCCGCCGAGCAGGGAGGCCAAGCGCAGTCCTCCTCCTGCACCAAAGACATGCCAGCGGATGAGCCAGCAACGTCCCAGGCACAAGCACCGTCCCAGGCACAAGCACCGTCCCAGGGTCTGTTGGCCGGGCCTGTTCAGCGCAGCGAGCAGCACCAAGGACTAGGTAGGTTGGCAGCACCACGCGCCGGGGGGCTGGCTGGTCCTGGGCCACCCCTCCCTGGGAAAGGCCTTGGAGGGGGGGAAAGGCTTGCCCAGCCCCCGCTCAGGCCCTAACCTACACCTCTCTGTCCCCCACAGGCATCCTTGACCTCGCACAAGCCCCAGCGCGCCAGCCACGGCCTTCCCGCCTCAGGAGGGCACTTCGGGCTCTGTGCAGGGCTTTCTGCTGCAGCTGCATCGCAGGACAGCGAGAGTAGCGGCGCCCGGCTGCCAGCACCAGGACGGCGCTCGGAGGTGGCAGCTGGCCCTCAGGAAGCTTTGCAGTGCCCACAGAAGCATCACTGGGAGGCACAGGACAGCGCCCCAGGAATTCAGATGCCCCACCACATCCTGCCCCCAGCCTCAGCTCAGCTGCGGCTGCTTTCTGCTGTGAATAAAAGCTCAGGCAGACTTTTGCCTCCAATGCTCCTCTCTGTGCCGTTGATCTCAGAAGAAAGAGTGATGCAGGCCATGCCAACCTGGCACCCTGGGCCTCTCACAGTCATAGAAGTATAGGATCATGGAATCGCTTAGGTTGGAAAACACCTCGAAGACCATCACCTCCAACCGTTATCCTAGCACCGCCGAGTCTACCACTGAACCATGTCCCTAGGCACCAGATTCACATGGCTTTCGAATACCTCCAGGGATGGTGACTCATTTACTTCCCTGGGCAGCCTGTTCCAATTCTTCACAACCCTTCAATTCAAGACATTTTTCCTAGTATCCACCTAAACCTCCCCCGGTGCCACTTTTTCCTCTTCTCCTATTGCCTGTTGCTTGGGAGAAGAGACTGACCCACATGGCACTACAACCTTCTCTGAGGTCCTTGTACAGAGCGATAAGGTCCCCCCCCGAGCCTCCTTTTCTCTAGGCTACGTAACCCCAGCTCCCTCAACACTCTTCACACGACTTGCTCCCTGGACCCTTCACCAGCTTCCTTGCCCTTGTTTGGACACTCTCCAGCACCTCCCCGTCCTTCTTGCAGCTAGGGGCCCAAAACTGAACACGGTATTCATGGTGCGGCCTCACCAGAGCTGAGTACAGGGGGAGAATCACTTCCCTTGTCCTACTGTGGCCTCCCTGGCCACACTATTTCTGGTACAAGACAGGATGTACCAGATCCTGGTACGGCCTTCTTTGCCACCTCAGCACACCGCTGCCTCATACTCATCTGGCTATCGACCAGTACCCCCACAGTCCCTTCCGACAGGCAGCTTTGCAGCCACTCTTTCCTCAGCCTGTGGCGCTGCATGGGCTTGTTGTGCCCTGTGAGAAAAATCTTAATATTTTTTTCAGACAGAGTCTTCTGTGAAGCTATACAATACACAATTGCAACAGCAGGACTATGGTGAGCAGGAGCGCCCAGCAAAAGTATATCATAACCTTATATTCCCTAGTACCTGATGCTTGATTCCTCCCGTTTCCTCATTGACTGAGCACTACAGCTTCACAAACTACGTGATGCTTACTACTATACCATATATGTACAATTTTATTTGACCAACCTTTAATTTCTCCTGTTCCTTTTTTTTTTTTTTTCTTCATCTCTCATGACTAGAGGGCCTGTGATTTTTGTTTTTACTCATTTTCAACTGCTTGTCTTGTTTATCTTAGCTATCCTTATTTTGGGACAGCGGGACCCTCCCCTTATCTGCTTAACGTACAACCCACTGCTACGCTGTGCTGTAGCCATAAGCCTGGGAGCCAAGAGCAAAGCACAAACTGCTCCCTCGGCCACAGGGCACAGGGTGATTCCTCTAACAGCAGAGCCTGTATAATGTGAATCTTCAGCATCTGCTTTAGCTGGAGGTCCTGTGGGGGAGACCAGCAAAAGCCCTCTCACAGCAGAAGCAGCACCAGGAGAAGGAGACGTGGATTCTCCCTGAGCTGCTGACCCTGTGGGAGAAGCCAGTGAAGCTGCTCTTGCTCAAGCAGCAGCACCAGAGGAAGAAGAAGTGGCTTCTCCCTGGGCTGGAGGCCCTGTTTGGGAAGCCAGCGAAGCCACTCTCGCTGCAAGGTTTCCTTCAGTACGAAGTAAAAGAAAGGCCACTTGGGTCTAGAAGCCGCCCGCCATCACTGACAGCCAGGCTGGGGACAGCCCAAGGCCTCAGCCACCTTGTGGCTCGGGGGGAAAACAGAACTTCAAAATGGCCGCCAGTGCTGACAGGGAATGTATCGGGAGCCGCCCTGTCAGGAAGAGGCATTTCTCTCTCTGTTCACTGAGGCAGCATCTCTCTTGTAGGGCCACCAGTGAGCAGGTGAAAGAAGAAAGAAGCAATGTACTGTCTACAGCAGAGCCTGTAGACTGTACACCGTCAGCCTCTGCCTTGGCTGCAGGCCCTGTGGGGGAGACCAATGAAGCCCCTCTCAGTGCAGAAGCAGAACCACGAGAAGGAGAAGTGGCTTCTCCCTCGGCTGGAGGCCCTGCGTGGGACGCCAAGGAGGCTGTTCTCTCTGAATCAGCAGCTTCAGCGTCCTCTTCACAGGCCTTTCCCCATGAAGTGTGCAGCTCATCCAACTGCTCCCTCAGCCACAGGGCACAGGGTGCCTCCTCCCACAGCAGAGCCTGTAGACTGTACCTCCTCAGCCTCTGCCTTGGCTGCAGGCCCTGTGGGGGAGACCAATGAAGCCCCCCTCACTGCAGAAGCTGCACCATGAGAAGGAGAAGTGGATTCTCTCTGGGCTGCTGACCCTGTGGGAGAAGCCAGTGAAGCCGCTCTTGCTCAAGCAGCAGCACCAGAGGAAGAAGAATTCGCTTCTCCATGGGCTGGAGGCCCTGTGGGGCAACAAGGCTGCCAATGCCGTGCTGCAGGCTGGCACGGCCCGCAGATCCCAGGCTGCCAAGCCCAACGTGCAGCCGCCAAGCAGGCGCCAGCTGCCAGAGGCTGCAGGAAGGTTCCAGAAGCAGCGGCAGCGCCCTGGGCAGGGGCAGCCACGAGTGCAGGAGCTGCTCGTGGGATGTGGGCTCAGGGGCAGACGCCTGCCCCTGCAGGGGACAAGGCCCACCCAGAGCCTGCCCACCGGCATGGGCCTGCCCAGACATCCTGGGGGGAAGCCCTGGCCACAGCCAGTGATCCGGGGGGATGCAGAAGCCCCTCACAAATGATGTGAAAAACGGGGCCCACAAGTGAGAGGCCATGTCACTTACAATGGAACCCTGCAGTACTTGGAGAAAAGAGGCACTGTCTCTCCAGACAGCAGGTTTCCTTCAGCACAAAGAAAAAGAAAGGCCTCTTGGGTCTAGATGCCGCCCGCCATCACTGACAGCCAGGCTGGGGACAGCCCAAGGCCTCAGCCAGCTTGTGGCACAGGGGGAAACCAGAAGTGCAAAATGGCCACCAGGGCTGTCAGAGCTGCCGGTCGGGAGCTGCCCAAGGTTAGTGGAATTAGTTGGGATCTTATCAATGTTTATAAATACCTGAAGCGTGGCAGACAGAGGCATTTGGCCAACCTCTTTTCAGTGGTTTGTGGGGACAGGACAAGGCGTAATGGCCACAAGATGGAGCCCAGGAAGTTCCGCACCAACATGCAAAAGGACTTCTTCACGGTGAGGGTGACAGAGCACTGAAACAGGCTGCCCAGGGAGGTTGTGGAGTGTCCTTCTCTGGAGATATTCAAGGCCCATCTGGACACCTACCTGGGCAGCCTGCTCTAAGGAACCTGCTTTGGCAGGGCGGTTGGACGCGATGATCTCTCGAGGTCGCTTCCAACCCCAACAATTCTGTGATTCTGTGAAATTTCCACTGCAAAAACACCTGCCACTGCAAAAACACAACTTTGGTTCTCACAATTCCCCCCTCTTCTTTTCTCACTCCTATTGTTGTTTCTGCATTTCTACACATCCTCCATCCTTGAGTTTTTTCAACATTAGGGCACAATATTTTTCTTCCCAAGTCAGGGGGATGACAGATATGCAATGCCTTTATCATTGTAATACCAACAATACCGCCCTGTGGGGGAGGCCAGCAAAGCCCCTCTCACTGCAGCAGCAGCACCAAAGGAAGAACGAAAAGAAGTGGCTTCTCCTTTGGCTGGAGGCCCTGCGTGCGAAGTCAGCAAAGACCCTCTCGCTCCAGGACCAACGCCACAAGAAGGAGAAGCGGCTTCTCCCTGGGCTGGACAACCTGTGGAGGAAGCCAGTGAAGCCACTCTCGCTGCAAGGTTTCCTTCAGTACGAAGGAAAGGAAAGGTCTCTTGGGTCTAGGTCGCCCGCCATCACTGACGGCCAGGCTGGGGACAGCCCAAGGCCTCAGCCAGCTTGTGGCACAGCGGGAAACCAGAACTGCAAACTGGCAGCCAGGGCTGTCAGAGGATGTTTCGGGAGCTGCCCAGTCAGGGAGAGGCGTTCCGATCTCTGTTCACTAAGGCAGCATCTCTCTTGTAGGGCCACCAGTGAGCTGAGCAACCCGGGGCCAAAAGCCACCGCTCACCACCTCTCAGCACAGCAATGTCCCAAAATTGGAAGAAGAGTTAGCACCCTGCCCCACGCAGCCCTGCAGCTCCTGCCGAGGACATGGAAGGCCAAGTAAAGGCCTCCGTCTCCAGGGGCATTAGCAATGCTATAGCCTGCAACGAGGGAGCCACGAGGCAGCCAAAGCTTTCTGCTTTGTGCAGAGGTCCCAGGAGCAAAGGCCACACAACACCACCTCTCCTAACAACAGTGCCCCAAAATTTGAAGAAGAGTCATCACCCTGCCAAAAACAGCCCTGCAGAACGTGCCAGAGAAATGGAAGACCAGGTAAAAGCCTTAGTCTCCCGTGTCATTAGCAATGCAATAGCCCGCAACGAGAGACCTATAAGGGAGGCAACGCTTTCTCCCTTGGACAGAGGCCCCAGGAGCAAAGGCTGCAAAACATCACCTCTCCTCACAGCAGTGCCCGAAAATTTGAAGAAGAGTCAGCACTCGTCCGGAAAAAAGCCCTGCAGCCCCTGCCAAGGACATAGAAGACCCAGTAAAGGCCTTCATCTCCAGGGTCATTAGCAGTGCCATAGCCTGCAACGAGGAATCTAGGAGGGAGGCAAGGCTTTTTGCCCTGGGCAGAGGTCCAAGGAGCAAAGGCTACACAAGACCACCTCTCCTCAAAGCAGTGCCCCAAAATTTGAAGAAGAGTCAGCACCGTGCCAAAAACAGCCCTGCATCCCCTGCCAAGGACATGGAAGGCCAAGTAAAGGCCTTCGTCTCCAGGGGCATTAGCATTGCCGTAGCCTGCAATGAGGGAGCTATGAGGGAGGCAAGGATTTTGCCCTGGCCAGAGGACTTATAAGCAGAGGCCACAGGACACCACCTCTCGTCACAGCAGTGCCCCAAAATTTGAAGAAGAGTCAGCACCCTGCCAAAAACAGCCCTGCAGCCCCTGCCAAAGAAATGGAAGACCAAGTAAACATCTTCGTCCTCAGTGTCATTAGCAATGCCATTGCCTGCAACGAGGGAGCCATGAGGGAGGCAATGCTTTCTCCCTTGGACAGACGTCCCAGGATCAAAGGCCACAGAACACCACCTCTTCCCACAGCAGTGCCCCAGAATTTGAGAAGAGTGAGCACCCTGCCCCACACAGCCCCACAGACACTTTCATGGCACTGTGGGACACAGCACAGTCCCTTGTGTCTGAAGTCCTGGCAAAGACGATGGCTGGAAGCTGGTAATACGGCCAAAGACCTGCAGAAC